>NC_140593.1:68161678-69386365 GCF_964204655.1 Triturus cristatus | reverse complement strand
AACACTTTAGTTTCAATAGTGAGACTGCAAGCTTTACATTGTCCACATTTGACATGGCCTACTGGTGCCGGTAGTTGCCACATTGATTCGATTGTTGGCTTAGGAGGTGTGTCCAAAAAGGACTTCACCACTTGATCACGGACATTTCTGCCTTTCTTGAAGGAGTGCATGGGTGGTTCGGGAAGATGTAGTTCCGATGATACCAAATGCCAGTGTTTGTTTATGATATGCCGAATTTCGTTGCTCCTGGTGCTGAAGGTGGTAACGCATATTAGCCTGTTGAGGTCCTCAGTACGATTCTTTGGAGTTAAAAGCATGTCCCTATGGTTGAACCACGCTCTCTTGCGGGCTCTCTTAACCAACCGTCTGGGGTAGCCACGTTCAATTAGTCTAACAATCAGATCATCAGATTCATTGAAGAAATCCTCCTTCCGTGTACAATTTCTCCTGATCCTCAGGAACTGGCCAAAGGGTAGATTATCCCGCAGGCCTCTTGGGTGGTGACTCCCATATCTGAGTAGCGTGTTTCTCTCAGTAGGCTTTCGATAAAGGGTCGTATATAGGCACTCGTCCGCAGTTTTGATAGAGATGTCCAGAAAGTCAATGGTGGACTTGTCTTTGTGAATTGTAAACTGGATGTCGCCTGTTCTCTCATTAAGCCATTTGAAAAAATTGTTGAGTTCTGAATCACTGCCTGTCCAAATCATGAGGACATCATCAATGTACCGCTTCCAGTACGCAACTTGCCTATTAAATGGATTTGTAATGTTGTTCACAAAGGTCTGCTCAAAATCGTCCATGTACAGGATCGCCAGGTCCGGTGCAAAGCTGGCCCCCATCGCAACACCTTTAGTCTGCATAAAATACTCATTCTGGAAGAGGAAAAAGTTTTGTGTCATCGCTATTGTGAGCAACTGAATTATGAACTCGGATGGAACATATGTGGGTTGTGTTCTTGTGTCCAAATATTTTGACATCACATCTAGAGCATGTTGTTGTGGTATGCTGGTATACAGTGACACAATATCCAGCGTGACAAGAATCTGGGTATCTGGATTGAAAGACATACCATCAATTAAATTGATGACCTGCATCGTGTCTCGTACATATGACCTGGTTTGTTCAGCCAAAGGTTTTAGAAAGAAGTCCACATATTTACACAATGGTTCAAGAATAGACCCACATCCAGAAACTATGGGGCGCCCAGGCGGTCGTTGTTGATTCTTATGAACTTTAGGTAAGGTGTAAATCGTTGGAATGCGTGGATGAGTCTGGTTCAGGTAGGCAAATTCCAAATTCGAAAGGAAACCTTGGGCAAGGCCATCTTGAGTTGTCCGCAAAATCATGCTGCTGATTTTCTTGGAGGGATTGGAATTTAATCTGGTGTAACTAACACCGTCATTCAGTTGAGAGTAAATCTCGTCCTTGTAATCTTCCACATTTTGAAGCACAATGGCACCACCCTTATCCGCAGGTTTGATGACAATGGAGCGATTGTTTTTTAGGTTCTCAAGGGCTTTCCTTTCACCACTAGTAACGTTATGAGTTACATATTTCTTGATGGAACACGTGTTGAGGGCCTCCTTGAGCACAATACTCTCATAAGTTAGCAGCCGATGTGAAACCATTTGTGAGGTTGGAGTAAAGGAGGATGGAGTCCGGAGTCCAGTACAAGATGTCGTAGATTGACTTGGGGACTGACAGAAGAAATAGCGTAACCTCATCTTGCGAAAGAAACGGTGTAATTCAGTTTGCAGATTAAATTTATTAGGGTATGCGGTCGGG
Source organism: Triturus cristatus (assembly GCF_964204655.1). Taxonomy (NCBI): domain Eukaryota; kingdom Metazoa; phylum Chordata; class Amphibia; order Caudata; family Salamandridae; genus Triturus; species Triturus cristatus. The sequence continues at coordinate 69,384,580 of NC_140593.1, read as the reverse complement.
ACGTACGATAGCCCTTTACTGAGAACCTTATGTTCATCATTAGTCAATACATGATTGGACAAATTCATAATAGGGTCCTTGATGGTGCTCACCAGCGATAGACCCGGCGTCTCGTTTGGATTTCCCCATGCTGTTCCTGGGGGAAATGTACTTGCTTCTGGGCAGGGGTCATGCCCTGGGGTTGGCCTCGGCCCCATCCTTATTGAAGGTGGCCGCGTCCCCGGCCTCTGTTCCAGTTCCAGTTCGTATTCCTTCCTCTTGGTGGTCGCCATTGTCTGTCCTCTAAAAAAGAAGAAGGACCAGATGGTGGATAATATGCCGTGTCCTGGCCTTGGTAGTTAAGACTACTACCTGCTTGTTCACTGTCGCTTCCGGTGGATCCTGTTGACTCAGAAAAGGTTGTGAATCTACGGGTACCTCTGAATCCACCCCTTCCTCTATTGAAAAAACGACCTTGCTGATCCTGTTTGTAGTAGTCGTCGTGTAAATATGGGTAGGTCAACTTCTTGTCATAGACACGCACGTCTTTGGAGAGTTTGTCAAGCTTCTTTGCTTGAGTATTAATGTCAAATTCTTTGATTGTTTTCTCAAGGCGTTCCAAGGCTTCTTTGGCGTTCGTTAAAGCGTTGTCAGTAGAGATATCGCGTTTAAGATCTGCGATTTCTTTCATAAGTTTCTCGACCTGTTCAAGGGCTGTTTCTACCCCCAGCACCATCCAGTGCCGCGAGCAGTTGTTGGCAACAAAACTGAAGCCCTCCTTGAACTTGGGCTGGTCCACAAAGATCGCAGGTTTGTTCTTAACTTGTAATCCTACCGGGATGACATTGGCCTGTAGGTATTTGGTCAGGACGTGTCCGTGTAATCTTGTACGGATTAGCTTTTTCTCCAGTCTTTCCAATTTGTTTATCTTTTCGTTGAGAGACACATCTATGTTGGGAGTGTTGGAGGTTATGAAGAGGTTAGTGGGGTCCTGAATGAGATTGGCGATGTACTCCTCAGTATATGATAAAGTTTCACTTGCCGTCATAATGTAAGAAAGTAAATTAAATGGGCTAAAAGCAAAGACCCTCGCAGGAAAAACCTGCACTAGGATATGTTATGTTTCAATGGGGTGACCCGATAGACCACTGGACTCGGGTGTATAAATTGGTATATGAAAAAACAGTCACAGTGGAACAATTTAACTTAATTAAAACACAAGTATGTGAATATAAACTTAAATTGAGTTATGACAACACCTTATTGAGATACACAAATGACTTCATTTAATCGTATTGAGCATAGAAAAAGGTCAACATGTCAACCTATTAAATAGACAAATGCATGTCAAAATCATCATTTTCAATTACTAAGGGTGTAAGTGAAGTGAAAAGTGCAACATAAATCGGGATAAGTGCAGACGAAGTGAAGGGGAAGGTCGTGTGTTTAAGAACATCCAAAATGAATTTGAAGACCTAACCTGCCACTTGAATGGCAATAACACAAATGCAATAACATTAGCAAGAAAAGCAGTTGTAAAATCACTGTCAGTCTCGTGTATTGAACCAAGGGAAAAGTCGTCGACGTTTCGACCCCTAATCGAGCCAGCAATTAGGAAATCTTGGAAGCGGGGTCTTCTTCAGGACCAGCGGGGGGTAGGGAAGATGGACTTACACCTAGGGATAATGAGTAGTATTAATACGGTGTGTCTATGGGATCATTAATTATCATTAGGTAGAAATAAGACAATATTTACCAGCAACAGCAAGGAAAACTCATGCTGGACTATTTGTGGAGTGGGCCCAAACGGCTCCTAAAACAAAACAGAAAGACGGAACAAGAGGAAATTGCACATCTGTATGGGGTCTCAATTGGGGCCTACTGGTCAAAGCAAAATGGTGTATTACTCACCATTCAATGTTGAGAAACCGGTGCTATTGATGGCAATATTCTTATCGGTATATGATGAATCACAATGGGCAGTGTCACACCGCGGAGCAAGCGTGCGTTTTCCAAGAGATTGCATCTCACCGCGCTTCTCACCTTCTTTTTGCTCCACCAAGAGATTAAATGCTGCCCCTCTTCACCTCTCCATTTGGTAATCTCCCGTTGTTAGCCACATCTGGGTTGGGTTTAGTTATAATAACCGCCATATTTAACTAGATTCCATGCTTTAGAGCCGTTAGGCGGGTTTATATTTTGATTTTGTAAAACGCTGCGAGACAAATCTCCTATCTTTGGGTTCTTGATGTTAACGCCGCCTCATGGGCTTTCGCCTGCCTCATATTAACTGTCCGGGCTTTTAGAGGCTGAGGCTTGTTCCTTGTTAAGTCTGTAACACGCTGGGTGTTTTTCTTAATATAGCGGATTTATATTCAACAAACCCCGCGGCGCTGTCCATACTTACCCTTGGTGTCCCCTCACGGTGACTCCTTTTTAGATATTTTTAGATACATGTGCCGCCAAATTTTTTTGTGTTTTCTCTTCACTTGTGTGGGTCCTTTGATGTTTGTACCTTAATTGATTTAGGTACATCTCCAAACTAGGTTGTGGGAATTGTAATTCAAATTTTTTTACCCCCCCAGCTTTGGTTACGTTTGAACCACTGCCCATTGTGATTCATCATATACCGATAAGAATATTGCCATCAATAGCACCGGTTTCTCAACATTGAATGGTGAGTAATACACCATTTTGCTTTGACCAGTAGGCCCCAATTGAGACCCCATACAGATGTGCAATTTCCTCTTGTTCCGTCTTTCTGTTTTGTTTTAGGAGCCGTTTGGGCCCACTCCACAAATAGTCCAGCATGAGTTTTCCTTGCTGTTGCTGGTAAATATTGTCTTATTTCTACCTAATGATAATTAATGATCCCATAGACACACCGTATTAATACTACTCATTATCCCTAGGTGTAAGTCCATCTTCCCTACCCCCCGCTGGTCCTGAAGAAGACCCCGCTTCCAAGATTTCCTAATTGCTGGCTCGATTAGGGGTCGAAACGTCGACGACTTTTCCCTTGGTTCAATACACGAGACTGACAGTGATTTTACAACTGCTTTTCTTGCTAATGTTATTGCATTTGTGTTATTGCCATTCAAGTGGCAGGTTAGGTCTTCAAATTCATTTTGGATGTTCTTAAACACACAACCTTCCCCTTCACTTCGTCTGCACTTATCCCGATTTATGTTGCACTTTTCACTTCACTTACACCCTTAGTAATTGAAAATGATGATTTTGACATGCATTTGTCTATTTAATAGGTTGACATGTTGACCTTTTTCTATGCTCAATACGATTAAATGAAGTCATTTGTGTATCTCAATAAGGTGTTGTCATAACTCAATTTAAGTTTATATTCACATACTTGTGTTTTAATTAAGTTAAATTGTTCCACTGTGACTGTTTTTTCATATACCAATTTATACACCCGAGTCCAGTGGTCTATCGGGTCACCCCATTGAAACATAACATGTTTTCATATGAGGCCATTTCAGCAGGGCCCATAAGACCAGTGGTGTCAATACTCCGGTATACTGACTATCATACAGCGATCCAGTGCTTTCTTTGGTCCTGTCATCTGAAAAAAACTACTGCAGAGAGTGCCTTTTCATCATGATATTCCAACACAGACAATCATGACCAATGCTTCCCTGATGGGATGACTCTTCTTCAGGCTCCGCGAACGCTGATTCAGAAGAAATGTATGCATCATAAATCTTTTTGAAATTAGACCAATCCATCTTGCTGTAAAGCCTTTATTACTAATTGTGAAGTCAAATTCTGTTTTACTTCAAATGACGTTGCAACAATGTGCAACCTGAACAGAGGCAGGGAAGACGTTAAGAGTACTTTCTTAGGAAACGCAGACATCTGGAGATGGCTATTGGTCAGGACTCTGCTAATAGCATTGGGGGTCCAATATGCTGAGGCAGATTCTCTCAGCAGAACCTCTCAACAAAACCTTGAAGGCATCCTGGATGACAGTGTTACTACACATCTTCTGTGACTCTGACTTTCCACAAAAAGGTCTATTTGCCAATGCAGACAATAATATACATTTCCAAACTTTGCCCCCACGGACGGAGGGACGTACCTTTGTGGTTGACTGCTCAGGAAACGTTCTGTACACCTGACCAGGGATAACCTTAAAACCGTAAGCCATCACCAAGCTAATGTACTGCATGCTTTGCTGGTTGTAATCACATCAGCACACAAGACTAGTGCAATCCTTACCCTATGCTGAAAGAACTCTACACTGTTCCATAGGAGTAAGGTGGTCTCCAGGATACCTTCAGGCTTACCTTCCTAAAGTGGTATCAGATTTCCATGTTAATCAGATGTGGGGGAAAGTGCAGTGGCGGGCTAGAAGATTGGCAACTTTTTACTTATTTATTTCTGTGCAACTCATTCTTCCATGAAATCCGACGCAGGCTTGGGCAGCAGGACTGCAACACCCTGGAGCTGCTCACCCCTGTTGCAGCTCATAGTCACGCCTTGGACTGACTGCTATGTTTGTCTCCGTGCACTCACAAAGCAACTGCGATATGTTACAGAACAGGCTTTGTGTCATCATAAGCCTTTTTGCTATAACAAATGCACGCCGAAAACCTTGACCCAAGGATTTGGCATAGTTTCTTCTGAGCATGAGTTGTAAAACCACACGTTGTCCAAAGGATTCACACACCTGGCAACTTGTGGTAATGTTTCACCATGTGAGGAGGAGGTTGGGCTGTGGAGAGGGTGGGGCTTTGTGCTGAGCACAGCTTGAAGCGCTTTCAATTTATACCTTCCATCCTCCTGCACCTAAAAAACAAAAAAGCTTCTGAGACTGCCGCCGATGACCTGGCGAGGTTTCACATTCCCATAATCGACATCCACAGAGCATCCAAATAATTAGCTGGAAACCTGCTGCCTGCAGTGGTTTCCAGCTAATTGTGTGCACACCGTGTGATATCTGCCCATCACCGGGTGACCGTGCGAAGAGAGTTGATATTGTGTGACGGGCGGTGGCACGTACGAGTTGGAGGGTCTGGACTCGATTTCTGGGCGTTGAGACTCCAAACATTTGTCGGGCTGGATTAGTTTCATGGTAACAGACTCATTCAGATGGAAATGTGTCTCTCATCAAAACAATCCCCATATCTGGCATCTGCTAAGCAGCTACTTTGAGGCCAGTTCAAACAGTCACAAGACATTATTGCCCATTCACATCCCATGGCTGACACTCAAGTGAGTCAGGTTTCTCTTATTTTGGGTAGGGCATGATAGTTTCTCTTTTCTTCCATCACATTTTGAGGGATGGACTTTGCTACTCTCATCAGTGCTGTTCAAGGTTGAATTTATATATTTCATAAACATTGCTCTGGGCTCTTGCTTGTGGGTGTGATGTTTTAGTGCTTTGTGATTTCAATGGAGAGCCCATTGAAGCAGTATAACAGATGGCAATGTGATATGTTGTGTCCTTGTTATCAGTTGTTGTAACTACTTGTCCTTCCTCCCTCTAGTGCCAGTACCAAAGTGCCACCTCTAAATATGAACAAAGTATCCAGCAGCCTGCTCAGCTTCGGGAGGAAGCTGATCTCCCCTGCCATCGCTGGAGGGGTCATGGGAACGGGGACTCCCATTCACAGTGGCATTACACCTACAGTCATACCCACCAGGGTGGCGACAGAGCTTCCTGCACAGCATTACAGACCACAGCAGCAAATGCATCCTCGTATGGTCAAATCCGAGAGCATGCCGGTGCACCTCAGTAAAGGTAAGGCATCCCACCCACCCTCAGCTTCGCAGAAGGTCAAAACCCCGTCTCACTTAAAACCCAATCCTAGATAGTTTAGAGGTTCAGGCTTCCACCAAATAGTAAAAATCCAGTATTATTTCTGCTGCAAGACGACATAAAGAACTGAATCCTTATGTTTGCAAACTTTTCTGCCTTTGGTATTGCTGCTTTGAAGTCCCTGGCTCAGGTTCTTTATTATTGAGCTACAATCCTGGTCTTTGGTTGATGGCCGGTCTGGCTGTGGGTAGACTTCAGGAGAAGAGGAAGCCTTGCAAGGATGGCAGGAACACTTCTAAGCATGCAATGCAAGCTAAAATGGATATGGGTGATTCACTGGTCCGTTAGATAGGGTCTGCGCTCATTTTGCATGTCCAGCTGTGGATGAGAACAGCCGTATTGTTTCATGAGATATGTAGGAGAGTAGGATCTGCTTCACATGTTTACCCTCACTTTTTGCTGGTGTTTCACTGTTTTTCGACTTTAGTCTGGCTGGGACCCTGCTATTCAGGGCCCCAACCTAGCTGCTTCCTCTCTAAATTGATTGCATGTACTTTAGGTACACTCCAGATTGGATTCTGGGGTACCCTTATGAGTCCCTAGTATATGGTATACTATGTACCCAGGGCATAGGTACCCCAGAGGCCTACCAGTGGCTGAAGCATGTATTGTGCCACGCCTGGAAAGCCCTTCAAAATGACACCACAGGTCTGCTACTGCAGCCTGGGTAAGGTGGTGCATGCCCCCTTACTGAGGTATAGGTTCCCTATACCTCACCTATCACTGCACATAGTAACCTATTAGTCACCCCTATGGCAGGCCTTATCAATCCTGAAGGCAGGGTGCTTGGTTATATGTGCGAGGGTGCCCAGGCATGAGCTGAGCCCATCTGCAGCCTTCAGAATCTCTTCTCTGGGGTTGTCAGTGGTGCAGCCTGACCATATACTCTTAAGGGCATTATATCTAAAATGGTTAATGCTAACTTTGGACTGGCTGCACGGACACATGTCATGTTTGGAGTCAAACACCTTGAAATCATACCCCCACATCAATTCCTGATGTGAGAATATGATCCCACCCTTCTAGAGGGAGAGACATGGCAGTACTGGTATACCCGGTAGAAACTTAACAGAGCCCTGGCATCACAAAATGGATGCTGCAGCCACAGACACTGGTCTGGCCTCCTGTTTCTGACTGAAACTCCGGCAGGGGAGGCCTGGAAAATAGCTTTCCTGTCACAGGGAGGTGTAACCACCTCCCAGACAGGCTTATGTGTATTGGGGCAGGGTGGGAGCACTCTCAGTGCTTTGAAGTCCTGCACTGGGGGCACATTTGGTGTCCCTGTGCATTGTCCAGCTCAAACCGGTTCAGGGGCTTCCAGCCCCTGCTCTGGCGCGAAACTGGACAAATGAAGTGGGTGTAGCCACCCCTCTTTCCAAACCCTCCCATAGGTGGGTCCCCAGAGTTAGTCCAACCCCTTCCTTCGGTATAAGTAAGGAACCTCTGTAACCAGAACTTCAGATATCCATGGACAAAACTCTGAAGCTGAATCCTGGAACTTCAACGCTCTACTAAAGACTAGAGGACTGAAGAAATCTCCCTTGGGGTCAAGGAGTGACTCCCCTGCTCGGCAGGCACCAACAAAGCATTTTGCCGGTCTGCATCTCCGAAGCTCCTGCCGGACTCCGAAGTATTTGCAGCCCAGGAAGAGGATTTCCAGACATCTCGGAGGCCGACCCGAGTCCCCAGCAAAGCTGAGACCCGCAGCCCTCGTGAGTAGCATGGAACCGAACTCCTGGTCACCGTGCACTTTTGCAAGTGCATTGACTTCTCGACGTCTCTTGAAGTCGTGCTTGGGGTTACTTGTACGAAATTTGGTCTATATAAATTTCTTTATGTAGGTTTATTGCATTTTGCTGAATGTTTTTCATTGTTCATTGTGTTAGCACTTGTGTTATTTCTGAGGCACATTTATATATGTCGCAAGCAGTGTTCACAGACCGTACTATATTCTTTTTTGTATTGGCTTAGAAGATATGACTTTCTAATATCTATTTTTTTATTTTCTTTCAAGTAAACTGTTGTGTTGTCATTTGTAATATGTGTCAGTAGTGTGTTTGTTTACACATCATTAATTGAAGGTCCTAAAATCTTGGTGGATAGATTTTACTTATAGAAAGTAATCACATGCTACATGGCAGAACCCTTTTCTTTACACTGTTGTAATTCCCCGGTTCTTCATGCTACTGGGATACCCCATTATTTTTAATGATCAACAGTAATAGCAGCCTTTTCTTTTACAGCTTTTAGAGGCAAGGATACAGGGGAGGTCATCAACAGACTTCTGCATTCCCTTTCTCTGTGGATTCTTCTGAACACCTTTTTTACCTTCCTTGTAAAGTAGCATCAGGAGACACAAGCTGGAGCTTGGGTAGCTGGAATTCTGAGCCAGTGACCGTGAATTATTTATGACTGTTTGTTCCTGGAAATTATTGCCAAGGGTTATTCTCTGGTATTCAAAGGGAATCCCACAACCTCTCCACCCCCACAACCACCCCCTAACTCTCCCCACACAAAAATGATGAAGTAAGTGGAGGAGTTGTTGGCAGCTGGTGCCATAGAATTGGCTGCATGTTTGGAGAGAAGGCGGGGTTGATACTTTTTGTTACTTCTTGATCCCGGAGAAAAAGGGGGACGGGCGCTCCAAGGCCAATTTTGGATCGAAATATGTCAATTTGCATAGTTAATCTTCAGCAATCTTGTTGAGTCTAGCAAGTTAAGATTGGTTAGTCTTGTTAGACCAACAGGATGTATATTTTCATATTCCTATTGCTCTCTGCCACAGAAAGGATGTATGATTCACTGTAGGGATACATTATTTCCATTGTGTGGTGCTTTCTTTCAGCTGGGTTTCTGCATCTTAGTCATTTGTAAAGGTAATGTTTGTAGAAGTGATTACTATTAATTAGAATGCGATTCACTTTTTATCCATATTTAGATTTCTTATAGATACATCTAACTTCAGATTCCTCACCTTTAGAATTTCTCCATTTGCCTGATCTTTCAGCACACCCTTTGCACACCAGAAGGTGGCATTGTGTGGCTCCGCATCTACCTCGCTCTGTCCCAGAAGTGATGCCTGGTGCTGCATATACATGCCACCCAAGCCCAGTGACATCTGTTCCTTTCCTACTGCACTTTCATACACAAATCCAGAGCTAGCTCCTAACGTGTTCTCATCCATTGATGAGTTTTATTCTCTTAAAAGTTGTTTTTCTTGAGTTTGCAAAGGAACATGCCCCACTCTCAAAACAATAGGGTTTTAGCCCTGTAGCGACTGATACAAACAGATTTCTGTGACAAATCTCTGTGTGTGTTTGGGGTTAGGTGACCACTCCAAGTTGTGCGACGAGTGTGCCCTTAGGCACCTGAAGAGCGATCCGTTGGCACGAATCCAAGCTGTACGTCGCCAAACAGTGCAAGAAATAACTTAAGACCAATTTCCTCTCAAAGTCGCAGACCTATACCCGTTATCGCTCTGGGAGCTTCTACAGCAAAAGGTCTTCATCGAGGTCCAAATTTTTGGTTAAGTCCAAAAAGAAACATAAGAGATCAAAAGTGGGCCTCATCTCAGCCATGCCACTCTCCTCCTGAGAAGTCGCAAGAATGTCAAGGTGCCCCTCTGTTTCGCACCTCATCTCCACCATAGAGCAGATTCCACAGCTGATCCAGATACATCCCAAATTTCCTGGCTGTCGGCAACACCAAAACAGGTTGAGATGTTTAAGGAGGCTGTGCTTTGATTCTTTGGCACCCTGCCGGCTCCCTACGGGGAGCTTTGAGCTCCACGGATCTGCGAAGGACTGCAGTCGTATTATCTCTGGTGGGTCCAGCCTTTGCACATTCTTTGCCTCCTGAACATGTTTTGGGTTCAGCTCCACCTTTGGAGTCGACTCCACGCCCGGTCTCGATCCATGCCGGTACCTGCCACGTCAATGCAGTTGAAGCTGGAGGAACACACCCATTCCAATGTGCTGTCCGACTCAGAGTCGAACCCGTCTGAACCTCGGCCAAAGCTGCTCCATGGTACCATTCCAATGTGCCTGGCCCTAATACATTCTGACAATTTGACAGTACCTTTGCTTAGGAGCAGTGCTCAAACAACTTTTCAGATTGTACTCTGATCAAAGTCAACAAGCTTTTAGTGATGAATAGGAGGAATTTCCCTCACAATATGATGGTGAGAATTTTTATTTGGATCTGCCAGAGGCCAGTGGATTAGATACTTCCACTGACACGGGGGCTTAGGTTCTTCTCCTGGCCCTACCAGGGAAGATAAGCAGCTCATATTTTAGACTTGCAATGACCTTCTGTAGAGGTGAAAACCAACATACTCGCTGAGGGTTTTAGAGTCTAGACAGACCTCATCCAAACCTTTGCTGCCATTCAATGTAGTAGTGACTTGACACCCGAATGAGTACTTAGGCTAACTCTTGCTCACCTGTGAACAGATGAGTGGCACGACGCCACAGACCCCCTCTAGGTTACCCCTGATTCCCTGACGCAACACACCACCTCCTGAAACACTCGTAGTTCAGGCATCTACTAGCACGGTTAATCCAACGTCTTGCCATACGCCCCCAGCCAGACACTGAAAAATAACTGAGGCATTTAGAAAGAGGATGTTTTTCTTGGCTGCCTCGCCCTTAGATCAGTCGGTACCAACTGTTTGTTGCATAGTTACTCCCATGCATTGTAGGACATGGTTGTGGATATCTTGCCAACAGTCGCAGAGGAATTCTGGACCAATTTCGTGCAAACCATTTAAGATGGTCAGGACGCATTAAATATGCCTGGACATGACCGACTTGTAAAGGCAGAGCGGTCAGAACTAGCGTGATACTTCAATGCCAATCATGGTGGAGCTCCACAGGCTTTTCAGGTGATGTTCACAGGTTATTCATGGATAGGTCTTGTGATGGGTCTTGCTTTTTTGCCAAGAAGGCCAACTCTGCCCTTGAGTATTTTAAAGAAAGTAGAGCGACTGCGCACTCCGTCGGTCACTCCACACCCATATCAGGCAGTATCTCTACCAGTTTCGCCCCTTTCAAGGCATCGCTAGAGGCTATGCTTGTGGGAGCGTCAAGGCCCACCACTCTTAACAGCAGGAACCCCTATTCTTTGCGGAGGCTGAGTAGGGGGACCAGCAGACAGCACCCAGGCGGCCAGCAGGGACAGCGAGCCTCCCAGTCCCCAGCCCCTCCGGCAGCAGCCTCCAAGCATATTTAGTTTGTTCTAAACTGCACACAACCACCCTGTGAGAGACAGAATCAGTCATTTTCTCTGAGGGTGGCAGGCCATAACATCCGACAGGTGAGTACTGTATATAATCTAACAGGGTTACACCCGGCTATTCCTTTCCACCCTACTGCCTGTTTTACCTACATCGAAATAGCTTTCTGTAAGGAAATGCTTCTTTTGATTGGTCACCCCCAGGTTTTTGGACTGATGTTGCTTTTTTGGGACTCAGAGTGCACTGAGGGCTGCTAACGAGGCCTCAGTGCCAGTACCCTGAGCCAAAAACATGAATGTTACACTGGCTATACCCAATTGGCATAGGCTAACTTGCCTACAAGTGTGTAGTATTTTGTACTCCGGGTACACAGGGCATGTAAGTTAGTCACCCCAGGAATTGCAGCACTGGTTGTGCCACCCTGGATGTGACACAAGTAAAATGAATCTCACAGTCCACCACTGCAGACTAGAAGAGCAATTTTAACTTGCTAACCGGGCTTTGCCATTTAAACCAATGGCAAAACCAAACTTCTCTCTACAATATGTGTAAGTCAACCCTATGGCAGGCCTACGGAGCCCTAAGGCAGGATGCAGCATATTTTACAGGCAGAACATGCAGTTTGTGTTCTGACAGTAAACACAAAACGGTCATTTATATTGTGGAGAGACTGTTGTCCCATTGGTGAGTACAGGGTTACACGCTGACCCCTCAGACGTGCTAACTCCTGAAGTGTGCAGCCAAAGTTGAGAGCGGGGAAACCTGTTGTCAAATTAGTATTTCTGGGGTGTGACGCCCCCTTGGTAGCCACACCTCTAGGTTTGGCTGGGGAGCTCTGGACGAAGAGAGGAGTTCTTCTGTGTTGAGAGTGGATAGAATGGTGCATCTTGGGATAGCCAGATGCCACACTTCCCAGGAAATTATCATCAGGAGGGAGCCTGGTAGCCCATTGGCTACCAACCGCATCCTGCTCGGAGGGCATTTTCTGAGCATACATAGGGTACCCCTGGCACCGAGGACTGCGATCTCAACTGGACTGGTAGAAGATCTGCCCTGCTGCACCCTGGAACCGGCAAAGCAAGGCTACAACCAGCATTCACTGCACTTGCTGAATCTGGTGGCTAACAAAGAAGAGAGGGTCTGTGCCTGCGGTGTCCTGCTTGAGGAGAAGTTGTCTCCAGAGTTCAGCCAAAGCAGAGAGACTCCAAGGGTCAGTTGACTGACCTGTAAACCACACAGAGCCACAACAGTTGAGATGCCTGCTAGGGCAAGTTGGGAACCCAGAACCTTCAGGCCACCAACAACCACCACAGGCACCACCAGAGACTAGAACCCGATGTTCCAAGTGGCACCCAAGTTCACGGAGCCTGGGAGAGTCGTTGGAGTGCAGTTTGGTCACCCAGAAGCAGAGTCATCGCCCAGGGAAAGATTTGGCTGAGACTGCCATACTGGGCAGTTGGTAACCAAATGGCAACTAGACTTCTACCAACACCTAGATGACTTAAAGGGATGTTGACCCTGTGACCAGGACCGACAATTAGCTGCAGGAAGGCCCCCGTCAACCGCATCACATCCACAGCATCCTTGAGCACCTTTAGCTTCCTTCATCCCTTGTATAACGACCACTTCCATGGGGAACCAGAATGAATGGATGAAAGTGCCTTGAACTGACTAAAGACTGCTTCCCCTGCTGATTTATCTGTCTTTGAGGACCTACCTGGTCCCCCGGTCTGGCTTACTACTGTAGTTGGTCGCCTAAAGTGACTGTGACTTCAATACAACTAGCCAAACTTTTTGGTGCAAATACTTTTAAGTGTCAAATTTGTTTGTTTGTTTGTCAATGCTTGTTCGCAGTTGAATGAAATGCTTTGATTTACTATACCTTGTGTAAGCAGCCTCCTGAAGGTCTGAAGGCTCATACCCCCAGAGCTAAGGCTGCTGCCAATGTGTTAGCACAATGAGTTCTGTCCTGGATATTTGTCAGGCAGCTACATGGGTATCAGTGCACATGTCCATGTATCACAACTGCCCTGACAGTCCTATCCGCCAGGGTGGTGGTTTTGTCTGTTCTGTCCTGCAGGACTTTTTTGTCTGAGCCATCCCAGAGATCCACCTCCTTGGTATCTACAGGTGATGAATCTGATCTTTGAAGAGTCCACCAGAACAACAAGTTACCTACCTTCGGTAGCGCTCTTTTTGGTGGATACTGTATCTAACCAAAGATTCCTCACTGCCCTCCCAACTCCCCATTCTGTGGACTGGTCTTATTGCTTTTGAAAAAGGTCCCAGTTTATGAATCTGCATAGTGTTGTTTCCAATTCGCTGAGTGGCTCCATGTCAGAGGGTGCGAGCAAGCCTACAAAAGAAACTGACATTGGCACACTTGGGTGGCATCTATATGCATCTCAACTTGTCATTGCCAGAGTGGTACAGAGTTGACACAGTCGCATACTGCCACCTACCAGAGTGCAGGTGGACTACTTTTTGAGTTTTCCGGATCCAGTCTGCTGCCTGGAGATATTCTCAAGGCGAGCAATCTGCCATTAGATAGAGGATCCACCAGAGAGAGCATTACCGAAGGTAAGTAACTTACTATTTGCACTCCTCGTCTGAGGTCTTGGGTGGCACTTTTATGTGGCTTCAGGTGCCACTTCCAAGGCAGATCAAAGATTAAACAGAGCCACACACGCCACCTACCGGCGAGAATGGAACATCCTTACATTTTTCAGATCTTCTAAAAGTGAGGAATCTAAGGTTAGCTAGAGTATCCACCAGAAAGAGTGCTACGGAAAGTCAGTAACTTGTTCAATTGGATGCTGAAGGCTACTTTGCTTTTATTCTTTTAAATAACCTTTCAAGTATAATCTCTTGTTTGAATGAGTTGAAATTCTCATTTAATTTCCAGAAATGTCATACTATTCCAACAGTGTGAGCTCAGTTTATTACGAGCAGTGCTGGACATGGATTTTAAGGAAGGTTTTTCCACCACAGAGCAGACTTGTTGACCCTGTGGCAATGACGTCAGAATTCAGAAGAGTAAGATCTCATCCCGCAAGAGCTCTGTTAAGACTTCTTAGCTGGACAATTACTCTTTTTTTTTTTCTCCAGAGCCTCGGTTCTGAATGGGATCTCTGCAGTGGACTGTCCGCTCACAGTTTCACAGATGATTGAGTGAACTTGTTCTAAGAACTTGTCGAAAGGGATGTCATTTGAATGGTCTTGGCCTCAGTTGACTATAGTTTCCAGTGCCTCCCTTCAGGGGTAGGGTGCCATGTTTTTCAACATTCTCTTGAACAATTTAGTATACAATTTGACATGGCCTCCTGGCATTTTCAATATAGGACACTGAATTGTGTTTACTTACTTAACTTCTAGTTTCCATTTCCTTTCATGTTCCTATCCAGCCCCCTCCACACGGATATCTAGTTATCACATTATCACAGGGAATCTATTTGGATGTGAAAACGACAATCTGAAAGAAACACGTTAGTTAGATTCCTTACCTTAGAACATCCCCAGGCGTCAGGCGGGATCCGGAAATATTTTTGTAGCAATACCCCTTGCGCGTCGCTAGGTGTCGTCTGCGGCTCCGCGTCCGTCGTTGGCGTCGTGCGCCGGAATGACGTCATCGGAGTACTTAGACGCCGCCCTCGCGCGCTGACGCCAGTTCTTCTTTTTTCCGCGCCCGTAAGCGCTGATCCGGGAAGAGCTTAGCCCAAGTCACTTTTTGACTAACTTTTTGAACTCTTTTGGTTACTCGACTCGACATCTGGTGCCGGTAGGATGCCTGGATTCAAGCATTGTGACGCCTGTCACCGACTGATGTCGGTTACGGATCACCATCGCCGGTGCCTGTACTGCCTGGGGGCCGACCATGACGCGGAGTCGTGCCCCGACTGTCAGGTCTTGACGTCGAAGGCTAGGCGGGAGCGGTCCCGTAAGCTACTCGAGCTTCGACACTCGGCTCCGCGTCGCTCTCGGTCCCGGTCCAGGAGGAGGTCCAAGGACCGTTCGCGGAGCCGCAGCCATCGACATCGCTCGTCGGAATCTTCGGGTAAGTCCCGTCACTCCAAACATTCTAAGAAGTCCAAGCGGCGTCCTCGCTCTTCGGACTCCCCTCGCCGGTCGCGCGACCCGGCCGAGGGTCCGGGTGGTTCCACCCCCGCGGCTCCGTCGGAGCCGCAGGAGCCGCGCTCGTCCCCATACCCTCCGGTCCCTGGGACTGACGCGACTCCGGCGGAGGTCAGTGCCTTCCTCTCGGCCATGAGGAATCTGGCTCCGCCGTCGATGCCTCCCGGCGCGCCTTCGGGCCCCGCGGGGTTGACTGGGCGACCTCGCGTGCCGGCTGCTCCGGCCCCGGCGCCGTCAAGGGCTCCGGCCCTGACACCGCAGGTCCCCGAGGGATCCAGGCCTGGATCTCTGCCGGCGCCGGTCGACCTCACGACGCCTCCTCCGCCGGCGCCGACACTGGTTCCGCCCCCGACGCCGTCCCCGCACGGCGTCGAGCCTCAGTTTAGCCCTATTCCGGACCCGGCGCCGATACGGCGCCGTCCGACGCTGTTACCGGCGCCGATGGGTGACCGCTTCATCCACCGTCCGGCTCCGATCATTCCTCCTGTCTACCAGGAATCGGATGATGAGGGCGACTGGGAGGGGTCTCAGGACCCTCTGGCTGAACAGGCCCAATTGTCTCAGGACTGGGCAGAGGAATTGGGGGACGCCAGCGGTTTGGATACCTCTCCAGACGCTGGATTCATCTCTCCTCCGACTGTGACCTCGGAGGAAGGTGCAGCCTTTTCTGTGGTGCTGCGCAAGGCGGCCGAAGCCCTGGGGCTCGAGTTGCCTGCTGTGGCTGTGAGGATTAACGTCCTCACCGAGGTCCTTCAACCGGCAGCAAGCTCCACTGAGCCTCTGCTGCAGTTTAATGAGGCCCTCATTGACGTTCTCCAGGGCACTTGGTCCAAGCCCTCCACAGTCCCTCCTGTGGACAGGAACGTTGCCCGGCGCCACCGCCCTGCTCCGGGCGACCCCACATTACTCTCCCACCACCCCACCCCCGAGAGCCTGGTTATCCAGGCCTCAACCTCCCAATCCTCCTTCCCGTCCGCTCCTCTAGATAGGGAATCCAAGAGGTTGGAGCAGTTTGGCAAGAAACTGTTCTCGTCCCTGAGTTTGGGACTGCGGTCTTTAAATACCGCTTGCCTTTTGGACCGTTACTCCCACTCGCTGTGGGATGCGGTGGAGGACGTGCTGCCCTTGTGCCCGGAGGAGGCCCGGGAGCGACTCACCCAAGCACTTGCTAACGGGCGAGATGCAGCGCGGCACGCCATTAGATGTGGACTAGACACCACGGACTCGCTGGGTCGGGCAATTTCCACCACGGTGGCGCTTCGGCGTCATGCCTGGCTGAGGTCCACGTCGTTTTCAGGGGATGTCCAAGGCTCCCTCATGGACATGCCCTTCGATGGCACTCGCCTTTTTGGCGAGAAGGCGGACAGTGCGCTGGCCCGGTTCGAGGACTCCCGGGCCACGGCCAAGTCCTTGGGTCTTTCGGCCCCGCGGCCGCAAACTTCCGCCTTTCGCCCCTTTTGTGGCCAAGGAAGGGGCGCCTCCTCACGTCCGCCCAGCCACCGGCCGCAGAACCAACCTGCACGCGTTTGCGGACGTGGTTTCCGCCGAGGCGGTTCTGGAGGACAACGTGCCGGTCAGTCCACATCCACCCCGGCAGCATCCGCCTCAAAGCCCTCCTAGTCCGAGCTTTCAGGCCCATTCAACGCCAGTGGGGGGCAGAGTTTGCCATCACCTGCTCCACTGGCGCTCCATCACTTCGGACAGGTGGGTGCTGCAAATCGTCCGAAGGGGCTACTCCCTCCCCTTCGAGACGACCCCTCCAGCCATGCCACCGCAGAACCACCATATGTCGGGGGATCATTTGCATCTTCTCCGGGAGGAGGTTTCGGCCCTCTCGGCCAAAGAGGCCGTCGAGCGCGTTCCTGGTCCAGAAGTAGGTCGTGGTTGCTATTCCCACTACTTTCTGGTTCCCAAGAAGGGCAAAGGGGGCCTACGCCCGATCTTGGATCTCAGAAGCGTGAACGCCTTCCTCCGGAAGGAACGGTTCAAGATGCTCACTTTGGCTCAGGTTCTTGCTGCCCTAGACCCTGGGGACTGGATGGTAGCGTTGGACTTGCAGGACGCTTATTTCCACATCCCCGTCCTGCAGGCCCACCGGCGTTACCTGCGGTTCACGGTGGGTCAGGAGCACTTTCAGTTCATCGTGCTCCCCTTCGGCCTCACCAGTGCCACTCGGGTGCTCACGAAAGTGATGGCTGTGGTCGCAGATCATCTGCGCAGATCAGGGGTCCCAGTCTTCCCCTATCTCGACGACTGGCTGTTGAAGGCGGGCTCGCCCCAGCAAGTCGTCTCCCACCTCCAGACTACGGCAGACCTCCTGCATTCGCTGGGGTTCTCCATCAATGTGCCGAAGTCGCACCTGACTCCCTCCCAAAAGCTCCTTTTCATAGGGGCGGTTCTCGATTCGGCGCAGTTCCGGGTCTATCCGCCGGAACAGCGGGTCCTGGACATTCGAGCCCTGATTCCCATCTTCCGGCCTCTGTCCTGGATGTCGGTCAGGTTGGTGCTGCGGCTTCTGGGGCTGATGGCCTCCTGCATCCTGTTAGTACCTCACGCCAGATGGCGGATGCGGGCTCTGCAGTTGGACCTGAAGTTTCAGTGGGCCCAGCATCGAGGCAACCTGTCCGACCACGTCTTGATCTCAGAGGGCACTGCGAAACAGCTGCAGTGATGGCTCACGAATCGCGATTGGGTCAGCGGCAGATCCCTCTCCCTTCCCCAACCGGAGCACGTGGTAGTGACGAATGCGTCCCTCCTGGGATGGGAGGGCCATATGGGAGAGGCGGAGATCAGAGGACTCTGGTCTCCGGCGGAGACTCGGCTCCATATCAATCTTTTGGAGCTGAGGGCGATCCGACTTGCACTGAAAGCCTTCCTTCCCTCTGTCCGGGGAAGTGTCGTGCAGGTGTTCACAGACAACACCACCGCCATGTGGTATTGCAACAAACAGGGCGGGGTGGGGTCGTGCACCCTTTGTCAGGAGGCCCTGCGCCTCTGGACATGGCTGGAACACCAGGGCATCACCCTAGTGGTTCAACATCTGGCGGGCTCTCTGAACGCCAGAGCGGACGAACTCAGCCGCCGGTGCATGATGGATCACGACTGGCGTCTGAACTCGGACGTGGCGCAAGGTCTCTTTCTGCAGTGGGGAGAGCCTTGGTTAGATCTATTCGCCACCGAAGAGAACGCGCAATGTCAGCAGCTCTGCGCGTTGGAATTTCCAAGGCGGCACTCGCTCGGCGACGCTTTTCGTCACGAGTGAAGTTGCGGTCTGTTGTACGCCTTTCCGTCTATACCACTTCTGTCCAGAGTGCTGAAGAAGATCAGGCGCGACTGGGCCCAAGTCATCTTGGTGGCTCCGGATTGGGCACGAAGGTACTGGTATCCCGAGCTACTCAGTATGTCCATCGATCCCCCGATACGACTGCCTCTTCAGGAGGGTCTTCTGTCGCAGAAGCGGGGGACGGTCCTCCACCCGAACCTGTCCAGCCTCCACCTACATGCGTGGAGATTGAGCGGCGGCAGTTGATGCCATTTGACTTGCCTCCTGAAGTCTGATGTCATTCTGGCAGCCAGGCGTCCCTCCACAAAGACGGTATACGCCTGCCGGTGGAACAAATTTGTGGCATGGTGCACAGCAAAGGCTGTGGATCCCCTTTCCGCCCCTCTTTCTGAGGTTCTCCTCTTTCTTCTTTCTTTGGCCCAGCAGGGCTCCGCTCTGGGCACCTTGAAAGGTTATCTTGCTGCTATCTCTGCCTTCCTTCGGCTTCCTTATCAGTCTTCTCTTTTCAAGTCCCCTGTTGTTTCACGCTTTCTCAAGGGCATTACTCATATGTACCCTCCTGTTCCTTTCGTGATGCCTCAGTGGGACTTGAACCTTGTTCTCACTTTTCTGATGTGCGCTCCCTTTGAGCCCCTTCATAACTGTCCCATCCGTCTTTTGACTTTGAAAACTGCTTTCTTGGTAGCAATCACCTCCGCTAGGCGGGTGGGTGAGCTCCAGGCTTTGTCATCCAAGCCTCCCTTCCGTTCAGTTCATCCGGACAAAGTTGTCCTCCCGACACGTCCTTCTTTCCTGCCTAAAGTCGTGACTCCCTTTGACATCGGACAATCTGTCACGCTGCCCACCTTATTTCCGCCTCCGCATCCTTCAAAAGATGAAGGGAGGCTCCACCGTCTGGACCCAAAACGTGCGCTATCCCTTTATTTGGACCGCACAAGACAGTTCCGGGTGGACGACCAACTTTTTGTTGGGTACGTTGGGGCTAAGAAGGGTAAAGCTGTACACAAGCGGACCATCTCTCGGTGGGTCATGTTGTGAATTAAGACCTGCTATTCTTTGGCGAAAAAGGTTCCTCCTGTTGGGCTATGGGCCCATTCTACTCGGGCCACGGCGGCCACGACTGCACTGAGACGGGGAGTCCCCTTGCAAGACATCTGTCAGGCGGCGACGTGGGCTTCGCTGCACACGTTTGCGAGACATTACTGCCTGGACAGCCAAGTCCGGAGGGATGGCCACTTTGGCCGTTCTGTTCTCCAGGACTTTCTGGTGTGATCTTGGTTCGCAGACCCACCACCGGGGTTGGTATTGATGGGGTATCTATTCTAAGGTGAGGAATCTAACTAATGTGTTTCTTTCAGATGAACAAGTTACTTACCTTTAACGATGTATCTGTAAGAAACATTAGTTAGTTAGATTCCTCACCGACTCACCCAGCCTCCCCGTTCTGCGAACCGACATCTAGGGTTAAGGTTCTCCCTTTCAGGGCCCTAAATTTTTTGGCACCAGTGTCGGTCTCTTGCATGGCTCAGCGTCCCTGGCGCGGAAAGCTATGTACAAGAACTGACGTCAGCGCGCGAGGGCGGCGTCTAAGTACTCCGACGTCATTCCGGCGCACGACGCCAACGACGGACGCGGAGCTGCAGACGACGCCTAGCGACGCGCAAGGGGTATTGCTACAAAAATCTTTCCCGATCCAGCCTGACGCCTGGGGATATTCTAAGGTGAGGAATCGAACTAACTAATGTTTCTTACAGATACATCGTTACCGAAGGTAAGTAACTTGTTCTTTTAGGCTAAATTATTAGACAATGGGACTATCCAGGCTTAGAAACTAGAGCTTTGGTCGGGTTATAAAATGTTACATGCTCGAACAGCAGACCTACCCATGGGTTATAAAATGGTAAATGTTTGGACTGTCAGATAAATCTTGCAGGCTGTAACCTTTACATGAATCACTAAATAACTATAGCAGCAAGTGCCCAGTTACACCCAAAAACATACCTGCATCAATACCCATACTCAACATTAGTTTTCTGCAATTTCAGTTACAAAAATATTAGTGATATGGAATAATGTTGTCCTCAAACATCAGTCTGACATTTTCTGAAAAATAAAACAAAATGCAGGTTGTTTTATTTTGGCCAAGTAGTTACTGTTCTCCCAAAGAAAAGCTTGCATGTTTTCACATCTGTGCAGCAAGAACGGTGAGAAGATGCCACAATTGATTTGAAGCTCTGCTGAATCCGGGGGCAGAGGTCCATCCCGGAGCCACCATCGGTGGGTAAGAGATTACATCTGATCCCTAGCCACAGCAATTGGCATTTGGCAAACTAGGAAGAAGCGCAAAAACCTAACCGGAGTGCTTTGCCACTAACAGAAACGTAACATATTGCCTATTTTATGTGTCCGAGCTGAGGAGTTTCGGGGCAGCCTCGGAGGCAATCCTGCGGAGGTCACCTTTTTTTCGATAGTCAGTTCGCAAGGAAGTGTGAGTTGTTTAGTCGCTTGGACCACTTGGCGTGACCCGGATGGTATGCTTGATCTCTGGGTGTTATACAGGGGTGGGGCCTCACCGCTTGGATTGCTGGGCATGACACAAATGGTACACATAGGCTCTTGGTGTGATATAGAGCCAGCATCTCAATCCTAATTATTTAGCCTAAAGGGGTTTTCTCAGTATTACTGGTCTCTTAAACACTGGTGGAGTCTCACAAAAGTGAGAGGTGTTATTCGTGTGTACCGCTGGGCCTGACACAGATGGTATGCTAAGTCCCTGGGTGTGAAACAGGATGCAATTTGGATGTTAGGGAATAATTTGGACTAAGGAGATTAAGCTGTAGCTTTTCCTTGCCCAAGGAGGGACTGTAGTTTTCAAGTAATTCCTTTTTATCTGCATAAATTGTTGCTATCTTTCTCCCAGGGTCGATATTGACAGACTATCGGGTTCACTTAGTCCCATGTACTGCGCAGAGCCTCCCCATATCATCGAACAGCATGCGCTCTGAGTGGGCTAAGATTTTTTGACAAAGTTATCATTTTTTCTTCTCTGTCGTTTTTTAGGTCTCGCCTGAGCCAGCGCATGCGCTACTCTGGCAAGACATTTAGGAGTGGAGTTTTAAAAGTGCTGCCAAAGGCTTTTGCTGGCCTCAAGCGTACGGTTACGCTCGCGTGAACATGCACCGCTGCCATCTGGATTTCTGTAATGGCTCATTAAGCTTTGCAGCGCGTGAATCCCCTCCCTTCTCCCACTCCCTTCTCGTCAGCTTCATTTTCCTTTCAGTGGCCAGCTTTCAGTGCTCTCTCGACGCTCTTCTGCCCCTCCCCCCGCCGCGTCTGTGTTAATTTGGAACATATGTGATTTTTCTTTCGCTGCTATGTACGTAAACAGTAGTCCTTAAACAAATTTGATGACAGTAAGATAAATATAGATTAGAATCAATGCTATATTCAGAATGTCCAGCCGGACAAACGATTTAATATTGTAATAAATCAATGAACACATATAGAAACAAAATTCTCGTGGGACACAGTCCTGTATCCCGTAGGGAACAAAAACATTACAAAACACACAAGGGCATTTCAGGCAAGGCAGTTTGAGATTGTAAAGTATCAATTGTGTCAAGCTTGGAAAAACAGTCAGTACACTTTTTTTAACACAATGGATTAATGTGTAAGCTGTTTTGTTTGGGTCGACGACGTTTCGATCCTTTCACGGGGATAGTAGGATCATCTTCAGGACATTGATTGGTGCATGCCTGATTTAACAGAAATTGCCTGTGGGGGAACGGGGGTGGGATGATAGGAAGGGAGGGGTAAAAAAGGGGGGGTAGAAGGACAGAATTAGGGCGACCTGATAGTGATGGAGTAATGTAAGATCTCATATTGATAACTCACATGGTGTAGATGTTGTAGACAATGGAGCATGCTGTGTCTGTGAACATGCGTATTTCTCGTAAGTCGTGAGCGCGTATCTAAAGCAAGGCGAGAAAATCAGCCGGATTCTAAGATGGGATGTGAGAAAAGGCCAATGCGTTGAAGTGAGGCTGGGCACTTATGCTACCACGCAGTGATTTAAGGTAGCCTAAAAACGGATGGTGTCAATAGTGTGGCGAAAGGGCAGCGCGATTACAAGAGTAGCAAAACATCTGACGGAAACAATTGACCGCAACACAGTCTCAACCAACCTTCGAGACTAACAAAGCAAAACACGTTAAAGAGGAGAGTGCAGAAGTTCAATGCGTGTTACAAACTATGGCAGGTGGTGAATGAAAAAGTGGAACCAATACGTGGCTCACCTTGGCACGTTAATTAGAATTTCGGAAAGTTGCAGTACGCGTTCTGTGTCGACAGTCTAAAAGTAGACCGGGTAGAGATTAGAAGAACCACTAGGGGAGAAGTTTAAAAGTGAGAACATGCTGGAGTGGTTCTACTGCGGAAAAACAAGGGTTGGTGTCTTAAGTGACTACACAAATGAAATGAATACAAGCGCTCACCTACAGTAGTTCGTATCCGTGCTATAGAAATTAATAACTCGGCAAGATCGAAGGGAATCAACCAATGTATAACCAATCTCCGGCGGCATGATAATACACTAGAAAAATAATAATGCCGAGCATTAAGTAAATCAAAACCATTGCAGCCGCAAGAGTAAAGCTTGGCAACGGGGGTGAGGGCGCCTGCGCTTACCTATTTACTGCTGTGTCCTCTGTGGTGCTTGGCCGATTGACAGTGCTTTCGCGCTGTGCTCACGGTTAAATGCTCGTGACTAGAGACGTGAACCATGCGTAAAAGGGCGCCATCTTAGGTGAGTGAATAGAGAGGGACGATAGACTAAGGAGAGTGAGGCATGGAGGAAGAGAGAATAGTATAAATTTCATTACAATTACAGTGGGGGACAAATAGAAGCATAAAAACAATGTCAAAACAATCAGTATGAAATAAGGGAGAACTATCAGACGAGAGTTATGTAAATAGCGGGAGGAGTGGAGGGAATGGAAGCATGGTTTGCATTAATGGTCATGTACAGGGGGGGGGGGGGGAACTAGCAGTTCTGGGTTGAAGCATGATAACAACAATGTGACAAGGATCACTGAACCTAAAGTGAAGAAAGGGGAGAAAACATTAGGCTATACAGAAGAGAAATAATGCAAGAATTCCATTGCAGCAGTGTGGTACATCAAATGAGGTTGGTCCAGTCCTCATTGCGATTCAAGCCATTTCTGATACTGTTTGTGAGGATGATCATTCTTAGTTCTTCTTTATTAAGAATTTTGGCAATGTCTCCACCTCTTGGCGGTTGTTTGATGACTTTGATAACAGTCCATTTGATGTCATCCTCTTTGTGCCCCATTTCAGCGAAGTGTTCAACTAGAGGGGCATTTGGAGTTTTACATCGCACTCTACTCCTGTGTTGTCCGATTCGCAATTTAACCTTTTGTGTGGTCTGGCCGATGTAGATTTTATTGCATGGGCATGAAATCAAGTAAATGACATTGCAGGTATTGCAGTTGGAAAAGGAATTCAAAATAATGGAAACATTGTTGAATACAAAATCTTTCCCTTCCATGGTAGTACCACAAACATTGCAATTACCACATTTGGCATGTCCAATCAGAGGCTCTAGACCCCAATGGGCATCAAGGGTCATAGCTGGTCTACAGGATGGTAAGGCGGCCCGTACTAGGTGGTCTTTTAGATTCTGGCTTTTTTGAAATGCGAAAAGTGGCCGCTCTATTGTGAGGTTACCAGCATTCACGATGGGCCAGTGTTTCAAGATGGATTTGCGAATGGAGTTTGAGGTGGGGGAGAAAGTGGTGACACAAACTATACGGTTGGTGTTGGTTTTCTGTTTGGGAGAAAGTAGAAATGTAAATGTCAAGGTACTTATAGTGCGCACTGTCACCAGACGGCCACCTTGCGGTGTCGCCTTTGCGGCTTCCTGGTGCTGATACTCATACCGCTGTGGAACCCCTCCTGGCTTTCCCTGTGAAGTGTCCACTCCTGGGCACCCCCAGGGTGAAGCCAGGCATCCTTAGCGCTGTTGGGGCCGGTGTGGAGGCTAAGCAAGCTATTGCCCAGAGTTGCAGCGTGGGGCCCGTGATTAGAATAGGCACCGAGGCGAGAATAGACAGGTCCGAGGAAATTGAGCCCGAGCCCCGCCGAGGCGGGAAGCGAACCCTGGTCCCTGGCCAGAACTCTGCTTCAGGGTCTGCCGCTCTAACCATTGAGCCACACTCCTCCACTTGGCAATACCAAGCACGTTTCTGTGCATTCCGTACTAGTCTTTTTGGATAACCACGTGCTCTAAGCTTTTTGGTCAGCTTTTTGGAAGCTTCAGAGAAATAATCTTCCTTGGAAAAGCATTTGCGCCTGATGCCTAGAAATTGTGAGTAAGGTCAAGAATCTCTGAGTGCTCGGGGTGGTGACTCTCATATCTGAGTAAAGTGTTTCTCTCAGTGCTTTTTCTGTATAGTTTGGTGAGTAGCTCTCCATTGGAGTGGTAGATAGTAAGGTTGAGGAATGGAATCTGTGATCTGTCATGTGTACTTGTGAAGTTAAGACATGAGCAGTTGTTGAGCCAGTGTGAGAATTGAGAGAGTGTTTCCTCATTGTGATGCCATATCAAAAAAATAACATTTATGTAACGGCACCACAAAGTGACGCCAGCGAGGAATGGTTTGGTGGTGGAAAGGATAGAAGTCATTTCTAGGTGATCCATAAAAAGGATGGCTAGATTGGGGGCAAAGACAGCGCCCATTGAAGTGCCCTTCACTTGCTGATAGTACTCATTCTCAAAATAGAAACATTTCCTAGTCAGACATAGTTCGAGCAATTGGATAATAAATAGTGTGGGGACAGGGTGGGGGCGTGGTCTAGAGTCAAGAACCCCTTGGATCACAGTCAGTGCCTTGATTTGTGGAATATTAGTGTAGAGGGATTCCACATCCATGGTACAGATTATATCATGGGTGGGGTCAAAGGGGTGGTGTTCAATCCGGTTAATCATGGCCATGCTGTCCCTAACATAGCAATGGGTCAATGGTACGAAATCCTTAATGAAGTGGTCAATGTATTGGCCCTGTGGTTCTAAAATTGAACCACAACCGGAGACTATTGGTCGTCCTGGGGGGTTGGTCTGGTTTTTGTGGACCTTTGACAGTGTGTAAATAACTGGGGTGCGTAGGGATTTTACATTTAAGAAGAGGTATTCTTTCTGGCTGAGGAAGCCCTCCGATTTGGCCTCAGTGGTGATCTGTAAAATTAGTGTCTGTAGTTCTTTTGTGGGATTCGTTGGTAGTCTGCAGTAGTGATCTGTATTGGATAGTTGACGTTGGATTTCTACTTTGTATGTAATCTTTTCCTGAAGCACAATACCACCACCTTTATCGGACAATTTTATGACTAATGAATCATTCATTTTTAGAGAGTCAGTGGCTTTCTTTTCTAGAAGGGTGATGTTGTAGGGAAATAATTGTCTTTTGGATTCCAAGATGGCTAAGTCATTCAGTACGAGTTTCTCAAAAGTGGCTATTTCGCCGTGGATCATATTGGTGGAGGGAGAAAATGTGGATGGAGGCCTGAAAGAAGTGTTTGAAATGGATGATGGGGATGGGTTCAAAAGAAAAAATGCATGTAGACGCAATCGTTTAAAGAATCTAAGCAGTTCGGTGTGTAGCTCTAGAAAATTGGGATGGGTGGTGGGGACGAAGGATAGTCCCTTACTCAGCAATGATAATTCTGGATCTGTGAGATTGTGTTGGGAAAGATTAAAAATGGGTATTTGTTGTGAATGATTAAGAGTTACCATTGGTAAAACTTCTGGCGTGTTTGGCACTCTCCCGTGGATTGTACCATCTTTGTGCCTGCTTTACACGGCCTCTTTGGGTGGTTCGCTCTGGCCTCGTCCTAAAAAATTAGGACCTGAAAAATTAGGGCCTGGATTACGGTTGGACATGCTAGGCCCTTCCCTGTGTCGGAGTTGTCTGAATATTCAGCTGAGGTGTCTGAGAAGCCCACTAAATTGTTCCGTCTATTAAAACGGCCCCAGGGTCTGCTCTTTTGTGGGTTGGAATATATTCGATTTGTGTAAAAATCCTTTTGTAAGTATCGGTACATGCGTTCTGTATTGTACGCTTTTATGTCTTTCTTAACCTTAACTGATTTTTTATTTTGCTCTATTCTATGGAAGTCATCAACTGTTTTTGTACTTGTTCTAGTAATTTCTTACTGTCGGGGACAGGACAGGATTCTCTGATCTGTTTTTCAATCTCTTCAATATCTTCTGCCAGTTTTTTGAGTGCATCTACGGCAGTGTCGATGCCGAGCACCAGCCAATGTCTAGAACAGGTTGTCCCTATGCAGCTAAAGTTATTGATGTACTTGGGGTTATCAGTAAAGATACCAGGGATATTGCGTACTTGTAACCCAACAGGGATGGTGTCAGCTTTAAGTTATTCAGTGAGCATGCGGATCATGAGTTGAAGACGTACTTGTTTCTTTTTACACTTTTCTAGTTGGTCTGCTGAGGATATATTGGTATTGGTCAAAGCATCTGCTGAGTCAGAGAACAAGGATGGACCCTCACATATTTTCTTGATATATTTGTCGGAATACAAAGGTGCGTGATAACAGTGAAGGGAGTATTAAGAAGGGTGGGGGGTTTTTGTGGGAAGGAAGATGAAGAAGGGAACAATGAACGCCCGCACCAGTTTCAAAGCCGGGCTTGTTATTTGTGTTGCACATTTCTCCCCTTTGTGCACACAATGCCAGGCAACGACGAAAAGTAACATGAACACCATAATACCATTCATACAAGGGCTTGGCCTTTTCAGATTGCCTTCCGGTGTCCACTTCTCATCCCTGCCCTGGTAACGAATCGTATTAGCATTTCAAAAAGCCCATAGGAGGGGAACGCTCATCCTGTGGCGGGTTTGTTCCTGTGCAACTAAATGATTGACCGCAGATTCGATACATGCTCTTTTTCAACCGGAACAATAAATGCGGGGTTTGTCCGCTGAACATTTGGTGTGTGGTATTTCTTGCAAGCAAACACAACCTTCAATCGAAGAGGGGATCATACGTGTTGCACAGAAGCAAAGGCTGATGCAATGCTTTCGCTTTTAAATTACTTTTTGTTTTTAATCTCTGTGGGGTTTTGACATCCTAACACTGCAGTCACCTCATGCTAACGTGCAGGTCTGTTACACTTTAATCCATATGTTTCAGAAACGTTTAAGTCCCCCATAGTTGAAAACAGCTCTTGTTTCGAGATCATTGCCGTTTAAATAAAAAAAAAAAACATTCTTTTGAAATAAATATATTTATTTCATTTTCCATTAATGTATTCAAAGACGATTAAATTGTATATTGCATTCCTTTCGAGCTGAGGTATTTTGGCGGTGTTCTTGGTCATTCTGGAATAACTTGGTAAATGCCTGTCTGTTAAAAACACACGTATAGAGTTGAAAATCGAATAATGAACCTACTTATCTTTTGAATTTAGCATCTTTCCTTGTTTCCCGTGGACCTCTCCATTCCATTAGTTCTATTTACTCTACTGGTTTCCATTATACATCTTCATCTCTTGGCTACTCAGATTACTGCCTCCTTCTATTATTCTGCGTGAGAGGGTCAACAAGAGCATTCATTGCTTATTTACATTGGCACTACAGGTATCCTGCCATTTGTCCCTAATCCCATCCGATTATTTCTTTATATTTTTGGTGGTTTCCAGGGTCACTAGCTGTGCTGTGGAGCTTTGTCACAGTGAGTGGGAAACAGAATTTTTGATTAAATAAATGCATCCTACAGTGGTTGACGCGGCCCATTCTATGGCAGCCTTCATACTCTGTGCCAAGTAAACTATCTCTACGTCAATTATGGCGTGCCTTCTCTCTTATCGAATTGCTACTCTGAATATTTCCAGATCTCATTTATTTTTTTTCCCCCCCATCCATAGTACTTTGTTTTATTCTAAATGTTTTTGTTGCTTATTTGAGGTGGGCAGTGGTCAGCTTACAATTTCAAGTTAAGTGTGATGTAGAAGAATCCTCACATTTCTCAAAAGCCGTGTTGAATAAGGAACTTTTGCAAATTAAGATACAATGTGAAGACTTCAATTAATAGACAAAATTATTAGAGGAAATAATTTGACCCAAGTATTGTAAAATGTTTGTCCCAAATGGGCGTTGCTTCTCAGGGTTCCGTATGCTGGGCTTTTACACCTGAAGAAGCATCTGGCGTTATCCTGGGTTTATAAATGTGAATACAAGATTGGGTGATTCTGTTTGGTTTCTAACTCACATTTCAGACCATGGAAGGAAAAATAGCCTTTAACAATGAGATTGTCACCAGATTTGGGCAACCTGCATGCCTGTGGCTATTTGACTAGTAGTAGGGAACAGAGGGCTCAAGATTGCATGAAGGCTATTTGTAATTGCGAGCCGTCTGCCATCAAAACAAAATAGCTTTTAAACTAAGTTTTTGACTAAAACGTGTACTTTTGATGTTACTGCTTAATACTTGAACAAGGATGCAGCCGGAGACCATGCACCATCGTTTTATTAACAGTAGGTAGGGAAGTGGGTAGAAGTTATCACCAAGTAATGCTTGTTTGCCTTTGTTCTTGAGTCCTTAGTAAACAAACGCAGTCTGTTGGACTTCGCCTCAGCAGTAGTGCTTCCTCTCAGCACTCAAGATTATGTCTGAGAGTCTTGTTCTCGCTTTGCCATAGTTTGATCATGAATTAAGTGTGAGCTCCTCTGAGCTGATCCTGATATGCTGCCCCACCAGTCATGTATATTTCTGTGTGCTTTCAGATTACATACCAAAGGAGAGTTGGATGTGTGGACCTTTTATCACATGTGGTCTTTCCATTTTTCTTGACGCTGCCCAACTGATGACAGAGTTACCAGGGGAGTAGGGAGGCATTGTCCGTGATCAACTGTTTAATTCATGAAGCTCTCTCACACGAAGTAGATGTTAAACAAATGAACTTTTGTAATTTTTAGCCAGGGATGGAGTAGTCTCAAATGGCAGTTGTAGCAAAAAGTATGTTCTAACAAGCATTGGCATAGCCAATAGGTCTCGCCTTTGGGACCTTATAAGTATTTAGTTATGCAGCACAATATACTTACTGCAACAACATTAACTGTTAAATAGCTAAACACTTATAAGGTCCCAAAGGCGAGACCTATTGGCTATGCCAATGCTTGTCTCTTTCACTTCTATTAGGGTTTTCAATTGATGCATTTTTTTCTTGATGTGGTGGTGCTGATAAATTATTGCAACAGTGTTCTGTGTAAAATGTTATGTTCAGTTAATGATTCTATGAGCATATGAAAAAGTCATCGTTTGTTCACATTTTACTGTTCTGCTTCTAAAAACGATTCATAATGTTTTGAATTAACCATGGCACTTTTTACAAGTTGGTATTTTTCATATGTGTTGTTTTATGTACTAAGTTTGTCTGATGCATCTTTGTCCTAACATGAGCTCATAGCAAAAGTAATTATTGGCGGCATAACCCTGTGTACATAGTCTTTACCCATGAACAGAGTAGGATTTAAGTTTATTTAGAAACCTGAGAATTCTAAAAGTACACTAAATCCCTTCAAAAGTTTCCAACCCATCATGGGGTCGCCTTCAAACCACATGCAGACTAAATAACCCAAGCAAGCTAAAGAGCTGAACAAACTGAGCCGTGAATGGCATGCACAGACTAAGATTCACACTTTACCCTGGCCAGAGGGGGAACCTTCAACACCAACATAATCGAACACACGAGGACATACATTCAGACCAAATATGTAGGACAGAAAAAGACTAAAAGAGAGGCACTGTTAGAACTGTGGGCCATCTTAGAGGTGGTCCCACCTACAATTCGGTCATGGAATCCACAAGCAAGGCATCCGCACCTCTTCCACCATACACCATGCTGGCCATCCCAGCCATACCAGTACTAGGTTACACCAACCCGCCGGTCTAGGGAGCTGAAGGGCCCCTCACTGGGAAGCGAGCCACCAGATCTAGGATTGGAAGGTTACCAGATCAACAAAACTCGGCGATTCCAGCCACAACCTAGCTCTGAAGTTCAACCACCCCCTCCATTGTACACAACCCATCAAGCCCCAGCGACACATGGAGCATATACTCCAACCCGTCCAGTAGAGCGATCCCAGGTAACCAGGAGGTTCACAACAGTACTGAATAGCGACACAGTCAGTAGGGGGGGGGAGAGAAGAAAGCTCCCAGCCACAGGGTACACTCCTCCAGGGTATGCTCAGGCAATGTAAGAAATGACCGGAAGTGAGCTGGACGACAAGTTCCTACCAAGAAGAGCAACGCTCAGCACCGAGCGAAGGAGCCAGCCTAGGTGAGAGTTGGAAGAGAATGTAGAGAGAAAGGGCTCTCTCCTGGGAAGTACAGAGGGAGAGCAGAACGACGCACCCTCGCCCTGAGGAAAGACAAGCTAGGCCCTGGGTTCGACATGAAGAGGAGCCCGAAATAGAACCAGAAGGGATGCCCCTATAAGGAACGCCACCAGATCATCAGCATAGAAGAGGGGCCAACCAAGAAATAGATCAGGGTAGCTTAGCCCAGACTCAATTAAGACATAGGCGAAGCAAAGTGGCACCTCTGCGCACGCATGACGATAGCAGCAACGAGGACATCTGCCACTCCCCCCGAACGTGCCGGTGAAACAAGCTGACCCCTGGAGAGAGAGTGTCAAGAGAAGAAGGCGAGGTCTTTGTACGACTATTCTGCCACCTAGCAGGACCGAAAGGGAGGGCCAGTACGATAGACCCGGGCTGGTGGAGGGATCCTTCGAACCAGAGGACATGGCCATCACTGAAGACTGCACCCGGCACGCAGGGGGAGATTCCAATTTGAACTTTCCCTACATGCAGGAATGCCTGGGAAGATGGAAGCGCTACATTTGAGAGAAGTCAGCGCATCGGCTCCAACCCAAAATATGCCCATTGCTACAAAATGGCACGTGAGGGACTATCTATGTGCCATGGGCTCAAATGGACAAGGAAGGGATCAAGACCAAACTGCCTTCATTGATGGACGGGGCAGAAAAATGAATCTCATGTTTTGAGTAAAACACTGCTGGGATAAACCTAGAAATAGGCGATGTTGAGAGTCTGGTCAGCAGCCTTATCGGAGAGCAGACTAACACTGTGTTTTCCCGAGACCACATCCAGGCCGTCACGCTGACCAACACCGAGCATGACGGGGCCTCATTCAATTCATTTAGACACCAGATATGGACGACCCTGAGGAAATGTTCCCTGACCGCCTAGATATAGGAGGATTGATGGCAGAAAGCATGAAGCCTGGAGAAACCGTGACCAACTTTCTAGACAGAATGATCGAAATGGACCGAAATTGGCCCCTAGGTTGCGTTCGTCTACAACATCCTCAAAAAGGGACTGCCCACCGAAATAGAGATTGCTCTAGTTTGCGTATTAGGATTAGACACCAAACCTTTGCGGGAAATACAGGCCCAAGTATTACATTACTGCAGGGAGAAGCAGGAGCAAGTCCAAAGAGAGACAACCAAGTTGGTCCAACATAAATTAAAAACCACCCTTGAGGGGGCTGCATTGGCCGCGAGCCTGCAGGTAGCACCAGTCTTGAAGGGAGCTCTGCCTCCGAACTGTAACTGGTTTCCACCTAGTCCTAACGGCAGAGGTCAGGGAGGCTGGCAGCAGCCAGACCTCAGAGAGTGCTACTACTGTTACCAGATGGGCCACATGGCCGACTGATGCCGCCTGAAAGCTTATCATGGACAAAGATCAATAAGCCAGGGCCAGGCTCTGCAAAATCCCCAACTACAAAACCAACCCTCATCAGCTTGAATGCACAGCACTTTCACCCACAAGGAAATCAGTCAGGAAACGCGCTACTGCAACAAAGACCAAGTGGTTTGCCAAACACATGGCCACAGCAGCAGGCAGGGAACCCAGCCCAGTAAGGACAGGGGCCACGGCAGGAAGGGGTGACTGTCTGGGGAGGCAATACCTTTACACAGTCACCCAATCCAAATGCACAGTAAGCCTAAAAAAAAGCCAATACGACACATACACTTTATACTCCCTTCAGAAAACTCACCCCAACAATAAAGGCTATTGACACAGCAACTGGAAGAAAACCTCAAGCCTTTACTTGGATTTGCGAAGGATTTCAGGCTGCCATGTGATATGTCGACCTGGAATCTACGCCGGAATTCTCCATTCTAGTTCTTTCTAGGGTCTAGGCCCCTCTCTGCTGCTGGTCCCCCGGGCGAGGTTGGCTGGCCACTCCATGGGTGGGGGACGGTCGGACGGGGCAGGGCAGCCACCCAAACAATGCATAAAAATAGACACCCAAGTCCCCTCATCCAAGTGAAATTGTGACTTGTTCTGATCACTAGATCAAAGGGATTCCCCTATTTTAGTTCCAAAACGAGGCGACTTTCCATGTGCCGGAAGCCAGATTTTCTGCACAGGTAGGATGTCAAGATGCCCCATAGAACTCTGTAGTCTACGCACAAATAAGCAACAATTAGGCACCTAGTCAGCAGGAAAGTACACCAGGGCAATCTGCTGTCCCAGTTTGTTACCTGCATCCTGACCAGTCCCAGTCGCGCACCCGACTCCTGTCGTAAGGGAGAGATCTTGCCTCCTACTCTCCCCAAATACTTTCAAACATCCAAAGTCTGCTGATCGAATCATGTTCTTCCAAAACAGCGAGAGTAGCATGTTATCGGGTAAGAAGGCTCTGATCCTTGCCGAGGGCGGCAAACCAAATCATCCTGGATCCGAGGGAGAGAGGGGCGCCAGGAGGGAAAGGGGTTCTGTAGATGACCACCACAGCCCCCACACAAGGAGCATGGATACACTCACCACCGCACTCAGCCTGTTGAAGCAAATATCACAGGGCCTCACGACATCGCCCAGGGGAGCACTGGGTCCAATCCCAGTCATTACCACATCCTAACCACATGGGCCTCAGAGCAGCTTCTCAAATCCACCAGTATGCTACAATAAAACCACCACTGCATGACATGAAGGTGCCCAATCACCTGCAGGAAACAGTCCAAAAATAGCCCAAAAACAAAGTTTCCAGAATAAAGTGTGTAGTCCAAACACCCAACTTCATTTGGCAAAACCTCATTAAACACCACATGAAGGGACCAGAGGGGGATACGCAGGTACTCAAGACTCGTGGCAATTCCACACAACCCCAAAATGCGCCACGCCCCCTTCCTTTCACGGCCCATCACGCATCTGTAGGTCAAAAGTTACCATCCACATCGATAAAACTACACCACACGCAAACATTAGGGAAAGTAGGTTATTAGAGGGTCGACAACGCCCATAAACCAATAGGTAAAAAGTCATCCCCACACCCACGAAGAACTCCCCTCTAAAACATGCACATCTATCACGGTAGGAGGGGGAGGATCAAAGGACCCACAAAATAAAACTTCGGTGACCCATGACCAAACCTCACTGATTCCTAAAATGACGCCCACACTGGGAGCCCTCATCTAGTACCTCGCCAAAAGGTTGCACAAAATGAATGTCCAAAATATGCTCCAAAAAGGAAAGGCACGGGAATTATTTCAGAGAACAAATAACGATGTAAGTTTCTCTAGAAAGCTAATCTGCAACCACCAGCTCTTACCCAACAAGTCTGCAATTGAGTAATAAGTGCACCATCTTTACAGCGGCCCACCACCTCTTCAGCTGCAACTTCCCAAACCTTGAGGTGCAAGTAATCAAGCGAAAGACCACGGACTATTTTTTAACTGCCATTTTTTTTACAAGACTCTTTACACTGTACCAAGCAAGGAATGATTGATTGATTGATTGATTGATAGGAAATTTGTAATGCGCTACTTTGCCCAAGGGCGTCAAGGCGCAACTGATGGAACAATCAGCCAAATCGAGAGAGAAAGAACATTAGGGATAAGCTTCAGAGAAGAGCAAAGTTTTAAGTGCTCGACGAAACAGAGTGAGAGATTCCTGATTCCTAAGAACACCCCTGGATGCCAGAAACATGCAGACGACCCCTACAGACACCATTCCAAGACCTGCAATGTTCCAAAAGTCATATACTATTGCACCTTTCAACACCGTCTGCTTAGCATGGGTGTGGCCCCATCCATCCATAGAAAGAAATCTGCCTAGTCATATGGAGCCTACCTCAACATTTCACCAGTGCTTGCGTAGGGATCTCTCCCGCCTCACTTACACTGAACCAAATACTAGTATTTCACACGCACTACACAGCACACTCCTGCACAACACATGGTACCAGCACATGACTGCTGTGGGCGCCCAGACGACAGCTAGGTCATGCTTTGTCTGCTCGCTGATACCTCATGTCATGGGTGCAGACAGACTACTTATCTCATGTAACAGCCACTGAAAAAGCAAAGTGTCTCATCCACCTGTAATTACGTGGGATTAAGGCCAAGGTACAACCCAGTAGAGTGAAACCCCATAGAGTAGTAGTAAACATAATCCGGGATGAAGCCAACCCCAAAGCACTACATCTTGTTTCCGAGCTTAGCGACATTCAAACTGAGCTAGACAGGATGCCCAGGTGAGGCACTATAGGGCAGGACACTGTTTGGCCCCGAGATTTTCCAGAAAAGAGGTTCTTGGAGGTAGCAATGCCACCACACCAGTGCACAAACATTTCTGCTCTCGCCTGTCTGTGGTTCCAGGGTGGCCATTAGCGTATCTGGGGTGTATTCTTTAATAACAAATGGACTCCAGACATGGCCATTCACCTCGATGATACAAGAGAAAATGAGTCTAGAAGGAAAGGGTTGAATGCCAGCATAGATGCCCTATGTCAGGAACTCTTGGACACTGATATAGATAGGTACACGTGGCTAGAAGGAAAGGGGCCACCGCTAATTGTATGGAAACTTACACTGTATTCCTTGTGGTTCAGAGGCAAAGGAACGATACCGCTTGGCACGAATTAGAATTGTAGAGCACTACTGCACGTACCAGATATGCAATGGGGCCCCTCCGTGTTGAGGGATACCTACTTGCAATGTGGGGAGTTTGCCTGCACCCAGCTCGTCCCCGGATAGCGGGGCCTCTGCACCCTCTTTACCATACACACCCCGACACTGGTCATTCCTGGAGAAGATCTGTCCGAGTTGTTTCAACATCTGCTACAGAAGAAAACAACTCTATTACATCAGGCTCGAGAAAAATTAACTGCTGATTTCTTAGGCTGGGCTCAGTACAAGGACATTCTGTAAGAATTCAGAATGTTTTTGACACTCGGGTAAATGCGGGAGGGTCTATACCCACTGTTAATATTGAGAAATACTGTATCAACGTATGTCATGATATATGTACGTATAATAACGAACTTGCATCAATCACCTTTGTTAAATTCACCTGATATGACCTCCCCCTAAACCAAGTCAGATGTACATGGTCAGCAAGGCCCTGCGACCTAGGCCTGAACCAACTGATGGACAGATCACAGGTGGGGTGGCACTTAACCCTTAGACAAACGTGTGAATTGAAAAACCCAGATCTATCCCACAGGTAGACAGCGACACCACAATGGCCTTATGAGATTGGGCCCCAATAAAACACGTTTGGCCAGATGGGCGCGCATTCCCAAAACACCATAAAGCCAGGTGCCACACTAAGTTAGGAACGCTCAGCCAATCAGAACACAGAATGCACATTACATGCAGGGATCACGCGGTCCCCATGGGCATCTGGAAACGTACCCACTGGCTCTGCATTGTGTCCACGCAAAGTCAAGATAGACCTGCGCTTCTTATCAAATGACTCGATTTATGGCCCCGTGACTAGGCCCAGATTTCTGTCTCCAAAGGAATGTACAAGTTACTTTGATGCTTCATATGATGAAAAAAATGACAACCGAAACCGATGTGCTTTAAAACAGTCTTCAGACTCAGACTCTGTTGCCTGCTATCCCGGCCGCTGCGTGTCATTAAACCAACTCTTCCTGTTTGGCCAAACGCCTATGGACTTTTCTTTTTTCAAGGTAAATTCACAATTGAGCAACACATTCACGCTAATGGCTCTCAGTGAGAGCCATACATAACACGTAATTAACAAAACATAGAGGCAATGATCCCCCACCTCCCTACCCCACCCAAAGTTTGGTCCTCATCTTAGGGCGCTACAAGGAGACTTAAGCGCTGTGCAGCATGGCTTCAGACATTTGTTTTCTGTCTGCCACTGTTAACTCTTAAGTCCCACTTCAAAATCTGGGGGGAGGGAGATATTGTGCACTGTATCCCTCATGATCAAGTCTGTGGTTGGGGGTATACGTGTCCACCTCAGGTCCATGTGTGATAAGAGAACATGGACCTGAGATTGAATATCTTCTCTCAGTCCGGCAGTGTATGTCGACGTGTGAAGCACTGTGCGAATGCTGTTACATTTTACTCCCCGCAGCTGTACCAGCTTTTCAGAGGCATGGCCTTCGGTGAACTACCCTCATAATCCTCTCCACCTGTGGCTAAGAAGAATAGAGGGACATATTCTTCAAGTGCCTGCAGCTGCGCCAAAGAGAATCAAAATTCAAACTTGTAGGTGCCTCTCGACTTGCACAGCTGTCTTGATCTGACCGAGATGGCTCTGAATCTCTGCTCTGCCGTCCGTGCCATCTGAAGGTGAGGTGTGGCAGAGGTGGCATCAGGCGCAGGGCACTGGACACTTTACAGAGCCTGGTGGGGCGTAGAGGTGGCATCAGGTGTGGTGTTCAGACAGTGTTATGTTGGGGCCCGGATGCATTTGCTGGGGCCCTCGACCACCTGGAAAATGGGGCGAACACGCATAGGCTTGGAAGAGACCACGCAGAAACAAAGGTGAGGGTTATACTCGGCTCCGGCCAGGGTCTTCTCTCTGACGCCACACCCGGCCGAGGTGGTATTTATATCCTCCGCACCACGTGATGCGGGACAAACCAAGCAAGCTTGAACCAGGCTGTTTGGGTTTTATCACCGCGATGGGCGATACCCAGGGCGTTGGCCCCTTCATCTATTCATTGATGCCTGCAGGCTTAAGCTTGTCCAATTCTTTCTCTACAGGAGGTCTCAGATGGTTTTTATTTTCTCCAGGACAAACCAAACAACCTTGGACTCACAGGGGTACAAGTATAACACTCCTGACGTTAGAGCACAGTACAGTAACCCCTGACTCTCCAGTTGCGTCACTGGAGCCACAATACATACAGGGGGCACTACAGAGGCTGCTAGCACAGAGCAGGCTGTGGGCAAGCGGTGGCTACATGCAGCACCAACGCTGCGACCTCCTCCCCCACTCCTCCCCACACACACACACACACACATCCATCAGTTCTACTGGCGGCACGGGCTGGCGGGGCCCTGGAGGCGCCATAACCGCAGAAAATTATTAAACGCTGATCAGTGAAGCTGTTTTCAGCAGCTTGGTAATGGCTGGCAGGTGACAGCTGAGAGCAGGCCCGGTGTCAAGGCTGTTGGTGCTGAGGCCAGAGCTGCAGTGTTTCCACAGCCCTGTGCCGGCTGTGTCCTGGGGTGGGCCGCGTGCGTGCGAGCGAGCGGCTGCCAAGGGCTAATGGCATGCATCCTGGGACGGGCTAGCCCTGGGACTCCCGCGCACTGCATGCTGGGACCTGCGAGCCCTAGGATGCCCACACACTGCATGCTGGGATCTGGGGCCAAGAACACCTGCACATTGCATGCTGGGATCTGCGAGACCTGGGACACTGGTGCACTGCATGCTGGGATCTGGGGGCCAAGAACACACGTGCACTGCATGCTGGGATCTGAAGGCCTAGGACACCGGTGCACTGCATACTGGGACCTGCGAGCCCTGGTATGCTTGCACACTGGGATCTGGGGGCCTAGGACACCTGCACACTGGTATCTGCGAGACCTGGGACACCGGCGGACTGCATGCTGGGATCTGGGGGCCAAGAACATCCACGCACTGCATGCTGGGATCTGCAACACCCACGCATTGCATGCTGGGATCTGGGGACCCTAGGACACTTGCGCCTGGCACCTGCGCCCTGCATGCTGGGATCTGGGGGCCTAGGACACCCGTACACTGCATGCTGGGTTCTGGGGGCCTAGGACACCTGTACACTCCATATTGGGATCTGCGAGCCCTGGGACACCGGCACATTGCATGCGGGCATCTGGGGGCCTAGGACACTCGCGCCTGGCACCCACACATTGCATGCTGGGATCTGAGGGACCTAGGACCCCCGCGCACTGCATGCTGGGTCTGCCAGGCCTGGGGCGGGCCACCGGATAGCTGTAGCGTGAAAGCTAGGTCTGGGCGTAGTTTGCGGAGTTTTGCTACGCGGAAGTACGCGAAGTTACAAACAAAACTGTGAAGTTTCGCTAGTAGCGGAGTGCAGTGCGAACTGCAGTTTGTGCTGGAAGTGCTGCCACTTGGGTAGACATTCTACCCGAGCAGTAGCTCACGCTCAGGAACTTACCTTTCGCGATCGCCAACTTACCGTTGGTGATCGCAAGCAGTGAAAAAACTCAGCTGCACATCGCGAAGCAGAGTTTTCTGCACTCCGCGGAGTGCAGAAAATTCCACAAACTCCGCAAACGGAGCGAAGTTAACCGCCCAGGTCTAGTGAAAGCACCTCTTGCAGCGTAGCTTTCACTCCACAGATCATTGCACCACTTCATCTTACTGGAAATGTAGCTCAGCAGGTTCAGTGGTTGCTGCAGAGCAGACGCGCAACGCCCATAGGGCTCAAAGAGCTTCAGCCCCAGTCGTGTGTGTGTGTGTGTGCGTGCGGGAGCCCTGGCTGAGACAGCTTCCCGGGCGCTCACACACAGGCAGTTTTTGAGCTGCTGTGGGCTGGCTGGTCTGGCGTCCGTCTTATTGCAGCTGCACCCTAGTACTTCACAGGTCTTTAAAAGACTATTTACTTGTTAACGAGGCTTTGTTGTTTTTTCGCCCCTGCATCTCCACTCTTCCTGGTGCTGGAAGAATTACCTAGCCCCCTCCCCCGAAATGCGGCTCTGGTTGTGCCTCTGTTGCAGAGATGTGCACAGTATGAAGATTCACTCCCTATTAGGCCATCCCAGCCTCTCACATCTGTGATGTGGAGAAAGGGAGTAACGCCGAGTTCAGAATTATTAACACTTGTCTTGTCAATGCACGGTCACTAAACACTTTGTGATGCGTGTGTAAGTGTCGCCCCTTTGACTCGTTGGCTTGAAGCTGTCTGCAGCCCGTGAAAGCTCGCTTTCAAACCTCGCAAAGCAGGCTCGGCCTTCCCTCTTCACGGGGTCGGTAAACGGAGAACTCATAGGTGGGTACTGTGATATTTATAGCACTTAGTTGCAGCATAAGGTCGGTATGAAGCGCTACACGAAAATAAGTTGTCAATACTTTTGTTGTATTAAACCTGTCTCTTCCAGGGCGAACTTTCATGTCCGCAAATTGTAGTCTGATGAGATTACATAGACGAGATAATAATGTAAACAATAATAACATATATTATACAAAAAATAATGTATATCCCCATCTGGCCTTCCTTTTTTCTCTCCCCTTTTCATTGTGTATTTGTATTGATTTTTTATATTCTTGTAATCTGTTCTTTAAAATATTTTATGATTTTTTATGGTTATCTCTTATTACTATGATAAAGTTCTACTTTCAAACTTAAGAGCTGTCATGCATATTCTAAAATATAGACCTCGACGTTTATAGTGCACCAGGGGCAGATTGGCCTACACGAAAGTACCAGTTTATCAACCTGCCTCTAAGACTAGTGGGCTGGGGCTGAGTCAGTGGCAAGGAAGACCAGTGGGGCAAGTGACGGACTATTCTCAAGTATAGGTGACCTTAAAGGGCTTAAAGTGACCCCTCGCGTGTCCCCTGCCAGTCTCTCGGCCTGAAAACGACGACCCTCCTTCCAGCGCCTCGCATTCACGGCAGGGAGAGGCGAGAGGCGTGGCTCAAAAGGGAGGTGGTGTCTGGGGTGTGACACCCCCGTAATAAATGTATTCTGGTGTGTGTGGTTGAGTCCAGGGGGCCTTTAGTCAACTAGCATTGTCCGGTCGGATTGGGGGCCCTCAGAGCACAGACATGGATTCCATGAAACTAGCCACAGCCAGTGCCCGGCCCCTGGGGCCCCCAGGCAGTGCCCGGCTTCTAGGGCACCCAGGCAGTGCCCGTCGGGCCAGTCTGACCGGTCAGGGTGTGGGCCGCATGTCTGGTTTGTGGATCTGTTTTATGGTCTACTGGGTCTGTTTTTACTGTTCATTTCCCTCATTTTAAAACTAGCATTATCTGCAGGATGCTCAAGGCCATGCCATCTTCCATACTTTTACAGATTCAAAACTGCCCCGATTTGCTAACATGGCCCACTTTTTTAGCTATAGAATTCATTTAGGGGGGCCACGTTTATTTTGGTGCCTGGGTCTATTTTTTTTATATTCCAGCCAAAAGCTGGGGGGCCCTTATGTGGTGTAGAGAAACCTTTGAATTGCAACACTTTTTTCATCCATTTTTCTCCCCCAATATGTACTGCTTATTTCCCTTGACAGGCTTTGGGGCTCACAGAAGATGACAAAAAAGTATTTGATGTGATAGTAAGGGGGGAGAGAGGGTACTAGCAGCGGTCTGCTGGCAACGCTTCTGTTTTCAGAGGTAGCTGGAGTGTGAGACTAAAGTGTGCATCACTCTCTGTATTTGGTTTTTACACCCCCCCCCCCCCCCTTGGGAAATCCACTTCCCCTTTTCGTCATAAACATTCATTCTGCCACATGTCGGAAGTCACCCTTTTCTGTTGCTTGTAAGCAGCCCGGGGGACTCGATGGGCGATGGTGTATTACGTACCCTTTGCCCTACTTCGCCAGGACATCTTCCTAGAACTTTTGTTGTTGTTGAAGTTTTGTATAGCGCAAACTCGACCCGAAGTGTCGGAGCGCTTGACTTCAGCACCAGTTACATCACACAAGGGCACATTCATTTTGGTAGGCGGGGGGTATTGAGTGATTTCCCAGAATCAGAGGATGTTGAGCCAACATCGAGACTCGAACCCGGTTCCCCAGCTTCGAGGTGGACCGCTCCAGCCGTTAAGCCACATCCTGTCAATGCACCTTCTCTTTATGTTATCGATTTTGTAGGCTGTTTTTAAATACATATTACATGCAGATGTCTGGCCGATGTCCTGCCTCTGAAGTTTCAGATGCTCCTATGGACATACAAATATCCTCTCTGCAGCCCTTCTGAGTTGGGTTCACACGTTTAAACACCTCCTGTCGAATGAATCCAACTGTGAGGTCACATACATGCAGACGCCCTCATCAGCCCACAGTCCTATCGCACTGCCGCTGCGATGACAGTGATGGCTGGGAGATCTCTTGTTTCCACCCCGAATCGAACGGACTGAGCGCCCCCTGGCCGCGGCGTCCATATTTCCAGTTTTCAGTGCGCTTTCCCCGACTTCCCGCGCAGCTCCCAGATGCGGCCACTTTTCACGAAGCGCTGCTGCCTCTCATTAGCGCGCGTGTCTGTAGGCAGCGCTGTCCCCCGGCATCCTCGCCGTTTTATGGGCCTAAACAGACACCATTTCAATATTAGTTTGACGCCGAGCCAGGCCCGTCGCTCTTGCGTCTGACAGCAGGAGAACGAGGCCGCAAACTCGAGGCGGGAGGCGCCCGCTCCTACCCGCGGATCCGAGCCAAATGGCTGGGATTATAAAATTACCTCTCCCAGGTGTCTAATGCACGGGTGATACCCGCAGCAGCAAGGGAAGTGCACGCAAAATAACCATTTTTTTGGAGAGGAGATGGGGAATAAAACTCTCATTTGCCTGAATGGAAACACAGAAGGGCATAATTAAGAAAAATATTTAATTGGGCGAAGTATGCGGCAGCATTATTGTTCGGTATTTGTAAAGATTACCTTCTGTCGCGTGCCACGGATTCCAGGAGCGCGGCAGCGACTCTCCAGGCGGATATGTTTTATGGGTAAGAGCCGTCCTTTGTCTCTGATGGGGCAAACCTCTCCATTGGAAGAGGTGAGAGCGGGGTCTGCTGGTGGGCTGTGGCGATGTGGTCTGCAGCGTGCCCGAGGGCCTCACTGAGGGCCGCATGGTGGAAGGGGCTTTGTGAGCCACACCCTTGTCCCCCGTGTCCCCCCCCCCACTCCAAAATCTGGGGGGGATACCTACCCACACCCTTGTCCCTCGTGTCCCCCCCCACTACAAAATCTGGGGGGGATATATCCCCGCGTCCCCCACACTTCCTACACCCATGCACATAACTATCCCTGAATATTACATGTAAATATCATTAGAATTTGGACGAGTGCGCATGTGCATTTTCAATGACCCAGCCAAAGAGGGCATGAAAAAGCTGAAATTGGATCATGAATTCAAAACTGTTCCTAACAGGGGCCCCCAAAATATGCTTGGCCCAGGGCCCCCAAAATCCTTAAAATGTCCCTGGTGAGGAGAGGGGTTCAGGTGCCGCTATGGCCAGCTTGGGAGATCCAAGTGTAACAAGCATTTGCAATGCAATCGGTCTCGCCTTTGGGACCTTATATGTATTTAGCTCTGCTGCACATTAGCCTGGGCGCTGAAACATCTACTGTTCTTTAACATAGAGGCAAAGTAAGCACCAAACTGCGTGACACGCCAGGTATGGGAACACATGGAGAGAAATATTGCCTTTCAGCGAGAAATGGTAGAGTCCAAAGCTCTGTTTTTAATATAAAATCAGGGCCTTCGGTGGTCATATCACTGAAAATACAAGATTTGAAAAAAAAATTGTCTACGGGTGCTCGTGGAAGACAATTTGTATGGACTGGAATCTAGAGAATGCTAAAGTGAATCTGGTGTTTTACTGACCTCTGCTGGTCGTTTTATATCAAGAAAGTTAAATAGAGGCAGTTGCCAAAAAAATAAAACAAGCATTTGCAATGCAATAGGTCTCGCATTTGCGAGAATTTAAGACATTGGCGTTGTAAATGGCAATGCCTTTTATTTATCTGCTTTGAAAATTGACACATAAATAAATGGCATTGTCATTTCCAATGCCAGTAGCTCAACCTTTTGTAAATGTGAGACCTACTGCATTTCAAAGAAGCCGCCGGCCCTGTGCATTAATGCTTTCTGAACACGTTCATTATACACACTAACACAAAGATGGCAATACATCTATAGGCTTATAACACCCATATCTCCCCCCAACAAATTGTAGAAGCCAAAAGAAACATGGGTCGTTATGTTTTAAGAATTCACCAACACTGCCCAATCACAGTGCCCCCCGTTTCACTGGTTTTCCCTGTCTGCATGGGGGGCATATCTGGCATGTCTGACAGAAACACATTGGGGGCGAGAGCTGTTGTCTGTATCCCCCTGAATGGGATTGGGCACCCTGCCCTTCCACATACACCCCCTTGCCAGCGAGACTTATGCCCACAATAGGCATGTCGGGGCATGCGCATGTTTACACTCTCGCCCCCGCCTGTGGGTCGCTTGCCTGGGCACCAAAGGCTACGTGTGCCTTCTGGGGTGACTCAGGGGGGGGGGGCACGTCCCCTCACAGAGGACCTCAGATGCCGTAACCCCCGTCTATGACCCTTCACAAAAGAGGCTGAAATAGGAAGCTGCCCGGGCCGCCGCTGCGGGGCTCTTCCTGCAGCCCCCGTCTCTGACCCTTCACAAAAGAGAGGTTGAAATAGGAAGCCGCCCGGGCCACCGCTGCGGGAGCACACTGCACACGTTGAACGAAGTGTAGCGCCTTACAGTCATATTCACTGGACACAATCAACAGAATGCGGTGCCTCGTTCCCTGGGTGTACAGGATCGACTAAATGTAGACCCTGCTTTTATGCGGGCACTGTAGACAATGAGCAGAATGTAGCGCCTTGTTTGAGTTGACTATCGAGGACCTGCAGAACATAGCGCCTAGTGACTGGCAGGAGTGGTTTCACCAGTGGGATGGCAGCATCACACACCCCTGAGAGTGCAGCTGGGAAATTAATGAGTTATCAGTCTCTTAGGTTACATTCCCGCCTCCTCTTGGTGACACAGGTGTGCCTCCCCAGGAATGCGGCCGGCCAGGAGCTGCCAGGGTGCCGGTGCCAACCGGGGGAGGGCCGAGATTCTCAACAAGGTGCAAGGTCCTATGCCCCGTAGGTTCCGAGCCACCTAGTCCAACCTTGGAGAGATCCAAAGATTGTCGGATACGGACAGTCCGCTTCAGTGGGTCAGTGCGCCTGCTGTGGAGCTCAGTGTGCACCCGGCAGGTCCAAGGTTCTTGGGGCTTTCTCAGCATTTCATCCCTCGGAGGTTGAAGAAATGAACAGACAGCCTCAGGTCCACCCCTGCAAGCATCACTAAGACACCTGGGGGTCGTGGTTGAAGGTCACCCCGCTCCTGCAGCCGGGTCCTTTAGGGGTTCGCAAAATGTCCACATGAGTACAGGCTTCACCCCTCCTCATTAGGGGCCCAGGACTCCGGGGGGCCAGTGAGGGCAAGGGTCCATCT
This sequence comes from Triturus cristatus, assembly GCF_964204655.1. Lineage (NCBI taxonomy): Eukaryota > Metazoa > Chordata > Amphibia > Caudata > Salamandridae > Triturus > Triturus cristatus. The sequence continues at coordinate 69,339,595 of NC_140593.1, read as the reverse complement.
CCTCCTCCATTTCTTAAAAAATAAGGTCTAGGATGATTAGTTGAAAAGAAGTTTGTATAGGACTGATGGCACATGAAAGGGGATGTGGACTACCTGTGTGTGGGAGATGTCTACGTGCGGATGAGTGGTTATTCATTTCATGTGTATGGATAGTGAGCACTTGGTGTTTTTAAAAATATTTTTTACAAGTAAGGTTTTTCTAGGGATTATCTGTGTTATCGCGGGCCTGTCGCATCAAAGCAGTCTTTTGTCACACTTACCACACTGTCTGTGCTGCTTCATGAGTTGTTTCGCCCAAAGCTGGTATGTTGATGAGCACGGACCGCATTTACACAAAGAACAAGCTGTCGCCACGCAATAGAATCAGGAAGTGAAAGCGCACCATATGCGTTGTGCCTGCCTGCAGCCCTTCCTCCTTTTGGGATGGCCCACCCGGACAGGATCCTTTGATCCACGGCTTGTTTAGCTAACACACCTACTTTAGATAAGTAATTGCTTCACAACATCCAGTCTGAATGGGCCATCCCAAAGGGCGGAAACAAAGAAGCCTCATTTTCAATGGGAGGCCACCGTTTACCATAAACGATAACGCCTTCCAATGAAAATGAGGGGCGGGGCTTCAAGCCCCCTTCTGAAATGTCCTCTCTCACAATATTTCTCGCCGAGCGACAGCGCATGCGCGCTGCAATGCTAGGCGAGACCAAAAAAGGGAAAGCCCTTAAGCAGAAAACAATTGTGGTATTTTACTGACCTCTACTCGTCGTTTTCTATCAAGACAGTTAAATAGAGGCAGTTGAACAGAAAAAAAGTCCCTAAGCGGAAGCAGACAAGTCCTAGGGCTGATCTACAGACCCCACAAAGTACATACACATATAAGTATATGCTAAAGTATATACAAGAGGTCTCAAATGCTCGACCTAAAAAGAAAGTAACCCGATTAGTGAATTGGAATGAAATAGAATTGCACAATTTGAAACCAGAAAACCTAGGATTAAGCTTGGCTTCCCCACTTGACCAAATTGTGTGATTCTAGACAATTGTTTAATTTCACTTTGCCGCCTCCTTTTTTCATTATGACCTATAAGAGCACCTTGAAATACATAAGTTCAGGATGTACGCTGTACAAAATCACCTCTTGTGTTTGATTTAATAAACTATACTGTTGTGTAACACAACCCAGAGCACCCACAAGGTTCTATGTGACAAATGACTTGCTTCTATTGGCGTTGTTGTCAGGGTGGGCCGAGCCGTGAATGTTTTTACGTTCATTTTTGAAAACTATCAGTTTTAAAAATACTTCTGAATGCACTGATATAATCTGATGTACTAAGGTGAAACGCATCTGCGTGTTAATGACATACACTTTTTTTGATTTTTAAAGAGACTTTGTCATGTTTTTATGCGTTTGTTGCAAAATGTCTTTAAAACATAATGCTGTCCTAAAATTAAGTGGTGCAGGACATTTTATTTGCTTTTTCTTTTTTACTTTAGTTAGTGTAAATAAAGATTGCGGTTTATTTCACATCCTTCTGAATGCTACTGATGGATCAAGAAAACAGCAGCCCAGTGCGGTCGTTCGGCTGGGGGTCGCATGTGAAGGTCAGGAGGGCTGCATGCGGCCCTGGGTGCTAGGGACAGGTGGGTGAGTGGCACCCTGTGGGTAAGAGTTGAAGCTACTACCTAGTAGAAGTGGGCGAGCCAACAAGTTAGCAGAGAGCAAGGCCAAAACTCTGGCTTTGCTCGAAGGGCCTGTGAACAAGCCATGAAAATGATTTACATGAAATTCATACTGATCCTACACATTAGAGCTGAGAGGGAAGCTAAGGAAACCAGGGGTGCCCTTCTCTCATCTCGACATGAATACTAATGTATGTGACTCCACTCATAGCAAAGGCTACAAGGAACCACCGCAGAGCAGGTAGTGGTCATGAAAGACACATCTGTAATAGACCGATAGGCACTGACACACCTGCAATATATGGGTTGGCACTGACACACCTGTAAGACACCAGTAGGCAGTGACAGGTAGCCACTGACACACCTGTAAGACACCGGTAGGCACTGACACACCTGTAATGCATACACCGGTAGGCACTCACCTGATGGACTCTCAGTGAAGTGAACTAATGGGAGAGTCCATGGTCCTCTTACCCTGGAGAAATTGCCCCAAAACACTTCGGCAATTAAACATGTCAGCTGTTCGTTACATACTGCTCAGAGCTTGTTATTTTGGTTTCAATCATGTGCCTGGAGTCTGTATAAATAAGCAATGACAACAGTCCCTTGGACATATTTAACTTTTGGTAGTTATCAGACCTAGTGAGTAAAGCTCATCTCTCTAAGACTAGGGACCTGATACAATCAACCGTAAGGACAGCTACAGAAACATACATTAAGTTCCTAGGCGCATGCCGCCTGGCGGGGCATAACCATCCTTGCATGCACTGGAGGGCGCCAACCATGAGAAGCCTTGCCAGGTGGAACTGCTAACCAACAGGACAACTCTGCTTGCTTGCACGAGATGTCCCCGCATTTTTTAGTTGCACAACCTGATGTATGCCCTTAGAAGATTGACCCTCAATCTTTGAACCAAATGTGTATTCATGGCCAGCCTTAAATCGGATTGATAAGGACATCGCCTTGGGCAGAGAGAAAATGTGGTGTTTGTAGTGGGGGCAGGGGTCGTTGCGGTGTGACAGCAGGAGGTGTGAGGAAGATGGGAGGTGGGCAGGGGGTTGATGGGGTGCTAACAGTTACTCTGAGGTACATTAAGGGCTGATTACAAAGTCTTTTAACGGGACCCCATTGAGACCAAATGGAGTGGACGAGCTGCTGTTTGCATGACATTGTCAGGCAGCTCCCTTCTGAGCCCCTCGGAATTTTGGCGGTCCGGGCGTGGGCCCTGCTCGCTCATGCCCAAGGCCGGCCCTGTGTGTATTGATCAGCAGTCTATCCTAGATAAAGTAATGGAAGGGTTGAACTGATGGCAAATTGCACAGGTGTAAAAATTAGGGATGTATAAATATTGGAACTAACATCTTGTAAAAATATGAAACTCTATTCAAAAGTAAAAAAAACAAGTCTGTTCAAATAGTGTTACTAGTGAACTAAGAGGCCAGTCAGTTAACATGTGTACCCTTTGTGTCATTCACTCTGATTATACTTAGAGCAACATTATAGTCAATTATATTAAACACAAGAGGTTGGTGTACCTTCTGAAGTCACGCATTTGAAGGTGCTGTCTTACGGATTCATCAAGAACAAGCATTTGCAATGCAATTGGTCTCGCATTTGCGAGAGTTTGAACTATTGACATTGCAAATGTCAATGTATTTTATTTGTGTTTTGAAAACCTGCAAGAGGTGCATAAACACGCACTTTGTACTTATAGTCCTTGCTTACAAGAAGCAAGGCTGGCAGTAACTGCGCCTCTTTTACTGCCAGATTGGTGCTGAGTGATGTTGAGTTGGTGCTGTGCTGAGGTAGTGGTGCGCTGATACTGAGGTAGGGCTGCGTTGGGGTGGTGCACTGACGCTTAGATAGTGCTGTGCAGTGCTGATGTTAAGGTGGTGCGGAGTTGATTCGGGGTTGGTGATGCACTGGTGGTGCACTGATGAGGAGGTGGTGCTGTGTTGATGCTGAGACAGGTCTCAGGTGATGTTGAGGTAAGGCGGAGTGATGCGTATTCCCTCACCACCACTCTTTAAGTGTCCCTTAGGCTCCATAACCACTAATGTTCAGATGCATTTAATTAGTTATAAATCGCCACACATACCAGTGTAGGGTGTCAGAGCACTTTGTCTCTGTGCAATTTGTGTGTGATGCAATCAATCATAAGTGTATAAATGAGTGTAAAGGAAATGTTACATAACACAGAGGACTACACGGTGTAGGAGTCACAAGTCATGCATATTGGTAGGCAGCATTGCTAAAGAGTACTTGGGCCCCAGAAGCACAAACTCCGAATTGAAAACAGAACACCATAGTTTGGGGTTCTCGTAAATACAAATAATCAATTTCCATCCAGATGAACCCTTTTTGCAACTTTAATATCGCCTCTAATCTTTACTTTGCAGTGCATGTAGTTCTTTGATGACAGTTATAAATTAACTGTTCGGATTTTAATTTATAAGCTGCAAGTAACAGAAGAGCAGTAACCCATTGACCTACTTACATTTTATGCACTTTGTAATCTACATGGTACACTTTCTTCGCAGCTGGCATATTAACCCTCAGGCTACCTTCCAATGAGTTAAAACTTCTTCCACTAGACAACTCTGATCTCTTCAGCAAGAACATCAATCACCGGAGATATCTTGACATTTTTACTGTCTGGAAATTGCAAGAGGCCAGGAATGTGTGGCGTGCTTTTAAAAGCAAAATAAACTGGGAAACTGTGATTGCACAGCCCTTGTGCTGGCCCTGTGTCATTGTTCTGCTTTTATTTAATGTAATTCATTCAAATGCACATTTTAAAGAGGACATTTTTGTCAGAAGGAAACATTTTGGCCTCAGCACAAAACTGATGAGGAGAAACTTCAACTCCTCAGCCAGCAGCCAAGCACAAGTCCTTGAGGGGAGGAAAAACACATGCAGCATGCATATTAAAGTATCATTTCAAGCTGTGTTTAAGTTTTGGTTAAACTTATTACATGATATAGAGCTGCAGTAGCTAGAAAGCGTGTCTGGCTGCTGCTGGCTTCGGACAGGAAGGACAAGATGTGAATGCTGCAATAAAATGTTAGCAGTTACTTCTGAGCACCCACAGTGTAACAAGAGGTTGAAAACCTAATAAAATAGCCCCCCCCCCCACGAGCAGATCAACAGAACAAAGTGTAATGATATTGTACTTAGTCCCTGCTCCTTGGAGGAAAAAGGAGGGACAAAGAGGCAGGGCTGGCCACTAGTAAGCAAGGATTTTTTAAAGAACATTGAAACAAACAAATGAGAAGCAAGGACTGGCATTTGACCCACAGATATATGTATACTAAAGTATACAAGAAGTCGTACGCTTACGCTCGACCTAAAAAGGAGGCTTGTGAAAATAAATGCCTGTCTACAGTCACACAATATGGTCAAGCGAGCCCGCCGGGTTTGATCCCAGGTTTCCTGGTTTATTTGTGCAATTTTGCCACTATATGGATATCTAGTTCTTTCTCCTGGTGAAAGACCACAAAAGCCAATGAATGCTTGGTTGCTTTAGGCTCGGTTACTAGAGGACCTCTGGTCGAGACACAGCCAGGCATCTGGTTAGACCTTTAAGTGTCTTGAACACCTTTGCTACCTTGGGGCCTTTTCCGCAACCAACAAAAACCCCAGTATTGCTAGACAAACTCGACAATAATGTTAGTGGCGTGGCCAAAAAGGCCAGAGAATCCGGGAGGTGTTGCCATGTACTGATCTGAACCCATATTAGGGAAGAAAGACCACAACCTTGGAGTTTTGATCAGATGATTGGTGTGGTGCCAAGAGCAGACAATCTTGGTAGGCTGTTGGCCAAAGGCACCTCTGATGGATATTCTGAAATTAAGGGTATGCTCTGTTAATTGGAAACTGTGCATGCTTGCATGTTGCAGTGATTGGTCCTCTGCACTTCACAGGATTATTACTGGGAATGTTGTTGCACATGAATTATATATCAGAGCGGGTGAAGAAAGCATGGGCAGTGTATTGACAGCAGTGTATTTTCAACAGTGGTCACCAGACCTAACATTTCACTAGAACCAGGGGTCCTTGATGCCATTTTGTTGAAGAAGGGTAGCTGAGTCTTTCCGTCAATACAGAAAGATGTGTACAGAGCACACAATCACTTAACACTGGGTATACAGGTTTATGGAGTCGGCCGGAAAAGGGTTGTTGGACGGAGTGACCAGTTAAAGTCAATGTGACCTGTTAAGGTGTGTCAGAGGTGTTCAGGAGTTACTAGACACTTTAAGGACTTTAATAAAAGTGGGATGGTTTGGATAGTTTTAGCTCCAGAGAAGTTAAAGTCCAGTGCTTGGGGGCAAGCATGTAGAAAGGTCGAAAGTGGGATGAGGCACTTGGAGTTTAGGGTACCTGTGGGGTAGGTGAAGAGTAGCAGTTCTCATAGATCTAGTGGGATATGGCCATACCATGAATAGCTTTAGAGCCTTCTGGCTGTTAGCAGAGAGCCAGTGTGCTTTGAGGTGGTACCAGGAGGGTTGATTTGTAGCTTAGAAGAGGGAAGGCCACTCAGATTGTCAAGTTGATCACTATGTCAGTGGGAGAGAAGGTGAATTCAGCCAGACCCATGAGTAAGGTGTTACTCTATTCCAGTTTGCTCAACATGAGCGTGTTGAGGCTTTTTGCGGTGTGGCTTGTGTGACCTGTTAGTGGTGGGATCTGAGCGATAAATAGTGTGAATCTCACAGAGGCCTATTTTCCAGATGGTGTTCTTGACGGCCAGGAGATCACAAGTTTGATGGACATGATCGGTTTCGTGCATGATTGATAAATCTGCAGTGGGGCTGGGAAGCCTGTGGAATGGTGGCTGGATATTGATCTCTCCAGCAACACATGATAATTTGTCCTTATTAACTAGAGATTCTCTTCTCCTTGATTTTTGAATATTTAGGTATGGATTCTTTCCTATCCAGTCTCTGTTTACCTCCCCAAATAGTCGGACATGTGGATTGACATGATCGCACAGCAACATAACTACAGAGGGTATTCAATCTCTTTAGATTATTAATGATGATACCTTTTGCCAGTACCACAGCCATGGTATTAGAAGGAGCAGCGGGCAGTTTTATTGGCATAGTGACAAATTTAAATGCTTTTAATATGGGGAGTGGAACTTGCTGTAGAAATGGACGGACCTGCCTGAGTATTCTGCAGCACACTTGGCAGTTTCTCGTTTCAGAGCCCATGCCATAAGTTGACAAGGCAGGTGCTTATTGTAGCTCATGAAGGAAAGGAAGCATACCAAAGTACCTTCAGTTGATTGGCTTTGCCGCAGGTCCCAGAAGTCAGCTGTCAGCGGCCTGCTCTAACCCTATTAAATAGTACAGTCTCTGTTCCAAAGTTCGCTCTTGCACAGCTGGAGAGCAGAATCTGCCCTTTTAGGGGGTAATGGACTATATCAACACAGAACTAATCAACTATGGAGTCATGAACTTGATTCATTTGGATTTATGGGTGAACTTTGACGTGGTCAGCAATAAATCTTGCTGCCAGGCATGGCTGAGGCTGTGGTTAAGGACACCACCTGGTTCTGGTGCAAGTTTCTTCTGACTGGCTGTTCGTAGCCAGTGTATTAGCGTCATCTTCATTGTCATCTCAGCCTCTGACCTGTAGTGTCTCACAAGGATCTGTGATCTTTTTTAATATCTATATCCAGGCTTGTCTTGGCATCATTTGGAGACCGCTTTTAGATTTTTTCTGTATATGACATGCTTCTTGTGCCTGGGCTGCAAGGCCCAGATCAGCTGCCAAGAAGTGTCGGAGCTTTCTTCTGGAAATCAGTTGTTAGAAGGAATCCAAGAATCTCAAACTCAGTGCGCTTGTGTCAGAGATTTCAACTCCAGCTAAGCTGGCCCCTTTTGGTTTGAGCTGTAAGGCCCAGGCTTGTTTGGTACCTGTCTGGTACATGCTGACGAGCTAAGGAGCGTAGGCATGATTGTAGACGAAGAACTCCTATTCATACCCAAGATCACTGTAGTGATTCAAAGCTTCTGTGTAAGAAATTGGGATCTCTAGTTGGCAGTGGCTGACGCCAATGTCCAAATAGGGATCCTTCTTCCTAAGTCAGAGTAAGGGGGCTACACCCTTTGATAACCCCTGCTCAACCCTGTGGTAACATAGCACGAGCAGAGAGGCCTATCTCCCAGGCAGTGTGTGAAGCATTTATGACCATACACCATAACGCAGTGAAGACACTACAAAGGGACACCACACAAGTAGCTATAGAAAAATGAGTATCTTTATATAAGCTTAACAGAAGGCTCAAAAGCGATCAAGAAGCCACAATGCACGTAAATATAGATTCACTTAAAAAGCAATAAAAGCACTCAAAAGCGTGTGAAACAAACTTAGTTCGAGGCCTGGGTCTACGCGACCCGGTGATGCACAATGTACCTGAGGTTTAAAGGGGCACGACATGCAGCTTCGTGAGGAAGCCGCGATGATGACAGACTCGCAGCGGTCACAGCTCCCAGCTGCAGCGGTCCGCGGCGTGCACTCACGATGATCCTGGGACGGTGATTAAAGGCGGGCACTCAGCGGCAAAAGTGCTCGGTGGCGGTGGCCCAGGCAGGTGGTAACAAAGATCCTCGATGCGGTGACCAGGGCGGGCACTCAGCGGCACAGCTCCTCAGCTGCAGCAGCCCACAATAGCGATAGCGATGATTCTCGTAGCATAGACAGATGCAGGCTCTCAGCGGCAACACCTCCTCAGCTGCAGAGGTCCGCGATGATTCTCGTAGTACAGCTAGATGCGGGCTCTCAGCGGCAACAGTTCCTCAGCTGCAGCGGCCCACAATAGCGATAGCAATGATTCTCGTAGCACAGACAAATGCGGGCTCTCAGCGGCAATAGCTCCTCAGCTGCAGCGGCTTACAATAGCGATAGCGATGATTCTCGTAGCACAGACAAATGCGGGCTCTCAGCGGCAATAGCTCCTCAGCTGCAGCGGCTTACAATAGCGATAGCGATGATTCTCGTAGCACAGACAAATGCGGGCTCTCAGCGGCAACAGCTCCTCAGCTGCAGCGGCCCACAATAGCGATAGCGATGATTCTCGGCCCGCGTTCCCCGCAGTAGACCCAGAGGCTCTGGAATTCTCGACAGAAGCCTCACCTGCGAGTAGAATCCCCCTCAATAGATATTCAGAAGGCTGATCGGTGAAGTCTAATGTCCCTGAGACTTCAGCAGGAGGCAAGCTCAAATCAAGCCCTTGGGTAGTTGCTTCAGCAAGATGGTTGAAAGTTTCAAAGTCCTTTCCCTCTAGTTACACGAACAGAGGTTTGTCTTGACATCCAGAAGTAACACACCGTGTAGGGGTTTTAGCACAGATATTTATACCCCAAAAGTCTTTGTTCTCACAAGTCACTGAACCCAGCCAGAACCAGTTTGGTGTGGTCCTGGAGCACTTTGTTTACAAGGCTGCATCCTGCCTTTCAAGAAGAGGGGGTCTGCCATCAGACGTACAGTGGGAGGTGGAGCCATCATTCACCTTGCCAGGCACAGCTCTGCTCAGATCAAAGGGTCACCCCTCCCCACTGCAGATCTCTCTATTCAATCCAGGTCGGGCTCAGCCTGACCTGTCCCTCCAAAACCAGACAACCAATACACATAACAGCAGAGCACACTGGAAGACTTAGGCAAGAAAATACCTACTTTCCAAAAGTGGTATTTTCAAACACAGAATATAAAAATAATCCTCACAAAAAAAGATGTACTTTAATATTCTGAGCTCAGGCATACTAAATTTGACTTTCCAAACATGTTCCTTGGGTCAGCTAGGATTATAGGATGTAATAATCAAACTGCCCATTGAGGCCTAAGGGAACAGATAGCCTTGCAATAGTGAAAAACATCAGGACATGCCACACAGACCAAGCCAGGTCCTACCTTTCACATACAATGCACCCTGCCATAGGGGTGACTTACATGATGCCAAGGGAAGGTTTAGGGACTGGGAAGTGGGTTTACTTCACTGTCAAAATGGCAGTTCTGGACTGCGCACAGACTCTGCAATGGCAGGTCTGAGACACATTTTACAAGCTGCTTCTGTAGGTGGCGCAATCAGCGCTGCAGGCCCACCAGCAGCATTCGGTCTACCAGCCCTGGGTACGCACGGTGCACTATACTAGGGACTAACGGGTGAATCAAATGAGCCAATCATGGGAATACCAATTCATACAGTAAATTTACAATAGGGAGCATTCGCGCTGTGGCACTAAATGGCAGTGGCAAAGCGCCCAGAGCATCTAACACCAGCAAACACAGAGGAGACAAAAGCGAAAGATGGAAGGTAGACCCACGCCAATGGTGCCAGGTCTAACATTCTGTATCCATCTTCACCCTCTCAGGTGCTTGTCCAAGTTCCTGGATCTCCTCCTGCGCACCATAGTTGTGCTGACCGCGAACAGCTGTAGCTGGACTGTGCCTTTGCAAAGACACTATAAAAAGTGCACTCTTCGGCCTCACAGATTCCACTGACTCACTCTGAAGAAACTAAGGGTATGTTTGTGGATTATTGTGTGATCTGTGAACACAGTGCTCTCGCCTCAGAACAAGACTTGAGAGAAGAGCCTCATTTGTACTATGTCAGCATATCACTCCGAGTTCCTAAGATCTAGAAAGTTCTTACAGGGGCAGTTGTAATGTTGTTTTGAAGCGAGGCTCTTCGGCACGCTGCCCCTCTATTTCAGGTAGATGGAACCTTGAAAACCTTTTCTTATGGATGCTTCTACTTGCAGATTCCTTCCCTTTTGCATATTCCCAGGTGCCAGACTGGATCAGGATTCTTTTGTCAGAGCTCGCCCATGCCAGTAGATGGCTGTGGCGCCATCATGTCACAGGATGCAGAGCGGGTGTGATATAACCAAAGCCGTTGAGTGCCATCTAAGCGCCTTGATGTCCGTTCCTTTTTCTGCACTCTTTTCGAAGTGGATCTGGAGTTGCTCCCTATGTTTTTTTTTTTTTTTTTTTTAGAATTATTTTTCTTAATTTTTCTTCAGTTGTGCAGTGCTTTAGGGATATCTTCCCTATGAACTCTGGATTGAAGCCCTGCTTCTCCTGTCATGGTCACATGTCCTTATCAAACGTGCACAAAAATCTGCCTTTACTGTTTAGGCACAACAGGTGTGTCCTAATGCACATCAAAGCCACTAAGGAGTGGCAGTCAAAACTATTCATGGCAAGGACATGGTGAACATGATGGCCCAGCACTGATCACGTTCAGAAGCGAGGCCTCATTCTTCTCCCTCTTTGACATCTTTAAAGGAGAAGAAGGGGAAACATAAGAAAAAAAATATGCAGACTCCTCCACCAAGCATTGCTCCAGTTCGAGACGTAGGCTGCCTTGGTGTAGCCCACATCCAGCAAATTTCTAGTCCGAGCCGGAGCTGGTTGACATCACACCGGACCAGCCTACACTGATTCCGGTTCTAGATCCCAATTCTGTTACATCTCTGGCCCATTGGCAGCACTGGTCCTAGTGCCATTCCAGCCTATCCAAAATTAAAGCTGCCAGACGCTGCCCCCGCGCATTTCCTGCATGCCCTGATGGTCCTATTGTGGAACACCTCTGTTCCACTGGTGTGCCTGTGAACTTCATGGGGTGGCTCGCCCCTGCTTCTGATTAGGATACCATCTGTGGGATTTCCCTCCCTGCCAGTCGATCCTAATGCTCTGCCATACAGTGCCCCATGGTGCCAACTAGTGTCACCCCTGCACTCAGTATTGTGCCAGTGGTTCAGGCTCCAACTTGACTGACGGCACTGCCTACGACACGGACTGCTCCTCTGGGCCAGTCCCTGCAGTCTAAAGCTCTACTAATCTGGCCTAGGAGGGTGTCCCCGCAGAGATAATATCCAGCCTGGCCGTGCCCACAGAAGCGGTACTGGCAGACAGTGGAGGATCTCTTTGGATCAGACTATGATCCGTTATAATTGCCAGATAGTTCCTCGTGATGAAGATGACAGCAGTGAGATAGCCTACTTGCTCCCTCCTACTGGCTCTGACACTGCTGAATATCTGGCATCGCAAACTGCTGTGGTGCGGACGCATTATCAGACATGAACATGAAGTGTCCTTAGAGGCCAGCAGCCCCCAGAGACTGCCTTCTTGAATGCAGTCTTGAGAAAAGTGGTGGAAGTGTTGGACCTGCCACTTCCAACTGCGGAAGCCTGATCAAGAATTCTTACTAAAATATTTAAACCGTTACTGAACCACTCCTTCCCTTTAGCAGTGCTCTCGTGAAGCCCATACAAGTGCCCTGGGACAAACCTGTCTAGGCCAGGGCAGTCAGCAAAATGATTGCATAACGTTGGAGGCCAGCGACGGGAGACCCAGAATTTCTCACCACCCATTCTTTGCTCGAGAGTCTACAGTGCAGGTATCTTTATGCACTAAAGAAACCCGAGGGCGTGTCCCACAAAGCCTCCTGATAGGGAATCAAAAATACTTACAAAAATGGTCAAGAAGGTGTTTATGGCTGAGTCTGGCCCTCCGATCTACGAATAAGACTTGCCTCCTTGTTAGATATACACCTGTGCTGTGGGAGAAGGCAGATTCAGCCCTGGATCATTTTAAGAGGAGTATAGCATCTGCCCAGTCTTTTCTGTGACTTTCACAGGCAGTATAAGGAGCTTTGAGGGTACTCCAAGCTTTTTACCAGCGCCAGGCCTCCCAACCCATGCAGCAGTCTAACCAATTCTTTAACAAATACGGAGGCATTGGCAAGCCTACGGGTAGAAAGGCCCACCACCCTCCTCTGCTCCTTCTCCCCGCACCACCAGAAAACTGGTTAGCTCCCCCTTGATGAATCGCATGCAGCCAGTTGGGGTACTTATTTTTACCTCCTACCCAGAAGGGCATTACAGCTCCTCAGTGGTTCTTGAAGATAATAGAAAAGAGCTATTCCCTTGCCTTCCAACAGGCTCCTCCCAGGATCCACGCCCACTCAGAGCATTCAGTCCAAGAATCACCTTTGAATCCTGCAGCATAAGGTGGCATCTCTGTTGCAGAAAGGAGCAGTGCAGTTGGTCCCAGATTAGGAAATATAGTAGGAGTGCTATTCCCAATACTCTCTGATTTCCAAGAAGGATGGTGATCTGCGTCTGATTCTAGAGCTCAGGCTATTGAACTACCGCAAGGAAAAGTTCAGACACTGCCCCTGAATCAGGTTCTTTTTGTGTGGAAGCGAAGGACTGGTTAGTCAATTTGCAGGACACGTATTTTCATATACCGATCATGCAGTTGTACAGGAGGTATGTGCGATTCGTGGTAGGCTCCACCCACTGCCAGTTCGTGGTCCTCTCATTTAGAGTAACATTGACAACCGTGATCTACACCACAGTGGTTGTGTTGTTTGCAGCACATCTGCCCAGGCCAGGCATCGATGTGTTCCAGCACCTCCACAATTTGCTGCTCAAGGCACGCACACCACAGCTGGTATTAGAGCTCCTGAAAGCCACAGCATCCCAGTTGTTAGAGTTAGACTTGTACGTCAACCTACCCAAGTGGCACCTAGAGCCCACTCTGCACCCTCCTGTTCATAGGGACAGTAATGGACACAAAATCTTCAAAAGCTATCCCTCTTCCCCAGAGAATCTGAGGCATTTGGGATGTGATCCTAATGTTTCAGGAAGGAGTTCAAGTTCCAGTCCTGCTAGTTCTTCACTTGCTAGATATGCTGGCTTTTTGCATTCTACAGGTCACCCACGCATGCTGGCATATGATGCCTCTCCAGTGGTACCTCTGACAGCAATGGTTCCAGGATGTGGGTGATTAGTCAGATACCATCAGAATCTCCATGGACACTGCAACGGACTTGTTCATTTGGTTGGTAGGGGAGAACCTGGCATAGGGAATGTCTTTTTGCTGTCCATGAGCAGTGGCCACAGTAGCAATTGATACGTCTAACTTGTAGAGGGGTGTGTACCTGGAGGCAATTAAGATTATGGTCCTCTTCTCTCCAGAAGAGCAGGTACGGCATATCAACCTATTCACACTTCAGGTAATTTGTCTGTCCCTAAAGGCCTTTCTGCCCTCTCTTCAGAGGCGATCTGTCCAAATCTTTAAGGACTGCATGACTGTGGTGTAGTAGGTCAACAAGCATGGAGGTGCAGGGTTCCATAATCTGAAAGAGACAATTAGTTATAGAGTCCTTACCTTAGGATTACCCCAGGCCTCAGACTGGATCCGGAGAATTTTTTGTCAGCAGTACCTCTGCGCGTCGAAAGGTGGCGTCGGTCGGCTGCGCGTTCTTCGTTGGCGTCGTGGGCGCAGGGATGACGTAGCGGTAGCTACTTAGACGCCGCCTTCGCGTGCTGCCGTCAGATCTTTCTTTTTCCGCGCCACCCAGTGCAGGTCCGGAGAGAGCGGTACCTCCAGTCACTTTTTGACTGACTTTTGTCGACATCATTTTTGAGTCCATCGACTCCTGGTGCACGAGGGCTGCCCGGTTTCAAGGCTTGCAGTTCCTCGCGGCGGTTGATGCTGGTGACGGATCAGCACTGCGTGTGCCTGTTTTGGCTGGAACCCGACCACGACTCCAAGTCTTGTTCCGACTGCCGGACCATGAATCCGAAGTCTTTGCGGGAGCGGTCCCGAAAGCTTCTCGCAGCCCGGCAGTCCGCGCTGTGCGGTTTGAGGTCCCGGTCGCGTGGGCGGTCGAGGGACCGGTTGCGGAGCCCCCACCACCAGTTCTCTTCCAAGTCTTCGCAATCCTCAGGTAAGTCAAGGCACAAGGAGAAGTCAAAGAAGCATCGTCGCTCTTCGACTTCTCCCCGTCCGTCGGCCGACGCGACTAGGGATGCGGGCGTTGCCCCTACTGCGGCTCCGAGTTTCCATCCCTTCCCGGGACCCGGAGCGACCTCTGCCCAGCTTCGGAGTTTCTATGAAGCGATGCATGCCATCTTTGGGCAGCCCGACTTCGCCAGCACGCCTTTGGGCCCTGCAGACTCGGCTGGGGGCCCTGGGCCTTTGACGCCGGCAGCTTCGGGCCTGGTGCCGCAGGGTCCCCTTGGATCCAGGCCTGTATCCGGATTGGCGCCAGTCGACCTTGTCACACCTCCCCCTGCACCGACTCCACTGGCACCGCGTCTGCAGCAGACGTCGGTTGTGTCCCCAGCCGGTGTCGACCCCGGCCTCCACCCTCAAGTGGACACGGAGCCGGACCGGCGTCGACCGACCCCGGATGCGGCACCGACGGGTACTTTTGTGCCCCTGTTTCACCCTGGTGTTCTTTTTAGGTCAGATTGGCAACCAGAGGAGGGGGAGGAGGACTAGGTGGTGTCTGGAGACCCTTTGACTGACCAGTTAGATTATGAACCGGACTGTACAGAGAAGCTGGGGGAAGCCCGTGGTCTGGATAACTCCCCAGGCCTTTTGATGGCCGTCGCCTGTTCGGGGACAAAGCAGACATCGTGCTAGAGGGCTTCAAGGACTCTCGGGCTACAGCCAAGTCCGTGGCCTCTCCACCACCCGCCCTGCGCAGTCTGCTTTTCACCCCTTTCATGGCTACGGAAACGGTGCCCCGCTACGTTCCACCCAGAGCCACAGGTCGACGCAAGATGTTCAGCCTCAGTGTGGCCGGGGACGTGGGACCCACTGTCGTGGGTCTGGGGGCCTACGAGCGGGCCAGTCCACCACTCTGCAGCAGCCTCCAAACCCTCCTACTCCCCCACTGGCGCACCATCACGTCGGACAGGTGAGTTTTGCAAATAGCCCAAGGGGCTACTCCCTCCCCTTCGAGGCTACCCCCCAGCCATGCCACCTCAGTACCATCAAATGTCGAAGAATCATCTGGCCCTTTCCATCAGGAAGTTATGGCTCTCTTGGCCAAGGGAGCCATCGAGCGAGTTCCTGCCCCAGAAGTAGCATGTGGTTGCTATTCCCACTACTTTCTGGTGCCCAAGAAGGACAACGGCCTGCGTCCTATCTTGGATCTGAGGACCGTCAACCGCTTACTCCAGAAGGAGAAGTTCAAATTGGTGACGCTAGCTCAGGTCCTTTCTGCCCGCGTGTCAAGAATTCCTGTCATGCGAGGGGAGGAAAACGGTAACCAGCGAAAACGGACTACATCTCCCAGGATGCTTAGCGGTTGAGAGGTTATGTAAACAGGAGAGCTGTTACATAACTCAAGGAAAACACGCCCTTATGTAAACAGGAGAGCTGTTACATAACTCAAGGAAAACACGCCCTTATGTAAACAGGAGAGCTGTTACATAACTCAAGGAAAACACGCCCTTATGTAAACAGGAGAGCTGTTACATAACTCAAGGAAAACACGCCCTTATGTAAACAGGAGAGCTGTTACATAACTCAAGGAAAACACGCCCTATAAAGGGAGGAACCGGGAGGTACAACGCTGTCGGATATTGTGTCTACACCGACGTACCTGCTTAGTGAAGAGCAGTGTTCCGGAGTGGTGCTCCAGTAAGGCAAGAACGGAGGTAGGTCGAGTCGTTACTCCCTGGGCCGTGTCTTGCCCCATCGTCACCTGTGAAGGACCCGGAAGCTCTACCGGAAAACCATTGAGCTTCGCTTTTTGACTCGGCTGAGTCAAAGCACAGTGGCGCTTTTGCTGGTTGGAGTCGTAACTCCCAGCCCGACCAGAGATACAGGGACTGCCAGCTGTAACGCACACCAGGAGGTGTTTGCCGCGTTACAGACTCGGAAGTCCACAGGATCGATCGAGCGGCTGCTCTCGGTTCAGTCTTCTTTGCTTGTGATTGGGGTATCGGTGACGCATCACCAGGAGGTGACTCCGCGTCCCGGTGCAGTCTGAGGAAGAGGTTGAGCGGCTGCTCCCTTCAGGTAGAGACCCCGGCTGGGTGTTTCCCTGACTCCTCGATTCTCCCCAACACTCTTCGTGCCCCTCACAGCCTACCGATTGGCATTGTCGGCCATTTCATTTCTGCCCTCTGTTGGCATACGCCGGGATCGGCGTATATGCAGAGGACGGTTAGGACCATCCGTGCTGTGGGCTGGTAACGTACTTAGCCTGGAGGATTCCAGTGACTATAACCTTTGATTATTCCTTGTATTATTTTTGCCTTCATTAAAATAACTAAACCTTCACAAGTGGTTGCGTTCTCATTATCGTGTCTGTTAAACGATCCTGAGACGTTCAGGGCGTTACAAAATATCCGACCTTAATAACACTAACTGTCTCCCGGTCGATAACAGACATGGCAACACTTGATGATGTGCTGGCTGCTTTAGCGACCGTGCAAATTGAATTGGCTGCCTCCAGGCAAGAAACAGCCGATGTAAAAGCCAGACTGGATGCTATCCAATTGGACCCGCTCACGCCCAGCACCTCCCTCACGAACCAGACCCCTGCGGTAGTAGTGGAAATGCCGGTAGCCGTCCCCTTGGCAACACCAGAGAGGTACAGTGGGGATCCTAACACAGTGCAGGTATTCCTCACACAAGTGGCGCTACATTTATCGTGCAAACCAAGGGCGTTCCCCACGAGTCAGGCTCGTGTGGCTTTCCTTATATCCTATTTGGCTGGAAACGCGGCACAATGGGCCGTACCTCTGGTGAGCAGGGACGACCCCATCTTATGTGATTGGGGTGCTTTTTGCGAGGAATTCCTGAAGGTCTTCGACAGAAGGGCTGACTCGTACACGGCGGACCGTGAAATGCTTGAGTTGAGACAGGGATCCAACGACCTGGTGCAGTATCTCAACGCGTTCCGAAGGCTGGTTGCGGAAACCAAGTGGCCTTTGGCTAAACAGATGGCGCTCTTCCATCACGGGCTGTGCGATGAGCTCAAGGACGCCGTGGCTCATATTGACCCACAACCCAAGACATGTGAGGGCCTTATCAACCTGGTATTACGGCTGGAACAAAGGCGGTGAAAGAATGGCCGGTGCCCCAAAGCGTGAAGGACGTCCAAAGTTTCATTGGCTTCGCCAACTTTTACAGGCGGTTTATAGATGGATTTTCAGGATTGGTGGCCCCAATCACACAGCTACTGAGGAAGTCCAAGGAGTTTGTCTGGTCCCCTGAAGCGAACAAAGCCTTTGAGGCCCTGAAAAGCGCCTTTGGTAAGGCGCCGGTGTTGGCTCACCCCGATCCGGATCTCCCCTACGTGGTGGAAGCGGACGCATCGGATGTGGCGCTGGGGGCTATCTTGTCCCAACGCAACCACGACACAGGGGTGCTTCATCCCGTTGCGTACATGTCCCGCAAACTCAACGACGCCGAACGCAACTACCATATTGCGGAGAAGGAGCTTCTCGCAATCAAGGACGCCTTCACCGAATGGAGGCATTGGTTGATGGGGGCAAGACATGTGGTATCGGTGTACACGGACCATCGGAACCTACAGTTCATGACGGCCACAAGACACCTTTCTCCCAGACAGCTGCGGTGGATGATCTTCTTTGCGGGGTTCAACTTCCGCATCACATATCGGCCGGGGACGGAAAACCGGAAGGCGGACGCCCTGTCCCGTCAATCTGCAGTTAAGGAACCATTGCCTGCGACCGAGCATTCCATCATTTCCCCGAGGATGGTATTGGGGGTTATCCAACCGGATACTTTCCTGAGGGGAATAAAGAGAGGGATCAGGTCATTCGCATGGCGGAGGTGGCTCCTCAGTCACAGAGAATGGCAGCTGAAGGACGGGATACCCCTGAAGGGCAGGTGCCTATTGATACCCACGCCTAGGCTAAGGAAACAAGCATTCATCTGGTGCCATGACTCTCCATGCGCAGGTCATTTGGGCTTTGAAAAAACGGTGGCTAGCATGGGACGGCATTTCTGGTGGCCAACCATGAGAGTGGATGTCAGGAGGTGGGGACAGGAGTGTCCTACGTGTGCTACCATGAATGCCGACCATGGCCGAACCCAAGGGCTCTTACATCCACTTCCGACCCTGGATAGACCATGGGATAGCATATCACTGGACTTCGTGGTGGGCCTACCGGTAGACCAGGGGATGACGGCAATACTGGTGGTGGTGGATTACTTGACGAAAATGGGGCACTTCATCCCCTGCAAGAGAGTCCCTACGGCCGGGGAATTGGCGTCACTACTCCTAAAGAATGTGGTACGACTGCATGGATTACCTGGGGTGATCGTGTCGGACCGGGGGTCGCAGTTTACTGCGCAATTCTGGAAGACTTGGTGCACTGCGCTGCATGTTAAGACCGCCCTGTCCACCAGCTACCACCCTCAAACGGACGGCCAAACCGAGCGCCTGAACTAAACGCTCAAACAGTATCTGCGATGTTTTGTGGACCAGGGCAGGGAAGAATGGGTCGACTTGCTATGGGTTGCAGAGATAGCCTATAACAACGCCACTCACAGCTCCACACAGTCATCTCCGTTCTATAGCAACTATGGCCAACATCCCAGGTTCTTGCCATTTCTACATCCGTTCAGAGAGGACAGGATTCCCGCCACAGCGGACAGGGTGGCACACATAAAAGACACGTTGATGCGCTCAAGGGCTGTCCTAATAGAGGCCAAGAGAAGATACAAGGCTGCGGCAGACAGGAAGAGAAGGCCCGGGCCACTGTACCGCACTGGAGACTACGTCTGGATATCCACAAGAAACATGAGGTTTCGAAAGAACAGTGTGTTCCATCCCAAGTACATGGGCCCCTATCGAATTACCAAGTGTATGGGTCCCGTGAACGTGAAGGTGTGCTTGCCCCAGTCATTGCGGATACACCCTGTCTTTCATGTATCATTGCTCAAACCTGCACCCTCCAAGCCGTCTGGGACACCTAGGCCGGTATGCGTGGAGTCGGAGGTGGAGTATGAAGTGTCGGGCATACGGGCGTCCAAATGGCGCAGGGGGAAGCTGTGGTACCTGGTTGCGTGGAAAGGCTATGGCCCGGAGGAGCAGTCATGGGAACCGGCTGAAGGGGTTCATGCTCCGCGCTTGGTCTCCTTGTTCCATCGGCGTTTTCCTGCCAGCGCTGGACCCGTGGGGAGCCGCTGAGAGGGAGGATGTACTGTCAAGAATTCCTGTCATGCGAGGGGAGGAAAACGGTAACCAGCGAAAACGGACTACATCTCCCAGGATGCTTAGCGGTTGAGAGGTTATGTAAACAGGAGAGCTGTTACATAACTCAAGGAAAACACGCCCTTATGTAAACAGGAGAGCTGTTACATAATTTAAGGAAAACACGCCCTTATGTAAACAGGAGAGCTGTTACATAACTCAAGGAAAACACGCCCTTATGTAAACAGGAGAGCTGTTACATAACTCAAGGAAAACACGCCCTTATGTAAACAGGAGAGCTGTTACATAACTCAAGGAAAACACGCCCTATAAAGGGAGGAACCGGGAGGTACAACGCTGTCGGATATTGTGTCTACACCGACGTACCTGCTTAGTGAAGAGCAGTGTTCCGGAGTGGTGCTCCAGTAAGGCAAGAACGGAGGTAGGTCGAGTCGTTACTCCCTGGGCCGTGTCTTGCCCCATCGTCACCTGTGAAGGACCCGGAAGCTCTACCGGATAACCATTGAGCTTCGCTTTTTGACTCGGCTGAGTCAAAGCACAGTGGCGCTTTTGCTGGTTGGAGTCATAACTCCCAGCCCGACCAGAGATACAGGGACTGCCAGCTGTAACGCACACCAGGAGGTGTTTGCCGCGTTACAGACTCGGAAGTCCACAGGATCGATCGAGCGGCTGCTCTTGGTTCAGTCTTCTTTGCTTGTGATTGGGGTATCGGTGACGCATCACCAGGAGGTGACTCCGCGTCCCGGTGCAGTCTGAGGAAGAGGTTGAGCGGCTGCTCCCTTCAGGTAGAGACCCCGGCTGGGTGTTTCCCTGACTCCTCGATTCTCCCCAACACTCTTCGTGCCCCTCACAGCCTACCGATTGGCATTGTCGGCCATTTCATTTCTGCCCTCTGTTGGCATACGCCGGGATCGGCGTATATGCAGAGGACGGTTAGGACCATCCGTGCTGTGGGCTGGTAACGTACTTAGCCTAGAGGATTCCAGTGACTATAACCTTTGTTTATTCCTTGTATTATTTTTGCCTTCATTAAAATAACTAAACCTTCACAAGTGGTTGCGTTCTCATTATCGTGTCTGTTAAACGATCCTGAGACGTTCAGGGCGTTACACCGCGATCCTGGAGACTGGATTGTAGCGTTGGATTTGCAGGACACTTATTTTCACATCCCCGTCCTGCTGGCCCACCGGTGTTACCTGCGGTTTACGGTAGGCCACGAGCACTTTCAGTTTACCGTGCTCCCCTTTGGCCTCACCAGCGCCCCTCAGGTGTTCAGCAGGTGATGGCAGTGGTCGCACTTCATTTGCGCAGACCGACTGGCTGTTGAAGGCGGGCTCGCCCCAGGCTGTCGTCTCCAACCTCCAGACTACGGCCGACCTTCTGCATTCGCTGGAGTTTTCTATCAAAGTGCCGAAGTCACACCTGACTCCCTCTCAGAAGCTCCTCTTCATCGGAGTGGTTCTGGACTCGGCGCAATTTCGTTTCTATCCTCCCGAACAGCGAGTCCGGGATATTCGTGCTCTGATTCCAAACTTTCGGCCTCTATCATGGGTTTCGGTCAGGGGGACCCTGCGGCTGCTGGGTCTGATGGCATCCTGCTGATGGATTATGCCAGATGGCATATGCGGGCTCTGCAGTGGGACCTGAAGTTTCAGTGGGCACAGCATATGGGGAACCTCTCTGATTGCGTCCAGATCCCGGAGGGCACTGCACGCCAATTGCAGTGGTGTATGACGAACTGGAATTGGGTGAACGGAAGATCCCTCTTCCTTCCCCAATCGGAGTATACGGTGGTGACAGATGCATCACTTCTAGGGTGGAGTGCCCACATGGGAGAGGCAGAGCTCAGAGGTCTCTGGTCTCCGGCGGAGTCCGAGCTCCACATCAACCTGCTGGAGCTCTGGGCGATTTGTGTTGCACTCAAGGCATTCCTTCCCTCTGTCTGGGGAAGAGTAGTGCAGGTGTTCACGGACAACACCACGGCCATGTGGTGCTGCAACAAACAGGACGGGGTGGGGTCGTGGGCCCAATGTTAAGAGGCCCTCCGTCTCTGGACATGGCTGGAACATCAGGGCATATCCCTGGTGGTTCAACACCAGGCAGGTTCACTGAACGCCAGGGCGGACAAACTCAGCCGCAGGTGCATGATGGATCACGAATGGCGTCTTCACTCAGAGATGGTGCAAGATCTCTTTCAGTAGTGGGGAGAGCCTTGGTTAGATCTATTCGCCATTTCCAAGGCGGCACTTGCTAGGCGACGCTTTTCACCGCGAGTAGAGTTGCGGTCTTCTATATGCCTTTCCATCTATACCACTTCTGCCCAGAGTGCTGAAGTAGATCAAGCACTACCGGGCCCAAGTCATACTTATGGCTCTGGATTGGGCATGAAGAGTCTGGTATCCCGAGCTGTTACACATGGCCATCGATCCTCCGATCCGACTGCCTCTTCGGGAGGATTTTCTGTCGCTGCAGCAGGTGACAGTCCTCCACCCGAACCTGTCCAGCCTCCACCTCCTTGCGTGGAGATTGAGCGGCAACAGTTGAAGGCCTTTGACCTACCTTTCGACGTCTGTGATGTTATCTTGGCAGCCAGGCGTCCCCCCACTAAGACGTTATACGCCTTCAGATGGAAGAAATTTGTGGCATGGTGCACAGCAAAGGTTGTGGATCCCCTTTCTGCCCCTCTTTCTGAGGTTCTCTTGTTCCTCCTGTCTTTGGCCCAGCAGAGCTCAGCTGTGGGCACTCTAAAGGGCTACCTCTCTGCTATTTCAGCCTTTCTTAGGCTTCCTGATCAGCCTTCTCTTTTCAAGTCCCCTGTTGTAAATCGCTTCTTTAAGGGCATTACTCAACTTTTTCCTCCTGTCCCCTTCGTAATGCCTCAGAGGGACTTGAACTTGGTCTTACTTTACTGTATGTGCGCTCCCTTTGAGCCGCTTCATAACTGTCCTCTCAGACTTCTTACTTAAAAGACTGCCTTTCTGGTTGCCATCACCTCTGCTCGTAGGGTGAGTGAGCTTCAGGCTCTTTCTTCTAAGCCTCTTTTTCTGGCTGTTCATCCAGACAAGGTCATCCTCGGGACCAGACCTTCCTTTCTTCCCATGGTGGTTACTTCTTTCCACATTGGTCAAACCACTTTTTCCCACCTTGTTTCCGCATCCTTCTAAGGAGGAAGAGAGGCTCCACCGTCAAGATCCAAAACGGGCGCTTTCTTTTTTTTGGGGATCGCAGCAAGCTATTCCGGGTGGATGACCAGCTCTTTGTTGGCTACGTGGGTGCCAAAAAAGGTCGGGCCGTGCACAAACGGACCATCTCTAGGTGGGTTGTTTTATGCATTAAAGCTTGCTACTCTTTGGCAAAGAAGGAACCTCCACTGGGACTGTGCGGCCATTCCACCAGGGCGACAGCAGCTACCACTGCATTTGGACGGGGAGTCCCCCTCAATTATATCTGTCAGGCACCTACTTGGGCATCTCTGCACACGTTCACAAAACACTACTGCCTAGACAGCCAAATCCGGAGAGACTGCTTCTTTGGCCGTTCTGTTCTCCAGGACTTTCTGGTGTGAACTTGGTTCGCAGACCCACCTCCGGGGTTGGTATTTCTGGGGTATCTATTCTAAGGTAAGGAATCTATAACTAATTGTCTCTTTCAGATGAACAAGTTACTTACCTTCGGTAAGGATATATCTGTAAAAGACATAGATTAGTTATAGATTCCTTACTGCCCCACCCATCCTCCCTGTTCTGCGAACTGACTTCTAGGGTCATGGAATCCTTTTCAGTGCCCTTGGTTTGTGCACCAGTGGTCAGTGTCTTGCATGGCTCTGCGCTTCTGACGTGGACTGTCGTGTTAAAGAACTGTCGTAAGGGCGTGGTCTAAGTAGCTACAGCTACGTCATCCCGGCGACCACGACGCCAACGGAGAACGCGGAGCCGCCCGACGTCAACTTTCGACATGCTGGGGTACTGCTTACGAAAAATTCTCCGGATCCAGTCTGACGCTGGGGGGTAAATCTAAGGTAAGGAATCTATATCTAATCTATGTCTCTTATAGATATATTGTTACGAAAGTTAAGTAACTTGTTCTTCTCGTCCAAGAAGGTCTTAGACTGTGAGTCTGGGCACAGGCAGATGGCATCTGGTTGGTCGCCAACCATATGACACGCTCTCTGAACACCAGAGCTGATAGCATGAGGTCGCATCATCTTACAGACTTCGAGTGGCATCTCCAACCTGGAGATAGGTCATGACATTTTTGCCCTTTGGAACACACTTCAATTGGGCTTCTTTGCTACTCATGAGAATGGTCAGTTCCCTCAGTTTGGTGACATTTAGTTTCTGTTGTGGGAATCCTTGGGGATGCATTTCAGTTGATGTAGAATTGTCCATTTCACTACTCATTTCCCCAAATACCCTTAATTTCTCGAGTAAGGAGGAAGCTGGACCAGACCTGAGCTATTCTGATCGCCCTAGTCTGACCGAGAAGGATGCGGTATGCAAAGTCCTGCAACTCTTCCTGTGTCTCCTGCTTCATTTCCCACTCAATGAAGCCCTCCTCTCCCAACAAGAGGAGCAGGTACTGGACCCTAACCTCTAGAGTCTCCACCTCTGTGCCTGGAGATTGAGGATTGAGAGAGGATACTTGAACTCTTTCCAGGTGTGCTGAAGGTAGTAGATATGATTGTGTTTCCAACATTGGCAAGGGCCAATAATATTCCCATGGTAGAGATGTGTTGCATGGCGACATAGGCATCCCATTACGCTTTGGAAAGAACTATTGCTTGGATTTGGAAGTGAGAATGGATGGCCATTTAGTGTGTTCTGTTTTGTAGACTTTCCTAGACTGACCACTCCTTTAAACCAGCTACCTGGGGAGAGAAACTGCTGTGGTATTTACTCAAAGTAAGGAATCATCAAAAGAAAAAGTTACAAACATACTGTGTTGATTTTTATGGTGGAAAATCTACCTTAAGATTCCTCACTGATCCCGCCTGACTTCAAATTCTGAAGGATTGTCATAAACTCCTGGAATTAATACAGTTCTGTTGCGCTCTACTTTTACGTTCAATTTGATGCTGCCCTGTCTCTGCTTCCAAGCCTCCAGGAAAAATCGATGAGGAAATGACATCCGGGATACAGGGTGGTGATCTACCACTCCTATAAAATCACCCCAGCACTGCATCTGGCGCTGGGACGGGGCCAGTGCCACCTACTGGCACGGGAGAACTGTTGCAAAGTTTCCAGCTTCAGTCTGGCACTTGTCGATATTCAAAAGGTGAGCAGTCATCTGATATGCAGCATATCTACATGCAAGGTTTTCAGGTTCTTTTGCCTGACTGTATTGGTTCCTACTTTGTGAATTTATCCAGCTCCAGCATGCTCGTCTGGTTGTTGGTGGGCTCTATAAGTAGCATGTAGCATAGCATACTGTACCATACCTAGCTACTAATTAGCTCATGTGTATAATGTATATATGGGATGATTCCTACCTCACACTTCCCTTCTGATTGTGTCTGTTCGGCGCACCAGCTCCTGCGGTGATACATTGGTGCTTGGGTGTTTAGCTCTCCATATGAAGTGGTGAGGAATCACATACTTAATAAGTTTTTCTTCCTATTGCCACTGAGAAATTAGCTAATTTCTAGGTTCTTCTCCGGCGATTTTCTGACTTCTGCATGATGCCCAAAAAACCTATTCTTGTCGACGCCTTTGACATACTGGATAATTGAATTCAACCTGTGAGACGATATTAAGTTAACTGAGTCCTGTACTTGCTTCAACTAAACAGCTGATTTTATTGCAGGCAATATTTTTGGATGCCACCCACATGCATATTGGTTGGGGTACAAATAATACCCGAGTAAGTCTCAATCTGTTTTAGGTGGTGACCCACTGGTTGCCCCATTTAACTACCATATAACATTTACTGTCTCTTCCATTTTTAGAGTTACTCCAAACAAGTACATGAGTATTTGAACCGTCAGTATCTGGTTGGCTGAAGGGATGCCTCTAGCCAGGCAGAACCACGGTTCCTGTCAGGGGCAGTTGATAAGTCGCTGTATAAGCCCTGCTACCCTTGGGTAGCTTGGCACTGAGCAGACAGGCCCACTACAGAGGCAATGTGTAAAGCAAAGGCACAGCAGCCACTCACGATAAATGCACTGAGCATCACAAAGGCATCACATTTGAGGGCCGAATGGGATAGATTTGAGATAGGTTGTGACACTTAGGCTCTTTGGGCCAGATCATGGCCCCCCTTAAGATTAAAATATGCATTCCATGCCCCATGGCTGACAGGCCTACAGGTTAGGGGAGACATCTGTGGTTCAAAGGGGAAAACCCCATATCACCCAACAACAAAGACACGCAACAGTATAACTAGGGGTGCCAACCTCCAGCAAGCGGTGAGATACGCTTGTGGGGACGTGGGATTTGAGAGCCTGTACTGCGTGGTGCACATTGTCCGAGGACTCTGTTGTGGATTTGGAGGAAAACTGTCTGAATAGAATCGGACCTGGGCCGTGGACCAGCTGAAGTGTGCTGCCCTGAAATGTGCTCCCAAGAGCCCAACGGTGGGCCTCCTGTTATCTCGGAGATCTCTGGGACATCAAAGATCTCCCCCGATTGACCTACACCATCTACCTGTGACATCTGTAGAGAAGGGCCCTCTCAGGTGCCCACCTCAGCTACCAAATACAAATTAGTAGTGTGGTGTGCGCATAGACCTAAGACTCGGAGGTAGGGGTGTACCTGGAGTAGTGCCTCATTCTACCTCATGTTGCTCTGCTGAACTTGTGCCTCTTTGTGTGTGACCATACTGGTCTGGTGAATCCTGTATCATCCTGCACCATAGTAGTGCCTCATGTCCAGAGAGGTACAGAATTGCAACTCTTCGCTGTGGGTGTGACCTTAATTGCCTTGTGCAACCCAACACGACGTGCACTAGTCGCTGTGCCCGGATCGCGTGGGCATGACCCAGATCATTGTGTACCGATCGGGGAGCCACATATTGAGAGGCTCCCCTATGTTACTCCCCATTCATCGGTTGTTCCCTTGTTGACCCTCATAGCGACGGACCAACTGCCCTCTTCACACCTGGCCCCTCCCAAAGACATCTTGTAGCCAGGTAGTAACGAGAGAGATTGACTGGGTTGAAGAAACGCTTCCGAGACAGTTTGAAAGCAGGTCAAGAGACTGTGGGACTCCTTTGTGTTTTGAGACCTGTAGGGGAACTTCCTGAGTGGCTGCTAACCTCTCCCTCGTTCAGGTCTATCTTCTAATTAAAACTGCTACATATTCCCACCTGCTTCCCGGGGACCCAGACTAAGTGTGACTCAGTGTCCAGGAGGCCGGTCTGGTTATCTTCTATCCAGAGGTATAGACAATTGGGGTGAACTAGAGGGTGGAAGTAGGCTTGGTCCACGGAGTCTGCAGAAAGTGAACTATTAACCTTCTGGGGACTAGTGGCACCGCATTAGGGTGCTGAATGTGTATGGGTGTGGAAGAGCTTGCCGTACGGACTGGCTGACACCTGTCGCACTGCATAGTGGTGCGGAGTGAGTGAGTGTGAGTGGAAGTGATCGTTTGCAGACCGACTGATTCACAGCCCCTACCGGCGGTGCCACCTGTTAAGTTGATTGGTGCAAAAAGCACTATAGATTTTGACATTGGGTTTTTCCAGTATGGCCTTGGCCCACGGTGCTGCTAAAAAGTGTTCTATTCTTGCGTATGTATATAATTTTGATATCTTGCACCACTGCGGTCTCTCAATTTTGGGATGTTAGATTAGGAAGTGTCCACATTGTGCTACTAGTTATATCATAACAATACGAGTGGGCCTGGTACTGCTAGTAATATTTCCAAATGTGTTTTATGCCCAAAAGTATATGAAGGTCATGTAATAGTGATTGACTATGTGTGTTGAATATAAACGTACATACATCCTGTGTGAGGTCTGCCATTCCCGGGGGATGCCCATGTTTTATGGCTGTCCATTGGGGAATGCATAGATGTGCTCCCCCTCTAACCATGGTGTCCACTGTAGCCAGACACAACAGTCCCAAGACTCTTGGAGTATAGAAATGTCAATATTCTATAAGTGGCATTTCTAAGCGAGTTATGCCAAAAACCCTTTAACAGTGGAAACGGTTTGGCACTGCAAATCCTTTAATATGAAACCTCCTGAGGCTGCTCCACTGCAATCCACCATTGCAGTGCGAAGTATTGTCAACACCTTCCCTATATTAACTTATGGGCAGGCATAGGTATTCCTCACTACCTGGCCCCACATGCGCTATTGCGCACTCCGGCCTGCGGTGGCAGGAGGGATGCATAGTTCCCAACAGCAGTGGTGCAAGTCCACCCGCCCTAGTCTGCACAGCAGACCGGACACAGGTTTAACTGTGTTTGTGGGCATGCACTAGCCTGCGTTGGCAGGTGGCACATGCAATCACAGGCACAATAGGGTGCGAGTGCGCACTCACAGCACCCTTCAATGGCAAACTACTGATGAGTTTACTCCAGATCGATGCCAGTGCGCACCCACCGATCTGCAGTTACAGATCAGCCCATGTTTCAGAACAGTGAATCTGCGCCACTTCCCAACACAGATAGCAAGGGTGCGCACAATCTCCCACTGCAGTTGTGGTGGGAAAGTGCCTCAAGTCCAGAGGCCACATAAGAGAATCAGCAAAAACCAGGTGGAAAAAACAAAAAAGTTGAGGGAACCTCTACATGACGAGTATCAGGTCCAATAATCATAAGTAACATCCCTTGTAGCCATGGCCAGTCTATTAGTTTATTTCTATTGGCATAAAAGGTTTGTGACCCTCTTGTTTTTTAATTACAGACGATGGCGTATGCTCCTTAAATTTTAAGTCCTGTCGATGACCCTTCATATTACTCTGGGTCAAAGCGTCATCTCCGCTTGGGGCAATTGGACTTTTTTTTTATTCATTTCTTTTGTTGCCTTGATATTAATGACTCAAACAATGCAAACAGCAGCAAAATATATTATGTTCCATTGCTTAGCTGTAATATACAGACTCATGTTTCCTTTAATTTTCACTCAAATAGTGGGAACTTGAGCACTGAGCTTAGTCAAGATGTATTAAATAGGTTGTCTGCAAAGAAACCTTTTGTAGCGGATGTCGCGCTTATCTTTCTTTAATAGGCCACTTATCGATGAGAGTTCCTAATGGTTTATTCTGAACTGATTATCCCACAAGGAGAGCTGCCAGCCCAGTCGCTTATCGCTATGTATCGATAACAGCATCAAGATTCACCAATACGCCGATGATACCCTACTCTGCTTTAAGGTCTCCTCTTTCTCAGACACCCAATGCCGCAAACACTGCTTGCACATCATCCAGACCTGGAGTGCAACCCAACCAAAACTGAACTCCTGTTAGTTGCCAAGAAGAACAAACAATATACAATACAAGCCTTCCTCGATGATATAAACCTTGACAGCTTCGAACCCCAACTTAATTGGCGGGGCAGAATATTGCTCAGTTTGGGCGCTGAGTAACTGAATGAGGAACCCCGATACTCACTCTATTCGCTGTGGGAACGCTGGCCAGCCGCGCCCCGGTGAGGTTTGATGAAGGATGCAGATAGCACGGATCCTTATTTGCCAAAGCCATGTAGCCGATGGACAGGGCTTTAAAGGGCGCTCTCTGTGCAGCCCCCAGTGGAGCCCGCGAGGGGCCACCGCCTTCCGCACGCGCGGCCGTCTTGTAACAGCGTGGAGTTTGTGGGGTTTGGTGTTGGCAAACACCGGGTTGCTCCTCTCGTGTCTCTGCTAGGGTGACCAACTGGCATTGGTGCAAATTCAGGACGGTGAGTGTAAAAATTCAGGACAAAGGGTCAAAATTCAGGACCCAAATTCAGGACAGGAGGTCAAAATTCAGGACAAAACTTCAGGACAATAGGTACGTTTTACAGACACATCAGAGGTCGTCGCGCAATAGTATATAAGTAAGCCCAGCCATATCCAAACATATTCAACCATTTGCAATCCTATCCATCATGTATCCTTCCATCTATCATTTCACTCATCCATCCCTTCATCCATCCTTTCACTCATCCATCCATTATCCATCCATCCATCCACCCTATCCATCTGTACACTCATCCATCCACTCTTTTACCCATCCATCCACTCATCCATCCATTTACCCTTTCACCCATCCAGCCATACTTTCACTTACTCATCCATCCACCCAGTCACTCATCCTTCCACCCATCCACCCTTTCAGTCATCCATCCATCCTCCCTTTCTCTCTCCATCGACCCTTTCACTTAGCCATCCTTCCTTCCATCCATCCACCCACCCATCCATCTACTCATCCACTAATGAATCCATCCATTGACCCTATCACTCATCCATCCTTTCTCTCATCCATTTATTCTTTCACTCCTTCACTCATCTATTCATCCTTTTGTCCACCTACCATCCCTTTCACTCACTCATCCATCCTTACAGCCACCCTTTCACTCATCCGTCCATCCATTCACCCTTGCACTTATCAATTCATCCATCATTTCACTCATCCATCCACCCACTCACTCACTCATCATCCACCTTTTCACTCATCCATCCTTTCACTCATCCATCCACCCTTTTACCCATCCAGCTACCCTTCGACCCATACATCCAGCTATTTACCTTTTCTCTCATCCATCCTTCCACTCACTCATCAATCCATCCATCCTCTGTCATTATCCATCTATTCAATCTTTCATTCATCCAACCATTCACCCTTTCACTAATTCATCCAACCATCCACCCATCACTTCACTTACCCGCTCGCTCACCTTTTCATATTAATTTTGAGCTGAGCCTTTTTGAGAAGAGGCCCATCAAAAACTTCACCCTCGCAGCAGGAGCCATTCCAGGACTGGGTCAGAAACCACCCAGAGCGGAGACAGGATCCTCCACAGGGGGGGGGGGGGGGCAGGAGCCATCACAGGGGGGGGGGAACAGGAGCCACCACAGGGGGGGGGGGGAACAGGAGCCACCACAGGGGGGGAAAGGAGCCACCACATGGGGGGACAGGAGTCATCACGGGGGGGGGGGCAGGAGCCATCACAGGAGGGGGTACAGGATCCACCAGGGTGGGCACAGGGGTGGGCATGCAGTATTCTAGTATCATCTTGGTCTCTTCCAGGGTGGGGTAGGGCTCCTCACCCCCTCCTGGACAAGACAACGAGATGACAGGCTCTCTTTCTAAAATGTTAGTTTTGCCATCCCCCACTGTGATGTACAGTACTTAAAGGAGATATTTCAAAAGAACTGATTGCCCTCCATACTTTGTTAATCAGTGTGGGTGCGTTTGTGCCATTTCTTAATTTTATTACATTATAGACTGCATGTTTGCAGAAGGGAGGTTTGCTTACAATTTAGTTACAGTAATTAAGCTCTGTGAAGAGAACCACGTGCTGCCTCGGGGTAATCAGGGCTGGTTTTAGGATGTTTGGGGCCCTGGGCAGAAAGGGAATGTGTGAGGCCCCTGTAAATTGCAGAGACCTGATGCATTCAGGGCTGTTTGCATCTGAATAGATGCCCCTGCCCCTGAAGCTGCAGCCCCTCCCTCTCAGTCACCTTCAAGCCCCTCTTAACAGCTCATCAAGGGCTGAAGGTGTGAGGGTTGCCATCCTGCTGCGCCTCTCCAGTGCTGCTGGGTATCTGAGCTTTGGTACTGCATCGGAGTCTGTTATTTATTTATTTAATGCGTTTTTATATAGCGCGGACTTTACCCGAAGGTGTCAGAGCGCTTCACAAAAGGAGCAGTAATGATACACAAGGAGAAAAATTACAAGTGAGCATGTTACAAAATCAAACGTTACGTTCCATGAGGCAATAGTGGCATTTGTGCAAGTATCAGGAGCACATAAAATACAAGAGGGAGCAAACGATACGTTACAAAAGGAAACAAAGTGACGTGTGCAGGTTACAAGAGCATACAAAGTACATAGAGGTCAATAAATGGCAGACACTCAAAACACTAAAATAAAAGTGACGTTACATGAGGCAGCATCGGAGTCAAGCAGGGAGGTGGGTGGGAGCTGTGCCGGCTTTAGGGTGGTGGGACCGGTGCCCGGTTAAAATTACGGACAAATGGCGTCCGTTAAAGAATCCTTCACGGACAACGGACAGACGGCCGAAATTACGGACTGTCCGTGAAATTTACGGACGGTTGGTCACCCTAGTCTGCTTTCCCCAGGAGCAGGTTGCCGCTGTATCTGCACTGTGGTGGGTTTCATTTGGAGGCTCGGTTCTGTCTCGCTTTCTCCAGCCCTCTGTAAGGAATCTCCTTCCGTTACTCTTGAGCGTTACTTTTCCCATCACAGCCCCTCTGCCCTTCCCATGTTCCCTGGCTGACCTCGTTGGTTGAGACATGCTCTAACTCGGTTTGGGCCCCTTCTGAACTCGGGAAACAAGTTTTATTTGGTGGTGTTTATTTTTCCATCACAAGCATATGATGCAAAACCAGTTTTATGGAACACGTTTCCTCGCCACATTTCTTCCAGATCATGAAATCCCAAGGCCGTTCTCGGAGCACGTTCGAAAATTCGGATTTGGCTGGAACCTTTCATAGAGACTCGTAGTTACTTTCAGATGTGACCTTAGTATAGTCAGTTTTTAATGTTGCCCTTAAAAGAAAGCCTTCGCATTCTGCTGCTCGACAAATGCGATCTTAAAAGGGTTTATTGTGCTAATTTAATAAAAGGAGAACAAGCATTTAACATCTCGGAAGGGTATTTCTTGTTATAAGACCAATAACAGGCAGATTTCCCGAAAGATCGATGTAGAAGCTCGGTGGTATTTCCGTGCCAGCTGGTTTTCATCATCCAGTCTCTCGAGTGCCCCTGAATCTGTGAATTGCAGGTTGTTCTGCCAGCCTCGCGGAACGGCGAAGAAGAAAGGAACGGCCGAGGAACCCAAATGGCCAAATCCAGAGATGGTGTGTACTTTGACTCCCGATGCCCCTCATCTTCAAATGCAGCATCTCTGTACCGCTGGAGGAAGGGCCGGAAGCCTCTTCGAAAGAGGTGAACACCAATGGGAGCCAGAGGGCGTGTAATGTTCGCGCCAAGTCCCTTCCCTGCTGGGCCTTCCCTCTTCAGTCGCTTCTGTTCTACTTGGAATCGTCAGCACCTGACAGTTCTCTTTTTAGGAGACCCCAACTATTTTTCTTTGAGGTTCTGCACCGGTCTGGCCATTTTTGCTTTCCACTTCCTGCACTTGCTACGTCACATCCTTCTCACTTAAAGAAGTGTCATCCGACAAGGAGCGTGCCCCGGCATTCGACTTGTACAGGCTTTGGCCCCGCTGCTCATCTCTGCGTCAACCGCTTCTTTCCTACAGCATCCCTAAGTGAGAAGGCTTACCTCACATGGGGCAGAGAGTTCTGGAGGCTTACGCCCTCTTTATCCAGGTACCTCTCCATCTAGTCTGTCCAAGAAGGCCGCCTATACAGGACTGTAAGCAACCCCTCGAGCATGGTGCCCTTTACACCAGCTCATCCCAAGGGGCCACCAAGTCTGTGGGTCATGATCTAACCAGGAGCACTACACTACCAGCCCAGAAGTGCTGCTTCGCAAGACGCCCTTGGGGGGGCAGCCAACATTTAGTGGTCATTTGCAAGAAGGCCTCTTTTTAGGGTCATCGCCCACTTGAGATGAAGTTATAACAACTCTTGGCAAACTGTGTCAATGGCTCCCTGGCCGGGTATGGGGCCAGTCACGCTGTCTGTCCACCTATGCAACAGATAGGTGCTCTCTAGAGGAAGAAGGTCCTGGATGGACCCATCTCTTGGAAGAGTTGGGGTAATTCAGTCCTCCCAATAGTTAGCACTCCATCACTTTCAGAATCCTGTGGGGTTCTCCTTTCCTACATCCTGGCTAAGGCTGCTTATTCCCTCAGGGTTACAGAGGGCTCACAAGCGCACTGATATCCCGAAGCCGAGAGAAGAGCACTTCTGGTCCCCATTAAATCCCTTCCAGGGTCACATTTTGCTATTGTGGTCTGTAAGAAGGCAGTTTAAAAAAAGGCTGGCCAGCTGCATTCCCACCCCTTCAATATATGCAAGTGGTGCAGCCCTCAAACAGAAGGTCGAAGCCATAAGAACAGGCATGTCTCTTCGCAGATAGGGAGTCCGAAATCAGGAGGCATGAGGCTGCAGAGAGGTACCGGAGCCCTAGAGCGTGTCGTGCAGTCTGCAGACTGGCCCGACACTTCTGTGGTTTGTGATCAACTAGAAGAAAAGCTTCCAAGATACTCTTCCGAGATGCAGCAGTCTCCATCCTATCGATACTGCTGGAATGGGTGCTGAAAGCCACATTTTCTATGTGACCAGGCATACTCCAGTGCCTGCTCCGCACTGCTCTAGATTGCTCCAGGAGGCACTCTGGATGGGGGACCTTCGGGTTGTCTCAGCCACACTTTCTATGTGACCAGGCATACTCCAGTGCCTGCTCCGCACTGCTCTAGATTGCTCCAAGGAGGCACTCTGGATGGGGGACCTTCGGGTTGTCTCAGCCACACTTTCTATGTGACCAGGCATACTCCAGTGCCTGCTCCGCACTGCTCTAGATTGCGCCAGGAGGCACTCTGATGGGGGACCTTCGGGTTGTCTCAGCCACACTTTCTATGTGACAAGGCATACTCCACTGCCTGCTCCGCACTGCTCTAGATTGCTCCAAGGAGGCACTCTGGATGGGGGACCTTCTGGTTGTCTCAGCCACACTTTCTATGTGACCAGGCATACTCCAGTGCCTGCTCCGCACTGCTCTAGATTGCTCCAAGGAGGCACTCTGGATGGGGGACCTTCGGGTTGTCTCAGCCACACTTTCTATGTGACAAGGCATACTCCACTGCCTGCTCCGCACTGCTCTAGATTGCTCCAAGGAGGCACTCTGGATGGGGGACCTTCTGGTTGTCTCAGCCACACTTTCTATGTGACCAGGCATACTCCAGTGCCTGCTCCGCACTGCTCTAGATTGCTCCAAGGAGGCACTCTGGATGGGGGACCTTCGGGTTGTCTCAGCCACACTTTCTATGTGACCAGGCATACTCCAGTGCCTGCTCCGTACTGCTCTAGATTGCTCCAAGGAGGCACTCTGGATGGGGGACCTTTGGGTTGTCTCAGCCACACTTTCTATGTGACAAGGCATACTCCAGTGCCTGCTCCGCACTGCTCTAGATTGCTCCAGGAGGCACTCTGATGGGGGACCTTCGGGTTGTCTCAGCCACACTTTCTATGTGACCAGGCATACTCCAGTGCCTGCTCCGCACTGCTCTAGATTGCTCCAGGAGGCACTCTGATGGGGGACCTTCGGGTTGTCTCAGCCACACTTTCTATGTGACAAGGCATACTCCAGTGCCTGCTCCGCACTGCTCTAGATTGCTCCAAGGAGGCACTCTGGATGGGGGACCTTCGGGTTGTCTCAGCCACACTTTCTATGTGACCAGGCATACTCCACTGCCTACTCCGCACTGCTCTAGATTGCTCCAAGGAGGCACTCTGGATGCAGGACCTTCGGGTTGTCTCAGCCACACTTTCTATGTGACAAGGCATACTCCAGTGCCTGCTCCGCACTGCTCTAGATTACTCCAAGGAGGCACTCTGGATGGAGGACCTTCGGGTTGTCTCAGCCACACTTTCTATGTGACAAGGCATACTCCAGTGCCTGCTCCGCACTGCTCTAGATTGCTCCAGGAGGCACTCTGATGGGGGGCCTTCGGGTTGTCTCAGCCACACTTTCTATGTGACAAGGCATACTCCACTGCCTGCTCCGCGTTGCTCTAGGTTGCTCCAGGAGGCACTCTGGATGGGGGGACCTTCGGGTTGTCTCAGCCACACTTTCTATGTGACCAGGCATACTCCAGTGCCTGACCCGCACTGCTCTAGATTGCTCCAGGAGGCACTCTGATGGGGGACCTTCGGGTTGTCTCAGCCACACTTTCTATGTGACCAGGCATACTCCAGTGCCTGCTCCGCACTGCTCTAGATTGCTCCAAGGAGGCACTCTGGATGGGGGACCTTCGGGTTGTCTCAGCCACACTTTCTATGTGACCAGGCATACTCCAGTGCCTGCTCCGCACTGCTCTAGATTGCTCCAAGGAGGCACTCTGGATGGGGGACCTTCGGGTTGTCTCAGCCACACTTTCTATGTGACCAGGCATACTCCAGTGCCTGCCCCGCACTGCTCTCGATTGCTCCAGGAGGAACTCTGATGGGGGGTCCTTCGGGTTGTCTCAGCCACACTTTCTATGTGACAAGGCATACTCCAGTGCCTGCCCCGCACTGCTCTAGATTGCTCCAAGGAGGCACTCTGGATGGAGGACCTTAGGGTTGTCTCCATACTCACAATAAGGACGTTTCTAAGCAGAGCAGAGAAGATTTTTTACTACCAAAGTTAACAGCTTATTAGGACTGTTTCAAAACACAATCCGCTCTGTAGGCAAGTCTACTCCAGTCGAGCCGATTACTTAGTAAAATATAGGTTACATTCCCCGGGAAGCCGTCTCATCTCCTTGCACCAACTGCAGCAGGAACACAATATTCGCTCACCAGGAGGGACGAAGAAGAACTACAACATCTCTCTTCCTGAGAAAATAAACCAACGGACAAGGAAATACGTGTCCGACATCAGGAGCGGCCACTGAGGCTAGAGGAAAGCAGCTCAAACCCTGTACAAAGGGCATCTCAATAATATCATCTCGTCCCCACACATAATGAGGTATGTGGCAACCAGCAGTTGGGCAGAATGATGCACCGTGCACCCACAACAAGCAAACCTGGCGAGGTATCCTACCAGCCTAATGCAATGTGAGCTGGAACCCTAGGAGCACATCTAAACTTGGTGCTTGTACACCCCGGGACGCACCATTGGTGATGTACTGTGTGAGGTTTCTTGCAATCTAAGCAAGTAAACAACCAGGCAGCTCAGTAAGAAACAGGCAGACGGGCACCAGTGCAGGTCACAGTAGGACGGTAGTTTGATTCTTATCGTAATAACCCAGATGTCATAATGGCTGGTAGCTTTCAAGCTCTAGTGCCGCTAGTCCTTGAGACGGAATCAGTGTGGCACCTGGTAACATATTAGCCTTATTTTTCCTCATGGTAGCATGATGATGGTGCTGCAGAACGGTCTGATGCAGGAGACATCTTCATGCATGGTCTGATGCAGGAGACATCTTCATGCATGGTCTGATGCAGGAGACATCTTCATGCACGGTCTGATGCAGGAGACATCTTCTTGCATGGTCTGATGCAGGAGACATCTTCTTGCATGGTCTGATGCAGGAGACATCTTCTTGCATGGTCTGATGCAGGAGACATCTTCTTGCATGGTCTGATGCAGGAGACATCTTCTTGCATGGTCTGGTTCAAGAGACACCTTGCATGGTCTGGTGCAAGAGACATCTTGCACGGTCTGATGCAGGGGACATCTTCTTGCATGGTCTGATGCAGGGGACATCTTCTTGCATGGTCTGATGCAGGAGACATCTTCTTGCATGGTCTGATGCAGGAGACATCTTCTTGCATGGTCTGATGCAGGAGACATCTTCTTGCATGGTCTGATGCAGGAGACATCTTCTTGCACGGTCTGGTGCAGGAGACATCTTCTTGCACGGTCGTACGCAGGAGACATCTTCTTGCACGGTCTGGTGCAGGAGACATCTTGCACGGTTGTATGCAGGAGACACCTTCTTGCACGGTCTGGTGCAGGAGACATCTTCTTGCACGGTCTGGTGCAGGAGGCATCTTCTTGCACGGTCTGGTGCAGGAGGCATCTTCTTGCACAGTCGGATGCAGGAGACATCTTCTTGCACGGTCTGATGCAGGAGACATCTTCTTGCACGGTCTGATGCAGGAGACATCTTCTTGCACGGTCTGATGCAGGAGACATCTTCTTGCACAGTCGGATGCAGGCGACATCTTCTTGCACGGTCTGATGCAGGAGACATCTTCTTGCACGGTCTGATGCAGGAGACATCTTCTTGCACGGTCTGATGCAGGAGACATCTTCTTGCACGGTCTGATGCAGGAGACATCTTCTTGCACGGTCTGATGCAGGAGACATCTTCTTGCACGGTCTGATGCAGGAGACATCTTCTTGCACGGTCTGATGCACAAGACATCTTCTTGCACGGTCTGATGCACAAGACATCTTCTTGCACGGTCTGATGCAGGAGACATCTTCTTGCACGGTCTGATGCAGGAGACATCTTCTAACATAGTCTGATGCAGGAGACATCTTCTTGCATGGTCGTATGCAGGCGACACCTTCTTGTACGGTCTGGTGCACTAGACATCTTCTTGCATGGTCGTATGCAGGTGACATCTTCTTGCACGGTCTGATGCAGAAGACATCTTCTTGCACGGTCTGATGCAGAAGACATCTTCTTGCACGGTCTGATGCAGAAGACATCTTCTTGCACGGTCTAGTGCAGGAAACA
Organism: Triturus cristatus; assembly: GCF_964204655.1. Lineage (NCBI taxonomy): Eukaryota > Metazoa > Chordata > Amphibia > Caudata > Salamandridae > Triturus > Triturus cristatus. The sequence goes on along the minus strand of NC_140593.1, from coordinate 69,301,443 downwards.
TCTTCTTGCACGGTCTGGTGCAGGAGACATCTTCTTGCACGGTCTGGTGCAGGAGACATCTTCTTGCACGGTCTGGTGCAGGAGACATCTTCTTGCACGGTCTGGTGCAGGAGACATCTTCTTGCACGGTCTGGTGCAGGAGACATCTTCTTGCACGGTCTGGTGCAGGAGACATCTTCTTGCACGGTCTGGTGCAGGAGACATCTTCTTGCACGGTCTGATGCAGGAGACATCTTCTTGCACGGTCGTATGCAGGAGACCTCTTCTTGCACGGTCATATGCAGGAGACATCTTCTTGCACGGTCTGATGCAGGAGACATCTTCTTGCACGGTCTGATGCAGGAGACATCTTCTTGCACGGTCTGATGCAGGAGACATCTTCTTGCACGGTCTGATGCAGGAGACGACATCTTGCACGGTCTGATGCAGGAGACATCTTCTTGCACGGTCTGATGCAGAAGACATCTTCTTGCACGGTCTGATGCAGGAGACATCTTCTAACATGGTCTGATGCAGGAGACATCTTCTAGCATGGTCTGATGCAGGAGACATCTTCTAGCATGGTCTGATGCAGGAGACATCTTCTTGCATGGTCGTATGCAGGCGACACCTTGTACGGTCTGGTGCACTAGACATCTTCTTGCATGGTCGTATGCAGGTGACATCTTCTTGCACGGTCTGATGCAGAAGACATCTTCTTGCACGGTCTGATGCAGGAGACATCTTGCACGGTCTAGTGCAGGAAACATCTTCTTGCACGGTCTGGTGCAGGAGACATCTTCTTGCACGGTCTGGTGCAGGAGACATCTTCTTGCACGGTCTGGTGCAGGAGACATCTTCTTGCACGGTCTGGTGCAGGAGACATCTTCTTGCACGGTCTGGTGCAGGAGACATCTTCTTGCACGGTCTGGTGCAGGAGACATCTTCTTGCACGGTCTGGTGCAGGAGACATCTTCTTGCACGGTCTGATGCAGGAGACATCTTCTTGCACGGTCTGATGCAGGAGACATCTTCTTGCACGGTCGTATGCAGGAGACCTCTTCTTGCACGGTCATATGCAGGAGACCTCTTCTTGCACGGTCATATGCAGGAGACACCTTCTTGCTCGGTCTGGGGTAGGAGACACCTTGCACGGACACCTTCTTGCACGGTCTGGTGCAGGAGACACCTTCTTGCATGGTCTGGTGCAGGAGACACCTTCTTGCATGGTCTGGTGCAGGAGACACCTTCTTGCATGGTCTGGTGCAGGAGACACCTTCTTGCATGGTCTGGTGCAGGAGACACCTTCTTGCATGGTCTGGTGCAGAAGACACCTTCTTGCATGGTCTGATGCAGGAGACATCGTGCATGGTCTGATGCAGGAGACATCGTGCATGGTCTGATGCAGGAGACACCTTTTTGCACGGTCTGGTGCAGGAGACATCATGGTGATCTGCCACTATAAAAGACTGTTGGTCAAACCGTCTCTGGGAGTGTGAGCCCGTCACGTGATTAAACCTCGAAACCTTTCACCTGCGTTAATACAGATATGATTTGCCTGTCCACACATGAGCCAAGAGTCATGCTCAGTTCCTGAAGCAGTCAGCGTCTGAATGCATTTCTGCTGAGTAGATGGTAGCACGTGAGTCCCACAGGCTACTCTTTCAATAGCCAGTAGCCCTTTCCTCTTGACTCCAGGATGCAGTCTCAAGCCTGATAAGGCGTTGTCCCATTGCTGGTAGCACACGTATATGAAATGTTCTGCAGTTTTCTGCAGATGTTGTTTGATCTTCTCGAGGTTGGAAATCTCCTGGTCAAAGGAGATGCTTCCATCTTTCTCTGCCATGGTCCAATAGACCTGGAGGTCTGCGAGGCCTGGATCGAGCACTTCTTCACTGCGGTTCCCTCTCTGCCCTTCAGAGGAAGACTGCCTCTATGTGTGACCTCTGCCTGATACATGATCTGGCATTGAGGTGGAACATAGGTTAAGACCTATGCATCTGCAATCTCTTGTTGTTTGAGTGATTATTTGCTGTTACCCTTTCTCTGTTGCTGCTATATTGTTGCCTCCTTTAGAGTGCCTCAGAGGTAAACCTACAGGCTAATGTTTGGAACTCAGCAAGATCAGGATTAGCTGAGCATTCCCATGCACTGTTATCCAGTGCAAAGCTGTGCTTTAGAATAAACACTTGGTTATGAATTTTCGTTGTATTTTCTGTTTGCTTTTTTTGTCCTCATCACGTCAGTTTTGGTTTGTTTGAATTTATTTACATGATTCATAGTTCATAATTACTTTGTCACCAAAACAAACTTTTTGTTATTGAGGTTTCATCCCTTTCTTTTTTTTTTTGTAAATAATATTTTTATTGATTTTGCCAAGTATACATACAGAGTAGCAGTTGTGCCCACAGCACCATAGTACACTTTTTCAAAGATAAAGTACATTGAGTTACATTCACAATTTTAACACTTCTCTGAGTTCGTTCTGTCGTAGTGTTAGATCCACCATTGGGGATGTACGTAAATTCCCCCGATACCTGTTCCATGCTTTCCATTTTTTTATCCCACTTCTTGGGGCACCCTCAAATTATGAACACTATCTTTTCAGCAATCATGCATCTGTCTAACTCCTGTACCCATACTCGTATAGATGGTACATCTGTGGTCCCCCAGTGGCGTGCTATTTCCCGAAGGTTTCATCCCTTTCTTGTATTAGAAAGAATCCGTGTTTGTGTCTTAAATTGTGAAGCTAAAATCATTTCCAATTAATAATCTCTGAAAGATCTCAGTGCATTTCAATTATAAATCCATCAAGGGTGGGAGATGGCTGAGCTGTCCAAGATGACGGTCGCTCTGTGACAGAGCTTCAAAGCATCCTCCACAATCCTGCCCAATCCTCTGCCTTCCTTCAGTTGTTCCCCACCTGGCCTGGGGTAGTAGAGGCGGGCACTCCCTGGGGCAAATCGCGAGGGGGCAGAGGGACCCGCTGGCCCCTTGTACGGCAGAGCGGTGAGCCTGCGGCCAGATTGCCGTGCATGCAGCAGGAGAGCAGTCCCTCGGCGGCCGGCAGAGAGCAAAAAGACAGCCGAGGCCTTCGCCTGGAGAGGTGTCTTCCAACAGAGACTGAGAGGTCTGCTGCGGTTGGTGTCCTGGCCCTGTGATTGCGCAGGTGGGTCCCAAAGGCGGCGGGCCTTGGGCCCACCGAGTTTCATCTCCAGGCCTAAAAAAAAAATCATAACATATTTACTAGACCTGCAGGTCAAGTAACTTCAGTAATCTACTCAACCTAAGTGTAATGTACTTTACCCTTAAACTGGTCTCAAATTGTGTGATCATTGTCAAATATTTTATTTTACAGAGTCGCCTTTTTCTTCATTCTCACATCTGGATGCATCTTCAAATATGTGAGTTCAGCATTTCTGCTGTACAAAACAAAGCTCTCTTGTTTGATTAAGTAGAATAAACGTTTTCTCCATGTATAATAAGAATCTAGCCCACCTCTATGGTACACGTGATCCCTGACTTACCTTTCAGTTTACTGATAATTGCATTGCCATCAGGGCAGGGGCAGGAGTATTTCTCAGTTCATATTTAAAAACTCACTTTTAATAAATATATTACTAAGTCATGATGTGGTAGTTTACAGACAGTAAGTTTCCCTGAAATGGCCCAAAACTTTCCCGCTACTTTGCAATTTTACTGATAAAGCTATATAGTGTATTCAGAAAACATATTTATCATTTGCACATCACCAAGTAAAATGTTCTGATTTGTTTTTCAGCTTCTTTTTTTTTTTGATAATCAACTTTATTGATTTTAACTCCTTCGCCGCGGCGCTAATTCCGCCGTGGCGCTGGGGGGGGTGAGCGCGGCGCTGCCATGCTCGTGACGGAACCACGCCGTCATGAGTCACGGGCGAGCTGTGCTCATGACTGCGTGGTTCCGTCATGACTCCGCCCACTCATTTCGCCCGCACAGGCGGGGAATCAGTGCCGCTTGGGTGGAGCGGCCACAGCATGACGGAACCACACCGTCATGAGCACACGCCACCCATGACGGCGTTGTTCCGTCATGCGCCTGGAAGGGGTTAAGAGTAAATGCATTAACACAGGATATATGGTTGACAATACAAGTGCTGACCATATTTGCCACTTGCAGGTGCTTATAAAGTATTCGATAAAGGCTCCATCGCCACACCACTGCCTGTTTTTCACCTTATTAAAATATTTTTTTCATTACACAGATTTACAAAAAATGGGCTTTCAGAACTACTGGAATTTATTTTTTAATGTTTGTACAATAGACTTATTAGCTATTAAAATGTGTATTAGGGAAAAACCTGAGGCCCTGCAGCCTTCAATATCACACTCGTACAGGAAGGTCCGACAGTTCACTTTGCAAAATTCTGGAACTCTGCAGTCAGAGATGGAAAAGTAGTTGTAAACTGACTTCTGACCTCTAACTCTGAACACAGAGCGAATGTGACAAAATAACAACAAGATTTCAAGGCATCTTTATTACTCCTTCACTTTCTGACTGGACAGAGTACCTGTTCTTTGTCAACTCGTCAGAACGGGCCAGTAGGTCCTACATGTGGCTCGGCCTGATAAAATCTGACTCGCCATAGTGAGTTGGTGATTAGATTTCTTTAGGCCTGGCCCTTCCCCCGCTCCCGAGCTTAAAGTGGGGTAAGCTGGCGGCCTTCTCTCGCTGGGGCCTGTCGTGACCAAGAGTCAGAGGGAGGAGAGTCAGTGGAGTGGAGATCTAGGCTCGGTGCCTGCAAGGAGTATGGTGTTGTGGGTAGCTGCTGGGCCCAGCAGTGATGACATTCGAAGGCAGCTGCCCAGTCCTGACAGCGCAGAAAGGGTAGGGGCCCACCTCCCCTGATTGGAGACCCCCCAGAGTGGTAGGCTGACATGGGAGGGGGCCAAGTGCCCCCAGGGTGGCCATACAGAGCGGGAGCAATGCGTTGAGGCAGGTCCCAAGGCAGTGCTCTTAACTGCAAGTGCCGCCCATGGAATGATGAAACATGGGGCAGGTGGGGTAGAATGGGCCTATGTTCTCCTGGTTGGTCCGGAGGAAGAGGTCCCTCAAGCCGGTACAGAGCAGGGGTGACCATCTCCAGCTGCTTCTGCCACCTGTGTAGAAGGTGGTGAACGGGGAAGGTGAGCTTTCTCTGCTCCTGAATCCCTGAACTCTTGCATTGGGAGACCGCGTGAGGGATGGAAGCCGATGCCTTTCTTCTAGATGACGAGTGCCAGGAGATGATTGGGAAAGCCAGAGGCCCTGGTGCTCCTTCGCAAACCACGATAGGCAGATACACGGCTCCTGCTGGGGTCTGCCCAGAGTGCTGCCCAGTCTTGGCTGTGATGCCTTCTGACACAGCAATGATCCTGCAGGAAAGCAGATCTTCCTGAGTAGCTGTGAAAACGAAATGGGTATGGTGGGGTAGGACCTGCATAATATAGTTGAAAGAGGGACAGAGGTTGAGTTCCAAGTATTGACGCTTGAAGATGAGATGTGTACCCTCTGTGCAGAAGTGAAACAGCTTGCAGCCCCACCAAGGTATTAGAGGAGAGGGCAGGGGACAGATCAAGGTACAACAACCTGGGGTTCCCAGAGACCCTCGAGATGTCCCATGGTCGTTCCTAGAGGGGTGGCTTAAGACGTCGAAACCTAGTGTGGCACTATCGCAGTGGTTTAGAATTGAGGGCCCACCAGGCTCTTGCACCCAAACGTCTCCTAGGGGCCCCCAAGACCACTGATTGCTCGTATCTTTAATTTCTAAGATAGGATCACAATCTTAAGAGAGGTGCTTAAAAAAGTTGAGCTAACGTACCACTCCTCCTGGATACTGATCTTCCCAGATTATACTGGACAGGTCCCAACCCAAGGTACATTTTTTGAAGTGGTGAAAAGGAAACACAAGGTCAGGTCAGCCCCCCCCCCCACCCCACCCCCCACAATTTGCACAATACCAGGCTACTGAACTGGCCCATTTACCCACGCCGTGTGCTTAATGGTCCTGTGGAGGGTGAAATACCCCCAAGACGGGCAGTATTCCTACTTTGCTTCGCAGGAGCCCATAAATTCTTTTCCTGAATAGATTGTGTTTGTACCATTCACGGAAGCGGTGGCAGTTCAAGAAGTGGAATATCTAGCCTGGGGAATCTCTGACCACTCTCCCCTCAGGCTCACCTTGGGACGTGGGGAGACTGGGTGGGGGCCTGGCGGGGGCTGGATACTTAGCGCCTGTGAGTTGCAGGTTATGACATTAGTCGAGAAGTTGTGGATGGTGTCTCAGCTATATTTTGCCGAAAATGTTAGTTCTGTTTTCTCCCCAGTGACACTCTGGGAGGCATATAAAACTGTCCTTAGGTTTAACCCGCAAATCTAATAGCCCAAGAGAAAAAGGCTCGTAGAGTAGAGGAATTGGATAAAGAAATTGCAGGCAGGGGGACCAATTATCTAGCAAGTAGAACTGAGAAAGACTTAAGACTCCTAGAATTAAGAAAAGAGGAATACAGGATGGCGACCACTGAGTTTGACAAGAAACAATATATCTGAAAGAAACACGTTGGTTATAGATTCTTTACCTTAGAATTACCCCTAGGCGTCAGACTGGATCCGGAAAGATTTTTCGTCAGTAGTACCTCCGCTCGTCGGAAGGTGGCGTCAGTCTCGGCGTCGTGGTCGTCGGGATGACATCGCAGCAGCTACTTAGACGCCGCCCTCGCGCGCTGACGTCAGTTATTTCGTTTTCCGTACCAGCCAGCGCAGATCTGGGAAGAGTGGTACCTTAGTCATTTTTTGACTAAGTTTTTCTCGACTTTTGTCGATTTCTTGTTTCAAGGCTCCGAACAGGTGCACGAGGGATCCCCAGTTGTAAGGCCTGCGGTTCCTGTACCCGATTGATGTCCATGATGGATCCGTACCGCGTGTGCCTCTTTTGCCTGGAGCGCGACCTTGACCCCAAGTCGTGCTCCGACTGTCAGTTGTTGACGCCGAAGGCTTTGCAGGAGTGGTCCCGAAAGGTGCTGGAACGAGTCTGCGCCGTTCAAGATCCCAGTGGAGAGGGAGGTCGAGGGACCGGTCGCGGAGCCACCATCATTCCGGCTCGAAGTCATCGAAGTTTTCACACTCTGGGTCGGTTAAGTCGAAGCATAAGAAGAAGTCGAAGAAGCATTGTCGCTCTTCGCCTTCTCCTCGTCGGTTGGCCGAATAGAAGAGGCGCGCGGGTGGTGCCACTCCAGAGGCTCCACTTGTGGAGCCTGAAGGGTCGACTCCGAGCTTCCCTCTCTTTCCGGGACCCGAAGCGACCCCCGCCCAGCTTCGTACATTCTATGAGGTGATGCATGCCATCTTTGGGCGGACCGATCCCGCCGGCGCGCCTTCGGGCCCCGCAGACTCGGTTGGGGGGCCTGGGTCTTCGCTGCCAGCGGCTCCGGCCCTGGCGCCGCAGGATCCAGGCATGGATCCAGATCGGCGCCGGTTAACCTCTTACACCTCCACCGGCGGTGCTTCCAGCGGCGCCACTACCGTGCCCAACGCTGGTCGGCCCCCGGCCGGCGTCGACCCCAGCCTCCTTCCCGACGTGGACGCGACGCCGGACCGGCGTTGACCGACGCCGTATTCGGCGCCAGGTGGCGTTTTCATGCCCCTGTTCACTCCTGGGGTCCCTTTCCAACAACAGTGGCACCCAGAGGATGATGAGGAGGACTGGGAGGGGTCAAGTGACCCTTTAACTGACCAGCTAGGGTCTGATGAGGACTGGAGAGAGGAACTGAGGGATGCCAGTGGTCTTGACACTTCACCCGACCTTGGCATGTTGTCTCCTCCTACCGTGGCTACAGAGGAGGGAGCGTCATACGCTGTGGTGTTGCGTAGGGTGGCCGAGGCTCTCAACCTCGTGCTTCCTACGGTGGCGGTCAGGACTAACCTCCTGACTGAGGTGCTTCAACCGGCAGCAAGCTCTTCGGAGCCCTTGCTTCCGTTTAATGAGGCCCTCACTGATGTCCTTTGGGGCACCTGGTCCAGGCCCAACACGGGGGCTCCCGTGGACAGGATGATGGCCCGATGCCACCGCCCGGCTCTGGGCGACCCCACTTTCCTCTCCCAACACCCCACCCCGGAGAGGTTGGTGGTCTAAGCCTCCACCTCCAAAAACACATTCCCTACCGCTCCACCGGAAAGGGAATCCAAGAAGCTGGACCATCTTGGAAAGAAAATTTTCTCTTCCGCCAGCTTAGGACTGCGGTCCGTAAACACTGCATGTCTCTTGGGCTGTTATTTGCACTCAATTTGGGATACGGTGGCGCAAGTGCTGCCTCAGTGTCCGGAGGAGGCCCGGACAGTGCTCTCCCAGGCTGTCGCCGCCGGGAGAGATGCAGCCAAGTTTACGATCCATTGTGGACTGGACACCGCCGACTCTCTGGGCAGGACCATTACAACGTCAGTAGTGCTTCGACGCTACGCCTGGATGAGGTCCACTAGCTTTTCAGGGGATGTCCAGAACACCTTGATGGACATGCCCTTTGATGGCTGTCACCTTTTTGGCGACAAAGCAGACAACGCCCTAGAGCTCTACAAGGACTCACGGGCTATAGCCAAGTCCTTGTGCCTCTCCTCCCGTCCGTCACAGTCTGCTTTTTGCCCCTTTTGTGGCTAAGTTACCCAACCTTTGTGCGGCCAGGGACGTGGAAACCAACGTCGTGGTTCCGGGGACCAGCGGGCGGGCCAGTCCACCAACCCTCCCTCTGCAGCAGCTTTCAAACCCTCCTAGTCCGACCTTCCAGGCCCATCAAACGCCAGTGGGTGGCAGGATTCGCCATCACCTCCCCCACTGGTGCACCATCACTTCGGACAGGTGGGTTTTGCAAATAGTCCGAAGGGGCTACTCTCTTCCCCTTCGAGATTACCCCTCCTGCCATGCCACTGCGATACCACCCCATGTTGGAGGATCATCTGGCCCTTCAGCAGGAAGTTACGGCTCTCTTGGCCTAGGGAGCCATCAAGCACGTTCATGTCCCCGAAGTAGGTCGTGTTTGCTACTCCTACTACTTTCTGGTTCCCAAAAGGACAAGGGCCTGCGTCCTATCTTGGGACTCAGGTACGTAAATAGCTTCCTCCGGAAGGAGAAGTTCAAGATGTTGACTCTTGGTCTGGTCTGCCCTCGACCCGCAAGACTGCGCGTTGGACTTGCACGACGCTTATTTTCACATCCCGGTCCTGCCGGCCCACCGGAGTTACCTGCGGTTCACGGTATGCCAGAGCACTTTCAGTTTACCTGTCCTCTTTGGCCTTACCAGCGCCCTTCGGGTGTTCACGAAAGTGATGGCGGTGGTCGCAGCTCATCTGCACAGATCAGGGGTTTCAGTCTTCCCGTATCTCGATGACTGGCTGTTGAAGGCGGGCTCGCCCCAGGCAGTCGTCTCCCACCTCCAGACTACGGCCGACCTCCTGCATTTGCTGGGGTTCTCTATCAATGTGCCAAAGTCACACCTGATTCCCTCTCAGAAGCTCCTCTTCATTGGAGCGATTCTGGACACAACGCAGTTTCGGGTCTATCCTCCCAAACAGCGAGTCCGGGATATTCGGATTATGATTCTGATCTTTCAGCCTCTATCCCGGGTTTTGGTCAGAATGACCCTGCGGCTGCTGGGCCTCATGGCCTCGATCATGCCTGGTGGCATATGTGGGCTCTGCAGTGGGACCTGAAGTTCCAGTGGGCGCAGAATCAGGGGAATCTGTCCGATTTACGTCCAGATCTCGGATGGCACTGCTCCACAAATGCAGTGGTGGCTTACGAACCAGGATTGGGTTAATGGCAGATCACTCTCCCTTCTCCAACCAGTCCACACTGTGGTGACGGATGCCTCCCTTCTGGGATGGGGCGGCCACATGGGAGAGGCGGAGATCAGAGGCCTCTGGTCTCCGGCGGAGTCAGAGCTTCACATCAACCTTCTGGGGCTCCGGGCGATTCATCTTGCACTGAAGGCATTCCTTCCCTCTGTCCGGGGAAGAGTAGTGCAGGTGTTCACAGACAACACCACCGCCATGTGGTATTGCAACAAACAGGGCGGGGTGGGGTTGTGGACCCTATGTCAGGAAGCCCTTTGCCCCTGGACATGGCTGGAACATCAAGGCATTTCCTTGGTGGTTCAACACCTGGCAGGTTCTCTAAACGCCAGGGCGGACGAACTCAGCCGCAGGTGCATGATGGATCACGAATGGCGTCTTCACTCGGAGGTAGTGCAAGGTCTCTTTCAACAGTGGGGAGAGCCTTGGTTAGATCTATTCGCCACCGAAGAGAACGTGCAATGTCAGCAATTCTGCGTGTCGGAATTTCCAAAGCAGCTCTCGCTCAGCGACGCTTTTCGTCGCGAGTGGAGTTGCGGTCTGTTGTATGCCTTTCCGCCTATACCACTTCTGCCCAGAGTGTTGAAGAAGATCAGGTGCAACCGGGCCCAAGTCATTCTTGTGACTCCGGATTGGGCACGAAGAGTCTGGTATCCCGATCTGCTCAACATGGCCATCGATCCTCTGATCCGACTGCCTCTTTGGGAGGATCTTCTGTCGCAGCAGCAGGGGATGGTCCTCCACCCGAACCTGTCCGTTCTCCACCTCCTTGCATGGAGATTGAGCGGGGGCAGTCAACGTCGTTCAACCTGCCTCCTGAACTTTGTGACGTGATCTTGGCAGCCAGGCGTCCTTCCACTAAAACGGTATACGCCTGCAAGTGGACCAAATTTGTGGCATGGTGCACACAAAGTCTGTGGATCCCCTTTCTGCCCCTCTTTCTGAAGTACTCTTGTTCCTTCTCTCTTAAACCCAGCAGGGCTCTGCTCTGGGTACTATCAACTGCTACCTTTCTGCCATCTCTGCTTTCCTTCGATTGCCAGATCAGCCTTCTCTTTTCAAGTCCCCGGTAGTTAACCATTTCTTGAAAGGCTTAACTCATCTTTTCCCTCCAACTCCATTCGTTATGCCTCAATGGGACTTGAATCTTGTACTGACTTATTTAATGTGCGCTCCCTTTGAGCCACTTCATAACTGTCCTTTACACCTCTTAACTCTCAAAACCTCTTTCCTGGTAGCCATCACTTCTGCTAGGCGAGTGAGTGAGCTCCAGGCTCTTTCCTCCAAACCTCCTTACTTGTCTGTTCATCCGGATAAGGTGGTTCTCAGGACCCATCCATCCTTCCTTCCTAAGGTGGTCACTGCCTTTCACATCGGGCAGACCATTACTTTGCCCACCTTCTTTCCGCATCCTTCAAAGGAGGAAGAGAGGCTCCACCATCTGGACCCAAAACGTGCGCTCTCCTTCTATCTGGATCGCACAAAACAGTTCCGGGTGGATGATCAACTTTTTGTTGGCTACGTGGGTGCAAAGAAGGGCTGGGCCGTACACAAACGCACCATTTCTCGATGGGTTGTGCTGTGTATCAAGGCTTGCTATTCTCTGGCTAAAAAGGAGCCTCCAATCGGGCTATGCGATCACTCCACCAGGGCGACGGCAGCCACTACTGCCTTGGGAAGAGGAGTGCCTCTAAATGACATCTGTCAGGCAGCTATGTGGGCATCGTTGCACACGTTTATCAAACACTACTGTCTAGACAGCCAAGTCCGGAGAGACGGCTTCTTTGGCCACTCTGTTCTCCAGGACTTTCTGGTGTGATCTTGGTTCGCAGACCAACCACCGGGGTTGGTATTGCTGGGGTATCCATTCTAAGGTAAGGAATCTATAACATGTTTCTTTCAGATACACAAGTTACTTACCTTTGGTAACGATATATCTGTAAGAAACATTAGTTAGTTATAGATTCCTTACCGCCCCACCCATCCTCCCTGTTCTGCGAACTGATTTCTAGGGTTAAGGACATCCTTTCAGGGCCCTAGTTTTGTGCACCAATGGCAAGTGTCTTGCATGGCTCTGCATTTCTGGCATGGAAAGTCGTGTACAGAACTGACGGGAGCGCGCGAGGGCGGCGTCTAAGTAGCTGTTGCGACGTCATCTCGGCGACCACAACGCCGACGACTAACGCGGAGCCGACCGACGCCACCTTCCGACGTGCAGAGGTACTGCTGACGGAAAATCTTTCCGGATCCAGTCTGAATCCTGGGGGTAATTGTAAGGTATGGAATCTATAACTAATGTTTCTTACAGCTATATCGTTACCAAAGGTAAGTAACTTGTGCAGTAAAAACAGCTCTTTGAAGTAGGAGACATGTCAGGATGGATATTGGCTTGGCTCAGTCAGAGAGAACAAGTGTCAAGATGGTCAGATGAAGGAGTGAAGATTCTTCTGTAACTTTCGTAGGTTGGATGAGGGATGACAATCAGTAGACGATCAGGGCATAACTGATTTCCTAGCTTAACTGCGTCTACCGGTGTTGCCGGCAGCCGACAAGGCCACCCATGACAAGGAGCTCTCATTGAAGGAGCTCGCAGATTCTTTTGCAAGTATGTCCAATGGGAAATCCTTGGGGCCCAATGGCTTCCAGTCAGAATAATATAAACGACTCAAGGTGATCACTAATCCCCATATGCTCACTATGCTTAAAGGGGCCTTTGCACGAGGGTACGTCTCGCTGCCATTGGATCTCTGACACACTTCTATAGTCGTAATACCAAAGCCTGGAAAACCCAAACACCTGTATAGTGCCTATCGGCCCCTCTTTCTCCTTAATATAGAGGTGAAGGTGCTTGCTAAAATACTGACCAATCTCCTAATAGGCAAAATTTCTCACCTAGTACATGCAGATCAATAAGGTTTCATGCTGGGGAGGGTGACTCGGCATACCTTGCGAAGGCTTTAGAACTGGCTAGACATGGTGGGCAAACCACATAAACGTTAGCCATTTTGTTGCTAGATGCTGAAAAAGCATTTGATTCTGTGGAATTGGCGCTGCCTTCACCAGACACTACGGATCTTTGATTTTGGCCCCAATTTCGGTAAATGGGTCGCACTCCTCTATAAAGCGCCCACAACAGCAGTTAGTGAACGGGTTTCTGTCTGCCCCTTCTCCTTGGACTGTGGCACTAGCAGGGGTGCCTGCTTTCTCTCCTTTTCGCACTGTGTATAGAGTCCTTGGCCTGCTGGGTGAGGGCTGATGTGGCAGAAGTTCCTGAGGTAATGTGCCAGGGGGAAAAATGTCACTTTACTCAGACAATAACTTGTTGTACCTCTTTGACACACAGATCTCCATCCCTACAGTCCTTGCTGTGTTCCAAGCCTTAGAACGGTACTCGAAATATAGGATAAACTGAGGGAAATATATACTATGTGCTGTAGGCCCCCGGGAATTGTTGGGGGACTCTTATTGTAATTTGCAGGTGCCGAGGGATGGGGCATGCTATCTTGACATCGAAATAACGCAGGATAAAATGCAATTTCTGGACACAGACCTAGAAGTGGCCCATCCCAGAATACCAGATGGACACGGATCATTGGAGATGATTGCCACTCACTGCTCCTAAGCCCACCGTGATTAAAAATGGCCACACTCCCTAAATTGCTTTACATCATGCGAACACTCCACTTTGCATCCCAAAGTCCTATTTTGACAGAATAGATAAAACAAGACTAACTACTATGGGACGGACGCACTCCCCGAATAGTTCTTACGCGGTCCATGTACAACGGTGGCATTGCAGGTGTCCGGGCGTACTGGTGGGCAATGCAACTCCAATGTATTAATGAATGGGGCTTTGACCCGAGACTAGACCTAGTTCCCAGACTAGAGAGATAAGCTATGGAAGACCACTCATATCAACATTATTTGTATGGCATCCGCAGGAGTAGGTGTCTTCTGTTGCATCACACCCAGGGCATGCTAATTGCATGGGACAAGGCAAATAGAAGTTTGAGGTGGTATGACTGAGTGACTGGGTGCACGCCACTGTGGAAGGGGCACCCACTGCCAGAGGTGGAGAGGCTGGAAGGATTGCACAGGTGGGACCCTATCGGTATCTCTACTGTGGGGACATCCTAGCCAAATGGGGACTGAAAACAATTGAAGCCCTGCATTAGGATATGTCCGTGTTCGATCCCATACAACACTATGGTTACTTGCAACTATGACACGCCCTGCTGGTGGAACACTTGGATTGAGCTACAATCCTGGGCGCTAGCCTCGTGGAGAATCGGGTTCAGTGAAGAACTGGGCACAGGGATGGTATCTCAGATCTATTGTACCATACTGAATATTAAACCAGACACCCGGGGAACCTCTGAGCATCCTCAGAGAGAGACATGGGGCCTATGGAATATATAGATTGGGAGGCGGCCTTGATGCATCCCCGAGAAGTGGCTATTCAATCTAAACTGAAATTAGTTCAATTAAAAATCCAACAATGAATCTTCTATATTAGAAGTAGACTGCATAAGATGGGCAGGGAAGCAGACCCATAGTGCTTACGATATTGGGTGTAGAGGGGCACCTTCCTGCATACGCTATGGGACTGCCCTGGAGCGGCCAAATACTAGGCAGCCATTAAGGGGAGGTAGAGGTAGTCCTGGGGGTTACCATTCCAGACAGCCCGTAATATCTCCCTCTGGGAATACCATGCGATGTGGATCTTACACGTGCACAGCTACTGTTGTGTAATCTAGGCTAAATGTTAGGGAAAAGAGGTATCACCATGTATTGGGGTAAACAACAACTGCCCACGAAAAGACTGAATCACAGACATAGATTTGTATATGGAGGTAGAACGGGTGGTTTACTGTGCCAGATGGTGCCCCCAAAAGTTTAAGAAGATTTAAGGCAGATTAAGGAATTACTGTGGGCTTGGATGTATGTTATATAGTTGTGGCGATTCAATAAATAGGTCCCTTAAGATATATTTGATCAGGTGTGCGAGAGAGTCTCAGGCTAGGGCAACATTGACTGGGTTGGAGCGGGAGGAAGCTGAAGGGTCTCGGGGTAGGGCAACCTTGACTGGGTGGGAGCCGGAGGAAGCTGAAGGGTCTCAGGGTAGGGCAACATTGACTATTGACTGCGTGGGAGCGGGAGGAGGCTGAAGGGTCTCAGGGTAGGGCAACATTGACTAGGTGGGAGCGCGAGGAAGATAAAGGGTCTCAGGGTAGGGCAACCATGACTGGGTGGGAGCATGAGGAAGCTGAAGGGTCTCTGGGTAGGGCAACATTGACTGGGTGGGAACGGGAGGAGGCTGAAGGGTCTCCGGGTAGGGCAACCGTGACTGGGTGGGAGCGGGAGGAAGCTGAAGGATCTCCGGGTAGGGCAACATTGACTGACTGGGCGCGGGAGGAGGCTGAAGGGTCTCAGGGAAGGGCAACCGTGACTGGCTGGGCGCGGGAGGAAGCTGAAGGGTCTCAGGGTAGGGCAACATTTACTGGCTGGGAGCGGGAGGAGGCTGAAGGGTCTCTGGGTAGGGCAACCGTGACTGGCTGGGCGTGGGAGGAGGCTGAAGGGTCTCAGGGTACGGCAACATTGACTAGGTGGGAGCCAGAGGAGGCTGAAGGGTCTCACGGTAGGGCAACATTTACTGGCTGGGAGCGGGAGGAAGCTGAAGGGTGTCAGGGTAGGGTAACCGTGACTGGGTGGGAGCGGGAGGAGGCTGAAGGGTCTCAGGGTAGGGCAACACTGACTGGGTGGGAGCGGGAGGAGGCTGAAGGGTCTCAGGGTAAGGCAACCGTGACTGGGTGGGAGCGGGAGGAGGCTGAAGGGTCTCAGGGTAGGGCAACCGTGACTGGCTGGGGGCGGGAGGCAGCTGAAGGGTCTCAGGGTAGGGCAACCGTGACTGGGTGGGAGCGGGAGGAGGCTGAAGGGTCTCAGGGTAGGGCAACCGTGACTGGGTGGGAGCGGGAGGAAGCCGAAGGGTCTCAGGTTAATGCAACATTGACTATTGACTGCGTGGGAGCGGGAGGAGGCTGAAGGGTCTCAGGGTAGGGCAACATTGACTAGGTGGGAGCGCAAGGAAGATAAAGGGTCTCAGGGTAGGGCACCATTGACTAGGTGGGAGCGCGAGGAAGATAAAGGGTCTCAGGGTAGGGCAACCATGACTGGGTGGGAGCAGGAGGAAGCTGAAGGGTCTCAGGGTAGGGCAACATTTACTGGCTGGGAGCGGGAGGAAGCTGAAGGGTGTCAGGGTAGGGCAACCGTGACTGGGTGGGAGCGGGAGGAGGCTGAAGGGTCTCAGGGTAGGGCAACCATGACTGGGTGGGAGCAGGAGGAAGCTGAATGGTCTCAGGGTAGGGCAACATTGACTGGGTGGGAGCGGGAGGACGCTGAAGGGTCTCAGGGTACGGCAACATTGACTAGGTGGGAGCCAGAGGAGGCTGAAGGGTCTCAGGGTAGGGCAACATTGACTGGCTGGGAGCAGGAGGAGGCTGAAGGGTCTCCGGGTAGGGCAACCGTGACTGGGTGGGAGCGGGAGGAAGCTGAAGGGTCTCAGGGTAGGGCAACATTTACTGGCTGGGAGCGGGAGGAGGCTGAAGGGTCTCGGGGGTAGGGCAACCGTGACTGGCTGGGCGTGGGAGGAGGCTGAAGGGTCTCAGGGTACGGCAACATTGACTAGGTGGGAGCCAGAGGAGGCTGAAGGGTCTCACGGTAGGGCAACATTTACTGGCTGGGAGCGGGAGGAAGCTGAAGGGTGTCAGGGTAGGGTAACCGTGACTGGGTGGGAGCGGGAGGAGGCTGAAGGGTCTCAGGGTAGGGCAACACTGACTGGGTGGGAGCGGGAGGAGGCTGAAGGGTCTCAGGGTAAGGCAACCGTGACTGGGTGGGAGCGGGAGGAGGCTGAAGGGTCTCAGGGTAGGGCAACCGTGACTGGCTGGGGGCGGGAGGCAGCTGAAGGGTCTCAGGGTAGGGCAACCGTGACTGGGTGGGAGCGGGAGGAGGCTGAAGGGTCTCAGGGTAGGGCAACATTGACTGGCTGGGAGCGGGAGGAAGCCGAAGGGTCTCAGGGTAGGGCAACCGTGACTGGGTGGGAGCGGGAGGAAGCCGAAGGGTCTCAGGGTAGGGCAACCGTGACTGGCTGGGAACGGGAGGAAGCTGAAGGGTCTCAGGGTAGGGCAACCGTGACTGGCTGGGAACGGGAGGAGGCTGAAGGGTCTCAGGGTAGGGCAACATTGACTATTGACTGCGTGGGAGCGGGAGGAGGCTGAAGGGTCTCGGGGTACGGCAACATTGACTAGGTGGGAGCCGAGGAGGCTGAAGGGTCTCAGGGTAGGGCAACATTTACTGGCTGGGAGCGGGAGAAAGCTGAAGGGTGTCAGGGTAGGGCAACCGTGACTGGGTGGGAGCGGGAGGAGGCTGAAGGGTCTCAGGGTAGGGCAACCATGACTGGGTGGGAGCAGGAGGAAGCTGAATGGTCTCAGGGTAGGGCAACATTGACTGGGTGGGAGCGGGAGGACGCTGAAGGGTCTCAGGGTACGGCAACATTGACTAGGTGGGAGCCAGAGGAGGCTGAAGGGTCTCAGGGTAGGGCAACATTGACTGGCTGGAAGCAGGAGGCTGAAGGGTCTCCGGGTAGGGCAACCGTGACTCGGTGGGAGCGGGAGGAAGCTGAAGGGTCTCAGGGTAGGGCAACATTTACTGGCTGGGAGCGGGAGGAGGCTGAAGGGTCTCTGGGTAGGGCAACCGTGACTGGCTGGGCGTGGGAGGAGGCTGAAGGGTCTCAGGGTACGGCAACATTGACTAGGTGGGAGCCAGAGGAGGCTGAAGGGTCTCAGGGTAGGGCAACATTTACTGGCTGGGAGCGGGAGGAAGCTGAAGGGTGTCAGGGTAGGGCAACCGTGACTGGGTGGGAGCGTGAGGAGGCTGAAGGGTCTCAGGGTAGGGCAACATTGACTGGGTGGGAGCGGGAGGAGGCTGAAGGGTCTCAGGGTAAGGCAACCGTGACTGGGTGGGAGCGGGAGGAGGCTGAAGGGTCTCAGGGTAGGGCAACCGTGACTGGCTGGGGGCGGGAGGCAGCTGAAGGGTCTCAGGGTAGGGCAACCGTGACTGGGTGGGAGCGAGAGGAGGCTGAAGGGTCTCAGGGTAGGGCAACATTGACTGGCTGGGAGCGGGAGGAGGCCGAAGGGTCTCAGGGTAGGGCAACCGTGACTGGGTGGGAGCGGGAGGAAGCCTCAGGGTCTCAGGGTAGGGCAACCGTGACTGGCTGGGAACGGGAGGAAGCTGAAGGGTCTCAGGGTAGGGCAACCGTGACTGGCTGGGAACGGGAGGAGGCTGAAGGGTCTCAGGGTAGGGCAACATTGACTATTGACTGCGTGGGAGCGGGAGGAGGCTGAAGGGTCTCAGGGTACGGCAACATTGACTAGGTGGGAGCCGGAGGAGGCTGAAGGGTCTCAGGGTAGGGCAACATTTACTGGCTGGAAGCGGGAGAAAGCTGAAGGGTGTCAGGGTAGGGCAACCGTGACTGGGTGGGAGCGGGAGGAGGCTGAAGGGTCTCAGGGTAGGGCAACCATGACTGGGTGGGAGCAGGAGGAAGCTGAAGGGTCTCAGGGTAGGGCAACATTGACTGGGTGGGAGCGGGAGGACGCTGAAGGGTCTCAGGGTACGGCAACATTGACTACGTGGGAGCCGGAGGAGGCTGAACGGTCTCAGGGTAGGGCAACATTGACTGGCTGGGAGCAGGAGGAGGCTGAAGGGTCTCCGGGTGGTGCAACCGTGACTGGGTGCGTGCGGGAGGAAGCTGAAGGGTCTCAGGGTAGGGCAACATTTACTGGCTGGGAGTGGGAGGAGGCTGAAGGGTCTCAGGGTAGGGCAACCGTGACTGGCTGGGAGCGGGAGGAAGCTGAAGGATCTCCGGGTAGGGCAACATTGACTGGCTGGGCGTGGGAGGAAGCTGATGGGTCTCAGGGTACGGCAACATTGACTAGGTGGGAGCCGGAGGAGGCTGAAGGGTCTCAGGGTAGGGCAACATTTACGGGCTGGGAGCGGGAGGAAGCTGAAGGGTGTCAGGGTAGGGCAACCGTGACTGAGCGGGAGGAGGCTGAAGGGTCTCAGGGTAGGGCAACCGTGACTGGGTGGGAGTGGGAGGAGGCTGAAGGGTCTCAGGGTAGGGCAACATTGACTGGCTGGGAGCGGGAGGAAGCCGAAGGGTCTCAGGGTAGGGCAACCGTGACTGGGTGGGAACGGGAGGAAGCTGAAGGGTCTCAGGGTAGGGCAACCGTGACTGGCTGGGAACGGGAGGAAGCTGAAGGGTCTCAGGGTAGGGCAACTGTGACTGGCTGGGACAGGGAGGAGGCGGAAGGGTCTCAGGGTAGGGCAACCGTGACTGGCTGGGAGCGGGAGGAAGCCGAAGGGTCTCAGGGTAGGGCAACATTGACTGGGTGGGAGCGGGAGGAAGGTGAAGGGTCTCAGGGTAGGGCAACCGTGACTGGGTGGGAGCGGGAGGAAGGTGAAGGGTCTCAGGGTAGGGCAACCGTGACTGGGTGGGAGCGTGAGGAAGTCGAAGGGTCTCAGGGTAGGGCAACCGTGACTGGGTGGGAGCGGGAGGAAGCTGAAGGGTCTCAGGGTAGGGCAACATTGACTGGGTGGGAGCGGGAGGAAGCCGAAGGGTCTCAGGGTAGGGCAACCGTGACTGGGTGGGAGCGGGAGGAAGCTGAAGGGTCTCAGGGTAGGGCAACCGTGACTGGGTGGGAGCGGGAGGAAGCCGAAGGGTCTCAGGGTAGGGCAACCGTGACTGGCTGGGGGCGGGAGGCAGCTGAAGGGTCTCAGGGTAGGGCAACCGTGACTGGGTGGGAGCGGGAGGAGGCTGAAGGGTCTCAGGGTAGGGCAACACTGACTGGGTGGGAGCGGGAGGAGGCTGAAGGGTCTCAGGGTAAGGCAACCGTGACTGGGTGGGAGCGGGAGGAGGCTGAAGGGTCTCAGGGTAGGGCAACCGTGACTGGCTGGGGGCGGGAGGCAGCTGAAGGGTCTCAGGGTAGGGCAACCGTGACTGGGTGGGAGCGGGAGGAGGCTGAAGGGTCTCAGGGTAGGGCAACATTGACTGGCTGGGAGCGGGAGGAAGCCGAAGGGTCTCAGGGTAGGGCAACCGTGACTGGGTGGGAGCGGGAGGAAGCCGAAGGGTCTCAGGGTAGGGCAACCGTGACTGGCTGGGAACGGGAGGAAGCTGAAGGGTCTCAGGGTAGGGCAACCGTGACTGGCTGGGAACGGGAGGAGGCTGAAGGGTCTCAGGGTAGGGCAACATTGACTATTGACTGCGTGGGAGCGGGAGGAGGCTGAAGGGTCTCGGGGTACGGCAACATTTACTAGGTGGGAGCCGAGGAGGCTGAAGGGTCTCAGGGTAGGGCAACATTTACTGGCTGGGAGCGGGAGAAAGCTGAAGGGTGTCAGGGTAGGGCAACCGTGACTGGGTGGGAGCGGGAGGAGGCTGAAGGGTCTCAGGGTAGGGCAACCATGACTGGGTGGGAGCAGGAGGAAGCTGAATGGTCTCAGGGTAGGGCAACATTGACTGGGTGGGAGCGGGAGGACGCTGAAGGGTCTCAGGGTACGGCAACATTGACTAGGTGGGAGCCAGAGGAGGCTGAAGGGTCTCAGGGTAGGGCAACATTGACTGGCTGGAAGCAGGAGGCTGAAGGGTCTCCGGGTAGGGCAACCGTGACTCGGTGGGAGCGGGAGGAAGCTGAAGGGTCTCAGGGTAGGGCAACATTTACTGGCTGGGAGCGGGAGGAGGCTGAAGGGTCTCTGGGTAGGGCAACCGTGACTGGCTGGGCGTGGGAGGAGGCTGAAGGGTCTCAGGGTACGGCAACATTGACTAGGTGGGAGCCAGAGGAGGCTGAAGGGTCTCAGGGTAGGGCAACATTTACTGGCTGGGAGCGGGAGGAAGCTGAAGGGTGTCAGGGTAGGGCAACCGTGACTGGGTGGGAGCGTGAGGAGGCTGAAGGGTCTCAGGGTAGGGCAACATTGACTGGGTGGGAGCGGGAGGAGGCTGAAGGGTCTCAGGGTAAGGCAACCGTGACTGGGTGGGAGCGGGAGGAGGCTGAAGGGTCTCAGGGTAGGGCAACCGTGACTGGCTGGGGGCGGGAGGCAGCTGAAGGGTCTCAGGGTAGGGCAACCGTGACTGGGTGGGAGCGAGAGGAGGCTGAAGGGTCTCAGGGTAGGGCAACATTGACTGGCTGGGAGCGGGAGGAAGCCGAAGGGTCTCAGGGTAGGGCAACCGTGACTGGGTGGGAGCGGGAGGAAGCCTCAGGGTCTCAGGGTAGGGCAACCGTGACTGGCTGGGAACGGGAGGAAGCTGAAGGGTCTCAGGGTAGGGCAACCGTGACTGGCTGGGAACGGGAGGAGGCTGAAGGGTCTCAGGGTAGGGCAACATTGACTATTGACTGCGTGGGAGCGGGAGGAGGCTGAAGGGTCTCAGGGTACGGCAACATTGACTAGGTGGGAGCCGGAGGAGGCTGAAGGGCCTCAGGGTAGGGCAACATTTACTGGCTGGAAGCGGGAGAAAGCTGAAGGGTGTCAGGGTAGGGCAACCATGACTGGGTGGGAGCAGGAGGAAGCTGAAGGGTCTCAGGGTAGGGCAACATTGACTGGGTGGGAGCGGGAGGACGCTGAAGGGTCTCAGGGTACGGCAACATTGACTACGTGGGAGCCGGAGGAGGCTGAACGGTCTCAGGGTAGGGCAACATTGACTGGCTGGGAGCAGGAGGAGGCTGAAGGGTCTCCGGGTAGGGCAACCGTGACTGGGTGCGTGCGGGAGGAAGCTGAAGGGTCTCAGGGTAGGGCAACATTTACTGGCTGGGAGCGGGAGGAGGCTGAAGGGTCTCAGGGTAGGGCAACCGTGACTGGCTGGGAGCGGGAGGAAGCTGAAGGATCTCCGGGTAGGGCAACATTGACTGGCTGGGCGTGGGAGGAGGCTGATGGGTCTCAGGGTACGGCAACATTGACTAGGTGGGAGCCGGAGGAGGCTGAAGGGTCTCAGGGTAGGGCAACATTTACGGGCTGGGAGCGGGAGGAAGCTGAAGGGTGTCAGGGTAGGGCAACCGTGACTGAGCGGGAGGAGGCTGAAGGGTCTCAGGGTAGGGCAACCGTGACTGGGTGGGAGTGGGAGGAGGCTGAAGGGTCTCAAGGTAGGGCAACCGTGACTGGGTGGGAGCGGGAGGAGGCTGAAGGGTCTTAGGGTAGAGCAACCGTGACTGGGTGGGAGCGGGAGGAGGCTGAAGGGTCTCAGGGTAGGGCAACCGTGACTGGCTGGGAGCAGGAGGAAGCTGAAGGGTCTCAGGGTAGGGCAACCGTGACTGGGTGGGAGCGGGTGGAGGCTGAAGGGTCTCAGGGTAGGGCAACATTGACTGGCTGGGAGCGGGAGGAAGCCGAAGGGTCTCAGGGTAGGGCAACCGTGACTGGGTGGGAACGGGAGGAAGCTGAAGGGTCTCAGGGTAGGGCAACCGTGACTGGCTGGGAACGGGAGGAAGCTGAAGGGTCTCAGGGTAGGGCAACTGTGACTGGCTGGGACAGGGAGGAGGCGGAAGGGTCTCAGGGTAGGGCAACCGTGACTGGCTGGGAGCGGGAGGAAGCCGAAGGGTCTCAGGGTAGGGCAACATTGACTGGGTGGGAGCGGGAGGAAGGTGAAGGGTCTCAGGGTAGGGCAACCGTGACTGGGTGGGAGCGTGAGGAAGTCGAAGGGTCTCAGGGTAGGGCAACCGTGACTGGGTGGGAGCGGGAGGAAGCTGAAGGGTCTCAGGGTAGGGCAACATTGACTGGGTGGGAGCGGGAGGAAGCCGAAGGGTCTCAGGGTAGGGCAACCGTGACTGGGTGGGAGCGGGAGGAAGCTGAAGGGTCTCAGGGTAGGGCAACCGTGACTGGGTGGGAGCGGGAGGAAGCCGAAGGGTCTCAGGGTAGGGCAACCGTGACTGGGTGGGAGCGGGAGGAAGCTGAAGGGTCTCAGGGTAGGGCAACATTGACTGGCTGGGAGCAGTTGGAGGCTGATGGGTCTCAGGGTAGGGCATAATTGACTGGGTGGGAGCGGGAGGAGGCTGAAGGGTCTCAGGGTAGGGCAACATTGACTGGCTGGGAGCGGTTGGAGGCTGATGGGTCTCAGGGTAGGGCATCATTGACTGGGTGGGAGCGGGAGGAGGCTGAAGAGTCTCAGGGTAGGGCAACATTGACTGGCTGGGATGCAGAGACGGGAATTAACCCCAGGAAAGAGAGTCTGGGACGATGAGGAAAGGGAAAATTGATGGCCTTGATAATATTTCTTTGATTATGATTCTGTTGTAATTGTCGACTGTGTGTATTTGTTACATGCAACAATAAAAATAATTTTTAAAAGATCATCAAGGGGCTGGCGCTTCAAATATTTGAAACCTGTGAAGACAAGACTCCTATTTAACATGATTTGAGAAGATGCATACCGTCTGTAAGATGGACACATAATGCAATGAATTCACTGTACCCTCAAAATATGATTTCATGAGTAGAAGCCATAAAAGTTTGTTAAAGACCTGTAAAAAATAAATGAATATGTTGTATTATATTCTAATGTGCACATTTTGTTTTGCCCATGCATACTTTCAAATAGTATACACAGTTATCCCTACCAAAATCTGACAAACATTATATTTGTTTCCCTACCACTTTCAAGATGCATGCTTTTATCCTCTCTGATACTCTGGTTGCAGAAACTATAATTTAAACAGGGGGAAGTTGTAAAGTTGGGTTTTGCTTTTGTCATTTTTTATTTCTTGCCTTGGATACCACATCTTTGATGTTTCACAGCGTTGGTATGCGAACAGTGGAGCTGTTAAAATCTGGTTCATTCTGTGACATAGGCCACCATTTGCACGTGAATATTTTCTTGATTAGCTCTCTCCGAGTGGAACATATGTAGATGTGCACCATACATTATTTTCTAGTCCATTGCTTGTTTTCGAGTATCTCAGATTACCTTTTTTTTTCTTATTGGCATTTTATGCAAAAAAAAACAATGTACCATACATTCAATACAACAGACCAATATACCAGTTGTATCCCGCTAGGATCAGGTCTCAGCACATAGTTTACATTATGACAAAGAAATAACGGGCTTCTGATGAAGCAGTACGCCCCAGGCACATGACGGATCACTTGACATTTAACGGCTTACATGAGGTTAACAACTGTAGAAAAATATGGACTGATCGCAGACCCCACCCAACCTCCACCACAGTAGACATATCTGATTTTCATATTGATTTATGACAGGCCCTCCTCCGGGACCACTTTGGGCATAGTAGTTCCATCACCCCCGCCCCGCTCCCTGGCCCACTCAAGAAATGGTTCCCAAATGTCACGTGGTCTCGAGGCGGCCGGCATTAACTCCCAGAAGACACTCAGTTGGGAACGGCCATATGTCACATCTTTTATCCAATCTTTAGCCAAAGGTACCCTTCCCCTCTCCCAGTGCACGGCCACCTGACATTTAGCGAACAATAAAAGTTGTGCATGAAGTTTACGTTTTTTCACCGGTGTATCTTTGACATACCCCAGCAGAGGGGACAGCGACCGGGACAAACCTATAATCTGATTGATGGAAGTGAAGATCGTGGACCAGAATGAGCCAAGAGCCGGGCAGTCCCAGGCCATGTGTAAGAAGGAAGCAGGAGTATATCCGCAGCGCCAGCAACACTCATCTTCCCTAAGCCCCATACGATGTAATCCTATTGGCGTTCTGTAATACCGGTGGAGAAATTTAAAATGAACCAATCTGAGCTTATAGTTGGGGGACAGCTCGGTGAGTTGACGACAACAGTATGCCCATTGTTCCTCTGTGAGTGCGAGAAGTGGTTCAGCGTTCCACCCCTGCAGCGCGCTGTGCCGTAGCACCGGAGCATCCGCCCACACTTGTGTATAAAGGAGCGTGATTAGTTTGCGTAGTGATGGGGAGCGTAGCAGGTTTTCCAGGGCCGAGAGAGTTGGCAGAGAGGCTGGGAAGTCGTCATGTAAGGCGTGGCATGCAGAGCACAGTTTATGATAAAGAAACCTGTCGGCAAACGACACACCTTGACCCTCAATCTCGACTGGGGGCTCCCTGAAAAATTGTTAGGGTATAAGTCCACAAACGTGTGTAATGTCAGTTCCTGAGCTATTGTTTTGCTTATCCCATCTTTGACCCCAGGCAACATTGGGTTTTGCGCTAGTGGTATAGAGGGGGCGTGCAGTATCCCAGCACACGCCCGTCTTCTCAGCCCATCCCACGCCCATTGTAATGTTTCAGCTGTGTCAATGTCCTCTCCTGGTCTTTTATATGATTGATACAACGCTACCCTTATAGGTACAAGCTTAACCGTGTCAGTCTCAACCGCAACATGCGGTTGGAACGGTGTAGGGTGAACCCAGTAGTATAAAAACTGTGCCTGCACACATAGTGCATATAGCTTCATATCTGGATCCCCCATACCCCCCTGCGTCAACGGTAGTGTCAATAATTCCCATGACACCCTGGCTTGTCCACCAGCCCACATCAGCGATATCAAACGTAAGCGTAACGTTTAAAAAAAGGCCTGCGTGAGGATGACCTGCAGGTTAACGAAAAGATATAAAAATTTAGGCAAAATTACCATTTTAGCCAGGTCAATCTTTCCGGCCAGTGATAGTGGTATTCTTGACCATATCGCCACCTTATCCTCCAGCCAAGTGACAGCGCGACCATAATTCAGTCTCCATAACTTCTGCAGGTCACGGCTAATCCAGATGCCCAGGTATTTAACCGTCTCAATTTCCCACTTTAGCGGAAACTCAGTAGTCGTGACTTTCGTGTTATCTGTCGGGGGGAATATGACTGACTGCGCCCAATTAATGGATATACCTGCCAATCCCTCAAATTTAATGAATTCTGTAAGCAGGGGATTTAAGTTTGTCTCAGGGTCCGTAAGATATTAAGTGACGTCATCTGCGTACAGTGAGATGAGTAGGCTTCTGGTGCTAAAACCAATTCCTCTAGCCGTGTGGTGTTGTCTTATTCGTGCTGCCGGAGGCTCCATTGCCACCGCAAACAGCAAGGGAGACAAGGGGCACCCCTGTCTCATACCGCGCGAGATTGGGAAGTGTTCAGACAGGAGCCCATTCACTTTTATCCGAGCAGAGGGCCGAGTGTATAGCAAACGGATCAGGCCAATGAACTGGGGACTAAATCCCATGCGACCCAATATCGCAAAGAGGTAAGGCCACTCTAGTGTATCAAAGGCCTTAGTGGCATCAAGAAACACCACCGCGCCCTGTACATCCGGTTGTATATAGTGTATTACAGAGAAGAGAGTTCGGAGATTATGAGAAGTGGACCTGCTAGGAATGAACCCTGACTGGTCCGGTAGGATTCATCCTCGACTCCTCCCTCTCCATGTCTAAGCAGGTCAACACCGTTTCCTCCTCCTGCTACAACACCCTCCGCATGCTCCGCAGGATCTACAAGTGGATCCCGACCGAAACAAGAAGAACGGTGACACAGGCCCTGGTCAGCAGCAGACTGGACTACGGCAACGCACTCTACGCAGGAATCCCAGCCAAATACCTACGACGACTACAACGCATCCAAAACGCCTCAGCCCGACTAATCGTCAATGTCCCCCGCCGCAGCCACATCACGCCCCACCTGTGAGACCTACACTGGCTCCCAGTCAACAAGAGAATCACCTTCAAGCTCCTCACCCACGCACACAAAACACTCCACGATGCCGGACCAGCCTACCTGAACACCAGACTCAGCATCTACACCCCCACCCGCCAGCTCCGTTCCGCCAGCCTCGCCGCTGTCCCCCGCATCCAACGAACATCCTTTGGCGGCAGATCCCTCTCCTACCTCGCCGCCAAAACCTGGAACACCCTCCCTACCCACCTACGGCAGACCCAAGACCTACTCGCCTTCGGAAGACTCCTCAAGACCTGGCTCTTCGAGCAGTAGCGGCACCCCCCCACCCCTCAGCGCCTTGAGACCCTCACGGGTAAGTAGCGCGCTTTACAAGTACTCTGATTGATTGATAGGGCAATGAGGGGGAGCATAGAGTGCAACCTATTCGCTATGACTTTTGATAGAATTTTGACATCGACGTTGATCACCGACAGCGGTCGGTATGAATCTAACTCTGTGTCGGGTTTTTCTGGTTTTAACAGAGTAATGATGACCGCTTCTCGCATAGTTGGGGGTACTATGCCAGACTCCTGAGCCTCCTCATACACCGCCAGTAGGCGAGGCGCCAGCTCCTCCGCATATGTTTTATAGAATGCGGTTTCAGACCGTCAGAACCGGGCGCCTTGTCTGAAGGCATGCTTTTTATAACAGCAGCCACGTCTTCAACGGTAAATGGGATGTTCATATATTCCCTGTGGTGATTGTTGAACCAGACTAGCGCCAGGGAATCCAGGAACGCCTGCATGCCTTCCGGACAACTATCCTGAGTGGCCGTATATAACTTAGAGTAAAATGTGGAGAACTCCCTGAGAATATCCATTTGTCCTCTAACTATGTCTCCCTGTGGATTGATTAGCTCAGGGATATAGGCTGCTGACCGTGGGGTACGAATCATGCCGGCAAGAGTTCTCCCAGGCCTATCTCCCTCCCCATATCTACGCGCCTCAGCATGCTTCCCAAGGAACTTACCTCACACTGTGCTTCCTCGGCATAGTCCAGTAATTTTGTTTTTAGGAGAGCCAAGAATTCGGAGTTATCCGTCGCATAGAATTGTGCTTCAAGTTCTTTAATTTGGGATTCTAGGGAAGTAAGCGTGCCCCTAATGGCCTTCAACATCCTGGCCTGGCGGGCGATACATTGGCCTCTAATGACCACCTTGAATGCCTTCCACAGTTAAGCTTCAGTATCAACAGAGCCAATATTATTTGCGAAATAATCGGTAATATCTGTACGTATTTCTTCTTTAAAAATGTCATCTAATAGGGCATGCGGGGGGAGGCTCCAAGAGAACGCACATGGCACTGAACCAGGGAGAGTCAATCGTAAAAAGCACGGGGCGTGGTCCGATCATGTGCGCGGCAAGTGCACCACATCTATGACCCGACTGGCCACCTTGCGGGAAGCCAGCCAAAAGACCAGCCGAGACCACGCTCTATGATGTTCTGAAAAACAGGTGCCCTCTCTAGTCAGGGGATTTCGCAATCTCCAAACATCGCTCAGGTCCCCATCCTCAAGAATGGTATGTAAAGCAGCGCTCGCAGCAGGATGCGGTGTTCGTGCCGTCCCCTGTCTGTTCAGTCCGTCGTCCAGCACAGCGTGGAAGTCTCCCCCCCACAGAACCGTACCACACCCAGTCGTCCTGACCCTAGCCCAGAAGTCCTGAAAAAATGCAGGAGAGTCCACATTCAGGCCATAAATAGCTATCCGCACAATGTCCACACCACCCAACGTCCCAAACAATAAAATAAACCTGCCCTCCGGATCAATGTGTTCCTCCTGCTCCCTCCAGTCTAGTCCTCGTTTAATCAATATTGCCACCCCATGGGCATAGTTGGAGTATATCGAAGAGTAAACATGCCCCCATTTGTTGTGTTTAAGCTTCGGGGAGGGCCGCACATTAAGGTGGGTCTCCTGCAACAGGCATATGTCTATATTGTGTCTAGCTAGGTAGACATGTACGAGTCTGGCCTTTCTACCATCGTTCAAACCTCTAATGTTCCACGAGAAGAAGCTCACGCTTTTAGCGTGGTTGTGACATTGCAGTTGACATAAAATTGTAGTAGGCGGGTTCCCACTTCATCCCCATAGTCTTAACCGTGCAATGTATCCAACACTGGTCTGGTACATGATCAAAACACACAATAACACACCCAACCCACCACCCCTCACCCACTCCAACCCCCCAAACAGGTTGAAAGATATCCCCTGATAACAAACATGTGAATGAGCAACAAACAGGAAATTTCCCAATGGGGGTGCGAGAGCGCCGGCATACTCACCCTACCAAGGCAGGGCGGCCAAGAAACTGCAGGGAGATAAGTCTATAGCCGAACTAAATACTAACACAGCGGCGCTCAAACATAAAATACTGACATTGCATATCTACCCCGCCCTCCCCACCCTGTGTCCATACCACAATGAGGCAACATTTCACAGTTCCAAATTGTATAAAATATCCTACCCCTCCATCAAATCCATCTCCCTACCCAATTTAAGTGTGAATGTAAAAAATGTTAACTACAACTTGCAGATGCCAACCCATACCACAGGGAAGAGGACCGCAGTCCAGGTTAATAAGGTACCTGAGCCAAAATACAACACAGTAGGAGAAGAGAAAGAACATGTGACACATTTCAGAAAGCCCAGATGCCCTCAGTTATTATCACTTAGCTGGTTGCCTGCAGATGACTCCAGCACTGGAACTTCCCTCGCTTTTTTCCCCCCTACGTGTTTTGCAAATTTTAGGGCGGACTTGGCGTCGGTGAAGAAGTGAGAGGATCCATTGTGCGACACCTTCAGTTTAGCAGGGTACAGTAACGAATAGGGGATTTGTGCCTGCATGAGGATATTTTTGGCTGGTAGAAATTCACGTCTCGCCGCCTGGACTGCCGGTGTGAAGTCCCGATAAATGGAGATCTGGTTCCCTTTATACGTTATGTTCCCCATCACTCGCGCCTGCCTCAAAATGAGATCACTGTCCTGGTAATTTAGAATTTTCGCCAATATTGGCCTGGGAGTGGCCCCGACCGGAGGTTTAGGTTCCAAGGCACGGTGCGCTCTCTCCACCGCAAAGACTGGTGAAAGGTGGGCAGCAAAACGGTCGCGCAGCAGATCCGTCACAAATGCCTCCATTTTAACAATGGCCGTAGTCTCCGGTACGCCAGTAATGCGTAGATTGTTGCGGCGCGACGGCGCCTCCAAATCCTCATTCTTCGCGCGGATTATACCCAACAGTTTGTCCATCTGCAACAGCTGTTCTTTTGTGTCTACCTGAAATTCATGGAATCCAGTCTGTCTGTTCTCCAGGGCGTCTAGGCGGTTTTCGTGGACTCCCACCTGAGATTTGACGGATTCCATTTGAGTTGTCAGCGCGTCCAGTTTGGCGTCTGTTATGGAGGCTGGAGCGCATCTCTAGCATGAGCGTGCGGATGTCCTCCCACTGATCCTCCGACTGATTTTCAACAGGACCTCCCGCACCTGTCTCCGGCTCGAAGTCCGCCAGCCGGGTCACCCTCCGCTGCTCAAAGTTTATCTTGGGTTGTTTGGTGTCCTGCTTACCCATCATGGTTATAGAAATGTGTACCACAGCAGCAGTCTGGCTCCCACGCCAGCTACACACGACTCCACACCGCCACGTGGCCGCCCGGCTATCACAGATCTTTCCAATTCTTGAAGTCAGCAAAGATGTATTCCTGGGAGACCGTTCTAGAGGGCTCTTACATTGGAATAAGCCAGCCCTGACTCAGCCATATCTTAGAGACGAGGTAGCGCCCTCATAGCGGGTTGACAGTTTGAGGTTTTACCCAAGTACAAGACCACTTCCAATCGAGTCATGCATCTTGGGGGTGGACGCCACTCTGGCTGATGAAATGATTTTCTTATATTTTGATGGCGTTATTAAGTACCCAGACTCTGTCTGTAGGAGCCAGGCAGTGAAACCTATGGAGACTGGATCGTGATGCAGTTCCTGTCAGGGACTGTCTGGGACACAGTCAGGGACTGGGGCAAGGACTGGGAATTGGGTAGAAAACCCACACAGAAAGAGGAGTACAGCGCTCCACAGGATCACACAGGAAGTCAGAGGTGAAAAGGGATCCAAAGGGGAAGCCTGTACAATTGAACAAGATGGCTAAGACTCAAGGGATGGGCACTCAAGAGGCAATTTGGCATTCAGAATAACTATACCCAGGATGGACATGCAGACATATATACATATATATATATATACACACACACACAACAACATTAACAATAGAGGGAATGTGAGGTAAAGCACTCGGGAGCTCCACACAGTAAGACTGAAGCTCAGTTAGTTCCTCATCCACAATTGCTGTTACAGATACTGACTGCAAATACCCACGTATAGGATATGCATACAAAGGGAAGGGTCTGTGGAGCTGCTATCTATGATGATGTTATAAAGGTAACTCAAGGACCAAAGACAATACTCATAGTGAACAAGAAACACCACTTAGGTTGTCAGTCGTGCCCACGGATCCTGGCGATCAAACAGGAACACGCAAGGCATTAACAGCAAAGGGGTAGAACTAAATTAAAGCACAATAGACAAGGAGCTAGCAAGGAGGAGTGCTTAAGAGGAAAGGAAGGAAATCACAGGGCACATTTGGCAGAAAGCAAGTAACAAATATACAAGCTAATAGAAGCAAGACAGCAGGAATAGAAAGACAGTAAACTAGGAACTGGAACCAAGGAAATGGGAAGAAAAGCAGGGACTAGAAAAGGATATACAGAAGGGGAGGCTACAAGGGTCTACTAGAATAGTGCAGGTTCAGGAATCAAGAAAACAAAGTAGAATAGAAGGCAGTGCTGGGGCAGGAACAAGAATTGAGCTGAGGCTCAGGAGTCAAGGTAGCACTGCAGGCAGTGCTAGTTCAGGAGCAAAGGAAACTGCTGCAGGTCAGGAATAAGGAATGCAAAGGCTCAGGAGTCGAAGGAGTGCTGCAGGCAGTGCAAATTCAGGAACAAGGAAAACCGCAGCAGGTCAGGAACAAGTAATAACTAAAGGTCAGGAAACAAGGATTGCAAAAGCTCAGGGAGCACTGGAAACAAGGGTCGGTCTCACCGGTACACAGCTACAATGACCAACCCTGGACTGAAGGGAGCTGGGGCTTAAGAGCTCACAGTAAACACATGCATCAGGTGTGAGCAGGCTAGCAGCAGCCAGCCACAGGTGACCTTATTCCTCCATCCATCCTTGGCCTGCAGGGGTGGAGACGAAGCAGCGAGCAAGGAATTGTAGGCATGAGGAGGCTGGATTCTACAAAACCCAGCATGGATTGGGAATGTATGTCAATTCCCCAAATATTGTCCAAATTGTTGGAAGTCAGTATATGCATGAACGGGAGGATCCAGTAGCTTATTATGACACTGGAGAGTCCCACAGTTCAGCCCCCTGGTGGTGGACACGAGAACGCAGGGAGCAAGTCGTGACAGTTCCTGTCAGTGGCTGCTATTCGTGAGGAGGAAGCAGTGTGGAGTGTGTTGGACGGTCAGCGATCCTGAAGGTCCAAGAGCCAGAACTCTGGCTCGCGTGGGGGGAGTTCAGGGTGAGATGGTGCACGTGTCGCATGATTTAGTAGTTGCTTTTCAGAATGAGGAAGATCAACATAAAGGCGAAGGCAAGGATTCTTGACTATGAAGCTGAAAGTGTTTCCATTTGTGTCACTGGACATGACCACCTACTGGCGAAAAGCTGGCGTTGTGTGTGATACTATGTAAAAAAGGTACACCTCAAGAAAACAAGGTTCTGCTTTCTTGTGTTGATCTCTCAGTAATGACAGCCCTCGTCTCAGCGATTGCGGACATCCGTGCATATGTCGTGGCTGCCTGGCACATGATCCTCGTTCAGTGTGATGCCATACTTTAATACCCAGTGGCACCACTTCCTTGGGCAGGATCTTGGCCCTCATGCCCCCTTGTTCAAACATGCAATGTTTAGTGTCTGTGCTGATCAGAAAATCTTGATTCTTGGTGTGTGGAAGGAAGGTCTTCAGTCTATGCTTGGCTGCCTTGTGTTCAGTACATTGATGTGCAGAGTCTAGTCCTGAGGAGCCCACGCTCTGCTTGTTGCGGGTTCCTGTGGTTGCTCGGTCCTCCTCTTTAGTGATGCAACCGGTGCAAGGTGAGCCATAGCTGCCTAGTGTTCAGTACATTGATGTGTAGAGTCTAGTCCTAAGGAGCCCACGCTCGGCTTGTTGCGGGTTCCTGAAGTTGAATTGTCTACCCCTTTAGTGGTGCAACCGGTGCAAGGTGAGCATGGCTGCCTAGTGTTCAGTACATTGATGTGTAGAGTCTTGTCCTGAGGAGCCCACGCTCTGCTTGTTGCGGATTCCTGAAGTTGCACGGTCCACCCCTTTAGTGATGCAACCGTTGCAAGGTGAGCATGGCTACCTTGTGTTCAGTACATGGATGTGCAGAGAGTAGTCCTGAGGAGCCCACGCTCTGCTTGTTGCGGGTTCCTGAGGTTGCACGGTCCTCCCCTTTAATGACCCCTCAGACACCACCGCACACTACAGACCCCTCGCCGCTGCTGGGGCAAAATCACCCAAGAACAACTACAGACAAGCCTCGCACTCAACCCTCCGACGAACCCCACCAACCCCGATGAGGGTGCACTCACCCTCGAACGCTGGATGAACGACTGCGCCAACACCGTCGCCCCGCTGAAAAATACCACCAGCAGAAGAGTCCGCTGGTTCACCCCGGAACTCCTCAACTCAAAACGCAACTGCCGGAAACTGGAGAACATATGGCACAGCGACAAGACGCCAGACAGCCGCGCTGCCCACAATGACGCCATCCGCAACCACCACCACCACCTCCTCATCAGGACTGCCAAAAGGACCTCCTTCACAGACCGCCTTGACAACAACGCACACAACAGCAAGGAGCTCTTCACCATCGTGAAGAAGCTCTCCAACCCCAGCTCCAACGACAACCCACCATCGCAAGCCCTGTGAGACTCCCTCGCCGCTTTCTTTCACCGGAAAACCACCGACATCCATAACAGCTTCAGACCACGGACGACCCATGCCGACCGCACCGAACCCACCGCACCCCTCCGCCCATGACACCCTGACAGCCTGGGCCAACGTGAGCATCGAGGACACAATCAAGACCATGGGAACAATCCACTCCGGATCCCCGTCCGACCCGCTCCCGCACCACAGCTTCAACAAAGCCAGCAATTCCATCGCACCCCACCTGCACAAAATCATCAACCTCTCCTTCGAGACCGCCACCTTCCCTGAGAACTGGAAGCACGCAGAGATCAACGCCCTACTGAAGAAACCCAAGGCGGATCCGAGCGACCTCAAGAACTTTCAACCCATATCCCTGCTTCCGTTCCCAGCAAAGGTCATCGAGAAGATAATAAACACCCAGCTCACCCCTCACCTCGAAGACAACAACATCTTGGACCCATCCCAATCAGGATTCCGCAGCAACCACAGCACCGAGACCGCCCTAATCGCCGCCACAGACGACATCAGGATCCTTCTAGACAACGGTGAGACAGCGGCCCTCATCCTCCTGAACCTCTCCACCGCCTTCGACACCGTCTGCCACCGCACACTATGCACGCGCCGCCACGACGCAGGGATCCGAGACAAGGCCCTGGACTGGACCACCTCCTTCCTCTCCGGCAGAACTCAGAGAGTCCGACTCCCCCGTTCCGATCCGAGGCCTCCGAGATAATCTGCGGCATCCCTCAAGGATCTTCCCTCAGCCTGACGCTATTCAACGTCTACATGGCACCACTAGCACGCATCGCCCGACAGCACGACCTCAACATAATCTCCTACGCCGACGACACTCAGCTGATCCGCTCCCTCACCAAAGACCCCCTCACCGCCAAATCCAACCTCCACCACGGAATGAAGGCCGTCGCAGACTGGATGGAGGACAGCCGCCTCAAACTGAACACAGACTAGACGAAAATCCTCATCCTCGGGTCCAACCCCTCCGCATGAGACCACTCTTGGTGGCCCACGTCACTGGGGTCCCCCCCCAGCCCCCACCGACCACCATCGAAACTCTCCATGACCAAACAAGTCAATGCAGTCTCCTCCACCTGTCTCAACACCCTCCGCAAGATCTACAGATAGATCCCGACAAACACGAGGAAAACAGTCACCCAGGCCCTAGTCAGCAGCAGACTCGACTACGGAAACGCCCTCTATGCCGGAGCCTCGTTCAAGCTCATCAACAGATTACAGAGAATCCAAAACGCCTCTGCACGCCTGATCCTCGACGTCCCACGCCGTGACCACATCACCCCCCCACCTGAGGAACCTGCACTGGCTCCCCGTCGACAAAATAATCTCCTTCAAGCTCCTGATCCACGCACACAAGGCAGTCCACAAAACCGGCCTCAACAGTCGACTCTCCTTCTACGCACCCAACAGGAAACTCCGCTCCGCTGACCACGCCCTGGCCACGGTCCCACGCATCCGGAGAACTACTTCCGGAGGCAGATCCTTCTCCCATCGCGCCACCAGGACCTGGAACACCCTCCCCCTCTATCTACGACAAACCGAAGACCTGCTGACCTTCAGGAGACAACTCAAGACCTGGCCCTTTGACCAATAGGCCCCCCCAGCGCCTTGAAACCCTCACGGGTATGTAGTGCGCTTTACAAATTATGTGATTGATTGATTGATTGATGCAACAGTTTCAAGGTGAGCATGGCTGCCTTGTGTTCAGTACAATGATGTGTAGAGTCTAGTCTTGAGGAGCCCACGCTTGCTTGTTGCAGGTTTCTGAAGTTGCACGGTCCACCCCTTTAGTGATGCAACCGTTGCAAGGAGAGGATGGCTGCCTTGTGTTTAGTACATTATCTGAAAGAGACACGTTAGTGATAGATTCCTTACCTTAGAATATCCCCAGGCGTCATACTGGATCAGGAAAGTTGTCGTCAGCAGTAACCCTGCGTGTCGGCAGGCGTCGTCATAGGGCTACGCGTACTTCGCTGGCGTCGTATCCGTCGAGATGACATCATCGGAGCTACTTAGACGCGCCCACACGTGCTGACGTCAGTTCTTCTTTTTTTTTTTTTTTACGCGCAGCAGCGCAGATCCGAGAGAGAGCGGTACCCCTAGTTAAAAAACGTGTTTTGTCGAGTCCTTGACTCCTGGTGCAGTAGGGATGCCCGGGTTTAAGTCCTGTTTGGCCTGCCGCCGAAACATGTCGGTAGCGGACCCGCATTACGTGTGTCTCTTCTGCTTGGGACACGATTGTCGAGCCATGGCGCCGAAAGCTTTGCGGGAGCGTTCCCGCAAGTTGTTGGCGGTCCGGTAATTGGTTCCACGCCGATCAAGGTCCCGATCCCGTGGGAGATCGAGGGATCGGTCGCGGAGCCATTAGCATCGCTCGTCGGAATCGGGGACAGGTAAGTTAAGGCGCCATAAAAACTTGAAGAAACTACGTCGCTCTTCCTCTACCCTTCACCAGTCGGGGGATGCCGTAGAGGGGGCGGACGGTCACTCCCCCACGGCTCCGTTGGAGCCCCTGTTGTTACCTGCGGCCTACCCACCCTTTCCGGGACCGCACGCGACTTTGGACGAGGTGCAGGCCTTCATGTCGGCCTTGTGCCATTTGTTTTCCCCGCCGGGTCTCTCCTGAGCGCCTTCGGGCCTCGCGGATCCGTCGGAAGGGTTTGCCTCCATGCCACCGCCTCTGGCCTCGGCTACGCCGGCACCATACCCTGCAGCGCCGCCGGCTCCGGCCTCAGCTCTGGTCTCGGCGCTGGGCGCGGCGCTGACACCGGACGGCGCCGAACCTGGACTGGTATCTTACCCTCCCATTCCATTGCTTGGAGGGGAGTTTATCCCATTTCCCATGTGGAGGGTCCAGTAGATCTGGATTTCTCTCCACACCCTGGTACTCTGTCCCCTTCTTCCGTGGCCACGGAGGAGGTTGGGACTTTTTTAGTGGTGTTGCATAGGGCGGCAGAGGCTCTTTACCTAGAGTTCCCTTCTGTACCTATTAGGACCAATCTCCTGACTGAGGTGCTGCAGCCGCAGTCCTCCTCTGCGGAGCCGTTACTGCCCTTCAATGAAGTACTTACTGATATCCTGTTGAGCACCAGGATCAAACCTAACACAGGAGTTCCTGTAGACAAGGGTGTGGCACGCCACCGGCGCCGGGCGATCCCAGCTTTCTCATACAACACCCGACGCCCAAGAGTCTGGTTGTCCAGGCTTCTGACTTTCTGAGTGCATTCCCTTCTGCTCCTCCGGACAAGGAATCTAGGAAACTGGAGTAATTTGGGAAAAAGATTTTCACATCTGCCAGCTCTGGGATGCGGGCGGTGAATACTGTGTGCCTGCTAGGCCGCTATTCCCATTCTGTGTGGGACGCCGTGGCACAGGTGCTGCCTCAGTGCCCTGTGGAAGCACGGGCGGTTCTCTCCCAAGCCATTACCAAAGGGAGAGATGCTGCAAAATGTACTATTTATTGTGGGCTTGACACAGCCGATTCTCTCGGTAGGGCACTTTCCACAACAGTGGCGCTCCATCGTTATGCTTGGCTCCGAACTACTGGCTTCTCTGGGGATGTCCAGAACACCTTGTTGGACATGCCCTTTGATGGCGCACGCCTCTTTGATGATAAGGCGGAAAGCACCCTGGAACGCTTTAAGGACTCTCGGGCTACGGCCCAGTCCTTGGGCTCGCCACCACGCGTACTCCCTCGGGGTCTGCTTTTTGGTCCTTTCGAGGTCAGGGTCGGGGCGCCCAGGCGCGTTCCTTTCAGACCCGCAAGCCTGTGCAGCCACAGTCTCAGCACAGTCGTGGACGTGGGACCCGCCGCGGTGGGTCCTGAGGACAGCGGGCGGGTCAATCCACCACCTCCCCTGCCGCTGCCACCTCTAAACCTTCCTAGTCCAGTGTTTCAGGCCCACCAGACGCCAGTGGGTGGCAGGATTCGCCATCACCTTCCCCACTGGTGCTCCATAACTTTGGACAGGTTGGTTCTGCAAATAGCCCGGAGGGGCTACTCCCTCCCCTTCGAGTCTAGCCCTCCAGCCATGCCACCTCAATACCACCGCATGTCGGGGAATCACTTGTCACTTCTCCAGCAGGAAGTTGCTGCCCTCTTGGCCAAGGGGGCCATCGAGCGTGTTCCAATGCCAGAAGTAGGTTGTGGTTGTTATTGCCACAACTTCGTGGTTCCAAAAAAGGACAAGGGCCTGCGGCCTATCTTAGACCTCCGGAACTTCAACCGCTTCCCCTGGAAGGAGAAGTTCAAGAGGCTCACGCTTGCTCAGATCTTGTCTGCCCTGGACCCGCAAGACTGGATGGTAGCTTTGGACTTGCAGGATGCTTATTTTCATATCCCCATCCTGCCGGCCCACCGGCGTTACCTTCGGTTCACGGTAGGCTTCGAGCACTTTCAGTTCACCGTGCTCCCTTTCGGCCTTACCAGCGCCCCTCGGGTGTTCACGAAAGTGATGGCGGTGGTCACAGCTCATCTGTGCAGGGGTTTCAGTCTTCCCCTATCTCAATGACTGGCTGTTGAAGGCGGGCTTGCCCCAGGCAGTCGTCTCCCACCTCCAGACTACGGCCGACCTCCTGCATTTGCTGGGGTTTTCCATCAACGTGCCGAAGTCGCACCTGATTCCCTTCTCAGCAGCTCCTCTTCATTGGAGTGGTTCTGGATACGGCGCAGTTTCGGGTTTATCCTCCCGAACAGCGAGTCCAGGACATTCGGGCTATGATTCGGATCTTTCAGCCCTGGTCCTGGGTTTTGGTCAGGAAGACCCTGAGGCTGCTGGGCCTCATGGCCTCCTGCATCCTGCTAATCGATCATGCCAGATGGCATATGCGGGCTCTGCAGTGGGACCTGAAGTTCCAGTGAACGCAGCATCGGGGGAACCTGTCCGACTACGTCCAGATCTCGGAGGGCACTGCTCAGGAATTGCAGTGGTGGCTCACGAACCAGCGTTGGGTCAGCGGCAGATCCCACTCCCTTCCCCAACCGGAGCACACAGTAGTGACAGACGCGTCCTTCCTGGGATGGGGCGGCCACATGGGAGAGGCGGAGATCAGAGGCCTCTGGTCTCCGGCGGAGTTTAAGCTCCATATCAATCTTTTGTAGCTCAGGGCGATCCTACTTGCACTCAAAGCATTCCTTCCCTCTGTCAAGGGGAGAGTAGTGCAGGTGTTCACAGACAACACCACCGCCATGAGAGACTGCAACAAACAAGGCGGGGTAGGGTCGTGGACCCCATGTCAGGAGGCTCTACGTCTCTGGACGTTGTTGGAACGTCAAGACATTTCCTTGGTGGTTCAACACCTGGCAGGTACCCTGAACGCCAGGGCGGACAAACTCAGCCGCAGGTGCATGTTGGATCACAAATGGAGTCTTCACTCGAAGGTGGTGCAAGGTCTCTTTCAGCAGTAGGGAGAACCTTGGTTAGATCTATTCGCCACCGAAGAGAATGCGCAATGTCTGCAGTTCTGCGCGTTGGCGTTTCGAAGGCGGCACTCGCTAGGCAACGCTTTTCGTCGCGAGTGGAGTTGAGGTCTGTTGTACGACTTTCCGCCTATACCACTTCTGCCCAGAGTGCTGAAGATGATCAGGCGCGACTGGGCCCAAGTCATTCTTGTTATACCGGACTGGGCTCGAAGTGTTTGGTATACTCAGTATGAGCGTGGATCCCCTGATCCGACTGCCTCTTCGGGAGGATCTCCTGTCGCAGCAACAGGGGACGGTCCTCTACCCGAACCTGTCCAGCCTCCATCTCCTTGTGTGGAGATTGAGCGGCGACAGCTGGTTCCATTTGACTTTCCTCCCGAAGTCTGTAATGTGATTCTGGCAGCCAGGCGTGCCTCCACTAAAACGGTAAACGCCTGTCGGTGGAAAACATTTGTGGCATGATGCACAGCAAAATCTGTTGATCCTCTTGCTGCCCCGCTTTCTGAGGTCCTATTGTTCCTTCTTTCTTTGGCCCAGCAGGGCTCTGCTCTGGGCACTATCAAGGGCTACCTTTCTGCTCTTTCAGCCTTTCTTAGGCTGCCTGATCAGCCCTCTCTTTTCAAGTCCCCAGTTGTCAATAGATTTCTCAAAGGCATTACTCACCTTTTCCTTTTGTGATGCCTCAATGGTTCTCACATACTTGATGTGCGCTCCCTTTGAGCTTCTTCATAACTGTCCTTTGCGGTTATTAACTTTGAAAACTGTCTTCCTGGTGGCCATCACCTCTGCTCGGCGGGTGAGTAAGCTCCAGGCTCTTTCCTGCAAACCTCCTTTCCTGGCAATTCATCCTGACAAGGTTGTGCTTCGACCCAGTCCCTCCTTTCTACCAAAAGTAGTCTCTGCCTTTCATCTCGGGCAAACTGTCACTCTGCCTACTTTCTTTCCGCCTCCGCACCCTTCAAGAGAAGAGGAAAGGCTCCACCGTCTGGACCCAAAACGTGCGCTTTAGTTCTATCTCAACCGCACACAACAGTTCCGGGTGGATGACCAGCTCTTTGTTGGCTACGTGGGCGCCAAGAAAGGCCGGGCTGTGCACAAGCGCACTATCTCCCGATGGGTTGTCTTGTGCATTAAAGCCTGTTACTCTCTGGCTAAAAAGGAACCTCCGGTTGGGCTGCACCCCCATTCTACCAGGGCGACAGCAGCTACTACAGCATTGGGACGCGGTGTCCCCCTGCAAGACATCTGTCAGGTGGCCACTTGAGCCTCGTTGCATACTTTCACTAAGCACTATTGCCTTGACAGGTCCGAAGAGACGGCTTCTTTGGCCGTTCAGTTCTCCATGACTTTTTGGTGCAATCTCACTTCGCAGACCCACCACCGGGGTTGGTATTGCTTGGGTATGTATTCTAAGGTAAGGAATCTATCCCTAACGTGTCTCTTTCAGATGCACAAGTGACTTACTTGTGTAACGATATATCTCTAAGAGACATTAGTTAGTGAAAGATTCCTTACCGCCCGCCCACCCTCCCCGTTCTGCGAACTATTCTCTAGGGTTCAGGTCATCCCTTTTAGGGCCCTAGTTCTATTGCACCAGTAGTCGGTCTCTGGCATGGCTCTGCGCTCCTGGCGCAGAAAAGTTGTGTACAGAACTGACGTCAGCGCACGTGGTCGCGTCTAAGTAGCTCCGATGACGTCATCTTGGTGGGTACGATGCCAGCGACGTATGCGGAGCCATACGACGACGCCTGCCGACGCGCAGGGGTACTGCTGACGAAAACTTTCCAGATCCAGTCTGACGCATGGGGATATTCTAAGGTAAGGAATCTATCACAAATGTCTCTTACAGATATATCGTTACACAAGTAAGTAACCTGTGCGATGTGCAGAGTCTAGTCCTGAGGAGCCCACGCTCTGCTTGTTGCGGGTTACTGAAGTTGCACGGTCCACCCCTTTAGTGATGCAACCGTTGGAAGGTGAGCATGGCTGCCTAGTGTTCAGTACATTGATGTGCAGAGTCTAGTCCTGAGGAGCCCACGCTCTGCTTGTTGTCTGTTCATAAAGTTGCATGGTCCACCCCTTTAGTGATGCAACCGTTGCAAGGAGAGCATGGCTGGATTGTGTTCAGTACATTGATGTGCAGAGTCTAGTCCTGAGGAGCCCAAGCTCTGCTTGTTGCCTGTACCTGAAGTTGCACGGTCCACCCCTTTAGTGATGCAACCGTTGCAAGGTGAGCATGGCTGCCTTGTGTTCAGTACATTGATGTGCAGAGTCTAGTCCTGAGGAGCCCACGCTCTGCTTGCTGCGGGTTCCTGAAGTTTCACAGTCCACCCCTTTAGTGATGCAACCATTGCAAGGCAGAGCTGATCTGAAACATGCTGCTCTTGGCCCACATGGATTAAGGACCTGATTAGAGTTCGGCGGACTGTTTACTCTATCACAAACAAAAGTAATATCTTGGGCGCCGTAATACAAGTGTATTATATCCAGTGGCACTTGTAATACGGCGGATGGGGTATCCGTCATGTTTGTGATGGAGTAACCCATCTGCCAAACTCTAAATCAAACCCTAAGTGTCCTTCATCCACCATAGAACTCCTTTCTGATTGCATTTCTGCCGCTAATGAGGCATCTTTTAAAATCCTGATAAAACATGCGTGAAGGAAATTGCTTGGAATGAAAGAAAAGTGTGGGATTCTGGTGCACAAATCCAGATTCCAAATTACTGTACCCTGCACAGTGTAAGTAGTTCTCGATGGGGGGTATCCAGTGACGTTTCCACGCCCCTCTTGTATGTTTGTGACGTGTTATACCATGAAAACTCGCTATACAGTTCAATCTTGTTTGCCCCTTTACGTTAAACCTCAAAACATCTTGAACCCTAATGTGGTGTCCCCTCACACCTCTGTTTGGAATGTCACCTCGCAGGACCAAATTCATTCCAAAGCCGTGTTAGGGGCCGGTTGTGTA
This sequence comes from Triturus cristatus, assembly GCF_964204655.1. Lineage (NCBI taxonomy): Eukaryota > Metazoa > Chordata > Amphibia > Caudata > Salamandridae > Triturus > Triturus cristatus. Next base: position 69,259,484 of record NC_140593.1, on the reverse strand, counting down.
CTCCGTAAGATCCAAAAACAATTAAAACCCTCTTTGTAAGAACAGGGACGTGTGCAAAAGTGCATAAGGTGCATTGTGCTCTGCTGGGCTACTATATTACATGGACATGGTGGAAGTCTCTCACACCATCCCCCCTGTTTTGGGAAGACACAAGAAAGTGCAATGTGCTTAAACGAAATCTGGTCATTAGGAAACGCAAATAAGCCTGGGTGGTGAAAGACATATAAAATTGTTGCTGATTTAAAAAAGTACGATCCACTGTGTTACTGCCCTGGTGAGACAAACTTAAAAACATATAATACGCATTTTTAATAACCATCTTCACATTGGGTTGAATAGATTCCTGGTTTTTATAAAAATCTTCAAGGCCTACCTTATAAAAAGTTTCCTTAACATAACAAAGCCAGGGGACCGCCATTGCATTGTCAAGATTAATGCAATCCCTTAGAATGACTCTAGAGAATAGTAAGTCTTCTGAGGTCCAGATTTTACCCCATAGAAGCAAGGGGGCAATATGAATTCTGTCAGTCACATATTCTAAACCCACCTCAGAATGACCGAATGAAGTAGAGGAACTACTGGGGATAAGTAGGAGTCGTTTTAAAAATGTATTCTCTAATATTTGAATCTGTGCACTTTTGTGGTATCCCCATACTCCTGCCCCATAGGTGGCCACTGAAAAACATTTGGATTTATACAATGTTTTCAGTTCAGCTATCGGCTGGCAAAACGAAAACGCCCCTCTATAGTTCTATTAGTTTGTTGAAGCCTCGTCTTAATCATGTGGTCCCAGCTCTATTTATTATTAAAAAGATTCCCCAAGTAGCTAAAATGTGGCACTTTGGCAATAGCTATATCATTTACTATATACTTGCGTGTTTTAGTTTAATTTGGGCCACAGGTCATAATAAAAGATTTACTAAAATTACCCTTAAGGTCCAGTCGTGTCATAAACTCATTAAATGCATTCAAACATTTTTGTAGGCTGTTAGCTGTTAAGGTCATAAGGACTGTATCGTCGGCGTAGGACAATAAAGGTACCGGTTTACCTTCTATTGTTGGAAAATCCAATTGTAACAAAAAATGCTCTAAACCATTTGTATATGCTAAAAATAACAAGCATTGGCATTGCCAATAGGTCTCGCTTTTGGGACCTTATAAGTATTTAGTTATGCAGCACAATATCCTTGGTGCAATAACATCAACTGTTGCATGGCTAAAAACTTATAAGGTCCCAAAGGCGAGACCTATTGGCTATGCCAATGCTTGTTATATTTGTTACAGCTCCCTCGCCTTCAAAATGATCCTCTTTGTTTCTTTTTTAAAAGAAGGTTGGGTGGCAAGGAAGATTTCATTATAGTCCTTCCTTTCTAAGTAATATAAACTGAAGAAGGACATAATGAATGCCTTTTTTTCCATCGAGCCTTTATTTAACACAGACAACAAACTGGACTGAATCGAAGGCAAAGGAGCCTTCAAAAAAGACCACTTTTCAGTTCATTGTGTTGCTTTAATGTGCTATAGCTCATGGCTTAGCACTGAATCCCAGACCTATTGCCTTTTCCCATGCTCAGTGGTTGCTTTTTCGCTATGGCCTATTTACTGATCAGGACAAACAAAAAATGAAGGAGGCACAGAAAGGAGCATGCGGGGAAGTCCCTAACCATCACCGATAGGATGTCTAAGCAAACAAGCATTGACAAAGGCATTTAGTCGCGCGTATTGATTGCAGGGTAGGAGGCACCATCGTGGGAAGGAGGGCATGTGGGAGAGCAAAACCCTGAATGGCACCAGCGGGTCTGGCAGGGCGGGAGGCACTAGGTAGGGAGGGCGAGAGAGAGTGCGAGCGAGGCAACAACATGGACAGCAAGAAGAGGGCAAGCAACAACACAGAGCGGGTTCTGACAAGCAACAACTGGGACAGCGGCTGAAGCCAAGCAATAACGCAGACCGAGGAAGGAGGGCTGAAGGAAACAACCAACAACAGAAACAGTGGTTGGAGGCAAGCAACAACATGGACGTAGGGAGGTGCAAAGCCAAAAAGATGGAATACGAGAGGGCACGCAACAACACGGAATGGGTTGCAGAATTAAAGGAAGAACATGAGGGAACCAGATTTCAAGTGCATACACTCTCACAGAGTGCTTCAATAAAGAGAAACAAGTGATGGCATGGAAGACTGGACGGCCTGTCTCCTCTCGGCGGTGAGTGCAGGAACCTGGTGATCTGAATACTTCAGACATTATAACTAGCAGCAGGGACAGCTGGTAAGCCAGCCAGAAGCGCCAGCAACGCTGGGGCAGCGGCAGCATCTTAATGAGGGAGGCCCGGCTGACTAGGCAAAGCGGGGGGCGTGGCTAGTGCGTTTCAGAGCTGCGGTTTATGATTTACAATCTGCTTAATATGCAGCTGCAGCCCGCCAAATGGAGAGGGTCCTTGCCTATCTGCATGGTAAAAGCACCGCAAAATGATCCCTTAAAGTGAAAGTGTGCGCAGTTTGGCGCTTTGAGGGATAGTGAGGCCAGGGCAACTGCTTATACGAGGCAGGAATGGGACTTTAGGAGAGACGCGTTGGTCTTTCGAAACACGAGTTTTACGTGAAAATCCCATCCCAAAATATTGCCCAAGTTAGTATCCACGTGGAAAACCACTGGTCAATTAACACACTGCGCAAAAAGGCCAGGCGTTCAAGTAGTGATGGCATGGAAGACGGGAGTTGTGCGCGTGACGCGGCCGTCAAAGTGAAAGTGATCGCGAGCTGGATGGGTGTCTGCGAGCGATGCACTTAATGAGCCATGACGGAAGCGCGCGTGTAACAGCAAGCTGGTGGCCGGCTGCCTCTGGGTAGCACTTTCAAAACCCGCTTACTAAATGTCTCGCTTGAGACAGCGCATGCGCTGGCTCAGGCGAGATGTAAAAAGGGGGCCAATATACAGCCCGGGCACACTCCCTCAGTTTATGCAATTGGATTGATCTTTTCTCCCCCTGGGTCATACCGGATAGCTACAGTGGTAGATGCATGTAGTCTGAAGGCCAAGTGGATCGCAACACCCCTGGCCTTCATGTACTTGCCCATAAACAAAGACATGTTGAGGCATTGCTCGGTCGTTCCCCTTCCCTTCCTGAAGCCAAATTGGGTATTCACTATAAGGCCAGAGGTATTGACCCATGACTCCAGGCGTGCAAGGATTACCCGCCCCAGCAGCTTGCATGAAGCATCTATTAAAGAAATCGGTCTATAGCATGTTGGGTCATTTCTATTTCCCTTTTGAGAAATTGGCACACCACTGCTTTTTTCCACGATGATGGAATACGGTCCACAATTACTGCTTCCAAAACATTGAGTAACGGGGGGCCATATTTGTGGGTTACTTTTAAATAGATCCATGGGCACACCGTCTGGCCCTGGGGCTTTTAAGGGAATACCCTTTCTCAGTGTCTCCTCTGCTTCACTTAATGAAATGATGTACTAAGCTGTTGTGCGGTTTGTGTGTTGATACTTATCTCCTCCTCACACTCGCTTAGTAAGACACTGTTTGGGTTTAATATGTTGGTGAAATGGGTCTCCCAAGCCACCCCCGTTATGTTAGTATCCATGGCCCTTGTCTCATTGGTGAAGAGTGGGCGATTTAGCACCTCCCAGAAACTCCTAGAGTCCTTCAGGGCACTTGCTCTTTTGAGGTCATCCCAAGCCTGCCTTCTCAACTCATCCTTTCTCTGCTCAATTGCCTTTTTATAAATCTGCCTGTCACGGGGGACTGTATGTAATGCCTTCTTCAATTTATTTTGCGCCGCAGAACACTCAGTGTTAAACCATCTTATTTCAGGGAAGCTGCCTTTTCTCACTGATCTAAGCAAATTCTTGGCCACGTCATCACACATAGTTTAAAAATTTAGTATTATTACATCTGGCTGTGATGTATCGGTTAGACAGGTCATTAGTTGCGTTATTTATCGTGTTCCATTTTAGCCTTATCCCTTGATTATGAATATATTTTGTTAAACAGTCAGAGACCTTACCCTTTTGTGCCACAATATGTAAAGAAACAGTAAGAGGGTTATGGTCACTAGCAGGGTTAGGTTTGACTGCAAAATTAACGACAAGGTGTGAATACCTACTAGAGATCAACATAAAGTCAATTGTACTTACATGACCCCCCCCCCCCCCGTATGTCGGATATTGCACCAATGGGGTACTAACCAAAGTATCAATCATACGTAGGTCGTTCACTACAATAATGGAGTTTAACGCATCACCCTGTGTAGTATGTTTGAAGTGTGTCAAAGGTTGGTCATTGGTATCTACCAACCCACAAACCTTACTCCCACTATGCTGACATAGGGTGCAGTTAAAATCTCCTACCCAAATAATACACAAAGGGGAAACACTCCCTGCTACCTTAACAATCTCCAAATCGAGCGAGTTAATAACCCTAGAATTCTGTGTATCGAAAATATTGTAGTACCAGTTGACTAATAATATAGGTACGTTAATCAAATTAAAACACAAAATCAACTGGTACCATGGGGAATCAATTGCTTTTTCTATTCTTAATGACTCGTACTGTACCAAAATTAGGGTCGCTAGGCCTCCCTTTGCCCTCCCAGCCAATGATGGCTCAGCTTGGACAGTTAATGCATTTTATCCGTCCAAAGAGAAATCATCCCTACTCCAGGTTTCCTGTGTACAGATAATATCAAACGTTTTAACAAACCTCGTCCAATAACCTTCGTGAAATGCCCGCAACATTCCAAGAAATTAGACGGAGGCTGAGGCTATTGGTTTGGCAGTTTCGCTGATTTAAGAAGTTGCCATCCCTGCTAATAGGTGGCCGTTCAACTTGGGCGGCAGTCAGATCTATCCTAGTAGCCCCTGTCATTTCCAGACCTTTATTAAGGAACAGCTGAAGGGGGCAATAGTTGTATTTAGGGTCTACGAGGGATGTATGCTCTTTAACACTTCCACATATATAAGGGGTAATCTCAGATACATGAACTTTGTCCTCTAGTATACTCGTTTTTTGCTTTAGTCAGTCTATGTCTATGAGATCACTTAATGGCTCAAAATGATTTTCATGATACCAAGGTGGAAACTGTGGGTATTGTTTTGTCCTTAGTGAACTGTCTTCTTCCACTAAATAGGATTGCAATCTGGGCGGTCGATAGAAGAAGCCTAATGCAAATATAGAAGTCCTTGACTCATTTATAGGTTGGTCAACCATCCTATCTAATATGGATCTTACCAGGTCTGGTGGCCTGAAGGTCAATACTATACAATCCCCGCGAGTGTCTTCTTAGTTGTCCCTACCCACCTGACCCTGCGTGCCATCCTAAGTTCAGAAAATAAGATTTTGTTGTTTATACCTGTTTTTGTGTTTACAAAATGCAGAGATGTATTCCTCAAAGATGTCCTGTCTTCCCTATCACCAGGCAACACTGGTGGAACATTAGCTAGAACAACAATATAGGGTGTTGTTTCTGGGGGCAAATGTAAATTCAAGTTTATACCACTAGAACGTGAATGACCCAATTGACGATCTACAGGGGTGCCTAAATTTTGGGGCCTTTCTTTGACATTATTACGGACCCTGTTCACTTGCTCAATATTTGGTGGATTTAAAGACCGACAATCGCTTTGGGGGAATCCTTCTGTCTGAGGCAAAGGCACAGTAATTTGCGGGTGATTGTCTTCCGGTCTTCCTCGATGAGACCCTTTCTTTGTCATAGTTTTCTGAGTAGGTTCTTGATTATAAACACCCCCTCTATTGGCTCCTCCCGTGGACATGTTTTCCTGGGCCTATGCTCTGTATGCAGTGTAGATATGCTAGCTGAATGTTTTCCTAAACATGATAACCTACTCTCGAGGTCAGTCTATTTTTGAAAGAAAGGATTTAGGTGTGCTGTGATTACAGTTTCCAGTTTGTCCCAAAAACCCTCCTCCAGGTTATAAGTGAGTCGGCTTGAAAACCGTTTCTACTGAAGCTATATCTTGATTTGCTTCATGTGTGGGCTCCCTATCCACTTGATTGCTCCTTCCACCCAATGATTTAGATGTGAGTTGGCTTTGTTTATGCGTCTTAGTTGCTGCCTGCCCTTTCCTTTTCTTTGGCGGTGGCGCAAAGCTGCTTCCGCCTTTTGATTTGGATTTCTGTGTTCTCGTGACTACGTTTGGCTTGATCGAAGTGACCTGGCGGCCAGTCATCTCCTGACCGTTGGCAAGCTCAGGGCATGGAGAGTTTGACCTACTAATTTGTGATGCTCCATCAACCAGACTTGTTTTTGTGCTTAAAGTTCCGGGGGTATGGCTATGGCGACTAGGTATCCCTTGAGAATCTAATGACAATCTGCGCTCAGTTAATTCGATTCGTGCATGAGCGCAGATTCAGCCCTTGATAAGAAGGCATCAAGTGTGCCTACTACTCCTTGGCCGACCTTGGGTTTTGTCATGTTAATTAAAAGCCCTGCCTTACAATACAAATTGATAACAACCAAGACAGTTTTCAGACGATACCTCCAGTAATCATGGCTAAAAACACAACTATCGATTTCAGACAGTAAAAAAGGGCATAGCCAGCCTGTCCTCTAAAGGCCTCCTAACAAGAATCGAAACCCAATACCTTGCAGGCTCAGTTCAAGTCCAATTTGGCAAGTGTCCTTTGTCCGCAGCCAGTCCTGATCTGTAGATGTTACTAGCCTGGCCCAGCCCAGCCTCCTTCGGCTTCTGACGGGCGCAGATGGGCCCGCCCTTGGCCCGGGCACGCCCGCACGGCAGTGATTGCAGCAAAACCGGCAGAACCAAGCTTTTAGGCGTCCCACGCTGTGGAAGGTGGGCAGTGCTTTTATAGCGCCTCCGGGCGCATGAGCAGCGTCAGGGTGGCGTCGGGGCTGCTGGGAAATGTGGTTTAGCGGTTGCCCTCGCAGTGCGTGGCAAACAGTGTTGGCCTTTTCCCTCTCGGCGTGTGACTGCAGGTTAAGTCGTTCCCCTCACGGCAGTGATTGCAGCAAAACCAGCAGAACCAAGCTTTTAGCAGCTGTTTATTTTGCCTGCCCCTCGGGTGCCCAGTAAAAGGTGGTGAATTGTTTTTGCTGTTATAACCCGTTGAAGTTATTTTGTAAGATTGTTCCCTGCCATGTGAGTGCTTGTTTAGGCGGTGATCGCTTCTTCCCCCTACACAAATATTCATAATAAAATATATGTCACAACTGAGTGGTTTCTCATAAAAAATATAGCATCACAATTAAAATGGCCACAGCAGTGAATGTTTTTTTTCTTCAATTAAACGTTTTTATTCCAAGCACATTTATTGTAACCCTATGACGTATTTATGAATACTTGCGATAGCCAAATTTACTTGAAATGAAATCCGGATTTTCCATTTGTCTTAAACCGACAACAGATCTCTGGGCCTCTTTCTGAAAATGCTTTTAGTCTCCTGGGGCTGTTCTCATGCGCACAGAGAGCATTCCAATACCATTTTATAATATAGTTATTTTACGCAGTCCCTATTCCCTGGATGTCAGTCAGTCAAAGATCTTTATTCGGTTGAATCTCATCCATAAAAGAATACATCTTAAAAACAGTTAATACAGCATAAAAGAGATCAGATAAGTGAAATATACACAACTTGTAATAATTCCATGACAATGACAAATTCCTTTCCAGGGTATCAAAATCATAAGTAAGTGTATCTACAGAGGGGCCTCTTTAAAAGCTTAGCACAGAATATAAACAGTTTAAAAAAAATAATTTTCCAATAATAGCCTGCAACCGCACAGCAGAGGAAATATATCTGTAAATCAATAAACAGGTAAATTCATCTTTTAAAAGCTGGAGATGATATAATGCAGCCCGACATTTTCTTATGTTTAAAAGTTTTAAAAGAAGCATTAAAAAGACATGTCTCAGTTCAGTATAAAGTTTGCAAAAAAACAAAGTGTAGGGTACACTGGAACGACTCCGAGAAACAAGGACACGGGTCCAATTTATCATCGCAGAAAACTTTACGTGGATATGAAACAAGAAAGTGTGAAATGCCGAATCTAAAATAGAAAGAAAGATATAAGGTTCAATGCCTGGGGTGCAGACTAGCATTGTTTGTTCTGCTACCCTTTTAATCCTATCTCTAAGGATCTTCTAGTGAAATAAGTGTGATTAAAAAAATAAAACATTTTTCAATTTTGCTTTTGATGTCTTAACAATGATTTCTAGGTATACGAAGAGAATCCACCAGGCCCACAATCTCTAATTGATTTTTTATGTAATTGAGCCAAGGTATTTTATTTGTGCACTCTAGTTTTAAACAGTCTTGAATAATGGTACTATTTAAGTCTGTTTCTTCCTTAGCCCAGATAGAATGCCACAGAAGTATCGGTGCTAATTGTATTCGAAAGGTCAGAGTGATCGGCCCAGTTTGCTGTGACAGATAGTTGCAGAGGTACTTTTAGGTACTATCAACAAGCGCTTCAAAAACATGTTCTCTGCTCTTCGAAGACCCTCTGCCTTTCTGTAACCCCAAACACCAGTACCGTACAAAGAAACCGCATGTACGGGCTTTATAAATGTTAATATTCGCATTAATAGGTTTAGAACCCAGCTTTTTGGTGAATCTAAAAATTGCCTCCAAATTTTTATTAAAACCACAGATCCTAGATTCTATTAAATAATTTGTTACTTTTTTGGTCAAATAAAATACCCAAATAGGAGACAGTAGACACATAAGACATTTTTTCATTATTAATAAATAACTTGTATTAATTCCACCATGGAATAACCTCTGAACTTGGTTTGGGAGCATTGTGTATTAGGGAAGTCCTCTGATCTTTGTAGAACATTGGGAGCGTTGTGTATAAGGGAAGTCATCTGATCTCCTGTAGAACATTCGGAGTGTTGTGTATAAGGGAAGTTCTCTGATCCTTGTAGAACATTGGGAGGTTCCTCTGATCTTTGTAGAACATTGGGTGCATTGTGTATAAGGGAGCGTTCTGTATAAGGGAAATCCTCGGATCCCTGTAGAACACTGAGATTGTTATGTATAAGGGAAGTCCTCTGATCCTTGTAGAACATTGCGAGTGTTGTGTATAATGGAAGTCCTCTGATCGTTATAGAATATTGGGAGCGTTTTGTATAAGGGAAGTCCTCTGATCTCTGTAGAACATTGGGAGCGTTATGTATAAGGAATGTCCTCTGATCCTTGTTGAACATTGGGATTGTTGTGTATAATGGACGTCCTCTGATCGTTCTAGAACATTGGGAGTGTTGTCTATGAGGGAAGTCCTCTATTCTTTGTAGAGCATTGGGATTGTTATGTATAAGGGAATTCCTCTGATCTTTGTAGAACATTGGGAACATTGTGTATAAAGGAGTGTTCCGTATAAAGGAAATCCTCTGATCTCCTGTAGAACATTCGGAGTGTTGTGTATAAGGAAAGTCCTCTATTCTTTGTAGAACACTAGGCTTGTTATGTATAAGGGAAGTCCCCTGGTCCTTGTTGAACATTGGGAGTGTTAAGTATAAGGGATTGTTGTGTATAACGGAAGTCCTCTGATCGTTATAGAATATTGGGAGCGTTTTGTATAAGGGAAGTCCTCTGATCCTTGTAGAACATTGGGAGCATTGTGTATAAAGGAGTGTTCTGTATAAGGGAAATCCTCTGATCTCCTGTAGAACATTCGGAGTGTTGTGTATAAGGAAAGTCCTCTGATCGTTATAGAATATTGGGAGCATTGTGTATGAGGCAAATCCTCTGATCCTTGTAGAACAATGGGAATGATATGTATAGGGGAAGTCCTCTGATCCTTGTAGAGCAATGGGATTATTATTGGGAAGTCCTCTGATCTCTGTAGAACATTGGGAGCGTTTTGTGTAAGGGAAGCCCTGATCCTTGTAGACCTTTGGGAGTGTTATGTATAAGGGAAGTCCTCTGATCCTTGTAGAACAGTGGGAGCGTTGTGTATAGGGGAAGTCCACTGATCCTTGTAGAACATTGGCAGTGTTATGTATAAGGGAAGTCCTCTGATGCTTGTAGAACAGTGAGAGTGTTATGTATAAGGGAATTCCTCTAATCTTCGTAGAACAGTGGGAGTGTTGTGTATAATGGAAGTCCTCTGATCTTTGTAGAACATTGGGAGCGTTGTGTATAAGGGAGCATTGTGTATAAGGGAAGTCCCCTGATCTTTGTAAAACGGTGGGAGTGTTATGTATAAGGGAGGTCTTCCGATCTTTGTAGAACATTGGAAGTGTTCTGTATAAGGGAATTCCTCTGATCTCTGTAGAACATTGGGAGCGTTATGTATATGGTATGTCCTCTGATCTCTGTAGAACATTGGGAGCGTTTTGTATAAGGGAAGCCCTGATCCTTGTAGACCTTTGGGAGTGTTATGTATAAGAGAAGTCCTCAGTTCTTTGTAGAACAGTGGGAGTTTCCTCTGATCTTTGTAGAACATTGGGAGCATTGTGTATAAGGAAAGTCCTCTGATCTCCTGTAGAAAGTCATCTATTCTTTGTAGAACATTGGGATTGTTATGTATAAGGGAAGTCCTCTGTTCTTTGTAGAACAGTGGCAGTTTCCCCTGATCTTTGTAGAACATTGGGAGCATTGTGTATAAAGGAGCGTTCGGTATAAGGGAAGTCCTCTGATCCTTGTAGAACATTGGGAGTGTTATGTATAAGGGACGTCCTCTGATCCTTGTAGAATAGTGGGAGTGTTGTGTATAATGGAAGTCCTCTGATCTTTGTAGAACATTGGGAGTGTTATATATAAGGCAAGTCCTCTAATCTCTGTAGAACATTGGGAGCGTTGTGTATAGGGGAAGTCCTCTGATCCTTGTAGAACATTGGCATTGTTATCTATAAGGGAAGTCCTTTGATCTTTGTAGAACATTGGGAGTGTTGTGTATAAGGGAAGTCCTCCGATCTTTGTAGGACTTTGGAATCGATATGTATAAGGGAAATCCTCTGATCTCATATACAACATTCTGAGTGTTGTGTTCAAGGGAAGGGCTTTAGAAGTCTGTTAACAAAGAGAGAATGTTTATCTGTCATCTCTTCAGCGGGTTCTGGGTTTTCATAGCAGGATCGAGTGTTTTTGCAGCTTTTGGACATATTGCTCACTTTGGTAACTCGGGCGATTTCGGTTTCAAAAGTACATGTCAAGACAAACATTAAAAGACCCCTATGGCTCGAAGAGTCACTAACGCCAATGCCAATTGTATCGATTCAGGTGGGAGACTCCAATTCTTTTTAACCCATAAATTGACTTATTTTTACTGCCTCATGCCTGAAATCGCCTCTGCGTCAATAGACTTCAATCAATGGGGAATATATTTTCCCTCAATTTTGTTTTTTCAAAACCTTCCACTTTAATGCTCTAAAATTTTGGCATGTATGTATGAAGTTAGTCTCATCAGGTGACAAATTAATGTATTCATTAGGAACATGCCTATACGTTTCCTCCAGATACGTCCGTATCAATATAAAAAGGTATCCCTGCTGTTGCCAGTGTCCTTTAGCAGCTCCCTAGTCTCTTGCTTTGTTGCCGTCATGAACTCTAGTGCACCCCCTTTTATTTTTTTTTGGGTCTCACCTGCCAACAGCACCCGCGCCGTCGCTGGGAGCTTTATTGTTTACTGTAAGAGTATTATAGCCCACCGATTGCTTATCATTTGTTGGCTTCATTGTCAATCGTTTTTGTTGCATTCTAATTGGCTAGTGCTTATCAATGTCACTTCCTGTACTTTCGTTTGGAGAATGGACTAAGTACTAACTGATTTAGTTTGATTAGTATCCTCCTGTTGCTCGTCATGTGATTCGGGTACTATTTCTGTTTGTGGTGCTTTAGCGCCCAAACTCACCCGTTCGTGTTGCTTTAACCCCCTACTTGCCTGTTGTTCTTGTTGCTATTCGAATGGCTTGGCAGCAGGTAATAGTCATTTTTAATTTACATTGAATTAATAATTATGTCACAAGCGCCAGTGTTGACAACTAAGCGCAGGTGGCGAGCACCAGTCACTACTGGCTCAAATTAAGCAGTGCAATGGTCATTCAATAAAACCTAGCAGCTGAACATAATTAATCCTTAAACCATTATCATTCAAGCCCATCCTAAAATCTGCATGTCACGTGACCCTCCCTGTGCTGGTAGAGAGCGGGAACACAAACTTTATGCATCAAGGTACACCTACACGAAGCTCTTCTCAGCCAGTCTCCAGACACTTTTCTTGGTTTTGCTCCAAACTGGATTGTTTTAAAATATTGACATATTACTGTCAGCGCTGCCCTTTTTCGACTTTTGACAGCGGAGTTGGCCCTGCATGGATTATGAACATAAGCTCCATATGTTATAATTCCAAATACATGGAGTTAGTGCTCATGCAACGAAGCTGCCTTAGCAAGCAAAAGAAAGGCAGTGAAGGAGGTGGTTGTGCCAAAGGAAACAGGAGGAACATTGAGCAGGCCTGCGTTGTTCCTCTGTAGATGCCAAAAAAGGCAAATCACTTAAGTTTGTGTGTCCATGAGAATGATTTGTACAAAACTTCCATTAAATGTATAGTCATTGTCAGATATATGATGAATGATGGTCTGTGTTTTATATCTGATAGAGACTACTAGCCGCAGATTCCTTCACATAGAATTATCCCCAGGCGTGAGACTGGATCCGGAAACTTTTTGCCACAGCATCCCTGCACGCCGGGGGTGGGGCAACATCACGCGACTCCGCCCAGGCGTCGTCCGCGTACGTGACGTCAGCGAGGTCACATAAGACCCGGCGCGCCCACGTCAGTTTTTTCCTATTCCGCGTGCAACGCGTATCTGTTCCTTGCTGCGGGCCTGTTTAAGACCCTCCTTTCTTCCATTCTTTTTTGGTTGGAACAGTGTGAGAATGCCTTTGGGCTTTAAAACTTGCACGTTTTGTGGGCGTCTTATGTCGGCGACGGACCCTCACCTCATTTGCATGTGGTGTTTGGGGGAGGATCATGGCACCTCAGATTGTGCGGCGTGCCAAAAGTTGAAGCCGAAGTCGCGGCGGGAGCGCCGCATGAAACTTCTCTCGGCACGTCTCTCCAGGTCGCCGTCCTCCCCTCGGTCTGCTTCGGCGGACGGCTTCAGGTCTGGCCGTGGTCGTCGTCCTCGCCTTTCTCCGTTGTCACATGAGCGTCGCTCCCTGGTGTGTAAGTGTTGCAGTTCGTCCCCGGGGGCTGGTTATCGGCCTACCGGGGGCGTGGACTCTCCGCGGGTGATGCGGCCCCGCATGTCATCCTATCCACCGTTTCCCAGTGTTTGAGCATCAAGAGTCAAGATGGAGACTTGCGTGTCGGCGGATCCCTCGCCTTGCGCAGGGCCCTCCGCGGCGCCGCCGGTGGTACCGGCCCCGGCACTGACTGGGTCGGATCCAGGCTTGGAGGATGTGGTACTGTTGGGGTGCGGCTCCTCTGGGGCACCTCCTTCAGGCCACGGCGTCTCTGCCTCGCCGCAAACCCCCGCGGGGGTCCCTGTGGTGTCGCGTGAGGTCCCCGGGGCTCGGGTCGCATGCCCGAGCCCCTCTCGGTCCCTTGGCAGGGTGGTCCTGTCTAAGGCCGAGGTGACACTGCTACGGCGCCGGCAGCAGCTGGACCGTGCGGAGCCACAGGGGTCAGTGGCCCTTCCTCGTCCCACTCCGGGTCGAGGGCAGATCCCTCGTCCCTCTCTGGGCCCCTCTTGTGCCTCCTCTCAGGCGGCTGCCTCATTGGAGGGCGAGTCGGAGGTTGTATCGTCCCTGGCGCCGCCACAGGGGTTGCCGGGCGACCTTCGCCTCCTTCTGGGCCGTGGCCGGCGGAAGGCTTCGGGCCCCTCCCCGGGCCCATCCCATTCCCCCACGCAGGTGGTTGCCTCGGCCGGGGTCGGGCCGGTGCCGCTCCGGGCCGCCTCCAGCTCTACTCCGGTCCCCGCTCCGGGTTCCGGTGCGGGGTGACTTGGAGGTCCCATGCCCGGCGACGCCGGCTGGCGCCGGTGTCCTGCCTCAAGCAGCGGACTCTAAGGATCCGCGCAGGGGTCGTACCGTGGATTCGTCTTCGGACACTTCTTCTTCTCCGGAGGCAGGCTGCATATTGGTGTCATCCTCCCCGGAGACTGGTCGCCGTGTGGTGTCCTTTTCACCGGCGTCAAAGGGTGGCTCCCCGCCCTTCCTGAGGCAGGGGTGTTCGTCGGAAGAGCGGCAGGTCCCTCATTCCTCAGCTCCTCCTGAGTTCCAGGTCTGGTCCTTGCCCGCCCTGCTTGGCCTCGGGGACGGCCGACTTAGTTTGCAGCCATCGCCCACAGAGAAGCTGCTTTCTCCACCGCGGGGCCCTACGGATGTGGGTGCGGCTTTCGCTCACGCGGTGTCCACGACTGTGGGCATCGTACGCATGGGTGACCCGGAGGCTCACTTTCCGGCGGACCATCTGTTGGAGGTCCTCCACCAGGGCTCTGGTGGAAGGGAAATCTTACTTCGCTTTGAAGGTTTGCTCCTTTCTGCCTTGACAGGGTCTTGGAGGCGTCCTGCCTCCGGGGACCCGGTGCCTCCGCATCTTCTGCATCGGCACCTTCCTACACCGCGTGACCCGGCGTGCCTGTCCATTCACCCCTCAGCCGCCAGTCCCCTTCTGAGGACTGCTTTTCCCTCCCTGCCGCCTCTGTTGGCTTCGCCGTATATTCGAGAGGCTCATTGATCTCCCATTTGATGGCAGTCTGTTGTTTCATGACCCGGCCGACTCCGCCATCCAGAGGTTCTTGGCAGGGCTTGGCAGGGCTCCGTCCTCCTCCTCCTCCTCCTCCATCCCCTCCTCAGTGACTTCTGAGTTAGGGTTGCTTTTGGGCCTTCTTAGGCCGACAGTTATGGTTGTGGAGTATGTCTTTCTGGCAGTTTACGTCCTTCCTTGGGACTTTGGCATTGTTGGCTGCTGGACGGCCCTTTGTTGTTGTGTGTGAGTTCTGCAGGAGCTGTTGCGCAGACTTGGCCCTGAGATTGGGCCTTCTGCTTTGCTTGGGCTGCTGTCAAGCCTGTAGCGGGGAGGTTTTTTTTCCCCGTGGTTCTTTTGTTTCTTCCTCTGCTGTGGAAGTTCTTACAAAGTGGGTTCCCATATATTGGGACTTCACGTGCCCTATGTGGGGTTATGGTAGCTGTCATATGGTTTGTGCTCTGCTGGAGGGTTCTGGTCGCCTTCGGGTACCTGTTCTCCTTGGTGTTTACGTAGGTTGCTTTTGCTTCCTGAGGTCGTGTGCGTGGCCACGCGTGGTGGTGGCCCGGGCCTCTCCTCCTCTCCCTGCTTTCAATCTGCAGTCTGGGATGTCCCTTGTCAGGTGTTGCCTACTTGGTCTTAATGGGGCCTCGGGCTGTTCTTCTTGCTTCTGGCCTTGTGTGCCAGCATTGTTCTGGCTGACAGGCTGCTCTCCATCTGGAGTGGGCTCGCCTTCTTCTCCGTAGTTTCCTTGGGCTCTCTAGGCTTCTTCTTCTTCCGTCTTCCTGTCTTGGCATTCGACGGAAGCAATGCTGCCATGTGTGGGGAGTGAGGTGCTTCGGCCTCTCAGCCCTTGCCCTTGGTTCCTCTGCTGTGAGTGTACGAGCCTCTTCAGCCTTCTTTCCCTCCTACATCCCCTTGGGGTCGGTGGGGTTCTGCTTGTGGGTGTTCCCTTGGCCTGGCAGGGGCGAGGTTCTACCTGGTCCACAGATCTGGTCCCCTGAGGGACCCTCTGTTCTGCATTGGCTGATGGGGTTCTTTCGCAGACCCTCCTTCCCAGGGGGTATTGCTAGGGTATCTATTCTATGTGAAGGAATCTGCGGCTAGTAGTCTCTATCAGATGCACAAGTTACTTACCTTCGGTAACGATGTATCTAGTAGAGACTTTTCTAGCCGCAGATTCCTTCACAGCCCGCTCTTCCTCCCCTATTCTGCGAGGACCCTTGGGTTGGTCTTCGGTACTCGCCTCCCGGTGGGGGGCTGTCTCTCCTGTGAGTGCCTTCCTTGTTCTTGACGGGTGGCTCCGTCTGGGGCCGGTTCATTCCTCCTTTGGTCCTTTGGAGGATGGGGTTCCGGTGCTCCGGCGCCCTGCTGCTCTGGCTACTCCAGGTTTGGGGGGATTGCTTCTATCCTTGTCCTCCCTCCCTTCCTTTCATTGCTGTCCTCTGGTTTGAGGGTCCTCTGGCCATGTCTTGCCTTTGTCCTTGTGGGTGGTTGCCCTCTAGGTTGGGGTGGCTTGGTGGTTTGTTGTCCCTGTCCGTTGTGGGACTGGTCCCCTTTCTTGCTCAGGATGAGGGGGGTGGACTTCCTACGTGTGCCATGACTTTTATGCCTGTTCTTCCCTTCAGGGCACAGGGATGGGAGGTTGTCTATGTGCGGGCAGGGTGGCTGCGCAGTTTTCTGCTTCTTCTTCTTTCTTCTTTCCCTGCCCTTGGGGTCTTCGGTGTTGGCACTACCCTGGTGGTGGTGTTAGTCATCGTTTCTTTCGACCTTTTCTGCTCTTCGCACACTATTCCCATGCTCCCACAGTTTTTTATCTGGTGATTCCGCGTTGTGGTGCGGAAAAGTTCTCCGAAGAAAACTGACATGGGCACGCCAGGACGGGTCTTATGTGACCTCGCTGACGTCACGTACGCGGACGACGCCTGGGCGGAGTCGCATGATGTCGCTCCGCCCCCGGCGCACAGGGATGCTGTGGCAAAAAGTTTCCGGATGCAGTCTCACGCTTGGGGATAATTCTACGTGAAGGAATCTGCGGCTAGAATCATCTCTACCAGATACATCGTTACCGAAGGTAAGTAACTCGTACTATAAGTTGTATACTGATTTTTCACATGTACAGAGAACAATTGAAATCTTCATCCAAATTACTTGGCTGCCCAGGTCGCCGGGCTATGTAGACAGCAGCTCATTAAAGAATCCATGGCCATCCATCCTGGTGGCATTGGCAATATGTAAACAAACAATATTGCTCCCAACTTACCTATTACTGTAATGTAAAATCCTAGGGAAATTCAGGCTATGTATTTCAAACTACACATAACGTGTTTATGGGTTATTGTTAAATACATATATGTAGTTGCAAATGTCAATGTAACAGGCAGAAATATATGCACAGGCATGCATTCCCCCCATAGATAACCCTGAAGAGACTCATTCATATAGAAGCAAGGGCCAGATGTTGTATTCTACTGGTCGCACAAAGTGGTTGCAGTTTGCATGTAGTATTTTTGCCACCATTATTGAATTTTGAATTACTAGGTCGCATCGTGGCCAACTCAGATTTTGAATTTTACTAACCAACCTATCTGATAGACTTCTAGCCGCAGCTTTCTTATCTTAGAACATTTCCCAGGCATCAGCCTGGATCGCGAAAATTGATTTGGTAGTTTCAAATTGCGACTCACCCCCATTTGGATACAATGACAGGGATGGGGACTACAAAAGGATCAACAGACCACCATATCTGTGAATGCATTTAAATAAAGAAATTATTTATTAAAGCAGTTTGATTTCCTAAAAGGAAACAGGGCTGCTTTTAAAGCAATGGTTTCTTTTAAGATTTCGCTAAAGAGAGTCTCTTGTGAGACATTTTTTAGCTTAAAGTGGGCTTGGAGCTGCCCATTGGTTGGCTTCATTGTCACTCATTTTCTTTCTTCCCAGATGCGCTTCACTTCCTCTTCTTGTGTTTTGCTCTACCCAGAGCATGGCACTAGTGCTCGTGTTCTTCCATTGCTTGCGTTTTGGGAGCTACTTTTTTCTTTTTGCTGAAGAATGCATGTGTTTGCAAGCTGTCTCCCTCCTGTGCTTTTGTTCCCCACCCCGACTCTTGCCCATGAGTTGCTGTGCCACATCTCACTCTGGTACCTCCAGACCAGAGGGCGCGTTTATCTTCTGTTGAGATGCAAACTCTTTTGCGGACAATTCATGCACTTGCAAAATACAAAGCTATGAGATGCCATGCATCTACCCTCTTTCTTTGAACAAAGAAAAGTTAAAGGATCAGTTCATTCAGCCTAGGACTAGATATAGAACTGGGTCTGAGCCTTTTGTTGGAATAATAAAATGGGCAAAGGAGACTGGCCAGCTGGCAGGCAGGCAGAACCGTCAGTCTTTTTTTCGGGTTTGGTGCGCTTTACACAGTTTTTTGGGTGTGGTGGGTGAATAGGGCACTTTTGGTATATGACAGGCCTGACTGCAGCCGAGTGATCCCAGTACTCCTGTTGCCCTTCACAGTACTTATAAAAAGTGTGTAGTTCCCATTTTTTTTTTTATCTACCTGTAGTTTGATTAAAAAAAATATACAGTGTTGCGAGACATAATTGACAAGTCAGTTGTCCTCTCACCAAAAGGGGTTGATACCTCTGAGAGTAGGCCTTTACAAAAGGAGGGGGCAGCAAGCTGATAAGAGAGGGCTGGGGCAGCAGCTGACAAAGGCTTGTGGGAGGGGATGGGACAGCAAGCTGTCAAAGTAAAGTGGTCAAGAGAGGATGGGGCCGCAATTTGACAACATAGGGTGGGCAGGACAGACTGGGGTACCGAACTGACAATGGAGGGTGGGCAGGACCAGGGGGTACCCTTTCTCACTTGCGAATGAGTTACCACACAAACTTGGAGGGTTAGTCGGCAACTTTTAAATCGCTTATGACTGCTATTTCTGTCCTAAATCATTTGTAAATCTGGATAGGAATCTCTGTTTGGAAGCAATGCCTACAACACACTCCTTATCCATTTCCAAACCTTGTAAGAGTCAGAAAAATGTTATAGATTCCTAAAAATGGGTTTAGTACATTGCAAATAGCATTTTTGCTGTCACAAACTCCAAATCTGAGAGTTTGTGACCAAAACACTGCTTGTCCATTTGACCCCTTAGTTTCTAAGGGTCACATGGCATGTGGGTCATTCAGGCCTAACAGTCTTTCCGTGTCTCAGGCCTGTTGTGGGCGTGTCCAGCTTCAGTTTGGAATGCCACTTCTCCTTTTGATGTGCGCTGATTTCCTGCCTGGTCTTGAACATCCAGCTATTAATGGTTTAGGACCATCTTCTTACGTCTCGTCACCTATGGTGGTGATCACAAATGAACATCTGAAGATTAATTGCTGGCTTGACTTTAGTGTTCCAAGGAGCTGGTAGGTTGACACAAATGTTGGGTTTAATACACTTGTTTTTACTTTTCCCTAGGTGATGTGCCTCCACCCACTGGTCCTCTGGCCCCCTTGCCTGCCCGGACTCTCACTGAACTTTCAGGTAACACCTAATGTTTTCTCCTTTGCTTGTCTCTCAACTCTCTGCCAGTCATCTTAGTGAACCAATCATCTCCCTATGCCACTTTTTCCTCATTCCTCATCAACCTCTGTTAGTTTGACACCAATGTTATGCTGTAAAGAAACCGTGCAACACAAGATTAACACTCAAAGATAGGCAACTCTTAAAGATGTAACATGGGAAAATATCAGTGGCCAGGGTATCAAATGCGCAAACCTTTCAGTATCCCCATGTAAATGATTAATAAGCTTACTGTGCTCCAAGGGGCAAGAGTAGCCACCTATACCCTCAAATGTGAAGTGGACAAGGTCCACAACCTGAGCAGATGTATACAGCCCATGAGCAACACAACATTCAAACAACAATATAAAAAACATTCTGTGTTCTTCAGTTGTAATCCTTTGTCTTTTTATTCTTCCATCATCACAGTAAGTTGCCGGCGAACACGGATCGTACGAGTACTCTCGGAGCGTCCTAAGGATTTAAAATAAGGGTGTTACTCCTACCGCAAATGGAGTTTGGACGTTTATGACTAGATTGGAGACCTAATACTTTAGATATATTTGATCAATGAGGACGGTTTCTTTTGATAAGACTGCATACAATGTTCTTAGATGTTGTAATATTTTTGTATCACCCTGATGAAGTCGGTTTGGTTTATGTACTAATGACAAATCACGTGTTGGCTACAACTGTGACTGGAGTGAATTCTGAATTCCAGAAGTGACTTGCTACTTACTGTGATGATGGAAGAATAAAAAGACAAAGGATTACAAATGAAGAACACAAACTGTTTTTTATATTGTTTTAATGTTGTTGCTTAGGGACTGTATATATCAACTCCTAAAAATGTCCAAGAATTGTTATGTCCGGTGCAATGCAGTTGACTTGCTTTGAGGGTACTAAAGATCTGGGATGGGCAATACCAAAATATCTCAATATACTGATATGCAACAAAAACTTTGGCTGGAGCAGAGCGCCCACTGTGATGTCAGAGAATAAGATATGTGCTTTCAGTAGGTTTTGCTAGACCACAGAGTGGTAAGTCCTTCTAGAGTAGTAAGTCTATCCAGAGTAGTGAGGATAAAGTTCTTTTGAACCCTAGAGTCTCGACTTGGACCAGGGTGGGCCGGTTTACTTTGGTCACATCAGAATGGACTTATGGTCTTATGAGCTGGTAGATACATAAAGCAGAATTGATAGACGAGCCCTGGGTGAGAATCTAGAACAAACACTTGGTTAAATGGGTAGAGAGCTTGCAACCCACAAAATGATGGTGGTCCTGATACCTCTTCAGAAGGGAACATTCCTCTCTCTCCTGGGGCTCCGACAGAGAAATATCCTCTTTTAACACATTGTGTGTAAATCTGTAGCAACTCTGGATTTGAATTTTCCTTCACAGGAACCAAAGTCTAATATGTTGCCAGAAATCTTGCAAACTACTTCTTTAGTTCCAAGGCCTTCGTTCCTATGTACAAAGGTGTTACTGGAACCTGTCTTGACTGTCTATTTAAGAAAGACCCTTCTAAAGCCCAGCGGTCCACAGACAAATTGCCAGGCGCCGTGGACTAGATCTGGTTGACCCAACCTTTTTTGTTCACATATGTCTGATGAGAGAGCTTCATGGTTCAGGCTTCTTCTTCCAAACTGAACCACAATGCCTTTTCTCCAGCCCACCTGGAAAGGAAGTTTAAGAAACTGGGTGACATTGGCCACAAAGACTTTGCATAAGGAAGCCCTATTCATCGTATAGCGAATGCCATATTCCTGCTACGACACTATGTTCATTCCTTATGAGAATTATCCTTACTGGACGTTTTAGCCCACCGCAGCACATAAGGAAGCCATTTTCCGATTTTTCAGTGATGGCTTTGATGCTGCGAAACGATTCCTGATGTTTGGCATGGACTCATTGGACACTGTAACCCGGTTCATGGGCACTCTGTCACACTAAGCTACTTGGTGTCTTCAGCTAGTTTTTCAGGTGATGTCCGGGCTACTGTGATGGAAGTGCCCTTTAATGTCAAGTGACTTTTCAGAGACATGACTGACTCCTCCTTGGACAATTTTAAACCAGCCCACTTGCTGGATCTAGCCTCTCTAGCAAAGCAGTTCCATCAGCAGTACAGGAAGGTTAGACGCTATTCCAGAGGTCAGGACTCCTGGCAGACACAGTCCTCTTTATTGGTTTACACACCTCAGCAAATGTACCCACTATCATTATGCGGAAATCACTGCTTTTGTAGAACCACATAATTCCAGTGACCTTACCAAATGCGCCATGGTGTAGGGCCATCCTCTGCATCAGGTCTGCTACTCTTTGGGTAATAAAGACCCTCCAGTAGGGCCATAGTTCCTTCCACACCTCTCATCACAGGCATTCTGGTGGCTGAAATATTCCAGGAGCAACGCAGCCACATCTCTGTATGTGTTTGTAAAACATTACCGCCTCACAGCCCAGGCACCCAGGAGCAGATAATTTTCAGGGCAGTGCTGAGTGACTTCCTTGGTTAATTGTCACTCCTTGTCTCCATCTCCTTGAGGGTCTGGCTTTGAGAGTCCTTGTTGAGGTGAGGACTCTGCAGGAAGGTTCATCCATCAGAAGTATGGCTTTGAGAGTCCTTGTTGAGGTGTGGACTCTGCAGGAAGGTTTGTCCATCAGAAGTATGGCTTTGAGAGTCCTTGTTAAGGTGAGGACTGCAGGAAAGTTCGTCCATCAGAAGTATGGCTTTGAGAGTCCTTGTTGAGGTGAGGACTGCAGGATAGTTCGTCCATCAGAAGTATGGATTTGAGAGTCCTTGTTGAGGTGAGGACTCGGCAGGAAGGTTCGTCCATCAGAGGTATGGCTTTGAGAGTCCTTGTTGAGGTGAGGACTCTGCAGGAAGGTTCGTCCATCAGAAGTATGGCTTTGAGTCCTTGGTGAGGTGAGGACTCTGCAAGAAGGTTCGTCCATCAGAGGTATGGCTTTGAGAGTTCTTGTTGAGGTGAGCACTCTGCAGGAAGGTTCGTCCTTCAGAAGTATGGCTTTGAGAGTCCTTGTTGAGGTGAGGACTCTGCAGGAAGGTTCGTCCATCAGAAGTATGGCTTTGTGAGTCCTTGATGAGGTGAGGACTCTTCAGGAAGGTTCCTCCATCAGAAGTATGTCATTGAGAGTCCCTTTTGAGGTGAGGACTCTGCAGAACGGTTCGTCCATCTGAAGTATGGCTTTGAGAGTCCCTGTTGAGGTGAGTACTCTGCAGGAAGGTTCCTCTTTCAGAAGTATGGCATTGAGAGTCCCTGTTGAGGTGAGGACTCTGCAGGAAGGTTCCTCTTTCAGAAGTATGGCATTGAGAGTCCCTGTTGAGGTGAGGACTCTGCAGGAAGGTTCCTCCTTCAGAAGTATGGCTTTGAGAGTCCCTGTTGAGGTGAGGACTCTGCAGGAAGGTTTGTCCATCGGAAGTATGGCTTTGAGAGTCCCTGTTGAGGTGAGTACTCTGCAGGAAGGTTCCTCCATCAGAAGAAAAAGTTACTCAACCTTCCACAGTAATATATCTTGTGGAGAAATAGTCCTCCTGCAGATGCCTCTCCACTCTCCTCTTTGCTGATGAGTCAGTGCTGTATATAATAAAATCAAAGGAATGCAAACATGTTTATGCTGATTGTCACTTTTGTTGATGATCTCTTGGTTCCTGCTTGCTTGCCACTCTGGGGCATGGAAAACGTATCCGGACATGTCAGCGACTGGTTGGCCACTATTATATGCCAGGCGCTTCATGTCTGGTGAGTGAAGGTACAACTAGAGCTGCATGGTGTCTCCAGTGGTGCTGAAGAGATGTTTTGTCAGGATCAGTGTGAAACCTGGGGAAGAATCGTAAGGTGAGGAATCTACAGAAAGACTGTAAGCACCAGAAATATTCTTACAGCAGGGAAGACCTTTTTGCATTAGGCATTTCAACCGCCTGATAAAACACACTCTTCTGGTGCTGATCAGCAGCGGCCTCCTCCTCTTCTTGACACTAGGCATAACAGCCCTACAGTCAACAATTAGCCCCTCCCCAAAACATTTCATTGCACTCATGTGTTGCAGACCACAATGTGCTTGTGTGTTTCACAAGGTGATGGAAAAGGTGTTGTATGTAGTGGCAGTCTGGTTAGATTAGGCATCAAGTGCTGCTGTGCCTGGTTGGGGGGGGGGGGAGGGGGAGGGAGGTTGTTCTTTCAAACCAGAAAACAAAATTACACATTAATTGTGTCCCTCTCAATACCCTAGCAACTGCTGGTCTCAGTTCTATCTGTGGATGGGGGCGACTGATGGGTTGGGCAGGGGTCCTCTGCGCATCACGGTGCGTCAGGGTAAGTTATTTTGTCAAAGAAAAAGTTTCTAAGAAGGTGCAATTTCTGTGAAAAAGTTTGTTTTTGTTTTTTTACACAATTGTCAGTCATTTCGTGAACCCCTCCCCCTTGCCTCTAAAAGACACCTGCTCTATCTCCCCCTTCCACCTCCTCAAGGCATGGGTTTTAAATCTCAAATTCTCCCAAAAAGCGTGATGTGAAAACCTGTCATATTCCGGGAGGGTCTGTTTTCTGTATTAAGAAGACGTGCTAGAGTCAGGGACTGCAGAGTAGAAAAGAAATTCTAGAACATTTACTGGTTTTTAACTCTTTCTCCCATGCTGGAAACATCACATTTTCAAATCAAACGAGCACGCTTACGTCCATCATCAGTACAACATGAACCAATGCGGATCTGCGTCTAGGCGCTGTAAGTAATGTATGTGGGATCATAGGTAGCACTATTCAGCTGAACGGTACTCCTATTATCAACCTCGAACGGATGAAACACTGGGTCGCCTCCCACGATAACTCAAGCTGTGTTCTACAGGTTATGCACAGATGAGCGCAGTAGGCGCTTTAACCCCGGGATCTATATTACTGACATTAGGTCCTGTGACTTGGTGCTCGCTGATATCTACAGCTGGTGAATGGCATTTTCACAGTGTTCGTCCGGGTACAGAGCACCGCAGCCGGTTGTGCATTCACCTGTTGAGCCACCTTGCTGTGACAGCACCCCTCGACTTACAGGACATGCCTAGAGTTGTAAAGGGAGTGGTATATTAACAGTCTTGGGCTAGGCCAAGTACCTGTTTTGAAAGATAAGAAGGAAGCGTTGGTGTTCTAAACAAGACAAATGTCAAGTGAAAGCTAGAGTAACAACTAATATTACAATTCAACCATTATGGTTTATGTCACTAGATGGCGCAATGCCACTGGAGATGAGATAGAGTGGATCTCAAACTGGAAACTCCGTCTTGAACAGGCATCACAGTGAAAGAACGTCACAGCAAAAACCAAAGGAAATGATGGACGGAGTGTTGAACATTGCAAGCACTCACCCCCAGTCAACTGATCTGGGTTTAATCCATCACCGTTCTTTAGCCCACTCTGCCACCCCAGTTCAGACATGGCCATATGCAAATCAGTCTGACCCTGTGCCTCATGGGAACAGTCCATCACAGTGAAAGAACGTCAACCAGCAAATATTTACCAAATACACCAACCTTCTGTCACCCAATAGACTTTCAGTATCCGGAAGCGAACGGCATTTTTGGGGCGCTTTGAGGAATAGTGCCACCAGGAATGTAATTCCGTCACTTTGTTGAGGCTTAAAACGCAAATGTTTCTATTTATGCTCCACTGAGAAGAGAAATGAACTGTGGATCGTGGAACACACAAGGGGCTCGTTAGTGGGTTCCGGTGATGCATTAATCACCTCCTCGGAGGTAACGCTCACGAGCTCCTTAGAGGCAGCAGGCACAAGGCGCTTGGATCCTTGAACTGGCACCAACAGGTATAATAAAATAACAAGCACGAGTGCTTGAAAAGTGCAGACGCTCGCGCAGCCCCGCTAATTGGAAACAGATGGCCCCTGCGCGGCGCTGCTCGCTCCCGCAAGGTGGATGCCGCCACAAGCACGAGTGCTTGAAAAGTGCAGACTGATTCCAAAAGGTCATCTCCTAGAGCAGCGCATGCGCGCTTCACTAGGCTCGACCTAAAAAAAAGACACTGCACCTTGCCATGCACATGTATTTCTCCATCTGCCTTTCACTGAAAAGCTGTTTGTTTGAGGCAATGCCTGAGCGACATATTTGTTTAAAATGTTTGTCTAACTTTTTATGTATGTGTGTGTATATATGTGTAAATCTATCCATATATTATACATGTATGTACACGCATCCATACAAAGTCAGTGTAAACATTTTACGTACAAGTACTGTTTTCAGTGTTGCTAAATACAGGTTCTTAATTTTTGTTCCCGTGGCCAGTGGCTATGCACCAGAGGGAGATGACCCTTGCTATAACATGTGGTCTAGTCTTTAAATGTTATGCTGCAAACAAGTGTGGCACTCAGTACCTGCTATGCTCCACCCCGGAGCTCATGAGGACTGAAAAACGTGTCTGGGGCTAACAAAATGAAACATTGGAAGAAATGAATTGGTACCCAGCTATGCTTAGCCGGAAGAACTGCAACTTTGCAAAAGATAGACCACGTTGACCAGAATGCGTTTGTAGGGCTACTGAGTCATGTTTTGCTTAAAACCCTCAGATGAAGGATATTGGTGAGTGCTGTTTTGAGTGGTGCCAAATATTCCTGATGGAAACTTCTAACCGCAGATTCTTTACCTCTAGAACGTCCCAGGTGCCAGACTGGATCTGACTGATTTAAACCGCATTGCTCCCAAGCGCCAGAGTATTGTCCCTTGCAACTCGGCCTTGACTTGTTCCGCCCCAGAAGTGACAATGGAGCTGAATATAAGCGCCAGCCTTGTGTATTGACGTCCGTTTCTTTCTTTCCTCTACTTCATGTGCTGATCCGGACCTTGCCCCTACCTTTTTCTCGTCAGTTAACAAGTTTTTTCACAAACTATTTCTTTTTTCAGTGTGTAAAGGAACTCTGCTCACTCTTAAAACTTGGCCTCTGGTGTTTGGGTTTGGGACACACGAGGAATGTGCCCTCCTGAATCCGAAGGTAAGCTGGACCTTCGAAAAGAAACTCTATGTTTCCAAACACCAAACAAAATCATGGCGATCCTGCTCGAAGTCAAGGGCGTGGAAGCGTTCCTGCTCTGAGCTATTCCCGAGACTGGTCCTTGTCGTGGTCCAATTCTTTCCATAAGTCGAACCAGCAGCACAAGAAGACCAATTGGGATTCATCTCCAGTCCCGTCATTCTAAGCCTCTAAGCCAGAGAAATTGTTAAGACGTCGGGGCGCCTCTCGGTCTCACTCCGTTCCCCAGTCAAGGAACTAATTACGCAACTGATCCTGATGCACCCCGAATCTCTGGGGCTGTTGCCAATGTTGCAACAGATTGAGGCCTTTGAAGAGGACATGTTGCGAATCTTCGGCTCTGTCCCTGCTCCCTCTGGTATGCCTTTAGGCGCCAAGAATCCACAGAGGACTCCTCAGGTTACTGCGGGCAGGTCCGTTGTCTGTGCCTCCTGCCCCCATCTCTGGCTCCACTCTGATGCCGGAGCAGACTTCCAGTCTGGCACCAAAATCTTTGCCGGCCCCACGTCCTGATTGCCAGTGCTAGAAGAAGACCTTGTCCCAATAGTTCTGTCCGGCTCAGAGCTGAATTTGTCTCGACCTTGACCGGTGTGCGCCCCAAAGTCGTAGAAATGCACCCGGTCCCAGTTGAGTCCAAATCAGAGAGACCATGCCTTTACCCTCGAGATGCACCCCAGTGCTCCAACAACTTTTCAGTTCCGACTGTGATCAGTCAACCAGCTTTCAGAGATGACAATGTGGATGATGGGGATTATTTCTCGCCACACTGTGATGATGACAATCATTACATGGATTTGCAGGAGGCCAGTGGGTTGACACTTCTCCAGACACTGGGTTTTCTTCCCTTGGACTATCAACAAAAGAGTTTGTTTCCTTTGCTGTGGTAATCAGACGTGCTGCAGAGGTATTAGACTTGCAGCTGTCGTCTCTTTAAGGTATGACCAACATTTTGACAGAACTTTTGCAACTTGAGCCCTTACTGCCACTTAATGAACCCCTGACTGGCACCTTAATGGGCATCTGGTCTAACCTTGTTCCTATCCACCAGAGAACAGACAGGTAGCCAATTGCCACTTGCAGGCACCAGGTGACCCTGACTCCTTGACAAAGCTCCCACACCAGAAAGTCTGGTGTTTCAGGCTTCTACCAGCAGGATGAACCCCAATTTATTCCCTACTGCCCCTGGAGTCAGTTGAATAGAATTGAAGCATTCAGAATATAGGTGTTTTTATTGACCAACCTTGTCCTTCGGTCAGTCAGTGCCAGCTGTTTGATGGGGTGATATTCCCACACTTTATGGGGCATTGTTAGCAAGATCCTGCTGGCAGTCTGTGAGGAATTTCGGACCAACCTGGCTCAAACCATCCAGGAGAGTCAGGATGTGACCAAATTTCCTATCTGTTCTGGACTGGACACTACTGACTGCTTGGGCAGAGAGATTGGCACTACCATGGTGCTTCAGTTTACACTTGAATTAGAGCTACAAGCTTCACTGGTGACAAAGAGGCCTTACTGAGGAATATGCCATCCAATGTTTGGTAAGAAGCAGATGCCACACTGGAACACTTCAAAGATAGCCAGGCCATGGCACATTCCTTAGGCCTTTCTCCTCTGCCTAGACAGTATGCTCAGCAATTTGGCCCCTTTCTAGGTCATTACAGAGAGTTGGCATACTGACAACGTCAAGACCCATGCCTCCAGAATAAGTATCTCAGCCTTCCGGGGTTTGGGATCAAGCAGACCAAGTCCAGGTCACTAGAGGCAGTGAACTTCGTAGTCCTTCGCCCCTGCGGCATTATCCTCAAAACCACTTTAGTTTGCCCTCAGTGTCACATGAACACTCGTGGGGAGGCAGGATTAGGTATTTCCTCCAGGGGTGGCAAAACACAACATATGACAGCTGAGGTTTTCACAGGGGCTGTGCCCTTCCATTCCTTTCCAAACCATGGCATCTTTTGCTCACATCAGAGGGACTTTCAAGGGTGTGCCTCTCTATCTTACTCCAACAGATGCAGACTCTTTGAGCTAAAGCTGCCATACAGAGAATTCTGTTCCTGGAAGTTGGGACTATATGTTACTCCTACTACTTCATCATGATGACGAATGACAGAGGCCTTCAAGATGTTCACGATCGCTCTGGTTTTATTTGCCCTGGATCCAGATGACTGCATGGTGGCTTGGACCTGCAGGACGCCTACTTTCATCTAACCATCCTGCAGACCCACAGATGCTTTTTGCACTTCAAGATAGGCCAGGAGCATTTTCAATTTGGGGTTTGACCTCACCAGGGCCCCTCTTGTGCTCACAAAAGTGATGAATGTGGTCGCTTCACATCTTTAAAGGGTGGGGATTCCAGTTTTCCCCTACCTCGATGATTGGATTTTGAAAGCGGGCTTGCCAGTCAGTCGTAGACCACCTGCGGGCGATGGAGAACCTTCTACTTAATTAGCGTTTATTATCAAAATGCCAAAATCACGCATGACTCCTCTACAAAAAGTTCATTTCATTGGGGCCATTCTGGATACAGTGCAGTTTTGGGTCATCCTTTGATCACTAGGAGTCTTGGACATTGTGGCTATGATCCCGATGTTTCAGTCGCCATTTGGGTCTCATTGAGAGTGCCTCAAAGGTTTCTTGGCCTCTGTATCCTGCTCGTCAAATATGCCAGGTGGCATATGTGGGCTCTGCAATGTAACCTGAAGTCCCAATGGGCCCAGCACCAGGGGAATCTGTCAAATTCCATCCAGGTTTCAGAGGAGACTACAAAAGACTTCCAGTGTTAGTGGCTCAACTGCAGTTAAACCAGGGGCACCCTTCTCCGTGCCCCGAGCTGACGTGGTGATGGATGCCTCATTGCTGGAATAGGGAGGTCTTCTGGAAGAGATAGAGACTTGCCCCATGCCCCCAGTCATTCTGAATGAATCGAATATTAGCTAAGTATGTTGGCCAGTCACCAGATCCCCTCCTCTCTTCTTCACTTTGTCAAGTTTGCAATCCTTGGGAACTCCACGTTGGCTGAAGTATGGATTTATGTAATATGGCATCGGAACAGACATTTGTTCTAGGTTTATTCTTTTTCTAGTAAGTTCTTGTTGTTTTTTTTTTTACTGATGATTCTCTTAATCCTTCTCAGTTAAACTGTGATGTATTGTTGAACAGACAATACTGTAACGCACTGGTACTTCATGTTTAAATGCCTTAAATACTGAGTAGCTTGATGAATAATGTTTTTTTACAACCGCTCCCCATACTAATGATTATTAATAAACCTGGCAATGTTGGAAGTTTTAAATGATATTGAGTCTAATGTACAATAAAATTATGTAAAAATAAAAAAAAAATCTGGGAGAGTTAGAGATCTGAAAACTGTAATCTCCTGCAAAGATCGGGCTCCACATGAACCGTTGTAGCTGTGCATCATTCACCTGGAGTTGAAAGCCTTCTTCCCATCCATCAAATGGAGGCTGGATCAGGTGCTCACAGACAACAACACTGCCATGCGTTACTGCAACAAGCAGGGTGGGTGGATCCAGTGTTCTGTGCTAAGAAATACTTTGCCTCTTAAGCTGGCTGGAGTGTCAGGGCATTTCCCCAGGGTTATATGATGGAACAATGCAGGTAAAAACATTGCATGCCTTTAAGATGCATTTTCACCCCGCAGTCTTTTAGCATGCATATGATTTTACCTTGCATGCTATTACAATGCATTATTAGTCTAAAGTAAGAATTAGTAAGCTAAGTGTATATATATATTCACAGAAAAAACCATAGGTTTCAGGCACATTATAGTTCGGAATTAGCATTTAAAAAACCTCAGAAATTCACTGAAAAAAACATAGGTTTCAGGGGTGTTATAGTTAGCTGGACTTTTCACTTGTACAAAACCATTGAAATTCCCCCGTTATAGTTAGTTCAGCTAACTATAACTCGCGCGCCCACAATGCACTGCTGATGACGTCACATATTACATCACTCATGACATGGTCAGTGACGTCACATATTACATCACTCATGACATGGTCAGTGACATCACTCATGACATCACTGATGACATCTCAAATGATATCACTGATGACATCATCCAGTGAATGTGTGTTTTTCTGAAAATTAAATATGTTTTATATATGTATATCTCAAGGCCGATGGAAGAATAAATGGGTATATAAGTATCTAAATGGATGATTTGTTTTTGAAAAATTGATTGTGTAACTGACTGATTAAGTGTATCATAGTGAATACATGGCTTAGTGAGTAATGTTTAAATATGTAAATATCTGTATCAGTCTCTCACTTTGTGTATAAGTGGCTGCATGGGTTGGTGAGTAGCTACATGGGTGTCTATATAGGTTATTAGTTGGTTTTTTGAGTATCAGTCTGAGTGTCTGCATGGTTCGGTGGGGGGTATTACGTAGTACATAGTTGCATGAATGAGTGACTCACTGTTTGTATGTGTTGAAGACAGCATGTGTGCAGGACTGTATGGGTGGATGAGTGTGTGTATGGGTGTGTTAGTGAGTGAATGACTGTCTCAATAGTGTCTTTATGAGTAACTACATATGTTTTAAACTAGTATATGTGACTATTGGTGTATATAAGTGAGTATATGTGAGAGTGAGAGATTGAAAGAGTTCCTGTATGAATAAGGATGTGTTTCTAGAAGTGATTGTTTAAAAGACTAAGTATGTGTAAGTTTTCGTAGAAGTAAGTGTGGTGGTGTGTGTATAACTGTATATGCAAGTAAATGTATGTTTGATTCTTTATAGCATGAGTGACTATGTGTGTGAGTAACTCTATGGATGAGTGGCATTGTGTAACAGGATGTATAGGTGTATGAGTACATATGATGAGTGAGTACATGTATGAGTGACTGTATAGGACTGTTGGTGAATGAGTGGATGTGTATGTGGATCTTAGAATTACCGAAGAGGTTGTTGTAACTGGTATTGGTATGTCCATTGTTTTGAAAATTGTAGTCTCTATTTTTGAATGTGTGTATCAAAGGTTATATTAGGGTGAGAGGAGGTCTGCCACTCTATCACAAGGATGATGTCATCAGTGATGTCATTTGAGATGTCATCAGTGATGTCATGAGTGATGTCACTGACCATGTCATGAGTGTAATATGTGACGTCATCAGCAGTGCATTGCGGGCGCGCGAGTTATAGTTAGCTGAACTAACTATAACGGGGGAATTTCAATGGTTTTGTACAAGTGAAAAGTCCAGTTAACTATAACACCCCTGAAACCTATGGTTTTTCCAGTGAATTTCTGAGGTTTTTTAAATGCTAATTCCTAACTATCACGTGCCTGAAACCTATGTTTTTTTCTGTGAATTTCAAAGGTTTTCTAAATGCTAATTTCTAACTATGCCTACAGAGATAGGACATGTGAAGAAAGAAGAAAAAATGCACAGAAAGAAAAAAAAGAGGTGCAGAAAGAAGCAACAGAAGTCCTCAAAGACGAAGAAAAGTGCAGGAAGAAGGATAACGTGCAGAAAGAACAAAAAGAAGAGCAGAAAGAAGCCTTGTTGCAAAATCATCCTGTACCCTCAACTTTTTCAGACGGATACTGGTGGTAACTGAGTCTGACTAACCAGTCCTAGAGCCAGTGCTATGTTAAAAGACACTTAGAATACAGTGAAAACACCTACATACACTAGGGAACATTATGCGTTGGGGTCCCCCTGTGATTAGCATGACCTCCTCTGTAAGCCCCTAGTATATAATAGGGCAGGGGGATTAAAACTACCTCTTAAAACAGACCACAGGGCGTTTTTGCACACGTTAACTCAGGCCCCGTCCCCTCCCTTCACCACTGTGTAAACACGCCCTGTGTCCGTTTTTAGTTGGGAGATTAAGTTCATTTGAATCCCGAGGGTCCCTAGGGTCCAACTAGCCCACTAGGTACCTCCAGTAAGTGCCACAGAGCTGCGTTGCAGAGAGGTGTAAAAAGTGGCACGGCCTGGACCACCTCTCTGCAATGCAGCTCAGTGGCGCTTACTGGAAGCACTTGGTGGGCTAGTTAGCCCCCAGGAGCCCTCAGTATTGAAGGGAAATTATATCCCCAATTTAAAACGTGCCATAGTGCGTGTTTGCACACGTCACCTCAGGCCCCGTCCCCTTCCTTCACCACTGTGTAAACGCGCCCTGTGGCTGTTCTAAGTTGAGAGATTAAGTCCCCTTGAATCCTAAGGGTCCCTAGGATCAAACTAGACCACTAGGTACCTCCAGTAAGCGCCACAGAGCTGCGTTGCAGAGAGGTGTAAAAAGGGGCTTGGCCTCAGAACACCTGTCTGCAGCGCAGCTCCCTGGCGCATACTGGACATGCCTGTTGGGCTAGTTGGCCCTCAGGGACCCTCAGTATTGAAGAGGAATTAATTCCCCAACTTACAACTCGCCAGGGGGCACGTTTGCAGAGTGCTGCAAGGAGGGGGCGTCGCCTCCGGCACGATGCCAGTCTTTTATTGATTTAAATTTTTTAAGAAGGGGGGCTGTGTGGTTCCCCTTCTTATTCTAATTTATTGGCCCTGATGACCCCATCCCCCAGGGCCTGTCTCCTAATTATATTTTTTTGACCCCAATCCCCAGGGCCGGCCACAGTTTTTTATTATTTAAAAAAAATATATATTTATAGACACACCTAGGACATGCTGGACAAATCGTACGTACCTATCACCATGACGATTTGCGTGATATTCATTAAAAGGCGACTATGCATACAATGAATCCACGTGGAATGTATTTACACCACTAGTGAAGCTCTGACATGTCTGATGCCCTACCGTGCCTAATCCCGGTAGACACCCTTGTCGTTTATTTATACAAACATGGGTAGCTATTGACGGGCACATTTAATACACATGCACACCAAGCCATTCAAAGGGGATTCGACAAAAATTCGACCAAAACTATGCAAGAAACCCCCCTCACGATTAATAAAACACACATCCACTGCCGGATGTGTAATACTTTTTATTTTACTCTCTGGAAAGGTGACGGACATCACTTGAGAGTCACAGCGCGCTCCTAGCAGAGCCCAATGCTGTGTTACACCCACCATTGCCTGCTGAGTGCCACACACCTCTGTGTTGTATTCCACTAGCTAGTGCATATGCTACGACACTCTCTAGCCCATGTGCACTGTAACACCACCCCGTGAATATGTCATGCCACACTTGTCTTCGCACTGGTTATATTACCCCATCTAACATGCCTTCCTCGATGCCTATGTTATAACGCACAGTGCTATGCCATACATATTACAATCTGGGATCCATTTCTTTGTCACAGTGCATATGCAACGTTACACTCCCCAGCACATATTTTATATTACAACTTTAGAGACTAGTTATGTTACACAACACTGCCCTTTGCATATTACACTCCAAGGCGCATATCGCATAGCACGCGCTAGTGCCTGTGCTATCTCGCGCTCTCCAATGAATCTGTCATTGCGCACAATGTATTGCATATTATATTTCACGCCCGGTTCATCTTATATCACACTTTTTGGTGCATAGTTTATACCATACACTATATCTAGTTTTCATTTTCAATCGTGCTCTCAGGACTATGTTCTATATAACACTGTGTTCACCTACCCTTTTCACGGGCATTACATTTTACGATAGGGGGTGGAGGGTCAGGGGGTGTTTCTGCCAAGTGAGCCCGGAGTCACAGTCACAAACGTCCTCTTCTTCCTGAATAAAAGTGAGATTATGCTGCATACTTGTTCATATTTTAGGTAGTTCGCACAGACACACATTTAAAAAAAAATAAAGTTCCTAATACCCGCCTTCTCTGAACAGTTAGCTTGCTGCCCCATCCCCCTCCTCCCTATCCTCTGTTGTGTGAATCCATGGACTAGCCTCCTCCCTCCTGCCATGCATGGTCTGATATGCTGCCACTGCCCTCAATTTAGTATGATGTACCAGTCCACTCCTCCTGCCCTCCATTGCCCAATTCTATGTCCCATCATTGACCTCCTGCTTAAACTCTGTGCTTAGCTTGCTGCCCCTATTCTCCTTCCCCCTGCCCTCCGATGTCTTTGTGCATGCCCCTGCTCCATCCTTTTTGCCCACCATGTTCCATGGACCTGCCACTCCTATCTACTCTGAGTGTTCTGTTGAGCTGCCACTCCCCTCCCACCTGCCTAGCATTGTCAGATGACTGTAACCTGTCCCTGCCTGTCCACATGCCTTGCCCCTATCCTCTTCCTCCTGTCCTACATGGTCCATTGTACTGCCACACCCTTCTGCCCTCCCTGGTCTGTTGTGATGCAACTGCTCCTCCTGCCTGCCCCGTGCGGTCTGTTGTGAGGCCCCTTACCCTGAACTTTCTTGTCTGTGCACAGGTCCTGACCCTCCCTTCTATCCTCCATCGTCCTTTGTGCATGCCCCTGCACCCTCCTTCTTGCCCATCATAGCCATTGTGCTGCCACTAACCCTCCCACTTGCCATGCATGGTCTTCTGTGCTGCCATGGCCCCTCCCACCTTCCCTGTGTGGTCAGTTAGCTGCCCCTGAACCCCTCCCACCTTCCCTCCATGGTCTGTGTGTATGCCATCACAGTCTCACTGTTGCTCTTCATAGTGTGTCTTGCTTCTAGTGCCCACCCTGCCTGACCTCCATGGCTATCTTGCTGCTCCTGCCCTGCCCCTTTGCCCCCAGCCCTCTGTTTACATGTGCAGACCCCTACTCCCTCCCTCCTGGCTTGTCTGTTCCATTGTAATGCCCCTGATCCGTCCCTCCTGCCCTTTATGGTCTGTTATGCTGCAGCTTTCTCTCCTGTCTGTCCATTATGGTCAGCTAGCTACCATTGCCTCTTGCCCCTCTGTTCTCTGTTGTCCATGTGCATGGTCCTGTCCCCTCCCTCTTGCTTTCTATGGATTGTTGTGCTGCACTCCCGTCCCGCATGCCCTGTGTGGTGTATTGTGCTGCTGCAAACCCTGATGCCTGCCCTGCAGGGTCAGTTTGGTGCACCTCTCCATGTCCCTCCTGTCCTCTGTTATCCAAGTCCATGTCCCTACCCCATTTCCTTCCATGATCCAATTTACCATACTTGCGAACATTTTGAACTTGGTAAGAGGGAGATTTTGAAAAGAAACTGGGGTATTGATTTTCCCCTTTGAGTTACATTGAAAAAGAGGAGATTGTAGACAGGAGACAGATCAAATAAAGCCCATTTGAGCTTAAAAACATTGGACGTTTCCTGGCTGAATCAGGTCTGTTGGCATGTATGGTTGTACTACCATTGCCTCTTCCTTCTGCCCACAATGGTCTATTACATTGCCACAGCCTCTCTTGCAAGTCCTGTATTGTTGGTTTGTTGCCCCTGCCCCCCTTTCCACTGCCCTCCATAGTCTGTTGTGCTGCCACGGCCCTTCCTGCCTGCTCAGTGTGGTTAAATTGTTGCCTTTGCACCCTCCTACCTGCCTTCAATTTTCAGAGTCCGTGCCCCTGGCCTCAGCCTCTCAACAGTATCCTAATGAACAACTAGATTGCTAACATTCTATATTTATTACAAAAGTGTGGAACGCCTGACGTCATCTTGATGTAATCAAAACTGTAATACCTAGAGCATTTCCTTTAGAAATTACATATATGAGAGGGTCTTATTGGCATCATAATTATGGTAAGTGCTCTAAAAGACTAAAATAAGGACATATTTTCTGAGTTTTCAAATAGCGACAAAGCACTTTTAAATTATTTGTTATCTTTATGTGTTTTTTATCCAGTTGACCACTTGATTAAATGTTGCACTTAGGGGAGAGGATGTGGTGTTACTTCCAGAACTGCAGGCTTTGCAACTGGGGAACCAGGTTGGAGTTTCTGCTTCAGCTCGACATTCTGTGATTCTGGTCAAATCACTTAGTCTCCCCATGTCTACAACCAAAATGAATTTGTTCTTGTGTGATGTAACCAATGCTGATGTAAAGCACTCCAATACCTGACAAGTCTGCACTATATAACACTGCAAAAACACAAAATAATAAGTGTTTTGCACACTTCTGTCATTGGGCTATATTTGGGCTACATCTGGGTGATTTTGGGCTACATTTGGGCTCTTTTGTCTCCGGTGGCCATCTTGGGAGATTTATTTGTTATGAAGTTTCCTAATTTCCTCATGTACTGCAGTCTCCTCAGTAGGAAATGCTTTCAGTTTTTTACTTTGATTCCATCATGAAGGTATTCAGATATGTCACACATTTGCCATAAATTCTGAATGTTAGCACTCTAGTTGCTCATTAGATCACTGTAGTAAAACTACTGTTCATCATGGAAGTCTGCTCCTGGTATTAAAAGTGCATGTTTCAGTCTGCATGTCAGAATTTTTTAATGAAATAGAAGAGGATTTGAGAAGTCAATCAAAATGTGCCCTCATTTTCTTTCTTCAGCATTAATCATAATTTCTATGGCAAAATGAACCCCCTCATTGTGTTCCTTTTTAAATTAAATGTTTTAAGTGTTACCAGTTTATTCCAATCAAGATGGCTTCAGGTGTGCCATACTTTTGTCATAATGAAGACAGTAAGCGCTCTAGTTGTTTTTAAGAACACTCTGGGACATTCTGTCATTGGGCTATACTTGGGCTACATCTGGGTGATATTTGGGCTACATTTGGACTCTTTTGTCTCTGGTGGCCATCTTGGGAGACTTATTTGTTATGAAGTTTCCTAATTTCCTCATTTACTGCAGTCTCCTCAGTAGGAAATACTTTCAGTTTTTTACTTTGATTCCATCAAGAAGGCATTCAGATGTCACACATTTGCCATAAATTCAGAATGTTAACACTCTTTTTGCTCATTAGATCACTGTAATAAAGCTACTGCTCACCAGGGAAAACTGCTGCTGGTATTGAAACTGCATGTTTCAGTCTGCATGTCAGAATTGTTTAATGAAATAGAAGAGGATTTGAGAAGTCACTCAAAATGTGCCCTAATTTTTCTTTCTGCAGCACTAATCATACTTTTTATGGAAAAATGAACCCCCTCATTTTGTTCCTTTTTAAATTAAATGTTTTAAGAGTTACCACTTAAATCCAAGCAAGATGGCTTCAGGTGTGCCATACGT
This sequence comes from Triturus cristatus, assembly GCF_964204655.1. Classification (NCBI taxonomy): domain Eukaryota; kingdom Metazoa; phylum Chordata; class Amphibia; order Caudata; family Salamandridae; genus Triturus; species Triturus cristatus. The sequence continues at coordinate 69,222,133 of NC_140593.1, read as the reverse complement.
TTATCATAAGTAGGACTGTTAGCGCTCTAGTTGTTCTTTGGAACACTCTGGGAAGCTGCAGTAGAACACAAAGGAATCAACTGACAGTCTCTGCCCTTGTTGGATGTACATGTTTTACTGAGAATGTCAGACTTCATTCTCACATGACTGAGAAAGATAATGTGAATTTACAGAAAATAAGCTCTCAGTTTAGCTTATAGATCACCTTCCAAACCTCTGTGGGAAAAGCATGAGAAAATATTTTCTCTCAGGCCACAATTCCTACAATGTGTATGGTACCATCAACAAATGATTTATAATGTAACTAAAGTCTTAAAACCTTCTATTAACTGCAATGCTTTAATGAGGTGCTATCATGTATATTGGTCCCAAGATGGCTGCCAACAATTCTTGGATGAAGTGCTGACAGCCAATCAGATCTCAGGATGAGATGTGTGGTTAGGCTCCGCCCACATATATATATGATTTTACTTTTGATTTTCTCAGGAACTACTGAACAGATTGACACCAGACCTGCAAAAGGCACTTCCCTGACCTGAGGACTACCTCTCTGCCAAATTTCAAGTAATTCTGTTCAGCCGTTCGGGCTGTACCTTGGACTAAAGGTCCCTATGGGAAATTGCATGGGGAAAACGCGTTTTGGGATCCCCCTTTTTTCTCAGCCCCCGCTTGACGAATCCCCCCGAGACTTTTAGGGTAGGAGCGGAGCGCCCCACCTATTTTGAAAAGTTCGCGAGGATTAGTCAACCGGCGCCAAAGTTATTCCAAATAGAATGTTGCGGACTTCCTATGGAAACACGGTCCTAACTATATCTATCTTCCCATAGGACCTTTTGACGCAGCTACAGCCTGAACTGCTGAACGGAATTACACCAAATTTGACAAAGAGGTAGTACTCAGTTCAGACTCGTGCCTTAAATGGTGTAAATCCGTTCAGTAGTTCCTCAGAAAATTAGAGGTAAAAGTACATATATATCTATGGCCTTGGGAGGATCCGCGCACCCTCCCCGCACCCTCCCGAGCACGAGCTGTTAACTAATTGGCTGTCAACACTCCAAATCAGGAAGTGTTGGCAGCCATCTTGTGCCTCGGTAACCGAGGCACAAGAAACCTAAAAAACAAACGTGAAAAATGCAAAAAGGGGACAGGGTAGAAACACCCTGACCCCCTAGGCCTGCTCAGGGGGTCCCACAAGGGCCCGCAGGTCCCAAAAAACCTTTTTTTTTATAAAAAAAAATCTGCGAGATTCGCACACCAAGCGCGAATTTCGGCCGGAAAAAAAAAAAGAAAAAAGAAGCGCGGTGCTCCTGCGCTTCCTTGGTAATTGGGCGCCGAGGGGGCCAAATCCCGGGGGCAGAACTAAAAAAAGAAGTGTGGGGGGGGTCCCAATCCCCCCCACACTGCCCCGGGGACCGCCACCCCTGGGGCTCCAAGATAGTATCGGTGGGGGGCTCACGGCCCGCCCCCCATCCCCGGGGACCGCAAGGGAAACCTGCTCTTGCTTTTGTGAAGCAAAGCTGATTGCTTTTCCACATGGGGAGCAGCATGTTAGCTGCTCCCCATGTGGAAAAGCAATGCCGGCTCCCGCAGGACGCGGGGAAGCGGCTGGGACCGTGGGGGGATTCTGGACCCCCCCCAACGGAGGCCATAAGTGGCCTGGGAGGGGGGGCCACGTGGCCACCCTCCCCAATTGAATTTTGTTTTTTAAAACAACAAAAAAATGGCCGGCCCCGGTGGATGGAGTCCCCAGGGCCTTAAAGTGGCCAGAGGAGGGGGGCTATGCAGCCCCCCTCCATAAAAAATAAGGGCCATGCCCCAGGGGATGGGGTCCCCGGGGCAAATTATGGCCTCGGGAGGGGGGCCACGCTGCCCCCTTCCCGATTTTATTTATTGATTTTTTTTTTATAATAAATAAAAATTGGGGGCATGGTAAAATGGTAAAAGAAGGGGGGCTACTTAGCCCCCCTTCTAACAAAAAAAAAAAAGAAGAAATAAAAGACCGGGATCGGGCCGAAGGCCACGCCCCCTCCTTACACCATTCTGCAAACGCGCCCCCTGGCGTGTTTGCAGAGGGGGAACTAATTCCCCTTGAATACTGGGGGTCCCTGGGGGCCAACTAGCCCACCAGGAACCTCCAGTATGCGCCAGGGGGCTGCGTTGCAGAGAGGTGTAATGAAGCCATGCCCCTTTTTACACCTCTCTGCAACGCAGCTCCGTGGGGCTTACTGGAGGTACCTGGTGGCCTAGTTGGCCGCCAGGAGACCTCAGGATTCAAGGGGACTTAATCCCCCAACTTAAAATGCACCACAGGGCGCGTTTGCACAGTGGTGAAGGTAGGGGGCGGGGCCTGAGGTGATACTGTACAAACACGCCCTGTGGCGCGTTTTAAGTTGGGGAATTTATCCCTCTTCAATCCAGAGGTCCCCTAGGGGCCAACTAGCCCACCAGGTACCTCCAGTAAGCGCCATGGAGCTGCTTTGCAGAGTGTTGTAAAAAGGGGGGTGATTTCACTGATCATGTCATGAATGATGTAATATGTGACATCCTCAGCAGTGGATTGCGGGCGCGCGAGATGTAGTTAGTACAACTAACTATATCGGAGGAATTTCAATGGTTTTGTTCGAGTGAAATGTCCAGCTCGCTATAACACCCCTAAAACCTATTGTTTTTTCAGTTAATTTCTAAGGTTTTTTAAATGCTAATTCCTAACTATATCAGGCCTGAAACCTATGGTTTTTTCAGTGAATTTCAAAGGTTTTTTAAATGTTAATTCCTAACTATATCAGGCCTGAAACCTATGGTTTTTTCAGCCGCCACTGCTTATGGGACAAGTAGCCAGTTTGTTGCAGAAACCACGTTTCAGAGATGATTCTTTCCGTGCATCATCAACCCACTGGGGTAATATAAATTTTTAGATTGGGACACAGCAATGTCAGCTCACTGGAGCGAGAGTATGCACTACCTTGTCCAGAAGGCCACGGGGCTGGCTACGCCCACTGGGGCGGGACTTTTGTTAATATTTAAGTGGTGCAAAGAAATGGAACGGCTGTGCGAGTTTTTACAGAGCCTTTGAAAAAGTGTTCAGACACGAAACGCGTCAGGCGCTGAATGGATTCACTGCTTGCTGTGCGGTAATGCTCTCCCTGAACCTGCAATAAAAAGAACTTTGGCAGATACGCACCTGTCGTGTGGCAACTCCTTCACAAGCAATCTTTGGTTTGGATGTTTGGCGGCCTGCCTGAACCGCGGAGAAGCCCCGGTGTTGCTTGCAACACTCCAGCAGTGACGTCAACCGCCACCACTGCTTATGGGACAAGTAGCCAGTTTGTTGCAGAAACCACGTTTCAGAGATGATTCTTTCCGCGCATCATCAACCCACTGGGGTAATATAAATTTTTAGATTGGGACACAGCAATGGCAGCTCACTGTAGCGAGAGTATGCACTACATTGTCCAGAAGGCCACGGGGCTGGCTACGCCCACTGGGGCGGGACTTTTGGTTATCTTTAAGTGGTGCAAAGAAATGGAACGGCTGTGCGAGTTTTTACAGAGCCTTTGAAAAAGTGTTCAGACACGAAACGCGTCAGGCGCTGAATGGATTCACTGCTTGCTGTGCGGTATTGCTCTACCTGAACCTGCAATAAAAAGAACTTTGGCAGATACGCACCTGTCGTGTGGCAACTCCTTCACAGGCAACCTTTGGATATATATATATATATATATATATATATATATCTCCAACCAACAAGTTGCCTGCTGAAGAGAGAGCCACACGACAGGTAAGTCTTTGCCAACAATCATTTATTGCAGGGTACAGCGAGGAAACAGCTGTGGATCACAGGAATAAAGTCCAGTTTCACCTGACGCGTTTCTTGCTAGATAGCACTTCCTGAAAGGCCCCTGGACAAGCAACAGACACGGCATTCTTTCAGCACCGCTATTTCAATCATACACCCCGCCCAGATAGGCGCGGCCTCTCCCGTGGCCTGCTGGATGTAGTGGTGCATCGTATTGCTACTGTGAGCTGCCGTGTCAGTGCTCAATGTCAAATTAAATTAAAGCCCTTGTGGGTTGCGATACAGGGCTTGTATTCCCGCTAGTACAATGGTTCCTCCAACAACAGGCACCTGTCCCACAAGCAGCGGCGTCGATTGGCGTCGCTGTAGGATGCCGAAACAGCAACAGGGCTCTCTCCGCGGGTCAGGCAAAGCCGCATTAAATCCAACCAAAAAGTTGCCTGCTGAAGAGAGAGCCACACTACAGGTAAGTCTTTGCCAACAATCATTTATTGCAGGGTACAGCGAGGAAACAGCCGTGGATTACAGCAATAAAGTCCAGTTTCACCTGACGCTTTTCGTGCAAGATAGCACTTCCTCAAAGGCACCTGGACAAGCAACAGACACTGCATTCTTTCAGCACCGCTATTTCAATCATACACCCCGCCCAGATATATATATACATATATTCACTGAAAACCCCATAGGTTTCAGGGACGTTATAGTTCGAAATTAGCCTTTAAAAACCAGAGAAATCCATTGAAAAAAACATAGGTTTCAGGGACGTTATAGTTAGTTGGACATTTCACTAGTACAAAACCAGATTAATTTGCCCGTTATAGTTAGTTGAGCTAACTATAGCTCACGCCCCGCAATGCACTGCTGATGACGTCACATATTACATCATTCATGACATGGTCAGTGACATCACTGATGACATCATCCACGTGATAATCTGATGCACCTCCTCACACCCTAATATAACCTTTGATACACTGTGAGAAGTTGGCCTGGTATATGCTGGTCACTAGTTAAAGTGGCCACCTTGCACCAGTACAATTCGACTCTTATGGTAGATAGGTTTAAGACAACCTTTTAAAGAAAGCTATCCTAGTGGTAGCTGTGGAGAGCAGCCTTCAGGCTAAGTCTCAGAGGAATGTAAAGCAGCTTGTTTTACCTTATAATCTCTTGACTCACTAAATGAAAGGACAACATACAGGTATATATATAAAATATATATGTATTTATTACTAGACACACTCTACTAATCTCTTTATGAGATTAGATGTCAAGGACATATGCACAAATCAACATTTCACAACAAATTAAGCATTTATATGGCTGAGGTCCTAGGGGCGTACCAGACCATATACTAAAAAAGAGGTATAAGAAGAACGACTTGAGAAGGGAGAAGGCCTATGGTCTTCAGAAGCACTGGGGCCTCACTAATCCACCCAAGGCAGGAAAGTAAAGGACCCACGGGAGACGTATGCAGTGTGAGAACACAGCCGCGGATCCCAAAAGACTTCAATGGAGCAAGTCACGTTGGAATTTTAAAGTTTTAAGATACTTAGCAAGCAAGTCACTTACAGGGTAAGTAGTTTTAGAGCCAACACACACAGGAGCACCGGAGTACTCCAGTTACCTCACCCAGGGAAGCCGGGTGCATAGGTGTCTTTTGGTGTTGGGTCGCGGCGTTGTTTTCAATGGGAGCCAAAGAAGACTTGCTGCTTGTGAAGACAGGAGAAGTGTCCGGTGGAATCCAAGGCTGGATTCTAAAGAAAGAAGACCTGAAAGCAGTGGAGACAGTGTTCAAAGTCACTTGCCAGTGATCCGGGGCCAGGAAGCTGGATGCCCACAGAAGTCGGGTGATTCTAGGTAATCACGGGTGTCTTGACTCTTCAGCCACGAGGTCCAGGAGGCGTCGATGACGACCAGGAGCTGGATTCTGAGTGTCTCACGAAGTCTGAGCTTACTGAGGTGTTGGCAACTGGATTGGAGCCAACAAGCCTTGGCAACAGCAAGTCTGGTGGAAAATGAAGAAAGTCAGCGGTGCAGACCAGCAATGTCTGAGGGACTCACCCAGCAAGGGTAAGTCAGGGCAGGCCTGGAGCAACCAGGGGAGCCCTTTGGTTCTGTAGAAAAGTCTTCAGGGGACCCACAAGCCAACTGGCAAGGGATCGCAAAGACGCTTCGTGAGGATTCACTTCACAGGAGCCCTCGGGACGAGGGAGGCCTCTGATTTTCGGGGGAAATCCTGCTGGAGGCTTGGACCACATGTGGTCCAAAGCACAAGTTCGTAGAACGTCATGAAGGGGTTGCACTCGACAATAGTGCACGGTACCCGGGTATTGCTGTTCCTCGTCACTCGTGGGGTCCACTCACCTCAGCTTCGCTGGGGACTCACAATGGCCATCGAGAAGTCAGGAAATCCACTTCCGGGGCTGCAGGGACTTCGGGCTCGAGTGGGAAAGTTTGCGACCGTTGATGCAAAGTTTTGGTGCCTGCAAGCAGGGGAGTCACTCCTTGACTCCAAGGGAGATTCTTCAGTCTTCCAGAGGTAGTGGAACGTCGAAGGTCCAGGATTCTTCTTCAGAACGTCGTCTAGGGATATCTAGTTTGCAATGGCAAGGGTTCCCTAACTTACACTACAAGGAAGGGAGGGACTAGCTCTATGACCACTCCTATGGGAGGGTCAGTGAAGTGGGAGGCTACACCCACTTCCCTTTGTCCAGTTTTGCACCAGAGCAGGGGCCGGTAGCCCCTGAACCAGTTTGAGCTGGCATATGCACAGAGGAGCCTACTGCTCCCCCAGTGCAGGACTTCAAAGCACTCTAGGAGTGCACCCACCCAGCCCCAATACACTAAATCCTGTCTGGAAGGTGGTTACACCTCCCTGTGACAGGATGCCTATTGTTGGGCCTCCTCCACTGCGAGTTTCCGTCAGCAGCAGGGCAGCCCAATGTCTATGCTGGTGGCATCCATTTTGTGATGCCAGGGCTCTTTCAGGATTCTACTGTGTTTCCACAGTAGGTACATGTCTATCCCTCTAGAAGGGAGGGATCATACTCCCACACCAGTTACTGGCGTGGGGGTATGATTCCAAAGCGTTTGACACCAAACACGACATGTTTTGATGTAGCCATCCCAGAGTTAGCATTTACCGCGAGGTTATAATGCACTTAAGTGTATATGGTTTAACCGCATCCACAAACAGCCACAGAGAATAGACTCTGCCAGCTGCAGAGGGGCCCTGCTCAGGCAGAGGCACCCCCTCACATGGAAACCAAGCACCCTGCCCTCAAGATTGATAGGGCCTGCCTTAGGGGTGACTGATAGGTTTATATGTGTGTGTAAGGTGAGATATAGGGAACCTATACCTCAGGGAGGAGTGCTAACACTACCTCACCCAGGCTGCAGTAGCAGGCCTGTGGTGTCAGATTTATTCTGCTTCCCAGGGGTGGCATAACGCATGCTTCAGCCCCTGGTAGGCCTGGGGCTGAAGGTACCAAGGGCATAGGGTACCTATGCCCTTGGTACCTAAGGTACCATATACTAGGGGCTCATAAGGTACCACAGTATCCAATCACTAGTGCATCTAATATGCACTCTAAGTTGTTTAGAGAGAACAGAGAGGCTGGGGCCCTGATTAGCAGGGACCCAGCCAGACTATAGCCAGAAACCAGTGTAAACATCAGAAAAAAGGGGGGCAACATAAGTGCAGATCCTACTCTCCTACATACACCCACTCTAAAATGCAGACTACCATTTTCAAAACCATAGACACACCAATACCAGTTACTGCATACCCACTCACTGATTCCTAGGTCTACACACATGTCCACTCACTCATTCATACAGTTACTCATACATGCAGTCACTCATCAACACAGCACTATCATATGCACTCATACACCTATACAGACACTCATACACCATCACTCACCCATAGAGTTACTCACACAGCTAGTTAGTCATGCAAAGAATCAACCACACTCCCATTTACTCACCTATACAGTTATACACATACCACTTCACTGATTCATACTGATACTAACACATACTTACTCTCTTCTACAATTACTGACACAAGTACAAACTCATCCATAGCGCCACTCTCACAAGCACACTCTCACATAGTCATTTATATACTCCAACACTCACATATACTGCCTTTCACATATGTAGTTACTCACACATGTACCACTGAGACATCCATTCACTCACTAACACACACATACATGCTCTCACCCACCCATACAACCCTTCACAGATGCACTCTTGAACCCATACACCCAGTGAATCACCTACTCACACATCTATGCACAGTGTCACACGCCCACAGAGACACTCAGGCACCCATATAGATTCTCAGACAACCAATCAATAACCCATATAGACACTCAAGTAGCTACTCACCAACCCATGCAGCCGCTTACACACCAACTGACAGACTAATACAGATATTCACACAGTTTAGTCACTAAACCATGCATTCAGTAAGACACGATTAATCACTCACTTATACAGTCAGTCACGCACCTACTAAATCATCCATTCAGACTTTTATACACCCACTCATTCTTCAATACACCTTGGCATATATATAAAACATATTTAAACTTTACAGAAACACAGTCACTGGATGAGGTCATCGGTGATGTCATTTGAGAAGTCATCAGTGATGTCACTGACCAGGTCATGAATGATGTAATATGTGACGTCATCAGCAGTGCATTGCGGGGGTGCGAGTTACTTAGCTCAACTAACTATAATAGCCAACTTTCTCTGGTTTTGTAAGAGTGAAATGTCCAACTAACTATAACGTCCCTGAAACCTATGTTTTTTTTGTGAATTTCTAAGGTTTTTTAAATGCGAATTTCTAACTATAACATCCCTGAAACCTGTGTTTTTTTCAGTGTATTTCCAAGGTTTTTTAAATGATAATTTCTAACTACACCTAGATAGGTAAAACGTGCAGAAAGAGAAAGAAAGATGCAGAACTAAGCAAGAGAGTTGCAGAAAGAAGCAAGAGAAGTATAGAAAAAGGCAAGAGGTGCAAAAAGAGGAAGAAGGGTGCAGAAAGAAGCAGGAGAAGTGATGAGAGGCAAGAGAGGTACAGAAATAAGCAAGAGAAGTGCGAAAATAAGCAAGAGAGGTACAGAAAGAAGCAAGAGAGTTGCAAAAAGAAGAGAGTGAGGTGCAGAAAGAGGAAGACGCAGAAAGAGGCAAGAGAGGTACAGAAAGAGGCAAGAGAGGTGCACAAAGAGGCAAGAGAGGTCCAGAAAGAGGAAGAATGGTGCAGAAAGAAGCAAGAGAGGTGCAGAAAGAGGCAAGAAAGGTGTAGAAAGAGGCAAGAGACATGCAGAAAGAGGCAAGAGCAGTGCCAAAAGAGGTAAGAGGGGTGCAGAAAGAGGCAAGAGTAGAGTAGAAAGCCAATAGAGGTGCAGATAGAGGCAAGAGAGGTGAAGGAAGAGGCAAGAAAGGTGCAGAAAGAAGCACGAGGTGCAGAAAGAGGCAAGAGAGGTTCAGAAAGAGGCAAGAGACATGCAGAAAGAGGCAAGAGCAGTGCCGAAAGAGGTAAGAGGGGTGCAGAAAGAGGCAAGAGTAGAGTAGAAAGCCAAGAGAGGTGCAGATAGAGGCAAGAGAGGTGAAGGAAGAGGCAAGAGAGGTAGAGAGGTGAAGGAAGAGGCAAGAGAGGTGAAGGAAGAGGCAAGAGAGGTGAAGGAAGAGGCAAGAGAGGTGCAGAAAGAGGCAAGAGAGGTGCAGAAAGAGGCAAGAGAGGTGCAGAAAGAGGCAAGAGACATGCAGAAAGAGGCAAGAGAGGTGCAGAAAGAGGCAAGAGAGGTGCAGAAAGAAGCAAGAGAGGTGCAGAAAGAAGCAAGAGAGGTGCAGAAAGAGGCAAGAGGTGCAGAAAGAGGCAAGTGGGGTACAGAAAGAGGCAAGAGAGGTGTAGAAAGAGACCAGACTGGTGCAGAAAGAGGCAAGAGACGTGCAGAAAGAAGCAAGAGAGGTGCAGAAAAAGGCAAGAGAGGTGCAGAAAGAGGCAAGAGAGGTGCAGAAAGAGGCAAGAGAGGTGCAGAAAGAGGCAAGAGACATGCAGAAAGAGGCAAGAGAGGTGCAGAAAGAAGCAAGAGAGGTGCAGAAAGAAGCAAGAGAGGTGCAGAAAGAGGCAAGAGGTGCAGAAAGAGGCAAGTGGGGTACAGAAAGAGGCAAGAGAGGTGTAGAAAGAGACCAGACTGGTGCAGAAAGAGGCAAGAGACGTGCAGAAAGAAGCAAGAGAGGTGCAGAAAAAGGCAAGAAAGGTGCATAAAGAGGCAAGAGAAGTGCTGATAGAAGGGAATGAGGTGCAGAAAGAGGCAAGAGAGGTGCAGAAAGAGGCAAGAGAGGTGCAGAAAGATGAATGAGCTGCAGAAAGAGGCAAGAGAAGTGCAGAAAGAGGCTAGATAGGAGCAGAAAGAGGCAAGAGAAGTGCAGAAAGAGGCAAGAGAAGTGCAGAAAGAGGCAAGAGAGGTGCAGAAAGAAGCAAGATATATATATATATATATATATATTTTTTTTTTTTCTTTTTCAACTAATTGCCCAGAGCAACGGGAGGGAACTCAACTCTGCTCTGCCATCCAGCATCAGAATGGAGCCTTCCTGTTTGCTCCAACTTGTTTGTCCTGCCGACGCGTTTCGAGGCCATGAGCCTCTTCTTGGGCTGCTACAGAAATCACACTGAAGCTCGCATTTTGGCCATTTCCGGCATTCTTTATTCGCTTGCTCGCCCAGAGTGGGCGTGTGCTAAAAGCAATCTTCCTTGATGCATGATGGATACTGAAGTTCCCAATGCGAGCGTTCATATGCACTTTCAGTAAGTTCAGTGTGCATTTCCTTATTAAAAGCACTTTTTAAACCTATAGTAGGTGTCGGAACAATATTGAAGGCTCAATTTGCATATAGAGCACAGTGCTTACACAGTCTTGAGCAGTTCAAGAACAAAGCCTCTATCAGCTGGGATTGACACTTCTTACCCAGCTGACGATGGTGCCCTCCCCACGGCAGGGCTGCCGTGCGCAAATATTTTTCAACAAATTGCCCAAAGCAACGGGAGGGAACTCGACTGTGCTCTGCCATCCAGCGTCAGAATGCTTTTAATCATGCAAAAGGAACTGAACCCACTAAGGGAAGTAAGGATTCCATCTCCCAGCATGCCGCTTTATACAAATGCGGGCCAACTGATGGTTGTTATATAATTAAAAATGCTGTTGCCATGAACATAAAAGGAGGATTGGCTGTTCCTTTTGTTCTAATGAAGCAAGCCCCTGACGAAGAGGAGCACTTCCTTGAAACGCGTTGGGCAGCAAGTGAAAACAGCGTGACACAAAGGCAAGTCTTACTTGAGACCTGATGGTGGGAAATGCGCCGCGTGCCCTCCTGAAAGGCTTTTGGGCAATTTGTTGAAGAAAATTACTGCAGGGCAGCCCTGCCCTGGGGAGGCGCACCATCTTGACACAGACACGAGAGGCTGCAACTGGAAACTATTTCCAGCTGGATACAGCGCATGTTTCCAGAGATTATAACAGACATGCCTAACATGCCACGAGTCCTACAAAGGATATATTAATGCTTTTAATCATGCAAAAGGAACTGAACCCACTAAGGGAAGTAAGGTCTCCATGTCCCAGCATGCCGCTTTATACAAATGCGGGCCAACTGATGGTTGTTATACAATTAAAAATGCTGTTGCCATGAAAATAAAAGGAGGATTGGCTGTTCCTTTTGTTCTAATGAAGCAAGCCCCTGACGAAGAGGAGCACTTCCTTGAAACGCGTTGGGCAGCAAGTGAAAACAGCGTGGCACAAAGGCAAGTCTTACTTGAGACCTGATGGTGGGAAATGCGCCGCGTGCCCTCCTGAAAGGCTTTTGGGCAATTTGTTGAAGAAAAAAATAAAATAAATATTTATATATATATATATATATATATATATATATATATATATATATATATATATATATATATATATATATATATATATTCAATCTCCTCTCACTCTTACAAGGAGGGAATCAGCACTCGGGTTGTAGTTTGGAAGTATTTAATCTACAAAGGACGCGATCCATGCATTTCGGCTAGTCCAAACCTGGATCACTATACAAGACGTTATTTTAGCTTCCTTATTTAAATTTAGAAATGGCTCCAGTTGCCAACATTAACAAAGGACTGCATATTACATTATTTAATCCAAACAAAGGTTCAAAGTGTTTGAGAAAATACAATTACATATACAAAAATGAATAAACAATTAATTAAAGCAACAACCACATCAGTGCACACATAGAAGTGAAAAATTCATATATATATATATAGAAAGACGGCCCATGCAGGAAGAATCTACAAAAACATACACATTTTATTCAATAAAAATCTAATATCATAGAGCTCAGAATTGTAAGCTGGTACTTCTGTTTAAGAATTATCGTGCGGTGTGACGGGATTAATTCTGACTGCACACATGAAGCAAGTATAAGGGAGGAATGGTTCTCCTACCCCGTGGCTAATTTCACCGGTTTATCTCTAAGCAGTTACGGAGGCAACCAAATTATTCGAGCTGAACATAAAATTGTTTCCAGCTAATCGCCTTTTATTAAATCTATTCCCTCATAATTGACTGTTAAGTTCGCCTTCCATTATTTGATTGGAAATTGTCTGTTGGGATGCTCAGTTACATTTTATGTCCTGAAGATGACCGTGGATTAATAACAAAGGTCGAAACGTTGTCGACGCAATTGTGGCCGCAATTAATGGAGGACACATTCTCTTGCTTGTTGTAGTTTCAGTGTTCTGAAACTCCGTCTTGTATGTAACCTCTTTTTGTCTGCCACCTGTCTGGTTGTGTACTTTTACTAAATGTTATATGTACCAGCTTACAATTCTGAGCTCTATGATAATATATTTTTATTGAATAAAATGTGTATGTTTTTGTAGATTCTTCCTGTATGGGCCGTCTTTCTATATATATGTATTTTTCTATATACATATGAATTTTTCACTTCTATGTGTGCACTGATGTGGTTGTTGCTTTAATTGTTTATTCATTTTTGTATATGTAATTGTATTTTCTCAAACACTTTGAACCTTTGTTCGGATTAAATACTGATTGCCCCTGGTTCAGGTGGTTAGGGCTGCCCCTGTGGTAATTAATGATGCATATTACATTAAACCAGAAAAGATGTCAGCCATATTGGCCTGGTCACGATGCGAAAATTCAGGAATTCATACAATAAAGAAAACAAGTGTTAATATGCACACAATGTAATTTCAGCATATCTTGCCCAGTGACCGCCATACCTGTATGTTTGTCAACGTGACTTGTTCATAATAAAAATACTTATGATTGCAAACATCTACATAAACAATGGCCAACACATTACTTTAAAGTGAAAGGCTATCGGCTATATTGATCTGGGCACGTTGCATATTATAGAGGTTCTTACACAAAAGAAAAGAAATAAAAAGGGGTGTTAATATACACACACTATCCCTAAATAAAGTTCTAGTGATTATAGTTCCATTCCATTCACAGCGCATTTGAAATGTCATGAGTGATGTCTTGAGTGATGTCACTGATCAGGTCATGAATGATGTAATGTCTGAAAATAGCGCACAGTCATCGAAAAATATGTTGCAAATTTTGATAAAATTCGCTGCAAGTGATCGTGAAAAACTCATGGAAAGAATAAATCAAATCCTTAAGCAACTGCAAGAATTAGAGAATCAGGATGAAGTTACTAAATTATTAATGGAAATCGAAACAAAGGTATCCAAACATGAACAGACCATAAAAGAACGAAAAGCCACGAAGTTCCAAAGAGATAGGAACGATTATCTCCAAGGAAGAATTTACACATTCTCAAAAAAATTTGATAACATCAGAAGACAACAGTTATCAACATCGGCAAGCAACATCTCAAGAATGAGTGACCCAAGCGAGTCGGAATTAAGTTCTGAATTGGAATCAGATCCTGAAGGTGCAATGGCTAAGGACTCAATCCAGAATGCTCCCACACCAATCCAAGAGTTTGGTTTTTTACGTCTAGAAAGAATTATGAGTCTCAGACCACGAACGTCAAGACCAGAACCAACACAGAAAAATCAACAAACACAAAAACAAAATCAAGGCGAAGGAAAAACCGGAGGTGGGGGAAAAGTGCAGCAAAAGACCAGAAAACCAACATACAGAAGGAACAATCGCAAATGAATAGTAATGAAGAATCAGATAACACAGTGATCAATTTAAGCAAGATGGATATTACAGAAAAAGAAAAAAAGATTCTATCATTAGGACTCTCATATTGTACCGTCACAAATTTTGATTACACTCAGACGAGAATAGATCTATTCCACTACATCAGGAAATTGAAATTGTGCAAATATTTCTATAATGTAAATAGGAATCGGACACTAATGCCCTCGAATGACAGCACAGAGACCACTACTAATATTCTAACAGTAGCAGACATGCCTCTTCTTCAACATCTAGAAGAATTGAATCAAGAGATGAGTCAGATATCTCCTACTGATGCAGCCACAGGTTCAAATATAAACATATTTTCAAAAACGCAAAGTCCCTTCAAACCAAAATCAATCTTTCTACCAATGATGCCCAGAGACGGCATAGACATTTTTTCAGAAAATGTGATTAAAGATCTGAAAGAACTAGCCATAATGAGTAGCAAGCAGTTCAGAACAAGTCTGAATAAAAATATCTTTGAATACAACAATCTAATGAAAAAGATTAAAACCAGGAATGACATTATGGTTAGATGGTCGGATAAAGGAGGCAATATAGTCCTGTGGCCCACGGACATGTATCAGCAAGAAGCAATGAAACAACTTCAGGACCACAACTGTTACTGTCGCATCAGCTCTACACACTCGACAGGAGTAAAAGAAAGATTTCATGTAGCACTATACGATTGGAAGAGAATGGGATTGTTATCTAAAGAAGAGATGGAGTTTTTAAAGAATGATTTCCCAGTTACACCGGAACTATATCTCATTCCAAAAATTCATAAAGATCCACTCAGTCCCCCTGGGAGACCAATTATCTCAGCAATTGGAGGGCTATTTGAAAATACGAGCAGGTACATTGATCACTTCCTTCAGCCCTTTGTTCGGAGTCTACCAGCATACATAGGAGACACTAGAGACTTCTTGAACAAAATTGACAATCATCAATGGAGTGACAATTATGTGTTTTTGACGTTGGATGTACAAAGTTTGTACACGAGTATCAGGCACAAAGACGGTTTGAACGCCATGACCTTTTTTCTAAGCAAAAGGGAAATGGAACTTTACCAACACACAGCCATGTTATTGGACATGACACAATGGTGTTTAAACAATAATTTCTTTCTGTTTGATAGGTTGTATTATAAACAAATCCAAGGTACAGCCATGGGTACCTGCTTCACCCCCAGTTATGCTAATTTGCATATGGGCTGGTGGGAGGAGCAGGTACTCAGGCACCAATATCCACAAGAAATGTCAAACAACATCAAACTGTATACCAGATACATAGATGATATTTTTATTTTGTGGGAAGGCACGGAAGAATCTGCTATTAAATTTGCTATGGATCTAAACAAAAATGACCTAAATTTAAAATTCATATGCACTACAAGTAAAGAGGTGATTCACTTTCTAGATTTAGAAATATATCAGAAGAATGAAAGGATAGAAACAAAAACCTTCAGAAAATTAACATCAGGGAACTCCATACTACACGCAAGTAGTTTTCATCCGAATAAACTTATTCACAACATTCCATATGGGGAATGTTTGAGGATGAAAAGAAATTGCAGCTCTGTCACCACTTTCAATCAAGCTAAGAAAGAACTCTTTACTAGACTTAGTCATAGAGGATATAATGAACAAATATTGACTAAAGCAGAGAATAAAAGTGCTAAAATCCAGAGAATAGAGCTACTGAAACCAGACAACAAGAAAACGTCACAAGAGACAGGAGATTATCACAAAAAGACACCCCCCAGACTCATCACTGGCTATAATCTCTATCATAATAATCTAAGAAAAATACTGCTTAGACATTGGCCATCAGTACGGAATGATCCCGTAATAGGCGAGTTATGTAAAAAATCCCCGCAAATTACATTTAGGCGGGCCAAATCTATGCGCCAAGAACTTGTCTGTAACTCCCCTAGAGCGAGTGCCAAAACCGAATGGCTTAAACCGCAAAAAGGATTTTTCAAGTGCGCTAAATGTAAGGCATGCAAGTATGGTATTAACACCCGCAGCCTTACACTACCATTCAGGAACACTCCGTTTGAAATCCGCAGCAATTACACTTGTAAAACCGATTTTGCTGTTTATGTCTTAAGGTGTACCTGCAATAAATTCTACGTAGGTAGTACCATTCACCAAGTTCACGTAAGAATACTGCAGCATCTACGTGCCATTAACAAGGATGATCCAACTTATCCAGTGGCCCGACACATAAACACCATACACAATGGCAGAAGTGAAGACCTTACATTTTTTGTAATAGACAACATCCCTAAGAACAACAGGGGAGGGAATAGATTGTTGTCTTTACGTAAATTGGAATCAAGGTACATCATGCTACTAGACAGCAAAATCCCTACAGGATTGAACGCTGATGAAGCTTTAAGTGTACATCTGCAATAAGTATTGTACTTTAACTCAAGTTATTTCAGAAAATTATGGGTTCTACTCCTCTCTGTCCTAATCCACTCCACCGACACAGGCAGCACCTTAGACATGTAGATATTCGTTTCTTTCTTTTATGTTGTCTCTCAACCAATGTTAGTAGTTCGACTAATGGAGCCACATGTTATCACTACCCACTGGGGTAAAAATTTACATAGTTGTATTCTTTGTAGTCGACAACATGCAAGTTCTAATGTATGAGTATTTTACTCGTGTTTGATTTGTGTATCTTTTTCTTTTCTTGTTGACAAAATGAAAAAAATTTCTATGTCTATTACCAATTGGTTGGGTAACTATGGCAACAAAGGATTTAAATAACGTGGTAATTGTGCTGTACCTGTGTTCAGTGACCAAGGCGGCGAGTCCGTCGAAACGCGTTTGGCCATTTGCTGTAAATAAATATTTTTCTTTGACGAATCTCCCACGGAGTCAGCGCCTCTTCATAAACAGCTTGAACTGGATTGTTGAATATATATATATATATATATATATATATATATATACTCCACACTGTCCCCTTAAAGCCAAGGAAACACTCGGACACTCCGTAGAAAGCAAATATTTAATGCTTGCTGGATTAAATATTTGCTTTCTACGGAGTGTCCGAGTGTTTCCTTGGCTTTAAGGGGACAGTGTGGAGTGTATACGAGGAGTTCCGGTATCCTGACTCGGACCGCCCGCGACAGCCCTCGGTTCATTACCGGAGTTGGTGGAGTATATATTATATATATATATATATATATATATATATACACACAATCTCCTCTCACTCTTACAAGGAGGGAATCAGCACTCGGGTTGTAGTTTGGAAGTATTTAATCTACAAAGGACGCGATCCATGCATTTCGGCTAGTCCAAACCTGGATCACTATACAAGACGTTATTTAAGCTTCCTTATTTAAATTTAGAAATGGCTCCAGTTGCCAACATTAACAAAGGACTGCATATTACATTATTTAATCCAAACAAAGGTTCAAAGTGTTTGAGAAAATACAATTACATATACAAAAATGAATAAACAATTAATTAAAGCAACAACCACATCAGTGCACACATAGAAGTGAAAAATTCATATATATATATATAGAAAGACGGCCCATGCAGGAAGAATCTACAAAAACATACACATTTTATTCAATAAAAATCTAATATCATAGAGCTCAGAATTGTAAGCTGGTACTTCTGTTTAAGAATTATCGTGCGGTGTGACGGGATTAATTCTGACTGCACACATGAAGCAAGTATAAGGGAGGAATGGTTCTCCTACCCCGTGGCTAATTTCGCCGGTTTATCTCTAAGCAGTTACGGAGGCAACCAAATTATTCGAGCTGAACATAAAATTGTTTCCAGCTAATCGCCTTTTATTAAATCTATTCCCTCATAATTGACTGTTAAGTTCGCCTTCCATTATTTGATTGGAAATTGTCTGTTGGGATGCTCAGTTACATTTTATGTCCTGAAGATGACCGTGGATTAATAACAAAGGTCGAAACGTTGTCGACGCAAGGACACATTCTCTTGCTTGTTGTAGTTTCAGTGTTCTGAAACTCCGTCTTGTATGTAACCTCTTTTTGTCTGCCACCTGTCTGGTTGTGTACTTTTACTAAATGTTATATGTACCAGCTTACAATTCTGAGCTCTATGATAATATATTTTTATTGAAAAAAATGTGTATGTTTTTGTAGATTCTTCCTGTATGGGCCGTCTTTCTATATATATGTATTTTTCTATATACATATGAATTTTTCACTTCTATGTGTGCACTGATGTGGTTGTTGCTTTAATTGTTTATTCATTTTTGTATATGTAATTGTATTTTCTCAAACACTTTGAACCTTTGTTCGGATTAAATACTGATTGCCCCTGGTTCAGGTGGTTAGGGCTGCCCCTGTGGTAATTAATGATGCATATTACATTAAACCAGAAAAGATGTCAGCCATATTGGCCTGGTCACGATGCGAAAATTCAGGAATTCATACAATAAAGAAAACAAGTGTTAATATGCACACAATGTAATTTCAGCATATCTTGCCCAGTGACCGCCATACCTGTATGTTTGTCAACGTGACTTGTTCATAATAAAAATACTTATGATTGCAAACATCTACATAAACAATGGCCAACACATTACTTTAAAGTGAAAGGCTATCGGCTATATTGATCTGGGCACGTTGCATATTATAGAGGTTCTTACACAAAAGAAAAGAAATAAAAAGGGGTGTTAATATACACACACTATCCCTAAATAAAGTTCTAGTGATTATAGTTCCATTCCATTCACAGCGCATTTGAAATGTCATGAGTGATGTCTTGAGTGATGTCACTGATCAGGTCATGAATGATGTAATGTCTGAGGTCATAAGCAGTGCATTGCGGGGACGTACGTTCTAGTTAGCTCAGGTAACTATAACTGCTGAATTTCAGTGGTTTTGTACAAGTGAAATCTGAGTTTAACTATAACGTCCCAGTAATCTGTTTTTTTCAACGAATTTCTAGTTTTTTTTAATGTTAAGTAAGATGCCTATCACAATGGATGGTGGGGGTTGGAAGCAGGGCCGGGCCTGGTCTGGCATTGTGCTGTCCTCCACCCAAGCTTGCTGCTCCTGCCTCCCCTCCTCCTTGGCATCCATTGTCCATTCCCCTGCTCCCTCATAACAGCCCTATGTGGCCGTTGTTCTTCCACTGGCCTTCTCGCCTCTCTGAACAGTTAGCTTGCTGCCCCATCCACTTTCTACTATCCACTGTTGTCTGAATCCATGCACTAGCCTCCTCCCTTCTGTCATGCATGGTCTGATGTGCTGCCACTGCCCTCCATTTAGCATGATGTCCCACCGCCGAACACATGCATTTCCGGATCCACACGAACCCAAATTCCACCTTAAGAAGCACCCTCGTCTACAGACCCCGAGGACCCCGACCTCAATTCTGCGACTCCATCGCCAACCTCATCAGCACGCACGCGCTGACCTCCACCAACTACATCCTCCTCGGAGACCTAAACTTTCACCTAGAGAACAACAACGACAGCAACTCCTCCACCCTGACCGACAACCTCGCCAACCTCGGACTGAAACAACTCGTCTCGTCGCCGACCCACAAAGCCGGCCACACGCTTGATGTCATCTTCTCCTCAAGCCCCCACGTTACCTTCAGCCACACCTCCGAACTCTCCTGGACAGACCACCACTGCATCCACTTCTCCTTCTGTAAACCGCCCACACACCACCGCACCCTACAGACCCCCGCCGCCGCTGGGGCAAAATCACCGAAGAACAACTACAAACAAACCTCGCACTCAACCCCCCGATGACCCCAACCAACCCAGGTGAAGGGGCACTCGCCCTCGAACGCTGGATGAACAACTGCGCCAACACCATCGCTCCACTAAAAAACCCCACCAACACAGACACCAGCAGAAGTCAGCCTGTTCACCCTGGCACTCCTCAACTCCAAACGCACATGCCGGAAACTAGAAAACATATGGCACAACGACAAGACGCCAGACAGCCGTACTGCTCACAGAGACGCCATCCACAACCACCATCACCTCATCAGGACCCCCAAAAGAATCTCCTTCACAGACCACCTTGACAACAACGCACACAACAGCAAGGAGCTCTTCACCATCGTGAAGGAACTCTCCAACCCCAGCTCCAACGCCAACGACATCCCACCATCGCAAGCCCTGTGCGACTCCCTCGCCACCTTCTTTCACCAGAAAATCACCGACATCCATGACCGCTTCAGACCCCGGACGACCCCTGCCAACCGCACCGCACCCCACCGCCCACGACACCCTGACATCCTGGTCCAACGTAACCATCGAAGAGACAATAAAGACCATGGGTACAATCCACTCCGGATCCCCATCCGACCCTCTCCAGCACCACATCTTCAACAAAGCCAGCAAGTCCACCGCTCCCCACCTGCACAGAATCATCAACCTGTCCTTCGAGACCGCCATCTTCCCTGAGATCTGGAAGCACGCAGAGATCAACGCCCTACTGAAGAAACCCAAGGCGGACCCTAGCGACCTCAAGAACTTCAGGCCCATCTCCTTGCTTCCATTCCCTGCTAAGGTCATCGAGAAGATAGTAAACACCCAGCTCACCCGGCACCTCGAAGACAACATCCTCCTAGACCCGTCCCAATCTGGATTCTGCAGCAACCACAGCACCGAGACAGCCCTCATAGCCGCCACAGACGGCATCAGGATTCTGCTGGACAAAGGCGAGACGGCTGCCCTCATCCTCCTGGACCTCTCCGCCGCCTTCGACACCGTCTGCCACCGCACACTACGCACGCGCCTCCACGACGCAGGGATCCGTAACAAGGCCCTGGACTGCACCTCCTCCTTCCTCTCCGGCAGAACGCAGAGAGTCCGCCTCCCCCCGTTCCGATCAGAGGCCTCCAAGATCATCTGTGGCGTCCCTCAAGGATCCTCCCTCCGCCCGACACTATTCAATATCTACATGGCACCACTAGCACGCGTCGCCCGACAGCACAACCTCAACATAATCTCATACGCCGACGACACTCAGCTGATCCTCTCCCTCACAAAGGACCCCCTCACCGCCAAATCCAACCTTCACCAGGGAATGAAGGCCGTCGCTGACTGGATGGAGGACAACCGCCTCAAACTGAACACAGACAAGACGGAAATCCTCATCCTCGGACCCAACCCCTCCGCATGGGATGACTCCTGGTGGCCCACTTCACTGGGGTCCCCCCCCGGCCCCCACAGACCACGCACGCAACCTGGGAGTAATCCTCGACTCGAAACTCTCCATGACCAAACAAGTCAACGCAGTCTCCTCCACCTGTTTCAACACCCTCCGCATGCTCCGCAAGATCTACAGATGGATTCCGACCAACACAAGGAAAACAGTCACCCAGGCCCTAGTCAGCAGCAGACTCGACTACGGAAATGCCCTCTACGCCGGAGCCCCGTCCAAGCTCATCAGCAGATTACAGAGAATCCAGAATGCCTCCGCACGCCTGATCCTCGACGTCCCGCGCCGCGACCACATCACCCCCCACCTGAGGAACCTGCACTGGCTCCCCGTCGACAAAAGAATCTCCTTCAAGCTCCTGATCCACACACACAAAGCACTCCACAAAACCGGCCCAGCCTATCTCAACAGTCGACTCTCCTTCTACGTACCCAACAGGAACCTCCGCTCCGCCGACCACGCCCTGGCCACAGTCCCACGCATCCGTAGAACCACTTCCGGAGGCAGGTCCTTCTCCCATCGCGCCGCCAAGACCTGGAACACCCTCCCCCTCGACCTGCGACAAACCGAAAACCTGCTGATTTTCAGGGGACAACTCAAGACCTGGCTCTTCGACCAGTAACAGCGCCTCCGCCCCACCCCTCCTCCCAGCGCCTTGAAACCCTCACGGGTATGTAGTGAGCTTTACAAATTATGTGATTGATTGATTGATTTCACTCCTCCTGCCCATCATTGCTCTCCTGCTTAGCCTCTGTGCTTAGCTTGCTGCCCCTACTCTCTTCTCCCCTGCCCTCCGATGTCTGTGTGCATGCCCCTGATCCATGCTGTTTGCCCACCATGTTCCATGGACCTGCCCCTCCTATCAGTTTTCTGTTGAGCTGCCACTCCCCTCCCACCTGCCTAGCATTGTCAGGTGACTATAACCTCTCCCTGCCACCTCCACACTGCCTGTCCACATTCCATGCCCCTATCCCCTTCCTCCCGTCCTCCATGGTCCATTTTACTGCCACATCCTTCTGCCCTCCCTGGTCTGTTGTGCTGCAACTGCTCCTCCTGCCTGCCCCGCATGGTCTGTTGTGAGGATCCTTCCCCTGAACTCTATTGTCTGTGCCCAGCTCCTACCCCTCCCTTCTATTTTTTTTTTTTTTAATATTATTATTAAAGTTTTCCATCAGCGTAGTGAAACCAACTACAGAGAAGAATAAAGAGGACTCAATCCTCAATGCACATATCAGGGGAAATCCGTGCTGCCCCCCTAAGCCCCCAACCCTCCACCCTCTCTACCCCCATCCCCCCGTCAGTGTGCCCGCATCAACCCCTTCTTCACTTCTGCTGGGAGTGGCCCGGGGTCCGGGAAATCCGAGCCCAAGGCAATCCAAAGAGCATGTCCACTGTTCTCAGGACACCAGTGACCCCTCCCCCCCCCCCCCGCGCCACCCATCCAGACCCCAGACGCCCACCATGACTATTCGGCAAGTACTAGTACTTTGTGCGAACGCTGAGTCCTCCACAAATGTACCTAAGTGTCTCTAGTCAGTGCGGACTCTCCAGTCGGCCCAGGGGGCCCCACGCCGGGTTCCACACTCCTATCCCCGTCCACAGGATCCCTATCCTCCGTACTCAGCTCCTCCAAGGATCTAAGCCCTTCCACCAGAGCCCCCCACGCCCTTGCCGCCTCCAGCGCTTTGTCATTAGCCGCGCGTCTGGCTATCTGCAGGCGCAGCGTCCCCTCACTTCCCGCCCAGGACAAGAAGCTCGCCTGCCATCTCCGAAAGCTCGGCCCAGATCTAGCTTTCCAATGCATAGTGAGCTCCCTCTTCGCCATTATCAATCCTAGATCATAAAACTTGCTGGTAATCTTGGTTTTGGAGGTGTGCGGAAACCACAACAACAGGCAAGTCCCCATCTCAGCCTCCAGCTCTCGCTCCGTCACTTGGTTCAGGCACGCCACCACATCCGCCCAATAAGAGCCCAGTCCCACACAAGACCAAAACATATGACCAAAATCAGCACCCTCCACTCTGCACCGAGGGCACGGCGATTGGGAGCCTCTGAAGTACTGCCGGAGTTTGACCGGAGTGAAGTAAGCCCTGTGTAAGGTATAAAATTGGACCAGTTGGAATCTGGCATTGCGCGTGTCCTTCCAGGCCCGCCGCACTAGCTGCGCCCACGTCGTCTCGGGAATAGGCCTACCTAGATCCCCTTCCCATTTACCCCTCAGGGCATCCAGAGGTGGTACCCTCTCTGTGGACAACCGCTTGTATAAACAAGTGATAGCCTTGAACGTACCCGCCGCCATCGTGACAAACTGACACCCCAAAGAAATCGGGGGCTCCGAAAGCCCCATCTTCCACTGTCGCTGGATCGCCGCCACCAATGCAGTGTGCAGAAGATAATCCCCCTCGGTAAATCGTACGCCTCGTGCAATTCCTGAAACGGCAACAATACGCCATCCCTATATAAATCTCCCATCATGTGAACCCCCCGCTCCTCCCAACCAGCCAACGCCGACCAATCCCCGCCATGAGGGAGGGCCGTACACATGCCCAGCGGAATCTCCGGGGCATACGGGGCTACGAAGCCTGCTCGCTTCTGACTCCGAATCCAGCACAAGCGGAGTGTACGCTCCTCGAGGGTAAGCTGATCCAGCTGGAGACTCTGCCGAAGCACAATAAAGCACCGCACATGCCGCGGAATGACCCTACCCTGTGGGCCCTCTGGGCCCCGAAACTCGCGCGCCACGGCCTGCGTCAGCCACTGCAGCTGCGCCGCCAGATAGTACCATTCGAATTCCGGGACCGCCAGTCCCCCCTCCTCCCTCTGACTCATCAAAGTGGACAGGGCCATCCGGCGCCTCCCCGTTCCCCATATAAATCCTGTCAGCAAAGTCCGAAGCATCTTAAAAAAGGTGACCGGGATCCATATCGGCAAGGTACGGAAAAAGTATAGTAATCGCGGCAGGGCTATCATCTTCAGCAGCGCGACCCGCCCAGCCACCGATAAAGGAAGAGTGTGCCAAAATGCCATGCTACCCTTGAGCCCCCGCAGCGCAGCACCCACATTCCCCTCGAAAAGGTCAGCTGGGGCGTGGAATATACGGACGCCCAAGTATGGCAAGCAGGCAGGCTCCCACCGCAAGTCGGTGGACTCCAAAGGCGGTCGGGTGCCAGAGGTCAGAGCAAACAGGCAAGTCTTAGACCAATTCACCTGCAACCCCGACAATTGCCCAAACTCCCTAAGTAGGGTTCTGGCGCCCCGTAGAGAGCCCCCTGCATCTGCCAGATACAGCAAGAGGTCATCCGCATATAGCGATATGTAATGCAGCTCATCCCGCAGCCGAACGCCCCCGTAACACTGTCCCCTTCTGGCATGAGCCGCCAGGGGCTCAATTGCCAGCGCGAACAACAGCGGGGATAATGAACAGCCCTGGCGAGTGCCCCTCATCACCGGACAGGCCGCCGAAATAGTGCGCCCCGTACGAACCCTAGCCGTGGCGGAGCTATATAGCAGTCTGGTCCACCGCACAAAGTTATCGCCCAGTCCGAACTCCTTCAGCACTCGGAACAGATACGGCCACTCCACACTATCAAATGCTTTTTCGATATCCACCGATAGTACCACTGCCTCCGGCATATCCTTACCCCTCCCTTCTAACCTCCATGATCCTTTGTGAATGCCCCCGCACCCTCCTTCTTGCCTATCATGGCCAAACTGCTGCCACTAACCCTCTTGCTTGCCATGCATGGTCTTCTGTGCTGGCACGGCCCCTCCCATCTTCCCTGTGTGGTCAGCTAGCTGCCCCGACCCCCTCCCACCTTCCCTCCATGGTCTGTGTGTATTCCATTGTAGTGTCACTGTTGCCCTCCATGGTGTGTTGTGCTTCTAGTGCCCATCCTGCCTGACCTTCATGGTCAGGTTGCTGCTCCTGCCCTACCCCCTTGCCCCCTGCCCTCCCTTTTCATGTGCAGACCCCTATTCCCTCCCTCCTGGCTTGTCTGTTCCATTGTCATGCCCCTGATCCCTCCCTCCTGCCCTTTATGGTCCGTTATGCTGCAGCTTTCTCTCCTGCCTGTCTAGTATGATCAGCTTGCTGCCATTGCCTCTTTCCCCTCTGTTCTCTGTTGTCCATTTGCATGGTCCTGTCCCCTCCCTATTGCTTCCCATGGTTTTTTGTGCTGCACTGCCGTCCCACATGTGTGGTATATTGTGCTGCTGCAAACCCTGATGCCAGTCCTGTAAGTTCAGTTAGGTGAACCTGTCCATATCCCTCCTGTCCTCTGTTATCCGAGTCCATGTCCCTACCCCAATTCCTCCTGCTTCCATGATCCAATGTACCATACTTGCTAACATTTTGAACTTGGTAAGAGGAAGATTTTGAAAAAAAAAACCTGGGGAATTGATTTTTCCCATTGACTTGCATACAAAAAGAGGAGATTGTAGACAAGAGACAGGTAAAATAAAGCCCTTTTGGGCTTAAAAACATTGGGCGTTTTCTACCTGAATCGTCTCTGTTGGCATGAATTGGTGTACTACCACTCCCTCTTCCTTCTGCCCTCAATGGTCTATTATATTGCCACAGCCTCTCTTGCCTGTCCTGCATTGTTGGTTTGTTGCCCATGCCCCCTTTCCACTGCCCTCAATGTTTTATTGCCACTGCCCTTCCTGCCTGCCCAGTGTGGTCAAATTGTTGCCTCTGCACCCTCCTACCTGCCTTCAATTTTCCGAGTCCGAGTCCGTGCCCCTGACCTCTGCCTCCTAACAGTATCCTAATGAACAACTAGATTGCTAACATTCTATATTTATTACAAAAGTGTGGCACGCCTGAAGTCATCTTGATGTAATCAAAATTGTAATACCTAAAGCATTTCCTATAGAAAATATAGAAATGAGAGGGTTGTATTTTCATAGAAATTATGGTTAGTGCTCTAAAAAAACTAAAATGAGGACATATTGTCTGAGTTCTCAAATAGGGACAAAGCACTTTTAAATGATTTGTATCTTTGTTTTTTAATCCAGTTGACCACTTGATTAAATGTTACGCTTAGGGGAGAGAATGTGGTGTTGGTTCCCCAGTTGCAAAGTCTGCAGCTCTGGAAGCATGTTGGAGTTTCTGCTTCAGCTCGACATTCTGTGATAATGGTCAAATCACTTAATCTCCCCATGACTACAACCAAAATGAGTTTGTCCTTGTATGATGTAATCAATGCTCATGTAAATCGCTCCAATATCTGACCAGTCTGCACTACATAAAACTGCAAAAGAACAAAGGATAGAAAGTGTTTTCCACACTTCTGTCATTGGGCTATACGTGGGCTACATTGGGTGATATTTGTGCTACTTTTCGGTTCCTTTTTCTCTGGTGGCCATCTTGGGAGACTTCAGTTAAATTCATTAAACTTTATTCGATCTGATTTAGAAACCTAGATCATAAAAGTATACATAAAAACAGTAAATCCTCTTTCTTAATACAATACAGTGAAAATCAATTAAAACCAGTAGGTAAAAACGGGTGTTACAAAGCCCGATTCAGAGCAACTTCAGGTTAACAGAATAGTAAAGTTCAATGTTTCGCAAGATCAATCTCATGTACTTTGTGCTAAATACGCAAAAAGGGGTCCAAGTAAGATGCAACGCTCCAATACCTGACCAGTCTGCACTATCTAAAACTGAAAAAAATAAAGTGTTTTGCACACTTCTGTCATTGGGCTATATGTGGGCTACATCTGGGTGATATTTGTGTTACATTTTGGCTTTTTTTTTCTCTGGTGACCATCTTGGGAGACTTATTTGTTTTGAAGTTTCCTAATTTCCTCATTTACTGCAGTCTCCTCAGTAGGAAATGCTTTCAGTGTTTTACTTTGATTCCATCAAGAAGGCATTCAGATGTGTCACACATTTACCATACATTCAGAATGTTAGCACTCTAGTTGCTTATTAGATTACTGTAGTAAAGCTACTACTCACCAGGGACTTAACTGGAAGTCTACTGCTGGTATTGAAAGTGATTGTTTCAGTCTGCATGTCAGAATTTTCGAATGAAATAGAAGAGGATTTGAGATCTCACTTAAAACATGCCCTAATTTTTCTTTCTGCAGCACTAACCATAATTTCTATGGCAAAATTAACCCCCTCATTTTGTTCCTTTTTGAATTAAATGCTTTAAGTGTTACCAGTTTATTCCAATCAAGATGGCTTCAGGTCTACCATAATTTTGTCATTAGTAAGACTGTTGTCACTCTAGTTGTTCTTTAGAACACTGGGATGCTGCAGTAGAACACAAAGGAATCAACTTACTGTTGAAATAGAAAAGAAAGATGTTTGAGATCTCCCTTAAAACATGTCCTAATTCTTCTTTCCACAGCACTAACCATAATTTCTATGACAAAATGAACCTCCTCATTGTGTTCCTTTTTAAAGTTAATGTTTTAAGTGTTATCAGTTTATTCCTCTCAAGATGGCTTCAGGTGTGCCAGACTTTTGTCTTAAGTAAGACTGTTAGCTCTCTAGTTGTTCTTTAGAGCAGTCTGGTAAGCTGCAGTAGAACACAAAGGAATCAACTGACAGTCTCTGCCCTTGTTGGATGTACACGTTTTACTGAGAATGTAAAACTTAATTCTCACATGACTGAGAAAGATAATGTGAATTTACAGAAAATGTGCTCTCATTTTAGCTTTTGGAGCACCTTCCAAACCTCTATGGGACAAGCATGAGAAAATAGTTTTCTCTCAAACATGATTCATGATATCCCAGCAGAAGGATTTTCACAGGGTAAAATCACCTTAGAACACACCACAATTCCTAAAATGAGTATGGTACCATCAACAAAAGAATTCTAATGTAACTAAAGTCGGTTATCACCCTTTATAGTTCTCTTTTTGGTGACCTTCAAAACCTTCTATTCACTACAATGCATTTCATGGGGTGCTATCATGTATATCTGAAAGAAACACGTTAGATTCGTCACCTTAGAATATCCCCAGGCGTCAGGCTGGATCCGGAAAGATTTTTGTAGCAATACCCCTTGCGCGTCGCTAGGCGTCATCTGTGGCTCCGCGTCCGTCGTCGGCGTCGTGTGCCGGAATGACGTCGTCGGAGTACTTAGACGCCGCCCTCGCGTGCTGACGTCAGTTCTTCTTTTTTCCGCGCCAGTAAGCGCCGATCCGGGAAGAGCTTACCCC
Source organism: Triturus cristatus (assembly GCF_964204655.1). Taxonomy (NCBI): domain Eukaryota; kingdom Metazoa; phylum Chordata; class Amphibia; order Caudata; family Salamandridae; genus Triturus; species Triturus cristatus. The sequence goes on along the minus strand of NC_140593.1, from coordinate 69,193,711 downwards.
TAGTCATTTTTTGACTAACTTTTTGACTCTTTTTGGTCTCTCGACTCGACTCTGGTAGGATGCCTGGTTTAAAAACCTGTGACGCCTGATGTCGGTGACGTATCACCATCGCCGGTGCCTTTACTGCCTGGGGGCCGACCACGATGCGGAGTCGTGCCCCGACTGTCAGGCCTTGACATCGAAAGCTAGGCGGGAGCGGTCCCGTAAGCTTCTCGAGCTTCGGCACTCAGCTTCGCGCCGCTCTCGGTCCTGGTCCAGGAGGAGGTCCAAGGACCGATCGCGGAGCCACAGCCATCGTCATCGCTCGTCGGGTAAGTCGAAGCACTCCAAGAAGTCCAAGAGACGACATCGCTCTTCGGACTCCCCTCGCCGGTCGCGTGACTCGACCGAGGGTCAGGGTGGTCCCACCCCCGCGGCTCCGTCGGAGCCGCAGGAGCCGCGTCCATCGCGAAACCCGCCGGTCCCTGGGACGGATGCGACTCCGGCGGAAGTCAGTGTCTTCCTCTCGGCCATGAGGGGCCTGGCTCCGCAGGCGCGCCTTCGGGCCCCGCAGGTTCGACTGGGCGACCTCGCGTGCCGGCGGCTCCGGCGCCGTCGACGGCTCCGGCCCAACGCCGCAGGTCCCCGAGGGATCCAGGCCTGGATCTCGGTCGGCACCGGTCGACCTCACGGCGCCGACACCGGTTCCACCTCCGATGCTGTCCCCGGACGACGTCGTTCCCCAGTTTAGCCCCGGTCCGGGACCGGCGCGGCGCCGTCCGGCGCTGCTGCAGGCGCCTATTGGTGAACGCTTCATCTACTGCCCGGCTCCGATCGTTCCTCCTGTTTATCGGGAATCGGATGACGAGGGCGACTGGGAGGGATATGATGACCCTAAGGCCACTCAGGCCCAACTTTCTCAGGACTGGGTAGAGGAATTGGGGGATGCCAGCGGTCTGGATACCTCCCCGGACGCTGGTTTCATCTCTCCTCCGACTGTGGCCTCGGAGGAGGGTGCAGCCTTCTCAGTGGTGCTGCGCAAGGCGGCCGAAGCCCTAGGGCTCGAGTTGCCTGCTGTGGCCGTGAGGACTAACGTCCTCACTGAGGTCCTTCAACCGACAGCAAGCTCCCCTGAGCCTATGCTGCAGTTTAATGAGGCCCTCATTGACGTTCTGCAGGGCACTTGGTCCAAGCCCTCCACAGTCCCTCCTGTGGACCGGAACATTGACCGGCGCCACTGCCCTGCTCCGGGCGACCCCAGTTTCCTCTCCCAACACCCCACCCCCGAGAGTCTGGTTATCCAGGCCTCAACCTCCCAATCCTCCTTCCCGTCCGCTCCTCCGGATCGGGAATCCAAGAGGTTGGAACAGTTTGGCAAGAAACTGTTCTCGTCCCTGAGTTTGGGACTGCGGTCTTTAAATACCGCTTGCCTGTTGGACCGTTATTCCCACTCTCTGTGGGATACGGTGGAGGATGTGCTGCCTTTGTGCCCGGTGGAGGCCCGGACACGACTCACTCAAGCACTTGCTGACGGTCGAGATGCAGCACGCCATGCCATACGGTGTGGACTTGACACCACGGACTCGCTGGGTTGGGCGATTTCCACCACGGTGGCGCTTCGGCGTCACGCCTGGCTGAGGTCCACGTCTTTTTCGGGGGATGTCCAGAGTTCCCTCATGGACATGCCCTTTGATGGCACTCGCCTTTTTGGTGAGAAGGCGGACAGTGCGCTGGCTCGGTTCAAGGACTCCCAGGCCACGGCCAAGTCCTTGGGTCTTTCGGCCCCGCGGTCGCAGACTTCCGCCTTTCGTCCCTTTCGTGGCCAAGGAAGGGGCGCCTCCTCACGTCCGCCCAGCCACCGGCCGCAGAACCAACCTGCACGCGGTCGCGGACGTGGATTCCGCCGAGGTGGTACTGGAGGTCAACGTGCCGGTCAGTCCACATCCACCCCGGCAGCATCCGCCTCAAAGCCCTCCTAGTCCGAGCTTTCAGGCCCATTCAACGCCAGTGGGTGGCAGAGTTCGCCATCACCTGCTCCACTGGCGCTCGTTCACGTCGAACAGGTGGGTGCTGCAAATCGTCCGGAGGGGCTACTCCCTCCCCTTCGAGACGACCCCTCCAGCCATACCACCGTATGTCGGGGGATCATTTGCATCTTCTGCGAGAGGAAGTTTCAGCCCTCTTGGCCAAAGAGGCCGTCGAGCGCGTTCCTGGTCCAGAAGTAGGTCGTGGTTGTTATTCCCACTACTTTCTGGTTCCCAAGAAGGGCAAAGGGGGGCTACGCCCGATCTTGGACCTCAGGAGCATCAACGCCTTCCTCCGGAAGGACCGGTTCAAGATGCTCACTTTAGCTCAGGTTCTGGCTGCCCTAGACCCTGGAGACTGGATGGTAGCGTTGGACTTGCAGGACGCCTATTTCCACATCCCCGTCCTGCCGGCCCACCGGCGTTACCTGCGGTTCACGGTGGGTCAGGAGCACTTTCAGTTCACCGTGCTCCCCTTCGGCCTCACCAGTGCCCCTCGGGTGTTCACGAAAGTGATGGCAGTGGTCGCAGCTCATCTGCGCAGATCAGGGGTTCCGGTCTTCCCCTATCTCGACGACTGGCTGTTGAAGGCGGGCTTCCCCCAGCTAGTCGTCTCCCACCTCCAGACTACGGCCGACCTCCTGCACTCGCTGGGATTCTCCATCAATGTGCCGAAGTCGCACCTGAGTCCCTCCCAGAATCTCCTTTTCATTGGAGCGGTTCTCGATTCGTCGCAGTTCCGGGTCTATCCGCCGGAACAGCGGGTCCGGGACATTCAGTCCCTGATTTCCATCTTCCGGCCTCTGTCCTGGGTTTCGGTCAGGTTGGTGCTGCGGCTTCTGGGGCTGATGACCTCCTGCATCCTGTTGGTACCTCACGCCAGGTGGCGGATGCGGGCTCTGCAGTGGGACCTGAAGTTTCAGTGGGCCCAGCATCGAGGCAACCTGTCCGACCATGTCCTGATCTCGGAGGGCACTGCGAACCAGCTGCAGTGGTGGCTCACGAATCGCGATTGGGTCAGCGACAGATCCCTCTCCCTACCCCAACCGGAGCATGTCCTAGTGACGGATGCGTCCCTCCTGGGATGGGGGCGCCATATGGGAGTGGCGGAGATCAGAGGACTCTGGTCTCCGGCGGAGACTCGGCTCCAAATCAACCTATTGGAGCTGAGGGTGATCCGACTTGCACTGAAAGCCTTCCTTCCCTCTGTCCGGGGAAGTGTCATGCAGGTGTTCACGGACAACACCTCCGCCATGTGGTATTGCAACAAACAGGGCGGGGTGGGGTCGTGGACCCTTTGTCAGGAGGCTCTGCGCCTCTGGACATGGCTGGAACATCAGGGCATCACCCTGGTGGTTCAACATCTGGCGGGCTCTCTGAACGCCAGAGCAGACAAACTCAGCCGCCGGTGCATGATGGATCACGAATGGCATCTGAACTCGGACGTGGCGCAAGGTCTCTTTCTGCAGTGGGGAGAGCCTTGGTTAGATCTATTCGCCACCGAAGAGAACGCGCAATGTCAGCAGTTCTGCGCGTTGGAATTTCCAAGGCGGCACTCGCTCGGAGACGCTTTTCGTCACGAGTGGAGTTGCGGTCTGTTGTACGCCTTTCCGCCTATACCACTTCTGCCCAGAGTGCTGAAGAAGATCAGGCGCGACCGGGCCTAAGTCATCTTGGTGGCTCCGGATTGGGCATGGAGGTACTGGTATCCCGAGCTACTCAGTATGTCCATCGATCCCCCGATACGACTGCCTCTTCAGGAGGACCTTCTGTCGCAGGGGACGGTCCTCCACCCGAACCTGTCCAGCCTCCACCTCCATGCGTGGAGATTGAGCGGCGGCAGTTGATGCCGTTTGACTTGCCTCCTGAAGTCTGTGATGTCATTCTGGCAGCCAGGCGTCCCTCCACAAAGACGGTATATGCCTGCCGGTGGAACAAATTTGTGGCATGGTGCACAGCAAATCAACAGAAGGGGGGCCCCAAACAACACAAATAGAGGTAGAGACAATGGGGAGACTAATTCAAAGCAAACGGAGACAAACTCTACCTTATTTATCAAAAAAGTACACAGTATCAATAAGTATCTTTAGATGCAAGCTAGAGACACACAAAGGAAGGAGAACAAAGAACATACAATTGAATACATATATAAGTACACACACAGCTTTGATTGAAATGTTATACAAATATTTATTGCATTACTTTAGATAAATGATGTAAATAGATATAGTACATTAAAGACTTTTAAGTAAAACAAATTACAGAAAAAAACAAATTCAAAAAACAGATTCAGAAAACACAGGTTCCCACTTCAGGTAGAGTTTGTCTCCGTTTGCTTGGAATGGTGCACAGCAAAGGCTGTGGATCCCCTTTCTGCCCCTCTTTCTGAGGTTCTCCTCTTTCTTCTTTCTTTGGCCCAGCAGGGCTCTGCTCTGGGCATCTTGAAGGGTTATCTTGCTGCAATCCTTCAAAAGATGAAGAGAGGCTCCACCGTCTGGACCCAAAACGTGCGCTGTCATTTTATTTGGCCCGCACAAACCAGTTCCGGGTGGACGACCAACTTTTTGTTGGATATGTAGGTGCGAAGAAGGGTAAAGCTGTGCACAAGCGGACCATCTCGCGATGGGTCGTGTTTTGTATTAAACTCTGCTATTCTTTGGCGAAAAAGGTCCCTCCTGTTGGGCTGCGAGCCCATTCCACCCGGGCCACAGCGGCGACAACTGCCCTGGATCGGGGAGTCCCCTTGCAGGACATCTGTCAGGCGGCGACGTGGGCTTCACTGCACACGTTCGCCAAGCACTATGGCCTGGACAGCCAAGTCCGGAGAGATGACCACTTTGGCCGTTCTGTTCTCCAGGACTTTCTGGTGTGATCTTGGTTCGCAGGCCCACCTCCGGGGTTGGTATTGCTGGGGTATCTATTCTAAGGTGAGGAATCTAACTAACGTGTTTCTTTCAGAGGAACAAGTTACTTACCTTCGGTAACGATGAATCTGTAAGAAACATTAGTTAGTTAGATTCCTCACCGACCCACCCAGCCTCCCCGTTCTGCGAACCGACATCTAGGGTTAAAGTTCTCCCTTTCAGGGCCCTAGATTTTTTGGCACCAGTGTCGGTCTCTGGCATGGCTCAGCGTCCCGGGCGCGGAAAGCTATGTATAAGAACTAACGTCAGCGCGCGAGGGCGGCATCTAAGTACTCCGACGTCATTCCAGCGCACGACGCCGGCGCGGAGCAGCAGACGACGCCTAGTGACGCGCAAGGGGTATTGCTACAAAAATCTTTCCGGATCCAGCCTGACGCCTGGGGATATTCTAAGGTGAGGAATCTAACTAACTAATGTTTCTTACAGATACATCGTTACCGAAGTAACTTGTTCATTGGTCCCAAGATGGTTGCCAACAATTCCAGGATGAAGTGCGGACAGCCAATCAGAGATGTGTGGTTAGGCTCCGCCCAGATATCAATATTTTTTTATTTTTGAATTTAGAAACTACTGAACGGATTTACACCATTTAAAAAAGGGGCACTTTCTGAACAAAGAGCCACCTTTTTGTCAAATTTAGTGTAATTCCGTTCTGCAGTTCGGGCTGTAGCAGTGTCTAAAGTTCCCATGGAAATTAACATGGGTAAAACGTGTTTTGGGACCCCCTTTTTTCTCAGCCCCTGCTTGACGAATCACCCCGAAACTTTCAGAACAGGAGCTGACCGGAGCGCCCCACCAGTTTTGAAAATTCCGCGAAGATTTGTCAAACGGCGCCAAAGATATTGGTAAATCTCCTATGGATAATAGGTCCTAACTATAACTACCTACTGGCGTCCCCGCCAGTAAGTAATATATATATATATAGTGTGTATATATAATATATATATATATAGTGTGTATATATAATGTGTGTGTATATATACACTTACACACATAAAGACACGCCCTTTTTGCAGGTGGTCGTTCTAAAAAGAGAAATTTGAGTTGCCGAGATTTAGACAATCAGCTGGGAGGATGCTTACTCTTGTTCTCCCGCTAGGTGGTGATGTTGCTTTACTTTAGATGTCTCTGTGGCATTCTGTTCACAGCCGCTTGTCCTTATTAATATCGCGTGTCCTCTGCTGCTCGTTTATTTACTCGTTTGTATATTTTTCGAGGTTTATGTAGCGGGAACGTAGGCAGTTCGAAACTGTCAAATTCTGTAAATTAACATAAACATAAAACAACATAAATTACAGAGCAGGCACAATCTATCCTTGCAGGTGAAGCAAATATCCACCAGTGGGAATACACCATCTGTGGCGAAAAAGAGAACACTTAACCTGGACTGACACGATTCTCCGGGGTAAATCGATAAAGTACAAAAGTAGCCTTTTTCAGGTTAGTGAGGCCAAAGGCAGGAGAACAAAAAATGCGTTACTCTGGAAGGGAAGGAAGCTAAATCGGTGGGGAGGAAGAGCAGCGTTCAGGAGGAGGGAGATGTATTGTCCCCCAAGGTACGCTGGGAAGTTATTGTTACTCAACTGAATGGCACTCATTGTATCCACCTCAGAAGAATGAAAGGCTGAGTGGACCCGCCGGTATTTGAATCTGTGACTATGAGGTCGTACATAGGCCCCTGCAGTCGGCGCATTAGTCGACTGAGCCTCCAGACCCGACCTGGTACACGTAGTACCCGGAAGGGGGCAGATTCGGGTGTCCTTTGACCTGAGGAGTTTCACCTCCACCCAATGCGCAGTGTCCTCCACATTCCAGTCTGCGCCGGGCGCACTCATGGCAGTCACAGGCCAGGACTGGACCCCAGCATCGGGGCTGAGGCCACTTCTCGCCCATGAAGGACCACGCTTCTCTTCTTTGCTTCACGGCCCCCCTGAAGAGCTCATGGGTGTCCCAGGACCTGGTATGCAGGTGGGTGCCAATCCTGGCAGGAAATCCGCTGACTTGTGTGGGGACACTGAACGCACCGAAGCATTCCCAGCTGGAATCTCCGCCAGTTTAGTATCCCTGCGGTGAAGACGTTTCCAGCAGGGGGCTTTCCTCTGGAGCCCGCGGTTCGTCCAGAAGTCGGAGGATTTCCATCACCAGCCATCCACAAAGGTGCCCCTGCTTTACCGGCCAATGCCTGGACGTCTCAAAGATGGTGCACTACCATAGATCCCCAACCTTTGGGTTTCAGGAGTCTGATGCCTTTGATCTGAAGTGAAAAACCGAGGGCTAATGTAGTGGTGTGTGACGTCTGTAGAGTGCAAGGGTGACGTGTTTCCTATAAATGTATTTAAGAGTTGAAAAGCGCTGTCTGGTGACTTAAAGCCCCTTTGCCGCGCTGCGTTTTTCGTAGTGATAGCTTCCAGTTTCAGGTCTGATTCTGCTGTGTTAATAATTGCGGCTCATCAGAAAGGGGAAGGGAGGGTCCCCGGCGGATCCTTACTGGCAGGTCTTGGGAGAGAATGATGGTCCTGTCTAGTCTAGGAAAGAGTCATTCCCCCTTCTGTAGAGAGGGGGCCTGGTGTCTGCCAGAGGAGGCCCCTGAAGAGGCTCATTTCAAGTTTCTTTTAAATTGACAAGTGTGTTTTGTCCCTTAGGTTTGAAGAGTGGGCAGTAAGACCAGGATTGTTCGACCTCTGTGACCCAAATTAAGTGTCAGGAGTATCCGGGTTATTTCCACGAATACCATTGGCTCCTAAAATGAGAGCGCGCGCGTGTGCACCCGGAGTTTTACCAGCCAGTAAATCCACCGGAGGAAATACCGGCTGGTAAATCAGCACAGGCAAGCAAGCATTGGCAGATGAGGAGGAAGTGACCTCTACAAACAGGAAAAGCATCACGTCTACTGTGTGCGAGCACTGGATTGGCGCCATCCTCTGCTGGAAGCCGCCGACGTCACCAATCTGCAGCATATGGCACGCCTACGCACCATCACCTGCATGCTAATGGCAGCCATTTTAGATTTCGCAGTCTAGAACAGTCCTGGAGTCCACCATCCAGTGTCTCGAGCACCAGTCCTTCGCCTCTGACTGGATGAGACCGGTCCCTGTTAATGCACGCGAACTGCAGGTCCCTGCTGATGAGCCGGTGAAGGAGGGGCTGGGTGTATGGGCCATCATCTCCCGCTGAAAACCTGTGACAGTTACTTTACGTTTTCACAACACCACACAGAGAGTGAGTGGGGTATCCTTCTCAGATGGCTGGGGTTTAAAACAATCTTAACGATGTAAAGATTCAGGCGCGTGAACCAGCACCGGTTAGTTTAACCCTGGGAAGACGTTCAACAAGTCATCCGCCGAGCCAGCACTGAGGGCTTTGAAGGAGGAGCTAAAGGCAGGAGAATGGAGTCCTAGTAATAAAGCTGACATCACAACTGTAAACATTATATCATTCTTTCTTAAACCCGCAGTCAAGGTTCGCCTAGGTACTTATTTGCAAATGTTGCCCTCCAGTGTGGCAGCAACACGTATGTCTTATGACACACAGATACATATGTCTCCAGTGTAGGACTGCTGGCACATCAGTAGTCCAAGTGCAACAGGAAAGAACTGGTTATAAAGCAGATCTACGTCGGCGGAACGGGTGTCTGTGCAGTGGGCCTTTTGTTGTGTGAACACTGCTTAGAAGGGTGTAGCTGGCCATCTCTGCGGCAGGTGTCCACAGCCAGGTAATGTTTCCATTTCCCTGTAAAGTCCTTTCATCTCGCACCAGTGAGCTGCCCTCAGCTAGTGGTACAAGGGTGAGAAGCAGTCTCAAAGTCCTCATCAGTGGCCAGTGCCACCATTGACACTGGCAGCACCACTGACGTCACTGGTGGTGCTACAAGCACTGATGCAGCGGTCACTGTTCGCTTGTGGCGAATGCATAACTTCCATGAGTTTATGCTTGGCTCCACCTCTGGCTATACCAACATTTGAGGCCAATTCTGCAGTAAGGCAGCACACGCACAGAGGGACATGTTTGAAGCAGCACCCGGGTACGAGAGGGTCAACAGAAGGGCCAGGAGGCGCATGGCCCATGCGATTACCCAGCTCACTTGTAACATTATTCATGGCAATCTTGGGTGCCATAGAAACACAGACACATGGTTTACAATTGCAGCAGCAGGGTGTGCTTGCATCCCCACACCTCTGGCCTTGCTTAACCAGCAGCACCACCAACCAGCAACCTCCCACTTCCACCTCCTCATCGCCACACTCATCACAGCCGGTGCCACCCCTCAGACCTCGCAGGGGGTTCCCACATACTGCTCGACTTCCAGAATCCGGCCACACCTCTGTTAAGAAAAGAGAACAGTTTCTGCTGGTCCTGGGTCACTGGAGTTAGAGTAGGGGTTAGTTAGGGGCTGGGCGGGAGATGGACACCACAGGTGATGTTGGTTTAGGGTTAGTTAGGGGCTGGGCGGGAGATGGACACCACAGGTGATGGTGTTTTAGGGTGAGTTAGGGTCTGGCCGGGAGATGGACACCCCAGGTGATGGTGTTTTAGGGTGAGTTAGGGGCTGGGCGGGAGATGGACACCACAGGTGATGGTGTTTTAGGGTGAGTTAGGGGCTGGCCGGGAGATGGACACCCCAGGTGATGGTGTTTTAGGGTGAGTTAGGGGCTGGGCGGGAGATGGACACCACAGGTGATGGTGTTTTAGGGTGAGTTAGGGGCTGGGCGGGAGATGGGGGTTTGGGGTTTTTTGCTTTCATCTGAAATGCATTTCAATTATCCTATTCTGATTAAAATGTCAATGGCAGGATTGTTCATTGCTTGGGCCGATACCTCTGGACTACAGGGGCCGGCATCATATGTGTCTGTTGGCAAATAAATAAAGTTTTCAAAAAAAAAATAAAGCTATCTTTTTATTTTTATAATGCAGACAGTTTTCCTGAAAGGAATAAAAGGGATGCACTCAAAAAATGTTTTCTGATTCAGTACATGGGCTTAGTACATTTCACAAAGAGTTTTAGCATCCACAAACCCGCTGATTTACTAAATTCGAGCTTTTTTTAATCGAAGACCCTGTGTACATGAGGCCCTAAGATACTTTCCATTAAGAAATCTTCCTCCGCAGCTGTTAGTTTGCCGAGCACTGTTGCCCAGATGGTTCTTTTCTCATTTTTCATGGCGCCTCTCTGTTCTCATTGCAGGCCAGTATGCAAAGCCCCTCAGCTCGTCCGGGAGCGCCGGGGGCCTGTCCGAGGGGCAGGAGCAGACGGGCTCCCCTCCACTCTCCGCCTCGCGGAAGGACTCCTTCTTCAGCAGCATCGCACGCTCACGATCACACGGCAAAGCCTCGGGCAAGAGGGACTCGGTGAGTTCACTAGTGCGTGTGCGTGTGTGCGTGCGTGCGTGTGTGCGTGCGTGCGTGCGTGTGTGTGTGTGTGTGTGTGTGTGTGTGCGTGTTTGCGCGTGCGCGCGCACCTACCTAAAGGACTCCAACACAAACCTAGCGACAAAGGAACCAGGTTCCGTGCAGCCTGTGGAGACTGGAAGGGATGGGGCTGGTGGAGCTGACTGGTACAAACAAGGGGCGGTGGTATGGGGAGTGCATGAGTAAGGTACACCATAGGGAGCTAGTGCTGCATGCATCGACGTCAAGGCGCTGCCGCTGCATTGTGTTTATTTTCCCCAACTCTAGCTACTGGCTTGAGCTCTAGTTGGTTGAGTCCTTATGCTCTGTGCCACACTTGCAGCGCCTTGAGACCCTCGCGGGTGAGTAGCGGCGCTATACAAGCCCTGATTGATTGACATAGCCCTTGCCAGTTGAATTTCTGATGCCTGTAGAGCTGTCAAAGGCATGAACAATGTGGGGCCGGGAGGAGGAGGGTGGGAACCACTGAACCATTAATGATGCGGCGTTTATTCTTAGCTCAGCTACTCCCAGATAAAAGCAGGCTCTCAGCTGCACAGCTTGGCTAACAAAGATGCTCTGCTTCGGATATGTAATCTAGGGTGACTGCTGAGAGAGCAGCATCAAAGGCAGGCAAAGGAGAGCTGGCAGGGAGTCCCTGGATGGGGCATATCCAGACCGGGCGCTCATCACTGCCATAGCAATCTAAGAGGGAGCAGAGTCACCCCACGGAAGAGCCTCGCCTCACCTCATATACAGGCCTTACAGCATCAGACCCTCTGTGCTGAGAGAGAAGCATCAAAGGCAGGCAAAGGACAGCTGGCAGGGAGTCCCTGGATGGGGCATATCCAGACCGGGCGCTCATCACTGCCATCGCAATCTTAGAGGGAGCACAGTCACCCCACGGAAGAGCCTCACCTCATATACAGGCCTTACAGCATCAGACCCTCTGTGCTGAGAGAGAAGCATCAAAGACAGGGAAAGGAGAGCTGGCAGGGAGTGGCTTGATGGGGCATATCCAGACCGGGCGCTCATCAATGCCATAGCAATCTTAGGGGGAGCACAGTCACCCCACGGAAGAGCCTCGCTTCATATACAGGCCTTACAGCATCAGCCCCTCTGTGCTGAGAGAGAAGCATCAAAGGCAGGCAAAGGAGAGCTGGCAGGGAGTCCCTGGATGGGGCATATCCAGACCAGGCGCTCATCACTGCCATCGCAATCTTAGAGGGAGCAGAGTCACCCCACGGAAGAGCCTCGCTTCATACACAGGCCTTACAGCATCAGACCCTCTGTGCTGAGAGAGAAGCATCAAAGGCAGGCAAAGGAGAGCTGGCAGGGAGTCCCTGGATGGGGCATATCCAGACCGGGCGCACATCACTGCCATCGCAATCTAAGAGGGAGCGCAGTCACCCCACGGAAGAGCCTCACCTCATATACAGGCCTTACAGCATCAGACCCTCTGTGCTGAGAGAGCAGCATCAAAGGCAGGCAAAGGAGAGCTGGCAGGGAGTCCCTGGATGGGGCATATCCAGACCAGGCGCTCATCACTGCCATCGCAATCTTAGAGGGAGCACAGTCACCCCACGGACGAGCCTCGCTTCATATACAGGCCTTACAGCATCAGACCCTCTGTGCTGAGAGAGAAGCATCAAAGACAGGGAAAGGAGAGCTGGCAGGGAGTGGCTTGATGGGGCATATCCAGACCGGGCGCTCATCAATGCCATAGCAATCTTAGGGGGAGCACAGTCACCCCACGGAAGAGCCTCGCTTCATATACAGGCCTTACAGCATCAGCCCCTCTGTGCTGAGAGAGAAGCATCAAAGGCAGGCAAAGGAGAGCTGGCAGGGAGTCCCTGGATGGGGCATATCCAGACCAGGCGCTCATCACTGCCATCGCAATCTTAGAGGGAGCAGAGTCACCCCACGGAAGAGCCTCGCTTCATACACAGGCCTTACAGCATCAGACCCTCTGTGCTGAGAGAGAAGCATCAAAGGCAGGCAAAGGAGAGCTGGCAGGGAGTCCCTGGATGGGGCATATCCAGACCAGGCGCTCATCACTGCCATCGCAATCTAAGAGGGAGCAGAGTCACCCCACGGAAGAGCCTCGCCTCACCTCATATACAGGCCTTACAGCATCAGACCCTCTGTGCTGAGAGAGAAGCATCAAAGGCAGGCAAAGGAGAGCTGGCAGGGAGTCCCTGGATGGGGCATATCCAGACCAGGCGCTCATCACTGCCATCGCAATCTTAGAGGGAGCAGAGTCACCCCACGGAAGAGCCTCGCTTCATACACAGGCCTTACAGCATCAGACCCTCTGTGCTGAGAGAGAAGCATCAAAGGCAGGCAAAGGAGAGCTGGCAGGGAGTCCCTGGATGGGGCATATCCAGACCGGGCGCACATCACTGCCATCGCAATCTAAGAGGGAGCGCAGTCACCCCACGGAAGAGCCTCGCTTCTAGCTAGCTAGCGCCGAGACACCTCCGGGTATTTGCGCGCTCAATAAATTGTTTAAAATAAATAAATAAATAAATATACAGGCCTTACAGCATCAGACCCTCTGTGCTGAGAGAGAAGCATCAAAGGCAGGGAAAGGAGAGCTGGCAGGGAGTCCCTGGATGGGGCATATCCAGACCGGGCGCTCATCTCTGCCATCGCAATCTTAGAGGGAGCAGAGTCACCCCACGGAAGAGCCTCGCTTCATATACAGGCCTTACAGCATCAGACCCTCTGTGCTGAAGGTGAAGCTCTCTACTTACAGGTGAGGCAGGGAGTAGCTCAAAGTCCTGACCCTCATCTCGGGTATCGCAACTACTGCCCCGCAGTAGGTGCACCCCACCCTCCCAAGCCTGCAAACAACATAAAGGGGTGCAAAGATGGGTGGGGCTGATAACCCAAATTGTCTGTCAGGCCCCATCACCGCCGAACACCTGCTGTCGCCGCAGTCATAACGCCGTGGCTCCATTCGATTTTTTTGTTGATTTCCTACTAGCCAAAATAGGTGTGATGTTAGTAGCATCACTTTAGACCATGACCGTGTTTTACTGTTTGTTTGACACTATATGTAAAAAATGCGACATTACAGCTATAAACACAGTTTACTGCCCATACACCGTACTGGTACGACCCATATTTACTAAAGAGGATTAGTACCCATTTATAAATCAATGGACCATTTATTTCCAGTTTGCCTTGATCTTTTTGATGGGTTCTTCTAACCTCCGCTTCCTCGCTCTTAGAATATTACCCAGGAGCTAGACTGGATCCTGAAGTTTTCTTAGTAGTGTTCCCGCGCATAGTTAAGTGGCACCTTCTGGTTCTGCATTGGCTCCGTACCACCCCAGAAGTGGCAGAGCCACCCATAAATGCCACCTCTACATGGTGACTGTCGTTATGATAAGGAAATCCTCATGCTTCCCAGCAAGCCTCCTTGTGTCTTCCTTTCAGTCCCTGGGCTCGGGGACACACCAGTGACCTTAGCTTATTTCTTTCTGTGCGTTTGCACACACATCCTGAGCTTCAATGCCACTTTCGTTGACCTTCCAGCGATTCTCAAAAATAAAATCCAGTGTGCAGGAGAACAGTGTGCCCTCCCAAAATTAAAAGCTTCAAACCATGCAACAGCTGCTAAAAACAGATGTTGACCATAGACCCGCGCAAGATGTTTTTGGGGTGTTCGGGCTTGGGAATCAACTACAAGTCATATGAGGTGTACACCCTCATGCACCCAGGACCAAAAAGTGAAGGTTTACATCACTGAACACAAGAAGTCGTCACAGGCCACCTAAGTCCTGCTCCAAGTCGAGGGCATAGACAAGCTCCGGTCCTGAGATTACTCCAGTGAGAAGTCATCTTTGCGGTAAAGCCTTTTAGTATACGCAGTCCAAGCAAAAACCCAAGAAGGACTTGACTCCATCCCGCCACTCTCAAAAGAGAAGGTATGAGGGCCTCACTGTGGCAGGTGGTCGGCTTCCCTCCCAATCTCCAGTTGTAGAACGGACCCGCAGTTGATCCAGAAGTTTCCTGAATTTCCCGGGCAATTGGCAATTCCACGGCAGATCAAGGCCTTTAAGGAGGCCATGGTGCATTTTTTTGCCACTCTCACGGTCACTTTGGTATGCCTTCATGCCCCACGGACCTCTGAATTGCATTACCACGAGCAAATCCGTCCTCAGCGTCGTCTGATCCCCCTGGACCTTTTATGGACTCTGCTCTGACTCCGTTGCAGACTTTCACCTTGGCTCCATGACCTATCGTTCCCCCTTTTATCGATGCAGTATTGATGCTGCCTGTGCCAGAGGAGAATCCAGCGTCTGCTCTGATGTCTGACCCAGGACTTTCTTCGGCTTGATCCCAATAAAGGTCGAGCTTCAACTCCACTACAGTGTACCTAGTCAACGTACAACCCAAGTATGTTTCATTGCTTCCACTACAACGGAGGCATTGCCAAAGGCTGCATTTTCTTTTTGGCACCAACTCTGACCAAAGGTTGCCACCTCCCAGAGATGATCATGGTGGGGTTGGGGTTGGTTCATCCCCTCATTATGATGACAATGTTTACATTGACTTACAGGAGGCCAGTAGGCTTGATGCTTCCATCTGAATCGATTTGCTCCGTTAGAGGACGTTGATTGACTGGAAGATTCGACCAACTTAATATTGGATAAAAGGGTTTTGATGTGCCCGCCGCTAATTGACGCCAACATATTGTCCACCCCCATCATAAATCCCATCCCCTCCCCTGTACACACCGTTTCCCAAAACATTCCTACCCCCATTGATCCCTTCCCTTCCAGACCCATACCCATTAAGGCAACTTGTTGTTGTTCTTCTTCCGCGCCTTCTGCCTTGCGACCAGTAAGAAAGGATATTCGCCCAAATAACCAATTAAAAATATTATCCTGGAATGTCGCGGGCATTGCAAATAAATTACCCTGTCCGGACTGGGATTTTTTCATTAATCAGCATGACATATGTCTGCTTCAGGAGACTTGGGCAAAGGAAGAATACACAAAAAAGGGTTTATTCATAGTTAATAGTTTAGCCCTTGTAGGTCCTAGGGGAAGGCCATTTGGTGGGCTGTCTATTTTCATAGGGTCACATTTGGGATGCGTAATTTCTGAAATTGCCACGCAAAGTATTGATTTGCAATGTTTACAACTTACATTCCCCTCTGGGTCCACCCTTATTTTGGTTAATGTTTATTCCCGTCCTACCAAGTCAGGTAGGGAATCACCCACATTAGAAATTTTGGATAAACTTATACAAATTGTAGCAGACAAGGGTATTTTGATTGTTGCTGGCGATTTTAATTGCCAGTTTGAGCCCTTACCGGGGCTCACTGATCCCATTACCAGAGAGGAGGATGAACAGTGGTCCATACCGGCCCTTCAAATCCCACCCATCAAGGCCTGGACACCTCTAGCCTTGCAAATTAATTCCATAACGCTCGCTAATTCACTTAGAGCCTGTAATGGGCGTTCTTTGTCGGATCTTGAGGGGAACCACACATTTAATCGACCTGGACAGACCTAACGTATTGATTATATTATGGTAGAGGCCAAAACATGGTCCAGGATTACGGATTTTGTGATTCACCCTCGACACGATAGCGACCATAATGCCTTGATACTTGATCTGACTCTAGTGACGGAGAATGGTCCAACACAAAATAGTGGGAACCCTAGATCAAGTGGCCAATGATCCTTAAATCACCAGAAAAAATTTGTTCCATCTACTCGGTCACATGTAAAGCCCTCGCACAAATGTGTTACATCTTAGACCAGGACAGTGATAACAGGGAAAATCATGTGACACAAATTCATATAGAGTTGGTTACATCATTGGGTAATTTTTTAAACCCAAGGGTATCTAGGAAAAAGAAAACCCTGAAGGTCCTTTCCTGGTTTAATATCGAATGTAGGAGGGCTAAACTAGCTTTACTGGTCTCATTAAAATCTGGCGATAGGACAAGGGTGGCTATGAGGAGATCTGAATATAAGCAGGTTGTAAAATCAGCTAAGCAGAATTGGGAAAATGACAAATGGGATGATATTAAAAGAGCTCTTACCAAAAAAGATATGAGGTAATTTTGGGCAATAATTCGATCAGATACGAAGGAGGGCCTAGTGGCCGACGACCCTAATATCGCACCGAGCCAATGGATTGACCATTACCAGAGCTTATACGCTCCCTTGGCTTCGGTCACTGAGTCCTTATCTTTCCCTGATTTGAATGATGAAGCCATTGACATCATAACCCTCGAGGAAGTAGAAAAGGCGGTAAATAGACTCCCAGTAGGAAAGGTGCCAGGCCTGGACAAAATCCCTGGAGACCTATACAAACACAAACCTGAGGTGTGGATCCCCAATCTTTGTTCACTTTATAATGCTGTACTCCGTGGTGCTCCAATCCCCAACATCTGGGCAGGTGCCGAAATAGTACCGGTATTCAAGAAGGGCTCCCCACTCTTGCCGAATAACTACCGTCCGATTAGTCTAATCGATGTTAGTCAGAAGCTCTTTGCAAGTATCATCCTAGATCGAGTGCAAGCCTGGATGGAGGAAAAAACCATACTAACCCCATACCAGGCTGGCTTTAGAGAGAAGACATCCACGGTGGACCAACTTTTTCGCTTACAACTTCTTTATTGGAAAACCGTGAGGGTAGAGGGTGGCAGCCTCTACCTAATCTTCGTCGATCTCAAAGCAGCTTTTGACTTAGTTCCACGGCAAACTCTTTGGGCGGTTTTGGCTGAGATGGGGATGCCTGCCTGTCTACTCGGGATTATAAAACGGCTTCACAAAGATAATTTTGCCCAAGTTAGGTGTGGTAAGAGGGGCAATTTGACATCAAAGTTCCCTGTTAATCGTGGAGTCAGACAGGGATGTGTCCTGGCCGCAACCCTATTCTCCCTTTACACCAACGCATTAGTTGCCCACCTGAGGGGGGTTAAGGACATCGATGCCCCCAAACTTAACAACGAGCAGGTGGTGGCACTAATGTTTGCTGATGACACTCTTTTGGTGTCAAAATCCCCCATGGGGATACAGCGTGCCCTCAATAGTTTCTCCGAATTTTGTTCTCAAAGAGGGCTCGAGGTCAATTCTTCTAAAACTAAATTTATGGTATGCAACCCACCCAAAAAAAATGGGCCTAACCCCTCTCTTAACGGTGTTGCACTGGACAGGGTTACAGTGTTTGAATATCTCGGAGTCACACTTTCGGACAGGATGGAATGGGGTCCTCAGTTAGCAAAAGCCAAACTACGACTCACGCAGACCTGTGGCGGGATCCTCAAAATGCATAGGACATCTACCTCTAAACCTATAGCACCCATTATCGAGATATACAAAGCGCAAGCACGGGGTGCTACTTTTTACGGGGTTGAACTTTGGGGACACTGCCCAACCGGAGATATTGGCAGATTTGAGAACTCGTTTTTAAGATCTTTATTGACCTTACCACCTAGTACACCCCTTAACCCACTCAGAATGGACTTGGGAGTTAGGTCTATACAAGAAGAAATTGCATTAAGGCCACTATTGTATTGGCGGAGGCTGTGGGCAACTCCGGAGCTAGCGAATTATCAAAACGATCTTAAGTCACTAATGACCCTTTCTGGTTTAGCCCATATACCATGGTTAGTATACATAAAAAAGAAACTTACTAGATTGGGAATTTCTGCTCTATGGCACCACCCCGAGATAACTGTCCTTAAATTTTCTAGAGCTGAGTTGGTTAATGCTTTTTGGTTAAATAGCAAAAATATGATGCTAACCAATAACAAATTAGGCACACTGACTACGGATTTTTTTAACATCAAGGAGGAGTTTAAAATAGAACCCGTTTTAGATTTGATTGAGCCAAGTGTTTCTAGAAAGCTGTACATGCAATTCAGATATGGTACACTGCCCCTGAGAGCTTTCTCGGGAAAGTGGTCGATAGATAACCCTTCTGATTGCCCAACCTGTGGATCTACAAGCGAAACTGATTTATATGTTCTCTTTTTCTGTCCCACATGTAAATTAATCAGAAAACGTTGGCTCCTCCAACTCTGTAGGAATTTGGGGACTACACAATGTAAGTTTGCCTACAGAACCTTGAAGAATGATACGTCATTACCTATAGTCTTCTCGGTATCACGCTATTGGCATGCCGTGTGGCGAAGGAGATGTTCCCTTCTCTTGTCTAATTCCTAGGCTTATTTAAACAGTTACTGATTTTATGTGTCACCATTTTTACAATTATTTTACCTTTTACTGTCTTATTGTTCTAATGAATTGCTTATGAACTCATGTAATCTTTATTGTACATACTTTTTAGCAATTGTAATATTTATTTTTTAAATATGTATGTTTGTAAGGATTGATTATCTTTTATGGTCTATGACCGAAATAAAGATTACCTTGATTGATTGAAAATCAGAATGCTCACAGTGGCCTGGAGTCTATCTGCCTTGGACCCGAATGACTAAATAGCAACAATTGCTCTGCAGTATGCTTTTTACATATACTAGTCACGCAGACCCACAGATGTTCCCTGCAGTTCCAGGTAGGCAAGGAGCATGTTTACTTCTCCATGCTCCCCTTCAGCCTCACCTGCGCCTCTTGGGTGTTCACTAAAATGATGGCAGTGGTCACCACCCATCTTCAAAGATTAGGATACCAGTCTTCCCCACCCTAGGCAACTGGCTTTTGAAGATGGGTGACCCACAAGCAGTCATCGAAAACCTCCTAAAATCGTTTGGGTTCTTAATCAAAAAGACGAAGTCTAACTTGACTCCTTCACAGAGGCTTCCTTTCATAGGAGCTGTCTTGGACATGGTACGGATCTGGACCTGCTCTCAATTGCAATGTTTTGAGGAGATCTGCGCTATGATCTTGATGTTCCAGCTTCGTCCTGGATCTCAGTGAGAGCGCCGCCGAGTCTCCTGAGCCTTTTAGCCTCCTGCACCCCCCTTACTGGCTACTCCGGGTGGCATATGTGTGCTCTGCACTGGAATCTCAATTTCCAATGGGCCCAGCATCAAGGAAACCTATCCGATGACATTCAGATTCCGGAGGAGACTGCGCATGGTATACATGGTAACTGATTGACTGCATTTGGGCAAGCGGCAGACCCCTCTCTTTTCCCCACCCAGAGCTGACCGGGTTGATGGATGTGTCACTTCTGGGACGGGGAGGCCATCTGGGTAAGGTGGAGCACAGGGAACTCTGGTTTCAAGCAAAATCCTAACTCCATTTCAATCTGTTGGGATTGTGGGCCATTCGTCTCACATTAAAGTCCTTCCTCCTGTCTTATCAACGTGATGCTGGGTCAGGTTATCACAGACAACATCACCACCACGTAGTACTGCAACAAGCAGAGAGGAGTGAGCTCACTACAACTAGAGGGGTTGAGCTTTGCAGGGACATTTTTGACTAGTTAATATCCATGAAAGGCAGGACCCACACAAAACTTTTATTCTCACCTTCTTGGCCAGGGAATACGCTACTTATTTATTACATATTTCTTTCTAGAGGCCTTTTGTGCTAACTGATATCTAGCGATACCTTAAATCTGAGGTATGGTGACCACAATTCACAGACAGAAGTCTTTGTTCCCCTTGGCATGAGGTCTAGTCCATTTAAAGTACCTTTTCGCTTGTGCCCTACACAAAACAATCTGCATATTGTTTGGAAAATGAAGAACCTAACTGTCTTTTTAGAGTCTTTGTTTCAAATGAAATGTAGTCATTTTGAAACTTGTTTATCTGTAATGGTTGGGGGTGATGATGCCATACCGTCCGCCTATGAGGATATCTGTGTCCCTGCGCGAAGTCTTCTTAGAATGCACCAATCTCTGAGATGTTTCGATGCCACCTGTTGTGCGTGAACAGGTGGTTGAGGCATGCCTTAAATGTGAAACCAAGGGATACCTATTTAGTCTCCATTTTACACTTTAAAACTAGATCTGACTTTTATACTAGTAAAGAGGAGATTGCGGAGAGTAATTTAAATCAGCTAATTTTAGCCTCTTAACATAGAAATTCCACAATGTTTTGGTAAATCGTGAATATGACAGAAATGGGCACTACCAATTGTCCAGGTTCAGTTCCCATATATCCGCCGAGCAGTGGGTCAGTCATTTCTCCAGAATGTATTCTTTGCTGGTCTCTGAAGTGTCAAAAGTGCACCGATCCCTGAGGCAATGATCTTTCCTTCCAGCTTAAGGTGGCATTGCAAGGAGTCGCCTCTACGGTCTCCGTCTGCCCTTCCCATTAGGCTCTGGGGACGGATGGAATCCAGATTGTTCTCCTTAGATGTAATAATAACCGTTGTGCCCCTTTGCTCACCAACGGTTTTAATACTTAAGCCACACAAATTTACCCTGTCCTTGGACAAGTTTTATAATGATCCCTATTTCTTGAAAAAGGCAGCTGCTCATACCCATGCTGGTGCAGGTTTGTTTCATTCATAGATTGTACCGGTTATTTGTAATGGGCTCAAGCATTGGACTAAGGAGAAGGACATATTGAGCACCTGCCAATAGGGGTTCAAGTTATGGTTGATGTTTTCTAACATGGGCATGGATCCATCATTGGTTCATTTTCTTTCTGTGTTACATAATGAGCTGATTGCCAGAGTTAGGTTTGCACCAATGGGGGAATACGCTGACTCTCTTAGCTTGGAGTGACAGGTACGTCAGGGTGGCTTCCTGGCTCCCATGCTGTTCATATTATACAGCAACAGCCTTAATTCAGCATTAATGGAGCAGGGTCTTGATGGGCCTTCAGTAAGTTCTGTTGCTACCATGGTGTTGGTGTATGCTGACAACGCTGTGTTGGCCGGCACACACCCCTCTTAGCTCAATACAATTGGTATCTGCCTTTGCTTCTTTTATGACGGGTCTGGACATGTATATTTACTATTCCAAGTCACAGACCATGACCTACTTCAAAAGCATCAACATATATGCATTCCGTCTCTGTCAGGAGGAATATGTTATTGAAGGTTTCTAGCTTTTCCTATTTAGCGGTTGCCTTTGATCAAGCGTTGGCAAATTAACAGATCAACCAGGAGACAAAATTTATCCCAGTCGGTGGAGGCATTATTTAATCTGCTCCCGTCCTCCAGAGGGAAACCATTATTAACTTTTCTTGAGATAAGTGTGTCCCAATCGCCACTTATTGCGCCGGACTATGTGATTACTCTAACGAACAAGTTACTTACCTTCAGTAATGATGTATCTGTAAGAGACATATATAGTTATAGATTTCTTACCTTAGAAATACCCCCAGGCGTCAGGCTGGATTTTTTCGTAGCAGTACCCCTGCGCCTCAGTAGGTGGCATCGGTCGACTCCCCGTCCGCTGTCGGTGTCATGGTTGCCGGGATGACGTCGCGGTGTCTACTTAGATGCATCCTTTGCACGCTGATGTCAGTTCTGACACAACTTTCCACTGGTGCACATAACTAGGGCCCTATAAGGGAGTCCCTATCCCTAGAAGTCAGTTCGCAGAGCGGGGAAGATGGGTGGGGCGGTAAGGAAACTAGAACTACATATGTCTCTTACAGATACATCATTACCAAAGGTAAGTAACTTGTTAATCTGAAAGAGACCGTAGTTATAGATTCCTTACCTTAGAAAAGATACCCCAGTAATGCCAACTCCGGTGGTGGGTCTGCAAACTAAGTTCATTCCAGGAAGTCCTGTAGAACAGAACGGCCGAAAAAGCTGTCTCTCCGGACTTAGCTGTCCAGGAAGTCATGTTTCGTGAACGTGTGCAGGGATGCCCACGTGGCTGCCCGGCAGATGTCAACCAAAGGAACTCAGCTTCCCAAAGCAGTAGTGGCTGCTGTAGCCCTGGTAGAGTGGGCACTTAGTCCTACTGGAGGTTCCTTTTTTGCCAAAGAATAACAGATCATAATGCATACGACAACCCATTAAGAGATGGTATGTTTGTGCACTGCCAGACCACTTAACCCACGAAGAGTTTATCATCCACCCGGAAGTCTTTAGTGCAGTCAAGGTAGAAGGACAGTGCACGTTTTGGGTCCAGACTGTGGAGTCTCTCCTCCTCTTTGGAAGGGTGCAGAGGCGGGAAGAAGGTGGGCAATGTGATGGTCTGGTCCATGTGGAAAGAGGTAACCACTTTGGGTAGAAAAGAAGGCCTAGTACGAAGGACCACTTTATCCAGATGGACAGCAACAAAGGGAGGTTTGTAAGAAAGATCCTGAAGCTCACTTACCCTGCGAGCAGATGTGATGGCGAGCAGGAAAGCAGTTTTCAAAGTAAGAAGACGAAGAGGAGAATTATGTAGTGGCTCACATAAGATAAGCGAGGACAAGATTCAAGTCCTACTGGGGCATTACGAAAGGAGAAGAAGGAAAGGGATGAGGAATGCCCTTCAAAAATCTGTTAACATTAGGGGACTTGAAAAGAGAAGGCTGATCAGGAAGGCAAAGAGGGGCCGGAATGGCCGAAAGATAACCTTTAAGGGTGCCCAGAGCAGAACCCTGCTGGGCCAAAGAAAGAATCAAGAGGCGAACCGCATAAAGTGGATCCACAGCCTTTGCTTTGCACCATGCCACAAATTTGTTCCATCTACAGGCGTATACCGTTTTAGTGGAGGGGCGCCTATCTGCGAAGATGACGTTACAGACTCCGGAAGGAAGGTCAAAAACTGTCAGCTGTCGCCGCATAATCTCCATGCAAGGAGGTGGAGGCTGGACAGGTTCGGGTGGAGAACTGTCCCCTGCTGCTGCAACAGAATATCCCCCCCGAAGTGGCAGTCTGATCGGAGGATCGATGACCATGCTCAAGAGCTTGGGGTACCAGACTCTTCGTGCCCAGTCCGGAGCCACAAGAATGACTTGGGCCCAATCGCGCTTGATCTTCAGCACTCTGGGTAGAAGTGGTAAAGGTGGAAAGGCGTACAGGAGGCCCCAATTCCACTTGCGGCGAAAGGCGTAGTCGAGCGAGTGCTGCCTTGGAAACGCCAACGCGCAGAACTGCTGACCACTGTTCCCAATAACCTGCGCACGCGACCGCGCGCGCAGCCAAGTCACTCTAAGCACTCTAAGCGCGCAGTGTGCTGTATTTAGCGCGCACATCCCACAAGCCTGTTTGCGCCGCCGCTTTTAAATCGCGAGCGGAGCGAAAAACGGTCATTCCTGTGGCCCTGGGTTTTGAGAGGGCACAGCTGCGGGGCTGATTGTGTCACTTTAAACTAGTATTCGTGTTAATTGCAGCGCCCGTGTGCGCTGCAATTAACATGAATACTAACTCAAAGGACCACAATCAGCCCCGCAGCTGTGCACTGTTCAGAAAAGAAAAGCAGTATCTCAAACACGACGTGTGCTTTAGCACACGCTGTGTTTGAGACTCTGCTTTTCTTTATTGTGCACAGCTGCGGGGCTGATTGTGACCCTTTGAGATAGTATTCTTGTGAACTGCAGCACACACAGGCACTGCAATTAACATGAATACTAGTTTAAAGGGTCACAATCAGCCCTGCAATGATTGGCAGGTTTTGTGCTTTTAAGTGTCTTGACTCGTGAAAGATTGCGAGAATGTTCTTCTGTACATTCGTCATGGAACGTCTGCTTCATGCCCCCTTGCTGTGTTTCTATCACACAGTACCTCCTGTGGTGCATGGATGCTACATGCTTTTTTTTAGCTAACGCGCCATTCTGGCTGGAAAGTCAACTTGGCAACTGTGCTCTAAACTGCAGAGACGGGTAAAAGTAAAGGCCTGTGCCAGTAACCATAATGATAAATGAGGAAATCCTAATCCAAAAATGAATCACTGTGTGTGTGCCATCAGGACTGAGCATCATCTTTACCACAGAGCTGGCTCGTCACCTTCCTCAAAAGAAAGTGTTCTGAAAGTCAGGTTAGTGAGACTATACTATCAGCCTAGCTGTGGCCGAAAAGAGTGCCTCCCGCACTCCACTTTCTAATGCAGCTTGCTTACAGCTTATGGTCGGCGTCAATCGAGTGACTCTGCAGCTGATTATAATAAATTATGAACGCCTTCTAGACTGCTTTATCTATTTTTTGCAATTTTGGCTGCAGTCTGATAAATTAGTTGTTTAACAATTATTTCTTATGCTTTGGAGCAGTGAACTTAAACATTCTCGTTGCTCAAATGGGTGTAATGTCCGATATTTATATGTTTCCCTCTTCATTCCTTTATTTTGCTCGCGAGTAAGTGTCACTCATGGTCGCTGAAATGTCACACATAATTTCACTGAAATTATGAAAATGTCACACATAGCAATCTGAAACCTTGGCAGCTAGGACTTGGGCTAAGGGAGTACGTAAGTAGTTTAATTTTAGCACCCAACAAAACTCACAATGTAAAGCAATGTCAAATGTGGGTGTATGTCAGGGTAAGCTGAGGTACAGTACAAATGGACATGCAGAATTCACCCACATGCATCATGTTTGTACTAATTTATCAGCTCGTGGCTGACTACCTAAAGTAGCAACAGAGGGGAGGTAGGGGGGGAAGTACTCACAAAGAGAGTGAGAGAGTCAGGCTGAGACAGCACGCCCGAGTGCCAGAGAAAGCAAGCCCCGGACACCGAAGGACCAAACCAAAGGCTATCATTCTTTGGAGGAAGAGCTTCCCTACTGCAGCTTAGTAAGCCGATAATACGAGCCGGGAACTCTTTAGGATTGTGAAGGAGTTTGTCAACCCTGTAGTAGGGACCCCGGTTCATTCTCATACGGAAGAATGGATCAAACAGCTCGCCGAGTTTTTTGTGACTAAAATCTCAAAGATTCAGGACACTTTTCCAACGGTGGATTCCCAAACGGCTGATGCTGTGTTAGGGGACAAGTTGACCTGTTTAGCTCCCTTACAGGCTGAATCTGGGCCCGTATTATCTGTTTTTCCCCAGTTGTCCTGTGAGACATCGCTTGAGCTGTTATCCAGGCTGCAATCTGGCTCGCCTCTGGATGTTTGTCCGGCGAAATGCCTGGGCAAGGTGGCCTCGGCGTTGAACAGTTTGCTGAACCCCCTGCTTAATCTTTCATTGAGTTCAGGGGTGGTTCCACGTCAATGGAAACACGCACTCATTCTGCCGCTGATTAAGAAGCCTCTGCTCGACCCCCTGCAATGCGCTAACTATAGACCAATCTCCCTCCTCCCTGCTCTGGCGAAGGTGTTGGAGAAACATGTTCAGCATACTTTGACCACCTTTATTGAGAACAACAAACTGCTGCATGATTCCCAGTCCGGCTTTCGTGCGAATTATAGCACGGAGACGGCTCTGGTAGAGGTTACCGACGCCATCAGGGAGACGCTCGACCATGGGGGAAAGGCTATGCTAGTTATGTTGGACCTATCGGCGGCATTCGACACCGTCCCACACGCAGGTCTTCTCTCAAGACTTAGGGAGATTGGTCTGCGTGGGACGGTGTTGGATTGGTTTCAATCCTTTCTTGCCGACCGCCGACAGGTGATCTGGGCTCCGCCGTTTTCGGCCGAAATGCATCCGCTGGAGGTGGGGGTGCCTCAGGGTTCTATCCTGAGCCCCACCATCTTCAACATATACATGGCCCCTCTTGCGGAGGTAGCGGAGGCGTTTGGGGCCCGGGTCATCTCATACGCTGATGACACCCAGCTCTTGTTCACCTGCAGGAAGGGAGAGGCCTTTAGCGGCGGCAGAATCAAGGACTGTCTGAGTGCAGTCTTTGCGTGGTTTCAGCGGCACAGCCTGAAATGCAACTCAGACAAATCTGAGCTGCTCTTTTTCGGCTGTGCCCCTGATCCGGGCTGGAAGACATGGTGGCCCCAGGACATGTCCCCCCCAGAGAAGCCATCTTCTCAGGTAAAAAATCTCGGAGTGGTGTTTGACGATGATCTATCTTTCCGTCCACACATCCTGGGATTAGCAGGGAAATGTTTCAGCATTCTTAAGATGCTCAGGAAATTCCTTCCTCTACTTTCATTGCAGTACCGTAGGAATGTAGTCCAGGCGCTTGTGGGCTCCCGCCTGGACTATGCGAACGCACTTTTTGCAGGCCTACCTAAGTATCTGTTATCTAGACTGCAGATTGTTCAGAATTCTGCGGCCAGAGCTATCTATGGGCTGCCCAGGAGAGCTAGTGCCTCTGCGCTTTTGGCTAGGCTGCACTGGCTCCCAATTTCGGGGAGAATTAGATTTAAGCTCCTCACTCTGGCATTTAAAGCCCTTCATGCGATTGGCCCTAACTATCTGAGGAAGCGTATTGTTTTCTATGTGCCGCGGAGGCCGCTGAGGTCGGCGGACCGGGCTAAAATGGAGGTGCCTGTGGTCAGACGTGTTCGGATGGGAGGTCGTTCCTTCCAATACGTGACAGCTTGCTTGTGGAACGAGCTCCCACTCTCCCTTCGGAAAGTGAACAACCTCCTGGCTTTCAGGAAGGAGTTGAAGACTCTGTTCACTAAGTAACCCGCTGTGACTGTAGTAGGTTTGTGCCTTTGGTTTCTTGTTTCTCTGGGTCTCTTTGCCAAAGCGCCGGGACACCCTTCTGGGGTAGCCGTGCGCTCAAAAAGTGCGGCCTAACATAACATAAGGGAGGAGGTGAGGTTGCTAGGTTCCCTTTATTTTTTTTAATCACATTAACTGTGTTTTGTCCACATTCATTTAACACATCGGAAAAGTTGTAGTTGTGATAACTCACAGCTTGGCGACTGCAGGGACCTTTCTGACACTCCCTTTGCAGATTCAAGTAGGCAGGCATAGATACACTGAACCTTTGTGAATAAAACAAGGCACCAGATTGTTCAGTTTGTATAGAATACTCTGCCAGCAGATTTCAACACAGCATCTTACAGCACTTCACACGAATAGAGCACAAATTCACAACGCTGTCCCTGCCATCACCGTTTCTAAAGGTGGGCAAAAAAATCTGCTTCACAGAGCCTGGAGGACACCACAGATAGATACAGGAACTTAAAGGTGGATCAGGTCATGGAATTGAGACACATAAGGGCAGGATATTGGTTGGAAGGCTTAGATTGGTGATACAGGGCATTGTAAGAAGGGTCAACTTGTCTCCCATCTTGGACACTTCACAGCCAGAACTAAGTTCTAAATGGGCTTTGCAGACAGAAGTGGCTAATATTGTGAAAACCTGAAATAAAAATTGAAAAAAATAAAGAATTGTGCGGTAATTGGGGAAGCATCAGGCCTATAATATGTTCTGCTCCAGCAGTGATTGGCTTCATGGCCAGTTTGCTATTGCGGTCTTATTGCAACAACTGAGCAACAAAGGCGGGGATGGATGTTATCATAGAAAGTGAGTGATGCCCCCATCTACATGCCACACTTACTAAAGCCAAAAAGGATCCATAAATAAGTGAACAAGAAACACACACTCCATCCATGCAAGGTAAATGCCTAACCCCAAAGCATACAAAGAAGGGAAGGGACAGACTGCTTGGCCAGTCTGTCCCTTCCCTGTGAAGCAGAATTTTCAGCACAGACCTCTCATCACAGTACCCCACCCAGAAGTTATTAAATATAATAGATGGATCAATCCAAATAACTGACTAACATAGCCACCACTCAAATTACTTTCATATTTCACTATACTAATTTTCAACACTAATACTTTATGGGTTCTGGAGTAGCGTGCTACTCGCCAGAAGAGCGCTTCAACACTCATCAGGGGTAACAGGTGCTATATGAATGCAAACCTTTCTTCCTCTTCTATGCCTCCGCTATCCTTCTCCGAATAACTGACTAATATGTGTGGAAATGCACCGTCTTTTCAGTTTTTTAAGCAAAAGTTTGGAGGGATATTTGGCGCAGGACACACGCGCAGTCTGGTTCCTGGCGCACATAGCCATGGCTGCAGCGCACACAGACCCTACACTGCCACACACTGAGGACAAAAATTAGTGGGAACATTGCAGTGCTGACATTGCACGTTCTCTTCAGTGGCGAATAGATCTAACCCAAACTCTCCCCACTGCTGAAAGAGACCTTGTACCACCTCCGAGTGAAGACGCCATTCATGATCCATCATGCATCGGCGACTGAGTTAGTCCGTTCTGGCGTTCAGGGAACCCGCCAGGTGTTTAACCACCAGGGATATGCCCTGATGTTCCAGCCATGTCCAAAGGCAAAGAGCCTCTTGACATAGGGTCATCGACCCCCACCCCGTCCTGTTTGTTGCAGTACCACATGGTGGTGGTGTTCTCCGTGAAAACCTGCACTACTCTTCCTTTGACAGAAGGAAGGAATGCCTTCAGTGAAAGACCGATCAGCCGGAGCTTTAAAAAGTTGACGTGGAGCCCGGACACCACCAGAGACCAGAGGCATCTGATCTCCACCTCTCACATGTGGCTGCCCCATCCCAGGAGTGACGTATCTGTCACCACTGAACTCTGGTTGGGGAAGGGAGAGGGATCTTCCGTTGACCAAATCTTGGCTCGTTAGCCACCACTGCAACTGACTCACAGTCCCTTCTGAGATCTGGACGACATTGGAAAGATTGCCCTGATGCTGTGCCCACTGGAACTTCAGGTCCCACTGCAGAGCCTGCATATGGCATCTGGTATGATCGACCAGCAGGATGCAGGCGGCCATGAGGCCCAGCAGCCTTAGAGTCATTCTCACCGAAATCCAGGATAGAGGCTGAAACATCGTTATCATAGCCCGTATATCCCAGACTCGCTGCTCGGGAGGATAACCCCGAAACTGCGCTGTTTCCAGAACTGGTCCAAAGAATATGAGCTTCTGAGAGGGAATCGGGTGCGACTTCAGCATGTTGAGAGTGAACTCCAGCGAATGCAGGAGGTCTGCTGTAGCCTGGAGGTGGGAGACAACAGCCTGAGGCGAGCCCGCCTTCAACAGCCAGTGGTCGAGATAGGGGAAGACTGGAACCCCTGATCTGCGCAGATGAGCTGCGACCACCCGAGGGGTGCGGGTAAGGCCAAACGGGAGTACGGTAAACTGAAAATGCTCGTGGCCTACCGGAAACCGTAGGTAATGCCGGTGGGCAGGCAAGACAGGGATGTGAAAATAAGCGTCCTGCAACTCCAACGCTACCATCCAGTCTCCAGGGTCGAGGGCAGACAGGACCTGAGCCAAGGTTAACATTTTGAACTTCTCCTTCCGTAGGAAGCGCTTGACGTCCCTGAGGTCTAAGATAGGACGCAGGCTTTTGCCCTTCTTGGGTACCAGGAAGTAGTGGGAGTAGCAACCATGACCTACTTCTGGCACAGGGACTCATTCGATAGCTCTCTTGGCTAAGAGGGCCGTAACTTCCTGGTGGAGAAGGGTCAAATGATCCTCCAACATGTGATGGAGTGTTGGTGGCATGGAGGTAGGGGTAGTCTCGAAGGGGAGGGAGTAGCCCCTTTGGACTATCTGCAAAACCCACCTGTTTCGACGTGATGTTGTGCCAGTGTTGGAGGTGATGTTGGATCCTGCCGCGCACTGGCAACTGGTGGCCCTGAAAAGTTGAACTAGGAAGGCTTGGAGGCTGCTGCAGGGGGGTGGGGGGCATTGGTGGACTGGCCTGCCCCAGGCCCCCAAACCTGCGACGCGAGTCGGTGGTATCCAACCCACACCGGATGGTGAACTTAGCTGCGTCTTGACCCTCAGCAACAGCACGGGTTGGCACGGCCTGCGCCTCCTCCGGGCACTGTGGCAGCACTTGCGCAACCGTATCCCACACCATGTGTGTATAACGGCCCAAGTAACATGAGGGTGTTCACTGACCACAGTCCTAAGCTGGCGGAAGTAAACATCTTCCCAAGATGGTCCAGCTTTTTGGGTTCCCTATCCAGGGGAGCAGAAGGGAATGTGCCTTTTAAGGATGAGGCGTGGACCACCAAGCTCTCGGGGGTAGGGTGTTGGGAGAGGAAAAGTGGGTCGCCCGGGGCTGGGCGGTGGTGTCGGGCAATCATCCTGTCCACAAGAGCCCTTGTGCTGGGCTTGGACCAAGTGCCCAGAAGGATGTCATTGAGAGCCTCATTAAAAGGCAGCAGGGGCTCCAAAGAGGCTGCTGCTGGCTGAAGCACCTCAGTCAGGAAGCTAGTCCTGACAGCTACCATAGGAAGCTCGAGGCCAAAGACCTCAGCCGCTCTACGCAACACCACAGCATAGGAAGCTCCGTTCTCCGTAGCCACGGTAGGTGGAGAAAGCATACCAAGGTGTGGGACGGTATGCAGCCAACTGGCATCACCCAACTCCTCTCGCCAGTCCCGCTCCTCAACTTGGTCTGCTAGAGGGTCAACAGACCCCTTCCAGTCCTCCTCACCCTCCTCTGGCTGCCACTCAGGGTGGTAGGAAACGCCACGGATGAACAGAGGTACAATAGTACCCTTCGGCGCCGGTACCGATGTCTGTCCAGCGCCATGTCCAAATCGGGGGGGGGGGGGGGAGGCTGGTGTCGACGCCGGTTAGGGCTGGATGCGACATCCGGGGCGCCGTCACTGGAATAAGTGCTGGTTAAGGTACCGTGAGGTCAACCGGCACTCATCCGGATCCAGGCCTGGATCCTTGGGAACCCTGTGGCGCCGGAGTCGCCAGCTTCGAAGGCCCCGGGCCCTCAGCCAAGTCTGTGGGGCCCAAAGGTGTGCCTGCGGAGTCCGGCTGCCCTAAGATGCTGTGCACCGCTTTATAAAATGCACGAAGCCAGGCAGGGGACGCTCCGGCTCGGGGGAAAAGGAGGGAAGCGCGGAGCCATCCCTGCGGGCTCCGAGGAAAAAGCCGGAGAGCGACGATGCTCCGGGTCCCGCGTCGGCCGACGGACGGGGAAAAGGCGAAGAGCGACGATGCTTCTTCGTCGTCGTCTTGTGCCTCGACTTACTCGAGGAGTAGGAAAATTTCAAGGATGAATGGTAGTGGCTCCGCGACCATTCTCGCGCCCTTCCCCTCGACCGGGACCTCGAACAGCGTGGATCGGACTGCTGGGCCTCCAAAAGCTTTCGGGACTGCTCCCGCAAAGACTTCGGGTTCAGGGCCCGGCAGTCGTAGCATGACTTCAGGACGGGGTTGCGCTCCAGGCACCAGAGACACACGAGGTACGGATCGGTGACTGACATCAACTTGTGACAGGAATCACAGGGCTTGAAACTGGGCCTATGGCTGGACATCCCTCGTGCACCAGGAGTTGAAGACTCAAAAAGATGTTGACAAAAGTCAAAAAAGGGTTAGTCAAAAAGTGACTAAGGGGCACGCTCTCTCTGGATCTGTGCTGGCTGGCGTGGAAAAATAAATTTCTGACATCAGCACGCAGGGACGGCATCTAAATAGACACCGCAATTTTATCCCGGCGACCACAACGACGGACGCGGAGTTGACCGACGCCAACTAACGACGGACAGGGGTACTGCTACGAAAACATTTTTTCCGGATCCACTCTGACTCCAGGGGGTAATTTTGAGGTAAGCAATCTATAAGTACGGTCTCTTTCAGATACCACGTCTTTACAAATTTAGGAAAACTGGTTTTGCCTGCAGTTATTTCTCTCAGCAGCTCCCATCTTATATGCCACAAGGAGCTGAGTCTCTATTATATTGAGGACTCTACTGGTAGCTCCCTTGTTGCTTTGGTTATCTATACGGTGGAATGAGAGCACATCTTAAACTGCGAGGTTATTAATGTTTGCTTAAAATGTGAACGTTGGTCTGATATTCCATGGCTGAATTATGTAGGGCAGTGTGTACTTCGATTGGCAGAATGGAGCTCTTTGATAGCCCTTCCAATATCTAAGAATGATATCCTCTTGGCCAAGAGCACCTTGTGCTGCCTTTGAACTTAGAAGACCTTTTATCAGGCAGTACTTCGTGCTGAAGAGCTCGCCCTGTATGGAACGTTTTCTTCTGTGCACTACTATCTCCTGGGCGCGCGCCTTGTTGGCCAGATCTAGATCGGAGGCTGTACGCTCTTTGATATGCTTTACTCTTGGGCAGTACGCAATCAACAGAACTGCTATTCATCCTTGCGATGAAATCTCTAAACACATGCTGCTACATTTTACTTTTTCTGTAAATTTTATGGTATATACACAAAACTGTTCTTAATTCTGCTTTTAAAGTCACTGAATTTTAAAAGTTGTTTACCTGCTTTGTACTTCTTACAATTATTAACTGATGGCGAAGTATGTTTGGCCGTTTGCTGCTTCTTAAAAATAAAAAAAACGTATTGTTTGTTGTAATTTCATGTGTGATTAGTTTTTATACATGCTTGATGCATTTTAAGCGATTTCATGGTTGTTTGTACTTCTATGGGTATCTGATTTATAATTGATTAAAGTTTATGATGATGACACACGTTCCCTCCCAACCCATTTGTGATGCTACAGTCGGACGTCCATGTGTACGTCCTTCGATAAGGACTCTGTCTAGGTGGATTGTCCTCTGCATGAACATCTGCTGCGCATTGGCTAATAAGCCACCTCTGGAGGGTCTGAGAGCTCATTCCACCAGAGCCAAGGCTGCTACCACTGCGTTGGCACGTAGAGTGCCTGTTTTTTTACATTCGTCATGCTGCGATGTGGGCCTCAGTACACACAGTCACGAAGCACTATTGCCTTTGGGAAAGGCATTTCACCCATTCGGTCCTGCTGGACTTTTTTGTCTGAGCCAACTCCACAGACTTTCCTCCTTGGGCAGTTACTGCTTTTGTATCTGTTCATTCTACAGATTTCTCACCGCTCGCCTGCCTCCCTATTCTGTGGAGTGGCCTCCTTTTTGCTAGCTAAGAAGGTCCCAATTTAGAGATCTGCACAATAGTGCCTCCAATTGTTCATGCTCCACATCCGAGGATGTGGGGAAATGTCAAGTAAGAAACTGATGTTGGTGTGCAGAAGTGGCTTATATGTGTCGCTGCTCCATAAGTTGTGGGGTGGACCGTGGCCAACGTGGAGCAGCACGGCTCCACGTAGTGACACGCAGGAGCGCTATTGTGAAAACGTTCGGATCCAGTCTGGCACCTGGGGAATATTCTACTGGTAGAGAAGCTGGAAACTAACTTGTTTTACGGATACGTAAGAGAATTCTTATCCTTACCCTATCCTTGTAGCCTGTTGAGAATGTGTACGTTTACCCCTTCTCTTGGCCACTGTGATGACTGCTTCAGCAAATGTTTCTGAATTTAAGCTCAGTTAGTGCTGCTGTGGCTTCAGGGATGGCTACTGAATCAGTGTTGATGTAGCTCATGATTTGGCCAGTTTCTCGTTCTGTTGTGCTCAGTTTCTGTCAGCAGGTCTCTGTGTCTTGCCTAGGTCTGCTGCTATTTCATTTTCGTCTGAAGAAATTATTCAGTTTTGCTTGCAGATTTCCTTTGGCAGCACCATTCCCTCTACCCGTTGTTCGCTCAACCTTGGCCACTCTTGATCCCTTTTGCTTGAATTTCACAGTTTTTTTTCTTTATTTGAATTGCAGTGCGGCTGGGCTTTTTATTTGCTATGGTACCCCAAAAGCTACAGCAACGTCAGCACTTATGTTGATTGCAGACTGTGGAGAACCATATGTTCTCTTAAAGAGCATGTAACTCCTGCTCATCAAAGTGTGTTCCTTTATTTTGTTGTTTTTTTGTGCTTTCCTCCAAGATGTTGGTGGCGGGTTCTGGAGTGCATGTTACATCAATGGCTCTCATAGAGGTAAATAAAAATGTAAATCCGTATTTGTAAAGCGCGAACTACTCACCCTTACGAGTCTCAACGGGGCACTGGGGGCCGTCGTGAAAATTAAGTGAACTATTGCCCAGAGTCACATGGTGCTGAGTTGAGCTGCTGCCGGAGCCAGGGATCGAACCGTGAACCCTGTGCTCCGAAGTCAGCTGCCCTGGCTGCTGCACCACACCTCTCCAGAGGATGCAAGTAGCCTCATTCTCAGCCTTGGGATTTTCTCCTATATCCGGAAACAGCTTATTATCTCTGCACACATGCAGGATGAACCGGACACCATTCTTTTCAAATAATTTATAGGTTCATAAATGCCCGTAAGAGGTAAGATTTTCAACATACTCTTGTTTTTTGCTTTAAATAACAAATTAAATTGGCCAATTTAAAAGTTCAGTGCATTTGTCTGAAAGCACCACCCAATTAGCCTATTTTTTAATCCAAAAAGTACAGGGGAAATGTAGTTTTTGATAGGCTGAGCACACGTAGTGCTAATGTGACTCTGTATTTTTAAGGAATTGTTAGACAGCCAGACCTTTCTGTTAGAACCAAGGCTTGACAACGCCTTCAACTCCGTCTGAACTCCTTCTATGAAGCTACAAGTTTCGGTCTGTTTTCCTAATACAATACGGACTCAGTAAAACCAGAGATATATGTGAGACGCTGTGTTTTGTCTGTTTAGCCTTCTTAAGTCAGCTTTTTTGCTTTGAATCCGTTACTGATAAATTTTTGGATTTTGCACCAAACCGCATAGTCCAATTAGGCTCAAGGTGCTTAGCATGGCTTTTTCATTTATCAATACACAGTATATATGTACATGAGTACATATGTGAATACTCATTGAAAAAAACAAAGATTAAAGTGACATTGTAGTTAGGTGACCTTTTCAGTTTCAACTTAACTTTTTAAACTGAAAAAAGCACTGAAATTCACCAGTTATAGTTATCTCGAGTAGCAATAACTTGTACCCTGGGGTAACTATAACTTGGTCCCCCGCCATACACAGTCTTGTCATCAATTATGTAATTTCAGATATTGCAGTGATGTTATCAATAATGTCATCGAAAATGTCATGACTGATCTAATAAGGGGAATAATTAGCTGTGCATGGCGACGTCATGAGTTCTAGTTACCATAGGGCATGAGTTGGCCAGCCCCTTGTAGCAAGCAACCCACGCCGCACACTGCCTGCAGCCAGGCCCTGTATGCAACCCCTCCCCCTGTAAGAGACATAGATTAGTTATGGATTCCTTACCGCCCCACCTATCCCCTCCATTCTGCGAAGTGATTTATAGGGTTAAGGACTTCCGTTCAGGGCCCTAGTTTTGTGCACCGGTGGTCAGTATCTTGCATGGGTCTGCGCTTCTGGCTTGGAAAGTCGTGTACAGAACTGATGTCAGCGTGCGAGGGCGTCGTCTAAGTAGATACCGCAATGTCATTCTGCCAACCACGACGCTAATGAAGGACGCAGAGTCAACTGACGCCACCTTTCGACGCGCAGGGGCACTGCTGACTAAAAAATTCTCCGGATCCAGTCTGATGCCTGAGGGTAATTCTACAGGTAAGGAATCTATAACTATTCTATGTCTCAGTCAGATGTATCGTTACCGAAGGTAAGTAACTTGTTCATCTGCGCCGTGAACGGGTGCACTAGAGATGTGATATAAATACAAATATGGAAATAATAAAGTGGACGTTTTACGCGGTGTAGAAATGACCACGAGAGGCATGGAAGTCCTCCTTTAATAGTATAGCGTTCATGGGGGTGTAGAGTGTCTTGAGGGCCTTCACAGCACTCTGCTACCATTACAGAGTAACTTGTACCTAATAAAATACTATTCAACATACTGTTTGTGCACAGGGACGGGAAAGCATTCCGCTAAGACTGGTCCTGAGGACAGATTGCACCAGGCCAGGGTCTGATAGTCTTTCACCATTTCAGTCCCATAGTTAAGTGATTTTATTCCTTGAGAAACAATCGCAATGGAGCGCACACCGCTAGCCCCTCCTCCGGGTCGCCCCAAGGGAAGCTGGTACATGAAGTTCTTGGGTGGTTCACCCCAGTGGGTGCAAGTAAGTACTTGTTGGACTGGTGATCTCTAGACCCGATACATGTCCCGGGTTTTAAAGTATCGCCCGAGACATGGCTCGGGTTTCGGGATAACTTCCTTCATCAGTAGAGAAAATAGTCAGGGGTGGAAGAGAGGGCCGCGAAGCAACCGTCAAAGGCCTCAGTGCCCGCACAGGCACGCAGGTGCGTCGTCCAGGAGCTCGTCAGCTCAAAGCTCGAGGGAGCCATTTTTAGAAACAATTGCAATGGAGCGCACACCGCTAGCCCCTCCTCCGGGTCGCTCCAAGGGAAGCTGGTACATGAAGTTCTTGGGTGGTTCACCCCAGTGGGTGCAAGTAAGTACTTGTTGGACTGGTGATCTCTAGACCCGATACTTGTCCCGGGTTTTAAAGTATCGCCCGAGACATGGCTCTGGTTTCGGGATAACTTCCCTCATCAGTAGAGAAAATAGTCAGGGGTGGAAGAGAGGGCCGCCAAGCAACCGTCAAAGGCCTCAGTGCCCGCACAGGCACGCAGGTGCGTCGTCCAGGAGCTCGTCAGCTCAAAGCTCGAGGGAGCCATTTTTAGAAACAATCGCAATGGAGCGCACACCGCTAGCCCCTCCTCCGGGTCGCCCCAAGGGAAGCTGGTACATGAAGTTCTTGGGTGGTTCACCCCAGTGGGTGCAAGTAAGTACTTGTTGGACTGGTGATCTCTAGACCCGATACATGTCCCGGGTTTTAAAGTATCGCCCGAGACATGGCTCGGGTTTCGGGATAACTTCCCTCATCAGTAGAGAAAATAGTCAGGGGTGGAAGAGAGGGCTGCCAAGCACCCGTCAAAGGCCTCAGTGCCCGCACCGGCACGCAGGTGCGTCGTCCAGGAGCTCGTCAGCTCAAAGCTCGAGGGAGCCATTTTTAGAAACAATCGCAATGGAGCGCACACCGTTAGCCCCTCCTCCGTGTCGCCCCAAGGGAAGCTGGTACATGAAGTTCTTGGGTGGTTCACCCCAGTAGGTGCAAGTAAGTACTTGTTGGACTGGTGATCTCTAGACCCGATACTTGTCCCGGGTTTTAAAGTATCGCCCGAGACATGGCTCTGGTTTCGGGATAACTTCCCTCATCAGTAGAGAAAATAGTCAGGGGTGGAAGAGAGGGCCGCCAAGCAACCGTCAAAGGCCTCAGTGCCCGCACAGGCACGCAGGTGCGTCGTCCAGGAGCTCGTCAGCTCAAAGCAATATTCCTTATTGTGAGTTTTGAGTTGATTCTCATAGTTGAGTAAAGGGGCTGTAGTACATCCTTTTAGTAGCTCTTCCTGGGACATTAAGTGGGGTGGTTTATTTGTCCTTCTCAGGAATGACTGTAGCAGGGATATGGTCGATATTGCTTTGGAGTTTGAGTAGAGGTTGTGACTTATTCATTATTCCATCGCAGGACTAACACTGATTGTGACAAATTTGTTTTTCCTTCGCAGGACTAGCCGTGGTTGTGACTTGTTCATTATTCATTTGCAGGACTAGGAGTGACTTGTTCAATACTCCTTCGCAGTACCAACCGTGGGTGTAACTTGTTCATTATTCCTTCGTAGGACTAGCCGTGTTTGTGACTTGTTCATTATTCCTTCCTAGGACTAGCCATGGTTGTGACTTGTTCATTATTCCTTCCTAGGACTAGCCGTGGTTGTGACTTGTTCATTATTCCTTCCTAGGACGAACCATGGTTGTGACTTGTTCATTATTCCTTCGTAGGACTAGCCATTGTGACTTGTTCATTATTGCTTCGTAGGACTAGCCGTGGTTGTGACTTGTTCATTATTCCTTCGCAGGACTAGCCGTTGTTGTGACTTGTTCATTATTCCTTTGTATGACAAGCCGTGGTTGTGACTTGTTCATTATTCCTTCGCAGGACTAGCCGTGGTTGTGACTTGTTCATTGTTCCTTTGTATGACAAGCCGTGGTTGTGACTTGTTCATTATTCCTTCGTAGGACTAGCCATTGTGACTTGTTCATTATTCCTTTGTATGGCAAGCCGTGGTTGTGACTTGTTCATTATTCCTTCGTAGGACTAGCCATTGTGACTTGTTCATTATTCCTTTGTATGGCAAGCCGTGGTTGTGACTTGTTCATTATTCCTTTGTACGACCAGCCGTGGTTGTGACTTGTTCATTATTCCTTCGTAGGACTAGCCGTGGTTGTGACTTGTTCATTATTCCTTCGTAGGACTAGCCGTGGTTTTGACTTGTTCATTATTCCTTTGTATGGCAAGCCGTGGTTGTGACTTGTTCATTATTCCTTCGTAGGACTAGCCATTGTGACTTGTTCATTATTCCTTCGTAGGACTAGCCGTGGTTGTGACTTGTTCATTATTCCTTCGTAGGACTAGCCGTGGTTTTGACTTGTTCATTATTCCTTCGTAGGACCAGCCGTGATTGTGACTTGTTCATTATTCCTTCGTAGGACTAGCCGTGGTTTTGACTTGTTCATTATTCCTTCGTAGGACTAGCCATTGTGACTTGTTCATTATTGCTTCGTAGGACTAGCCGTGGTTGTGACTTGTTCATTGGTCCTTCGCAGGACAAGCCGTGGTTGTGACTTATTTATTATTCATTTGCAGGACTAGCCGTGGCTGTGACTCGTTCATTATTCCTTCGTAGGACTAGCCGTGATTGTGACTTGTTCATTATTCCTTCGTAGGACTAGCCGTGGTTGTGACTTGTTCATTATTCCTTCGTAGGACTAGCCGTGATTGTGACTTGTTCATTATTCCTTCGTAGGACTAGCCGTGGTTTTGACTTGTTCATTATTCCTTCGTAGGACTAGCCATTGTGACTTGTTCATTATTGCTTCGTAGGACTAGCCGTGGTTGTGACTTGTTCATTGGTCCTTCGCAGGACAAGCCGTGTTTGTGACTTATTTATTATTCATTTGCAGGACTAGCCGTGGCTGTGACTCGTTCATGATTCTTTTGAACGACTAGCCGTGGCCGTGACTGGTCATTATTCTTGTGCAGGACTAGTCGTGGTTGTGACTCGTTCATTATTCCTTTGTACGACTAGCCGTGGTTGTAACTTGTTCATTATTTCTGTGCATGAGCAGTTGTAGATCTGACATGCATTATTCTTTAGGAGTACGAAGCAGTGGTTGTGATATGTGAATTATTTCTTTTCACGACTACTGTAGTTGTGACATTTTGATAGACTTTTTCAGGTTTCACTTTACTTGTGACAGTTCAAGTCCCCTGGACAAGTAGGTATAGTCATTGAGCAGTAGTTGTGAGAGTATGTGTGATAGTGAACTCTGTCACACTCATAATAAATATGGCACCTGCTCCAGGGCGTCGCCATCTTCTGTGACGTACATCCGGTATGAAATGACACAGCAGCGTGTCTGCTGCGTCTCCCTTCAGTTCTTGGAAAATATCCAATGTTACTGCGGATCTGCGATTTCCCAGAGGTTCGTTTACAGTGCCGAGTTCACGACTGTTGCCTGACGCTAGGTTAGGTGTGACTAGAGGTGGCTGAGAGCAGGCGCTGTTCAATCCTCCCTCCATGGAGTGAGCAGGCAGAGAAGGCCTCTGGTGTCCTGTAAACGTACAGAGGTTTGGGTGAGGTGTGACTAGAGGTGGCTGAGAGCAGGCGCTGTTCAGTCCCCCCTCCATGGATTGAGCAGGCAGAGAAGGTCTCTTGTGTCCTGTAAACATACAGAGGTTTAGGTGAGGTGTGACTAGAGGTGGCTGAGAGCAGGCGCTGTTCAATCCTCCCTCCATGGAGTGAGCAGGCAGAGAAGGCCTCTGGTGTCCTGTAAATGTACAGAGGTTTAGGTGAGGTGTGACTAGAGGTGGCTGAGAGCAGGCGCTGTTCAATCCTCCCTCCATGGAGTGAGCAGGCAGAGAAGGCCTCTGGTGTCCTGTAAATGTACAGAGGTTTAGATGAGGTGTGACTAGAGGTGGCTGAGAGCAGGCGCTGTTCGATCCTCCTTCCATGAATTGAGCAGGCAGAGAAGGCCTCTGGTGTCCTGTAAATGTACAGAGGTTTATTTGAGGTGTGACTAGAGGTGGCTGAGAGCAGGCGCTGTTCACTCCTCCCTCCATGGAGTGAGCAGGCAGAGAAGGCCTCTGGTGTCCGTTAAATGTACAGAGGTTTAGGTGAGGTGTGACTAGAGGTGGCTGAGAGCAGGCGCTGTTCAATCCTCCCTCCATGGAGTAAGCAGGCAGAGAAGGCCTCTGGTGTCCTGTAAACGTACAGAGGTTTAGGTGAGGTGTGACTAGAGGTGGCTGAGAGCAGGCGTTGTTTAGTCCCCCCTCCATGGATTGAGCAGGCAGAGAAGGCCTCTGGTGTCCTGTAAACGTACAGAGGTTTAGGTGAGGTGTGACTAGAGATGGCTGAGAGCAGGCGCTGTTCAGTCCCCCCTCCATGGAGTAAGCAGGCAGAGAAGGTCTCCTGTGTCCTGTAAACATACAGAGGTTTAGGTGAGGTGTGACTAGAGGTGGCTGAGAGCAGGCGCTGTTCAATCCTCCCTCCATGGAGTGAGCAGGCAGAGAAGGCCTCTGGTGTCCTGTAAATGTACAGAGGTTTAGGTGAGGTGTGACTATAGGTGGTTGAGAGCAGGCGTTGTTCAATCCTCCCTCCATGG
Source organism: Triturus cristatus (assembly GCF_964204655.1). NCBI lineage: Eukaryota > Metazoa > Chordata > Amphibia > Caudata > Salamandridae > Triturus > Triturus cristatus. The sequence continues at coordinate 69,153,104 of NC_140593.1, read as the reverse complement.
AGTGAGCAGGCAGAGAAGGCCTCAGGTGTCCTGTAAACGTACAGAGGTTTAGGTGAGGTGTGACTAGAGGTGGCTGAGAGCAGGCGCTGTTCAATCCTCCCTCCATGGAGTGAGCAGGCAGAGAAGGCCTCTGGTGTCCTGTAAACGTACAGACGTTTAGGTGAGGTGTGACTAGAGGTGGCTGAGAGCAGGCGTTGTTTAGTCCCCCCTCCATCGATTGAGCAGGCAGAGAAGGCCTCTGGTGTCCTGCAAACGTACAGAGGTTTAGGTGAGGTGTGACTAGAGATGGCTGAGAGCAGGCGCTGTTCAGTCCCCCCCTCCATGGAGTGAGCAGGCAGAGAAGGCCTCTGGTGTCCTGTAAACGTACAGAGGTTTGGGTGAGGTGTGACTAGAGGTGGCTGAGAGCAGGCGCTGTTCAGTCCCCCCTCCATGGATTGAGCAGGCAGAGAAGGTCTCTTGTGTCCTGTAAACATACAGAGGTTTAGGTGAGGTGTGACTAGAGGTGGTTGAGAGCAGGCGCTGTTCAATCCTCCCTCCATGGAGTGAGCAGGCAGAGAAGGCCTCTGGTGTCCTGTAAATGTACAGAGGTTTAGGTGAGGTGTGACTAGAGGTGGCTGAGAGCAGGCGCTGTTCAATCCTCCCTCCATGGAGTGAGCAGGCAGAGAAGGCCTCTGGTGTCCTGTAAATGTACAGAGGTTTAGATGAGGTGTGACTAGAGGTGGCTGAGAGCAGGCGCTGTTCGATCCTCCTTCCATGAATTGAGCAGGCAGAGAAGGCCTCTGGTGTCCTGTAAATGTACAGAGGTTTATTTGAGGTGTGACAAGAGGTGGCTGAGAGCAGGCGCTGTTCACTCCTCCCTCCATGGAGTGAGCAGGCAGAGAAGGCCTCTGGTGTCCGTTAAATGTACAGAGGTTTAGGTGAGGTGTGACTAGAGGTGGCTGAGAGCAGGCGCTGTTCAATCCTCCCTCCATGGAGTAAGCAGGCAGAGAAGGCCTCTGGTGTCCTGTAAACGTACAGAGGTTTAGGTGAGGTGTGACTAGAGGTGGCTGAGAGCAGGCGTTGTTTAGTCCCCCCTCCATGGATTGAGCAGGCAGAGAAGGCCTCTGGTGTCCTGTAAACGTACAGAGGTTTAGGTGAGGTGTGACTAGAGATGGCTGAGAGCAGGCGCTGTTCAGTCCCCCCTCCATGGAGTAAGCAGGCAGAGAAGGTCTCCTGTGTCCTGTAAACATACAGAGGTTTAGGTGAGGTGTGACTAGAGGTGGCTGAGAGCAGGCGCTGTTCAATCCTCCCTCCATGGAGTGAGCAGGCAGAGAAGGCCTCTGGTGTCCTGTAAATGTACAGAGGTTTAGGTGAGGTGTGACTATAGGTGGTTGAGAGCAGGCGTTGTTCAATCCTCCCTCCATGGAGTGAGCAGGCAGAGAAGGCCTCAGGTGTCCTGTAAACGTACAGAGGTTTAGGTGAGGTGTGACTAGAGGTGGCTGAGAGCAGGCGCTGTTCAATCCTCCCTCCATGGAGTGAGCAGGCAGAGAAGGCCTCTGGTGTCCTGTAAACGTACAGACGTTTAGGTGAGGTGTGACTAGAGGTGGCTGAGAGCAGGCGTTGTTTAGTCCCCCCTCCATCGATCGAGCAGGCAGAGAAGGCCTCTGGTGTCCTGCAAACGTACAGAGGTTTAGGTGAGGTGTGACTAGAGATGGCTGAGAGCAGGCGCTGTTCAGTCCCCCCCTCCATGGAGTAAGCAGGCAGAGAAGGTCTCCTGTGTCCTGTAAACATACAGAGGTTTGGGTGAGGTGTGACTAGAGGTGGCTGAGAGCAGGCGCTGTTCAGTCCCCCCTCCATGGATTGAGCAGGCAGAGAAGACCTCTGGTGTCTGTTAAATGTACAGAGGTTTAGGTGAGGTGTGACTAGAGGTGGCTGAGAGCAGGCGCTGTTCAATCCTCCCTCCATGGAGTAAGCAGGCAGAGAAGGCCTCTGGTGTCCATTAAACGTACAGAGGTTTAGGTGAGGTGTGACTAGAGGTGGCTGAGAGCAGGCGCTGTTCAATCCCCCCTCCATGGAGTAAGCAGGCAGAGAAGGCCTCTGGTGTCCATTAAACGTACAGAGGTTTAGGTGAGGTGTGACTAGAGGTGGCTGAGAGCAGGCGTTGTTTAGTCCCCCCTCCATGGATTGAACAGGCAGAGAAGGCCTCTGGTGTCCTGTAAATGTACAGAGGTTTAGGTGAGGTGTGACTAGAGGTGGCTGAGAGCAGGCGCTGTTCGATCCTCCCTCCATGAATTGAGCAGGCAGAGAAGGCCTCTGGTGTCCTGTAAACGTACAGAGTTTTAGGTGAGGCGTGACTAGAGGTGGCTGAGAGCAGGCGCTGTTCAATCCTCCCATGGAGTGAGCAGGCAGAGAAGGCCACTGGTGTCCGGTAAATGTACAGAGGTTTAGGTGAGGTGTGACTAGAGGTGGCTGAGAGCAGGCGCTGTTCAATCCTCCCATGGAGTGAGCAGGCAGAGAAGGCCACTGGTGTCCGGTAAATGTACAGAGGTTTAGGTGAGGTGTGACTAGAGGTGGCTGAGAGCAGGCGCTGTTCAGTCCCCCTCCATTGAGCAGGCAGAGAAGGCCTCTGGTGTCCTGTATATGTACAGAGGTTTAGGTGAGGTGTGACTAGAGGTGGCTGAGAGCAGGCGCTGTTTAGTCCCCCCTCCATCGATTGAGCAGGCAGAGAAGGCCTCTGGTGTCCCGTAAACGTACAGAGGTTTAGGTGAGGTGTGACTAGAGATGGCTGAGAGCAGGCGCTGTTCAGTCCCCCCTCCATGGAGTAAGCAGGCAGAGAAGGCCTCTGGTGTCCATTAAACGTACAGAGGTTTAGGTGAGGTGTGACTAGAGGTGGCTAAGAGCAGGCGCTGTTCAATCCCCCCTCCATGGAGTAAGCAGGCAGAGAAGGCCTCTGGTGTCCATTAAACGTACAGAGGTTTAGGTGAGGTGTGACTAGAGGTGGCTAAGAGCAGGCGCTGTTCAATCCCCCCTCCATGGAGTAAGCAGGCAGAGAAGGTCTCCTGTGTCCTGTAAACATACAGAGGTTTGGGTGAGGTGTGACTAGAGGTGGCTGAGAGCAGGCGCTGTTCAGTCCCCCCTCCATGGATTGAGCAGGCAGAGAAGACCTCTGGTGTCTGTTAAATGTACAGAGGTTTAGGTGAGGTGTGACTAGAGGTGGCTGAGAGCAGGCGCTGTTCAATCCTCCCTCCATGGAGTGAGCAGGCAGAGAAGGCCTCTGGTGTCTGTTAAATGTACAGAGGTTTAGGTGAGGTGTGACTAGAGGTGGCTGAGAGCAGGCGCTGTTCAATCCCCCCTCCATGGAGTAAGCAGGCAGAGAAGGCCTCTGGTGTCCATTAAACGTACAGAGGTTTAGGTGAGGTGTGACTAGAGGTGGCTGAGAGCAGGCGCTGTTCAATCCTCCCTCCATGGAGTGAGCAGGCAGAGAAGGCCTCTGGTGTCTGTTAAATGTTCAGAGGTTTAGGTGAGGTGTGACTAGAGGTGGCTGAGAGCAGGCGCTGTTCAATCCCCCCTCCATGGAGTAAGCAGGCAGAGAAGGCCTCTGGTGTCCATTAAACGTACAGAGGTTTAGGTGAGGTGTGACTAGAGGTGGCTAAGAGCAGACGCTGTTCAGTCCCCCCTCCATGGAGTGAGCAGGCAGAGAAGGCCTCTGGTGTCCATTAAACGTACAGAGGTTTAGGTGAGGTGTGACTAGAGGTGGCTGAGAGCAGGCGTTGTTTAGTCCCCCCTCCATGGAGTGAGCAGGCAGAGAAGGCCTCTGGTGTCCTGTAAATGTACAGAGGTTTAGGTGAGGTGTGACTAGAGGTGGCTGAGAGCAGGCGCTGTTCAATCCTCCCTCCATGGAGTGAGCAGGCAGAGAAGGCCTCTGGTGTCCTGTAAACGTACAGAGGTTTAGGTGAGGTGTGACTAGAGATGGCTAAGAGCAGGCGCTGTTCAGTCCCCCCTCCATGGAGTGAGCAGGCAGAGAAGGCCTCTGGTGTCCTGTAAACGTACAGAGGTTTAGGTGAGGTGTGACTAGAGGTGGCTGAGAGCAGGCGCTGTTCAATCCTCCCTCCATGGAGTGAGCAGGCAGAGAAGGCCTCTGGTGTCCATTAAACGTACAGAGGTTTAGGTGAGGTGTGGCTGAGAGCAGGCGCTGTTCAATCCTCCCTCCATGGAGTGAGCAGGCAGAGAAGGCCTCTGGTGTCCTGTAAACGTACAGAGGTTTAGGTGAGGTGTGACTAGAGGTGGCTAAGAGCAGGCGCTGTTCAGTCCCCCCTCCATGGAGTGAGCAGGCAGAGAAGGCCTCTGATGTCCTGTAAATGTACAGAGGTTTAGGTGAGGTGTGACTAGAGGTGGCTGAGAGCAGGCGCTGTTCAATCCTCCCTCCATGGAGTGAGCAGGCAGAGAAGGCCTCTGGTGTCCTGTAAACGTACAGAGTTTTAGGTGAGGCGTGACTAGAGGTGGCTAAGAGCAGGCGCTGTTCAATCCTCCCTCCATGGAGTGAGCAGGCAGAGAAGGCCACTGGTGTCCTGTATATGTACAGAGGTTTAGGTGAGGTGTGACTAGAGGTGGCTGAGAGCAGGCGCTGTTCAATCCTCCCTCCATGGAGTGAGCAGGCAGAGAAGGCCTCTGGTGTCCTGTAAACGTACAGAGGTTTAGGTGAGGTGTGACTAGAGGTGGCTGAGAGCAGGCGCTGTTCAGTCCCCCCTCCATGGATTGAGCAGGCAGAGAAGGCCTCTGGTGTCCTGTAAACGTACAGAGGTTTAGGTGAGGTGTGACTAGAGGTGGCTGAGAGCAGGCGCTGTTCAGTCCCCCCTCCATGGATTGAGCAGGCAGAGAAGGCCTCTGGTGTCCGTTAAACGTACAGCGGTTTCTTGAGGTATCTCTTACCCTCTGCCTAGGGCCCCCGGAGCATTTTCATAGTAATTGATTTTCCTCTGTTACATTTGCTTTCTCTTTTCTTCTGTGCTTTTTCCACTCCACTGAGTGGCCCGGAGGAGTCTTTTAAAAATGATTTCAGTGAAGTGCGACTAACTCTGTCTTTGTCCTCGGAATCTTCCCTCCATCCTGCCCCTCTAGCGTGCGCTCTCTGCTGTGAAGACACGCATGGCCCCCTGGGTCCCTAAACTGCAGCAGCATGCCGTCATTTCCTGCTGTTATTGCAATGACTTGACTGTAAGCTGGCACGACCGGTCACGTTAAAGAGCATCATTTAAGCAGCCTCGGAGCGCCCTGCGCCCGGTGCTTTCCTTATCCAGGCCCCTCTAAGGCCGGTTTCCTTTGACACTCTGATTATTACCGCTGTCAGGGGCTGGCATGGAGCTGGCGGCTGTTGAGCCAACTCACGATGCCGTGCCAGTGTACCAATGCCAGGCAGGGCTTCATTTAGGGGGAAATTAAGTGCCTGGGTCCAAAGTAGTGTTAGGAGATTGCAAGCCACTTCTACCACTCGCACTGCTGCATGGGCGCTCGCCCAAAGCCTTTGGGGCTGTCACTACCGGCTTCCACCTCTGGTACGGCCCACTGTTTACATGAACTCCACCCAAAGGCTTCACTGCTCCCACTTCCACCTCTGGTACGGCCCACTGTTTACATGAACTCCACCCAAAGGCTTCACTGCTCCCACTTCCACCTCTGGTACGGCCCACTGTTTACATGAACTCCACCCAAAGGCTTCACTGCTCCCACTTCCACCTCTGGTACGGCCCACTGTTTACATGAACTCCACCCAAAGGCTTCACTGCTCCCACTTCCACCACTGGTATGGCCCACTGTTTACATGAACTCCACCCAAAGCCTTCACTGCTCTCACCACCCACGTCCACCTCTGGTACGGCCCACTGTTTACATGAACTCCACCCAAAGCCTTCACTGCTCTCACCACCCACGTCCACCTCTGGTACGTCCCACTGTTTACATGAACTCCACCCAAAGGCTTCACTGCTCCCACTTCCACCACTGGTATGGCCCACTGTTTACATGAACTCCACCCAAAGCCTTCACTGCTCTCACCACCCACGTCCACCTCTGGCACGGCCCACTGTTTACATGAACACCACCCAAAGCCTCCGGTGCTCTCACTACTACCTCTATCACGGCCAACTGTTTACATGAACACCACCCAAAGCCTCCGCACGGCCCAATGTTCACATGAACACCACCCAAACCCTCCGGTGCTCTCACTACCCACTTCCACCTCTATCAGGGCCCACTGATTACATTAACACCACTCAAAGCCTCGCACGGCCCAATATTTACATGAACACTACCGAAAGCCTTCACTGCTCTCACCACCCACGTCCACCTCTGGCACGGCCTACTGTTTACATGAACACCACCCAAAGCTTCCGCACGGCCCAATGTTCACATGAACACCACCCAGAGCCTCCGGTGCTCTCACTACCCACTTCCACCTCTGGCACGGGCTACTGTTTACATGAACGCCACCCAAAGCCTTCACTGCACTCACTACCCACGTCCATCTCTGGCACGGCCCACTGTTTACATGAACACCACCCAAAGCCTTCACTGCTATCACTACCCACGTCCACCTCTAGCACGGCCCACTGTTTACATGAACACCACCCAAAGCCTTCACTGCTATCACTACCCACGTCCACCTCTAGCACGGCCCACTGTTTACATGAACACCACCCAAAGCCTTCACTGCTATCACTACCCACGTCCACCTCTAGCACGGCCCACTGTTTACATGAACACCACCCAAATCCTTCACTGCTATCACTACCCACGTCCACCTCTAGCACTTCCACCTCTGGTACGGCCCACTGTATACATGAACTCCACCCAAAGGCTTCACTGCTCCCACTTCCACCTCTGGTACGGCCCACTGTTTACATGAACTCCACCCAAAGCCTTCACTGCTCTCACCACCCACGTCCACCTCTGGTACGGCCCACTGTTTACATGAACTCCACCCAAAGCCTTCACTGCTCTCACCACCCACGTGCACCTCTGGTACGTCCCACTGATTACATTAACACCACTCAAAGCCTCGCACGGCCCAATATTTACATGAACACTACCGAAAGCCTTCACTGCTCTCATCACCCACGTCCACCTCTGGCACGGCCTACTGTTTACATGAACACCACCCAAAGCTTCCGCACGGCCCAATGTTCACATGAACACCACCCAGAGCCTCCGGTGCTCTCACTACCCACTTCCACCTCTAGCACGGCCCACTGTTTACATGAACACCACCCAAAGCCTTCACTGCTCTCACCACCCACGTCCACCTCTGGCACGGCCTACTGTTTACATGAACACCACCCAAAGCCTCCGGTGCTCTCACTACCCACTTCCACCTCTGGCACGGGCTACTGTTTACATGAACACCACCCAAAGCCTTCACTGCACTCACTACCCACGTCCATCTCTGGCACGGCCCACTGTTTACATGAACACCACCCAAAGCCTTCACTGCTATCACTACCCACGTCCACCTCTAGCACGGCCCACTGTTTACATGAACACAACCCAAAGCCTTCACTGCTATCACTACCCACGTCCACCTCTAGCACGGCCCACTGTTTACATGAACACCACCCAAATCCTTCACTGCTATCACTACCCACGTCCACCTCTAGCACGGCCCACTGTTTACATGAACACCACCCAAAGCCTTCACTGCTATCACTACCCACGTCCACCTCTGGCACGGCCCACTGTTTACATTAACACCACCCAAACCCTCCGATGCTCTCATTACCCACGTCCACCTCTAACACGGCCCACTATTTACATTAACACCACTCAAAGCCTCGGCACGGCCCACTGTTTACATGAACACCACCCAAAGCCTTCACTGCTATCACTACCCACGTCCACCTCTGGCACGGCCCACTGTTTACATTAACACAACCCAAACCCTCCGATGCTCTCATTACCCACGTCCACCTCTAACACGGCCCACTGTTTACATGAACACCACCCAAAGCCTCGGCACGGCCCAAAATTTACATGAACACCACCCATAGCCTCTGGTGGTCTCACTACCCATATCCACCTCTGGCACAGCCCACTGTGTACATGAACACCACCCAAAGCCTTCTGACCTGTCACTACTTGCTTCCAGCTCTAGCACCGACCACAGTTTACGTGAACACCACCCAAAGCCTCCGGTGCTCTCACTATCCACTTCCACCTCTAGCACCGCCCACTTTTTACAGGCACACCACCCAAACCATCCAGTGCTCTCACTACCACCTCTAGCACCGCCTACTGTTTACATGAACACCACCCAAAGCCTCCGGTGCTCTCACTATCCACGTCCACCTCTGGCACGGCCTACTGTTTACATGAACACCACCCAAAGCCTTCACTGCTCCCACTTCCACCTCAGGTAAAGCCCACTGTTTACATGAACACCACCCAAAGCCTTCACTGCTCCCACTTCCACCTCAGCTATGGCCCACTGTTTACATGAACTCCACCCAAAGGCTTCACTGCTCCCACTTCCACCTCTGGTAAGGCCCACTGTATACATGAACTCCACCCAAAGGCTTCACTGCTCCCACTTCCACCTCTGGTACGGCCCACTGTTTACATGAACTCCACCCAAAGCCTTCACTGCTCTCACCACCCACATCCACCTCTGGCACGGCCCACTCTTTACATGAACACCACCCAAAGCCTTCACTGCACTCACTAACCACGTCCAATAACGTTTAACATAATACAAAAAAAAGCAGAATCAAAAAGGATTACACTATAAGAACCTCATAAATCTTTTAGTTTTTTAAATCCACCTCCCCTAACCCCCAAAAACACGAAAAAGAACACAGAATGGGATTACTGCCTGCAGTGTGCTGGGAGCAGTGCCCGGCATATGGCCAGATTTTGCACTCAACTCCCACTGCATATGTCTGGAAGTGGTGCATAGCGGGGCTTGGCAGCCTGTCACAGATACAATGGCTCCTCACTTTGAGATGAACTCGCTTTTTCCCTGTAGAAGTCCATTGTATTGGACGAAACGCGTTGGCTGGTCTAACCTACATGTTGCTTGATATGTTTATTCAATAAAAAAGAGGACTTGAAGAACTAACCTTGGATATAGACTTTCTAATTAACAATCACAATATAAAGGATCTAGGGTAAAACATTATATGAAATCTATGTCCTGACACTAACACAAAGTCAATAGTGGACTCTTTGGTGCCCCTTCTAAAAGTGGTAGTCCCCTGCCCTCTTTCAGTCATCACATCCAATATAGTTAAATTCCACTGTAATAGCAAAGCATTCAGGGTCTCCCTATACTTATTGTGTGAGAAATGTGAGAGGGGATTGCCACAAACCCCTTCCATTCCACATACCCTAGTCCCATTGAGTTTGCAAAGGTGATTGTTAAAATCCCCCGCCCAGATTATGCTCGTATTATCCCCTTTTTTCCCTTTGTGCAATTTCCCAATCTCCATTGCTAAGGCATCTACCACTTCCCTCGAGTTCTTCTCAAACTTGTTATTATAAAAGGTAACTAGTATACAAGTGGCCTGGTTCCTGCTACCAAGCTCAAGGATTTGGAATTGAGCATGTAAGGGGCCAGCTTGCCTAACTTGGGAGTGTGGTCGTATTTGAGATTAAGGCAAGTATGCCCCCTTCACCCTTCCAGAGGCCGAGGGTATCGCTGGGGAATGGAAAGTGCGAAACCCCGCAAAGAAGGGATTATCTTTTAGTGGGGTTTCCTGGAATAGTACTGTTTCCATAGATTGCCACTCGTTTAACCAATTTAAGCCATACAATCTAGCGGCTACACCTGCTACATTCCAGGATACCAGGTTCGCCCTAATTCCCTCATTAATACTCATTGTAAGTGGTAGAGTCTGCCCTTGTCCCTGTGCACTTGGGGCTAGAGTTACGACTTCAGTAGCAGCCTCAGAAGGTGATCTAGTGAGTGGGAACATCGGTGAGCCGCGCTCTACCGGGGCTGTGGCAACTGGCCTGATATGCCTGGTAGGTGATGGGAAGGTGGTAGCGTTAGTCAATCACAGGCCTCCAAATTCGACAGAGCGGCAAATCTGTCCTGTAATCTAATCTCAGGATTTAGAATAGGGCCCTTGTTCAGAGTGTTACACACATTCTCTTCTCTCAATCCTGTTGTTTCTTCTGTTTTTGTAAATGAGTACTTCTCCCTTCGTTGGCCCACCTTGGCACTACACCGCCCTTCCGATCTAAGTCTGTGCAAAGTAAAAACCGAGATGAAAAAGTAACATTTAGAAATAAGTAGTTAGTCGGAATGCTCAATAGGTGAGGTCTTATTATATCAGACAGTCATAGACTGCAGAGTAGACTGGGCCCATTAAACATTGGAGTGCGATAAAGCTTTGACTTCACTTCCTGTGACATCATATCCATGTATGCTAATGAGTCCCCTGCTTTCACTAGAATGTGTGTTCTGATTTCAGTTTGCACAGTACATGTCATCATAAGAAGACTTTGTCAAAGCCCATTTAGAGAGAGGCAGATGTTTGTGGACAGCCCCCCCCCTCCCACTCAGGCAGCGAACACTTGTGGCTCTTTCTCCCGAGAGTTGGGCACATGGCCAGGAGAGCCCTGCCAGGTTGTATATCAGGCTCTCGTCACTCACAGATAGTCGCTTCCAAGAAAAGGGAGCCAGAATAGAGCGCTCATCAGCTGGCGCCACACAGGCTTGTTCACAGGACTGTGCTTGGCGGCCTTTCTCCCTCGTAGTAACACGCTGTGAATATTAAAAATAGCACCAAGAAGTGATAGTGAATCAGCCACGGCACTTTATAATGCACCGGAAGGCTGTTTATTTACTTGTGGTATTTTTGTGGGTGAACAAAATTTAAATGATGGGAACTAAAGTTAGCATTTGCTAGAGGTTCCAGGGATTGGGGTAGTGCGAAGGATAAAGGTAAATACAATATTTGTCTGGTTTCGTCCCAGACAACTCCAGCGATCTGTCGTAGACCGCTTTGCATACAATACACATTGGGTGTTTGTCAGCCCTTTGCTGTATTGCGATCACTTTCTGGTCTATTTCAGTCCGTGCTGTTTATCAGATGGCATCGGATCCCCATTCTTGAGCTTGTCCTGCCCCAGAGCATTTCTTCTTCATCCTTGTTTTTGACTGTATATCGTGTATTCTTCCATTATTGACGTCAGGGTACTCGCTTTCTTTATTTTGAACCATAATTTGTTATTTTGGGTGCATTGGCGAGAATGTCCTGCACCTTCCTCAGTTGATAAGGCTTGTGTTCTTTCCCCAAACCTCACCCATCAAAATCTCCCCACTGATGCTCGCCCTCCCTGTACACTTATGCAATGTGCTGGATGGTGGTCTCATTGATGCCCTTGATGTTGTCCCGCAGCCTAGCCCTCCCTCGCCCAAGTCTCTGTGTTGTCATGCAATGTGGTGGCCATTTTGATGTTTAAAAACATTGCTTTCTGATGGATACTTCTACCTGCAGATTCCTCTTCTTTGAATATCCCAGGGGCAGACTACATCGAGAAACTTTTAGCATAGTTCCGTAGACTAGATCCAGAAACTTATGGCATAGCTCCGCAGACTAGATCCAGAAACTTATGGCATAGCTCCGCAGACTTGATCCAGAAACGTTTGGCATAGCTCCGCAGACTAGATCCAGAAACGTTTGGCATAGCTCTCTGGCCCCACTAGGTGGCGCCAGCTCCATCTTGATGCCAGAGGCGGCATTGTGAAGACGTCACTGGGGCCACAAACCTGCCACATCACTGTCAGTAACTTTTTTTCTACACCCTTTGTCTTGGGTCCAGAGCTTTTCACGTCAGCTGACATAATGGAAAACATTTGGTGCAGTGCAGGTGGTAATGTTTCCCTCTTAGAGAATCAGAGTTCAAGCCCTGCTGAAAATGGCATGGACATTTGTCTATCACAGATCCATACAACAACTGTCTCTGGTGCCTCTGCTCCACACACAATTCGTTGAGATGTGATATGTGGTCGAGGGGGAATACAAAGTCAATAAAAGAACTAGAGGCAAACGTTTTCATGGCCAAGGCAACGGAACGACCATACCAGTTGTTGCATTCCCAGATCTTTTTCAAGGGCCAGGACAAGATCAAGTTCACCTTTTGCCCATCAAAATCTTAAAGGGAAAACGATGTCACCACGACAAGCAGTAGTGGTATTCTTCACACAGGAGATATAGATCCACGGGTAGGACTCCTCCTTGGACTTCTCCCTAGTAGAGGTCTTCGCTGGAACCCTGCTTAGTGGAGCGATTTCCTTTCACCAGCTTCACCAACTCCATAGACATCGATACCCCGATTGGATCTGCCTTCCTCGTTACCGACGCCAGCTCACCCTGAGCTTCTGCTGTTGTCTGAAGCAGATCATGAAAAGGAAAAATTGGTTCTGTTGGGAGTGAACTTGATTTGAGGGACACTGAATGTGTTGTTAACACATTCAGTGTCCCTCAAATCAAGTTCACTCCCAACAGAACCAATTTTTCCTTTTCATATACGTACCCAGGTTCTGAGGGTTACTGGGTCACCCCATTAAATCTAATGGTCTGAAGCAGATCAGACATTGTTTATCCAAGTGAGAAGAGATATTCCAAAATGCAGCTGTCCCCTCTGGGGTGCCACTAGTCATCATGGATCCATTTGGGGCTCCATTCCGCTCCCCTCTGATGCCTATATTCAGTTGACTTTGTGTCCTCAAGAAGGAGCTATTCCGCCGCCGCCACCCTTTCCAGCTACTATTCCAGTGCCGATACTGATGCCAGTTGCGACCTTGGTGCCATCAACTCCCGAAATTGTACTACCGCCACCTCTGCCTTCAGTCAAAGAGTCAGGTTGAGAAGGGAAATGCGAAGACTCCTAGACGAAGAACAGTAAAGAGGGGACACCCATGATATCTGTTGGACCGTATTCATGAACTGTTTTGCACAGACTAGGTGCCAGAGCAGGGCCGCACTTGAAAAGATGAAGGTTCCACAGAAACAATTCTTCAGTAAGCCAATGGTCTTGAAACTTTCCCTAAAATAGATATAGAGCCAGGCCGAGACCCTGGAACTTCTCCTTTCCTCAATAGAACTTTGTCCTAACAGTTTGGACGGATGTACTTGAAACCTCGAATGCAACTCGTGACCCCCTGCTCTCCTGTAATGAAGCACTCATAGAGTCAGAGAAGGAGCCCTGGTATCACTCTGCCACTACACCAGTGGTGAATAGGACAATTGCATGGAGATACAGGTTAGCTCTGAATGATCCAGCCTTTACTTCTTTCCATCCCTCTCCTGAGAGCTCAGTGGTTTAGCCTTCATCAACCAGTACGCTAAATGCGGGGGCATTCAGACACATTCCCTAAATAGTCTAAGAAATTAGAGTAGGCAAGAAAGTCTTTTCTTCGGAGAGTCTAGGACTGAGCTCCCAGAATGCATCATGTATTCTTTGCTGATACACGCACCCCTTTGGGATACAGCGGCTATGGTTGTTCCCAGAATTCTGGACCACCTCAAACTATATTTTGCTGAGGTAGTTCATGGCAGACAGGATGCAGCCCATCATATAATGAAAGCTGGGTTGGAGACTGCTCACTCCATGGCTAGGTCCTTGAGATCCTCTATTTCCTTAGCGAGGCATGCTTGGCTCTGTTCTTCGGTCTTTTCTGGGGGCATCCAAAACACTTGAATAGACCTTTGTTTTGTTATGTTATGCGATTTATGGAGTGCATGGCTGTCCCAGCGCTAAGGATCAGGGAGAAGGAGAATGTGATGTTTTAGTTACTGAAACTGCCATGTCTTTACTGCCTTTCTGAGCACCAAGAGATTGGAGATGCTCCTAATAGCGAGAGGCATCAAGTTCCATAGAGCACGAGCTAAAATTTTGAATGAACGGCCACCAACTCTGGATCTACGGAATCGTGGCACCCGTATTCGGTGTAGGTCCGCAGAGCACGGGAAGGAATATAGTGCTGGCAAATGCCTCTGAGAATCACTAGGCCAGAGCCTGTTGGAATTTTATAAGTAGCACAAAGTGCTTTAAACCGGATTCTTTGCTCCAGAGGCAGCCAGTGGAGTCGACTCCGCACCCCTGAAACCGAGCTATACTTGGGCAGTGCAAGTAAGGTGCGAGCTGCCGCGTTCATGGTGCGTTGGAGCCTATTGGTCACGGATTTGTTAGCACCGAACAAGAGGCTGCTACTGTAATATAACCTAGCCAGGATTGTAGCTTGCACAACCAGCTGGTGCGTATGAGGGTCAAACAAACCCAGAATGGGTTTAAGGCCGCGCAAAATGCCAAAGCAGGTCCCTGCCACTGACTTGGCTTGCTCCTCAAACGAGAGTGAGACGTCCAACCGGATGCCGAGGTTTTTTACTGCGGCTTTGGGTGCAGGAGGACTACCCAGCTCCGGCGGCTACCAGTTGTTACCCCAGACGTGTGAGTCTCTGCTCAACAGGAGGATCTCAGTTTTAGATGAGTTTAGTTGAAGGCAGTTCGCCTCCATCCATCCCGCTATAGCTGCCAGATCATCCAGAAATTTGATCATGTCCTGGCTGGAGTCCTTGGTACAGGAAAAGACCAATTGCGTATCATTTGCATATGATACCAAGTGTATGTTATGAGTTTTGGCCAACAAGGCCAGCAGACGAACTTAAATGTTGAACAGGGTCGCACTCTGTGCCGACCTCTGTGGGACTCCACAGCACAAAGGGTGTGTCTGTGAGTGGAAAGGTGGGGAGATGACCTGGAAGGACCTGTCGCGCAAAAAAGAAGAGAACCAATCAAGGGCACTACCTGTGACACCGATCTCACGCAGCCGATGGATCAGGATGCTATGTGAGACCGTGCCAAAGGCTGCGCTGAGATCAAACAGGATGAGCGCAGTCAGGTTGCCCTCATCCATGGAGGCTCTTAGTTGTTCTGTTACAGCTAATAAAGCTGACTCTCAGTGCTGTGCTTAGGACGGAAGCCATTTTGGGACGGGTCTAATATGGAGTGAGACTCCAGATATTGCATCAGAATGCCGTTCACATAGGATTCTGTAACTTTGGTTAAGAATGTCAGAAGCGAAATTGAGCGATAGTTCTCCGGCCCAGAGGCGTCAAGAGAAGGTTTCTTCAGGAGGGGGATAACTTTCACATGCTTCCAGGTTTGTGGGACCTTGGAATTGGAAAGGCAAACATTAATGAGATCTAGGCAGGAGGCAGTCCTGATGTTAGACAAAAAGATCTGGCTTGAGAGGGTCATCAGGGGACCTTGATTTGGTCTTCATAACAAAAGCCTTGAGGCCGTCTAGAGTAATAGAAGGGAAGGCAGACAGAGAGTTGACCCCATTAGCTGCACACACATCCCTCAGTATGTCAGAGGCTTCACACTTCCCATGGAAGCTATCATAAATGCCTACTACGTTTTCGATAAAGTAGGTAACCAACACCTCACACTGGTCGTGAGAGGTGATGGAGCTGTCACTAGTCACTGGAGATTTCATCATAGCCTTTAATAGGGGAAAAATTGTTTTAGAGGGATTATTGCTCGTATTGATCTTATTCACAAAGAAAGTGGCACGGGTTTTCCGAATGTTTGTTGTAGGTTTACCTAGTGGCTATATATTCAGATTTGGCCATGGGACTGTAGGAGCGTCTCCAATGATGCTCAAAAATGTTAGTTTTGGGGGGGGCGTGGCTTGCAGCCGACAGCAATGGCCGCAGCCTAGGAGAGCTCCGCGCTCGCTAGTCTCTTTCCCCAAAAATCCTGACATTGATCCGCGTCCACGGTGACAAGGACCAGCTGCTCTGACTACCGGGAGGCTCCGGTGCTGATCGAGTGCCGTCTGGGAGCTGGGGGTGCAGCCGCAGGATCGGCATCGACGAGGCCGGCGGTGCGGCCTACTATCCGGGATCGCGACCGGGGCCTGGAGTACGAGGGCGAGGCCGAGGAAGGGACGCGCGGAGCGGGCTCGCTCCGAGGACCGGGACGCCGCGTAGGGCGAAACAAAGCGGCAGCAGAACACGACACGTGGGGGCGCCGACCGGCGTGGACCGAGGCCCCGTGGCGTTCAGGACCCTGCGGTGCGGAGTC
This sequence comes from Triturus cristatus, assembly GCF_964204655.1. Lineage (NCBI taxonomy): Eukaryota > Metazoa > Chordata > Amphibia > Caudata > Salamandridae > Triturus > Triturus cristatus. The sequence continues at coordinate 69,137,036 of NC_140593.1, read as the reverse complement.
GAACTGCGGGACGGAGCACACACAAAGGAATTGAGACGCGGGCCCAGACGCGAGGCACAGAGGCGTCCTGGCCACCCCCACCCCGGCACCAGCGGATAAAGGGCCCTGCTGCCTACCTGAACTCCCTCGAAGCGTGGCGGGGACAACACTGGTGAGCGTATCAAGCGCCTAAACCCCCCCCCCCCCCCCCCCCCCCCCTCCCCGGCACAGAGTGGACGCGACGCACCAGGGGATGCATGGGGCGCTCCCCGTCGAGACCTGAGGAAAGTGTGCGAGTTCTGGACGGCGACCTCCTGCACGAGCGGAGGCGAGGAGGGAAGGGAAAACCGAAAGGCCGAGCGCTGACCTGTAAGGCGCAGTCTGGCAGCGGCGACTACCGACCTTCCCGCTACGCCGCGAGGCGAAGCAAGCACCATGGGGGGTAAAGGCCAACGGGGGCCGCAGACTGGCAAATTGGATAAATATGCCTACCGCAGAGAGACCTCGCAAACCCCAGAGGCTCCCAGGCAGAATGAAGACGCGACGCAGGCCGGTCAGCCAGGGGAGATTACCCTGCAGGATATAATGCGCACACTGACACAAATGCAAACGGCGATAGGCACGATCTCCACGGACATTACACTGTTGCGAGCAGACGTGTCAAAAATCAACGACAGGCTGAGGGAGGTAGAAGACACGACGGCCACTCTGTCCACGGAGACAACGCTGCTCACAAACAAAGTAAGGGCACTGGAACTGGCGCAGAAACAACTGGAGGCGAAATTGGACGACCAAGAAGGGCGCGCCCGCCGCAACAATATCCGCTTAGTGGGAGTGCCGGAGACCGTGCGCGGTCCGGCGCTGGACTTGTATGTGGAAGACCTCGTCAAGAATAAACTCCAGCCTAGAGGCTTGTCGGAGTTTTTCTCGGTGGAAAGGGCGCACAGGGTGCCAGGTGGGCCGCCCAAGCCGGGAGCCCCACCACGACCGATACTAGCAAGAATCTTCAACTTCCGCGACCGCGACGCCATTTTGCAGACAGCGCGAGTCGCTCCCCCACTTCGAGTGGAGAACAGCAAAATCGAGATCTATCCGGACTACACAGCGCTGGTAACGAGGCAACGCAGAGACTTCCTGGACGTGAAGAAAGAGCTACGAAAGAGAGAACTGAAGTATGCAATGCTCTTCCCCGCGAAGCTCCGGGTGGAGGCGGAGGGAGAAACCTGGTTCTTCATGTCCCCGACGGCAGCCACGGAGTGGCTGGAGGGCTGGCGGAAGCCAACGGGACGCACGGGAGCGGCGCAGAGACATGGACAGTCCGCGGGCAGGGCGGAGGTATCGGACCCATTGCAAGAGGAGGCGGACGTACGACTATGACACCGGGCCAAGTACGATATGAACGTGGTGCTCGCCAGGCAACGAGAATGGAATGACGACCTCGGCTGCTCCTGGAGGAAGGCCGTGGGGGCTGGCCCTGCCTGTCACCCCGGAGACTCTCGCAGGTGATGGCTAAGAAGGCCTACGAAGTCTAGAGACGGTGACATACTGTAGAAGACTGAGGAGGAGGCTTACACGGCTGGAGCCTGAGCCCTCTTCGCAACCGTGGACATGATGAAGCTCTGAGGGGGAGACTAAGACTGGGTGCAACGGGCATCTCCCCCCTGGCACGCAAGTACACAGTTATGGGGATAAAGCACTCTGCTCAGTTGGGGGTGGTGGGTAGTTTGAAATCCGCCGGGCAGGGCAGCAGGGAGGGGGGGGGGGCTGAGGGGTTTACAGGGGGTTCTGGTTCACAAGGTTTTATCTGCATACCGCAAGCTCGGTCAGTACCTGCATAGACTCGCCATACACCGACCATTATACACCGCGCATACCACATACGATAACACATGGGGCTGGACGCGGAACAGACCTTAGGGACGACCGACAATCCGCACATCACTGACCACACCAGTACTGGCAAACACCTAGTGGTTCTGTCCTGGAATGTCAACGGGTTGGGGGACAAGATTAAGCGGGGACTGGTGCTTCAATACATTAAACGAAAAGGGCCGACGGTAGCACTGCTGCAGGAAACGCACTTGGTGGGCACTGCATGTCAAGCCTTAGACAGGTGGGGGTATAAAATGGGGGTACACTCGGAGTTCACCTCTGGATCCCGGGGGGTAGGTATACTACTTCATAAGCGCTGCCCCCTAATAGTACAACAGACGTGGTCCGATGCGCAGGGCAGATTCGCTGCTTTGACGGGCCAATGGGAAGGGAAACGCTACAACTTTGTATCAGTATATATCCCACCAGCATTGCATGGCACCGCGCTCCCGGACCTGGGCGCATTCCTGTTGTCGCTCCCACAAGGTGCAACGATTATAGGGGGGGATTTCAACGCCGTAGTTAACCCCGACATAGATAGGCGACCCCCCAGAGGCCCCTGTAGCGCCAGTTCGAAACTTAAAGATTTTGTAGATACGGTCGGCCTCACAGATACCTGGAGAACGAAGTTCCCACACGACAGGCAGTATACCTTTCACTCAGGGGTGCACAACAGTGAGTCGCGGATAGATCACATGTTTACCCAGATGCTGGGATTGGAACAGGTAGCAGAGGTGACGCACTTGCCCAGGGGAATCTCGGACCACTCCCCAATCATGCTCACATACTCATCAGACATCCCGGGAAGGCGCAGACTCTACCCAATCTACCCACATTATTTAGCGATTAAAGAGATCAAGAAAACGTTGGTCACCACCACAAAACAATACTTTAGTGAGAATGAGCGCTCGGTGGAGTCGCCAACGGCACTCTGGGAAGCCTATAAGGCGGTCCTGCGAGGCCAGGCCATTTCCTCAATATCGCACCACAAGAAGCGCCAGCGCCAGCAACTCCACGCGCTGGAGGAGAACATGCAACGGGCAGAGGCGGACTACGCCGCCGATGCTACCGAGGCGGCAGCGCATGGGCTACAGCTGGCGCAACAAGAGTACAAGACATTTGTATGGGAGGAGGCGAAAGCTAGACTACAGACCACAAGACACACAGTCTACGAGCAGGGGGACAAAGCGGGAAAGCTGCTGGCCTGGTTAGATAGGAAAGACAAAGCTGGTAGGTGGATAGCAGAGCTGACCGCACCAAATGGCGCGCCAATCACAGACCCCCAAGACATTGTGGAGGAGCTCGCGGCACATTATGAACGCATCTACACGCCAACCGCAACGGCCACTGTGGTAGAAAACATAGCTTTCCTGCACGACATTCAAATGCCAAAGTTGGCTCCCACGGCAGTGCAGGCGCTTGAGGCGGACATCACGCTGGAAGAAACGACTCAGGCCATACTCGCACTCCACACGGGCAAGGCTCTGGGGCCTAATGGTATCCCGGTGGAGCTCTTCCGACACCTGCTTACGGTCTTAACGCCCCACCTCTTGAACATGTATAATGACAGCTTGGAACGGGGGGAGCTTCCCAGAGACCAGCGCTTGGCCACGATAGTAGCAATACACAAGCCCGGGAAACCGCCAACCAGTTGCATGTCCTACCGGCCCATATCCCTGATCAACGCAGAGGCGAAGATACTAGCAAAAGTGCTAGCGAGGCGGCTCCAGCCTTGTCTGGGGTCGGTGGTTCACCCGGACCAATCGGGGTTTCTGCCGCAGCGGAACACGGCGCTGAACCTGAGGCGAGTGAATAGTGTCATGGCGCGCAAACCCCTCATCCAAGAGGACGCCATAATTCTCTCCTTGGACGCGCAAATGGCGTTCGACATGGTGGAATGGCCGTTTTTATTCGCGGTACTTCACCACTTAGGTTTCGGTCCCAAATTCATAAAATGGGTGGAGCTGCTCTATACAAAACCCATGGCGCAGGTTGTGGCTAATGGGAGGATCTCGGGCACCTTCCCTCTGGCTAAGGGGACCCGGCAGGGCTGTCCTTTATCCCCTCTTCTATTCGCATTAGTGTTAGAACCCTTGGCGGCGTGGATACGACAAGACCAGGTAATCCGTGGGCTTAAATGGGCGCTGGGGTGGGAAGACAGAATATCACTCTACGCGGACGACATACTCCTCTATTTGGCCTCGCCGGCCCGATCACTCAATTGCCTCATGGATATTTGTGTAGCGTTCGGCCGGGTCTCAGGATATACCATAAACTGGGGAAAATCACATATTTATATACTCTCAGGCGACAGGCCCCGACTCCCACGTAACTGTGCGGCTAAAATAGTGACTGAGGGATTCATGTATTTGGGCATCTACATCACGGCGCAGGAACCCCGCTTCATAGCTGAAAACCTTAAAAAACCACTGGAGCGTCTGCGCAGGGATGTGCAGTGCTGGCGGTCCCTACCGCTCACCCTATTGGGCAGGGCAGCCCTCTTTAAAATGATGGCGCTCCCAAGGTTTCTGTACGCCCTACAAAATACACCATTCCCGGTCACCCCAGCATATTTTCGGGAAGTGAATAGTGAACTCAGTAAGCTGCTGTGGGATGGCAAGGCGACACGTATAGCGATGCACAAACTAGTGAAAGGTTGGTATGATGGAGGGATAGCACTCCCGTACATTAAGCTGTACTACTGGGCCTCCCACCTGATGGTAATCAACCAATGGCTCCATGCTGATCAGGGAGACCCGGCCTACCGTATGGACAGACACCTACTGGGGGAGGACAACCTTATGGGAATACTATACAATAGGAATCAACACAAGCATCTTATGGGCCCTACAGCACATACAATTAAGATCTGGCACGCAGTACAGAAGGAGATGAGATGGGAAGGAGTCATCACGCAGGCGACGCCACTCTGGGACACCAATAAACTGGGCAGGCTACGGAACACGAAGGGGTTCAAACAGTGGGATTTGATCGGTATCTCAAAGGTAGGGGATGTTTGGAAAAAGGGGAGCCCCGTCCCGTTTGAGCAGTTGCAGCGTAGCTATGGGATGGCAGACACTGAGGCGTTTCGCTACTTACAGATAAGGCATGCCCTTACGGCGCTTATACCACAAGGCACTAGGCTCCCAGAGTCCACACCCCTTGAAGATAGGCTCCTTACTGATCATATGACGAAGAAGGCTATCTCACTCACATATAAAAAACTAGTAAACAACCAACCAGACCTGACACAAGCCCTCAAAACTAAATGGGAGGCCGACGTGGGGGAGCTGGATGAGACGGATTGGCAGGACGCGCTGGCATCGCCACGAGAAGTGGCGATCTCATCCAGATTTAAATTAATACAACTTAAGATACTACACCGTACCTATTATACCAGGACACTACTACATAAACTGCATAGAGCCGACACACCACTTTGCGTCAGACAGTGCGGAGAGCCAGGCACGTTCTGGCACATAATATGGCAGTGTGTACACATCCAGAAATATTGGAAAGCAGTCATGCGTACAGTTGCGCAGGTCACGGGGGCAACATTAGTCCCTGAACCCAGGGGCTGCATTTTGAATATTTGGGACGAAGCAGATATCACGCAGACAGTGCAAACATGGGTAGCGTTGGGGATGGCGTTGGCGAAAAGAGACATTGCGCAACAATGGGGAGCCAGGCAGGCTCCGACCCTCCAAAAATGGTGCAATGGTATGGACGACCTAATGGTGACGGAGAAATCGGTCTATGTGCACAGAAGATGCCCCAAAAAATGGACTAAGATATGGGGGAAGTGGAATGACTATCGAGGGAACATCTGTGAACCCCCGCAGGATGAATCCCTAACAGATGACTCAGACTAACTTGGGGTGTCTGGGGTGGCATGACACGAGATGCTTGACACGGTGTGGGAAGAGGGTGTTGGGGTCCTGAGGAGACAGAATGGAACCTTTGAAGCGCGGCAGCGGCTGACACGAGCAAACTATGATGTACTTTATTTTGCACAATATGGTATTGCAGTATTGGTTACAAATGAAAATGTTAATAAAAAGAGTTAAAAAAAAAAAAAAAAAAATGTTAGTTTTTTTCTAGCCTTCAATCAATCAATCAATCATAGCATTTATAGAGCGCACTACATACCCGTGAGGGTCTCAAGGTGCTGGGGGGGGGGGGCTGCTACTGTTCGAAGAGCCAGGTCTTGAGAAGTCTCCTGAAGGTTAGGAGCTCTTCGGTCTGCCGCAGGAGGATGGGGAGGGTGTTCCATGTCTTGGCAGCGAGGTGGGAAAATGATCTGCCACCGGCAGTCACTCTTCGGATGTGGGGGACGGTGGCGAGGGCGCAGTCTGCGGAGCGAAGCTGGCGGGTGGGGGCGTAGAGGCTGAGTCAGCTGTTGAGGTACGCTGGTCCGGTGTTGTGGAGTGCCTTGTGTGCGTGGGTGAGGAGCTTGAAGGTTATCCTCTTGTTGATGGGGAGCCAGTGCAGGTCTCTCAGGTGGGGTGTGATGTGGCTGCGGCGAGGGATGTCAAGGATCAGGCGTGCTGAGGCGTTCTGGATGCGTTGGAGCCATTTCAGGAGTTTGGCCGGGGCTCCTGCATAGAGTGCATTTCCATAGTCCAGTCTACTGCTGACGAGGGCCTGGGTGACTGTCCTTCTAGTTTCGGTGGGGATCCACTTGAAGATCCTGCGAAGCATGCGGAGGGTGTTTAAGCAGGAGGAGGAGACGGCGTTGACCTGCTTTGTCATGGAAAGGCTGGAGTCGAGGATGACCCCTAGGTTGCGTGCGTGGTCGGTGAGTGTAGGGGGTGCTCCTAGTGCAGACGGCCACCAGGAGTCGTCCCAGGCCGAGGGGGTGGATCCGAGTAGGAGGACCTCCGTCTTGTCTGAGTTCAGCTTCAGTCGGCTGTTTCTCATCCAGTTAGCGACGGCCTTCATTCCTTCGTGGAGGTTGGTTTTGGCGGTGTGGGGGTCTTTGGTGAGGGATAGGATCAGCTGGGTATCGTCAGCGTTGGAGATGATGTTGAGGTCGTGCAACGTGGGCGAGCGGTGCCATGTAGATGTTGAACAGCGTTGGGCTGAGGGATGAGCCTTGGGGTACGCCGCATATGATCTCGGTGGCTTCGGAGCGGAAGGGGGGGGAGGCAGACGCTCTGTGTTCTGCCGGAGAGGAAGGAGGTGGTCCAGTCCAGGGTCTTCTCTTGGATTCCGGCATCGTGGAGGCGTGTTCGTAGTGTGCGGTGGCAGACCGTGTCGAAGGCGGCTGACAGATCCTGGAGGATGAGGGCCGCGGTTTCTCCGTTGTCAAGCAGGGTCCTGATGTTGTCGGTGGCGGCGATGAGGGCAGTTTCGGTGCTGTGGTTGCTGCGGAACCCGGACTGGGACGGGTCCAGGATGCTGTTTTCCTCGAGGAAGTTGGTTAGTTGCTTGTTTACGGCCTTTTCGATTACCTTTGCCGGGAACGGGAGCAGGGAGATGGGTCGGAAGTTCTTGAGGTCCTTGGGGTCCGCCTTGGGTTTCTTGAGTAGGGCGTTGATCTCTGTGTGTTTCCAGCTCTCCGGGGAGGTCGCTGTCTCGAAGGAGATGGTGATGGTTTTCCGGAGATGGGGTGCGATGGTGCTGCTGGCTTTGTTGAAGATGTGGTGTGGGCAGGGGTCTTCCGGGGATCCGGAGTGGATGGTGTTCATGATCTTGACGGTGTTGTTGTTGTTGATGTTTGTCCAGGCGAGCAGGCGGTTGGTGCGGGTGGTGGTCGTGGGAGCGGGGGTCTCAGCGGTTGCTGGGGTGGTGACGGCGTCAAAGCTGTCGTGGATGTCTGCGATCTTGCGATGGAAGAAGGTGGCCAGCGAGTTGCACAGGTCTTGTGACGGTGGGATGTCGTTGGTGTTGGAGCTGGGGTTGGAGATTTCCTTCACGATGTTGACGAGCTCTTTGCTGTTGTGTGTAGTGTTGTCTAGGTGGTCTTTGAAGGAGGTCCTTTTGGCGGATCAGATGAGGTGGTGGTGTCTGCGGGTGGCGTTCTTGTGGGCTGTGTAGCTTTCCGGTGTTCGTTCACGGATCCAATTTTTTTCGAGTTTTCGGCAGGTTCGCTTGGAGGCCTGGAGGTCTTCGGTGAACCAGCTGGCTTTCTTGCTGGTGTGGGTGTTGGAGGGCTGCGTGAGCGGGGCGAGGGTGTTGGTGCAGTCGTCGATCCACTGTCTGAGGCTGCGGCGTCGGGGTCAGTCGGGTCTGCGGGTAGGCTCCGGGCGAGGGCGGTGGTTAGCTGGTCCTCGGTGACTTTGCTCCAGTGGCGACGAGGCATCTGCTGGGTGCGGGGGGGTGTGGTGGGTTTCTGGAAGGTGAAGTGGGTGCAGCGGTGATCTGTCCAGTGGAGTTCGGTGGTGTGGTTGAAGAAGACATGGGTGCTTGCTGAGAAGATGGGGTCAAGCGTGTGGCCGGCGGAGTGGGTAGGTGTTGTGACGAGTTGTCTGAGTCCAAGGTTGGAGAGGTTGTCGAGCAGGGTGGAAGAGTTGGAGTCGTTGTTGTTCTCGAGGTGGAAGTTCAGGTCCCTGAGGAGGATGTAGTCCGTGGAGGCGAGGGCGCGTGTGCTGATGAAGTCGGCGATGGAGTCGCTGAACTGTGGTCGAGGTCCGGGGGGTCTGTAGATGAGGGTACCTCTGAGGGTGGTGATGGGGTTGGTGTGGATCTGGAAGTGCATGTGTTCGGTGGTGCTTAGTGTGTCGTCGGTGTCTGTCGAGATTTTGAGAGTGTTTCTGTGGACGATGGCGATTCCTACTCCGTTGGTGCGGTCCTTGCGGGTGATCTTGTAGCCTTCCGGGATGGCTATGGTGATGTCGGGTGTCGAGGAGGGGTTCAGCCAGGTCTCCGTCAGGAAGGCGACGTCTGGGGTGTTGGTGTCGAGTAGGTCCCAGAGTTCGACGGCGTGTTTGCGTGCGTAGCGGGTGTTGAGCAGGATGCATCTGAGAAAGCTGGGTTCCACTGTTGGTGGGTTGGCGGGCCAGATGCTGGTGAAGCTGTGGTTCCGGCAAGAGAAGGGTCCTTGGGTGCGCTTCGGGATGGCCAGGCAGCAGGTGCGTAATCGTCCGGCGTTGAGTGCGTGAAGGGTGCTGGAGCTGTAGCGGAGGCGGGTGTCGTGACATTCGCGGGGGCCAGGGGTCCTGGCGCTGGGCGCGGTCCAGGCACAGACTGGCGCAGACGGGCTTGCCTTAGGCGCACCCTCGGCACGCCAGCGGCGCGGACGCTGCGCGGCCACTGCGTGGCCTCCATATAAGAGGTTAAGGGAGGGAGGAGCAGCTGGGAGGTGGGAGCGGGGCGGCGAATGAGTGCTAAGGGGGCGGGGCCGCAGGGTAAGGCAGCAGCGGGAAAAAGAAAACGTCGGAAACGGGCACAGCAGATCACAGAGAGAATGGGGGAGAAAAAAACAGAATTAACGCAGAATGAAGTTACAACAATATCAACAGGGGGGAGGAGAAAAGAAAACGGCGGGAGCGGACACAGCGTATCACAGAGAAAATGGAGGGGAAGAAAAAACAGGTTTAACACAGAATAAGGTTACAACAATTGTGAGAAGTTGGCCTGGTATATGATGCTCACTAGTTAAAGTGATCACCTTGTACCATGCCAAGCAACCCTTATGGTGTGGTTGTAAGTCAACCTTTTCGGACTAGCTGCCCTAGTGGTAGCGTAGGCTAAGCAGTCTTTGCGGCTAAACTCGTGAAGCGTGTTAAGCCAGCTGTTTTACCAAATGCAACCCCCTTTTATACCAATGAAAGGACACCACACAGATATATATTCAAAATATATATGTATTTATTTCTCAAAGTAACCCCTAGTCTCTTTATGAGCACAGGAGCACAAATCGTCAAACAAGATTACAGTAGAATACACAGAAGTTGCACTTTATATGGATAGGCCCTGGTGGCCACTCGAACCATATACTAAAATAGTGGTATAAGTACCACGAACAGAAAAGGGAAAAGGCCTAGGGCCTCTAGAATCGCTGGGCCTACAAGGAGCTAACGTCAGTTAGTGACCAGGAGGTCCACGGGTGGCGTGTGCAGAGCAAATAGTCACACGCGTGCTCCCATAGGTTTCAATGGGTGCGTAAAAAGTACAAAGTTACTGCAAAGAGGATCTTCCGGATGGACTAGGAACTCAAGATTTGGAACACAGGCACTAGAGATGTAATACTACACTTGGGCACAGGTGTGCCAGCTTTACCTCACCCACAGGAAGCGGGTGCATAGGCCTCGAAGTGCGTCGGGTTTCTTCTATCTGTTCCGTGGAGCCTGAAGACAAAGATGCTGCAGGCGGTCGGTCCGGGAGAGATGCAGTGGATCCAAGAGTGGATCGGAGATGTTGAAGACCTGTAAGCAGAGGGGACAGTGTTCACAGTCACTAGCCAGTGACCAGCGTGGCACCAGGTGGGTACCAGGCAATGTCGGGTGCAAACAGGAAGAAAGGTGTAGCTTGTCTCTGCAGCCACGTGGTCCCTGGAGGTCGACGACGTCCAGGAGTCGGTTCACGAGCTGTCCCACGCAGGCTCTCGCTGTCGGCGGTGTCGGCGACTTGATCGAAGCTAACAAGCCTTGGCAAAAGCAATTGTTGTAGGAGGTGAAATAAGCTGATGGTTCTGACCAGCAAGGTCAGAAGGACTGCTCCTTTGGAGGGGAGCAAGGGCCAGTCTGGAGCAACCAGACCAGCGGTGTATTTCTTGAAGTTCGTCGCCAAGATAGCTACTAGCCAGCGGGCCAGCAACCGGTTAGGCGCGTCGAGTGGCAAAATGCAGAAGGGCCCCACGCAGATCGTGGAGATGCTGGAGGGCTCACCTTTGGTGCAGATGCTGCTCGGGTGTTGGGCTTCTCAGATCCCAAAGCACAACTTGGAGGGAGCCTCGGTTGTTGTACTTGTCAGCTTGTCGTGGTCGTTTCAAGATGGCTGGCTCCACGTGTCTCGGTGCCTCCACGGGTCTCCTCTTTTCAGGGACTGTGGATCGGGCGGTGAGAGGTCTGGAGGTCCAGGTCTTGTCAGTCTCTGGGCTCGGGCTCCGGCGGGAGGCGGCGGCAAAGCAGACGTTGATTCGCTGGATGGTGCTTGCGTTAGCAAGGTGGTCACTCCCTGACCACAGGGGAGATTGGCTTCAGTCCTCTGTGCAGCAGAGCGTCGAAGTTCCCGTCTTCTTCTTAGTGTTAAGTTGATTCCAGGATGTCTGAAGTCTTAGGACACAGCTCCTACCTTTAAGCGGATTCTAGGGGCCGGACTACCTGCTAGGTCCCTCCCTATGGGTGGGACCAGGAAGGGGGGTGGTTACACCCCCAATCCTTTGTCCAGCTCGCCCCAGGCCCGGGACTGGTGTGCCCCAGGACCGGTTTGAACTGGCATATGCACCGAGGCTCCTTGTGAGCCACAGGCATGTCTGGTTTCTTTCAAGCCCTACCTGACCAATACACAAAATCCTGTCTGGGGTGGTGCACGCACCTCCCCTGGCAGGAAACCCTTTGTCCACACCTCCCAAGCTGGAAGGACTCCCAGCAGCAGGAGGGCAGACTTGTGTCTGTGGTGGCAGCATCCATTTTGTGGAGCTGAGGCTATGTCTGATTTTACCCGGGTTTCAGGTACTGTACATGTCGTGTCCCTCTAGAAGGGTGGAATGCTAACCCCGTCGCCAGAATTGGCGAGGGGTTAGTATTCCAATTCGTATGACACCTTACTCGACATGTTTTGATAAAGCCAAACCAAAGATAGCATTTAACCGCGAGGTTCATAATGCACTTAAGAGTATATGGTATGACGATATCTGGAAACAGTAGAAGGAAGTTGTTCCGACCACTGCAGACAGGCTCAGCTCATGCCAGAGCACCATCTCACATGGAACCAAGCACTCTGCCTTCAGGATTGTTAAGGCCTGCCATAGGAGTGACTTATAGGTTACCAGGTGTCCCATTTAAGGTTAGGTATAGGTATACTACACCTAAGTAAGAGGTGATTACACCAACTTACCCCAGCTGAGTGATCAGCCAGTTGTGTCAAATTGTTAGGCCAAGCCTGGGGTGGCATAATACATGCTTCAGCCCCTGGCAGGCCTTAGATACACCAATGCCCTGGGTACCTAGTGTGCACTGGTACAGGGGCTGACAGGGTGATCCAACCAATTGGGTATGTACTTAGGGTACATGGAGTCCATTTTACAGAGAGAGCAGATAGCCTGAGAGCCTGAATGGCAGGATCTCAGGCCAACTAAGTCGAAAAACCAGCTAGACACTAGGCAAAAATTTGGGGGTAACCATAGTCAGATATCCACCTTCCTACAACAATATCAACGGGGGGGAGGCAATTACAGCGGTGGCAAAACAACAGCGGTGGCACAGAGGAGCAGCAGTAAGCGGTGTTGGGAGCGACCTACCCTGAACCGGGGTCAAGGGTCGCTCTTCCTACTGCTGCGCGGCCTCCATATAAGGGGTTGAGGGAGGAGCAGCTGGGAGGTGGGAGCGGGGTGGCGAATGAGCGCCAAGGGGGCGGGGCCGCAGGGTAAGGCAGCAGCGGGAAAAAGAAAACGACGGGAGCGGGCACAGCGGATCACAGAGAGAATGGGGGAGAAAAAAACAGGATTAACACAAAATGAAGTTACAACAATATCAGCAGGGGGGAGGAGAAAAGAAAACGGCGGGAGCGGGCACAGTGGATCACAGAGAAAATGGAGGGGAAGAAGAAACAGGTTTAACACAGAATAAGGTTACAACAATATCAACAGGGGGAGAGGCAATTACAGCGGTGGCAAAACAACAGCGGTGGCACAGAGGAGCAGCAGTAAGCGGTGTGGGGAGCGGCCTACAAGAGACTTGGCAAACCACTCCTGGGAATGGACCTTCGTAGGCTGGATCCATCTAGCTGGGATGCCTCTATCTAGTGCCTGATTAATCCAATTCCCTAAGCCAGCACTAGCCGTCTCAACATCCGAGGAGAGAGTGGGCTGAGAAGTGGCAATAATATTACGGAAGGTAGGAGGATCCAATTTCTGCCAGGGGCGTTTATATATCGCGTTAGGCCGACTCTGAGTTTTAGAGCCAGAATGATGTAATGAGAAACCTATTAGGTAATGGTCGGTCCAGGCCATTCTGTAAGCAGAATGTTGGTTAGCACGGGGTCGAGCAAAGTCCCACTTCATGCGTTGGTTCAGAGACCAGTTTGTTTAGTTAGCAGGCAGCCAGGTCATTCAGAAAATTACATATGTCTGGGTCCTTGTCGGACTCCAGATGTAGATTCAGGTCGCCAATGATAGTAATGTTGGCAGATTGTAGTGCAAGGCTACTGACTACATTAATAAGCCCTTCTCTGAAATCTTTGATGGCCCTGGTGGGTGATAGATCAGCAGTCCAGAGAACGTGAAGTTGCTTGATAGAGCTATTTTTAAAAAGGCACTTTCGCAATCCTGAATGGGTGCTTGGTTAAGAGTGCAAGTATAGCAGTCTTTATCGATTACAGCAAATACCCCTGCCACGACCAACCTCTCTATTAACGTTCTTCATGATAAAACCCGTGGGCAGGGCCAAGGCAGGAATAGCAACAGAGTCTTGGGAAAGCCATGTTTATGTTAAGAACAGTATATCTGAGGAGAGTTCGGATAGTAAGTCGAAAATTTCAGCATGCTGTTTAACCAGAGAACGTCAACACTGCCAACGTTGGCTTGGATTGAAAATTTGCCTATCTGAGCCCAAGGCAGCGTTAAGGCTGGAAATTGCAGAGACAACATTGCCATAAACCCTCAGATGGGAGACTGGGTATGGGACACGCACATGGAACTTTCCCTAGGCACCGTGAACAACTCCTCATTTGAGTAAGTCATCCTTTGGAAGGATGATTGGGCAGGGTCCCTGGTGCCTGGCGACGTCCAGGTGCAGACGGGCTTGCCTTTGGCGCGCCAGCAGCACACCAGCGGCGCGCCTGCTGCGCGTGTCCGTGCTGCGGCGTGCATAAAGTACCTGTGGCCACAACAGGCTCCTCCCCATGTACGCCTTTGATTGGATAAAAAGAGCCAGTCGGAGCGCGGCACCACAGGTGAAAGAAAAAACCCACTTTCAGCACAGCCAAGATTTAAAGCTGCCTAGCGCACGTGTAACTAGAGTAGCATCACAACAATAGCAAGTAAAAGTAATTTAGCAGAAGTAGGTAACAGCAATAAAACACATTAAAACACTCTTCCCCCCCCCCCCCCCCCAACAGCGCGATTTAAAGCTGCCTAGCGCACTCAGGATAGTGCAACTGGAGTAGCAGCACAACAATAGCAAGTAAAAGTAATTTAGCAGCAGTAGGTAGCAGTGATTAAGCATGTCTACCTGACTGGTAGAAACATTTTAGGCAAAAAGCTGATTAGAAAGATTCAAGGAAGAAGGCTGAGCTGCAGCTAGATCATCCGGGCTACAAGCATCCGTTAGAGGTGTTTTTCATAAACTAAGACCTTTTTCTATCCCTACTAACCTGAATATTTATCAGCCTCTCAAAAACAGTAGCTTAATCTCCTCTTAGACCAATGTAGGGGCAGAGGAAAAGGCCATGCATAACAGCTTCCCTTCTCTTCTTCCTCCTCTCCAGCTCCACTGTAGTTTGGCAATGAAGGAGTGCTATCTTGTTAACAATGTTTTAATACTCTCCCTGCTCTGTTCTTGCAAAATGTTTTAAACTTACTCTGCTTTGTTTTGTAAAGCACTCTGATACTCTATGGGTACTGTTCGCGATATAGAAAACTCTAAAAATAAATAAGGAGTATGGGAGGCCACTGTGAGGATTGATAGCCTCTTTTCTACAGGCCATTACTTGAGGCCTGTGGGTCTTACTAATAGAAAAGAGGTATACCCTACCCTTCCAACAGCAAACCCCCAGAATCACCTCCCTAAGAGTCCCTTCAATCAAAAGAACACCTGTGTATCTTGCAGCACAAAATGATATTGCCCTGCTGCAGAAGGGAGCAGTGCAGCTGGTGCCAGAGCAGGAAAAAGAGCCGGAGATGTTACTCTTGAGACTCTTGATCCGCAAAACGTATGGCAGTCTTCGACTAATACTAGGTGTCAGTGTGCGGAGAGTGGTGTATTATATTGTGTGGTTGTGCAGCCTCACCATGTAATACTCGCGCTACACTGACTTGGTTCCAGTCAGTTATAGCCTTATAGCCCGCCTTAGCGGGCTAACCAGCTATTAAAGGCCCGCTCCCGCATTAAAGGCCCGAGCCGAAGGGACCGGGACTTTAATAGCCTGTATAGTCCTGCTATGAAGGGCTATAAGGCTATTAGAACATTCTGTCACTAGAGGGCAGAATGTTCTAACAAATAAAACCAAGGCCTCTTGAAGTTTGAGGAGATTTAAATCCCCTCGAGCTCCGAGAGGCCTTTGTAAAACATTGGAATGTTGCTCTGCGGGCCTTTACCGGCCCGTAGAAGCATGGAGCACTCTATTGTCTACAATGGAACTCCCAACATTCAAATGTTCTAATAAACCTTAGGTCAACCTTGGGTAGCTGTGCCTTGAGCAGTCCTGCTTAAACAAAGGAACAAGTGTAAAGCATTTAGAAGCATAAAAATGAATTAAGAAAGTCACACAATTCGAAAGTAATCCGTCAACAATTTATAAAAGCAGATATCATTTTTTTGAAATTTTAGACCTCAAAAGAAACCAAATCGACCAGAGGCTTCCAGAGCTTTAAGTAAATCATAAATCACTGCTTGTGTTTGGCTGTCCTGGCCCGCCTTGGGTGACCAACTCCAGTAGGGAGGTGGTCAAGGGGCCAGTAGGGAGTTGCAGGATAGTTACTGTTATAATCTATTATGATTATCACTGATATTACTCTCTATTTTCCTGTTGTAATTTTACTATTGTCTTTACTTATTAATGGTACGTTCCACCCCTTTATTTTTGGGAACTATGGTTCCACTCCAGTCCTCCCGAAGCTCACCATAGAATGTTGATGTGGGAGCTGAGCGGACTAGGGTCTGAGTGAACGTTGGACTGGCAGTTGGGAAACTCCTGTATGCAATAAATCCCACTTACCTCCACTGTTGCTGCTGTGTGGATTCTTTACTTCATTTTGGCGACGAGGATGGGATTGATGTGCAGGGGGCAGCTGAGTTTCCCACCCCTGTTTCTTCGCCAGTTCAATATCTTCTGTCACTGCCCGTCTGGCTCTGTGGTGGAGTTATTCTTCGTTCATTGTTTCATTGGATCCTGCCTGCATCCAAGAGTCCTCCATTTCGCCTCATTTAATCTTTCTGCGTCGGTGCTACTTATTCACTGGATCCTCCGGTGGTGGTTCTTCTGGACATTGTTCTCCCCTGCGGGGTCTCCTCATCTGCCGTTTTCCTGCACCTCCTTTCCAGCATTGGGTTTTCCTGCTGTGTTTCTCCTTGGAGCATGCCCCGTTTTCGGTGAGGCGTTTCTGCTGGAGGCGTTCCCTACTGGAGTAGTGTGGCCCTTTTGACGCAAGCGCCCTCCCTGTGAGCAGTGTTTCCCCTTTTGCTTCATAGAGGATTAGCGTCCCGGCGTATTCTTCCTTTATGTCCTCCTCCCAGGAAGCGTTTCATCAAAGTAATCTTCAAGGAGCTCCGTTCATCAGTTTCCTTTCAGTCCCACTTTTCTTTGGCGGACAGGCAACCTTCATCTTCGTCACACCCCTCAGTCAGTGTTTCACCGGCGGTTACCTCAGGTGAGGTCCCTCTGTCTGATGCTTCGTGGGGCGGAGTGCCAGCCCCTGCTGTGCTCCAGTCTTCACGAGGGTGTGCCGGTGGTGTCCATTTTCGCCGAAGGTATATTTTAACTACCGCTCCACACGGTGAATCCTTCTTTGTTCTTGTGTCTGACTTGGTGAAATTGTTCCTACGCTGACATGCTCAGCTTTCAACTGCCTGCAGCTGTGTCTTTCTTACGCTGACGGGCACAGCTTACATTAACTTATCTTCCACAGGCTCAGTCTCTACCTGCCATTTTGCGCTGACAAGCGTTACAACAAACAAATGTTTGTTGTAACGCTTTTCGCCCTAAGTGGGATGGGTATTCCCAGACGTGGGACCTGTGCTCACTACGCCACTGGAGTCAAGCTATCCTGGCTGATGACGGCTGATAGCTAGAAACCGGTCCTAGGATGCTTGATTCCGGTCCAGGGAAGACATGGCTTGGCAGTTCGGGCTGGACTGTTCCCATGAGGCACAGGGTCAAGACTGATTTTCATATGGCCATGTCTAAACTGGGGTGGTGTAGTGGGCAAAAGAACGATGGATTTAACCCATATCTCTTGACTGGGGGAGAATGTCTGCATTGTCAGCATTCGGTCCATCATTTGTTTGTTGTAACGCTTTTCGCCCTAAGTGGGATGGGTATTCCCAGACGTGGGACCCGTGCTCACTACGCCACTGGAGTCAAGCTATCCTGGCTGATGACGGCTGATAGCTAGAAACCGGTCCTAGGATGCTTGATTCCGGTCCAGGGAAGACATGGCTTGGCAGTTCGGGCTGGACTGTTCCCATGAGGCACAGGGTCAAGACTGATTTGCATATGGCCATGTCTAAACTGGGGTGGTGTAGTGGGCAAAAGAACGATGGATTTAACCCAGATCTCTTGACTGGGGGAGAATGTCTGCATTGTCCGCATTCTGTCCATCATTTGTTCGTTGTAACGCTTTTCGCCCTAAGTGGGATGGGTATTCCCAGACGTGGGACCCGTGCTCACTACGCCACTGGAGTCAAGCTATCCTGGCTGATGACGGCTGATAGCTAGAAACCGGTCCTAGGATGCTTGATTCCGGTCCAGGGAAGAGATGGCTTGGCAGTTCGGGCTGGACTGTTCCCATGAGGCACAGGGTCAAGACTGATTTGCATACGGCAATGTCTAAACTGGGGTGGTGTAGTGGGCAAAAGAACGATGGATTTAACCCAGATCTCTTGACTGGGGGAGAATGTCTGCATTGTCAGCATTCCGTCCATCATTTGTTTGTTGTAACGCTTTTCGCCCTAAGTGGGATGGGTATTCCCAGACGTGGGACCCGTGCTCACTACGCCACTGGAGTCAAGCTATCCTGGCTGATGACGGCTGATAGCTAGAAACCGGTCCTAGGATGCTTGATTCCGGTCCAGGGAAGACATGGCTTGGCAGTTCGGGCTGGACTGTTCCCATGAGGCACAGGGTCAAGACTGATTTGCATATGGCCATGTCTAAACTGGGGTGGTGTAGTGGGCAAAAGAACGATGGATTTAACCCAGATCTCTTGACTGGGGGAGAATGTCTGCATTGTCAGCATTCCGTCCATCATTTGTTTGTTGTAACGTTTTTCGCCCTAAGTGGGATGGGTATTCCCAGACGTGGGACCCGTGCTCACTACGCCACTGGAGTCAAGCTATCCTGGCTGATGACGGCTGATAGCTAGAAACCGGTCCTAGGATGCTTGATTCCGGTCCAGGGAAGACATGGCTTGGCAGTTCGGGCTGGACTGTTCCCATGAGGCACAGGGTCAAGACTGATTTGCACATGGCCATGTCTAAACTGGGGTGGTGTAGTGGGCAAAAGAACGATGGATTTAACCCAGATCTCTTGACTGGGGGAGAATGTCTGCATTGTCAGCATTCCGTCCATCATTTGTTTGTTGTAACGCTTTTCGCCCTAAGTGGGATGGGTATTCCCAGACGTGGGACCCGTGCTCACTACGCCACTGGAGTCAAGCTATCCTGGCTGATGACGGCTGATAGCTAGAAACCAGTCCTAGGATGCTTGATTCCGGTCCAGGGAAGACATGGCTTGGCAGTTCGGGCTGGACTGTTCCCATGAGGCACAGGGTCAAGACTGATTTGCATATGGCCATGTCTAAACTGGGGTGGTGTAGTGGGCAAAAGAACGATGGATTTAACCCATATCTCTTGACTGGGGGAGAATGTCTGCATTGTCAGCATTCGGTCCATCATTTGTTTGTTGTAACGCTTTTCGCCCTAAGTGGGATGGGTATTCCCAGACGTGGGACCCGTGCTCACTACGCCACTGGAGTCAAGCTATCCTGGCTGATGACGGCTGATAGCTAGAAACCGGTCCTAGGATGCTTGATTCCGGTCCAGGGAAGACATGGCTTGGCAGTTCGGGCTGGACTGTTCCCATAAGGCACAGGGTCAAGACTGATTTGCATATGGCCATGTCTAAACTGGGGTGGTGTAGTGGGCAAAAGAACGATGGATTTAACCCAGATCTCTTGACTGGGGGAGAATGTCTGCATTGTCAGCATTCTGTCCATCATTTGTTCGTTGTAACGCTTTTCGCCCTAAGTGGGATGGGTATTCCCAGACGTGGGACCCGTGCTCACTACGCCACTGGAGTCAAGCTATCCTGGCTGATGACGGCTGATAGCTAGAAACCGGTCCTAGGATGCTTGATTCCGGTCCAGGGAAGAGATGGCTTGGCAGTTCGGGCTGGACTGTTCCCATGAGGCACAGGGTCAAGACTGATTTGCATACGGCAATGTCTAAACTGGGGTGGTGTAGTGGGCAAAAGAACGATGGATTTAACCCAGATCTCTTGACTGGGGGAGAATGTCTGCATTGTCAGCATTCCGTCCATCATTTGTTTGTTGTAACGCTTTTCGCCCTAAGTGGGATGGGTATTCCCAGACGTGGGACCCGTGCTCACTACGCCACTGGAGTCAAGCTATCCTGGCTGATGACGGCTGATAGCTAGAAACCGGTCCTAGGATGCTTGATTCCGGTCCAGGGAAGACATGGCTTGGCAGTTCGGGCTGGACTGTTCCCATGAGGCACAGGGTCAAGACTGATTTGCATATGGCCATGTCTAAACTGGGGTGGTGTAGTGGGCAAAAGAACGATGGATTTAACCCAGATCTCTTGACTGGGGGAGAATGTCTGCATTGTCAGCATTCCGTCCATCATTTGTTTGTTGTAACGCTTTTCGCCCTAAGTGGGATGGGTATTCCCAGACGTGGGACCCGTGCTCACTACGCCACTGGAGTCAAGCTATCCTGGCTGATGACGGCTGATAGCTAGAAACCGGTCCTAGGATGCTTGATTCCGGTCCAGGGAAGACATGGCTTGGCAGTTCGGGCTGGACTGTTCCCATGAGGCACAGGGTCAAGACTGATTTGCATATGGCCATGTCTAAACTGGGGTGGTGTAGTGGGCAAAAGAACGATGAATTTAACCCAGATCTCTTGACTGGGGGAGAATGTCTGCATTGTCAGCATTCCGTCCATCATTTGTTTGTTGTAACGCATTTTGCGCTGACAGGCACAGCTTTAAATTGCCTGCAGCCGACATTGTTTATTTATCTGTCATCATTATATGGCTATAATTTTTCATACCCCTTTTTTACACACTCTACTTACTACAACTCAATCCGTTTTTACGCTGACAGGCTCAGCTCAGCTTACAACTGCCTGCAGCTGTTTTTCTTACGCTGACGGGCACAGCATTCCTATAGACACTACTTATGCACCTCGCTGACAGGATCTTCTACTGGTTTCACTCACTGACTTCTAAGCAACTCTGGTAGCTTTTCATCTGTTTCTCTTGTTTTTCCTCTCCAGTCATGTCTATTACAAACATGAGTCAAACCCCGCCTTTTTTAAATGAAGAGGGTGAACCTGAAATCCCTTGGGACACATGGCTCAAAATACTCCATTCTTATTTGATTGCAATAGGGGGTGAAAGGTTTTCGTCCGTGAGAAAGCAACATATCCTGTTGCATAATTTAGGCATCCAAGGTAGAAAGGTTTACGAGGATCTAGCAGACTGTACTGAAGAGGAGGGGGATGGTGATGTACATTTGTTTACCACCACTTTAAGAAAATTGGGTGCCCACTTTAAGGATAAGGTAAATGTGGTATTAGAGAGACACAAGTTTTTTAAGAGGGAGCAAGGAAAAAATGAGAAGGTTACTTTCTATATAGCCGCTTTGAGTGCATGGTCAGCTACTTGTGAATTCGGACTCTTTAATGACTCCCTCATTAGAGATCAATTGGTTTGTTGCACCAATGACCACAACGTGCAAGAAAGGTTGTTGACACAGAATCCTGGCCTAGAAGAAGCTGTATCGATAGCCAAGAGTATCGAACACGCTGCCTTTTGTGTTAAGGAAATGAAGGGCACCAAGGAGACCTCTAAGGAGGACAAGGGTATTAATGAAATAAATGATGACAATAAAATCTGTAAAGTACAGAGTACACACACTGTGGTCAAGAGTAAGCCCAGAAATGTGAATGTCAGATGCTATAGATGTGGTAATGTTAATCACCTGGCCAATTTCCCTAAGTGTCCCGCCAGAGGGGTCCATTGTAAAAAGTGTAATAGAATTGGACATTTTGCCAAGCGGTGTAACACTAAAGAAGCAAGTAAAGATATACATGTTGTACATGAAGAACCAAGCTCTGAGTTAGGTAACGAAAAATGTGTGTTCCAAGTGCACAGTCTAGAGAATGAAGAGAAGGTCATATACCCAGTTTGCGATATACATCTAGATGGCAAAAAAGTTAGCGCTTTCGCAGACTCTTGTTCACCCTACACTTTAATAAGCAAAGAAACCTTTCAAGAAATGTTCAAAGAAGATGAGTACACTATGGAGAAGCCAGATATAAGCCCTGGTGGGTTTAACAAGGACCCCATTCCTTTAGAAGGAATGTTACGGATGCGCATCACTTTTAAAGACAGGCACACCATCGGCAAGGTCTACATTGCAGAAAGGGGCAGTAATTTACTGGGTTGGAAGCATCGGAAAGATTTAGGAATCACGCTAGATCCCAATAACAGTGAACAAGTTTTACTTATTGACAGATCCTTGTTAGCGGTTGATGTTTGTAAAGAATTCCCTGAAGTGTTCACTGACAATATTGGGATGTTGAAAAACTATGTACACAAGTTTAAATTAAAAAATTATGTCCATCCAGTCGCACTCAAGACAAGGTCCATCCCTTTGGTAATGCGTGAACCATCAAAGAAGAAATTGCAAAAACTAGAAAGGCAGGGTATCATTATGGCTGTGGAAAACTCGGAATGGTTGGCCCCCATAGTGATAACGTCCAAAAAAGAGGGAAAAGATATTAGTTTGTGTGTTGATCTGAGGATTGTAATGCAAATTTTTGGATGGACAGGTATCCGCTGCCTACAATTAATGAAATGCTGTCTACCATTAATGGTGCAAGATGCTTTTCGGTGTTAGACCTCTCGTCAGCATACTATCAGGTTGCTTTGCATCGAGATTCCCAGGTCCTGACGGCCTTTACTACTCCTTTCGGCACATATCAGTTTTTAAGAATGCCATTCGGGCTGGCCGCCGCGGCTTTCCAGAGAATTATGCAGCATGTGCTGGAAGGAGTGGATAAGACCATTTGTTTTCAGGATGACATCCTCATCTATGGTTCAAATGAAGAAGAACATAACAATAATTTGAGGGTAGTATGTGCTAAACTCAGAGATGCGGGTTTTACCATTAAGAAAGAAAAATGTAAAATTGGTGTCGCATCTGTTGACTTTCTGGGCCACACCCTGTCCAGTGAAGGCATGAAACCAAAAATTAATTTGAGTCAGTGTCGGAAGCTCCAATTCCCAACAACAAAGAGGAAATAAAATCCTTCTTGGGCTTAGCGGAGTATATGTCGAAATTCATCAAGAATGTTTCAGATGTGGTACAACCCATCAGGGACTTGTTGAAAAAAGGGACACAATTTGTTTGGTTACCGGTCCATGACCGTGCGTTTAATTACATAAAAAAAGCCATTGCTTCAGCACCGTGCATTGGGAACTTTGATAGTTCCAGGGACACCTTTCTCACCACAGATGCCAGTAATAAGGGCATTGGTGCCACGCTTTCTCAAATGGATGGGGGCAAAGAGAAGATTATTGCGTTTGCCTCCAGGTCTTTGAAAGAGGCAGAAATCAATTATTCTACCATTGAAAAGGAAGCTCTGTCATGTTTTTGGGCAACCAATCATTTCAAGTATTTTTTGTGGGGAATACCTTTCGTTCTTAAATCAGACCACAAACCGCTAGTATCCTTATTTGCTTCATAAGACATTGAAAAAACCACTCCTAGAATTGGAAAATGGATGGTGTCCTTACAGAGTTTCAACTTTAAAATGGAATATGTGCCTGGCACTAAGAATCATGTAGCCGACTTTCTTTCTAGGCTACCCATAGATAAACTTGAAGATGAGGTAGTCGAAGTCTTTGATGTTTTACAAGTTGCAATTCCTGCCATATTAAAAGAGGATTGGGATAGCTACATGTCAGGAGATGCCACTTTAAGAGTGGTTACAGAAAATATCAAAAAAGGATGGCCTAAGAAATGTGGTGACCTTCCCAGAGAAATACAACCGTTTTGGAACGTAAGGGAAGAACTATCTATTGCCGGCACCAATGTTTTTAAGTCGGACAAGATCATTCCTCCTGAAAAAATCAGAAGGCACATTTGCGAAATTGCCCATGAAGGTCATCTTTGGAGAAATCTTACCAAGAGTAAGTTGCGTTCAGGATATTGGTTCCCCTACATGGACACAATGATAGAGGAATTAGTAAAACATTGCCATGCCTGTGGTCTCAGTGATGAAGCTAAAAACCCCAGGAAGGCACCCATAGAACCAGTGCAAATTCCTAATAAGGCTTGGGAAAAACTGGGACTAGACATAATTGGTCCCTTACAAATATCAGGACTGCAGGAAAGATTTATTTTAGTCCTGGTGGACTATTTCTCTAAGTGGATCACCATCAAATTTGTCAATAGAGTGGACACTAAAACCATAATTTGTTTTCTTTCGGAGGTGTTTGCCTGCGAAGGTATTCCCCACACCCTCATTACCGACAATGTTGTCCAGTTGGTGTCGGAAGAAATGAGGGAATTCCTGGTCAGTTTGGCCATCAAATATATTTCTACTCCTCTATATTGTCCCCGTGCAAATGGATTGGTGGAACGATGCAATAGATTGATCAAAGACGCTTTTCAATTGGCTATGGTCGCTCAGAAGCCCATTGTTCAGTCCAATAAAGACATGTTATGGTCTTATCATATCACACCAAACAGTGTGACCAATTATTCCCCTTTTTGCCTTTTGAGAGGGCGCAAACCTGGCTCTAAACTTAGACCCAACTGGCTATTCGAAAACAACTCATTCACATGGGATAGACAAATTGCCAAGGAAAAAATTGTGCTTCATCAAAAGAAATACAAACAAGAATACAACTACAAATGAGGTACCAAACAACGTACCTGGAAGGTAGGACAATTGGTCCTAGTTAAGAAACCGGACAACAGCCAGAACAAGTATAACAAAAACTATGGTCCGGAGAGAATAAAAGAGTTGAGAAGAAATTTTGTTATAATGGCGGATGGACGAATGTGGAGCATGGACAGGTTGGTGCCACATTGTGAGCAAAATAGTGGTAACCAGAGCACTGAAAGGGCTAATGAGGCATGTACCACCTCGAAAGTTGTACGCAGTAGAAGAAAAACTAATGTGCCCAAGTGGCATGGGGATTTTGTCATGAAATAACTTTTCCTTTTCAGCATATCTTGTATAGGGATGTGGTCAACCATTTATCCTTTCTCTTGCAGGATTTGTTGACGCACCACTCCCTTTCCTTCTCCTCCTTTGGGTCCCCTCCGGGAACCATTCTCTCTCTCCCTGTTCCCTCTCCTGTCCTCTCTTTCTTTCTCTTCCTCCTTTCCTCCCGTTCAACCCTCTTTTCACCTCTTCTTTTTTTTCGCCTTTCCACCTTCTTCCTCTTTCTCTGTTTGTATAAGGGAGATGTGTTCTAATCTCTTATCATTATTACTGGTATTACTCTCTGTTTTCCTGTTGTAATTTTACTATTGTCTTTACTTATTAATGGTACGTTCCACCCCTGTATTTTTGGGAACTAATGTTCCACCCCATTTCTCCCGAAGCTCACCATAGAATGTTGATGTGGGAGCTGAGCGGACTAGGGTCTGAGTAAACGTTGGACTGGCAGTTGGGAAACTCCTGTATGCAATATATCCCACTTACCTCTACTGTTGCTGCTGTGTGGATTCTTTACTTCGGTTACCTTGTCTCCAAAGCAATCTTAAACCCAGTTCTGGGCGAACCACCATAGACTTCAACTGAGTGGTCCTGATGCAGGGGATACGTGATGGGGAAGATGATGGAAGATGCCGAGGATGCTGTGCAGTCGACATCGGGGGTTCCTGCGGCTACTTCAGGTGGGGCAATTTTAGCCACGGGCTCGATGTCCCTCAAAGTCCCCTTGGGTCCACCAAAGGTCCAGTTGCTAATGTACAACAGGTCTCCTGTCACAGTGAAACCAATGGTTCCCTCTGGTGAAGGCTAGTGTCTGTCTTGGGCGACCAAACTGCACTCTGATGACTCTCCCAAGTCCAGCAGACTCTGGTGCAACTTTTGTGCACGGGACTTGGTCTCCCCAATTGCACGTTGACTGTCGGTGGCAATCGGGCAGTTGTAGCGGCTGATTAGCCTTGACGGGCTGCATCAGCTTTTGTGGCCCTGGGGCTGTAACAGAAAGTCAGTCAACTGACTCTTGGAGTTCGCCTCTTCTGTGTGGGACTCTGGCTCGACCTTTCCATGAGCCAGGCACCAAATTCTCTCTGCTAGCCCAAGGATCAGCAGGTGCAGTCTAACGGTTGGTGCAGCCTCTCTTGGCCAGTCCAGGGAACAGCAGGGCAATCCTCCTTCGGTCCTCGCTCTAGTCCAGATGTGATCTGAGGACTGGGTCCCAGGGGTGCCATATTTATGCCCAGAAACTGCCCTCGGGGATACAGCAGTTACTAGCCAATGGGCTACTAGTACCTTTCTCACCAGATGTCGTCTTCCTGCAATGTGTGTCAAGTAGCTATCCCAGAGTGCACTATTCTGCCCACTCTCAAGATGGCAGAACCCTTCTCTCTGTATAGAGCCTGGTAGCCCACCCTATAGGGTCACAACCTAACTGAGAAACCAGTTTGGCGACTGGTATCTCTTCTCTGTCCCCAACGCTAACCTGTCTACCTGAACTAAAATAGCAGTCCCTCTTGTGTACGTCCACCATTTGCCCTTCTAAGGCGACTTCCCCTTTGAAGCTTGCCATTTTGGCCCAAACCCTGTGTGGCTTCTTGCCAGGGAGAGGTAACAACTCCTCCAGCGGCAGGCCTCTATTGTTCACACTTATCCCCAGGAGGACAGAAGGCTGTTTTGTGGCCAGCATATTCAAATGGCTACTGGAAAATTTGGGCAACAGAGTGGCCACTTTGTAAACATTGCATTTCTTTAACAGTTGCATTAAATTTGACTTAGGCATCAAGTTGGGTTTAATGTAACAATTATTTTGTTGCCTTGAAGTGCAAACTTTAGTTGTCCCATTGAGAAAATGTCACAAATGAGTTGTCAGCAGGAACCCTCTACTCGCCAATGGGGCTACTAACTTTTCCACAGTAAAAATGACAATTTGTGGTTTTTACCGTTATGACATATAAAAATACGAGTCCTACTTTTTATTATATTATACTGCGCTCTGCCTTAGGAGTCGATAGGCCTGCTGTATGGGTGACTTATATGTCCAAAAAAGGGAGGCTTGGGCTTTGCAATTAGTGTAAATGGCGAAGCCAAGTTAGCAGCTTAAAACTGCTGTATCAGTCTGTAGTGGCAGGCTAGGAGGCATGTTTTGATGTTGTCACATCCAGGGTGGCACAATAGGGGCAGCAGCCCTGGTAGGACGCTTTACGTTACAAGTCCTGGGTACTCCTGGTACCATATACTAGGGACTTATAAGTGAGTAAAGTTATAATCAAACATACATTTTTAAGTGTCGGAGCACTGACATTGAGATCTGGTTAGCTGGCCTCAGTGGGCTCTCAAAGTAACAAAAAACAGCAGCATCAGTCTAACACTTTAGGGCTAATCATGCAAAAAGAGGCATTTCCTTACACTTGGGCTCTTAAATCGCTCCTTTCGCAAGGAGGAACTCAGGATGGTGTCCCTAGCTCAGGTTCTTTTGGCACTGAATGCAGAAGACTGGATGGTATCTCTGTTTACACATCCCAATCCTATGGTCACACAAGAAATATCTGCAATGTATGGTGGGATCCACTCACTACCAGCTTTGCTGCTTCCTCTTACCATGATGACGGGCTGTTGAAAGCCAGTTTCAGCAGATGGTGTCATACTACTTGTGCCCAAGTCTCACCTGAAGCCCCCCCAAGAGCCTGCTGTTCATAGGAGTAGTACTGGATACCACTGTGCTCCGGGCATTCCCTCCTAGATCTAAACGTGCAGATCTCTAAACATAGAAAGGCATCCACAAGTCACCACTTTCATTGGGATCATCTTCAAGAACGACATCAAAGAACAAATGAGAAAAAGGCTCAGAACTTTGTTGTCAGATCCCGTGTTTTTTCTGGACTGCGTTAATTGGACAACCATATGTTGTGCTGTGTTTTGGGTAACATTGGCTTTTACCTCACAAGAACCACATGAACCACCTTATAATCTTGTCACATTTCAAGTTAGGACTGAGAGGCACAAGCCATAAGGTCCCAAGGTACCTGTTCATACTATGTTCACATTACCTCGATAGTTTATTTGCTTTCACACACACAAATGAATACTTAGCTGTTGTGAACATTAAGGGTTTTGATGTGGCATGGAAGTATGGAATGGTGGCAAAATAGAGGTTGGTTCATGTCCTATTCGCTTACCTCTTGATTTTCCCGCCCCATCTAGAGGTGGAAAAATCACAAGGTGTTAATTGGTGGGGCCTCTCCAGGTGGAACCCCTTGACCAAGCGGTCTATCCCCCTTAGCACCATCCGGGTACGGTGACAGTAACCCCACCCTGTTTAGGGCAAAGCAGCTGTGTCTGGACTGCCTAGTTAAGATTGCTATGTGCAACATGGTCCAGAACACACACGAGATGCAATAGGTCTCACCCACAAACTTTAACTTTGAGAGTTTGTGTCTGTAATACAAAAAAATAAATGCAGAGCAGACGAAAAATAAATGGTGCTTATTCGGTAATCAGCTGTGCCTCAAACATCTGTTGCAATGGTGGAAGAATTTAAGGCAGTACAGAGATCTCCTCATGGAGGGCAGTTCTGCTCCTGCGGAGCAGGTGCCAGTGTCTCTTCTGACCTGGTGAACTGGTATAACACCCGCTATAGTATGAATGACCCCCTGTATCACTACTTACCTGAGCATATATTGTTTCCTGGTCTACTTTCCTTGTTTAAGTCTCCACTAGAGGAGCGCATTCTGAAGGGTTTGCGCTATTCGTTCCTTCCCACCCTATTTACTGTGCCTCAGTGGGACCTGAACCTTGTTTCAACTTTCTTGATTCATCTCCAGGCCTAGTCACAGCTGCCTGGCTCAACGTCTTACTCTAAAAACAATTCTGTTAGTGGTGATTCATTCTGCTCAAATGGTCGGAGAGCGTCTGACCCTTTCAGCTCTCCCACCGAGTACAAGTTTCTATGTGGATAAGTTGGTTCTTCTCACCTGTCCATGCTTCTTACCCAGGGTAGTGTCAGCCTTTCATATTGCCCATTCTGTCTCCCTTCCAACATTTTTTCTCCTCCACATCCTACCAAAGGAGGAGCAATGGCTGCACGGGCTGGACCCTATGCACACGGTGTTTTATATTGTCTGGACTCATTAAGACAGAGTGAAGATCCATCTCTTTGTAGGGTTTTCTGGAGCTAAGAAGACTAAGGGTCGGCCAAATACACCATTTTGAATTGGGTGGTCCTCTATCAAATCAAAATCTTGTATACCCTGGCTAAGAAGGACCCCTAGTTGGGTCTTTCATTCTACCGTGGCTATTGCTTCTTCTTTGCTATTTCCAGAGGCGACTTGATTGCTGACATCTGTGGTCTGCCATGTGGTTGCCCTCGCATTCTTATGGAAAGCACTACTGCCTCACGTCTAAGGGATGCCGTTATGTATACTTTGCCCAAGCTGTGTTGCATTATTTCCTTGGTTGACAGCTCTACTCTTTCCCACCCCCAAAGGCGGCGCTGCTTTGGGATTTATTAATCAGCTGAGGAATCTTCTGGAAGATGTATTTTTGTGAAGAAACAGTTACAAACCTTTGGTAATGATATTTCTGGTGAATACATAATCTACCCACAGTTTTCTCGCCTCCTTCTTCCCTGATAAACCAGTGTTGGATCCCGCTAGGGAGGCCATGGGGTTAGTCATGGACCACTAGGCCCCAACTTTGGGATTTAGGCTGTTTCCTTAAAATGTCCCAGGGTTTGTCCTACTATGGCTCTGCAAACTGTGTCAAGTACAACCATGCAGTCTGGCACTTACGGCAGGGCAGACCCATGCAGTCTGGCATGCAGGGCATGACAGGTCCATGCAGTCTGGCACTCAGGACAGAGCCATGCAGTCTGGTATGCAGGGCATGACAGATCCATGCAGGCTGGCACTCAGGGCAGGACAGAGCCATGCAGTCTGGCATGAAGGGCATGACAGATCCATGCAGTCTGGCACTCTGGGCAGGACAGAGCCATGTAGTCTGGCATGCAGGGCATGACAGACCCATGCAGTCTGGCACTCAGGGCAGGACAGAGCCATGCAGTCTGGCACTCAGGGCAGAACAACTGTATAACATGCAGCGTCCCCACAGCTAGTGTGGTGATTAGTAAGATCCCAAGCTGTCCCAGTTGTGCCATGTTTGTCCCTTTCGTGGCTTTCTCAGTTCCTCGATGAGGAGCGATAGACGCCAGCGTGCCGATGGGTGCCCAGTGCACTCCTGTGACGTCACGTCCTGTGCCTGAGTTGGTGCCGGGCCGCCTGGTGCCGCGTGGCAATGCCGGAGAGTCGTTGCTGGGAGACGCGTTTTCCGGACAGTGAGACCTGAAAGGGGTATTCGCGCGGTGAGCGATCTGCGGAGAGTGGTGCGGCCGCCCACAAATGTGTCATGAAAGGTGAGCAGCGTTTCTTTCTTGTTTGCTTGTGTTTTTTGGAGGGGGTTGAGGTATAGATATTAATTGTAAATGATGGCTTTAGGGGATTCTGTGTTGATGATAATATTGACGATGTTGCCAAATGGAGACATTAGGATGTTGGCATCAAACTACTGCTAGAAGAATCACCTGGTGACGCATATCTGGTCGAAAAGCAATTTTAAAGTTCTTCTGAGCAATCCTTTTTTGTGAAATTGTTACCACAGTTTTAATAACTATATTTAATCGCATGTTGTGCTGTTCTTCAGTGTACTATTAGCAGCACCGGCAACGGGCATCTTTCCCCAAATACTCTGAGTTGATTTAGACTAGCAGAATATGCCCTCTCAACGCATTGTTGGGAGGAAACCTTTAGCAATATTTCATAATAAACGTTTACAAACCAAAGTGTTTCAACTAAGAGTGGTGGTACTAGAGTCTTGTCAACCCAAAGGTTTCCCTCAGAGCGCGTTTCATCCATGTCTGTTTGCCAATCAGAGCTGGCTCTGGCTCCCATGACGCGTTGAGTGTGAATGGCATTCTGTCGCCCAGATGTGCACGTGTGTCAGTTCCCCATGAGGCTGGGCCGTTTCTGGAGGTGTATGAAGGTGACCTGTGTATGCACGTGTGCAGTAACCCGCTGAGCTGTAGCCCCAGTGCTGATGTGCCGTTTGTGCCCTGTTTCAGGAGGAAGACTTGGAAGGCCAGATCTCGTATCTGCAAGGGCAGCTGAATGACCTGGAAGCCATGTGCAAGTACTGTGCGCGCGCCATGAACACACATCTGGGTAAGGCATCTGTGGCTGCTGCGCACGTAGCTTCTCGCGCGACCCCTCTGTCAGGGGATCTCTGTTGGCCCTGGTGTGCAATGCGCTGGTATGTTCTAGATTCTATAGCTGTGTTTCCTGATTTCTCCAAATCCCTTAGTTTAGCTTGACTTTCCTTGAAGTCTCTGCTTGGAATCCTGGACTCTGAAAGCAGATGTTCTTATAGCAATGTGAGCACCTTCAGCTTTTGATTGCACCTTAATTCTGGAGGAAAATCCCCTCAAATGGACCACAGAAGGCTGCGCTGTACATGAATTCTCATGAGTGATGCGGTTGTCGCAGGAACAAAATCCCCAGACGGACTGAAAACAAGACTCTGAGCCCACAAACCATAGAGAGAGTTTTGTGTAATCCCCACCGCATGATCCCCACTGTCCACTTTAGAGCTTGAGGGTCACGTCAGCGTCATCTGCTGGGGTCAGCTGGAGCAGAGCAGACAGGGGCCCGGCACCATGGCTCTGTGTGGCAAAAAGTATGGGACCTGCCATCCTGGGTGCAGTGGGGGGGGGGGGGGGTAAAAGGTGTGACTAGAAAGGACAAAATATTCTGCAACTGGTTTGTTGGGCGTTCCCCCTAAGGTATCTGCATATAAAATAACACACACTTTACATACAAAATAAATGCAAGTTAATCTAATTTGTGCGGAAATGCTCTATTTTCGTTGTGGAACCTCTGTGGTAAAGTCCATCTCTGTAGATAGCTGTGTGTAACCAGAGAGCCCCAGAACTGAATTCTGGTTGGTGCAGTGGGAATAGTGACGTGTGTTTTTAGCGTTACGCGGTCACCGCCTGTGACAGAGAGCTCTGTGAACATGTAGGTCATTCTTTTAAGCTTGCGCTACACCCAGTACAGGATAGGCTGCCGCAAGGTGCACTGAAAGATTTAGGTTTAAGATTAAAAAAAAAGTGCTTCCACTATCAAGATCGGAGTAATACGCAGACTTTACTTGGTTACTTTTTTTTATAAACATCCATTAAAAGCGCCCACGCCACAGCTCCTTTGGTCACCTTAACCACCTCTTAAAAAGAATACAATCCGAGTGACTCCATCAATTCAAAGCAACCTTTACATTTGCAGATTAACCAAATGTGCACAGTTACATTTCTTTCAGGCACCAGACGCCCTGGCAAGAAGGGTGGCTTCCTGCTGTCGCCTGCAGCTGAGGCATCTCCACTGCCGCAAGAAACTGTCCTGGGGCAGTTGCCTTTTGGCATAAAGTAGGGGAAATGTTTTTGTCATATATAGAAAAGAAAGTGTGGGTACGTCGTGCCCCCTCCAATCCCTCCCCTTCGACCCTTGCTGTGTCTGCTAAGGAGGTAAGTGGGGAGAGTGTGTGAGAGTTGGGAAGGGGCTGCAGAAAAGACACATTACCATTCCATGTTGTATGGTTTGTCCTGATGCCTCAGAGGTCACTAGACTCCTGCCCACGTCACTGCAGCCCTCTCTGCACAGCAAGTGGGGCGGAGTCGCTGCTCTCATCAGAGATTGTACTGTGGGATTTGTGGGGCGAGGTCTGTGCATGTCGTCGAGTTTGTCAGTGTTGTGAAGTTGAAACAACCTTCTTTGGGGTTTTAGTTGACCAGAGATGCAATAGGGCAGATCCGCCACTGCAGGAAAGTGGATTATCGTGTAGTGAGGCTGGTTAGGCTCCACTATGAAATAATCCCACAATACCCTGAATAGGTCATTTGATTCACACCGATGCATCCCTATCTCAGTACTGGTCGAGTGCACAGAGCAGTCAGGCTTTACTAGAGGAACATGTGTTATGCATTTCAGAGCACCAACATGGACAGTTTGTCATTGACACTACTCGAAAGAAATCGGACGCCAATTTATAAAAATACAGCAGATATTTGTATACATGTAGGCACGAAGACAATAGGATGAGTATAACCGGAGTTATAGATTTTTAAATGAAAAATAAATCGGTGCATTTCAATCTTGCAAAATGATGAGATTGTGGTCAATGTGAAAATACACTAGTGACAATCGGTCACTTGCAGGTCGAGTGTACTGGAAACCATTGGGGGAAAGGTGATGTGGGTCAGAGGATCAGGCCATGACAGTCAGTTGAATTTTACCTGGCTCGTAGGGCCCGGGTGCAGAGTGGTCCTGGCTGTCCCTGGTGCAGAAGAACAGGAGCCGCGGGTGCTGGTTTTAAAGCTTAGACGATGCTGGTGAGGAAAGGGGTGCAAAATCACGACAACACGGTGACAGAGGTATCCGGTTGTAGATGTAGAGTTCCCTCAAGGCACAGCATCAAACAAAGTGGTAGCCGAGCTGGCCTCTAACCAGCTTTGGCAGCTGCAAGCTCAGCCTTCGGTCACTATAACGTCGTGGAGTACGGGGGAAATACAGTAACTACCTGAAATTTGCTGAAGGTCAGGACCACATTTCCAACAATGCACTAGAACATTTACTTTTGGACGAGTCCCTCGGCAGGCCTGATGGCCAGTGATTCTTTGGATCCGGATGGGTTTCTTGGCTGCAGGCTGCAGGGGACTAGTAGCTCTAGACTAAGGCAGTTCTGGAGTTGCCTTTGGCTATCAGAGGGGTTCCTCTTTCCTTTTGGAACCTGCAGCACCATTCCTCATGATCAGTACTGTGACAGCCCTGGTGCCTACAGGGGTAGGAATCAGACTGCTTCTTACCTGGGTCTATTATTCTTTTTTTCCCACAAGGTCAGCAAAATATGCTTCCCAGGATCTGTCTTCACGTTGACAGATCCTTTTATCAGAATATCCAGCCTCCTTAACACATTATTTTAAGCAAGTTCTACAAACCTGCAGTGAAAGACCATATTGAGGCCTTTCCTTACGCTCACACTATGTGTATAAAATCCATGTCTTGTC
The DNA here is from genome assembly GCF_964204655.1 of Triturus cristatus. Classification (NCBI taxonomy): domain Eukaryota; kingdom Metazoa; phylum Chordata; class Amphibia; order Caudata; family Salamandridae; genus Triturus; species Triturus cristatus. The sequence continues at coordinate 69,103,566 of NC_140593.1, read as the reverse complement.
TCAGGCTGGATTTATTTCCTGCTCTCCTGCACTGAGAGTGTTCCTATGAACCTACAGTGAGATAAAGGGATGCGAGTTCTGAATTTGGAATGCTGATGTTGGAGAGGCCTCTACTTCCCACCATTGAACTGAATCCTGATCTAGCTGAACCTTGCAAACGTCTGCCACAGTTGTGTTAAAACAATGGCCGACATGTCCAGTGCACGACACCGGAGCACACACTGGGTGACATGTCTACACCCTGTATACGGCCACAAAAAACAATGAGCCCCTCCTACGTGCTAGACTCCTGGGCTCTGGTGTCATTTGGCACCCTGTCCAGGCCATTGACCTTTTGAGCAAGTCTTCTCCAGCAGGCTAGCGTCTGACTGGTCCCCAGTCATGGAGGCGATTATAGCACTCATTGCTAGCCTTTATTGGGTGGATGAGACAGGTGTGTGCTCTTTGCTCTTCTGAAAGACGAGCAATGGCCATGGCGGTATCTACAGGGACGGCATCTAGTAGTAGTTGTAGGTGACTACTTGGGCTACAAAACTGAGGTGCCACTCTTGGGCCTTTCTACAGAAACTGAGGTATGTGATGTCTACAGTGAAGCAACTGACAAGGTAGCCAGCAATGGTAGTTGCACTCTTCCTGTCTTTTAATGCCGGTCGCACAGGTTCAGAACATTAGTGAGCACCCTTATCCATGCAGCATGCAAGCATGGATGAGAGGGAGATTTTATACATAAAATAAAGATATTATGGGCTTAAGCGTTGTCAGGGCAAGAAGAAAGGAACGAAAAGAGCAAGTCACAGGACCAGTCCCCCCACCATCTTCCTTGGATGGCCCACACTCGCTTTGGGTTTGCTTGACGTCTGTTTCTGTTTCCGTCCCTGTCACGTCCCTGTCACGCTACTGGAGTAGCGCAACGATCATTTCATCCACCGGAGGAGTCGCTGGGACGCCGGCAACGATTACACTGCAGCTGAGGAGGGTGAGGTGCGGGCCCCGGGACTGCGAGGACCAGCATTCCACAACTCCAGCTGGTCCTCTTCCCGCGTGAGCCGCGCCCCCTCTCAGCGCCACGCCCCCAGCCAGCCAAGCCCTACAACAACTCGCGGCACCCGCTTCGCGGGTGCCACTCGCTTTGGGTTTGCTTGACGTCTGTTTCTGTTTCCGTCCCTGTCACGTCCCTGTCACGCTACTGGAGTAGCGCAACGATCATTTCATCCACCGGAGGAGTCGCTGGGACGCCGGCAACGATTACACTGCAGCTGAGGAGGGTGAGGTGCGGGCCCCGGGACTGCGAGGACCAGCATTCCACAACTCCAGCTGGTCCTCTTCCCGCGTGAGCCGCGCCCCCTCTCAGCGCCACGCCCCCAGCCAGCCAAGCCCTACAACAACTCGCGGCACCCGCTTCGCGGGTGCCACTCGCTTTGGGTTTGCTTGACGTCTGTTTCTGTTTCCGTCCCTGTCACGTCCCTGTCACGCTACTGGAGTAGCGCAACGATCATTTCATCCACCGGAGGAGTCGCTGGGACGCCGGCAACGATTACACTGCAGCTGAGGAGGGTGAGGTGCGGGCCCCGGGACTGCGAGGACCAGCATTCCACAACTCCAGCTGGTCCTCTTCCCGCGTGAGCCGCGCCCCCTCTCAGCGCCACGCCCCCAGCCAGCCAAGCCCTACAACAACTCGCGGCACCCGCTTCGCGGGTGCCACTCGCTTTGGGTTTGCTTGACGTCTGTTTCTGTTTCCGTCCCTGTCACGTCCCTGTCACGCTACTGGAGTAGCGCAACGATCATTTCATCCACCGGAGGAGTCGCTGGGACGCCGGCAACGATTACACTGCAGCTGAGGAGGGTGAGGTGCGGGCCCCGGGACTGCGAGGACCAGCATTCCACAACTCCAGCTGGTCCTCTTCCCGCGTGAGCCGCGCCCCCTCTCAGCGCCACGCCCCCACAATCTACTTCCCTTTAAAGCACGCGCTTTGGACCGCGTAACGCGGGACGCGCGCGGGACGCAGCTCGGGGCGAAGACCGGGCAAAGAGCGGGCCGTTTAAGGCCGTTCAAGGACGGATGAGGACGGCCCTGGCCCTGAATCCCTGACTTATTGCCTATATCTATCAACTAACGTCTAAGGTAGGCGGTACTGTGTCCTGTTTCTTCGCATATCATCTTCAACGGCCACCACCTTTTACATCATTTATCGCTGACTGTGTGCTCAGATGTCGGCCATGCGTAACAGAACCAGAAGCAGTGCGAAAAAAGCTGCGGCGGTCACACAGGTGACAGGACCTATAGACCTTTTTATTTCCCGTGTAAATGAGACTATTGATCAAAGTATTGTTGTACTGGAAAAAAGAGTCTCCATGGATCTTGCAAATGCTAAGCGTTCATCCCTGGGTTCCCTTGCCAATGTCAAATCACCCGCATTGCAGCCTTCAAATGTCTGCTCCCTACCCCTAACCATACCCACCAATAGTGCTCCGATTGTGCCAAATATTGTTGATTTATCGGTTGCCATATCAGACCTGGATCCGTCTTTTGCGGACCTAGAGGTTACTCCAGACCTAGAGGCCTGTCAGTCTCCCGCCATAGCGGCCCCATGTCTGAGTGGGTCTAACGAGGTGGTAACAGCTCCTGTACCTACAGCTTCCTGGGGAAGGGCCACCAGTCTCCCAAAGGTTATACCTAAGAGAAAAAGCAAAGCTAAAGTTACAGTTAGGAATCATAATTTGATTTCCCCTACCCCACAAAAGACTTCAGGTATTCCTTGTTGGGTGCAAAACTTGGTAATAGATTTAAAACTAGACCTTGAAGCTACAATAGCAGCACAAATTAAGCCTCTAATTTCCAAACTGGATAGGCTTACGTCTTTAATACATTCGAAATGGCCACAAAAAACGAATGGGCAAGGGCCTGATCAGCCACATGGGAGTACAGAATCAGTCCCCAAATGTTCACCATGTATCCAGCCCCCTAAAGATGTATTAACTAACGTTCAAGTAACTGTAGCCCCCGGGAATCCAGTTATACCTAATTTGATGCAAACCGGGAGTAATTCTGCTCAATCTACATCTATACCCACTCCGAGGGTGGTGGGACCGATTTCGACTTCTCAACACATCGTTGTTGGCAACAATACCACCACTACACAAGTAAAAGATGTTGTAGGGAAATCTAATACCCTTTTAGCACCTTCCCTTTCCACGAATATACCCGAAGGTCCTAAACCAAAGCAGGCACGTTTTAGGTCAATCACTTTACCACCAGAGGTTTCCCCTTTTGTGGTCGTGTTGACAGCAGTCCCCCCGTTGAAGGAGGGTGTAAAAGAAAGTCATGTCGAATTAAGAAACAAATGTGCCCAATGGTTTCACCTACATAAACCTCTACCCAACGGTATGAATGGTGAAATTCTTACTGTACGCAGAGGGGATTGGGTGGGCAGAAGCAAGAAAACAATAGCGGGGGATGTAATTACAGTTAATTTTAGAGATATAGGGACAGTTAGTTATATATGTAATGTTCCTAACAGTGGTCCTGCGACTCAAATCAACCCACTCCCCCTATCTTACTTTTTACTGATGCCTTCAAGATTAAACCCTCCCTGTTCCACTTTACAAAGTAACAGAGGATCCGTGTATCCCCCGCAACATTTTACCAAATCATGGCAGCAACCACTTTACTCCTCTTCTTCTTTTTCTCCACATTTTGTTAATTTTCACCAGCAGCCACTACATGTTCCATCTTTTCCCCAGCACCATGTTAATCCTCATTGGTCACATCCTCCCCTTTTTCCATCACCTTCATTTCAGTCTGCCCATCAGTGGCAGCAACCCTTACAGCCACTACAACCTGTTAAACCCCAGTGGCAGCAAGCATGGCAGAACCTGCCCCCTTCCCAAGACTCATTGTATTCACAATTTGCTCACCCCAACAGATATGCTGTGTTGGATGAGGTAGACTGACTGAGCTCTACCGAAGCTTTGGATTTAAACATCCCTTTGTCCTATTTAGACACGGCGAGTGCTTCTCCTGTTACACCTTTAATTGCACTCCCCGAATCCCCAATGGTGTCATCAGTAATACCTTACTGGTGTTTAGAAAACAGGGATAGTTATGATGTATGTACAGATACTGTCATTCCCAGATTAAGTCCAGATATCATCTCTCGGGAAGTTGGTTCTAATTTATTACGAGCTATCCAGCCAGAGCAATCTGTAGTTGGTGACTCTGGCAAACCAACAGGTCTCTCCCTTGTTTCCTGGAACATAGCTGGCCTTGCCAGTAAATTGGGTACACCCTTCTGGACCAGTTTTTTGGGGGAGGGATTTGACCTAATTTTGTTGCAGGAAACCTGGTGTCTGGATCCTATTAACATCGAAGGGTACATATCCCACTGTCTCAGAGCCACCAAATCGAGCTCGGGTAGGGCTAAGGGGGGCCTCCTGTTGCTTATATCTACCAAGCTGTGCGATTGTACAGTTAAATACAGCACGACAGTTGGGGCTCATAGCCAAGTTATAAGGTTGGAGTGTAAAAAGAATATCGATTTAGTTGTGATAAACTTTTATAACAACCTCTTTGATGCTACTAGAGGGGATATTCTACCGCCTCTAGAAAGGGAAATAACCAAAGCCCTTGGTATCTCGAAAAGAATGGCCGAGGTTGTCTGGGCAGGGGATTTTAACTTGCAGCCCTGCCATTTGTCCAACGGGAACATCTGTGGCTTTGGTGCAGCAATGAGTAGTCATTGGGGGGGTTTGGACGTGAGGGAGGATTCTCCTCATTTTCAACATTGCAGTTATGGCTCCACATTAAATAATATGCTAGTCACTTTAGACATGAACCTGTTAAATTGCAACACAAACAATCAGGCGAAAATATGCCCTACATTTACAGGTAGAGATGCAGGATCATTTATAGATCATATCCTGTTGTCTAGCAGTGGAGGTTTCACTGATTTGCATGTAAATGAAGAAAGTCTCAGTGACCATAATAGCCTTCGTATTACCCTTTTGAGGCATGGTACCTCGACGGTTTCAGGTGGGAAATGTTCTACTGACTTAGTACCTATTAGACCGAAGGGTCTAAGGATCAAATGGACTGGTCTAAATTCCAAGGTTAAGCAGAAGGAGGTCATCACCAGATGTAAGAACCAAATTAGTTTCTGCTTGGAGGATGATTGTGACCTAGGCTGTTTATTAGTCCACTTTATCTCCATGAATAGTACTATTGATGGTATTTTTACTAAGGCCTCGTTATCAAAGAGCGGTCCGAAGCAAGGGTGGTTTGATAAGACCTGTATAGTCGCCCTCCATGATCTAAAGAATGCTCTAGGCACTAACCCACGTGTTAAGACGGACATACAATTTTGTAGGGCAAGATATAAAACAGCAATTAAAACCAGGAAAAGGGTATTACAGTCCGAGTCATGGGATAAGTTGAAGGAAGCAGCTGAGACCAAAAATTGCAAACTGTACTGGGAAACCATTAACAGCCCGTTTCTCAATAAGGAAGATGTTCCAGAATTAACATCTTATGTGGCATGTAGCGATTGGGTCAGTCACTTTTCCAAAATCTTTAACCCAGACGGGTTACCTCTTGAGCTAATGTTACCTGAGTCTATCTCATGGCTACCCCTTCCGTTGGGAATTACTTTAGAAGAAAGCCATGAAGCAATTTCTTCAAGCAAAGGAGGTAAGGCCCCTGGCCCCGATGGGCTCCCGCTGGATTTATACAAAGATGAACCAGCACTATGGGCTCCCATCCTGACGAGGTTATTTAATTGTGCGGCAGAAACTAACCCCCCGCCCACTTGGGGTCAATCAGTCATTATTCCTTTACACAAGAAAGGTGATAAATCAGAGGCTTCCAACTATCGTCCAATTTCATTATTGGACGCCTCTGTGAAGGTGATGAGTAGGATTTTGCTCAAGAGGTTGGAAGATTGGGCAGCTGATTTTAACATTTTAACTAGAGTCCAATATGGCTTTCGGAAAGGCCTGGGCACATTGGAGCAATGCGTAAATTTGGACCTTTTAATTAATAAATATACTGTGGCTAAAAATGGCAACCTTTTTTTATGTTTTGCTGATTTGAGCAGTGCATTTGATTTGGTTAACCACACTATTCTTTGGGAGGTTTTGCTAGATGCAGGGGCTCCGAGGGAAATAGTCCACTTTTTAGCTAGACTTTACGAAAAACTTTCCTGCAAAGTTCGCTATGGCACCCATGGCGAATGTACCCCGTTTTTCAAAGTGTCTCGGGGCATACGCCAGGGATGCGTTTTGGCCCCGTTGCTATTTTCCCTTTTTATTAACGACGTCGACCGTTCACTGGTTGACATCCCAGCAGATGCCCCCTTGATTGGTGGTAAACCTGTTCCGCTGTTACTTTACGCGGACGACGCTGTTCTCATATCCCGTACACAGTTGGGCCTTCAGCGCCTAATTGACAATTTTATTCATTTTATTCAAGTTAGGCGGCTACGCGTGAATAAAACTAAGACGTATGTTATGTCATGCGGTCGGGCAGCTAAGCAGGTAAAGCATACCTTTTTTCTGGATAAGGAAAAGTTGACTCCTGTCAAGTCCTTTTGTTATCTAGGAATTACATTTAATAATATCGGGTCATGGACCTCGGAATTTGATTCCATAAGATTAAAAATGCTGCGATCTACCGGCAGTATTTTTCGTTTTGCCTCTAAACTCGGCTCACGTAGCATTTTAGACATGATGAACATATACAATGTTCGTTGTGTCTCCTCTGCACTGTATGGGGCAGGTGTATGGGGCCATAGTGTGGGTACATCTCTGCAGAAGGAGGAAAACAAGTTTTTAAGAAGGTTGTTATGTGTTCCCCCTTCTGCTTCCACTCTGCTGATTCACGAAGAAGTTGGGATCGAGTTTATCTCTGATTTAGCAGCAGTCCGGCCACTTTTATTGTGGCGTTCTATTTGGGCTAAACCAGAGACTCGATTCACTCAGGATATTATTCTTGATTGTATAGGCCTGGACCACTCCTCACGCATACAGTGGCTGAGATACATCCACCGCTGGTATCTTCTTCTTTTCAATATAGATGCACTCCGCGAGCCAGAGGAGGTTGTTTCTATTTCAAAGAAAGAAATCAAGACAGCGTTTTTAAACTTTCGAAAGGCAGAGCGAGATAAAATTTCTGGCAACCTTGTCACCGTGAAATTTTATAAAGATCTAAATTTAACTTCGGGGTTCCAACCCTATCTTGCGTATGTGACCCGTCCTTCCCATCAGTATGTTTTAACACGCGTTAGACTGGGTATTGCTCACCATCTGGTTGCATTTCCAAACACAAGAACCAGTTCAGATATACCCTGTCCGTGCGATAGTATTTCCCGACAGAATAGTCGCCACTTTTTACTTTTTTGTAAATTTTATCATTTTCTTAGGTTAAAATACCTTAAGCCAATTTTTATTAAATATAATACTCGTACTACAGAAACAGCACTGATACTTTTATTCTCATTAGAGAACGAAGAGATTTGCTTTTTCCTGGCTACTTTTATCTTGAAATGTACAGCTGCCAGGGAAAGTATTGTACTATAAGATTTTTATACTCACCTGTCTGTACTTATGTTATACAGCTGCCAGGCATTGTATTATGTTGCTATTACTGTTTACATTTTTGCTTGTATATATAAATTTTAAGTTTTATACCTTCTTTGTAATTAGGGTATTATTTTTGTTTCTGACCACAGTATTTTATGACTATTTATAAACTCTGATGTACAGCTGCTAGGATAGGCCCATTGAGGAACTCCCACTGTTTACCTGTTTACTCATTTACGCTTTCCTTTCATAACAGCATGTTGACCCAAACTGGCATGATTACCTAACTGTTGCACTTTAGCCTTTTTGTACAATGTCTCTTTACTGTTTCTTATAAGCGGCAATATGGTGATTTTTCACATTTTTAATCATGTATTCTTTTGCTTGTATGGTTTGTATGTACAAATCGAATAAAAGCTTTAAATTGAATTGGATGGCCCACACCTAGAGGGGAACTAGCGGGTCATTGTGGTGAACAAGAATGTGAAAACACAACCAGATGCAAAGACTCAATCTATCGGAGCAGTAAATGCACACTACAAGGATAGGATCACACCGCACGATTTAAAGATATGTCTGAACTTGCAGATCGCTTGAGGGTCTCCAGACCTAATCCCTGTGGGAGTCCTCTCCATGTTGGGTCATCCCAACACCACAATTAAACTACGAGCAGCGCCAACATACTCTGTATAAAATCTCTGTGGCTCAGTATAACATACCTTGGAGATCAAGTTTATGACTGCAGTGCACTTGAGGCTTGTTAAAAATGGGATTTCTGGTTGGCTAGGGCAAGCGCCTCAGCCAGGCAGAAGCCACCACTCTAGTCAGGGCAAGGGAGTTACACACCAAAGATAACCCCTGCTCTCACCACCTTGGTAGCTTGGCACGAGCAGTCAGGCTTATCCCAGAGGCAATGTGCAAAGTGTTTGCGCAACACACTCACGCAGCAGCGACACACTAGGCACACCACAAAGGAAACTTCACACAAGGTTATATAAAAAATAGTATTGATATGACTCACAAACACATTAGCATGCAATCACATATGTACACTGTGCCACCTGGCACTTGGGTATTACTTTACAGGGGATTATATACATGACAGGGCCAAGCTGGCCACTGTCATAACCATTAGAATGCACGTAGTGAAAATAAAACAACCAGTACCTACTGGTATTGGCCATAAACCACATTAGGCATTCACATTAGGCATAAACACATTATGTATAAACACTGGGCATGAACACATTATGCATCATCACATTAGGCCTACAGCCTAAATTAGCAGGGCACCACAGTAGGGAATACTTATCAGAATGCCCCCATCAACAGTACATCATGCCCATAGCTGCAGTTACGTAAGACCCTCAGCTGGCAATATACCTCCATTCTTATTACAGCAGGGCCTAACACAGCCCATAGGTTAGAACAACATTAAGGGCGGCCCCAGCGCTCCTATTGCAAACCAGCAGCACATATAATTGCAGTAGCTACCAAGTCTCAGGAGCCCTCCTAGTCTGTAGACGTTCCCCTCCTCCCGCCGAAGGGATTATGGAGGCCCACTTGACCCCCCTATCTGAGGCCTCCAAATCAGCCTCCAAATGCTGCCAGGGGTGTCGCCAGCCTGGGCCACCAGTACCAAGTATGAAGGCGGAAACACAGCCCCTGATGTACCTTGTGCCCTCCTCATCTACCGGCCCACCTACGCCGGGAAATGCCGGGAATTCACTTTGGTGTGATGAAAGCACCCAATGGGGCCCTACCAGTGGCCCCTCTGACTAGAACAATGGTGCGGCCCGTTTCCCTCCGGTGCGCTCCTGAGACCTCGACTGGTCTCCTGCGGTCTTGTGTTAGACTTTTCGGCTCGGAATAAAGACGCACCGGTCCTGCGTACACTCGCCTCTCACATCCTTGGTAATCCCGCGGTGCTCACCTCAGCCCTCCTCTGCCTCTCTGGAGGTCCCACTATGCGGGTGCCGTGAGATTCCTTCCTGTGTCCAAGCTCCCTCTACCGCCCGGGTCCAAACTGCTCCATGGGCGTAGGAAGTGTGGGGGACGCGGGGGATATATCCCCCCCAGATTTTGGAGTGGGGGGGACACGGGGGACAAGGGTGGGGGGGACGAGGGGACAAAGGAATTTCCCCTCTCCCTTCTGTTATCGCAGGGCCATTAGCGCGCGAAAGCGCTACCTAATGGCCCTGCACTTGACCTGCCTGGAGTCAGAGGCCACCCGCCCTCTGCCCTCTGTTCTGCTGCAGGAAGGCTTAGCCGGACTGGGAAGGGCAGAGAACGGAGAAAAATAAACGCTGTCTCTTTTCCTTCATGGCAAGGACCGTGTCCACTACTCCTGATCTGCCTCTGGCGGCTGCCCTCCTCTCTTTATTCCTCCATCTCTTTCTGTCTCTGTCTCGCTCCTGCTTACGTGCTGATTTCAAGAGGCAGCTCTTAAGGTCCTCTCTCTTGCCTCTCCTTTTCTTTATTTGTTCCCCTGTGAAATTGATCCAAAAGAGGCTGAACACTTTGGCTGTAAATGTCCTCATTTTCTGACCGTTTTCTATTGAAAAGAAAAACCTCGGAATGGAGAGAAAAAATAGTTAAATACCTAAATAAAGCAATACAGAGTGGACAGCAGACAGGCCAGACTGTTATTTACACCCACTCACATTAGCGTCACTTTACAGAGTTTGCCAGTGAAAGCGCTACTTTCTTTTTATCTTCTTTCTTTGAACAACATTGTTATCCCAGGGTGGGTAAGTGCGCCATTCCTAAAGGGACTGCAATACCTGGTTGATGGGTAGATTGAAAACGTTTAATATGATCGTTTTCAACTTTTTAATTATTTTAGCTTATAAAATGCGGCTCTGTGTTTGGGGGATGTGGTCTTTTTTAAACCAAACTGCATACATTTTGAAAGGATATAAGCAATGGACATTGAAAGGGGTCCCTTCCTGGTCCTGTAGCCATGTCTTGAACTTTTCAGGCAAAATCACTTACTGATTTCTGAATAATGAGTTTAAAACCGTTAAGGTAACCATGTTTTTTTCAGATTAGAGTTCACATGCTTTGCTTATTCTTGCATTCCCTATGAGTGTTTGCTTTTTCCAGGGTGTTATTCATTTTTTTTCAGGCAGCATTTTACTGTTGTCTAGTGCATAATTTGAATTTAGTCGCAGCACAATTGAGTTGTGCTGAAGGCAGTGCGAGTTTCTCTCAGTGGGGCAGTATGGTGTTCAGTGTGGGAGAGAATGTGGCACTCTGGCCAGAGCTGCTGAATTTAGAACTGGAGACCTTCATGATCAGTTCATCATACCACACTCCTAACAGAGCTTATTCCGATGCTACACCTTAGAAGGCCCGATAGACCTTAGAAGCCCAGGTGTCTTAGCACCCGCAGGTGGACCTGTCTACCACAATCCATACTGCAGTTCACTTCCAGTCTTACGGGCAGGCATATGAAGAAGCACATCCTAGATCGACAGTGAATCTGTCAGTGAGGTCACAAGACCCTTGAGGCCAGTCCACCTCACCCATTAGTACCTCCATTGGCCTTTTTCCAGCACTAGCAGTGCAACTTGCCAGGGGTTGGCAATGTAGGATTTGCATGCACACCAAACTTAGGGGGTGATTATAATGGCAGTGGGACCGCCACGTCACCCCGTCGGTGGCGGTCCCACCGCCATTGGTGACTGCATTACTGACCGCCATATTACAATGGCGGGTGGTTACCTGGCGGTCGGAAAGACCAACCACCACGCACCCGACGGGCTTCTTGAGCCCGCCGGTGTGGTGGAGGGGCTCGGGGTTCCTACAATGCTGGTGGTGTCTACCATGCACCGCAGCAGGGATTACGATGTCCCTCACGCGGCAGCTTATCAATGGCGGTTCACCTGCCATGGAAATGCTGGCGAAAGGGACATTGGGGGCCCGTAGCAGGCCCCTTTACCCCTGGCCCCCAGACTATGATGCCCCACAACATATCACTGCACTATGTTCCTTTTTTTTTTACTTTGCGGCGGATGATGCAGCCAGCAGCACCTGCTGCAATGTAAAAGATAGGCACTGCGAACACCGTAGTGGCAGTCGCATTGTAATGCCTATCGCGGGGCCTCCACCTTGAAGGCAAGTGGTCCCATTCCACGATTCGATGGCGGTGGTACTGAAGTCCGCCTGCCATCGTAGTCAGCCCCTAAGTTTGCATTTTATGAATATGATTCAGCGGGAAATAAATTGATGTTTGCAATTTAATTGACTTTGGTTGGCCTCTTATCTATGAGATTTCCCTGTTGAATGTGCCTTTACATTATACATTTTCGGTTGTATGAATTGATTGCATACTACACTCTCCTACAGGTATTAATTTGAGTGTCATTAGGAGTGTCTGGGACCAATTGTTTTCTTAGGAATTGTTTTCTTTACTAACCTTTGCAAAGGGCCCTAAACTTCACAGCAACACAAGTCACATTTCTTTTAGTAATTTGGGACCCGTTTGAGCTACAAAATTGTTTTGGAGGAAATCATTAGATTATGCAGTAGATGATGTATTATGTGGCAAATATGATACAGCCATAGTTAAGTGGAAAACATTTTTCCACTTAATTTTGCCCCAACATTGTAGTTGATCAATTTGTAAGTTCCCCAAACCCAAAAGTCGAGTTTGGGCACAATTTGCATTTTAAAAGCAGCCCTATAACACAGGGCTACTTTTAAACTGACCTCAGGCTTCAGCAGTGCACACATGCAAGCGCAGAAAGGGCTGCTGGACTCTAAGCTGCCATGCCTTATTATATTCTAGGGACTTAAAAGTAGTTCTAATCCCCCTGCCCTATTATGTACTAGGGCCTTATAGGAGAGGTCATGCCAATCATAGGGGTACCCTAACCCATAGTGCACCCTAGTGTATGTAGGTGTTTTCACTGTATTTTTAAGTGCCTCTTTCAGAATAGCACTGGCTGTTTAGGCAGAGGCCAGGGTCAGTCAGTCAGGTACCACCAGTACCAGTCAGCAAAAAGTTGGGGAGTGCCCAGGGCAGCTTTGCAACACTAGAGAAACACAAACTCAGAATGTAAAACATAACACCATGGTTGGGGGGTTCTCTTCAACAATCAGAATTGATTTCTATCCTAATGAACCCATTTTCCAACATTAGGATAGGGAAAGACTGGGGAAAAATCATAACGTTCTAATATATACATTGAAGTTTTTATGCAGATCTTTGATGATGGTTAATAGCTCACTGTTCAATGTTAGGATTTTAACTTATAAACTTCAAATACCAAAAGAATATCTCAGACAAAAGCAGTAACTCACTGACCTTTTGAATTAAAACTTTCACTAGACAAGCCTTCGATCTCTCTCAAAAAAAGAACATTAATCACCAAAGTTATCTTCACATTTTTATTGTTGCCTGAAAATTGCTGGAGACCAGGAATGCAGCAGCAGGTACTTTTCAAACCATAATGCACTTGCAAACACGACGCCCCCACCCTAAGTCAGCGGCCTTTGTTTGCTTTGTGCATTAAGATGCAAGATTCATGTATATATGGTTTTTTTAAACATTTGGTCTCATTACTATATGAATGTAAATAACAATAAAGAACACATGCAAACTGTGACTACATGCCTGATTTTCTCAATATTTCACTTCGAAAGTATGCGATTGTATTTGTTTAACAGGCGGTGATTTGTATAGGGTCACTGGAAAGTGCACAAGGTTGTCCCTGTCCCCCCCAGAAGTTTAGTGTCTCCTACGCCCCTGAACTGCTCCAGCCCAGCGTGGCAGTCAGCTACCAAGAAAGGGACCTCAGGACCGTGGAGCAGCGCGCACCACACACGGCTGCAACAATCTTGGAGATCTCCTGGCAGGTGCCTGCTTGTGCCCTGGGGGCACTAGGCAGCGCGCAGCTCTCCAGGGGCACTGATGCAGCAAGGAAAAAAGGAATCAGAGTGCTTTTACAAACTACACTCTATTCCCAGCACAGCCGGCTGCCACCCCAGCACAAGGAACAGCTGGTAGGGCAAATCCAGGTGCTCTCAGCACGTGCTGACGCCAGCAGACAAGAACCAGCGGCTGCTCCCAGAATCTGCGTTCTCCAAACCCTGCACAGTGCTCCTCATGCACCCCGCAACAACAGAGTATTAAAACACAGCTCTCCCCACGCGCTGCACCAAAACCACACGGGGCACCCCAGCAGAGGAACCCCAGGGAGGCCGGCACAAGGATTCTTTCATGTAGAGTGATAGTTCTACCCTAGCCCATGAAAGGCAGCAGGTCAGCACTTCCTGCAGCCCAGGTCCATGGCAGTTCCTCCTGGTCCCAGGCAGTCCTTCAGCCCCCCCAGCTCCAAGCAGGTACACTTTCATGGGGTCACAGCCCCAATACTTATACTCCTTTGTGTCTTTGGTCTCCCCCTGCCACAGGGCTCTGCACCCGGTCCAAACCAGTTCTGGGTGCACTCACACCTTTCTCTAAAGGTGCACCACCACCCCCCTAGTCAGTGTAGGCTCTGGCCCCAGACACACCACAGGGGGACAGAGCCAGCATTGTGGAAGGCAGGCACAGTCCCATTCAGTCCCAGGTTCTACTCCTCCCACCACTCCAAATGCAGATTGTCCTATTTAGCCTCGTGCTGACTCACCCAGCCCCTGTCACTCCAGAGCCAGACATGCAATACACATCAGGTAGGCACAAAGGCACACAGAAATGCCCACTTCTAAAAGTGGCATTTCTAAAATAGTGATAATAAATCTGCGAACACCATTGTGCATCAATTATTACCACTATTCCAAACATATCAAACTTTACCACTATACTCCCCTCAGATCATGAATTACCACTGAAACATTGATCAGGGAATCCCCAATGCATATCTATGAGAGGGCAGCCTCACAGTAGTGAGAAACCAAAATGGCTGTTTGTCACTACCAGGACATGTCACACCGTTAAGGTACATGTCCTACCTTTTACCTACATAGCACCCTGCCCATAGGGCTAGCTAGGGCCTACCTTAGGGGTGACTGACATGTAGTAAAATGGGGGTAACAGACATGGCAACCCCTTTATATGCCACGTCACAGCGGCAGTAAACTGCGTGCACAGGCCCTGCAATGGCATAGGCCTGAGACAGGTTTGAAAGGCTACTTTGGTGGGTGGCGCAAGCAGCACTGCAAGCCCATCAGTAGCACTTAATTTACAGGCCCTGGGTATCCGAGATACCACTTTACAAGGGACTGACAGGTAAATTAAATGCGCCAAACAGGTGTAGACCAATCTTACCAAGTTTACCATAGAAAGCACATGCACTTTACACTGGTCAGCGGTGATAAAGTGCCCAGAGTCCTAAAACCACCAACACCAGGTCAGAAAAAATATCAGGAGGAAGGCAAAATGTTTAGGAATGACCCTGCAAAAAGGGCCAAGTCCAACAAGGTGCTAGGCGAAAATGAATAAGTAGTGTTGTCGGTGTGGGTGCCTTTATTGTGGACATTGTTCCGAGAGATTTTGCATGTTCATAACTCCTGCATGTAACTGCGAGGTCAAACCCCTCCATAAAAGGCTAGTTTCTGGGAGGAATCTGTGGGTTAACATTGGGAAATGAAATGAAATTTGAATTTGTAATTTGCTCTAATACCCGAGGACGTCTAGTCGTGGAGTCTACAGGAGGTTACCTCGAGATGAAACAACTGTTTGTTGTTTTTTTAGCTCAGGCTAGTTGTTAAACAGCCAGGTTTTTAAAAGTTTGCAAAACGCAAGGAGATTACATTCCTTCTTTAATGCCTATGGTAGAGAGTTCCACATGCTCACGGTGCCTACAATGAAACTTCTCCCCCCCCCCCCCCAGGTGGCAGTTTTTACCCTTGGGATTACAAGATTGGAGAATGCCGCTGATCGAAGCTGCCTCTCTGGTACATACCACCTGAATCTGTGTGAAAAATAGTCAGGGCTGAGACTGTGCAGGGCTTTAAAGGCAATACAAAGGGCCTTAAATTCAATTAATCTCTCAACAGGTAGCCAGTGCAGGATTAGCAGGGCATAAGCCACTGACTGTTGTATCAGGATGGCAAGCAGCAACCGTGCTGCTGCATTTTGCAAGAAGTGCATTTTGTTTAGGAATCTTGGTTGAATGTTGAAGAATAGGCCGCTGCAGCAATCAATCGTTGACAGAACGAGTGCCGAGTGGTAGCTTAGCACAGTGCTTAATTTGAGCTGGTGGTTGCCTGTGGGGCCAACAGCATTCATATGTGGGGACCGGCACTTCTTTTTCTTCATCAGGCATTTACAGAGAGCAGGTGAAAGAAAAACACATGAAAGGGAAAGGAGGAGAAAGAGGGAAAAAACCATCAAAAAAGGAGAAAGCACGAAACTGCACTATTGAGATACAGGAACAGGGAGTGTCTCGTAGTGGATTAAAGATGCCGGAGGTGGATTTAAGACTATGCAGCCTTGGTGTTCAGCGTGCCGACATTTAATAGTGCCGGCTGCGGGCTTCTGAGCATAGCTTCGGGCACCAGCACTCATTCTTTTACAAACTAAGCACTGGGTTGGCATAAGCAGCAAGGCTTTGCTCTCAGACAATGCATGTGGCTTAATTCAACCATCTAGTGTAGTCTCACTATGGACTGTGTTTTATGAAAATATATTTAAATGGCTTGCCAAAAGGAATATATAGTTTCAGATTGATGCATCTTCCTCACCTTATGAATACTTCTTCCAGGCTCAAAACTGATCTAGGAAATTTTTTCCCAGGATTATCTCCTCAGCGCTGCCATGTGATGCCATGAGACCCCCTTGGGGTATAGAAGGCACCTCCAGCATGCTGGAATCCATTCCTCTTTTAATGCACCACATCAGTGTCTTCTTGAAGGGTGTCTCGCCAACAGATTCCTCAGCTTTTCAACAACGACTAGGTCAATTGCCTCCTCATGGAACTTCAGGTCTTGAGACTTGCAGATGGTGCCACAAGAAGATATCGCTTTTGGACTTCTGTGATTAGTATATGTGGTTTCAGACGTCAGGACATGATGCCGTAGCCTGTGACTCTTGGATCTTCCGGTACCCTAAGGTCTGCAGGGAGACTCTTAAGGGCATTCCCTTTCCCAGAGGTAAACCACTTTTTTTACAGAGAATGTTCTCCAAAGACTTATGCCCCCCTAAAAAAAAAAAAAAACACCACGGGAAGGAGAAGTCTTGGTTTTCCTCAAAGAAGTCCCTTCTGGCTTGCGATGGTGGATCTTTTCAGAATGGCTTCGCAAGCCTTTAGGTGGCTTCTCACAGGGTGTTGGGGGTGTGGTCTGTTCTTCCTCTCTTGGTGGCTCTGGCTGCTCTGATGCCACCATGCCTTCATGGGCCCCAGTGCCTAAGGCAATGTTGAAAATGGGGAGAGCAAGGCCCCACTTCCTTTGGCCTTTTTCAGTTCTGGCTGCTTTCAAAATGGATAACTGCACCAGCCAAGGAGTCAATACAAAGGGTGTCTCATCTATGAAGCAAAGGAGAAGGTCAAGGCAAGTTTTAACGATGAGCCATGTTGTGGTTGTAACTTGTGCCGACCTTTCAGCCACCACTTCCCTTTGTGGAGCACGAAGAGTTAAGGTCTGGACCACAAGATCAAGCATTAGGCTCTCGTGAGGATACGTGCTTGTGAAATTAAATATAGATTCACAAGGTGTGCTGGCCGAGGCATGGAGAGTTCTATTTTTAAATCACCTATCAGTAGTCATGCGGACTAACCATGATGGCGAGAGAATTGCTTTCATCATCACTTTTGTAAAGATGATAGGCTAGCAGTGTCTAGCGGGCAAGCGTGTGATGACCATCCTCACTCCCACCTCCAGAGCAGCAGAGACCTCTGGAGCTAGCGGACTACGTCAGACCCCCTTTTTTGTACCCTTCAAGCATTTGAAGGATGCCAGGTGATGCCATTCAAACCCATGCATTGAAATGGATATGTTATTAAATGTTATATTTGGTGTTCCTTTGTCTGATTTCAGTATTTTCTGAACCAGTGGGTACCTTGCCACAATTGTAGAGCACTACATTCTGGCCAGGCTACCAGTGCACACACAAAACGGTTGGCCTTCTCACAGTATATCCACCCCACAACAATCTTTTTTTCAGGTGGCTTGTCCTCTCTTTTGGAGGAAGGTGGAGCGACAGATGGAGTGTGGGAAGAAAACAAGAAAAAGACGTAGATGTGACCGGCAAATGACGCCAGGATGGATCCCGCAGTCTGCCTCCCTGTACCTCAACTCCTCCCTCGTGCTTACCACTGCTTCACCTTTTAGTTATTTATGGTTTTTATTTGTTTTTTTTAAGCCAGGGTGAGTCATATACTCCCTTGTTACTCCTCCCACCATATACTTTTATTTTACGTTGCAAAAATGGTGTTGGGCGACGGCAGTAGTGTGCAGTGCCTGATTTGTAAGAGAAAGAGTGCCGGTGTCTGAAGTTCTGTTCAGAAGCTCACGACCTAGGCAATTAAACATCAGCACACCCAACAGCAAGTCTGCATAGTCTTGAACCCACCTCAGACCTCTTTAATCCACTACCATGCACTCCTCACCCTTTATCTCACTCTTACATGTTCCTCCTTTCCCCATTTGTGTGCTTTCCCTCTCTTCCTCTCTGTAAATATCCAATGCCGGAAAACAAAGTGCTGTTCCCTGAAAATAAGTGCAGGTAGTCCCCATCGACAACCACCAGCTCACATTAAGTGCTGGTGTTGTGGCAAATGTGCCTCTGCGACATCAACTTGTCTATATACCTTGCAGGTCCAGAAACGTAAGTTATAATAAATTCTTCTAACTGCAGATTTCTCACCTTGTTAATGCTCGCCTTGTGAATCTTCCCAGGCACCAGACTAGTTCCAGAAGAATATTTAAAAAATATCTGCCCACCAGCATGTGGTGCCATTTTCTTCCGTTGCAATGTTTTCTGGCCTCCGAAAAGGGTTATTCGGAGCCACATGTAGGTACCACCCTAGAGCGCTGGATGTTACTCCTCTTTTTGCACGCCTGAAGGGAGGGATCCGGGCTCCGCTCCTACCGATTTTGATTCTTATCCAAAACTCTTGAAACAAAAATCATGTTTTGGCAGGATGCAGGAATGTTGCCATTGCAAACAGAATTCAAACTGTACTGCCTGTGTTGAACTTGTTTGTTACGGACCCGCGAGACCTCCGCTTATGCTGCCTCAGGACCAAGTATGAATATGGGTCCAGAGTTATCACTCTCTTCCGTTTATCGCCGCAGGTCCGGGAATCCGCAGTATACTCGCTGCTCCAAATAAGTTCACCCTTCGTGGCACTACCCACTTTTCAAATTGACGCCCATCATCCGGACTAACTCACCCATCTCAGCCGGGATGGAAGTACAACCGGCGTTGAGATTGGTCTTCACACAGTCCATCTGTCCAATAGCCCTGAAGAAGTCGTGGGTCCCTACCCTGACGAAACACGTGTTGGCTGGGCATCTGATCTGCATTAAACAAAGAGAAAACGCAACATTGGATTACTGTCATAATACTGTGTATATGCATGTTTGAACTTTAGACACGCAGTATTTGTACTGCATACTAGGATTACGTGTGCACAGGTCACCTGTACCAACAAATTATCACTAATACGTCTGAAGGCCATCGGAGAATGAGAGGCAACCTTTATGTCACAGAACATAAGGAACAGGGGTGATCTCAGTCGGTCACCCTCCTCAGGTCGGTCTAAGACAAAAGACCAGGGAAAAGTTAAAGAAAGAGCACAAGAATTGCGCCCAGAAGGAACTCTTGGATGTTGAGATGCTCCTGATCCAGGGAGAGGTGTCACAGTCGACACAGCATCTAATGCCGACTGTGGCCTCCGCCTCGGATCTGATGCTAAATGTGGAGCTGATACACCCAAAGTTCCCCTGGCCCTTGTTGATTCAAATTGAGACCTTGTAGAAGGCCAGCCTGCAGATCTTCACTGGGGTTCCTGGTCCCTCACGTGCTCCTTCCAACCCCAAGACTTCGTTGAGTCGTCCAGTCGGACTTCTTCCAGCACGTCCTTTCCTGGCACTGACTGACCATGGACAAAGTCAGCCTGGCCTGCTCCTGCCGCCGTACCGTGCCTCAAGTCATCTGCCACAGGCCTCAACCCTTGATGCTCTGATCAGTCCCCAGCGCTGATCTGGACTCCGGGACCATCCTCCTCAAGAGCCTGTTCAGTCTCCATGTGCACTATTACCATAGCCAATGCTCCAGGGGACGAGGACTCTCCTCCTGTCCCTCTGCCTAAGCAACTGTTAATGGAGGAACGTTTTGGATCAGAATCAAACGTCCCACGCCTCTAGTATCTTCTACACAGTGACAAAGAGGAGGCAGATTACTTGCTCCATCCTCACGGTACAGAAACTGGCCTTTGACGTACACAACTTGAGTGGCTTGGCTACTTCTCCAGAGGCTGCCTTGGACTTACCCTTCGGGCCCCCTACAAAGGAACGTTCTTTTTTTTTTTTTTTTTTTTTTTTATAGCCGTGGCACCCAGGGCCGCAGAAGTTCTAGAATTGCCGCACTCTACTGTGGAGACTGGAGCTGACCTCCTACCATTTACAACCGGGGACAGCTACTCTGAGCACTTGTTACTCCATTTCTATGAGTCGCCCTTACCGCGCATGCCTGGAAAGAAGCCCTTCAAGGTTCATTACCCATGATGCCATGCGGTCGAGTCGTGCTAATTCCTTCCTCAAGATGTCTTTCAGTGATTGAAGTGAACTGTGCTGAAGGCGCGGCTGGTGCAGCCTCTATTCTCCACTGTTTGTTAGTTATTTTGAGAATAGAGCTTTACATACCACACTCTTAAAGTGCTCGTTGGTTTTACTGTTCATTCTACATACGACGCTGAAGAGAACTCTTTTTTCAGTTACCGCTGTAAAATGTATAACTGCACAGTGCTCCTGTGGGCTTATGCACGTGTGGATGACACTTCAGACCAGCAACAGCCAAAGGGGGCCTGATTCGAATAAACCAGCTGGCAGTGAGAAAAAAAAACAATCTACTGAAAATAACCCATGTACAACGTTTTCCATTTTTAGACATTATTTTTTATTTTCATAACTTTACCCTGGCCCGAAGAGAAGAGATTTAAGGGTCAACACATTTACTTCAGGTATCTGTGCATAACCTTGAATAGAGTCAATATTACTACAACATTGATTTTTTTAAATTGAAACACAAGATCTATGTATTCCATCGATCTCTCAAATCACAGGATATGACAATATTTGGATTTGTACTGGGGTTCTCTCAAATGTAATAATGAGTGTGACATTTAGTTGTACCAGTGTGCCACGAGACAGCGTACTCATCTGAATAGTTACGGGGGCATACTTCAGCCCAGATTTGACAAACAATAGACTTATAAAAGGACGTGTCACTGCCCTACAGTTGCACATTGCGTGTGCTTTTTTTTTTTGCAGAGTTTTATATAGCGCGAACTTGACCCGAATCCAATCCGGTATCAGAGCACTTTACATAGCACCAGTTCCGTTATATGAGGAGACACATTCATTTTTTTTTTTTGTTAGGCACCGGGAGATTATGTGATTTGCCCAGAATCTCAGGATTCGTTACCAAGACTCGAGCCCAGTTCCCCAGGACCGAGGTCGGGCACCCTAGCCGTTAGGCCAACTCCTCTCCCTTGTACCTCTACTTTTGTAATCACTCAACTTACAGGCATGCAACGTATTTTGACGACAACCTTGCACAGATTAGGAATGGAGGACTACTTATTTGGAGAATCGACTCATGAATTGTGAGGAGTTCATGCTCATATCCTATGCTCTCTCTGACTAACACTTTAATGCTTGAGAAGTCTAGACCACATGAACTGCTGAAATAGTTTCTCCCTGTGGCTCTTCCACAACGTTTAAAAGACATCAACAGATTTCAAACATCACATATAAGGACTTATTTCTTGGCTACTCTTTTTCGTTATAAAGACATTGGTGGATTCTCTAAGAACATTTGAGGATCGCCCCCTTACGTCGCTAATTCTTGACGTTACAAATATAACGATATACGTGTTGGCTGTCATGTCTCTATTTCATCGTGGTATTCTGTTCTTCCAGCAACAAGAACTGGACCTTGAAAAAATAACTGTATAAACATGAAATGTATTTGAAAGAATCTTTTTCTTGTATGAATATATGTACAGTATGTAGTGACTAAATGTCACACTGATTATTACATTTGAGAGAACCCCAGTACAAATCCAAATATTGTCAACTCCTGTAAATTGAGTGATCGATAGAATACGTAGATCTTGTGTTTCAGTTTTAAAAAATAGTAATATTGTTGCGTGCCCGGGTACATCAGCCTGCCTAAAGTTTAGCACGGCAATCTTTTCGGAGAACCTTGCTTCACTAGGCCTGGGCGGTAAATTCCATTCCGCTCGCGGAATTAGGGTAATTTTGCATTCCGCGGAGAACGCGGAATTGCCCAAAATTCTGCGTTCCGCGGCTTTGCGGAATTTTTTGTTCTTTGCGTTCTCAAAATGCATGTTCGCGAGATATTCCCCCCCGAGCACACAAACAGCGTTGGCGAACAGGAAAAAAGAATCGCAAACAAGCAATACCGCGCGTTCGCAGAATTTCTGTGTGCACGCGGAGATTTTTTACCGTTTCGCAGAGTTTTGCGTAGCGCGACTATGCAAATTCCGCCCACCCCTAGCTTCAACACCCAAGGTAGTGGGGTGTCTCTGTTACCCTGATTGGCACCTAAACTAATTCTTTTTCATACTTGGTATTTTCCAACACGCTGCCGACCTTTACACTTCAGATGTGCGACTGTCTGTGCCACCACTACTCACTGTCTATTTTATATTGAATCCAGTCAAGCCCAAATTCTGTGTTTGATCTTTCCAAGGTTGATCAAATTCCCTTTAGTACAGAATAAAATGAATAATTCGTCCTGCTGTATCCTCAGAGGCGCGTTTGATCTCACTGTGATGATGGTAAGTATATTAACCATGTTTATTGCAGTGGGTGGGAGGGATGCCGTTCAGTTGTGTCTAATCTCTGGTGTGGGCCTTGAGCACATGTTCAGCATCACTTTAGTTGACAACCATTGTGAATGGCAAATGAGCTGTGTGAGCCAAAACACAGCCCATTCCACTTCTGTCTTGTTCAATCAATGCAAAGGGCTATCCGTGCCAGAGATATTGATTTGCTCTCCAAGCTCTTGATCGATTGACACTCACGGTCTATCTTGAAGCTGCTGCAGGTGCGCGTCCCATGCCTACACCCGGCTGAGGTTCCGTGTTTACAGTCTGCTCCAGACAGGCCTTCCAGCTTGTAAGAGTTTTGGTGATTTTGCACATTCGTAAACAGTTACACTGTTATTCTATACCAGGGGTCTCCAACCTTTTCTGTAGTGAGAGCTACATCTGCTCAAGTAAATTCCTGCTGAGCTACTTGCCTATTTTATCACTGTAAAATAATGGCGATATGTGTTAACATAACACTTCAACCACCTGAAGCAGGATTATCACTAGTGACCACCCAATTATTCTAGGCGAGGTTACCAGCAGAAATGCCAGGAGAACGATAATCAGTATTCAATGCATCTACCTGAGTAATGATGTAATATTCAAATCATCACATGCCCTGGGGAACAAAGGTCATAATCACAGCACGAAGTCTCCCTAACTCAAATTGAAATATCCTTTAGCTATCAACTTTGAATGTGTTTAAGAAATGCAATATTTTGTCTTCATCAGCATATTTGTTTTTGAATATGCACTTATTTTTCTATCATATAGCACTTTTCACTTTGGGCAAACAACTTCAATTTTCCAGAAGAAAAAACTCTTCTGAAAAAACATCGTTTGTCTTCAAAAATAATCTTTAGAAAAAACAGTCTTCAAACATCAGCTTGTTGTTTTAATCAAGTACCACTGTGTAAAAATACCTCATATAGACAGATTCTGCTTTGAAAACCCAGCTATTATCATAGGCTCAGGAGGCTCTTTATAAGACTATGGATGCGTGAGTTATGCTAATATTGCCTACCATTATTACCAGGGCCACCACTGTGTCAAGACTGAACACCTTAATATCGAGAATGCCCACAGTGTATCATGCTCTTAATATGTCGATACTGGCAGCCACTACGGCAGAACTTGAACACAAATGCCCAAAATACTCAAGGATGACCATACTTATGGCACCAACACTATTATGTCATGAACTGACACAATTGCACCAGAGATACGACCCTTATGAATGGAGAATACACATTTGACAGTCCTTGACACTAGGCATATCTTCCAGAAAACAACACTGTTCATTAGGGAGGGACACACTGTCAGACAGACAAACATAAGTGAATGCATTTTTTCTATCCTGATCCCTACCCTCCTCTCCGCAGCTCCTTGTTTAATCATGCTCCCAGCTCACATATTTTCACTTTGTCTCCATAATTTCACATTTGGGGGGTCAGCACTGGTTACTGCAGCCACTTGTCTTAGATGGTGCATTGTTCACACACGTGTGGTGTGACTGATAGATAGAGCAAGGCATATAACATGGCAAATCTAGAGATTGTCATGTGGCTGACTCCAGAAGCCAAACACAGTGTGTGTTTCAGTGTTATCTAGAGTCCTTGCCATCGGTTTGGCTAGCTGTCCCTGTAAGGGCCTTAAAATGAGCAGTTAATTTGCACACACACTCTGTGATTGGCTTGGCTCCACCTTACCTTTGAGAGCTACTTTAAGGGCGTTGGGGAGCTACCAGTAGCTCCCGAGCTACTCGTTGGAGATGCATGTTCTATACTATAGTGACAATTTTCATTCATACCCCTCGAAAGGCACCCAGAATACTCAGGTTTCCGGGCGCCCCCGGTCTTTTTGCACATTTGAAGGGAGTGTGGGAGGTGGGCCTAGCAAAGATGACAGAGCAGGACTCGATAGTTGCCAAACTAGTACCAAGGAAGTGGACATATCGGTGAAGTCACACCTCATCTAATTCACGTATCCACGCCAGTCTTACTGGGCATGGGCATGGTGACGGAAATTAAAGCTCTCCCCAATTTGACGCCCGTGCCTCTCAAATAAGGGCTTTGTTTCTACACACGTGGAGTGTGAGGTGACCCAGAGTTTTTGAATGGAGAAGCCTTTGAGGTTGTGGGCTGGCAGTGTTAGATTTACTTAGACAGGCTTTTGGTCATCCTCTTCATCCATCAGCATGCCCAAGTGCTGTTCACGTTATGCTTTCACCCACCACAGCCTACAGCGTGGGGCAAGGAGTCAACCCGCTTCAGCCATTAGCTCTCTGTAGGGAAAGCGCCAATACAACGCGGTCCAAACCATGCATGACCAATACCACACATCCTTCACAACGTATATGCCTTTACCATGCATGTCCGTTACCACGAATATGCTTTTACCACAAAGTCGGACATGCGTGATAAAGGCATGTTCATTGTAAAGGATATGTGGTAATGGTAATGGACCACATTGTGCACACGGGGGGCGTGGCAGAGGACAGGTTTATGGCTAGGGGAGGGTTTGAGTTCAAGGCTGGGCTGGAGGCTGCAGCAGGGGACCGTTTTAGGGACCAAGGAAAGGGGCAGTTTTATGGTTCAGGGCCAGGCAGACAGCAGTTTAAGGGCTCAGGGCCAGGTAAGGGCATATGCATGGCAGCACACAGGGTTCTACACACCTCTCTGTCACAGTTCCTGTTCCCTCTCTCTGGTTCTGGTCTCTCTGTCCTGGCATTCCGTCAGTTGATGCAAGTCCGTTCACAATGTCTGTTTACCTCTGTGAGCGGATCACATGTGGATAAATACTTTAAAACTAGAACACTCATTCTAGCTTGGGGTGATGGGTGGTTTGCTTCATGGTGTTCATTGTAGGAGCGCGCACACACTGTGGGTTGGATTAGAGAGAGTAGGGTAGGGTGGTCTGTGCATACTGATACTCTCTCTTTCTCTGGTTCTCTTTTTCCGGTTTTGGCCTCTCTGTCCTGGTATTCCATCAGTAGATGCAAGTCAATTCACAATGTTTGTTTACCCCTGTGGACGGATCACGTGTAGATAAGTACTTTAAAACGAGAATGTTCATTCTGTAATAAAAATCAGCATTTACGAGCAGCTTGTACACAAGTCTGTAGAACAGAGTCCATAGAACAGAAACTCAACTTGCTAGTGCGCCCCAAATGCACGCATGCCATTACCAAACATATGCCTATACAACACATGCCAAATTTTAACCCCCTCTCTGCCCTTACCAACCATGCCTTTAACAAACATTTTGTGGTAAAGGCATGCGTGGTAAAGGTATATACATTGTAAAACGTTTCATAGTAAACGCATTTGTGATAATGACGCATGCATTGTACCGACGGCGTTGTAAAGTCATGATCATGTGTCGGTCAGTCATACTGCCCTCTCTTTAGTGAGTGATGGCATTTTGCTCCAGCACTTGTGCCTGTTCGCCTAGAAGGTAGACCACTTCAGTGCCAGAGCTGATTGGCCATTTTCTGCTCTGCTCAATTTTTAAAAACAATTTCCCGGGTGGCATATTTTTTATTTACTTTTTTGCAAACCTATGTATGTCACCTTTAGAAATTTCTACGTACCTTCACTTTTTTGATTACTGTTCACTTTTAATATATTGCATATGTGTGCAAAAAATAAAAGATTGCAAACTTGCCAGGGCTGTTGGCTTTGCAAGTGCTTGTTTGCAGTACAAGGTGCAGTATATTCAAGTAGCATTAAAACTCTTCACCTAGATGTACGGGGTCCTAGGTTCATACCTCAACAATCATGTATGTTTTTTAGATTTGACATACCTCTTTCTGCCAACAGTAGTTGTTTGCCTTTCAACTTATGCTGTGATTATGGCTCAGAAGTGATCTGGTTGTACTTCGTGTCCAGGGGAGTCTTGTTCTCTTGCCCCATGAGAAGCCACAGAGCATCTCACTTCAACCATTGACAAATCTGAATCTATTAATATAATCACATCAACTTGGGAGTTACTGGGGTTCACCTCGGATTTCACATTCATTAGGAGTGTCCTTGCCTTACAAAGTAAAAGCCATCTACTCTGAGTGCACGGGGCGCAGTGGTGCCAAATACACCCCTCAGTAGGCTTCTAGTCCGATGACCCGGGGTGATTATCCAGCACCCTTCCCCTTCAGCACCAGCAGGGCAGGGGTGGCCATTTGGACCCATTGTCATTCAATATTCCAAATGACCTAAAATACTGATGGTGCTCACGGATGAAGGAAAACAGCTATTGATCCATCAGACCCAGGCCTCTGTCCGATAACAACAGATATTTATGTAGCGTCTTTCTCTGCTTTCACCGCGCAAATGCGCAGGCTGCCTGGCCCAGGCCTCAAATGTGTAGGTCCTTGAGACCGTCCACCTCTCCAGTGAGTACCATTGAGTTGGGTAACAAACATCTGTTATTCAGCGCCACGATACCCTTCTGTATGAATGCTTTACAAATACATGTTATGTTATGCACTGATTCAAAATAAGGATCCGGGAGTCGACAAATCCTGTGGTGTTTAGACCTGCACTCTGTGAGAAGCCTGGTTCTTGGGGTACTCGGGCAATTAAAATATTGGTGCCCAAGTATCCACTGGAGCCCTTCACCCCCCCTACGACTGTGGACCCTCAAACTGGGACCCAGGTATCTCTTTTAGCACAGCTGAGCAGGTAACAGCTGACCATTAGCACGCCATAAATAAAGGTCCAGGGATTTAACATTAAAAAGCATAAGTACTTTAATGTACACACGGCTAAATACTAAGCAGAAAATCACATATATGTGCAAAATTACAGTAGGGGACACAGTAGACAAACATCTCCAAAGGTGGCTCACTGGGAGTAAGTCATCTATCTCAAGGATTTATCAGGAGAGGGTGGAATAACAACAAACGTGTGAGGTTCCCTGTGAAAAAATACATGTCTACCAGCTTTAGGCATAGTAAAATAACAATGTACACTAAAGACCTGTTGCTTGTTACACTAGACTTTTCATTAGTAAAAATATAAGTCTAAAGGCTTGAACAGTATTTTCCATAACACTTAGCTTACAGGCTTTGACAGTACCTTTATATAGCAAAGCAGAAAAGGTCCACTGACTTGGTAGATACAAGTGGTATCTGATTGGAGAGTCAATTTAATCCTAGCCAGACCTAAACTTTTAAGATCCTGTCTCTTCATGTAGAGACCAGCCAATCATCTAGCCACCCAATATATTGCTTTAAAGTCTCTCACTAAAGAGAGTAACCTAAAGCTGGCCAGACTCAATTCTTGGTCATTAGGGAGTTTGCGAGCTCCTGGTTACTTGCTTGTGTAGTTGTTTAGAATTCTTATACATTCCCTTAAAGGATCTTATTTTTGTTGTTTGGTCGCCAAAATAGCAATTATCATGGCCATTTGGTGGTCTTTTCACCCCAGTCGGTAGCCTGGAGAGTGGCATGCTCTTCGACTTCCTTCATTTCTGAGATCTATGCTGACATTTCCCTTATCACTTACTACTTGATTTCTTTAGGAGATATTGAGACCCTGTAAGATTGTTGTATGGTCGCCATCATTTTGTCCTCTAGGTGACATCAGAGGAGGTACAGCAGAAGTCATTTTGAATCCTGTGTAATAAGGTAGCTTCTGAGAGATACAAAGACAGTCTATTGGCCAAGAGATAGTTTTGTTAGGTCCTGCCAGAATAATATGTGGGGTCCCCAGCTAATGTTGTTCACTGTTTTTTGCGGTTTTAGATTGAGTGATTGTTTGAGTAGATGATATTACATCAGGGTTTGGAACAGAAAGTGATATGGCTGTACTGGGAAGGTAGGTTTAGTGTTCTATGGACTGCATTCCTGTACTCCCAAGAACCCTCGTAAGTGTTTTTGATTCATGTGCTTTAGTGTTGAGATGACAACTTGTTGCTTGATTTTAGGGTTCACTCCTGGTCGGTAGATAATGGAAGGAACATCTTTTGTGCATATTATGTGTCCTTGTTACAGAATGCTTGTTACAGAATGCTTTGTGCAGTGAATTCCTTTGTTTGAGTGTGTTATTGCTTTTATTAAATAGACTTTTAGCCTTAGATTAATTACCTTAGAATTATCCCCAGGCACCAGACTGGATCTATACATTTTTCGTGAGCAGTACCACTGTGCGCTGGTAGGTGGCATCGTTCGGCTCCGCATGGCATCAGCCCTGCCCGAGGTAATGTGCATGGTGCCTATTTAGGCACCACCTCGGTGCCCTGACGTCAGTTCTTTTGTTTCTGTGCCTGTCGGCACAGATCTGGAGGAGAGCTACCCCCAGTCTTTTTAGACTGACTGTTTTTCAACTTTTTGTTAATTTTTTTCTGAGACTTGTCTCATTGTGTGCCAGGTATGTACACTAGGAACGCTGATTTCAAGCCATGTGGTGCCTGTCACCGGCAAATTTCAGTGATGGGCCCGCATGAGGTATGTCATGTGCCTGGAGTGCATTCATGATGCAAAGACCTGCGCTGAGTGCTGTTCCATGCACCCAAAGGCCTTGAGCGAGCGGTCCCTCAAGCTCCTCGCTGTGCGCCACTGAAGGTCGATAACATCCCACCACTGGGTTCTCCAGATTGTCCAAAGGGGCTTCTCCCTCCCCCTTGTGACTATCTCTCCAACTCTTGCTACCTACTAGCAACAGGATGACCGAGAACCACATATCCTTATTTCACTGGAAACAGGCTGTGGTTGTGCTGATCAAAAAGAAACCCGGAATGAAGTCCAGTTTGCTGGAAAATTTGCGGCCAATCTTGCTATTACCATTTATTGCTAAACTGGCAGAAAAAGTAGTTAATGAGCAACTGATGAGTCATATTAATCGCAACGATCTGCTGCACCCAACGCAGTCAGGTTTCCGAGCTACCTATTCCACTGAGTCGGCTCTGCTCTTCTCCACGGAAACCATCCGCAGTCTGGTCGACGCGGGTCAGTCGGTTGCCCTGATCCTACTAGACCTCAGTGCGGCTTTCGACACTGTAGCCCATACCATCTTGCTGCAACGTCTTATGGAAGGCGGAGTGACTAACCTGGCGCTGGAATGGCTTAGATCCTTCCTTCGTGATAGGAGTTTCCAAGCAGCCCAAGGACCGTTCTTTTCTAAGAATGTTAGGCTAGAACAGGGGGACCCTCAGGGATCCATTCTGAACCCTACGCTCTTTAATCTTTATCTTGCTCCCATGACAGAGAGTATTAAAAGGTTTGGTGTTAATATCGTGTCTTATGCAGATGACACACAGCTTGTTGTATCTCTGTCCCAATCCCGTGATGAGGACGCCTCCAATTTCTCACTGTGCCTTCAAGAACTGGCCAGCTGGATGGCTAACAACTGTCTCAAATTGAACGGTGATAAAACCGAGGTAATGATTGTAGGTAAAAACACCAACCTCTGGTCTTCCAAGTGGTGGCCCCAGACCCTTGGCCCTACACCTACCCCGATGGAGCAAGTGAAGAATCTGGGTATCTGGCTAGACCCTAAACTGTCATTTGACCATCAATCTAGGACAGTGGCTGGTAGGTGCTTCGGTATTATGAAGAGCCTCCGGAAAGTCCTGGATGTGCTCCCTGTAGCGGCCAGGAAAACCTTAGTCCACGCACTTGTCACCTCACGCCTGGACTATGGGAATGTCCTCTACTTGGGCGCCAACAAAAAGAGCACGCAAAGGCTGCAATATATCCAGAACGCTGCGGCTCGATTGGTCTTAATGCTGCCTAGGAGGACTTCAACAAAATATGCCCTGTCCACTTTACACTGGTTGCCAATAAAGGAACGAGTTTCCTTTAAGGCCTTGTGCATATGCCACCGAATCCTCCATGGTAGAGCTCCGTCCTATCTCAAGGATTTGCTGTCTGCCTACTCTCCCCCCAGGACCCTGCGGTCCTCGGGTACAGGCCGCGTTCTCATTCCTGTCATAAAAAAAGCAAGAATTGGGGGTCGCTCCTTCCGTTACCTTGCGGCCAAACAGTGGAACGAACTCCCTGTAGAACTGCGTTTGGAGCAGCCCGAAAGTATATTTCGGAAGAACTTGAAGACCTGGCTGTTCAGGATAGAATAGAGGGGTTCTTTCTCCCGGGTTTCTAGAATGCCGAAATGCCCTATATGAGCTGTCCATTGGTACCGCAGCGCGGGGACATACTAGATAGTATAACCAAGCGCTATATAAACTTCTTTATTGTTATTATTATTAGCTCTCTTGGCCAAGGGGACCATAGAGACTGTACAGGCATAAAAAATAGGGTGTGGTTGGTAGTCCCGCTACTTTCTGGTGCCCAAAAAGGATGGAGGTCATCGTCCTATCCTTGTCCTATGCCCTCTCACGTTCTTACTGAAGAAGAAGAAATTAAAAATGCTCAAACTCGCTTAAGTCCTGTCTGTTCTGGACCCAGAAGACTGGATGATAACATTGGACTCGCAGGACGTATATCTCTACATCCCCGTCCTGCCTGCCCACAGGTGTTACCTGCGGTTGGTTCCTGGTAGGCCAATAGCACTTTTATTTTGCTGTGCCTCACTAGTGGCCCTTTGGTGTTCACCAAGGTGATGGCGGTGGTTGCAGATCATCTTAAGAGATCCTGGGTGTCAGTCTTCCCCTATCTTGACGACTGGCTGTTAAAGACTCGCTCATCCCAGGCACTCGTCTCCCACCTCCAGATTACGGCACACCTCCAGCACTCACTAGGGTTTACTATAAATGTGTCGAAGTCACCCCTGACCTCTTCTCTTTCACTCCATTTCATCAGAGAAGTTCTGGGCACAGTGCAGTTTAGGGCCTATCCTCTCGAGCGACGAGTCTTGGATATTCGGGCTATGATACCAATGTTTAAGCCTGTATCCTGGATTTTGGTGAGACTCACTCTGAAGCTGCTGTGCCTCATGGCCTGCTGCATACTGCTAGTGACGCCCTCTCATTGTTGAAGCTTTGAGCGATCCGATTGGCATTGAAAGCCTTTCTACATTCCATCAAGGGGAGTTAGTGCAGATGTTCACGGACAGCACCACCTCCATGTGGTACTTTAACAAACCGGGTGGGGGGGGTCATGGACCCTTTTGTCAAGAGGCCCTACGCCTCTGGACATGGCCGGAATGTCAGGGCATTTCCCTGGTGGTTCAACACCTGATGAGCTCTCTAAACACCAGGGTATACTAACTCACCTGTTGATGCCTAGCAGATCACGAGTGGTGCCTCAATCTGGAAGTGGCGCAATGTCTCTTTCAAGAGTGGGGAGAGCCTTGTTTAGATCTGTTTGCCGGCGCCAAGACTGCACAATGTCATCAGTTTTACGCACTGTAGTTTCCAGGGCAGCTCTTGCTCAGAAACCCCTTGAGTGGAGCTCAGGACTCCTGTACGTCTTTCGGCCAATACCACTCCTGCCCAAAGTTTTAAAGAATATCAAGAATGACCAGGCTCAAGTTATTCTTGAGGCTCTGGATTCGTCACGGAGAGTATGGTATTCCCAGCTGTTGAGAATGTCCATCAATTCTCTGCTCAGGCTGCCTATCTAGGGGGATCTTCTGTTGCAGCAGCAGGGGAGAGTCCTGCACCCAAACCTGTCAACACTTCACCTTCATTCATGGAAATTCAGCAGTGACAGTTGACATCATTTGACCTGCGGCCCTAAGTTTGTATGTCATTTTGGCAGCCAGACATCCCTCAACCAAAATGGTATACGCCTGCCGTTGAGGCAAATTTGTGGCATGGTGTGCAGAAGAACAGGTTTTTCCCCTACCTGCTTCTTTTTCACAGGTTTATTCTTACCATGCCCAAACAGGGTTCTGCTTTGGGCAGATTGAAGAATTATTTGTCTGCCTTATCAGCATTCCTGTAGTTGAGAGATCAACCTTCCCTTTTTTCAGGTCCCCTATAGGTAAAAAGGTTTCAGATGGGTCTTCAACCAATGTTTTCTCCTCAGTCTGGTTCTTTCTAATTAATGTGCACTCCCTTTGAGCCATTCCATAACTGTCCAATCAGACTACTTACCATCAAGACAGCCTTTCTTGTGGCAATAATATCTGCCAAGAGGATTAGTGAGTTACACACGCTATCGATGTATCCTCCTAATGTTAAATTCTACCGAACAAGCTGGTCCTTCGGACTCTGGCATCCTTCTTACTGAATGTGCAACCCTGTTCCATTTAGGCCAGTCTATCACCCTGCCTACCTTTTTTATTCTCTGACTTATTCCCGCTAAAGAAGGGGAGTGACTCCACCACCTGGAACCAAAAAGAGGGTGGTTGTTCTACCTTGACCACACAAAAGAGTTCCAGGTTAACAGCCAACTCTTTATGAGGTATGTTGGAGCCCAGAAAGAGAAGGCAGTGCAGAAATGAACCGTCTCTCCATGAATCGTGCTCTTTATCAAAATCTGCTACGCATTGGCCAAGAAGCAAGCCGCTGAAGGCTTGCATGCTCATTCCTCTAGAGCCAAGGCTGCGACTACTGCGTTAGCGCGTGGATTTCCGGTCCTGGACATCTGCCAGACAGCAATGTGAGCTTATCTTCACGTGTTTACCAATCACTACTGCCTGAACAGTCCCGCCCGTAGGGACAGGCGTTTTGCCTGTTCAGTCCTGCAGAACTTTCTAGTGTGAATTTGTTTCATAGACCCACCTCCGGGGAGGTATTGCTTGGGTATCAATATGAAGGTAAGGAATCTACAGCTAGAAGTCTCTATCAGATGATCAAATTAATTACCTTCGGTAACGCCTTTTCTGGTAGAGACTCTGTCTAGCCACAGAATGTTTACCGACCCTACCACCCTCCCTGCAAACTGATTATCTGAAAGAAGGAGTTAGTTATAGATTCCTTACCTTAGCATTACTCCCAGGCGTCAGACTGGATCCAAAAAGTCTTTTCGTCAGCAGTACCTCTGCACGGCGGATGGTGGCGTCGGACGGCTCCGCGTCCGTCGTTGGCTTTGTGGTCACCGGGATGACATCGCGTTAGCTACTTAGACGCTGCCCTCGCGCGCTGACGTCAGTTCTTTCTCTTTCCACACCAGCCAGCGCAGATCCAGGGAGAGCGGCACCTCCAGTCACTTTTTGACTGAACTTTTTGAGCGACTTTTGTTGACGTCTTTTTGAGTCCTACAACTCCTGGTGCACTTAGGGATGTCCAGCTTGAAGGCTTGCGGATCCTGTTCTTGACTGATGTTGGTTACGGATCCGCACCGCGTGTGCCTCTTTTGCTTGGAGCGCGACCACTTCCCCAAGTCATGCTCCGACTGCCGGTCCATGGCTCCGAAGGTTTTGCGGGAGCGGTCCTGAAAGCTTCTTAAGTGCCGGCAGTCGGCTCCACGCCGTTCGAGGTCCCGGTTGCGAGGTAGATCGAGGGACCGGTCGCGGTGCCATCACCACTCGTCTTCTAAGTCTTCGCACTCGGGATCAAGTAAGTCGAAGCACAAGAAGAAGTCGAAGAAGCATCGTCGCTCTTCGACTTCTCCCTGTCGGTCGGCTGATGCGACGAGGGATGTGGGCGGTGCCCCTCCCGACTCAGAGTTTCACTCCCTTCCTGAGACCCGAAGCGACTCCTGCCCAGCTTCGTAAATTTTACGAGGCGATGCACGCCATCTTTGGGCAACCTGAACCTGCCAGCACGACTTTGGGCCCCGCGGACTCAGTTGGGGGGCCTAGGCCTTCTCCGCCGGCTGCTCCAGCCCCAGGGCTGCAGGCCCCTCATGGATCCTGGCCTGGATCCGGTTCGGCGTCGGTTGACTTTATTACACCTCCACCGGCGCTGCTTCCTCTGGCACCGCTCCCGGCGCCGGTCGTCCCCCCGGCCAGCATCGACCCCGGCCTCCATCCTGAAGTGGACTTGGAGCTGGACCGGTGTCACCCGATGCCAGATCTGACGCTGAGCGGGGTTTTTGTGCCCCTTTTCACTCCTGGGGTCCCTTTTAGGCCAGATTGGCACCCAGAGGATGAGGAGGAGGACTGGGAGGGGTCAGGTGACCCTCTGACTGACCAGTTAGAATGTGATCAGGACTGGAGAGAGGACCTGGGGAACGCCAGTGGTCTGGACACCTCCCCTGACCTTGGCATGTTGTCTCCTCCTACCGTGGCTACAGAGGAGGGAGCGTCATTCGCAGTGGTGTTGCGTAGGGCGGCCGAGGTTCTCAATCTCGAGCTCCCTACAGTGGCGGTCAGGACTAACCTCCTGACAGAGGTGCTTCAACCGCAAGCGAGCTCTTCGGATCCCCTGCTGCCGTTTAATGAAGCCCTCACCGACGTCCTTTTGGGCACCTGGTCCAGGCCCAACACGGGGGCTACCGTGGATAGGATGATTGCGTAACGGTACGGCCCGGCTGCGGGCGACCCCACTTTCCTCTCCCAACACTTCACCCCTGAGAGCTTGAGCTTGGTGGTCCTCTACCTCCAAAACATAATTTCCTTCCGCTCCACCTGAGAGGGAATCCAAGAAGCTGGATCATCTTAGAAAGAAGGTTTTCTCTTCCGCCAGCTTGGGACTGCGGTCGGTAAACACCGCATGTCTATTGTGCCGTTATTCCCACAGTGTGTGGGACACGGTTGCGCAGGTGCTGCCTCAGTGTCCGGAGGAGGCCCGGACAGTGCTCTCACAGGCTGTTGCTGCAGGGAGGGATGCGGCGAAGTTTACCATCCGTTGTGGGCTGGATACCGCCGACTCTCTAGGCAGGACGATTTCCATGTCAGTAGCCCTTCGATGCTACACCTGGATGAGATTGACTGGCTTTTCTGGGGATGTCCAGGATAACCTCATGGACATGCCTTTTGATGCCTTCGCCTTTATGGCGACAAAGTGGACAATGCTCTAGAGCGTTTCAAGGACTCAGGGGCTACGGCTAAGTTCTTGGGCCTCTCCAGTCGCACTGCGCAGTCTGCTTTTTGCCCTATCGTGCCTACGGAAGGGGTGACCCACTACGTTCTTCCCAGAGCCATAGGCCGATGCAAGTTCCCCAATTTTCGCTTGGCCGGGGACGTGGGAACCACTGCCGTGGTTCAGGGGGCCAGTCCACCAACCCCCCCTCTGCAGCAGCCTCCAAGCCCGACATTTCAGGCCCATCAAACGCCAGTGGGGGTCAGGATCCGCCATCACCTCCCCCACTGGCACACCATCATGTCTGACAAGTGGGTTATGCAGAAAGTCCGAAAGAGCTACTCCCTCCCCTTCGAGGCTACCCCTCCAGCCATGCCACCTCAGTACCACCGTATGACGGAGGATCACCTGGGTCTTCTCCAAGAGGAAGTCGCGGCTCTCTTGGCCAAGGGTGCCATCGAGCCCATTCCGGTCCCAGAAGTAGGTTGTGCTTGTTACTCTCACTACTTTCTGGTGCCCAAGAAGGAAAAGGGCCCGAGTCCTATCTTGGATCTCAGGAACGTCAACCACTTCCTCCGGAAGGAGAAGTTCAAGATGTTGACGCTCACTCAGGTCTAGTCTGCCATGGAGACTGGTTGGTAGCGTTGGACTTGCAGGACGCTTACTTTCACATCCCTGTCCTGCCGGCCCAGCAGCATTACCTACGGTTCACGGTAGGCCAGGAGCACTTTCAATTTACCGTGCTCCCCTTTGGTCTTACCAGCGCCCCTCGGGTGTTTACGAAAGTGATGGCGGTGTTTGCAGGTCATCTGCTCAGATCAGGGGTTCCAGTCTTTCCCTATCTCGACGACTGGCTGTTGAAGGCAGGCTTGCCCCAGACTGTTATCTCCCACCTCCAGACTACGGCCAACCTCCTGCATTCGCTGGGGTTCTCCATCAATGTGCCGAAGTCACACCTGATCCCCTCTCAGAAGCTCCTCTTCATCGGAGTTGTTCTGGACACGACGCGGTTTCGGGTTTATCCTCCCAAACAGTGAGTCCGGGATATTCGGGCTATGATTCCGATCTTTCAGCCTCTAGTCCGGGTTTCGGTCAGGATGACCCTGAGGCTGCTGGGCCTCATGGCCTCCTGCATCCTGCTGGTCGATCATGCCAGGTGGCATATGTTGGCTCTGCAGTGCGACCTGAAGTTCCAGCGTCGCAGCTTTAGGGGAATCT
Source organism: Triturus cristatus (assembly GCF_964204655.1). NCBI lineage: Eukaryota > Metazoa > Chordata > Amphibia > Caudata > Salamandridae > Triturus > Triturus cristatus. Next base: position 69,066,955 of record NC_140593.1, on the reverse strand, counting down.
GTCCGATTGCGTCCAGATCTCGGAGGGCACTGCACGTCAACTGCAGTGGTGGCTCACGGACCAGGATTGGGTCAACGGCTGATCCCTCTCCCTTCCCCAACTAGAACACACAGTAGTGACGGACGCATCCCTTCTGCTGGGATGGGGCGGCCACATGGGAGAGGCAGAGATCAGAGGCCTCTGGTCTCTGGCGGAGTCCAGGCTCCACATCAACCTTCCGGAGCTCCGGGCAATCAAGGCATTCCTTTCCTCTGTCCGGGTAACAGTAGTGCAGGTGTTCACGGAAAACACCACCGCCATGTGGTACTGCAACAAACAAGGCAGGTGGGGTCCTGGACCCTATGTCAAGAGGCCCTACGCCTCTGGACATGGCTGGAACATCAGGCCATATCCCTGGTGGTTCAACACCTGGTAGGTTCCCTGAACGCCATGGCGGACGAACTCAGCCGCAGGTGCATGATGAATCACGAATGCCGTCTTCACTCGGAGGTGGTGCAATGCCTCTTTCAACAGTGGGGAGAGCCTTGGTTAGATCTATTTGCCACCGAAGAGAATGCACAATGTCAGCAATTCTGCACGTTGGAATTTTCAAAGCGGCACTCGCTAGGCAACGCTTTTCGTCGCGGGTGGAGTTGCGGTCTGTTGTACGCCTTTCCGCCTATACCACTTCTGCCTGAAGTGCTGAAGAAGATCAAGGGCGACCGGGCCCAATTCATTCTTGTGGCTCCGGATTGGACACGAAGAGTCTGGTATCCCGAGCTGCTCAACATGGTCATCGATCCTCTGATCCGACTGCCTCTTCGGGAGGATCTTCTGTCACAGCAGCAGGGGACGGTTCTCGACCCGAACCTGTCCAGCCTTCACCTCCTTGCGTGGAGATTGAGCGGCGGCAGTTGACGTCATTTGATTTGCTTCCCAAAGTTTGTGATGTAATCTTGGCAGCCAGGCGTCCCTCCTCTAAGACGGTATACGCCTGCCGGTGGAACAAATTTGTGGCATGGTGCACAGGAAAGGCTGTGGATCCACTTTCTGCCCCTCTTTCTGAGGTTCTTGTGTTCTTCCTCTCTTTGGCCCATCAGGGCTCTGCTCTGGGCACTATCAAGGGCTATCTTTCGGCCATTTCTGCCTTTCTTTGGCTTCCTGATCAGCCTTCTCTCTTCAAGTACCCGGTTGTAAATCGTTTCTTAAAAGGATTAACTCCTCTCTTTCCTCCTATACCCTTCATTATGCCTCAGTGGGACTTGAATCTGGTCTTGACCTATTTAATGTGCGCTTTCTTTGAGCCGCTTCACAACTGTGCTTTGAGGCTTTTAACTCTTAAGACTGCATTCCTGGTGGCCATCACATCTGCCAGAAGAGTGAGTGAGCTCCAGGCTCTTTCATCCAGGCCTCCTTTTCTGTCTGTCCATCTGGACAAGGTTGTCCTCAGGACTCGCCCGTCTTTCCTTCCCAAGGTTGTCACTGCCTTTCACATTGGACAAACCATCACTTTGCCCACCTTCTTTCCGCCTCCACATCCTTTGAAAGAGGAAGAGAGGCTCCACCGTCTGGACCCAAAACGTGCGCTTTCTTTTTATCTGGATCGCACCAAACAGTTGCAGGTGGATGCCCAGCTCTTTGTTGGCTACGTGGGCGCCAAGTAAGGTCGGGCCGTACACAAGCGGACTATCTCTAGATGGGTCGTTTTGTGTATCAAAGCCTGCTATTCTTTAGCAAAGAAGAAGCCTCCGGTGGGGCTGCGTGCCCATTCCACCAGGGCAACGGCAGCCACTACTGCTTTGGGACGAGGAGTTCCTCTAAAGTCATCTGTCAGGCAGCTACGTGGGCATCGTTGCACACGTTTACGAGACACTATTGCCTCGACAGCCAAGTCTGGAGAGATGGCTTCTTTGGCCGTTCGGTTCTCCAGGACTTTCTGGTGTGAACTTGGTTCGCATACCCACCTCCGGGGTTGGTATTGCTGGGGTATCTATTCCAAGGTAAGGAATCTATAACTAACTGTTTCTTTCAGATGAACAAGTTACTTACCTTCGGTAACTATATATCTGTAGGAAACATAGGTTAGTTATAGATTCCTTACCGCCCCGCCCATCCTCCCCGTTCTGCGAACTGATTTCTAGGGTTAAAGTCATCCTTTCAGGGCCCTAGTTTTGTGCACCCGTGGTCAGTGTCTTGCATGGCTCTGCGTTTCTGGCGCGGTAAGTCGTGTTAAGAACTGACATGAGGGCGAGGTCTAAGTAGCTACTGCGACGTCATCCTGGCGACCACGACGCCAACAACGGACGCGGAGCGGACCGACGTCACCTTCCGACTCGCAGAGGTACTGCTGACGAAAAAACTTTCCGGATCCAGTCTGACGCCTGCCGGTTATTCTAAGGTAAGGAATCTATAACTAACCTATGTTTCTTACAGATATATCGTTTTCTGAAGGTAAGTAACTTGTTCTTTAGACTCAGGGCTGTTCCCCTGTTGGGGCCCTTGTGTCACACAACAGTGGTCAGTACTCTTCGTGGCTCGCTTCTGGCGTGGAAAGTGGCAAAAAGAAATTGATGCCAGCGTGTTGGGTGGCGCATATATAGGCAACGCGCATGTCACTTCTGCTGCGGACGATGCTGGCAATGCCACGTGAAGCCAAACAACCCACCTACCGGTGCACAGGGGTACCGCTCTCGGAATATGTTCTGGCTCTAGTCTCACTCCTGGAGATAATTCTAAGGTAAGGAACCTGCGGCTAGACAGTGTCTACCAGACAAGGCGTTACCGAAGATAGGTAACTTGTCATATAGCACAGCCTACCTGCAAGGGTGACGTGGAGATTTACATGCCTGGCAGGGCCTGAGAAGAAACCAGGTTCAACGGCACAGCAAATCAGTGCAATTCTGCAGGTCCAAGTAGAATTTTGGAAGGTATTAGTCCTTGTAGTTGCACCTGAACTGGAATTGCTTAGACCTCCCTTAACATATTAGCGAGGAGTCCGGCAAAGCCCAACCAGGCCACAGTTCCAAGCTTCCAAGGCCGTGCATAACAAAGTTTGCTGTGGAATTTTGAATTTCTTCTCCCTTGAATGTTGACACAAAGTTTGCGTTATTTTACGATTGTCCTTCGACACCCTGTAGGAGTCAGATTATTGGCTTGGCAGGGAGCCGGTAGGAAGTGCAGACCTTAATAGTAATTCCGCAACCTTTGCATTGATGCTGGGCCGTAGGGGGAGCTATTACAGATGATGGGGGTGGATTCGATTCGAACTCCTGAGGCGGAAGCCGGGAGCAACAAGTGTTTTAAAATTTGTATTTCGGTGTTTTTACTTCCTACCTGGCCTTTGCACTTTGCCACTTTCTTGCCTGCACTATCTCCCGCGCAGCCAATTTAGACGCTGCTGCGGGCTGCTCCAAAGACCGACGCCATTCCGGGGAAGCCCCCCTGCTCAGGCCACGCCCTCTCTACGCTAAGCCACACCCCCTCCTTTATTTTTTTTCCCTTAAAATCATGTGTCTTTCCCGGCCGCGCGCCGAAGGCAAGCCCGTCTGCGCCCGTCCGCGATCGTACGCGGTCTAGGGCTATACCTTATGTCCCTCGGGAGGGACATACACGGTGGAGCAGGCAGGAACTGCCGACCTTCCGCAGTACCTTTGCCGGCCCATGTCTACATAACTTGCGAGTGGAGGATAATACAGGCTGCGAGCATTGCCACTTCTCCTTTGATCCCGGCAGGGATGTGGCCCCTAGAGACTATATCTTGGACTGTGGCCTGCTCAACGTACGTTCTCTGCGGAAACACAAATTAGATCTATACGACCTACTCACTGAGAAACAGTGGGATCTTGTGTTTCTTACCGAGACATGGCTAGATGAAGGCTCTACCCCTGATGCCTTAGAGGCACTACCGGAGGGCTACATAATGCTTAGGCAGGATAGACCCACCGGTAGAGGAGGGGGCATTGCTATTATAGCCCAGAAAAGTCTACGATGCCAATTAGACCACTCTCCCATCCTGGACAGCGAGGCAGGAGCTTTACTGTTAAAGTAAAAGTGGGCTGCACGCTGAAGGGCATGTTAATCTATAGACCCCCAGGCCCTATAGCCAGGTTTGGGGAGAGTCTGGTTGAAGGCATAATGGAGGCTGTGCTATGCAAAGACAAATTCCAGGTACTGGGGGATCTTAACTTACATTTGAACAACCCTACAGACAACGTTAGCAGGGACTTTTGCCAGGCGCTGGGAGCCCTCCAACTGAATCAAATAGTAAGTGGTCCCACTCACCAGTTGGGACACTTACTTGACCCCATATTCGTCAATTGGGGGGAAGTAGAAGCCATGACCCCCATTCCCATCCCTTGGTCGGATCACCATCTGGTACCATTCTCCATACGAATTCCTGGGGTAAGATCTCCGGAGCCAGCAATTCTGTACCATCCTAGGCGGAGATGGGCTACCTTTTCCCAGGCTAAATTCTGTGCGGCATTGACTAAAGGAGGAAGCCCTGGGGGGGATGATGCGGACACGGCTAATATCAATCTATGTAAACGTATCAACGAGGCGCTTGATTGTACAGCCCCACTTTCGCGCGCCAAATCGGGTGGCCGCTTTCAAAAAACTGCCCCGTGGTTCAGTGATGAACTACGAGTCACGAAAACGGCATTGAAGCGTGTCGAAAGACAGTGGCGGGGGGCTCCTTCTAAGGAAACTAGGGAGGCCTACCTAATTGAGAGGCGAACTTATCACGGGCTAATCAGTAAGTCCAAAGCAGCATATTACACTATTAGAATTAGTGAAGCTGGTAACTCGGTGAAGGAGCTTTTCTTGCTCTACAAAACCCTCTCGAGTGGGAAACCAGCCATTGCTCCAGATGACTGCTCGGTGGAATCCTGTGACAGGATCGCGGACTTCTTCGCCGAAAAGATAGCCAAAATCTACTCGGCATTTCCTAGTCATCCCATTGCTGGGACTGAATTTGCGGAAAGCCCGAGGGAATGGGGGGATAGACATATACTGACCAACTTTGTCACCCCGCCCCCAGAGGACCTACTAAAAATCTGCAGATCCATCAAGTCGGGTTCCCCGCGGGATCCCACCACGCCGAAATGGCTAGCAGATAGCTTACCGGTACTAGAACCATATATCAGACACCTACTGGATGTGTCTTTTAGCACTAAGACCGTGCCCAAAGACTGGAAACAGGCGGCGGTTCTACCTCTCAGGAAGAAACCTAACATTAGCTTTGAGAAGCTAGAGAACCTCCGGCCGATCTCCCTTCTGCCCTACCTGGCCAAAGTGACGGAAAAAACGGTAAACCTGCAACTGATGGATTTCGTGGAAGAGATTGCCCTACTACACGATACCCAGTTTGGTTCCCGTCCCCGCCACTCAACGGAATCAGCGCTTCTGATGGCTGTGGAGACCCTACGCCAGGGGGTGGATGAGGGTCATACTATGGCCCTCATCCTATTGGACCTGAGTGCAGCATTCGACACTGTAGCTCATACCACCTTGCTGCAGTGTCTGAATAGTGGAGGGATATCTGGAGCTGTACTCGCATGGATCCAGTCCTTCCTGACGGGGAGAAGCTTTCAGGTCCGCCAGGGCGAATGTTATTCCAGGGATATTGGATTGGGCCAGGGCGTACCCCAGGGATCGTCCCTGAGCCCCACCCTATTTAATCTATATGTCTCCCCAGTGGCCCCCATTGCTGAGGGCCATGGTCTGCACATAGTGTCCTACGCCGACGACACGCAGCTGGTTATCTCCCTCTCGCGAGCGCCCGGTCTTGCGGTGGACAGTTTCAGAGTCTGCATGCAAGACCTTGCAGCCTGGATGTCCACCAACTGCCTCAAACTAAATGGCAGCAAGACCGAGGTGCTCGTAGTGGGGGGGAACCCATCTATCTGGTCGTCGGCGTGGTGGCCTCCATGCTTAGGTGAGGTTCCAACACCCTGTCAAGAAGTTCGGAACCTTGGAGTCTGGCTTGATGCTGACCTGTCCTTTGGACCTCAGATAGGACGTGTGGCGGGTGTCTGCTTCAGCGTTCTGAAAAGTCTATGGAAGGTCTTAGATCTCCTTCCTATGTCAGCCCGTAGAACGCTGGTGCACGCCCTCGTGACATCACGCCTGGATTATGGCAACTTGCTGTACCTGGGAGCAACCAGCAAGGCAATAAATCGCCTTCAGGTGTTGCAGAATGCGGCAGCCCGCCTCATTCTAAAATTTCCCAAAAGATTGGCCTCCAAAACTGCCCTTCGGACTCTTCACTGGTTGCCAGTGAGGAGTAGGGTCGAGTTTAAGGCCCTCTCTACCTGCCACCGCATCCTTACTGGGAAGGCGCCAACACCGCTCCAGAACCTGATCACCAGGTACGTACCCACGCGCGCCCTTCGCTCCTCCCATGGAGGCCTTTTAAAGGTCCTGAGGATAAGGCGGGCTCGCGTGGGAGGTAGATCTTTCAGCTACCTAGTGGCAAAGAGCTGGAATGCCCTACCTTTGGACCTCCGTCTGGAGTCATCTGAACCTAGCTTCAGGATTAAGCTAAAAACATACCTATATACACAGTAACCTGTGCAGACTTTACATTCTAGTCTGCGGGAGTTCTTCTGTTTTAGCGCGGGGACACGCCATCTGAGCGTAACCAAGCGCTTTATAAAACTCCCTTATTATTATTATTATGTGTCCCAAGTCCTTGCTCTCTGAACTGAGCATATACGGTGTGTTAGAGGGGTCAGTCAGAGCCCACTGTACTTGTTAGGTAGGCTGAGGGCACTGTTGCCTGGAGGTCTGCAGAGGATCAACCGGTTTGTTACTGAGCGATGCAGTCTGAGGAGTTCAAGTACGTCTTCCAGTTACCTGTTGATACAGGACACAAGAGAATCTAAGAGATGCATCGTGTTTGCTAATGATTTCAGGTGTTCGTCTTTCTGGTGACTTAGTCGGAGGACGTGTTTTTTAAGGGACGTATCATGTGGGAGATCGAGGCATTAGAAAAGCAATAATGATTTCAGGATAGAAGGCGTATCCAGGAACGAAGACGTCACTTGACGTGTTCCTATTAAAGGCAGGGCTTTAAGTGGGCCGGGTCTGAGCACTGGCAGTGTTTTTAAGGGGGTCCTCGAAACGGGTCTCTATCAGGCTCTGTTTTGTGCCCTGGCGGCCCGTTTTTTTTATGCGGACTACAGTGACTGGACTGCTCACTAGTGTAGAAGTTACGGCATGACGTCATGCCAGGTGAGTGTTGTAGGGGAAGGGAAATCCTTTAAAGAGAGTAATTTTCTCTCTGGATTTCCCTTCTCTTTTTAAACTCTGAAGCAGCAACATTGTCGTGGTGTCACCAGGGCTTTAAGTGGAAGCTTTTTCAATAATAATCATGCCATAGTTGCTGCATATTTATCTTATGCAATTAGCAACCGTTGACAAAACCAATAGCCCTACTTGTTGTAGGTATGATGTTACTAGTTGTATCATATATCTAGATCAGGGGTCTCCAACGAGTAGCTGAGGAGCTACTGGTAGCTCGCCAGTACCCTCAAAGTAGCTCTCAGAGGTGAAGTCATTCCCAGTATCTCATTCAGAGAGTCTATGCGGAGACTCTAAGCATATTAAAAAAGGCAGCGCTGCTCATCTGAAGATGTTTAGCCAACCAGCCTACAGCAGGGACTCATCTTAACAATCAAACACACACTGTGTCGGCCTACTGAGTCTGCCACATGGCCATCTTTATCCAGTCTCAGACTAAGTCACAAGGTGATTGGCCATATGGTAGTCCCCTGCACTATCAATTTCACCATGTGCATGAACAGTGGGTTATAAATGAAGAGTGGTAGTGGTAGCCTAAGCAGTAATCTATGTTGACCCACTAAAGTGTGGGACTGCAGGAGTCAGAGTGAAAATGTTTCAGTTGGGTGTATGAGCAGCCAAGGGCTGAGGAAAGCTATAATCCTGAGCAGAGAAAATTAAGAGCCTCATCTGCGTTTATTTATGTGTGCGTCCATTATAAACACTATTGCTTCCTGTAAGCTACACCTGGTGTCAAGGACTACCAAATGGGTATGCTAGCACACATCATATGGGATTTGTCTGTGGCACAATTGTGTCAGTTCATGGCATAATAGTGCCAATGACATAATTGTGGCCATCCTGAACTATTTTTGGTATTCTTGGTCTAGTTATGGTATACTGGCAGCCATCAGTGACATATTAACAGCATCACTGCACTATATTTAGGTGTCCCTGATATAATTGTGGCTGCCCCATGCATAATAATGGCCATGACTAATAATACAGTGGCCATCCTGGTCCTTATGGTGTCCAGCCTTGGCACAATTGTATACTGGTGGGCATTATTGGCATTATACAGTCGTCCTCGGTGCTATGGTGCCATGGCTTATGACTGTAATACCGGAGCATTCCATGCAGTCTGTCCAAGTGAGGCATTTGTACAGGCGAGTGTTCAATTGAAATAACAAGCTGATGTTTGGGGGCCCTGTATTTCCTAAAAATGGAAATGTGTATTTTAAAGGCATTTTTTTCAAACAAAGGTTTTCTTCAGGAATTGTAGTTTATTTGCCCAAAATGGAAAGTGGTGATAAAAAAATCTGAGCATTTTCAGAAATTGATATGCTGATGAAGACAAAAAGTTGCAATTCCAAACACATTCAAAGTTGATACTTGAAAGATGAGTCAAGCTGAATGGAGGAGACTTATTGCTGTGGTTATGTCCTTTGTGCCTCAAGGCATGTGAAGATTTGAATGTTACTTTATCCGTCAGGTGGGGGCATTTAATATTGATAAATGTTTCCTTAGCATTTCTTCTGGTAACATCGCCTGGAATACTTGGTTGGCACTATGATAATCCTGCTTAGAGTGGTCATAGTGTAATGTTTACATGTGCTGGAGACCCCTGATCTAGATGCAATGACAGAAACAGCAAAATACAAGTTGGGCGGCACACTATGCTAAACACAGATTTTTAGCTTACGTGTTTCTAAGCCACACCCTTAATTACATTGGTCACGCCCCTTTGAGAGACCCCCCTGTTTTTTCATCCCACTTAAGGCCCTGATTAAAGGCGATATTCTCAAAGTTCAGCACGGTGCCCTGCTTCCTCGGTGGTGCATTCCTATTGCAGGTCCATTGCTCTTACTTCTCCTGGCGACGCGTTGTAGCGCTTCGTAATGCAGTTTTCCTTCTCTCAGCACTACTCCTGTTGGGTAGCGTGCCTCGACTGTCCCTGCGTGCAGTAGTTGTGGCGCTTCAGAAGTGCTGCAGCTTCGGTGAACCCGCTGCTCACGGTGGGGGTTCACTCTCCGCAGCCAGTATCACTCTGGTTAAGGCTCCCTCTTTCAGGCTGTTCAAGCATCAGCTGTAAAGATGCCCTTCGGGATTAAAGAAGAACACAATTACTCCTGATTGTTCATTGTGATTTCTAATACATGTTTGTACATTGTATGTCCGTGTGTGTTAACATGTGACATAGAGCAAATACTCGACAACTATATGTAGACGTGTGCAAAGGCCTTTAGTAACTTTGTGAGACCTCTGGTCTGAAACTCAGGGGGTTTAGGGTCTACCTCCTCCTGTTGGCGCCGTCCCAAGAATAAAGATAACCAGATTGGCGTACACTCGCTGTAGGCGCCTGATTCCTACCACATACTTCCAAAACCCTGTCCTTCGTTCCATTCTGCACTACCTCACTAACTTTTAGCTGTGCTGAACAGCCACACTGCTGTACAACGTGGCTAAAAGCCAATAGCTCTCACATAGGTGAGACCTTGTGGCTTTGCCAATGCTTAATAGATCAGGGGTCTCTGCCTTTTCTTTAATTCTTGACGCAATAGCCACAGGTAGAATCCACATGAAAGCTCTACTCGGTTTGGGCTCAAGCGTCCAAGACACCCTCCAGCTGAGGCAGGCATCTGGTTTGAGCTTTCAGTGGCACGTCCACCTCCAACCACCGGGGTTCCTGGTGCCTCAAACCGCTAGCCTTGTTTTACAAGGTTGCAGTAATATTGGTAGAGTAGGAAAGCAGGATCTTTCTGGCATAGTTCCCCCACTTTTTGCCTGGTGTCCGTGTGTTTAAACTGTAGTACACTAGGATCCTGAAAACCAGGACCCCAGTGTCGATGCTCTCTCCTCTAACTTGACTTGTAAGTACTTTTACAACACACAATTGGTATACTGGTGTATCCCTGTAATTCCCTAGTCTATGGTACTGAGGTACCAAGGGCATTGTTTCACCAGGGGTCTCCCATTGGCTGCAGCATGTATTATGCCACCCATGGGAGTCCATGCAAACTGTGTCTGCAGGTCTGCCATCGCCGGCTGCGTGAAATGGTGCATGCACCTTTCAATCCTGATTTAAGGTTTTTCCCTATATCCCGGTCGCTGCACTTAAAACTTTGTCACCCCTAGGGTAGGCCCTGAGTCCAAGGGCAGGGTGCATGATTCTAAGTGTGAGGGTGTTCCTGCATGAGCAGAGGCACCCTTACAAACCCCAGACTCCATTCACTGGGCTTTGTAAGTGAGGGTAAGCCATTTAAGGTATGTAGTGGAGATGTCCAACTACATAATGCCTTCACCGAACCCGGTCATGTTTGGTATCAAACACGTTGGAATCATGCAACTACACCAATTCCGGTGTTAGTTGCATGATATCATGTACTGGGGGGGGAGGGGGGGGGCTCCTTAGAGAATCCCCCCCATATCTACCTGTGTCTCCTTGCAGTGTCTGCGCGCAAGTCAGTGCTGCCGCTGACACCAGACACTGTTCTGCCCTCTTGCTGATGAGCCTGATTCGGGCAGGGAAGGCCAGCACAAAGGATTTTCTGTAGAGGAGAGGTGTAACCACCTCTCCTTTAGAAATAGGTGTCTCTGCGCTACAGTGGGGGTTTCCGAGCACCACCAAACTGCTTCAAAGGGCACATATGGTGCCCTCCTTGCATAAACAAGTTTGCCCCAGTACAGGAACCCTTGGCTCCCGCTCTGGTGCAAAGCTACACAAAGGACAGGGGAGTGGCCACTCCCCTTTCCAGCTTCTCCCATGGGAAGTGTCCAGAGCTCCACCAGGTGGCCGATTGATTCTGCGATCTTTAATCTAAGATAGGCAGAGGCCATGGGAGCATCTGATTAGTCAGTCCACCAGAGTAGCGCCACTCACCCCCCACCCCGATAGGTGGGTCACCGCAGAAGCTTCCTGGGTTACTTAAGGGCTCCCCTGAAGGCGCGGTCCCTAGATTCATTTTGACAAGGATTTTTCTGCAAGACTAATCTTTAGGATCCTCCAGGAGACTCTTCTGCTGCTGGACACTGGTCTCTGCTGTTGGGCTGCGCCAGACTCAAGACAAGACTGCTCCTGGTAGGAAGCCTCCTGCTGCAACTTTGTCTCTGTGCGTTGCCATCATCCTGCAGCATCCATGGCCGTGCAACCTCCAGAGTCACAAGGACTCTGTGTGCATAAAGGACAGCTGGAAGGATTCTCCCTTGAAGTGGAGGAGTCACTACCCTGCAGCCGCAGGCACCTCAAAGTCGCTAACTGCTCTATGGATTCTGCTGTCCCATGGACTCTTCAAGGCTCTACAACACAGGTGGTGGTTCAGTAGTTCTCCCGAGGCCTGATCTGTCTTCTGTGCAATTTGGAAGACTGCAATCCCTAGTTGAGCTGCTGGAACCGGACCACTGTGTACCTAGTCTGTCAGCCATTGCCAAGGCGTCTTAACTCTCCAATTGAAAGATCTTCGAGCTCCGGGAAGCCCCAGCCTCAAGCATCACACAGCTGCAAAAGTGATGCCCTCACTGCATCTCCTGCGACGCGGACCTCCATTTTTCGTGTGCTGCTGAGGTCTCACTGCGACTCCCTATGCCTGCTGCCAGAGGGGGTCTCTCCATTGATTCCTGATGGCTCTCCTGCTTGCTGAGGGCTGGCTTTACCGTACCTGTGCTGGGTGAGTTCCTGATACCTTGCTTATCTGCATCTCTTCCTGCAAGGCATCTGTTGCAATTGCCAAGTTTTATTGGTAGGTCCTGCTGGCCACTGACCCTCCTGCAGTTCGTCGCCCATTGTGGGACAGCTCGTGGATGGCTCCTGTATTTCTACATCTTCGCCTGGTCTCCACAGCTGCAACTCCAAGACCTCCATTCTACTGTAAAGTACCCCTGAGAAGGGTGGGCATTGTGCCCCTGCTCCTCCTGGACGACTCCAGGTGGTTTAGACTGTCTCCTCTCTCCACAGGCGCTCATCGTCCAGAATCCATGCCAGGGTTCCACCGACCTGGTGCATGGGTCACAGTAGCAGCTAGACATCCGAAGATTCCCATTGACTTCAGCGGATGGTTCCGACACCATTTCACACCTAAGAACGATGACCTGGGATATCACGTCTGCACCCGGACGCCTGACGTTCTGTGGTTCCCCTGACCTACAGATCCTTGGGTGATCGTCTTGGTTAGGTACCCATTTCACATTCCACTTACTTAGTATATGGTTTGCCCCATCCCCAACAGGGGCCCATGTGTTTTTATGTGTTTACTTTCCTGTTTTACTGAAATCTTTGTGTATTCATATCTCCGGGTAGGGGATATACCCAAGTAGTTTAGTGTTGTTGTGTAATAAATGCTACTGTATTTTTCTAACACTGGTGTGGTTCGTTTCTGTGTGGCCCTCACTGACTGACGTGTGGTAAATGCACCCGCTTTACACCCTCCTGGATAAGCCTTAACTGCCCTCCACAGCTACCCCTTGAGAGCTTTGGTTATCAGGGACGTCTTACACTATCACTAGTGGTTGTCTGGACTCAGTGTAGGGTGTATCACCAGTAGGTGTACACCATATACTGAGCCAGCCTCCTACAGGTAGCACTCCCAGAGGGACTAGGCCAAACACTTCTTCCCACCGAGGCGCTGGCACGGCCGAAGCTGGGAACAAGCTACTGCGTTACCTTCAAATGAAACGTCTAAGGAGTTGCATTCAGGGCTAAGAATAGTGTGTGATGGGTGCGGTAAATTCTGAGCTCTACAAAGCAGCCCAGGTTTAGCTGCATCCGTTCCCAAAGCCTTCTCTTAGTGGCGCAGAACAAATAGAGCTGTGACTTAGCATCTTGTAGCCATTTTCCACAACATATAGCAGTTTGAAAGACACACAGACACATTTTAAAGCCATGTTTTGTTGAATAAGGAGCACGGTCAAATAGACCAGTGAAGCTTTTTCATAGTATCTTTCATTGCTTTCATGATGTATTTGAGTTTCATGCTTTCATGAGGTTCTTGGTTTAGTAACGCCTCATGCTTCGAGCTGCACTCTACATTGTGAATTTCTTGAATTGTTTACATCGTGTTCCTCCACTCTTACCTCGCTCCCTGCGGCCTGTGTATTCCCGTGTTTCCGCCTGCTCCTCGTTTCACTGCAGGTTTTCCCGCTTGAGTGGAGGGAGCAGGGTACACAAATCCATTGTCACTTCCGGCCAAGAGAGGAGCCACAGGAAATGGCGCTCTAGCTGCTCCTTAGCTATTTAAACGGATGGCTCTCCCGGCGCGCAGCGGACATATAGACCAGTAACGCTTTTTTTTATAGTATCTTTTATTGCTTTCATGATGTATTTCAGTTTTATGCTTTCATGATGTTTTATAGTTTTTAACGCCTAATGCTTTGAGCTGCACTCTACATTGCGATTTTTTTTAGATCGCATTCCTGCACTCTTGCCTCTCTTCACCTATTTCGGACAACATCCATGTGCCGGATAGAGTTGCTCTGCTCACAGTAGATACTGTCTACTTTAAAAGATACTAAATCTGGGTCCCCCATGGATGGAATTCCAGCCAGAACCTCTTCCCTGCTGCACAAACAACCGGCTCCCGTCATCCGCCCGATACTCCATCTCTCCATGAGGAAAGCCCTACTCCCACTAGAATGGAAAGCGGCACAGATCATTCCCATCCAGAAGAAGGCAAGTGCCCATCAGCGGATTTATCTAACTACCGCCATATCTCCCTTCTGCCTCTGCTGAGCAAACTCCTGGAAAAACATATCAATAAATCACTCTTGGTACATCTTGAGTCCTCAGGATGTCTTGATCCATCTCAATCAGACCAATGTACAGCACTGAATCGGCACCGATTGCGGTTACATACAAAATTAGGCACTCTCTCGAAAATGGTCAGGCGGTACTATTAGATTTATCTGTTCGATTTATCAGCAGCCTTTGACACAGTATCCCATCTCATTTTGCTCCGGAGACTAAAAGAGATTGGAATCTTTGGACCGGCTTTGTTATGGTTTTCTAACTTCCTATCCCATCGTACACAGACTATTAATCTTGGACCTTTTCACGCTTGGACAATGGAGCTTAACAAGGGAGTGCCACAGGGATCTTGCCTTAGTCCCACTTTATTTAACATTTATGTGGCCCCCCTTGCTAAAATAATCAGAGAATTAGGCTTCACTCCAATTTCTTATGCCAATGACACTCTGCTCTTATTTTCATTGACAAAGATACCCTGAATATCCAAACTAGTTTCTCAAAAGGTATGACTGCGGTTGCTTCTTGGATGACAAAGAATTTTCTCCACCTAAATGCTAGGAAAACTGAGATCATGCTCTTTGGTGAGGCCCTCTCGCTTTGGTCGCCAGAATGGTGGCCTTCTAAGAGACAGTAGTTAAGAACTTGGGTGTCCGTCTAAACCAGAAACTTACCATGAAGTGGCCACCGCTGGTTCCTGTTTCCATATGCTGAGCCTCTTACGCAGAATTTTTCCTCTTCGTCCTCTCTCTGTGTGTAAGACACTCGTTCAGGCACTAGTGATGAGCCATCTGGACTACTGCAATGCCCTTCTGATTGCGGCTAGTTACTCTTCTCTGAATAGGCTCCAGGTAGCACAAAATATGGCTGCCCGTCTTGTTAGGAATTTACGAACTAGAACTGCCTTCCTTCCTCTCCTGTGTCAACGTTACTGGTTACCAATTGGTAAGAGAGTTACATTTAAGATATGTTTTATTGTACATAAAGCCTTGAATGGCAGAGGCCCTGGCTATGTAATTGATAAACTTATCTCTTATCGGCCAAACGGATCCCTTTGCTCAGAAGATAAATCATTGCTTGTTACTCCCCGGTTCAGGGAAGTCCGGACAGGTGGTAAAGCCTTTTCTTATTTGGCCCCATATTACTGGAATCAATTACCAACACACCTTCGAAAATATTCAGAATATCTTTCTTTTCAGAAGACTTCTTAAAACTGAACTCTTCTGAGTCGTGTTATTCTGGTCTGTGCTGTTTGTTTTGTTTCCTATAGCGCGGAGATAGCCCTTTGGGGGTGAGTCATGCACTTTATAAATAAAAATAAATATGGATGTTTATTACCTGCGAGTGCAGTTTATCCCAAATCAGAGACACACCCTGCACAGATTAAAAAAAACTGCACATGCCTGTATTTCTGCTCTCTCCCTATGCCATCAAAGCTATTCACACAGTAAGGAGATGGAGCAGTGGGAGGTAGAGCGTTTCTGACCATGCCTATCCTGACCGCACAGTGACAATCTCTGCTCTGCAGATCAGGCAAGAGAAGCTCTCTGACACGCAAAACAAGCATTGGCAAAGCCAATAGGTTTCGACAATCTGAGAGCTATTGGCGTTGTCAACGTAAATGTCTTTTAGCCATGTTGTCTAGCAGCACATCTGCTGTTCAGCATGGATGAAAGTAACTGAAAAAAAGCGCAGTGATGTAGCCAGTGTCGGCCACGTCCTAGCGCTTTTTTGTTTCATGAGGGGTGGGACAGTGAACTCAACACCAGCGCTGAAGTGACAGCGCATGTTCTGTCTTGCCGAGGCCTAAAACGGAATGCAATTTTATAAAGCACAAATTCGACCCGAAGTATCGGAACGCTTTATTTGAGCGCCAGTTACATTACACAAGTGCACATTCATTTTTGGTAGGCACAGACAGATTAGGTGATTTGCCCAGAATCACACGATGTTGATCTGACACCGAGACTCGAACCCGGTTTGCCAGCCCCAAAGTCGGTAGCTGTGGCTGTTACGCCACATCCTCTCTGCATTCATTTTATTGGGCTCAACAGGGGAGAGAAGCAACAGGGAGTGGGCGGGAGGAAGGGGGAAAGAAGCAACACTTTTGATTAGAACCCACGCTTCGCAATCACCATCAACAAACATTCAGGTAATTATATGAGAAATGTTTCCGCTGCTTCACATCAGAACAAGTGTAGTACAACTTCAAGGAGCCCTCCACATGCAGCCAGCAGCAAACAATATAGCAAGGTGTCCTGAGGTCCTTAACAAATTACAAGCGTGCTTTGGAGACAAATCAAAATGTGTTCTATGCTTAACGCAGACTCGTTTACAGGCAGTATATTCACAGATAACACCATGCCATAGATCTGCTAAAGTGCACGCGCTCCTTGTAAAAGCGATTGAAGTCTGTTTTTCAATAAGGATCAAAATATTACGTTTACGTATTATGTGCAAAAAACAGACAAATACTACGAAAGTACAGCGAGGGCACGGGGGACACATGGGTGTCCGCAGGGGCGATGAACTTAAATGGTAGGAAACGACTGTCTAGAGGGTTAAGCCGACTGCTTGTAGACCCCGACTTGAATGTCGATTTCAATAAATATCCGCACGATCTGCTGCTCACGTTGTTGATGACCACTTTAGGCAGAAGATCGTCTTGCAGCAGATGAGGCTGGGTGCAGAGGATGCATCGCTTGCACATAGCTCCTCTTGGGCAGTGTAATTAACAGATGTGCTCTGTAAGGGTCGGACAGCCCACCAAAACCCTGAGCTAAAATGGCTCGTCCGAGCTGGCCAGACTCTGATTGGACAATTCTCAATCAAAGAGTAGACAACATGAAAGTCGTACGGATCATAGCCCACATTAACTGCACACACCTTTTAGCCAAATCTTGGTGCTTTCATGAACTAGGCTTCACCAGGATAACATGTGTTTCAGTCAATCAACCTTAGTTTTAATGCACACGCCAAATCAACTCTCGCATAACAGTGGGAGTCGGGAAGAATGCAGCCCTGCGCTTTTACAACAAAGTATCCAGTTGGGATCATCAAATACCTATTAGTCGACTACTTTGTATATTTAATAGGTGGTAAACAACGGTTCCCTAGCTCCAAAGTCGGTAGCCGTGGCCATTACGCCACATCTTCTCTGCATGAATGGTATCAGCTTGAGAGGGGAAAGAAGCAACTGGGATGAGGTGGGTGGGAGGGGGTAAAGAAGCAATTGGGATGGGGTGGGTGGAGGGGTAAATAAGTAATAGGGATAGGGTGGGTGGAGGGGGAAAGAAGCAATGTGGTGGGTGAAGGGGGAAAGAAGCAATGTGGTGGGTGAAGGGGGAAAGTAGCAATGTGGTGAGGGGGGAAAGAAGTGATGGGGTGGGTGGAGGGGGAAAAGACGCGATGGGGTGCTTGGAGGGGGGAAAGAAGCGATGGGGTGCTTGGAGGGGGGAAAGAAGCAATAGGGATGGGCTGGCTCGGAGGGGGAAAGAACCGACACGGATGGGGTGGGAGGGGGAAAGAAGCAGCAACAGGGATGGGATTGGGAGGGTAAAGAAGCAACGTGGATGGGGGCAGGTTGGAGGGGGAAATGAGCTACAGGGATGGGGTGGGTTTGTGGGGGTAACAAAGCAACAGGGCTAGGGGTGGGTGATAGGGGGAACGAAACACAAATGGGTAGCAGGTGTGCAGCGACAGAATGAGTGAGAAGAAGAGCACTCATGCGGAGAGCCTAAACACAACTAAAAGAAGTAGCTTCAAAAACAGGAGCAGTGGATGGATACAACTACTTGGTCCATGCTCTATGGGAGGGCCACTCACAGGAAGAGGCATGATGCATGCATGCAATGGAGAAACTGGAACGAACGGTTACAGAGCACGTTGAAGCGAACACATGGTAAGCCTGTTGGCGGGCTTTAGTCCACTGAATTGAAAACAATATGTCTATTCGAGACAGCACATGCGCTGTCTAGCCGAGACCTAAAAAGAAACCCGCCCTCCGCCTGCCCCCTTGTTTGTTTTCTGAACATGTTCCTTAGAATTCTGTCCTGTAGCAGCGCAGCCGGCAAAGAAAACAAACCCCACTACAAGAAAGTTTATTATTATTTTTTTTTTTTGCATTGGACATGTTAAATTTCACGGGCATCACGGGCACTACCAGCAGGACACTACCAACATTGAAGGAAATTTGCAAACCATGGAATTGTGAAAAGCTGGTCGGTGTGTTTGGCTTCCGCCTATTGGATTGGTGATATTAAAGTCTTGTGCGGTCTTGAACAGTTTAGGGTGCTCCATACGGGTGATGTGGGTCATCAGAGCACATCCACGTTTTTATTCTATGGTGGCTTCAGACTTCCATGTTACTCAATTTATTTATTTAATTTACAAATTTTCTTTCAAAATCCTTCTCTCCAGCAGAAATGTCTCTTTATGCATTTGATGTCAAGAGAGTGTTAAGGTTTTATCATAAGAAATTAAGACACTAGGACATCTAAATCAACTAAGCTTGCTGTCTTTCGGTGTCAGTCATTTAAAGGCAACCCATTTCCAGATGGAGAGCATCTTGCATTATTCTTCATATAAGCAGCCTCACCCCTCCCCAGTGGAAAGAAGAGCATCTTCCTTATCAAGTACGTACCTGAGGAGCATCATGCTGAGGTGCAATGGGCAGACCATCAGGAGCCAGAGCAGAACAGGCAGTGGCCATAGAAATCCAAGGAAGTGCTGTGGAGGCAGCAATCTCTGCTCCTCTGTACTCCATATAGAGAGCTTACTGCCAAACGCAGACCACTATAAAGATGCGTGACCCTGCGCCTGAGCTATGTCTATCCACCCCACGCATTCCAGCCCTTGTGGTGGGAGACCTCTCCCCTAATTACAAAAGAGATGTGCGATATGGCATTAACTCAGAAGAAAAATAGTTAACATGTTAATTTTTCATTTAGTTTGAAACCATTTCATGTCACTTTTGGTTACTTTTTAGAGCTGTAGGTTTTGGCAAATGTATGGGATTTGATGTTTGGGAAAGTTCTTGTCGAATCAGGGGCAGGTGAGACCTTGGTCGGATACATTTAAGTTCCAAGTACTCATGCATTGAGGTAGGTGGAGTAGAAGTTGCAACAGTCCATATGGAGAGTTCTCCTGATGTGCATGTAGCTTCAGTGCTGCCCCCAAAATGGAATTGGGGCAATCTGAGGCCGAAGCTCTCAGCTCGTCACTGCTCCTCCTCTGTGTTTCGGGCGCTTGTTGAGTGACGAGTTGTGCAGTGGCAGAGTGCAGGTTCTTGTGGTACCTGCAGTGAGGTGCTGTTCTCTTCAGGGATCCTGGTCCTTTGTCCTACAGGCTCTCTCACTACATACACAACATGTACATGTTCCAGCCGTTGTGTAGTCACCTTTATGTATTCTTACCATGACCGTGCATTTTTATTGTCAAAACATTGCATCAAAATAGTGACCCTAACCCAAATCCTACACCTTCCTGTAGCACTAACGTTTATCCTAGCACTGCCACTGAACGTCACCCTTGCCCTAATCCCACTCCTTACCCTCTACGTCTAACCCTCACCCTACTGTAGCCTAAACCCTACACCTTCCCGTAGCACTAAGTTTTATTCCAGCACAGCCGCAAAACATCACCCTTGCACTAATCCTACACCTTACCCTCTTTGTCTAACCCTGACCCTACTGTAACCCAAACCCTACACCTCCCGTAGCACTAACCTTCATCCCAGCACGGCCACTAAACTTCACCCATGCCCTAATCCTACTGCTTATCCTCTGCATTCAACCCTGGCCCTAGCTGTAACCCAACCCCTACATGTTCCCGCAGCACTAAGTTTTATCCTAGCCCTGAATTTTTCAAGTTCACAAAATAAATCACATTTGTGCGCTATTGCTCACCATAGAAGTCAATGGGAAAAAATAGAAAAATTCATATAAAATCACACAGTTGGATTTCAGGGTTCACATTCGGGATTTACTTAAGTAACATGGCTAGGTTAAATGTTCCGAAGCAACTGTATACCAATTGCACTGCTAAAAGTACCTCTGTATGTACTCCACTGAACCTATGCTTGTTGCTAATGAATAAAGTAAACCATGATGTAAACAATTGTTGTGCTGGTTTCAACTCATTTAATTCATGAGCCTCCAAACCCACAAAGTAAACAAAATATTGACATCAATGAAGTAATGAATATACATTATAAATGAGCAATAATTATGAATTCCTTGTAAATACACGTTGAACAATGCAGATACAAAATTCCAAAATGTTATGCAGCATGACAGTAGATGTTGAAGATAGCCCAATGCATTTCGGGATTTACAGCAATCCCTTCTTCAGGGGCCTGTGTATAAAAGAAAAAATTGAATACATTTTGCAACATGTAATAGAATAAACGAATGTCTACCTGAATTACATTTCTATTAGAATTTTTTTTTTTGATAACATCGTCTAACTTTCCAGAGAGGTCTGATCGTGCCTGTACTTGTCCTACACATGCACCGAAAGTGAGGTTAAAGTAGAGAAATAAACCTGTGCGTGGGTGTATTAGCTTAAGAAGCCAGATATGAAAAAACATAATAGATTCCAAAAATTGACCACTACACGCCACCGTTAATGGTTTTGATCCAGTGAAACGATGAAGACCACCTGAAGCCCAGTGAAAAATGCATATAAGAGAACCCTTACGTGAAAACTGTCGAGTTTAGCATTTCAAGATAAATAGTCTCAAGCTTCTCCTAATGCAGTCAAAGGGAGAAAAAATGCGTAGCAGTGCTGGGGTCTGCTTCAGATCTTTGCAATAGCCTATGTACAGAAAATGGCAATGTGATGTGATAAAATCGCTATATCACGGTACAATAGCGTTTAATTACACTGTCATGTCAAAGGAAGTCACCATATTTACCTCAGAGTGTGCCAAGGACAACTCGGTATTAGAATGGGAATCACGAAAAAACAAGCCTTCCTTAGATCACGTGAAAACAGCCTGTAGACAAAAAACGGAATAACTCAAGATGCCTGCTCCCCCCACATAAAGCCCCAAACCTATCTAGCAACACGCTGAGTTACCGCTGGCTGTGGTATAAATATGCGTACCTCGCGTAGCCCTTCGAAACTCTTCAAAGCTCTGAAATGTGAAGACGAGCTCCGTGTGGAAACGCGCTCGCCCATCTTGTATTCAAACACTTCCGGACTGTTATAGACGGATGTGCGAGGCATGCGCAAGCCGCTGAAATTGAAGAAGGACTGAGATCCCTGTTAGCCTGATAAAAGTTGAATCCATCTGAAGATGGCGCGCTAAAACTGCCGTGAACCTGTTGGCAGGTTCACGGAACATGAAGTGTGTTCAGCTGTAGATGTTACAGCGTAATCGGTAACTATGAGGTTGTGATTAACTCAACCCATGCTGTGATGGCGCTCAAAGCCACGTGATAGCAGAACTGTGCTCCTTTGTACTTGCCAAGCCAATGTGACTCTGTATTCTGTGATGTGATGTAAATGAACACTGATTGACCCTGAGAAGCAGAAAAAGTGTAGACATGCTTCTACACAAATACGGCCAGGAGACTGGTGCTGTGGTTGCTAAAAGAATAGTATGCCCAATCCAAAATGGCGTACTATATGTGAAATCTAAGAAATATGAATTCTCAGTGATCCGGGTCCTATGGGGAGTTGAAAAAAGAACTGATGTGATAATACCTTGCCAAAAATTGGTGAGAATGAAAAATAAAATGTGCAAAATGTGGAAAAAATGTAAAAAACGAAGTGACTAGAGGATAAGATGTTGCTCAGCTAGTAGTGAAATTATAAGATGAAAATAGATCCCAAAACCAAGAGAACGTGAGGACAGTACTTACAATCTATACACATCCATTGAGAATACAATTCCCATGATCTATACTGGTTACAAAAAGCACACAAGTTCTAATTTATCGTTCAATCCTGCTGGTACCAATGTATTTAAAAATTTAACCCACCATACCTCTCTTTGGGCCAGTAGTTGGGCTGTGTCTGAGTGAGTGTTAAAAGGTACCATTTCAAGAATTGTAAATTTTAGGTGTGCTATGGTATGTTGATGTTCCATCCAATGTAGTACTAAATGTGATTTTTGATTCTTTGTGCGAATTGTACTTTTGTGTTCTGATATGCGGATTTTGGTTTTGCGCGATGTTTTGCCCACATATAGCAATCCGCATGGACACTTAATGGTGTAAATAACATTCAAGCTATTACAGTCTCCACTGTATTTGAGTTTAATGGATTTCCCGGTGTGTGGGTGGTTGATGATGTTACCTTGCATAACATTATTGCAGTTCACGCAATTGTAGCATTTCTGCATCCCTGAGAATGGTGTAATAGCTGTTGCTGCTGGTTGTTTCAACAGTTCTTTGATATTTCTACTCCGCTTGTATGCGAACAAGGGTTGCTGTTGGAATAAACCATTGAAGTCTGGTTCTTGTTGTAGTATCTCCCACCTCTTTTTGATGATTTTACTTATTGCAGGAGACGTGATAGCATATTTAGAGACGAAAACTTGTCTGTTTTGGCTGCTCGTGGGCTGAGATCTAAGTAACTCACTGCGATCTTTAAGATTAGTTTTGTCCACTGCTTTTTTGAGAACTTGTTCAGGATAACCCCGTTCGTGAAACTTCAAGTTTTGCTAAGAGAGAGCTTTTTCTAGCTGGTTGGGGTCTGATGTAATTCTTTTGGTGCGTAACAATTGTGAAAAAGGCAAATTCTGTAATAGAGAAGGGGGATGGAAGCTCGAATACAGCAGCAAGTTGTTCCTGTCTGTGGGTTTAGAGAATACTGAAGTTACGAAGGAATTGCTTGTCTTGGTGATGAGGACATCAAGAAATGACAATGATTCTGTGCTGATGTTGTGCGTGAATTTGATCCGGCTGTTTTTTTCATTCAGTTCTTGGATTTTGAATTCAAGGTTGGCTCGTGAATCAATCCAAATCAGAAATATGTCGTCAATGAAACGCACATAGAATGCAAGGTTCGTTTGCCATTCATTGTTGTTAAAAATATGATCATGCTCAAATTTGGACATGAAAGTGTTGGCATACGCTGGTGCCCCAGAAAAACCCATACTGGTACCACTGATCTGAAGGTAGTACTCATCATGCCATTTGAAATAACTGTGTTGGAGACAAAAAGTTAACAATTCGAGAATGAATACCTTGTCGGTTGCCAATTCTGGTAATTGTAGAAGCGCCCATTCGCACGCGTCAATGCCCTCTGAGAGAGGTATGGATATGTATAAAGATGTGACATCTATGGTACACAAAAGCCAAGATGAAGAAAAGCGTGCCATTACTGTGTTCAAAAGATTTAAAAAATGTGTGGTGTCCTTCACATAGCTTCTCCAAGATTGTACAAATTTCTGGAGAAAGTGATCAATGAATTGTCCTGCTGGTGTAAACAGAGACTCGCACCCCGAAACTATGGGGCGGAATGGAGGATCATGTAAGTTTTTATGAACTTTGGGCAACATGTACAATGATGGTCTTCTGGGATGTGTGACTGATAGGAAACTGCGGACTTTAGGAGAAATCCACGACATTTCCTCCGCGTGGTCTAATATGTGTTTCAAAGTATCCATGATCTTGGTGGTAGGATCCTGTTCTAGTTTCAAATACGTATCAGGATCTTGTAAATGTGACTCTACTTTGTGATCATACATAATTTTATCCATAATCACTAGTGCTCCTCCTTTATCAGCCATCGGAAATACTAATCTGTTGTCTTTAGCCAAGTGACGTATGATGGCGGTCTCGTGTTTTTTAAAATTAGTGGTGGTAGGTGCATGAAATTTCAGTTGAGACATAACCTTGCGGATAAGTGTCTCAAAAGTGTCTAGTGTCTTATGCGTGACTGGTGCCATAAACACGCTTTTCGGTCTGAACTTGCTCAATTCAGAGTCGTGATCTTCTTCAATGACGTCTAAACTTGGTGTACTGGGAACAACGTTGGTAAAAAAATGTCTCAAGCGTATGTTCCTCATGAATTTAAACACCGCAACCTCAAGTTCAAAAGAGTTAGTCTGGTATATTGGTACAAAAGATGTCCCTTTGTTAAGAACTGTCAATTGGCTGGGTGTAAGTTGAATGGAAGAAATATTGATTACAAGACTTTTCTGCTCCTCGTACTCCTGATGTCTCCTTCTTTTGCCCCTCCTGATTTTTTTAAATCTGGTGGGCGACCAGCAGTTTGGCCGCTCTCTAAAAAAGAAGCCGATTGTGTCTGAGATGTGGAAGGTTGAGGAGCTGCTGATGTAGCTTGGTCCTCTCCACTTGTAGGTTCTGATTGTGTGTTGATAGGAACCCTGGCAGGATCTAGGTCGCGATCAGATACCACTGACTCTTGAGAGGAGGAATGAGGTTTTTGGTAGGGTTGTCTGCGAGCGTATACTTCCGCCCAAGTGTACACCTCATTCAATTTATAATCGATGGTGTCTCGTCGAAATTTATGTAATTTTCTTTCTTGAATTTCTTTGCCATAAGTGTCTAGTTTGTTGTTAAGATCATCTAATGTGAGCTTCCAGTAGTCAGCTTCACACCGTATCGAGAGATCTGTTTTAATGGTATTCATCTCTTCTTCAAGCTCTTTTATTGTACGTGATAATTCTTCTATAAGTAGAAGAATTAAATCTAGGGAACACTTATTCAAAATGGCCTGCCACTTCTCCATGAAGGCTTTATTGAATTGGAATTTGTATAATAAAGGCTTGATGGGTAAACGTAATCCCCGGGGGATTCTTTGCACCTTGTGGTATTGTATGAGTGTAGATGCATGTAATCTCTGACTCAATGCTCTGCGAGCTATAAATTCGAGTTGCCGAATTTGTTGTGAAATTGACCCACTCTGGACGTTGAAAGACGGTGTATCTTGTATTAAGGCATAAATATCCTTAACTTCTGATGTTGTAAATGACAATGTCTCTGCTCTATTGTCAGTTAGGTTGGAGATGCTGTCCAAAGACATGATAAAGAATGTGTTGTGTGTGCTGCTGGCTAAGAAGTGGCTAGAAGATGAACATGCAATCTGTGGAAGTCAGCGCACTACTCAATTATCAAAATGATATTATTCGTTTCCACTATTAAATCATGCTAAAACTAGAAATGCGTGCTAATCGGAAAAAGGTGGCCACCCTCGTACAACATGAAAATAACAGGTGCCGAAGCAACTGTATACCGATTGCACTGCTAAAAGTACCTCTGTATGTACTCCACTGAACCTATGCTTGTTGCTAATGAATAAAGTAAACCATGATGTAAACAATTGTTGTGCTGGTTTCAACTCATTTAATTCATGAGCCTCCAAACCCACAAAGTAAACAAAATATTGACATCAATGATGTAATGAATATACATTATAAATGAGCAATAATTATGAATTCCTTGTAAATACACGTTGAACAATGCAGATACAAAATTCCAAAATGTTATGCAGCATGACAGTAGATGTTGAAGATAGCCCAATGCATTTCGGGATTTACAGCAATCCCTTCTTCAGGGGCCTGTGTATAAAAGAAAAAATTGAATACATTTTGCAACATGTAATAGAATAAACGAATGTCTACCTGAATTACATTTCTATTAGAATTTTTTTTTTTGATAACATCGTCTAACTTTCCAGAGAGGTCTGATCGTGCCTGTACTTGTCCTACACATGCACCGAAATTGAGGTTAAAGTAGAGAAATAAACCTGTGCGTGGGTGTATTAGCTTAAGAAGCCAGATATGAAAAAACATAATAGATTCCAAAAATTGACCACTACACGCCACCGTTAATGGTTTTGATCCAGTGAAACGATGAAGACCACCTGAAGCCCAGTGAAAAATGCATATAAGAGAACCCTTACGTGAAAACTGTCGAGTTTAGCATTTCAAGATAAATGGTCTCAAGCTTCTCCTAATGCAGTCAAAGGGAGAAAAAATGCGTAGCAGTGCTGGGGTCTGCTTCAGATCTTTGCAATAGCCTATGTACAGAAAATGGCAATGTGATGTGATAAAATCGCTATATCACGGTACAATAGCGTTTAATTACACTGTCATGTCAAAGGAAGTCACCATATTTACCTCAGAGTGTGCCAAGGACAACTCGGTATTAGAATGGGAATCACGAAAAAACAAGCCTTCCTTAGATCACGTGAAAACAGCCTGTAGACAAAAAACGGAATAACTCAAGATGCCTGCTCCCCCCACATAAAGCCCCAAACCTATCTAGCAACACGCTGAGTTACCGCTGGCTGTGGTATAAATATGCCTACCTCGCGTAGCCCTTCGAAACTCTTCAAAGCTCTGAAATGTGAAGACGAGCTCCGTGTGGAAATGCGCTCGCCCATCTTGTATTCAAACACTTCCGGACTGTTATAGACGGATGTGCGAGGCATGCGTAAGCCGCTGAAATTGAAGAAGGACTGAGATCCCTGTTAGCCTGATAAAAGTTGAATCCATCTGAAGATGGCGCGCTAAAACTGCCGTGAACCTGTTGGCAGGTTCACGGAACATGAAGTGTGTTCAGCTGTAGATGTTACAGCGTAATCGGTAACTATGAGGTTGTGATTAACTCAACCCATGCTGTGATGGCGCTCAAAGCCACGTGATAGCAGAACTGTGCTCCTTTGTACTTGCCAAGCCAATGTGACTCTGTATTCTGTGATGTGATGTAAATGAACACTGATTGACCCTGAGAAGCAGAAAAAGTGTAGACATGCTTCTACACAAATACGGCCAGGAGACTGGTGCTGTGGTTGCTAAAAGAATAGTATGCCCAATCCAAAATGGCGTACTATATGTGAAATCTAAGAAATATGAATTCTCAGTGATCCGGGTCCTATGGGGAGTTGAAAAAAGAACTGATGTGATAATACCTTGCCAAAAATTGGTGAGAATGAAAAATAAAATGTGCAAAATGTGGAAAAAATGTAAAAAACGAAGTGACTAGAGGATAAGATGTTGCTCAGCTAGTAGTGAAATTATAAGATGAAAATAGATCCCAAAACCAAGAGAACGTGAGGACAGTACTTACAATCTATACACATCCATTGAGAATACAATTCCCATGATCTATACTGGTTACAAAAAGCACACAAGTTCTAATTTATCGTTCAATCCTGCTGGTACCAATGTATTTAAAAATATAACCCACCATACCTCTCTTTGGGCCAGTAGTTTGGCTGTGTCTGAGTGAGTGTTAAAAGGTACCATTTCAAGAATTGTAAATTTTAGTTGTGCTATGGTATGTTGATGTTCCATCCAATGTAGTACTAAATGTGATTTTTGATTCTTTGTGCGAATTGTACTTTTGTGTTCTGATATGCGGATTTTGGTTTTGCGCGATGTTTTGCCCACATATAGCAATCCGCATGGACACTTAATGGTGTAAATAACATTCAAGCTATTACAGTCTCCACTGTATTTGAGTTTAATGGATTTCCCGGTGTGTGTGTGGGTGGTTGATGATGTTACCTTGCATAACATTATTGCAGTTCACGCAATTGTAGCATTTCTGCATCCCTGAGAATGGTGTAATAGCTGTTGCTGCTGGTTGTTTCAACAGTTCTTTGATATTTCTACTCCGCTTGTATGCGAACAAGGGTTGCTGTTGGAATAAACCATTGAAGTCTGGTTCTTGTTGTAGTATCTCCCACCTCTTTTTGATGATTTTACTTATTGCAGGGGACGTGATAGAATATTTAGAGACGAAAACTTGTCTGTTTTGGCTGCTCGTGGGCTGAGATCTAAGTAACTCACTGCGATCTTTAAGATTAGTTTTGTCCACTGCTTTTTTGAGAACTTGTTCAGGATAACCCCGTTCGTGAAACTTCAAGTTTTGCTCAGAGAGAGCTTTTTCTAGCTGGTTGGGGTCTGATGTAATTCTTTTGGTGCGTAACAATTGTGAAAAAGGCAAATTCTGTAATAGAGAAGGGGGATGGAAGCTCGAATACAGCAGCAAGTTGTTCCTGTCTGTGGGTTTAGAGAATACTGAAGTTACGAAGGAATTGCTTGTCTTGGTGATGAGGACATCAAGAAATGACAATGATTCTGTGCTGATGTTGTGCGTGAATTTGATCCGGCTGTTTTTTTCATTCAGTTCTTGGATTTTGAATTCAAGGTTGGCTCGTGAATCAATCCAAATCAGAAATATGTCGTCAATGAAACGCACATAGAATGCAAGGTTCGTTTGCCATTCATTGTTGTTAAAAATATGATCATGCTCAAATTTGGACATGAAAGTGTTGGCATACGCTGGTGCCCCAGAAAAACCCATACTGGTACCACTGATCTGAAGGTAGTACTCATCATGCCATTTGAAATAACTGTGTTGGAGACAAAAAGTTAACAATTCGAGAATGAATACCTTGTCGGTTGCCAATTCTGGTAATTGTAGAAGCGCCCATTCGCACGCGTCAATGCCCTCTGAGAGAGGTATGGATGTGTATAAAGATGTGACATCTATGGTACACAAAAGCCAAGATGAAGAAAAGCGTGCCATTACTGTGTTCAAAAGATTTAAAAAATGTGTGGTGTCCTTCACATAGCTTCTCCAAGATTGTACAAATTTCTGGAGAAAGTGATCAATGAATTGTCCTGCTGGTGTAAACAGAGACTCGCACCCCGAAACTATGGGGCGGAATGGAGGATCATGTAAGTTTTTATGAACTTTGGGCAACATGTACAATGATGGTCTTCTGGGATGTGTGACTGATAGGAAACTGCGGACTTTAGGAGAAATCCACGACATTTCCTCCGCGTGGTCTAATATGTGTTTCAAAGTATCCATGATCTTGGTGGTAGGATCCTGTTCTAGTTTCAAATACGTATCAGGATCTTGTAAATGTGACTCTACTTTGTGATCATACATAATTTTATCCATAATCACTAGTGCTCCTCCTTTATCAGCCATCGGAAATACTAATCTGTTGTCTTTAGCCAAGTGACGTATGATGGCGGTCTCGTGTTTTTTAAAATTAGTGGTGGTAGGTGCATGAAATTTCAGTTGAGACATAACCTTGCGGATAAGTGTCTCAAAAGTGTCTAGTCTCTTATGCGTGACTGGTGCCATAAACACGCTTTTCGGTCTGAACTTGCTCAATTCAGAGTCGTGATCTTCTTCAATGACGTCTAAACTTGGTGTACTGGGAACAACGTTGGTAAAAAAATGTCTCAAGCGTATGTTCCTCATGAATTTAAACACCGCAACCTCAAGTTCAAAAGAGTTAGTCTGGTATATTGGTACAAAAGATGTCCCTTTGTTAAGAACTGTCAATTGGCTGGGTGTAAGTTGAATGGAAGAAATATTGATTACAAGACTTTTCTGCTCCTCGTACTCCTGATGTCTCCTTCTTTTGCCCCTCCTGATTTTTTTAAATCTGGTGGGCGACCAGCAGTTTGGCCGCTCTCTAAAAAAGAAGCCGATTGTGTCTGAGATGTGGAAGGTTGAGGAGCTGCTGATGTAGCTTGGTCCTCTCCACTTGTAGGTTCTGATTGTGTGTTGATAGGAACCCTGGCAGGATCTAGGTCGCGATCAGATACCACTGACTCTTGAGAGGAGGAATGAGGTTTTTGGTAGGGTTGTCTGCGAGCGTATACTTCCGCCCAAGTGTACACCTCATTCAATTTATAATCGATGGTGTCTCGTCGAAATTTATGTAATTTTCTTTCTTGAATTTCTTTGCCATAAGTGTCTAGTTTGTTGTTAAGATCATCTAATGTGAGCTTCCAGTAGTCAGCTTCACACCGTATCGAGAGATCTGTTTTAATGGTATTCATCTCTTCTTCAAGCTCTTTTATTATACGTGATAATTCTTCTATAAGTAGAAGAATTAAATCTAGGGAACACTTATTCAAAATGGCCTGCCACTTCTCCATGAAGGCTTTATTGAATTGGAATTTGTATAATAAAGGCTTGATGGGTAAACGTAATCCCCGGGGGATTCTTTGCACCTTGTGGTATTGTATGAGTGTAGATGCATGTAATCTCTGACTCAATGCTCTGCGAGCTATAAATTCGAGTTGCCGAATTTGTTGTGAAATTGACCCACTCTGGACGTTGAAAGACGGTGTATCTTGTATTAAGGCATAAATATCCTTAACTTCTGATGTTGTAAATGACAATGTCTCTGCTCTATTGTCAGTTAGGTTGGAGATGCTGTCCAAAGACATGATAAAGAATGTGTTGTGTGTGCTGCTGGCTAAGAAGTGGCTAGAAGATGAACATGCAATCTGTGGAAGTCAGCGCACTACTCAATTATCAAAATGATATTATTCGTTTCCACTATTAAATCATGCTAAAACTAGAAATGCGTGCTAATCGGAAAAAGGTGGCCACCCTCGTACAACATGAAAATAACAGGTGCCGAAGCAACTGTATACCGATTGCACTGCTAAAAGTACCTCTGTATGTACTCCACTGAACCTATGCTTGTTGCTAATGAATAAAGTAAACCATGATGTAAACAATTGTTGTGCTGGTTTCAACTCATTTAATTCATGAGCCTCCAAACCCACAAAGTAAACAAAATATTGACATCAATGATGTAATGAATATACATTATAAATGAGCAATAATTATGAATTCCTTGTAAATACACGTTGAACAATGCAGATACAAAATTCCAAAATGTTATGCAGCATGACAGTAGATGTTGAAGATAGCCCAATGCATTTCGGGATTTACAGCAATCCCTTCTTCAGGGGCCTGTGTATAAAAGAAAAAATTGAATACATTTTGCAACATGTAATAGAATAAACGAATGTCTACCTGAATTACATTTCTATTAGAATTTTTTTTTTTGATAACATCGTCTAACTTTCCAGAGAGGTCTGATCGTGCCTGTACTTGTCCTACACATGCACCGAAAGTGAGGTTAAAGTAGAGAAATAAACCTGTGCGTGGGTGTATTAGCTTAAGAAGCCAGATATGAAAAAACATAATAGATTCCAAAAATTGACCACTACACGCCACCGTTAATGGTTTTGATCCAGTGAAACGATGAAGACCACCTGAAGCCCAGTGAAAAATGCATATAAGAGAACCCTTACGTGAAAACTGTCGAGTTTAGCATTTCAAGATAAATGGTCTCAAGCTTCTCCTAATGCAGTCAAAGGGAGAAAAAATGCGTAGCAGTGCTGGGGTCTGCTTCAGATCTTTGCAATAGCCTATGTACAGAAAATGGCAATGTGATGTGATAAAATCGCTATATCACGGTACAATAGCGTTTAATTACACTGTCATGTCAAAGGAAGTCACCATATTTACCTCAGAGTGTGCCAAGGACAACTCGGTATTAGAATGGGAATCACGAAAAAACAAGCCTTCCTTAGATCACGTGAAAACAGCCTGTAGACAAAAAACGGAATAACTCAAGATGCCTGCTCCCCCCACATAAAGCCCCAAACCTATCTAGCAACACGCTGAGTTACCGCTGGCTGTGGTATAAATATGCCTACCTCGCGTAGCCCTTCGAAACTCTTCAAAGCTCTGAAATGTGAAGACGAGCTCCGTGTGGAAATGCGCTCGCCCATCTTGTATTCAAACACTTCCGGACTGTTATAGACGGATGTGCGAGGCATGCGTAAGCCGCTGAAATTGAAGAAGGACTGAGATCCCTGTTAGCCTGATAAAAGTTGAATCCATCTGAAGATGGCGCGCTAAAACTGCCGTGAACCTGTTGGCAGGTTCACGGAACATGAAGTGTGTTCAGCTGTAGATATTACAGCGTAATCGGTAACTATGAGGTTGTGATTAACTCAACCCATGCTGTGATGGCGCTCAAAGCCACGTGATAGCAGAACTGTGCTCCTTTGTACTTGCCAAGCCAATGTGACTCTGTATTCTGTGATGTGATGTAAATGAACACTGATTGACCCTGAGAAGCAGAAAAAGTGTAGACATGCTTCTACACAAATACGGCCAGGAGACTGGTGCTGTGGTTGCTAAAAGAATAGTATGCCCAATCCAAAATGGCGTACTATATGTGAAATCTAAGAAATATGAATTCTCAGTGATCCGGGTCCTATGGGGAGTTGAAAAAAGAACTGATGTGATAATACCTTGCCAAAAATTGGTGAGAATGAAAAATAAAATGTGCAAAATGTGGAAAAAATGTAAAAAACGAAGTGACTAGAGGATAAGATGTTGCTCAGCTAGTAGTGAAATTATAAGATGAAAATAGATCCCAAAACCAAGAGAACGTGAGGACAGTACTTACAATCTATACACATCCATTGAGAATACAATTCCCATGATCTATACTGGTTACAAAAAGCACACAAGTTCTAATTTATCGTTCAATCCTGCTGGTACCAATGTATTTAAAAATATAACCCACCATACCTCTCTTTGGGCCAGTAGTTTGGCTGTGTCTGAGTGAGTGTTAAAAGGTACCATTTCAAGAATTGTAAATTTTAGTTGTGCTATGGTATGTTGATGTTCCATCCAATGTAGTACTAAATGTGATTTTTGATTCTTTGTGCGAATTGTACTTTTGTGTTCTGATATGCGGATTTTGGTTTTGCGCGATGTTTTGCCCACATATAGCAATCCGCATGGACACTTAATGGTGTAAATAACATTCAAGCTATTACAGTCTCCACTGTATTTGAGTTTAATGGATTTCCCGGTGTGTGGGTGGTTGATGATGTTACCTTGCATAACATTATTGCAGTTCACGCAATTGTAGCATTTCTGCATCCCTGAGAATGGTGTAATAGCTGTTGCTGCTGGTTGTTTCAACAGTTCTTTGATATTTCTACTCCGCTTGTATGCGAACAAGGGTTGCTGTTGGAATAAACCATTGAAGTCTGGTTCTTGTTGTAGTATCTCCCACCTCTTTTTGATGATTTTACTTATTGCAGGAGACGTGATAGAATATTTAGAGACGAAAACTTGTCTGTTTTGGCTGCTCGTGGGCTGAGATCTAAGTAACTCACTGCGATCTTTAAGATTAGTTTTGTCCACTGCTTTTTTGAGAACTTGTTCAGGATAACCCCGTTCGTGAAACTTCAAGTTTTGCTCAGAGAGAGCTTTTTCTAGCTGGTTGGGGTCTGATGTAATTCTTTTGGTGCGTAACAATTGTGAAAAAGGCAAATTCTGTAATAGAGAAGGGGGATGGAAGCTCGAATACAGCAGCAAGTTGTTCCTGTCTGTGGGTTTAGAGAATACTGAAGTTACGAAGGAATTGCTTGTCTTGGTGATGAGGACATCAAGAAATGACAATGATTCTGTGCTGATGTTGTGCGTGAATTTGATCCGGCTGTTTTTTTCATTCAGTTCTTGGATTTTGAATTCAAGGTTGGCTCGTGAATCAATCCAAATCAGAAATATGTCGTCAATGAAACGCACATAGAATGCAAGGTTCGTTTGCCATTCATTGTTGTTAAAAATATGATCATGCTCAAATTTGGACATGAAAGTGTTGGCATACGCTGGTGCCCCAGAAAAACCCATACTGGTACCACTGATCTGAAGGTAGTACTCATCATGCCATTTGAAATAACTGTGTTGGAGACAAAAAGTTAACAATTCCAGAATGAATACCTTGTCGGTTGCCAATTCTGGTAATTGTAGAAGCGCCCATTCGCACGCGTCAATGCCCTCTGAGAGAGGTATGGATGTGTATAAAGATGTGACATCTATGGTACACAAAAGCCAAGATGAAGAAAAGCGTGCCATTACTGTGTTCAAAAGATTTAAAAAATGTGTGGTGTCCTTCACATAGCTTCTCCAAGATTGTACAAATTTCTGGAGAAAGTGATCAATGAATTGTCCTGCTGGTGTAAACAGAGACTCGCACCCCGAAACTATGGGGCGGAATGGAGGATCATGTAAGTTTTTATGAACTTTGGGCAACATGTACAATGATGGTCTTCTGGGATGTGTGACTGATAGGAAACTGCGGACTTTAGGAGAAATCCACGACATTTCCTCCGCGTGGTCTAATATGTGTTTCAAAGTATCCATGATCTTGGTGGTAGGATCCTGTTCTAGTTTCAAATACGTATCAGGATCTTGTAAATGTGACTCTACTTTGTGATCATACATAATTTTATCCATAATCACTAGTGCTCCTCCTTTATCAGCCATCTGAAATACTAATCTGTTGTCTTTAGCCAAGTGACGTATGATGGCGGTCTCGTGTTTTTTAAAATTAGTGGTGGTAGGTGCATGAAATTTCAGTTGAGACATATCCTTGCGGATAAGTGTCTCAAAAGTGTCTAGGGTCTTATGCGTGACTGGTGCCATAAACACGCTTTTCGGTCTGAACTTGCTCAATTCAGAGTCGTGATCTTCTTCAATGACGTCTAAACTTGGTGTACTGGGAACAACGTTGGTAAAAAAATGTCTCAAGCGTATGTTCCTCATGAATTTAAACACCGCAACCTCAAGTTCAAAAGAGTTAGTCTGGTATATTGGTACAAAAGATGTCCCTTTGTTAAGAACTGTCAATTGGCTGGGTGTAAGTTGAATGGAAGAAATATTGATTACAAGACTTTTCTGCTCCTCGTACTCCTGATGTCTCCTTCTTTTGCCCCTCCTGATTTTTTTAAATCTGGTGGGCGACCAGCAGTTTGGCCGCTCTCTAAAAAAGAAGCCGATTGTGTCTGAGATGTGGAAGGTTGAGGAGCTGCTGATGTAGCTTGGTCCTCTCCACTTGTAGGTTCTGATTGTGTGTTGATAGGAACCCTGGCAGGATCTAGTTCGCGATCAGATACCACTGACTCTTGAGAGGAGGAATGAGGTTTTTGGTAGGGTTGTCTGCGAGCGTATACTTCCGCCCAAGTGTACACCTCATTCAATTTATAATCGATGGTGTCTCGTCGAAATTTATGTAATTTTCTTTCTTGAATTTCTTTGCCATAAGTGTCTAGTTTGTTGTTAAGATCATCTAATGTGAGCTTCCAGTAGTCAGCTTCACACCGTATCGAGAGATCTGTTTTAATGGTATTCATCTCTTCTTCAAGCTCTTTTATTGTACGTGATAATTCTTCTAGAAGTAGAAGAATTAAATCTAGGGAACACTTATTCAAAATGGCCTGCCACTTCTCCATGAAGGCTTTATTGAATTGGAATTTGTATAATAAAGGCTTGATAGGTAAACGTAATCCCCGGGGGATTCTTTGCACCTTGTGGTATTGTATGAGTGTAGATGCATGTAATCTCTGACTCAATGCTCTGCGAGCTATAAATTCGAGTTGCCGAATTTGTTGTGAAATTGACCCACTCTGGACGTTGAAAGACGGTGTATCTTGCATTAAGGCGTAAATATCCTTAACTTCTGATGTTGTAAATGACAATGTCTCTGCTCTATTGTCAGTTAGGTTGGAGATGCTGTCCAAAGACATGATAAAGAATGTGTTGTGTGTGCTGCTGGCTAAGAAGTGGCTAGAAGATGAACATGCAATCTGTGGAAGTCAGCGCACTACTCAATTATCAAAATGATATTATTCGTTTCCACTATTAAATCATGCTAAAACTAGAAATGCGTGCTAATCGGAAAAAGGTGGCCACCCTCGTACAACATGAAAATAACAGGTGCCGAAGCAACTGTATACCGATTGCACTGCTAAAAGTACCTCTGTATGTACTCCACTGAACCTATGCTTGTTGCTAATGAATAAAGTAAACCATGATGTAAACAATTGTTGTGCTGGTTTCAACTCATTTAATTCATGAGCCTCCAAACCCACAAAGTAAACAAAATATTGACATCAATGATGTAATGAATATACATTATAAATGAGCAATAATTATGAATTCCTTGTAAATACACGTTGAACAATGCAGATACAAAATTCCAAAATGTTATGCAGCATGACAGTAGATGTTGAAGATAGCCCAATGCATTTCGGGATTTACAGCAATCCCTTCTTCAGGGGCCTGTGTATAAAAGAAAAAATTGAATACATTTTGCAACATGTAATAGAATAAACGAATGTCTACCTGAATTACATTTCTATTAGAAATTTTTTTTTTGATAACATCGTCTAACTTTCCAGAGAGGTCTGATCGTGCCTGTACTTGTCCTACACATGCACCGAAAGTGAGGTTAAAGTAGAGAAATAAACCTGTGCGTGGGTGTATTAGCTTAAGAAGCCAGATATGAAAAAACATAATAGATTCCAAAAATTGACCACTACACGCCACGGTTAATGGTTTTGATCCAGTGAAACGATGAAGACCACCTGAAGCCCAGTGAAAAATGCATATAAGAGAACCCTTACGTGAAAACTGTCGAGTTTAGCATTTCAAGATAAATGGTCTCAAGCTTCTCCTAATGCAGTCAAAGGGAGAAAAAATGCGTAGCAGTGCTGGGGTCTGCTTCAGATCTTTGCAATAGCCTATGTACAGAAAATGGCAATGTGATGTGATAAAATCGCTATATCACGGTACAATAGCGTTTAATTACACTGTCATGTCAAAGGAAGTCACCATATTTACCTCAGAGTGTGCCAAGGACAACTCGGTATTAGAATGGGAATCACGAAAAAACAAGCCTTCCTTAGATCACGTGAAAACAGCCTGTAGACAAAAAACGGAATAACTCAAGATGCTTGCTCCCCCCACATAAAGCCCCAAACCTATCTAGCAACACGCTGAGTTACCGCTGGCTGTGGTATAAATATGCCTACCTCGCGTAGCCCTTCGAAACTCTTCAAAGCTCTGAAATGTGAAGACGAGCTCCGTGTGGAAACGCGCTCGCCCATCTTGTATTCAAACACTTCCGGACTGTTATAGACGGATGTGCCAGGCATGCGCAAGCCGCTGAAATTGAAGAAGGACTGAGATCCCTGTTAGCCTGATAAAAGTTGAATCCATCTGAAGATGGCGCGCTAAAACTGCCGTGAACCTGTTGGCAGGTTCACGGAACATGAAGTGTGTTCAGCTGTAGATGTTACAGCGTAATCGGTAACTATGAGGTTGTGATTAACTCAACCCATGCTGTGATGGCGCTCAAAGCCACGTGATAGCAGAACTGTGCTCCTTTGTACTTGCCAAGCCAATGTGACTCTGTATTCTGTGATGTGATGTAAATGAACACTGATTGACCCTTCCACAGATTGCATGTTCATCTTCTAGCCACTTCTTAGCCAGCAGCACACACAACACATTCTTTATCATGTCTTCTGACAGCATCTCCAACCTAACTGACAATAGAGCAGAGACATTGTCATTTACAACATCAGAAGTTAAGGATATTTACGCCTTAATACAAGATACACCGTCTTTCAACGTCCAGAGTGGGTCAATTTCACAACAAATTCGGCAACTCGAATTTATAGCTCGCAGAGCATTGAGTCAGAGATTACATGCATCTACACTCATACAATACCACAAGGTGCAAAGAATCCCCCGGGGATTACGTTTACCCATCAAGCCTTTATTATACAAATTCCAATTCAATAAAGCCTTCATGGAGAAGTGGCAGGCCATTTTGAATAAGTGTTCCCTAGATTTAATTCTTCTACTTATAGAAGAATTATCACGTACAATAAAAGAGCTTGAAGAAGAGATGAATACCATTAAAACAGATCTCTCGATACGGTGTGAAGCTGACTACTGGAAGCTCACATTAGATGATCTTAACAACAAACTAGACACTTATGGCAAAGAAATTCAAGAAAGAAAATTACGTAAATTTCGACGAGACGGGGCGCTAGAGGGCGCGCACGCAGTATGGCCGCGCTTCGGTGAGGCTCCTGCTGCCTGGACACATAATCCTACCATTATCCTGATTCCCCGATCACCCGCCGGACCGTGACCGGGTGTCCATGTGGCTGCTGGGCCCTGGCGGCTCCGGCTGAAGTTTTGGAGCCGAGAGCCCATCGAGGACGCTGGGAGACACGTTGGAAGCCCCGTCGGGCCGATAGCTGGGACGCAGTGGTGACGGCGGCCGGATTCTGTAACCACGCGAGCCCGGTGCTGCGCACGAGGCAAGTGGGCCCTGGCCTTCCCCCCTGGCCGAAGCGACCTCTGCTGAGGAGAACGAGGGGATTGCTTGCGGTGCCGGGTCGGCGGAGTGCGGAGCTGTGCCTGGCTTGACCCCCTCCCCCCCGGCTGCCGTGTGGATCCCCGAGGCCCTACGGCGAAGAACGGCTGACCTCCCTGTGCGACCCCGAGACTGGAGAAACTGTGTTGCCTGGCGGCTGGACGGGCCTCCCCCTCCTCCCGCTCCGCCTGGGCGCTGCGGCCCCCGCTGCCGGAGTTGACCGGGACGCGGACATTGCGGCGGGGCTATCGGGCCCTCCGGCGGTGCTGCTGGCGGACGAGTGATCTGCGGCGCGGGCCCGGACCTGGACGATTCCCCCTGCCTCCCTTCGCTGCGGCCTGGCGGCCCCCCCCCCTGTTGCTGCTACTCTGGGGTCCCAGGTGTGAGGGCTTCTCTGCGTGGGCTTGCGGCCTTCCCGTGCACTGGACCCACATCAGAGTGCTGGCTGCGCTGGCCCCTGTGGCTTTGTGACTTGTCGGAGAGCCTGCGGCGGGGCTATCGGGCCCTCCGGCGGTGCTACTGGCGGACGAGTGATCTGCGGCGTGGGCCCGGAACTGAACGATTCCCCCTGCCCCCCTTCGCTGCGGCCTGGCGGCCCCCCCCC
Source organism: Triturus cristatus (assembly GCF_964204655.1). NCBI lineage: Eukaryota > Metazoa > Chordata > Amphibia > Caudata > Salamandridae > Triturus > Triturus cristatus. The sequence continues at coordinate 69,028,346 of NC_140593.1, read as the reverse complement.
CCTGTTGGTGCTACTCTGGGGTCCCAGGTGTGAGGGCTTTTCTGCGTGGGCTTGCGGCCTTCCCGGATACTGGGCCCACATCAGAGTGCTGGCTGAGCTTGCCCCTGTGGCTTTGTGACTTGTCGGAGGGCCTGCCTCCGTCGCTGCGCCAAGGTGCACACCGGCGCCCACCGGGGCAGATCCCGTCCTGAAGACGACTCTGTGGTGTGGGCTGGTCCCCCACGACGAGCCCACGATGGGCAAACATGATGCTAAGCAGGCGAAACTGTCGTTCGCTGCCCCAGCTGCGAAGCCGGGGCTGCGGAGTGCGCCGGATGATGGAGGCGCACAGGCCCCCCCGGGGCTGGACGTGGACAAGGCCCCACCGCCGATAGATATGCAGCAAATGATGCGGGAAATGAGGCAAGGTTTCGCCACGGTGGTGGATAAGGTGGACCGCCTTACATCCCGAATGGATGCATACGCGCAGAAGATCGATGCCCATGAGGAGCGCCTTGCTGAGGCCGAACGGCGGATCTCGGAGACTGAAGATGCGACCGCATCCCACTCTACCCAGCTCAATAAAATGGATAATGTCCTGCGCATCATAGCTGCTAAAAATGAGGAGTTGGAAGCCCGCAGCCGGCGCAACAACATCCGCGTGGTGGGTGTGCCGGAGTCCACCAACACGGGGCGCATGGAGGACTATGTGGAGAGGATCTTCATCGCCTCAATCGGAGCAGACGCCTTCTCCAAGCAGTTCATCGTGGAGAGGGCTCACCGGTCACTTGGCCCGCGGCCACGTCCCGGCGCCCCACCCCGGCCCATCATCGCACGGCTCCTGAACTATCGCGACCGCGATGCTGCGCTGCGGGCTGCGCGGGCGAACCAGAACTTGTCCTTTGAGGGGGTCAACTTCACCGTCTTCCCTGATTTTACTCCTGTTGTGCAAGACCAACGTCGCAAATTTATTGATGTAAAGAAAAAGCTGAGAGCCCTCCAAATCGACTATGCACTACTTTACCCGGCGAAGCTACGTGTCACCCATCAAGCGAAGCAACACTTCTTCACGAATCCGCAGCAGGTGGAGGACTTTCTGAAATCCCTGCGGAAAGCACATCGAGACCGAATTGATGAACAAGATGCTGCCTCGGAGAACGAACATTGACTGCCCATTTGGGAACTAACGTGATTCCTGCTCTGCATTCCTGTGCCACCTTTCTGTGCCTTTCCCGTTTGCCCTCCCCTGTGAACCACTTGATGGGCTGTGTATTGACTGACTTACGGAGGCCCGGTTGCGTGCTGGACGGGGATCGGTAATGTATGCCAGGCACCACCCTACTCCCTCCCTCTATGACAATGGTGGGTTACGGGCAGACAAGGGTGGATCTGTGTGCCCTCTGGATGTCCCCTGTAGGGTGTACCCCCTGGACTCTATTGACTAAGTTGCTCCTGTTGAGCTTACTGAGGGTTCGATTGGGTGGGGGGAGGGTTGACATTCCTGGCGAGTTGGGGTTGCTTCAGTGGGTGGGGGGCGGGGTGCTGGGACGCGGGTTTCTGTGGGTAATCTTGCCCAAGTTGGGCTGTGGGTTTGTTTGGGGGGCGGCTGGGTGGGCCCTAGGGTCCAGGTGTTGGAGGGCTAAGCGCCTCACTTCCCTCTGTAGCCCGGCACTAGAGCCGGTTACTGCTGACCTGCTAGGACGGCCTGCTGGGTTAGGTTCAGGACCCGAGATGGTCCTTTATATTGTTGTTATGTTTGCTACAGCTGTGTACAAGACGCTGCCGCTCATGGAGCTATTCCAAACTTTTGCTGCCTTTTCGTGGCGTAGACCCCTGAGGGGGCGTGATGTTTACCCGTATATTAATGATACCTTCGACCTCGGCTTGAGTTGTGATGTGGACGGTGGAAAGCTTGAGACTAGGTGTGTGGTGCGTAGTGCAATTCGCGCATGCAGCGGATGGGGGGTGACTGGATGGGGCCCCTCGGCCGCTGCTCTTCCTACCTGTCCTGGTCGACCTGGCCGTGGGGGACACTGATTTGAATGTACTCACATGGAATGTTAGAGGCCTGGGGGACCCTAGGAAACGAAGGAACGTCCTCTCCTACCTAGATCGCCACGCTATACACATAGCGTTCCTTCAAGAGACCCATTTCCGGGCGCAGGCTGCCCCTACTTTCGCTAGCAGATGGGCGAAGTGCTCTGCCTTTTCGTCCTATTCCTCCTATTCCCGCGGGGTTGCTATATTAGTTAAACGGACTACCCCCTTCGTGCTGGCGGGTATGAAAAGTGATGCCCAAGGCCGATACTGCCTGATGTGGGGGAGACTGGGCCATAAAATGGTCACTCTGGCCTGCTGCTATGGTCCCAATGTAGACGACCCTGCCTCCTTCGCAGACCTCGGTGCGGATCTAATAGGTGTGGGTACGCAGCACCTCATACTGGGAGGAGATTTTAACGTTACGCTTGCCCCGGCGCTTGACAGGTCCCACCCGGCCCCGCATCATTACACACGGTCTCGTGAGATGCTTTTGGACATCATAGCAGAACATAGGCTGATTGACACGTGGAGACACCTCCATGTGGATGCCCGGGAGGGTACCCACTTCACGGCACAGGCGCGCTCCTGGGCCAGGCTCGATTACGTCTTCCTGACCCCGCAGTTTCATGCGGCGCTGACTGGAGCGCAACATCTTCCGCGTACATTCTCTGACCATGCGCCAGTGCGAGTCACGCTGCGGGCGGCGGAACTCGGCCCCCCTCTGGCGGCCTGGCGGCTGCAGCCCACGATCCTTCTCGATGCCCTTTTTCAAGAGGAGCTGCGGGAGGAGTGCTTGGCGTTCTTTGAGCGCAACAAGGACTCAGTGCAAGACGTTGAGACTATATGGGATGCTTTCAAGGTGACCCTCCGGGGCCTGTGCATTGCCAAAGGCTCAGGGGTACTGAAGAGCATTATGGCGCGCCTGCGCACCTTGGAAGATGACCTCCGGGCGCTAGAGATATCCCTTGCGACCAACCCTGACGACGCTGGGCTGGCAAGCATTCGGGACAAAATTTCCGAATACACCACGGAGGCCACTCGGGAGGCTAACTTTCGAGGCAAATACTGGGTGGCCCGGAGTTATGGAGAGGGAGAGAGGCCGGGGAAGGCCCTGGCTGCAACGATGAGGCTAGCACGACCGCCTAATACGATCATGGAGATTAGAGGAGGGGATGGCGCAAGGTACAGTGAGACCGCGCATATCCTCAATGAGTTTGTAGCTCACTATAGCGTACTCTACGCGTCCACTAGAGTTGGAGAACTCCAACTGCATGATTACCTTGACGATGTGTCCCTGGGGTGGCTAAGCGATGCGCAACGGGAGTTTCTGAGCTCCCCTTTTGAGCTTGATGAGGTGCGGGAGGCCATTATGCAGATGAGTTCAGGAAAAACCGCCGGACTCGACGGAATACCAATTGAATTCTACAAAACCTATATCGACTTTATGGCCCCGGTGCTGAGAGAAGTCTACGAAGATGCATTAGAAGTGGGGCATCTCCCCCCGTCGATGCGCATGGCCCTCATTACCTCGCTCCTTAAACCGGGGAAGGAGGCTCACGACTGTGACTCCTATAGGCCTCTCTCCCTCCTCAACTGTGATGTGAAAATTCTAGCCAAACTCATCGCCAATCGAATCAATTTATTGCTCCCCAACCTGATACTGCCTGACCAGGCCGGTTTTGTGCCAGGCAGAGCCACAACGCATAACCTGCGCACGTTCTTTTCGATCCTTAATTCCGTGCATGACGATCTGCCCATGGCCGCCGTGTTCCTAGACGCCACGAAGGCCTTCGACTCACTCGAATGGGACTACCTGTTCCAAGTTCTGGGGCGCATGGGCTTCCCGGCTATATTTATCTCGTGGATTAAATTATTGTATACTGCCCCTAGAGCCAAAGTCTTAGTGAATGGGAGGCTATCCTCTGACTTCCCCATTACCAGGGGCACCAGGCAGGGCTGTCCCCTTTCGCCGTTACTCTTTGCTCTGGCCATGGAGCCTCTAGCGGCCAAACTGCGGCAACACCATCGGGACAAGGCGTTGCGATGCTTCCAGAGGCAGATACTCGTATCCATGTATGCCGACGACATCACCCTCTATGTACGGGAGCCGGAAGAAAATCTCAACCCGATCCTCCGCGAATTCATTCGGTTTGGCGTGATCTCCGGCATTCAGATCAACTGGAGCAAATCTTGTATATTTCCCCTGACGGCCTCCACGAGCAGATTTGTGCCCGACTTCCCCCTTGCCTGGTGTGACGGGGACTTTAAGTACTTGGGCGTCCGCATTGAAAAAGACAGAGAAGAACTCATGAGGGCTAACTATGGGACGGCCATGTCCCGCATTACTGATTCCATCACTCGCTGGATCACCCTGCCCCTTTCCATGGCTGGCAGGTCCTCGCTGGTTAAGATGGTGATCTTGCCGCAACTACTGTACCTTTTCTTGAATATTCCCTTCTATCCTGGTGCTGTTTTCTTTCGACAGCTCCGCTCGGAGCTTACCAGACTAGTGTGGGGCGGGAAGTCCCCCCGGCTCCGGTGGGACGTCCTGACCAGGCCCTATGAGCAGGGTGGCTTCGGCATTCCTAACTTCGAGCTCTACTATCAGGCAGCCCAGGCACACTACGCTTACTACTGGCTGCGACAGCCCCGATACATGCCCCAACTAGCGGCGGAACATTGGTTGGCCCATCCCGTTCCCATAGAGGGTGCGCTGTACATTCCAGTGACAGGCAGAGATAGGACGCCCACGACATTGATCAGTACGGTTACTGCGTGGACTAAGCTGGCCGCCGCCCTAGAGCTCGACATGGTGTACACGCCGCTCCTGCCTCTTGTTTATCATCCCGACATGCCCCTGCTGCAGGAGACGGGCTTCCGAAAACTGCTTCGCTCTATTCACGTGACTACGTGGGGCGACCTGTACCACGACGGCACGTTCCGGTCCATGGAGCACATGTATGCCACCATTCAACCTACTCCCCTCGATGTCTTCTTCTACCTGCGCCTGCGGCAGGGGTTGAGGGCCCTCATGCCCTGCTTCCCCCAGGAGCCCCCACATCTGGCTCCGCTGCATCGTATACTAAGCGACGACACTCCAGCTAAACTGGTCTCCAAAATCTACCGCTCGGTCCACACCTCCTTGCAGGCGCCACGGTTAGCAGCGAGGGAGAAATGGGACCTGGAACTAAGTGTCCCGCTGACGGACAAACAGTGGCAGTTCTGCCTGATGCAGACGGACCGCGTATCCTCCAGTAGCCGCCTCAGGATTATCCATTATAAATACCTTCATAGGCTCTACTTCACGCCCGCCAGACTTCACAAATATCGGCTACGTGACAATGATAATTGCGACAGGTGCCAGGCTCCGGGTGCGGACTTTCTTCACCTGGCCTGGACGTGTGATGCAGTTCACCGCTATTGGTGCCAGGTGTTTGAGGCGCTCTCCAAGATGGTCGATACAGTATTACAGCCCTCCCCTCTCCTGGCCCTGCTGGGTTACGTAGAACCTATACAGGCGGCGCACCGTAAATTCATCGCACTGGCCTTTCTGCTTGCTAAAAGGAGGGTGGCGTGTCGCTGGGGCAGGGGCAGGGCCCCCAAATTTAAGGAGTGGATGAGAGATCTAGTTTACTGTCAGGATCAGATCCGCACGTACTCTGAGCTCATGCCGCCCAGGTCGCGGCCCACTGATATATGGGCCCCATTACAGTGTTATCTCCTTGCTGGGGCGGCGGCCTCGGATAGCGGCCAAGATGCTGAATGAGCGGGTGCCGACTGGTGCGGCGGCTGGGGATGCTTGCTCGAGATCTGGTCTAGGATGTGTTGGCATTGATTGCGCTTGTGGCGTGGATCTCCTCTCTGTTCTATGGGAGAGTGTGTCGCTTTGGAGGGCGTGATGTGGGTGCTGCCCCCCCCCCCCCCTTTCCCCCCCCCTCCCCCCCCCCCCCCCGGAGGGGTAGATACTCCCTGCAATGATCTCTTGGGCTCAGCACTTTGGCTACTGTTTTACAATGAGGACTGTATTACTACGGAGGTGTATGGCTAGTGCTGCAATGGCTATATATTTTTGCATGTCATTGAGGTGGATTTTTATCTACCTTATTGACACTTTCGGGTAGTGAATGTCCATAGCTAACTAAGCACCCGAATTCTATTTCATATACACCCAGTTATTTTACGCCTCTTTAACTTATCTGCTGACAAATGTGTGTGTTTTTTTTTGATGTGCAGGTCTTTTCCTTTTCAGGACCACCACTACCCTCTTTCAGGACTGTATTGATGATCAAGTCACTCACCGTACAGAATCTGTCTCCGCTACATTTGTCCTTCCTTTTTTGTACCGCCCCCATTGAAATGTGCGCACAATGGCGCCTCTGTACCACAGCTGTATGTTTATTTTTTTGTTTTAACAAAACTTGCAAAATAAAAATTTAAAAAAAAAAAATTTCGACGAGACACCATCGATTATAAATTGAATGAGGTGTACACTTGGGCGGAAGTATACGCTCGCAGACAACCCTACCAAAAACCTCATTCCTCCTCTCAAGAGTCAGTGGTATCTGATCGCGAACTAGATCCTGCCAGGGTTCCTATCAACACACAATCAGAACCTACAAGTGGAGAGGACCAAGCTACATCAGCAGCTCCTCAACCTTCCACATCTCAGTCACAATCGGCTTCTTTTTTAGAGAGCGGCCAAACTGCTGGTCGCCCACCAGATTTAAAAAAATCAGGAGGGGCAAAAGAAGGAGACATCAGGAGTACGAGGAGCAGAAAAGTCTTGTAATCAATATTTCTTCCATTCAACTTACACCCAGCCAATTGACAGTTCTTAACAAAGGGACATCTTTTGTACCAATATACCAGACTAACTCTTTTGAACTTGAGGTTGCGGTGTTTAAATTCATGAGGAACATACGCTTGAGACATTTTTTTACCAACGTTGTTCCCAGTACACCAAGTTTAGACGTCATTGAAGAAGATCACGACTCTGAATTGAGCAAGTTCAGACCGAAAAGCGTGTTTATGGCACCAGTCACGCATAAGACACTAGACACTTTTGAGACACTTATCCGCAAGGATATGTCTCAACTGAAATTTCATGCACCTACCACCACTAATTTTAAAAAACACGAGACCGCCATCATACGTCACTTGGCTAAAGACAACAGATTAGTATTTCAGATGGCTGATAAAGGAGGAGCACTAGTGATTATGGATAAAATTATGTATGATCACAAAGTAGAGTCACATTTACAAGATCCTGATACGTATTTGAAACTAGAACAGGATCCTACCACCAAGATCATGGATACTTTGAAACACATATTAGACCACGCGGAGGAAATGTCGTGGATTTCTCCTAAAGTCCGCAGTTTCCTATCAGTCACACATCCCAGAAGACCATCATTGTACATGTTGCCCAAAGTTCATAAAAACTTACATGATCCTCCATTCCGCCCCATAGTTTCGGGGTGCGAGTCTCTGTTTACACCAGCAGGACAATTCATTGATCACTTTCTCCAGAAATTTGTACAATCTTGGAGAAGCTATGTGAAGGACACCACACATTTTTTAAATCTTTTGAACACAGTAATGGCACGCTTTTCTTCATCTTGGCTTTTGTGTACCATAGATGTCACATCTTTATACACATCCATACCTCTCTCAGAGGGCATTGACGCGTGCGAATGGGCGCTTCTACAATTACCAGAATTGGCAACCGACAAGGTATTCATTCTGGAATTGTTAACTTTTTGTCTCCAACACAGTTATTTCAAATGGCATGATGAGTACTACCTTCAGATCAGTGGTACCAGTATGGGTTTTTCTGGGGCACCAGCGTATGCCAACACTTTCATGTCCAAATTTGAGCATGATCATATTTTTAACAACAATGAATGGCAAACGAACCTTGCATTCTATGTGCGTTTCATTGACGACATATTTCTGATTTGGATTGATTCACGAGCCAACCTTGAATTCAAAATCCAAGAACTGAATGAAAAAAACAGCCGGATCAAATTCACGCACAACATCAGCACAGAATCATTGTCATTTCTTGATGTCCTCATCACCAAGACAAGCAATTCCTTCGTAACTTCAGTATTCTCTAAACCCACAGACAGGAACAACTTGCTGCTGTATTCGAGCTTCCATCCCCCTTCTCTATTACAGAATTTGCCTTTTTCACAATTGTTACGCACCAAAAGAATTACATCAGACCCCAACCAGCTAGAAAAAGCTCTCTCTGAGCAAAACTTGAAGTTTCACGAACGGGGTTATCCTGAACAAGTTCTCAAAAAAGCAGTGGACAAAACTAATCTTAAAGATCGCAGTGAGTTACTTAGATCTCAGCCCACGAGCAGCCAAAACAGACAAGTTTTCGTCTCTAAATATTCTATCACGTCTCCTGCAATAAGTAAAATCATCAAAAAGAGGTGGGAGATACTACAACAAGAACCAGACTTCAATGGTTTATTCCAACAGCAACCCTTGTTCGCATACAAGCGGAGTAGAAATATCAAAGAACTGTTGAAACAACCAGCAGCAACAGCTATTACACCATTCTCAGGGATGCAGAAATGCTACAATTGCGTGAACTGCAATAATGTTATGCAAGGTAACATCATCAACCACCCACACACCGGGAAATCCATTAAACTCAAATACAGTGGAGACTGTAATAGCTTGAATGTTATTTACACCATTAAGTGTCCATGCGGATTGCTATATGTGGGCAAAACATCGCGCAAAACCAAAATCCGCATATCAGAACACAAAAGTACAATTCGCACAAAGAATCAAAAATCACATTTAGTACTACATTGGATGGAACATCAACATACCATAGCACAACTAAAATTTACAATTCTTGAAATGGTACCTTTTAACACTCACTCAGACACAGCCAAACTACTGGCCCAAAGAGAGGTATGGTGGGTTAAATTTTTAAATACATTGGTACCAGCAGGATTGAACGATAAATTGGAACTTGTGTGCTTTTTGTAACCAGTATAGATCATGGGAATTGTATTCTCAATGGATGTGTATAGATTGTAAGTACTGTCCTCACGTTCTCTTGGTTTTAGGATCTATTTTCATCTTATAATTTCACTACTAGCTGAGCAACATCTTATCCTCTAGTCACTTCGTTTTTTACATTTTTTCCACATTTTGCACATTTTATTTTTTATTCTCACCAATTTTTGGCAAGGTATTATCACATCAGTTCTTTTTTCAACTCCCCATAGGACCCGGATCACTGAGAATTCATATTTCTTAGATTTCACATATAGTACGCCATTTTGGATTGGGCATACTATTCTTTTAGCAACCACAGCACCAGTCTCCTGGCCGTATTTGTGTAGAAGCATGTCTACACTTTTTCTGCTTCTCAGGGTCAATCAGTGTTCATTTACATCACATCACAGAATACAGAGTCACATTGGCTTGGCAAGTACAAAGGAGCACAGTTCTGCTATCACGTGGCTTTGAGCGCCATCACAGCATGGGTTGAGTTAATCACAACCTCATAGTTACCGATTACGCTGTAACATCTACAGCTGAACACACTTCATGTTCCGTGAACCTGCCAACAGGTTCACGGCAGTTTTAGCGCGCCATCTTCAGATGGATTCAACTTTTATCAGGCTAACAGGGATCTCAGTCCTTCTTCAATTTCAGCGGCTTGCGCATGCCTCGCACATCCGTCTATAACAGTCCGGAAGTGTTTGAATACAAGATGGGCGAGCGCGTTTCCACACGGAGCTCGTCTTCACATTTCAGAGCTTTGAAGAGTTTCGAAGGGCTACGCGAGGTAGGCATATTTATACCACAGCCAGCGGTAACTCAGCGTGTTGCTAGATAGGTTTGGGGCTTTATGTGAGGGGAGCAGGCATCTTGAGTTATTCCGTTTTTTGTCTACAGGCTGTTTTCACGTGATCTAAGGAAGGCTTGTTTTTTCGTGATTCCCATACCGAGTTGTCCTTGGCACACTCTGAGGTAAATATGGTGACTTCCTTTGACATGACAGTGTAATTAAACGCTATTGTACCGTGATATAGCGATTTTATCACATCACATTGCCATTTTCTGTACATAGGCTATTGCAAAGATCTGAAGCAGACCCCAGCACTGCTACGCATTTTTTCTCCCTTTGACTGCATTAGGAGAAGCTTGAGACCATTTATCTTGAAATGCTAAACTCGACAGTTTTCACGTAAGGGTTCTCTTATATGCATTTTTCACTGGGCTTCAGGTGGTCTTCATCGTTTCACTGGATCAAAACCATTAACCGTGGCGTGTAGTGGTCAATTTTTGGAATCTATTATGTTTTTTCATATCTGGCTTCTTAAGCTAATACACCCACGCACAGGTTTATTTCTCTACTTTAACCTCACTTTCGGTGCATGTGTAGGACAAGTGCAGGCACGATCAGACCTCTCTGGAAAGTTAGACGATGTTATCAAAAAAACAAATTTCTAATAGAAATGTAATTCAGGTAGACATTCGTTTATTCTATTACATGTTGCAAAATGTATTCAATTTTTTCTTTTATACACAGGCCCCTGAAGAAGGGATTGCTGTAAATCCCGAAATGCATTGGGCTATCTTCAACATCTACTGTCATGCTGCATAACATTTTGGAATTTTGTATCTGCATTGTTCAACGTGTATTTACAAGGAATTCATAATTATTGCTCATTTATAATGTATATTCATTACATCATTGATGTCAATATTTTGTTTACTTTGTGGGTTTGGAGGCTCATGAAATCCTCGGCGGGCGTGACGTCAGCGAGGTCACATAAGCCCCACCCCGGCGCGCTGACGTCAGTTTTCTTCTTTTCCGCGTGCAACGCGGATCCGGATCGTGTCCCTGGCCTATTTCGGGCCTTCTTTTTCCGCTTTTAGGTGCTTTTCTTGAGAACAGTGTGCGAATACCTTCGGGCTTTAAGACGTGCTCGTCTTGCGCGCGCCAGATGTCGGCGACGGATCTTCACCCCATCTGCATGTGGTGTTTGGGGGAGCACCATGACTCCACGGACTGCGAGGCCTGTCAGCAAATGAAGCCAAAGTCCCGGCGGGAGCGCCGGATGAAACTCCTTTCGGCGCGCATGTCCCGGTCGGCAGCGGCGCCACGCCCGTCCCCCACAGAAGGCTTCAAGACCCACCGCTTCTGTCTCCGACATCGTCCCTCTCCCAGGCCGCAATGGCGTCGCTCACCTGTTGGTAAGTGTGGCAGTTTGTCCCCTGGGCCCGGTACCCGGCCTGTTGGGGGTGCGGGTTCTCTGCACGTGGTGTGGCCCCGCGTGTCGCCACCCTATCCGCCGTTCCCCGGCGCGGGGGCGACCAGAGCCCAGATGGAGGCCTATGCAGCGGCCTTGAAGGCCTCTTTGGCTCTTCTCCTTCTCTTCCTGGGACGTCTGCGGATCCCTTGCCGCGTGCGGGGACTTCTGCGGCGTCGCCGGCGGCTCCAGGTTTGGCTCCAGGTTCTGAAGTGGTGGTGCCGTCGGGGTTCCCTCTTTCGGACCACGGCGCCTCTGCCTCGCCGCAAACCCCCGCGGGGGTCCCTGTGGTGTTGCGGGAGGTTGCCGGGGCTCGGGGCATGTCCTCGAGCCCCCTTCGGTCCTCTGGGCAGGCGGCGGCCTTGTCCGAGGCCAAGGTGACGCCGCTCAGGCGCCAGCGGCTGCTGGCCCTGGCAGCGCTGCAGGGGCCGGCTAGGGGTCAGGGCGTGTCCCCGGGCCCTCCTCGTCCCTCCACGCCGGCGACTGCCACGTCAGTCGAGTCAACGTCTTTTCCGCACCTTTCTTTAGCCGCCCCGGCTCCAACCCAGCCACGGTCTCCTGTGCCGTGCGTTGTGGCGGAGGTCGTTCCGGCGTCCCCTTCGGCGCCGGTCGACGTTGACCTGAAGCCGGTCGCTGACTCTACAGCTCCGGGCCGGCGTGGGGTTGTTGATTCGTCTTCGGACGCCCCCTCTTTTCCATAGGTTCGGCGGTTGTTGATTTCATCTTCTCCGGAGACGGGTCGCCACGTCGTGGCTTTTTCCCCGGCGTCTTCTAAGGACGGCTCTACGCCGCGCCCGCAGTCTTCGCCGGAAGCACCTCAGGTTCCCCATTCCTTGGTCCACCTTCCCCCTTTCCGGGCTTGGCCTTTCCTTCCTCCGGTTGGTCTGGGGGACGGCCGCCTTAGCTTGCAGCCGTCGCCCACAGAGGAACTGCTTTCCCCGCCGTGGGGCCCTATGGAGGCGAGTGCTGCCTTCGCTCGGGCTGTTTCCACGGCTGCGGGAATCTTGCGCATGGGCGATCCAGCTGCCCATTTCCCCACGGATCATCTTCTGGAGGTCCTCCATCAGGGTTCTGGTGCTGCTTCTTCCCTTCGAGGCTTCGCTCCACACTTCTCTTTTGGGGGCGGCCCACCACGGGGGACTCCCAACTTCTGCACCACCACCGTCCTGCGCCGCATGATTCTGTCTGTCTTTCTCTCCACCTCTCTACCAGGGGCCCTCTTTTACAGACTGTCTTTCCCTCCCTGCCATCGGTGTTGTCTCCCACGTCACGGGAGGCCTGCTGGTTAAATTCCTGGGAGCGCAATATCTTCGCCTCCACCTTTGCGGGCCCTTAACACTCTTTGTGTATTGGCTAGGGCCACTTCTTGCTTGTGGGATTCGGCGGAGTCCCTTATGTCTGCCGCTTCTCAGGAGGGTGTCTGTGTTGATCTGAGGCACCATGTGTTGGATGGCCGGGAGCTGGTGGCATTTATTCTTCGCTCGGCTCTGGACATTTAGGAGGTGCTTGGTCGTACCATGGCTTCTTCAGTGGCCCTTCGTCGGCATGCCTGGCTTCGGGATAGTGTGTTCCCGGAGAACGTTAGGGAACGGCTGGTGGACCTTCCCTTTGATGGCACTCTTTTGTTCTACGCCCCTGCGGATTCTGCCATTCAGAGGTTTCTTGCGGGGCTTCGTCCGCCTCCTCCGCAGTGACCTGTAAGCCGGTCTGTGTTTTGGGAGGTGTTCTTCCGTTGTTTTCCTAGGGCCTTGTAGCAAGTAGCCCTGGTTGTGTGTTCTGTGTGGTTGATGTGCCTTCAGGTCCTTTTGTTAGGACTTTGGTGCGGTTGGCTGCTGGTCCGGCCCTTTTTTGACTTGTGGTTTTGGTTGTTGGTAAGCCGTGTAGGCCCTGAGATTAGGCCTGTGTATTCTTTATTGGCTGATAGGCAAGCCGTCTGTGGTGTTCTCCGCAGGTCTTTCTGTTTGTCCTCTGCTGCGGAAACCTTTTCCTAAGAGGGTTCCCATGTTCTGGGACGTAACATGCCCTATGTGGGGTAGTGGTAGCTATTATATAGCTCTATCATGTGCTGGGGAGGTGTGGTCGTTCTTTGGGCTTCTGCTCTCCGTGGCGTCACGGTATGTGGCAGGTGTGCTCTTCTTGCTGATGGTTTAGGAGTGGCTTGCGTTGCGCCCCGGTCTGTCCTTCTCCTGGAACGCTGTGTCACTAGCCTAGTCCGGCCTGCTGTCTGCGGCATTGCGTTGTAGCGGTTGTGCACTTCTGTCCGCCTTGGTCCTCTGTCTGATGTTCCGAGGGGGGACTGGTTTCCCTGGTCTTTGTTCGTCCCCCGTCTTTCTTTCTGCCTGGTTCCACTTAATTTGTGTGTCAGTGTGTGCTGGCCCCTCCCTTGGGGCATGTCCTGGCCCTTCTTGGCCCTTCCTGGCCTCTGCCTTTGTCTGGTGTCTAGCTTGTCCTGGGTGCAATGTTCCGTGGTGTGGTCTGCTGCTGGCTGTGCATGCCGGTGCAGGCCTGTTTGTTCTACTACTCCATTGTGTCCTTTGATGTATTCTCTTGTGCCTTTCTTCTTCCATCTGCACTTTTGGCGGTGCAGCCGTCCCTGCCTTGTCCGCTGCTTGCGGCTGGGGTGTGTACAGCTCTTTCTGTCACTGTGTATGTGTTTCTTCAGGTGGGCCCTGCCTCCGGTTCTACCTCTTCTCCCAAGGGGTTGAAGTGGTCCTTGTGTTCCTTGAGGCTTTTCGGGTGTTGTCTGCACCTGTGGGGTGTGGGGCAGTTCTCCCTTGGTTGGGCTTAGGATTTCCTGGCCTTTCCCTTCTTGTCCCTGTAACGTGTCCCCTGCTGGGGCCCTGTGTCTCTCCTGGTGGGAAGGCTCTCTCGCAGGCCCTCCTCCCTTCTGGGTATGGCTAGGGTATCTATTCTACGTTAAGGAATCTGCAGCTAGTAGTCTCTGTCAGATGTACAAGTTACTTACCTTCGGTAACAATGTATCTGGTAGAGATGATTCTAGCTGACGATTCCTTCACGACCCACTCTTCCTCCCCATTCTGCGAGGACTCTCTGCTTGGGTTTCTGCAGTCGCCTCCCTCTGGGTGACTTGCCTTCTGTGGGTGTCCTCTTTGTTTTCTTCCGGTCAGGCATCCCTCCAGCTGGTTTCTTTCCAATGTGAGGGCCTACTTTTGCTCTTTCCCTCTGTTGTTCGAGTTTCTGATCCCCACTCGGTCTTCTTCATTAGGGGTCCTTTTACCTGTTATTTGACTTCCTACTCCTTTCAGAGGTTATGGCCCTCCTTGGCACTGTAGTCTGCGGATGGATTACCTGTCCTTTGACCTCCTACTCCTTTCAGGATGTATGGCCCTCCTTGGCATTGTGGTCTTGGGATGGATTGCTGTTGCTCCTCTGTTCCGGGCTTGTGGCCCTTCCCCTTGTGGTTGCAGGCTCTCTCTCTCTCTCTTTCTGTCTTGGTGCTTTCACATGCTTGAGCTTCCAGGAGGGCTCTTGGCTTGGCTTGCAAGGTGGTTCCACGGAGTGGTGCTTTGCGCTTTTCTTGCTCCAGCTTCGCTGCTCTGGCCTTCTGGTGCTTTACTGCCACCTGGTGCTTTCGCCTTGGCTTGCACAGTTGTCCCTCAGAGTGGTGCTCTGCTCTTTTCCTCCTCTGGCCTGATGTTGTCGCCTTCTGATGCCTTGGTGCCACCTGGGGTTGTTTCTCACCTTTTGTTTCTCATTATTTTGTTTCTCTGGTATTTTCGCACGTTGTTCCCATGCTTTGTTGTGATGGCTCCTCGTTGTGGCGCGGAAAAATTCCCCGAAGCAAACTGACGTCAGTGCGCCGGGTCGGGGCTTATCTGACCTCGCTGATGTCCTGCCCACGGAGGACGTCGGGCGGAGTTGCGTGGTACCGCCCCCCGGCGTGCAGAGATGCTGGGCAAGAAAGTTTTCCGGGTCCAGTCTCACGCCTGGGGATAATTCTATGTTAAGGAATCTGCGGCTAGAATTGTCTCTACCAGATACATCGTTACCGAAGGTAAGTAACTTGTACTTCCGGGACAGCTGGGCTTCTCATGAAGTGGGTCTCAGGGGTGTCGAAGTCCCTTGATGGGTGCTTTCTTCCTGGGCATTTGGAGTCTGGATTGGTGTCCTCTTCTCGGTGAATGCTATAGGGTCCGGTACCCTGGGTATTGGTGCGGCATGGCTCCGGTAAATCCTGATGTCTCCAAACTTGGTGGGGGGGACAGAACTGACCCTCCTTAGCTGGTTACCAAACTCTACACCTTCCCGTAGTGCTAACATTTCCTCTATCGCCGACACTAAACTTCACCCTTGCCCTAATCCTACTCCTTACCCTCTGCGTCTAACCCTGACCCTAGCTGTAATCCAAACCCCATAGATCTTCCCATAGCACTGACGTTTATCTAAGCGCTGGCACTAAACTTCATCCTTACCTCACTCCTCACCCTTTCAGTCAGACCCTGACCCTAGCTGTAACCCACCTCTAACCCAAACCCTACACCCTCCCGTAGCATGGTCAGTTTTTATAGCACCGCCACTAACCTTCTGCCTTACTCTAGGGATGGGAGGCCTAGATTTACAGGCCAGTCAGAGGGTTGGGAGTTGGACTCTGCTCCTACCATCACCAGGATCTCAGTTCCTGCTCGAGAATCTCTTCCATTCCTTGTAAAGCGTGGTCCAGGCACAGGTGATGATCATGACTGGGAGATCCATTTGTAGTGGGAGGAGGAATGTCTTCAACCCTCAGCCAGCCAGGCTCAGGGTGGTGTTAAAAAAAACTTTTTTTTTTTTCAGGGCAAGGCCTTGCCATCTCTTCCTCGATCGGGGGGTTTAACGTGGTGCTTGAGGTCTGCAATGGAAAGTGGACCGGTTTCCTGAACTTTGCAAAGTTTAAACTTATAAAACGTGAAAAAAACACAAAAATGTATTTTGCAGGAGATGAAACATATGTAGAAGGAGAAAATAAAGTGTTTCTTGGAACTTTTTCAGCAAAAGCTGTTTTCTTTTTTTCTGGAAGCTTCGTCCTCAAGTTCAAAACGTTGAACTCCCAGCATAATTATAATTCTCTAATCACCTAATATTCCCTTTTTTAGAGCACAGAACGCTGATGGCACTTTACAATTATCAGTCAACCAGTTAAATGGAACTTTAGATTTACAGAAAATTCGAGCTGTTAATTTCTAAGTGCTGCTGTCAGCTAGGGGTAAAGAGCAATTACTGGCAAATGTACATAAGGAAAGATCGTAGTTTGTATTTTTCTTACTTTTCTAAATTTTCTATTAATTGCCGTGTTTCTAAGTTGACAGCAGTGTTCAGCTATCACCACTTCACCTTTTCTGCGTTATTCAAAACTACAGGTTACAGCCTGACTTCCTTGTTTACCTTCGTCTAGTCCATATAAACCACTGTCCCCAGTAGAATGAAGACATATTTCTGGTCTGTGCTAACCGCTTCAGTAAGGGGCCAGTGTGGGCCTGACAGTTCACAACCAAAAACATGCCCTTTCCAAGTGAGCTACAAAAAGTGATGGATGGAATGCTTGAATTAATCTCAGCTGCTGATGATCACTCTGGCCGCAGTCCACCGCTGTATGTTTTTGCCCACCATCCTGCCTCAGATTAGACCCAGGGATTTTCTAATCCTCCTTGGTCCGGCTCCGTTAAGACCAGTCCAGCCTGAGCTGCCAAACCAGGTCCTCTCTGAACGGGAACACAAGCAAGCCTGGGCTGCTTTCAGCCTATCTAGCCCTCTGCACTCTGGTGCAGCTTGGTTCCAGTAGCACAGTGAGCTGCGTCTGGGTATGCCCATCGCACCCAGGGGATCACAATGATAAATACAGAAAAGGTGATGGGTGGAGGCAATCTTAGTCTCTAGTAATTACTCGGGCCCACATCAGAGTCCTCGTTTTTTTCATACCTTGCCATGTCATATGATGATCAGCATTGGTCCTGCTCCAATAGGCACAGTCTATCCCGGACCGCTGGGCCAGGCCATCTCTGAACCAGAACACAAGCAGCCCAAGGCCAGGGTTGGCCTAGTTCGGCCTCTTTAGTCGGATGCAGCTTGGGTACAGTGGTACAGTGAGCACTGGACCCACGTATTTTTGTGTTTTAATTATTTCCCAAATGAAAGCACCATAACTCGCTTCTTGCATCTTAGTAATTTCTTGTCCAGTCTTTTTGTTATGCTCACATAGATCTGACTGTTGTGTTTGGTGCAAGGATTTCTGAAGCTCCAGGCATACTTAGTTTGCTATATGGGAACTCCTTCTCTAGCAAGGACTTCCGTTGCAATCTGGCATCTTCGAGGGGTGGCCCCTGAAGGCGTCTTTCTGTAGTGACCTTAATGCAGGGCTGACCCAGTCGGTTGCTGGGGGTGATCTTGGAGGGGTCTCCATGGAGCACAAGAAATAGATATTCTACTAATGGGGGTAATGGAACAGCTTGTGGACGTTAATATTGACACGACCCCAAACTGTCTGTGCCCAACCATCGGTCCCGTGTTAACATATGTTAATTTATGTGCCCGCAGCCCCTGCTTCTCCCACAAATTCAGTTTTCTCTGTGTGCAGCGGTCATTAATCCAAACAAGTGGAGGTGGCAACTCTAGTCGCTTCTGCTTCCAATAGAGCCGGTAACTGCTTGGAGGTAGGAGTTCCGCAGTCTCTTATCTCCTTGCTTCCTTTGAGGCTAGAAACCATGTGTTTTCCACTGATAACCCTGTGAATATTAATGCTTTGCTTCTGTAACAACCAGTCCGGTCCTCACCAACCTCAATTTTCTTTCTTTCAGGGAATATTCAGGACGTCATTTTGAAAGAAAAGCTGGAGAAGGAAGACGACATCCTGGTGTCCCTGGCTGGATTGAAGCAGGTAATTAGAACCTCGTAAGAGAAAATCAAAACCCTTCGGAGGTGTATAGGACACTGTAAGAGTGAATAAAGAACCCTCCATTGTTCAGCTTTTAAGAGGAGTGTCGAAAACTGCACGAGTGAATAAAAACCCTTCCATTGGTCGACCCTGAAGACGTATGTAGAATATCGTGAGAGTGAATAATGACCCATCCATTGGTCAGCGCTTAAGAGGGATGTGGAACACCGTGAGAGGGAATAAAGACCCGTCCTTTGGTCAGCTCCTAGAAGGTATGTATCACACCATGAGAATGAATAAAGATCCATCCGTTGGTCAACTCTTGGAGGGTATGTAGAACACCGTGAGAGCAAAACAAGACCCATGCATCGGTCATCGCTTAAGAGGTATGTAGAACACCGTGAGAGCGAATAAAGACCTGTCTGTTGTTTAGCAAATAAGATGTATGTAGAACACCATGAGAACGAATAAAGATCCGTCCGTTAGTCAGCTCTTGGGGGTGTGGGGTATGTAGAACACTGAGAGCGAATAAAGACCCATCCGTTGGTCAGCTCTTAGAAGGTATGTATAACACCGTGAGAGCGAATAAAGACCCGTCCGTTGGTCAGCTCTTGGGGGGGCATGTAGAACACTGTCAGAGTGAATAAAGACCTGTCCATTGGTCAGTTCTTAAGACGTATGTAGAACACCGTGAGAGCGAATAAAGACCCGTTCATTGGTCAGCTCCTAGAAGGTATGTAGAACACCATGAGAATGAATAAACATCCATCCGTTGGTTAGCTATTAAAAGGTATGTAGAATAATGTGAAAACAAATACAGACCCGTCCGTTGGTCAGCTCATTAAAGGTGTGTAGAACACTGTGAGAGCGAATAAAAACCTGTTAATTGGGCACCTCTTGAAAGGTATGTGGAACACAGTAAGAGTAAATAAAGACCCGCCCATTGGTCAGCTCTTAGGAGCTATGTAGAACACTGTAAGAGTCAATAAACACCTGTCCATTGGTCAGCTCTTAAGACCTATGTAGAACACCGTGAGAGCGAATAAAGACCCGTCCGTTGGTCAGCTCATTAGAGGTGTGTAGAACACCGTGAGAGCGAATAAAGACCCGTCTATTGGTCAGCTCATTAGAGGTGTGTAGAACACCGTGAGAGCGAATAAAGACCCGTTCTTTGGGCACCTCTTAAAAGGTATGTGGAACACTGTAAGGGTAAATAAAGACCTTCCCATTGGTCAGCTCTTAGGAGGTATGTAGAACACTGTAAGAGTGAATAAACACATGTCCATTGGGCAGCTCTTAAAAGGTATGTACAATACTAAGAGAAAATAAAAACCACTCCGTTGGTCAGCTCATTAGAGGTGTGTAGAACACTGTGAGAGCGAATAAAGACTTGTCCATTGGTCAGCTCTTAAGACCTATGTAAAACGCAGTGAGAGCGAATAAAGACCCGTATATTGGGCCCCTCTTAAAAGGTATGTGGAACACTGTAAGAGTAAATAAAGACCCGCCCATTGGTCAGCTCTTAAGAGCTATGTAGAACACTGTAAGAGTCAATAAACACCTGTCTATTGGTCAGCTCTTAAGACCTATGTAGAACACCGTGAGAGTGAATAAAGACCCGTCCGTTGGTCAGCTCATTAGAGGTGTGTAGAACACCGTGAGAGCGAATAAAGACCCGTCTATTGGTCAGCTCATTAGAGGTGTGTAGAACACCGTGAGAGCGAATAAAGACCCGTTCTTTGGGCACCTCTTAAAAGGTATGTGGAACACTGTAAGGGTAAATAAAGACCTTCCCATTGGTCAGCTCTTAGGAGGTATGTAGAACACTGTAAGAGTGAATAAACACATGTCCATTGGGCAGCTCTTAAAAGGTATGTACAATACTAAGAGAAAATAAAAACCACTCCGTTGGTCAGCTCATTAGAGGTGTGTAGAACACTGTGAGAGCGAATAAAGACTTGTCCATTGGTCAGCTCTTAAGACCTATGTAAAACGCAGTGAGAGCGAATAAAGACCCGTATATTGGGCCCCTCTTAAAAGGTATGTGGAACACTGTAAGAGTAAATAAAGACCCGCCCATTGGTCAGCTCTTAAGAGCTATGTAGAACACTGTAAGAGTCAATAAACACCTGTCTATTGGTCAGCTCTTAAGACCTATGTAGAACACCGTGAGAGTGAATAAAGACCCGTCCGTTGGTCAGCTCATTAGAGGTGTGTAGAACACCGTGAGTGTCTAAAAACCCGTCCGTTGGTCAGCTCATTTGAGGTGTGTAGAGCACCGTGAGAGCGAATAAAGACCCGTTCATTGGGCACCTCTTAAAAGGTATGTACAACACTGTAAAAAGTATTTAAAAGAGTGATTAAAGACCTGTCAATTGGTCATTTTGAAGAAGGTGCATAGAGCAAGCATTTTTAGAGAGTTTGAAGATGATCCCATAGAGCCTCAAAATGATGAGACAATCCTCATGTCTGGCTGGTTTTACACAGGTACTTTAGCATAGTAAGAGAGATTGAAGACAACCTCCTGGTGTCTTTAGTCAATTTGGAGCAGGGTCATTTACCTTTGTTAGAGGAAATGAAGACATCTGTTATAAAGCAGGCACATGAAGTAAAGTAAATAAAGGAATATTCTGGTGTTGCTGGTCTGAAGTGGGTGCCTAGAGCATCTTAAGAGGGAATGGAGATGGCACGATGAGTGTGGCTGGCCTTCTATCAGGATGTGAGAGTAAAGTCAGGTATTCATTTACCACTTAACACTGTTTTCTGAAAAAACACATATTATTCCTTTAAAATGGGGTTGAACCTCACTGTATCCACTCCTAATTACAGTGACTAAAGGAATGTAGGGTAGCACAGGTAACTAGAAGGATTTTCCCAGGTTCACACAGTTAGTCAAGCCAAGAAGCCAGAATGACAGCTTGGATCTCTTGGTCGTGTAGTTGGCAATTTTTTCAGCCCTGCAGATTCTTCCTTGTGCTGGTTCACAGAAGCCGAAAAGTTAATGTAAGTCTCTGGGATATGTTAGGACTTTGGGGCTAGGTCAGGTATTTATTGCTAGGGTAGACATTCAGGGTTAGATTTTTGTGTCTGCCCTAAGGGTCAGGGTATACTCTCAGTTCTAGGGTAGGACCTCTGGTTTAGGCTTTTGGGGTTAGTGTAGGTCATCAGGGATAGTGTATGTCCCTGGTCTTAGGGCAGGTCCTTGCGCGTATGCCTTCTGGATTAGGGTAGGTGTTTGGCGTATATACATTCATGTCTTGGTCCTCGTGGTGTTTGTTACTTCCAAGATCATTCTTCTCCCTGTATTTGTCTCCAGCAGTCACATTTATCCCACAATCTCTGGTTCAGATAGCCAACGTTGAAGCACAAGATACAGCTTGTTCCTGGCCCTCTTGGCCTTCGGAGCGGGTCTCTATGTATTCAGCTATGGCTTGGATTCGGAAGCATGGGAGGCCACAGAGTAAAAAAACCATAGGCTATAAGAACACGAAACACTAAAAATAACAAATATCGACAATAGGAAGAATATCTCCCTACATAATGTCAACATCCACTGATCCCAGTATTCAGCAGTAGTTACCAAGCACACATGGACTGGAGTTGGAATAGTAAATAAACCCATATTTACAATAGATAGGAAGTACATTTGGATGAATTTAGGAATTTAAAATAATTCATCAATTTGATAGGGAGATGTAGAACAGAGGTGGATATTTGACAGTGTATAATTGTGAGTCTGTTATAATAGTCTATAGAAACATGGGTTCTGAGTGTTCCATGCTATGTTGATTGGACTGTTCTCTGGTCATGAATCTGTGGGTTGTGAAGAGAAACGTCCATAGCGGAGAAGCCACAGCACTCTTTTGACCTCTTCTCTTGAGTGAAGAACGGCGGTCTGTTCATATCTTGCATTCGGAGCACCATCACCCTGAAATGGACTGAGGCTGGAGCGTTCCCCTCAGACCATGGCCTAGAGCAGAGGTCTTCAAACTTTTTATGCCAAGCCCCCCCCAGACAATATTTTTTAGGCGTGGAGACCCCCCAATCACAGCAGTTGGGATTTAGCATCTTTGGTAACCATTTTTACCCTGAGGTGTTATCTGAGAACTAGTTTTCACAATATCGAAACATTATCACTGTTTTGTAAATCTAAGATTTGTGAGTTGTAAATCTGGCCAAAAATCACAGAACTCATGCAACACCATTTGAAGGGAAACTTTCTTTTGAGTGAAAACTGCCACAAGATCCTTGCATGCAACCCCAACTTTCAAGACCGCATCTAGGACAAATGAAGGGGCATATCGGCAACACCCGTCGATAATTATTGCTCAGCGCTCTTAGCGTGAGGATAATTATCGCCGGGTAACGTGGATTTTTAGCACTGAGATAGCGTGCTATTAGCAACGCTTATCTCCTCAGCGATAAAAATCCTCACGCTAACTGCCTAACGTGAGATTATCGCTGGAAACCCAGCGATAATCTCACGTAGAGTGGCATTAGCTTAATGATAGGGCCTCACAAACTTAGCCATGATATCCACCTTCCATAGGATATCATGGCTAAGTCAGTCCTGAAGCAGGCGTAAGGAAAGTAGCGATAACAGGGGTTATTGCTACTTATCCTGCCGCTATGCTTCATAGCGTGGGGCTTGATGATAGGAGAAATGTCGCTTAGCGACATTTACTCTGTCATGTTAGGGCAGGAACGCCCACTTTGCATCTCATTAGAGATGCAAAGCTGGGCGTTAGGAATCCCGACGCTAAAGCAAGGTTTCACGCGTTAGCGTAGCATTGCTAATTAGGCGGTAAAATTATCGCCGCTTTTCGGCCAAAAACAGCCGCAAAAGCGGCGATAATTTTTTATCGCCTCCTTGTAAATATGCCCCCAAGTACTGGAAATAGCACTGGAAGACAGTACTATAAGAAGACCAAAAGAGAAATGAAGAGTGGGAGGACCGAATAGAAACATATTCTTCCTGGTTTTATGTAGTTTGTGCACATGGTACAGTAATTAAGCCAGATCCAGTGCAAGGACTGAGAAAAGTACCCCTGAATGATCTGGAAGGGAGACACCCCTTCCTCACAATCAGACAGCAGCTGTAGTTTTGTGGCTCTTATGTCAACACTCAGAGCAGTGGATTCAACAAAAAGAGAACACCCACTCCAGAAAGCTTTGGTACGAAATCATCGGCAATAGTAAGCAGTACACAAGATAGTTAGTCTCAGTTTATTGTGAAATGTCTGAGTACATTCACTCGGCCTCTCAAGTAATGTTACTTGCACTTGTAAGCACAGTCATACTCATAACCCGTTAGCCTCTCATAAAAATTCCAGTGATCCAGGTGTACAATGCAAGCCACTCTCTGGCCTGGCAGAAGCATCGGAATTAGCTGCAGTTTCGGAGCGGATTCTGAGCACAGTAGAAGGGGTTGTGAAAATATATTTAGTCCCAGATCAGAGGCGCAACTAGAGCCAAATTTCGTGGGGGCTACTACAAATTTCGAGGGTTGGGCTAACTCTTTTAGCAATAGGCAGAGTGGAGATGAAGGGGTGAAAAAACAACAAAGCCTCACAAAAAGCCTTGTTAACATGTAAATTGTCTTTTAAAGACCTGTGAAGTACTCGGGTGCGGCTTTGTGTGTGCCCAGGAAGCTGTCTCAGCCCGGGCTGACACACACGACGGACGGCGGGGGGGGGGGGGGGGGGGGCGGAAGGCCTTTGATTTCCATTGGCGTGGCGCGCCTGTCTCAGACAGAACATACATCATCGGTTAACAGCCATCCAATTGTTCATTGCAATATGTGAATATGTTTTAACCAGTCCTTAAATCTGGCCTATCCATCTCCAGTAAATCAACACGCATCTTGTCTCAAACAAATAGAACAAAGGCTCTGCCTCTATGCTGCTCTGTCTCTGATTGGAGGAACGTCCGAGTTGAGCTTCCATATACTGATTGGCTACTGTGACTACTGCCTTTAATCAGAGAGTCCTGCTTGCGACGACCCTAATTCTGTAGGGGGAAAAAACAGAAGGAAACGTACTTCAGACGTCCAAATGAACACTGTAAAGGGGAACTCTTTCTGTGGAGCTTGCGCCCCCCCAGAGGTGTTTTCACGCCCCCCCTGGGGGTCGCGCCCCCAGTTTGAAGACCTCTGCTAGAGGGTGAAGCCTTAGGTTGTTGGTTGAGGCATCTTGGCAGCATGTACACAGATGTCGTTATCATTCAAGGAGGTGGGTGGATGGAGCTCTGTTGGAGAATGTGACATCATTGCAGGTGTGTAGACACAAAGGCATAGGTCAGAATCCCTATGCGATGCACCCACTGGCGGAGTCTGCCCTCATCCTAACTGGATGGGTAAAAAGAGTGCTGTTGGTTCCAATGGTAGTAACATGTTACCAGTTGCAGCTGCGAGTCAGTTATCGGACTGTGCTGTGTGAAGATTTAGATTATGGTACATGCCATGGACAGTAAAGTTATCCTCTTAAAACTCTCACAAAGATTAGAATTCAAATACACAAATTGTAATCTTTGAACCAAAGTAATAAGGACTTTTTTCGGACCCACCCATCAGGACTGTGGAGCTGCACATCAAGAGAAGTGGCAGAGACACTAGTAACATTATTGTGTACATGCCCAGTCGAACAACTGCATTGAGGTCTCCTGCAGGTTTAGGGGTGCTTGATTGAAAGTCATGGTACACCGTTGTGCCATTATCCTTATTGTGCAGGTGCCTAGTCGGCCAGATGCTGACTGCATCCAGAGGAGCTCCCCTGCTCCTTTAGGGGTGCATTATTGCACCTGTGCACCTCTGACACCAAGTCATGAGCACCCTTGTGAAGACACAGTAAACTCATTCTAAATCAACATACCTAAAGCTCAGTGTTGCTGCAAAGACGTTGTGCATGATATAAGTTGTGACTGCCACCCTTCACCTCAGATTCCAAGAACCTGATCTGCCAAGTTCCCAAGGGATCATCCATCAGCCCCATCCTGTTCAAAGTCTACATGTCACAGCTAGGCAACATCCTCTGTTCCCAAAATATCACCATCATCTCCTACGCTGAAGACACCCAACTCATCCTCTTACTGACGAACAAGACAACCACCATCAAAACCAACTTCACCAATTGCATGACCATAATAGCAGAATTGATGAGGACCAACTGCTTGAAGCTCAATTGCAGCAAGACGGAAGTGCTGCTCTTCAAAAATAAGACCTCTCCAGTGGGACTCTTCCTGGTGGCCATCAGAGCTAGGACCAACACCCACCAACCACGCAAAAAAACTGGGGCTCATCCTAGACAACAACCAAAACATGATGGCACAAGTCAAGGCAGTAAGCACCTCCTGCTTCTACATCCTACACATGCTACGGAAGATCAAGTGGCTTCCCCAGAACACCAGAAGGACTGTCACTCAAGCACTCTTCACAAGCAGGCTCAACTAGGACAAAACGCTCTGAGGCTTAGGGTGTATTATATGGCATGATTGTGCGACCTTACCATGTACAACATTTGCAAAAACAATCTTGGGTCCAGTCAGGCTCGTTTGCAAAACCTTTAGCTCAACCCTAGGTAGCTGCGGCTTCGAGCAGCAAGGCTTAAACAAAGGAACTAGTGTAAAGCATTTTGAAGCCCCAAGCAACTAAATAGTCTTTCAACACAAAAGAAATCCGACACCAATTTATAAAAATAGATTATATTTTTATGAATTGTTAGAGATCAAGATGAGGCAAAATCCACAGGAGGGTTATGGAGAAAACTTAAATCTCAGTTCCTTTTGTCACACCTGCACACAAGCATTGGTAATGAACACAGAAAACCCGGAATACCGGAATTGGAACCGAGCTATGGGTGATGAGACCTCTACTCACGTTGAGTTAGAAAGTCTGCTAATCAAGAAAGAAGAATTTCTTTCTTGAGTACCCTCACTCACCAGGGTTTCCCCTTGGTGACATGCTTCATCATAGGGGTCCTCTCAATCTGCTGCCGATTGAGGCGTGCTGCGTCTTGCGAGAATACATATTAGCACTTATGTGAGAAAATGTGTCGTGCAGTGTTGTGGAGTGGAAAAAGAAAATGTTAAAAATACCTAACTCGTGGGCGAAATAATTTTATTCTAGCTCCTAGTCGGTATGTTTAAATACAGGGGTAAATACTAGGGAAAAACAGTATAACCATGATGAGTTAGAAGTCTCTAGTGTTAATCGTCGACATGTTTCGAGCCTCCCTAAAGCTCTTCCTCAGGACCACACAGGGACCAGCCCTGTGCGTACCACTCCTAAGTGACCTATAAGTGAGGTAGATAAATAGTTAGTGAACTGTGAAGTGCCACACCTACTGTGCGTGCACTATTGTTTAATACTTACGGTTTTACTCATTGGCGCGTAGTATCTGTTGGAAATAAAACATAACATTGTTAGAGTAACAAACGCCTGCCAGGAAACTGGCAGGGATCATAAATATATGAGTCAATCTGATTAATATAAATGCTCCTTTATGGTGTGTTAAGTTTTTCCACTATCGTCTATTCCATCCTGCCTTGCAGGAAGAAAAACGTATGGTCATTCTCTCTGGTGGAGATCGTGATGTAGTGCTTTTAAACATGAATATAAAAACACCAAGTGAAATGCTACACCTAAAAACAAACATGAACATTGAGATCACATACTTTGTAGGAGGTACAATTGTGCCCCATGGTCTGGAGGGGCTCGTAGGTACACTCTGCAATAATGATAACAAAGCGTGGTTAATTAAGGGTCTGTAGAGCCCTGTTAAAAAACACTGTAAACAGGGCTTGACCGGTGCCTCCATGTACCACCAAACCACCCGGCGTGGCCGCGCTGTAAAAAAGAAAGGTTCGGGAATTTACTTTAGCTGAGCACACCTCACCGGTAATACACCTACTCGCACCCCTGGAGACCGCATATTAACGCGTCTCTTCTCGGGTGCCAGGTTAAATACTTCCGCATCCGCCCAGTCATCTCTATGTAGACTACAGCTTTGCAGAACTAAAATGGCCGCCGTTACATAGCAATATCGGCGGCCATATTGGGTGTGTTCGTTCTTTCGTGATTGTCAGTGGGAATGCAAGACGGGACAGAACCTGTCGATAAAAGGTCAAAAGTAAAAAAAATTCTGTATATATGTATGTCTCTCTAATAAAAAAAATAAAAACTCTCAATCAAGACATATAACGATAGTCTCTATGTTAATGGTATTCGATTTTTAGAGACAATACATCTATGCCCCCCGGTAAATGGTAAAACCGGCGGCCATGTGGGTGTAAATACGGTTCTGTGTCGTCTTGCATTCGCACTGATTGAATCACGAAAGAACGAACACACTTCGGGCAGCAATTGGCCTCTCAAATGAGTCTGCTTGCTCCCCACCACTGTATTCAAAGGACCTGTTAAAGCGCCAATATTGGCTATGGGTAGAGCAGACCACCTATTTGAGGATTCGTCATGGCTGTTTAACCGCTGTTTTCCTAGACATAAAATCCTCTAAACACCTTTAGAAATATTTTGATATCATCAAAGTGTCTGGGGACAGGAAACTGTATACGCAGTTTAGGTTTGGCTGTTTACCTATCAATGCTTTTACCAACCACTGGATAAACAACACCAGTCAGCCCAAGGGATGCCCTTCCTGCCCAGACCCAAATGAAACTGTGGGCCATGTGTGTTTTTTGCATGTCCAGCTCATGACAGACCAAGAAGGAATTGGTTGGTCCCACTATGCAGACAGTTGGGGACTCATGTTTTATATTCATGTTTAAAAGCCCTACAATCACGATCTCCACTGGAGAGAATGACCATACGTTGTTCTTCCTGCAAGGCATGATGGAATACACGATAGTGGATAAACTTCACATACCATAGAGGAACATTTATATGAATCAGATTGACGCATATATTTATGATCCCTGCCAGTTTCTTGGCATGCGTTTGTTACTCTAACAATGTTCTGTTTTATTTCCTACAGATACTACGTGCCAATGAGTAAAATCGTAAGTATTAAACAATAGTGCACGCACAGTAGGTGTGGCACTTCACAGTTCACTAACTATTTATCTACCTCACTTATAGGTCACTTAGGAGTGGTACGCACAGGACTGGTCCCTGTGTGGTCCTGAGGAAGAGCTTTGGGGAGGCTCGAAACATGTTGACGACTAATACTAGAACGTCTAACTCATCATAGTTATACTGTTTTTTCCTAGTATCTACCCCTGTTTTTAAACATACTGACTAGGAGCTAGAATAAAATTATTTCGCCCGCTAGGTATTTTTTACATTTTCTTTTTCCACAACACTGCACGACACATTTTCTCACATAAGTGCTCCTACGTATTCTGGCATGTCGCAGCGCGCCTCAATCCGCAGCTGATTGAGAGGACCCCTATGATGAAGCATGTCACCAAGGGGAAACCCTGGTGAGAAAGGGGACTCAAGAAAGAATTTCTTCTTTCTTGATTAGCAGACTGTCTAACTCGACTTGAGTAGAGGTCTCTCATCATTCTTTGGACTGGCACTTGGAGGTGACTTTTCCTCAAGCCAGGAGCCACAGGCACAGTCCTGTCTTCGCTAGCCCAAGGTGAGGCAGGTGCAGTCCAGCAGGCAGTGCAGTCTCTTTGACAGATCCAGGGGTCAGCAGGGCAATCCTTTTTTGGTCCTTCCTTCAGTTTCGTAGTGAACGGAGGTTCACGGTGCCAGGGGTGCCATATTTATGCCCAGGAAATGTCTTTGTGGGGGGAAGGGGTAATGAGGAGACTAGCCAATGGGCTGCCAGGATCCCTCCCACCCTGTGACACCTTCAGGCTATGTGCGTCATTTACAATCCCAGAGTGCACTATGTTTCCCCCTACCAAGATGTCTGAACCCTTCCTTGGATGTTAAAAGTTTGGTAGCCCACCCTAGAGGTGTAACTACCTGTGTGCTACAGACCCTAGGAAAATCGGTTTGGGCACTAGTCTCCCATCTCTGTTCCAGACGCCAGCCTTTCTACCTGAACAAAGGGACAGCCCTTCAGGAATGTGATCGCCATTAGCCCACAAAAGTTTAGCCTTTGAAGCTCACATTTTTGGCCAACACCCTGAGTGGCTTACTGCACGGGGGAGGTAACACCTCTCTCCTCTGTACCAGGCTGCCATAGAAAACTGTTTGGTGACCAGTATCCGTGTGAGGCCACTGGACAAAGTGGGCTACAGAGTGGCAACTTTCTAAAAGTTGCCTTTCCTTATAAGTGACATTAAATTCGACTTGGGCATACGTCGGGTTTAAAGCCATGATTAATTTGATAACTTGAAGTACCCAATTTCGTAGTCCCTTTTCAGAGGTTAGCCGGGCTGGGGAGGTGGGGCACCTGGTAAATCTGTGTTAGCCAATGGGCTACTAGCCTTTCCACAGCAAAACAACTATTTAGAAGTGTTGCTGTCAAAACAGATTAAACGCATATCTCCTACTTAATAATATATAGCTTCCTGCCTCAGTGTTCCATAGACTTTCCTTAGCGTAGACTTACATATATTATTAAGGGAGGTGAGGGCTTTGCCATTGGTTTAAATGGCAAAGTTGGACTAGCAGTTAAAACTGCTCATTCAGACTGCAGTGGCAGGTTGGGAACCATGCTAACTTTGTCCCACACAGGGTGGCACAACCAGTGCTGCAGCCCTAGGGGTACACTCTGTCCCTGGGTACCCTTGATAACACATACTTGGAACTTATAAGTAAGACAGCTTATGCCAATTGGGGGTAGCCCATTCAGCATACTCTTTGTAAGGGGTTAGAACACAGGCCCTGAGGTCTGGTCAGCAGTCCTCAGTGCACTCTCAAAGTCGAAAAACCAACCACATCAGTCCAAATCTTTAGGTGTAATCTTTCAAACAGAGGCGTTTCCTTACATGCACTCCATGCCAGAATCTCCAAGGAACTCCTATACAGACTCCAGACTGTCCAGAGCACCATTGCAAGACTCGTACTCAACCTTCCACACCGCACCCACATCGCACCGTACCTCAAGGAGCTACACTGGTCCCCATTCACAAGTGCTGCCAAATCAAACTTCTCACTTACATATAAACACTTACACAACACTGGATCAGCATACCTGAACAGCAGTATACACTTTCACCAGCCTGCCAGACACCTGTGCTCTGCCTCACACACTGCCCACATTTGCAAAAGCAGGGCAGGAGGTGGCTCATTCTCCTACATCACACCCAACACATTGAACAGCCTCCCGCATCACATTCTCATCACATTCTCCTCCTTCTCGCTTCTTGAGTTCTGCAAGAGGCTCTTTGAATAGCACTGTCAGGATGACACGCCTACTCAAGCACATAGATACCCTCATGGGTGATTAGTGTGCCATATAAATCTACCTAACATTACATGATACCTGGGGCACCTCCCTCCAGCATCAAACACTTGCCACTGAAAAACCTCTTCATCACAGATAATGTTTACAGTTCTGCCTGTGAAGACGACAGGCAGCCAGCCTAAACCCAAAGACTGTGCTGCAAGGGGCTAGTAGTGAAGTTTCCTAGCAACCTGAGTAGGAAGGAGTTTGACTGCAGAGACCCATCATGTAATTCTTACATTGAGGCGCAAGCCTACTCACCCTAGCTGCAAGGCTTTACAAGAAGTTTCAATCGGCCACTTAACTGGAAAATCCGGATTATAAACTGCTCTGTGACTGCAGAGACCCATCGTGGAATTCTTACATCTGAAAGAGACAATTAGTTGTAGATTCCTCACCTTAGAATTACCTCCAGGCGTCAGACTGGATCCAGAGAACTTTTTCCCTCAGCAGTACCTCTGCGCATCGATAGGTGGCGTCGGTCGACTCTTTGTTCTTGTCGTTGGTCGCCGGAATGACGTCGCAGTATCTACTTAGATGCCGCTCTTGTGCGCAGACCTAAATTCCTTCTTTTTCCGCGCCAGCCAGCGCAGATCCAGAGAGAGCGGTACCTCGAGTCACTTTTTGACTCCGTTTATGCGACTTTTGTCGACACCTTTTTTGAGTCGATCGACTCCTGGTGCACGGAGGCCTGTCACGTTGGACCAGCTTCAAGGCTTGTGATTCCTGTCACAAACTGATGTCGGTTACGGACCCGCACCTTGTGTGCCTGGAGCGTGACCACGACCCGATGGTGTGCTGTACAAGGTCCCGGTCGAGAGGGAGGTTGAGGGACCGGTCGCGGAACCACCACCATCACTCGTCATTGAAGACTTCGTCTTCGGGTGAGTCAAAGCACTAGAAGAATGGAGAAGAAGCATCGTCGCTCTTTGCATTCTCCCTGTCTGTCGGCAGACGGGACGCAGAAGGGAGTCGTCCGGCTCCGCCCGCGGAGCCTGTTGTGTCGACTCCGGCCTTTCCGGGACCCAGAGCGACTCCTGCCCAGTTTCGAAGCTTTTACGAAGCCTTACATTCTATCTTCAGGGAGCCCGACTCCGCCGGCACGCCCTCAGGCCCTGCGGACTCGGTTGGGGCTCTAGGCCTTCAATGTCGACGGCTTTGGCTCGGGCGCCGCAAGGTACCCAAGGATCCAGGCCTGGATTCGGATCACCGCCGGTCAACCTTGTTACTCCTCCTCCGGCGCCGACTCCAGTGACGACACCCCAGCCGCCTCTGATGCTGGCTGTGTCCCCAGCCGGCGTCGACCCCGGCCTTCCCCTCTATGAGGACACGACGCCGGACCGACATCCCAATGTTGGGACCGGCGCCGAGCGGTACTTTTGTACCTCTGTTCTCGCCTGATGTTTCCTACCAGCCTGAGTGGCTCACAGGAGAAGGTGAGGAGGACTGGGAGGGGTCTATGGACCCTCTTGCGGACCAGTTGGAGGAACCGAACTGGAGAGAGGAGCTTCGGGCGGTTCATCTTGCGCTAAAGGCATTCCTTCCCTCCATCCAGGGAAGAGTAGTGCAGATGTTCACGGACAACACCACCGCCATGTAGTACTGCAACAAACAGGGCGGGGTGGGTTTGTGGACCCTATGTCAAGAGGCTCTCCACCTTTGGAAATGGCTGGAACTTCAGTGCATATCCCTGGTGGTTCAACACCTGGCAGGTTCTCTGAACGCCAGAGCGGACAAACTCAGCCGCAGGTGTATGATGGCTCACGAATGGTGTCTTCACTTGGAGGTGGTGCAAGGTATCTTTCAGCAGTGAGGAGAGCCTTGGTTAGAACTATTCGCCACCGAAGAAAATGCGCAATGTCAGCAGTTCTGCGCATTGGAATTTCCACGGCGGCACTCGCTAGGCGACGCTTTTAGTCCCAAGTGGAGTTGCGGGCTTCTATATGCCTTCCCGCATATACCACTTCTGACCAGAGTGCTGAAGAAGATCAAGCGTGACCGGGCCCAAGTCATTCTTGTGGCTCTGGATTAGGCACAAAGAGTCTGGTAACCCGAGCTGTTACACATGGCCATCGATCCTCCGATCAGACTGCCTCTTCAGGAGGATCTTCTTTTGCAGCAGCAGGGGACGGTCCTCCACCTGAACCTGTCCAGCCTCCACCTGCTTGCGTATAGATTGAGCAGCGGCAGTTGACAGTTTTCGACCTACCTCCCAAAGTCTGTAACGTTATCATGGCAGCCAGGCGCCCTCCACTAAAATGGTATACGCCTGCTGATGGAACAAATTTGTGGCATGGTGCACAGCAAAGGCTGTGGATCCCCTTTCTGCCCCTCTTTCTGAGGTTCTCTTGTTCCTTCTTTCTTTGGCACAGCAGGGCTCTGCTCTGGGCACTCTTAAGGGCTATCTCTCAACTATTTCAGCCTTCCTTAGGATTCCTGATCAACCTTCTCTTCTCACGTCCTGTATTGTAAATAGATTCCTTAACGGCATTATTCATCTCTTCCTTCCTATACCTTTTGTAATGCCTCAGTGGGACTTGAACTTGGTTCTGACTTATCTTATGTGCGCACCCTTTGAGCCGCTACATAATTGTCCTCTCAGACTTTTAACTTTGAAAAGTGCCTTCTTCGTTGCCATCACCTCTGCTCGCTGGGTGAGTGAGCTTCAAGCCCTTTCTTCTAAGCCTCCTTTCTTGGCTGTTCATCCGGACAAGGTTGTCCTTCGCACTAGGCCTTCTTTCCTTCCCAAAGTGGTTACCTCTTTCCACATAGGACAGACCATCACTTTGCCCACCTTCTTTCTGCCTCCGCATCCTTCTAAAGAGGAAGAGCGGCTCCATTGTCTGTATCCAAAACGTGCGCTTTCTTTCTATCTGGATCGCACAAGACCATTCCTGGTGGATGACCAATTCTTTGTTGGGTGTGTGGGCGCCAAGAAAGGTCGGGACGTACAAAAAACAGACCATCTCTCGATGGGTCGTTCTGTGTATAAAAATCTGCTATTCCTTGGCGAAGAAGGCACCTCAGGTGGGGTTGCGTGCCCAATCCACCAGGGCAACGGCATTCACTACTGCTTTGGGACGTGGCGTCCCCCTTCATGACATCTGCCAGGCAGCTACGTGGGCTTCACTGCACACGTTTACCAAACACTACTGCCTGGACAGCCAAGTCCGGAGAGACGACTTCTACGGCCGTTCGGTTCTCCAGGACTTTCTGGTGTGAACTTTGTCCGCAGACCCACCACCGGGGTTGGTATTGCTGGGTTATCTATTCTAAGGTGAGGAATCCATCACTAATTGTCTCTTTCAGATGAACAAGTTACTTACTTTCGGTAACGATATATCTGTAAGAGACATAGAAAAGTTATGGATTACTCACCGCCCCACCCATCCTCCCCGTTCTGCGAACTAACTTCTAGCGTAAGGGACTCCCTTTCAGGGCCCTAGTTTTCGTGCACCAGTGGTCAGTGTCATGCATAGCTCTGCGCTTCTGGTGTGGAATGTAGTCTAAAGAACTGATGTGCCCGCACGAGGGCGGCGTCTATGTATATACCGCAACGTCATTCCGGCGACCACGACAAGGTACTGCTGAGGGAAAAAATTCTCTAGATCCAGTCTGACTCCTGGGGGTAATTCTAAGGTGAGGAATCCATACCTAATCTGTCTCTTACAGATATATTGTTACCAAAGGTAAGTAACTTGTTCATTGAGGCACAAACATACTCATTTGAGCTGCAGGCTTTTACAAGGCGTTTAAAGGGGACACTTTACTTGAAATACTGATTATAAACCACTCTGTGACTGCAGAGACCCATTATGGAATCCTTACATTGAGGCAAACGCCTACCCACCCGAGCTGCAGGCTTTTACAGGGAGTTTAAGGGGGCACTTTATTTGGAAAACGGATTATAAACCACTCTGACTGCAGAGATGCATTATGAAACCCTTACACTGAGGCACAAACCTACTCATCTGAGCTTCAGCCTTAAACAAGGAGTTTAAGGGGTGGCACTTAACTTGAAATACTGATTATAAACCGCTCTATTACTGCAGAGATCCATCATGGAACCCTACATTGAGGCACAGCCCTACCCACCCAAGCTGCAAGGCTTTAACAAGGAGTTTAAGGTGGGCACTTAACTTGAAATACTGATTGTAAACCACTATATGACTGCAGAGACCCGTTATGGAATGCTTACATTGAGGAACAGGCCTCCCCATTCTAGCTGCAAGACATTACAATGAGTTTAAGGGGGGCACATAACTTGCCTAAACCTCTGTGACTGCAGAACCATATAATAGAATCTATACTTTGAGGTACTATTCTTTTAGGAAAATGACTACAGTCTTTGGTGTTTATGAAGAACGCAAGGGCGATCACATTGGGATTTAAGGGGATCTGGTTAAAGTCCGAAGCTGAGCTGCAGCTGGTGGAGCCATCCCTGCCCATCCTGAATGAAGGTCACCACTAAAGGAGGAATATTTGGGTGGTCAGACACATACGGCTTTCACTGCTTCTAAGAGGTGCTTTCTGTTCTCCCAACAGATCAAGGACATACTGAAGGGATCTCTACGTTTCAACCAGAGCCTGCTGGAGGCCGAAGAGAACGCCGAGATCACCATCGCTGATGATCACTACTGCTCCCAGGGCCTGACTGAGGAGCAGGGACCTCCTGTCACTGAGATGGCAGCCTTAGGGCCAGTGGCACAGGTGAGGCCCCATTCACAGCTGCATTGATAGTAGTTAGTGGTGAATGTCCTATGACATGCATTGGGTGGCGCGTCAGCGGAGTGAGAGGTGGCCCACAGGCAGCCGCTACCTACCATTCTCCCTTGGCGCCCACGATTCCTTGACACTGGCCAGTATTCTGTTGCTCTAGGAGCAGATGGCACCACCCATTCAGTTACAAATCCTATCTTCAAATATGAGTTTATGGTGTAAGAATGTTGCACATAGGCTCCTATCTGTATGATGTTGCACTGCTTTCATGAGATGACCTATGAGGTTTTAGCACTATATGATTGTAAAAAATGTACCCTTGATCTGACCTCTAGGCATGAAGAGGAGACTGTGGACAGGGGTGTCCAAAGTTGGTCCTTGTGGATTACCAGATAGTGTTCAAGATAGCTGCTGGAGATTAATGTACATACAATAAATCCAGGTGATAATCATTTACAATGGTTATCATGGAAGCGTTTATGGCTCTAGCCCTTGACGACACCTGTCACAGAGGGAGAAGTACAGAATACAGTAGACATTGCTATGCTAAACAGTTTAAATGCAAGATAAACATTTGCAAAGCCAATAGGTCTCGCCTATGTGAGATCTCTTGGCTTTGTGAATGTCTTTTAGCCATGTTGTACAGCAGCATGGCTGAAAGTAAAAAAGAAAAACAAAACTTGTTGACATGGTCAGTGCTAATTGCATCACTTTTTGCCCTGCTGTTCCTGTTCGCGACATTTGTCAGGCCGTGACCTGAGCACCCATGCACACTTTTGCAAAGCATTACTGCCTTGACAGCCAGGTCTGACGGGAAGCACAGTTTGCTGGTTCAGTCCTGCTGGACTTTTTGTTCTGATCCATTCCACAGACCTAAAACCTTGAGGGGAACTGCTTTGGTATCTATTCTAAAGGTTTCGAATCGGCTATGAGAAGTATCAGATGAACAAGCTACTTACCTTCAGTAACACTCTTTCTGGTGGATGCTCCATAACTATAGAACTGCACATTCCTCTGCCCTCCCGCCCTTTCACTGTAAGGGTCTCTTTTTCTATCTAAAAATTACCCAAACTAGAGATCTGCACTCTGGTATTTCTGTTTATTGTTGGGCTTTGCGAAACAAAGCCACCATAGAGCCGAATGATGCCACCTGCCAGTGCAAAAGAGCAATGCTGTTTTAACCATCCAGATCCAATCTGGTGCCTTGGAATATTTTAAAGCTGAGGAATCTGCAGTTAGATAGAGTATCCATCAAAAACCATGTTACAGAAGGCAATTAGCTTGTTCTTTAGGTGCAAAATTTAACAAGCCCAAACTGCACTTGAAACTGGTCATAAGATCAACACTTCTGAAGGATACTTCCAACATCAGATTCTGAATTTCCACAGGCGACAAACTGTATCTGGAATCCTTTTAACCATTGCTCCCGCAGCCTGTAGGTGTTTTCAATGGATTCCGCGTTAGCTTTGCCCCACCTCCGGAAGTGATGGCGTAAAGCCTTACAGAGGGGCCACACTTCCACGCTTATGTCAGTTCTTTTTTTTTTCTCACATCCTTCGATATGGATATGGAGCTCCCTTCCCAAACTTTATCAGCACTTTACAGACTCCCAAAACAACTACTTTGTGCCAGTATTTTAGGGATGTCTCTCCCAAAGTGTGCTGGCTTTAAGCCATTCTGCATCTGCAGCAAGTAAATGTAATTTACGGACTCACATTCTACCTGCCTTTCATGACTCGGATCTCCACAGTCATGCAATAAATGTTTATTGATGCAATTGAAGGCCCTCAGGAAGCGGTAGGTGATTCACAAGAAACTATCATTCTCCAGGTCGTGGGCTGGTTTCTGCTTAGTCCCGCTCCCAGCTGAGGTACATGCCCATGAAGAAGTCTAAGAAGAAGTCCAAGGACGAATCTCATCAAAAACATGAAGTCTAGGTGGGAATAATACCTTTGTCATTCCCGCTCCAGGGAAGGATCATGCAGTCTGTACTTGAAAGGCTTGACTTCACACCAGTTTTCCGGTTCCATCCCCATTCCACTGATGGAGCCTGTGTGCCCCGGATTTCTCAGGCCATACTCAAATCGGCATCAGATAGCGGCCTTGAAGGAGGCAATGCTGCAGCTCTTGCTGATTAATCGAAGTTCTCCTGGAGCACCTATGGCCCCCGATGATCCGCCAGGGCTTCAATCCACAGATCCTGCTCCAGTGTTGACAGACCCTGTTAGACCTCTATCCTGCCCCTCCCCAGCAATCGGCCTTGTCTCCACTCCTTTATTGAGGACCAACTTAGTTCCACCCGGCCAACACTAACCCCTGTTAATCGAGCTGTTCCATATCCGATCCAGATTCCTATCTCATTTCAAGGACTGAGCTCAGCTAGATCTCAGCCATTGTCTTGTTTTGAGATCACTAAAGCACAGCCGGTTGTGTTAAAGAAGTCTCTGGCTGTACCTTTGCCTTGGTGTCACCATCTTTGTCCACTTGAGGCCCTATTTGACTTAAACTCCGATGCCATAGAGCACCCGCAGGATATTTCGCATGATGGAGATGATGAGGAAAAGGCAGACCATTTATTGCCTTCTCACTGTACTGTAATGGTCTATACTTAGACATTCAAAATCTTAGTGTGCTTGATGTATTTGTGTGTAATTATATGGTATTTCTGTAGTGAAAACCCAGCCAAAAGGCAGAGCGCTGTATATGGTCAGAGGCAGGCATAAAGTCAATGAGTAATAGGAGAGGGAGCTGGGCTATAGATGATTAATGGATTGTAACGTAGTGTTCTTTAAAGAGGTGATTTTTGAATTCCTTTTTAAGTTGAAGCAGAATTGATGCTGTCCTGATGGATACAGAGACGTTGTTCTAGATCCTGGGTGTATAGATAGAAAAGGCCTGCTGTCTTGTTTTTTCTTTTTCACTCTTCTTTGTCTGCAGTCTGATGGTGTTCTGGCTGGGTGTGTGCCGAGACTCACCCGAGATGTTGAGCTTGTCTGCACGATGAGCGGGGGTGCTGGTTATGATTTTGTTAATGATGCAGCTGCTTTTGAAGATGGTGCGGACCGACAATGAGAGCCAATGCAGTTCCGTCAGGATGGGGTAATAACTTGCTAGAGACAGAATTGGGCTCCTATTTTTGGGCCCTCGACTGAGGAAAGTGTCTGCTTTTCTGTGGTGGTATGCAGGGCAGCAGAGGTGTTAGACCTTCAGTTTGTAAGCTAATCTGCGTACTGCTATTTTGCAGCCAGCCCTGCAACTTCAGAGCATGTACTACCCTTCAATGAAGCTCTGACTGACACTCAGGCAGCAGCATGGGCTAAGCCCTGCTCAGCGCTGTTGGTTAATTGCCCCCAAGAATGTCTTGGGTGACCCAGAGTTTCTGATTCAGCATCTATCACCGGCCAGCATCGGGAACCCCAGTGTATTTCTTACTGCTCCACCTGATAGAGAGTCCAAGTAAATTGATGCGCTTGGCAAGAGGGTGTTCTCCTGCAGCAGTGTAGACGAATACGTGAAATAGTATTTATTAAGGGCATACGGCTATCTAAAAAGGCATCCCAATGCTATCATCACAATTCCTTCCGGAATCTTGTATGATTGTCTCCCACGCGCATAATGTGGGAGAAGAGTACCATAACTGGTGCTAGGTAGGAAAACACTATTGCCCCATCTAGAATGTTGTATTCTTGGGATCACAGCCAAGCTATTTCCAACTCAACGTAGTGCGTGGCTTTTGAAAGTAACGCCTAACTTGTTCTTGAAGATAAATCCGTCCTGTTACACGGAAAGCTCTAAGACATGACCATCATTGAATACGGTCTGACTGTTGGGCAGATTCTCCCACAACATGTGGTTGTGGTGAGCGAGGTTTTACCAGCCCTTCCGGAGGAGTTTAGAAATACTTTTGTCTAAACTGTCCCTGACAAGCAGGACGCAGCCAAATACATTTTTAGGGCCCGGTTGGATGCTACAGATTATATAGGTTCTGCTGTGGGCACTGGTGTAGTGATTTGCTGCCATGTAGAAACGTATGCCACAGCTTTCTTTCTCTGGGGACCCGACTATATGACTGCTTCAGGTTGCTTAGAGACTAGGAGACTCAGCCTTGTAGCGGTTAGATAGAGCTGTGCTATGACCTGCTCAATTGGTTGTCCCTCCCTGACCCACTAGTTCCCTCAGTACCAGATGTTGAGGGGCTGCACTTGGGTCATGGCTTACCCCTAGAGGCAACCATCTCAACTCCTGAAAAATCATTCCAGCGCTTTCAAGACTCGGGGAAGTGGTTGCAGAAGAGGATGGGGTCACAGGCTTGGGAGTGTTCATGTATTGCAAACATTGGAGCAGAAGAGGCTGGTGTCATACCTAGTATCTTTCGGTTGGTATCTTTCTAGTGTTCAGTAATCCTCTTCATGGACTCTGCACACCATTGCTGGAGAGAAGGATGCTGTCACATGTACATCTGGTTGGAGCCCCCGCTTTGCCTCTTCGAGCTGGCACGGTAGACAGGACTGCTTCCCTTTAATGGTACGGATACATCTTGTTCAGCGATGCTTCTCTGGGAGCCCTTAACGAGCAAAGGGGACATTAAATTGTCCTAATACGAGAAAGCACTTGCCTTCCTGAAGAGGAACACTGTGCCTCTGAGGATGGTGATCACGGCCAGAACATCCTCATTGAGCAGGAAGACTTGCTTATGCTTTGCTAGATTGGCTGCCACGTCTAATCTGCACTCGTTGGTCAGTAGGGTTTCCGCCTCCTATTTCCACGCATATGGAACATTTCAATATAGGATAGTACGCTGTACAATGGAGCTGAACTGTAGCAGTAACTGGGAGGCTTTTTAAAACTTCATCTTTTGTCCTTGGAGGTTTCCTTAGTGTCTGAAAAACTATTTGTGAATTGAGGCTTGTTGTAGGGGGAACAGATTCCTGTGCCATAGTCTGAATATTCCATATCTGATAGAGACATCTAGCCGCAGATTCCCTAATTTAGAATATCCCCAGGCGGCAGACTGGATCTGGAAAACTTTCTGCAGCAGCCCCTCTGCGCGTCAGTGGGTGACTCCGCATGGCTCCGCCATGACGTCGTCCACGGACGTGACGTCAGTGGAGCCACATAAGCCCCCCCCCCCCCCCCCCCCTGCGGCGCACTGACATCAGTTTTCTCATTTTCTGCGTCCCAATGCGGATCCTGGAAAACCAGCGGTTCTTGATGTCTTCGGTGTCCCGGAACAGTGTGCGATGCCTTCGGGCTTTAGGCCGTGTGAGACCTGTAAGCGGCAAATGTCTGTCACGGATCCGCACGCGATATGTATGCGGTGCATGGGGGTGCACCACGACTCAAAAGAGTGCGACGCCTGTCAGCAGATAAAACCTAAGTCCCTCAGGGAGCGTCGTATGAAGCTGCTGGCCGCCCGGATGTCCGGTCCTGCGCCTTCACGTCGCCGATCTCCCACTCGAGATCGGGCCTGCTCACGGGGTCGTTCCCGCGGACGTTGTTGGGAGACGGGTAAGCACAAGCGTAAGTCGCGGAGGTCATCCTCCCGCAAACGTGACGCTGGGGCCTGCTACTCTCTGTCCTTGCCAGACACTGGCGCCCAGCAGTCGTCTCCCCCATACCCACCCTTCCTGGGAGTCGGACCGACAAGGACCCAAATGGAGGCCTATTCAAAGGCTCTCTAGTCTTTTTTTGGGTTACACCCACTCCCTGGTGCATCTACGGGTCCCACAGAGGAGGAAGGCACTCATGTCGGATCTTCGCCGGCAGATTCGTCCTCGGCTGCGTGCATAGACTCCGGCACCTGAGTCGATACAACGTTGACGGGACACGGCCCGGAGGGGCATCCCAGTCATCCGTATATCCCGCCCATCCAGTCTACGCATAGCCCCGTGCGGCTTCCTGCGCTGACGTCGGCTGCGGCACTGAGCTCGACTCCCTGTCGATCTCCTTCCTCCCCGCAGGTGGAGGTCGAGTCGCCGTCCATCCGCGCCCAGATCGACTCCCTTCTGGAGGTTCTTGACGTCGACTCCTCTATTACAGGAGGATGAGCTCCCTTTGGGCTCAACATGCCCAGGGTCGTTTCAGAACCCCTTGGTGCAGGTGCCTAGTGTTCCTTGGCATTTGGCTCAACCCCAGGATGCTCCACCTTTATTGTCTAGTGGACGAGTTAGCCTTCAACTGTCCCCGACCGACGGTTTGTTGTTGCCTCCCAGAATGGCGACAGAGGCTAGTGCGGCCTTCGCGAGGGCTATTCACAGGGCTGCGGATATTCTCCACTTGCAGCCCCCTGGGGTTTCCCTACCCACTGATCCTTTACTGGATCTCATCCACATGGAGCCTGTGTACGTGGAGCCTTTGCTGCCCCTTGGTGGGTCTTTGTTTGATATCATGCTTGGTACGAGGGCACGGCCCTCCTCTGGTGACCCTGTTGATAGAGCCATTGCTCGCCGGCATCGCCCGGCCCCAGACGATCCAGTCTGCTTGTCCCTTCACCCTAGAGCTCAGGGTCTGGTTGTCCAAGCGGCTTTCGCCTTGCAGCCTTCTTTCGCTCTACTGTTGCTCCCTCCCACTCAGGAGTCTCGGTGGGTGGAGACATGTGGGCGCAACATTTTTGCCTCCGCCAGTGCGGGCATCCGTGCCTTAAACATGTCTTGCGTGTTCACACGTGCTTCCTTTGCCCTTTGGGACCTAGTTAAGCTCCTTCTTACTTCTCTTCCAGAAGGGACCCGAGATGACTTGCATCGTCTTATTCTTG
The DNA here is from genome assembly GCF_964204655.1 of Triturus cristatus. Classification (NCBI taxonomy): domain Eukaryota; kingdom Metazoa; phylum Chordata; class Amphibia; order Caudata; family Salamandridae; genus Triturus; species Triturus cristatus. The sequence continues at coordinate 68,986,334 of NC_140593.1, read as the reverse complement.
ATGGCCGGGGATTGGCACAATTTTCCATTTGATTGTCACTGGATGCTACCGGCTTTGTTGGTAAAGCAACGGCCCAGTCGGTTGCTTTGCGCCGCCATGCATGGCTGCGCGATAGTCGTTTTCCCCAACAACGTTCGGGACGCTCTTCGGGATCTGCCATTCAATGGTGTGGAACTTTTTGATTGTCACGCTGATTCAGCGGTCTCCAGCCTCATGTCTGGTCTCCCGTGGTTTGTTGGCCCTTGCGGCCTGGCTTTCTCGACCTTGTGGCCTGTCTTTGTCACACGCTGTGTGACTTTATGTTGCTTTTTCTTGATAGGCAGCGTTGCCTTCTTTGTTTTGGACCCTGGGTTCATGACGTAATACCCAGATGGTCTGGGCAGATGCTCTGCCATGTTTGCCTTTGGTCAGTACAGCTGGTCAGCTGGTTTTACCTTCTTTTCAGTCCTCGGTCTGTGTGCTTGGCTCCAGAGGTAGCCCCCTTGCCAGGGTTAAGACTTACCCTATGTGGGGTATTTGATGGCTGTTGTGTAGCTACCTTGCTACAAGGAAGGCTTGGTACGCTCCTGTGGAGTATTCCTAACAGAGGTTCTTCTGTGGATCACTCTGTCTTCTCTTTTTGCTGTATGCGACCCACAAGTTGACGTCGCTCAGTTGTACTCCCCATTACGGTTGGGGTCTACGGTTGTCTGTAGTACTTCGAATCATTGGCATAGATTCCCTTCCGTGAAGCTTCTGCCTTGCCTGCCTTTCACAGGGGTGTTTTCAGCATCGCTGTGCTCCTCTTTGTCCATGTTGGCTGCTCTTCTTTTCGCCCGCACTGTCCCTTGGGGCCCCTTGTTCTGTTCCATTTAGGCACAGTTCTTCCACGGCTGATGCCCTGCCATCGTATAGCGCCTAGGCACAGCCGCTGAGCGGCACGCTTCTTAAGTGTTTGCGCGTACTGGTAGTGCACCCTGGTATGATTCGCTATCATAGGGTGTTGCGTTCTTGCTTCCGCTTCTGCAGTGCTGGTTCTTCACTCGCCTCTTCGGGATGGGTGAGGATTTTTCGTACTTCAGCCCTCTCTGGCCTGGTCTTTAGGCTGTGGCGTCTTCGCAATGTATGTCTATGCTGCACATTGCCTTGTGCCCTCGATTTCTGGGCACTTCCCCAACAGGAGTATTTTCTCTTTCCCTGCTGCTTTCCGCACAGGTGTTTTCCACACTTCTGCTTTGTGTTCCTGCTGTAACACTCTCAGGAGGAGTGTTCTCTTCAGGATACTCGTTTCTTGGTTCCTAGGCCATTAGGTTGGTCCTGACTGTTTCCACAATCGTGTCCGGCTCCGTCTTCTCATCTGTTTAGAGGGGGACCGTGGGTCCTCCCGGGCAGGTAGCTGATGTCGCTTACGGATCTGGTCATGGTCCTGTCCAGTTCGGCTTCCACATGACTTTTGGTACTTTTCGCGTACCCTAGTCTTGTAATGTGCAACACATCATTTTTCCACGTATATCTTTTTCATCTATCTCTGCTCTGTGCTCTTCACGCAGCAGAGTCGCGCAGGCAAAGTTTCTTCCTGCGGTGTCCGTGGTCTTCGCCCCGGTCTGCTAATCGTACGAGCTCTTGTGTGGGTGTCCAGCTTGCCAGATACCCCTTTTTACCGGTTACCTACCTGGTAATGCATTCTTCACATCTGGGCTGCTCACGCTACCGTACAGGGTTTTTTTCCTGTACTTCGTGTGGTTCTAGCGTCCACACGGTATTCTTATGTGTGTTCCTGTCTTCCAAATGACTATCATTCTTACTGTAGTCCTGTTTTGGGTGCTTCTGCTTGTTGCCGTCAGCCCTCTTACATGTCTTGTGAAGGAGCGACTGCGTGCTGGAGTGTCTTGTGTTCTGGTACTACCGGCACTTTCTGGCCATATGTCGGCATCCTACCAATGCTGCCCCTCGTATCTTGGCTGGTGCAGGTTCGACAGTGCTTTTTTCCACTGTTGTGCATACTGGACCGGTATGCGCTGACTCTTTCATACCAGTTTGTCATCTCTCTGGGTTTTACTCCCAGTCGACACATGCGGATCCATCGGACCCTAGGCTCAGTTCCTCTTCTCTGCGAAGCCATGAACTTTCACTTCCGCACCGACATTTCTAGCTTTATGCTTTCTTTCTCTCAACCGGGTTTGCATACGGGTGTTTTCGTGCTTTTCTTTAACAGCTTGTGGTGCCTCTGCCTCCCATTATTTTCTGCTCTTCAGAGCTTCGTGGTCTGGTGTGACTGCGCTGGCATTGTAGTCCCCACTGTGTTTTGTCACCTTGTTGACAGCTAAGTTCTCTCGGGAGCTTTATGGGGTTCAGTCGCAGACCCGCCTCCTCCTATGGGTATAGCTCTGGTATCTATTCTAAGTTAAAGAATCTGCTACTAGATGTCTCTATCAGATGGACGAGTTACTTACCTTCGGTAACGATGTATCTGGTACAGACACAGTCAAGCCGCAGATGCCTTAACGCCCGCCCATCCTCCCCGCTCTGCGAGGACCTTTTCAGGTTGGGTTTCCTGCATTCGCCTCCCTACGGGTGACTTTGTCTTTCTATGGGGTGGCATCTGTCACTTCACTCCTACTCAATCTAATTCGTCTGTTTTGCTTGTTCTACTCCACCCATTCTCGTGATTGGGCGGTATGGTCATGTGTCATGTGTCTTTTTACAAACCTACGCCCTGGGTTGTCCAGTGTGGGGACTACTCACCCCCACCCCTCCTTTTCTCTATGGTCTTGGGGTCTCTTCACCTTTCCTGCAGTCCATTGGTCTGAAGTGTATGGGCGCAGCCTCAGTCTATAGGTCTGTTACAGGGGATACTACGTCCCTTTCTGGTGCCGACTTGTGATTGTCCTTGCTCCTGTGTTCAGGGCTTGTTGCCCTTCACAGTGATATATTGTGGTTGCAGACTTTTTCGTCTGCCATGATGATTTTTCACATCCTCTTCTGCCTCTGGGGCGGGTTTAACCTTCGCTTCTGCGGGGTTGCTTCTCAGAGCGGTGCTCTGCTCTTTTCCTACACTATTTTTCAGTATACAGTGCTTGGCACTGTCCTTTATGGTGTTCTTTCTCACCATTCAATTTCCTTTTCCATCTTTTTCGCACACTGTTCCCATATTCTCAATTTTTTTGATGGTGGCTCCATATTGTGGCTTGGAAAAGTTTATCTGGTGAAAACATCTGCGCGCCGGGGTGGGGGGGGCTTATGTGTCTCCGCTGACGTCACGGCCGGGGACGACGTCAGGACGGAGCTGTGCGGTGCTGCCCCCCGACGTGCAGAGGTGCTGCTGCGGGAAGTTTTCCTGATCCAGTCTGACACCTGGGGGTATTCTAAGTTAAGGAATCTGCGGCTAGACTGTGTCTCTACCAGATACATCGTTAACGAAGGTAAGTAACTCGTCCATTTGGGTCTATGTCAAAATAAATAGTAATCTAATACAGCTGTTCACGTCTGACTGTTACACTTTCCAGCATGCCAGTGCTAGACTTATTGGTTTTGTCAATTCTTGTTTGTAGTGTTTAGCCATTTTACTATTCAAACCTTAATGCATAACTATTAAAGTGTTCTAGCCAAGACAGTTCCTTACATAATATATTGCATTACGCCGTTGTTATAAGCACCACATTTTTACAACCCATCTGTTAAGAAAACATACAATTTTGAATGCAGTTAAATTCTTTTTACAAATCTTATTCTGCAGTTTTTGTAAACTTTATAGTTTTACATCATACAAATGGCTAAAAACTTAGACTTTATAACAAACCAATTCCTTAATGTTTGGTGAAATCCGTGGCAAAGTTTGTGTATATTAATAAATTGCTTTCATTGAACATGTATTGCATATTTTTAAAAACATTTACAATTTGACAACACGTGCACATGAACATAACAGCTTTGTATAAAAATCACAAAACTTTTATTGTACAGTTTTTTTTTTTGTACGAACTTTACATATTAAAATATTATTTGTGCGAATGACGTTAGTATGGCCATTTCCCAAAGGGATGGCAGCTGCCATATTAGAGGCTTGGCCATCAACTTTGAAAGGAGGAGACGTCGACCCATCAGTGCCATTGAAGGGATTGTTTCCTTGCAGCCCCTGGCACCAACAGAAGGTCTTGAAACCTTTCCATGCAGGCGACCCTGCACCCTGGCTGTAATCACTGCAGCTGGGGAGTGCAGGCACCCTGAGGATTCTGGGAAATGTTTGTTCTGTTACATGACAGTGGATGTTTGTCCTCGTCTCTTTACATACCATATCACTGAGATTTTTGGTGTCCACCAACGCTCTTTCAACTTTGTTGTATGAGCCACGAACAAGGCGCAATGCGCCCTTTGAGAGGAGTCAGTCCTTCGCCGATAATGCCCCGTAAACTGTAGTGCAGTATTAAGACTCACTTTCTGATCTTTTGAATGGCTCTACTAAATGTAAAAGAAATGTGTGTTCCTCACTGACGCCTTGGTGTCCCCTCAGCGTGTGCCTTGATTCCTGGTTAAAGTCTCACATGGACAATCTCGTAGTTAAACATCTCGGGCTCTGTTTGCTATTTTTTCTTTTAAAGAAATCTTTTCAATTCTGAGAAACCGGCAATAAATATTGGATTTCTTACTCTTCACTTTTTTGTGCCAATAAAGGGGGTGAGACTCTGGAGTGTAGAATGACAATGGAAAAATCATATTGTCTTTGGCACATTTATAAACTAAAAGTAATCAAGATTTAAAATTCATGTTAGCCATTTTCTGAAACAACTTCATTGTGCTTGATTCACAATGAAAAGGTGAACATTTACATAAGTAGACCTACTTATACGCACACGTGTTAAAGTATACGTAGGATTAAACCAGTGCTTGAAATGGAAAAACAAGTGCAGGTAACCTATACCAGAGTACCTGCTTCCTTTTGAGAAGCGCCGGTACTCTCCAATTAAAAGTATTGCACCTCTGCAGAGAAGCGCCGGTACTCTCCAGTTACAAGTATTGCACCTCTGGAGAGAAGCGCCGGTACTCTCCAATTAAAAGTATTGCACCTCTGCAGAGAAGCGCCGGTACTCTCCAGTTACAAGTATTGCACCTCAACAGAGAAGCGCCGGTACTCTCCAATTAAAAGTATTGCACCTCTGCAGAGAAGCGCGGTACTCTCCAATTAAAAGTATTGCACCTCTGCAGAGAAGCGCGATACTATCCAATTAAAAGTATTGCACCTCTGCAGAGAAGCGCCGGTACTCTCCAGTTAAAGATATTGCACCTCTGCAGAGTTGAGCCGATACCCTCCAATTAAAAGTATTTCACCTCTGCAGAGAACCGCCGGTACTCTCCAGTTAAAATGATTGCACCTCTGCAGAGTTGAGCCGATACCCTCCAATTAAAAGTATTTCACCTCTGCAGAGAAGCGCCGGTACTCTCCAATTAAAATGATTGCACCTCTGCCGAGTAGCGCCGGTACGCTCCAATTAAAAGTATTGCAGCTCTGCAGAGAAGCGCCGGTACTCTCCAGTTAAAATGATTGCACCTCTGCAGAGTTGCGCCGGTACTCTCCAATTAAAAGTATTGCACCTCTGCAGAGTTGCGCCGGTACTCTCCAATTAAAAGTATTGCACCTCTGCAGAGAAGTGCCGGTACTCTCCAATTAAAAGTATTGCACATCTGCAGAGAAGCGCCGGTACTCTCCAGTTAAAATTATTGCACCTCTGCAGAGAAGTGCCGGTACTCTACAATTAAAGTATTGCACCTTTGCAGAGGAGTGCAGGTACTCTTCCACTTATAATAAAGAAATGCAAGTACCCAATATCTCACAATACCTGCCCATTTAAAGCACTGGATATAACTCGACATTGGGGAGATTCAGTCCAATGTGCTTATATACATTTTTTAACTTGTCTTATTTTAGGTGAAAACTAAACCCCTGCATTCCCATTAACTTTGGGGTGGTCTGTTTCTTTTCCCTGGAGGGGGAGACTCCAGCCCTTTGCAGGAGTGTTTCCAGAGGGGGAAGTAGGGTTGTCCCCTTTGTTTGATAAAACAAAATACAGCCCATACTTCTGTCTTCCAAATCTCAGCCATAATTGAAGTGTCAACTCAGTCTATTTCATCCGCTGCTGGAGTGCAGGGAGATACTGTAGATTTCATCCCAGTCAAACAAGTTTCATACCAGAGACCTGCAACTGTAGTAGTCTCTGCACAGCTAGATAATGTTCATCCCTTTAAGCAGCACACCTACCCATCTACCGTGTCCTACTTCAGTAATATGAGCGCTTTCTTCTCCTGGACCTCCCAAAATGGTACCACATCACCCTCACCTCTGAAACCGCCACTGGCTTTTCCTCCATAAGAGATGCCAGTTCAAGATCCTTGTGCATGCCTACAAAGCCCTCCATGACCAGGGACCATCCTACGTCAAACATCGACTCAGCTTCCATCACACTTCTAGACACCTTTGCTCCTCCTCTCTAGCCCTCGCACACATCCCCCGTATCCGCTGCAGCGGTGACCGTTCTTTCTCCTGCATCGTCACCAAGACCTGGAATGGCCTGCCCCTCCACCTCCATACAGCACCCTCTCTGGCAGACTTCAGAAAGTTACTCGAGACCTGGCTGTTTAACTGAGGCACGGCTTCCTCACCGCCCAGTTACCCCTAGGGGTGTACTGATTGATTGATTGAAGGCTCCAGGTGAGCCTCATCTGACACACCAGGTTAAAGATACGTTCGAGCAGTATTGACTGAGATCAATTACTATGCATACTTGAGTGTCATGTACCCATAACTACTTGTTTTGAAATGTTTTACTGTCATGAGTAAGAATTTCGACTGCATTGGCATGCGCACTGTTGTTTGGCGATATACTTGGGCACCACGAGGTACCGCTGTATGTTAAATGACAATAAAAATCTGTTTATACAAAAAAAGGTCAAATTAAATCCTCTAAATAGCTCTCACAGTCTGTCAGAATATACAAAAATTGAGAAAAACGTAAACTAGCACTTTTCTTAGCATCAGTTCTTGCATGCCGATCTCGTGCTGCCCCAGGGCGTACCGTGGCTAGATCTTTTTATCACCATCAAGAAGGCACAGTGTCATGACTATTGCGCATTGGAGTTCCATCGAGAGACTTCCTGGGAGACTCATTCTGCCTGGGGTGGGACTCTGGCCTGATCCCTTGTATGCCTTCCCGCCCCTACCTCTCCTGCCCGAGTTCTGAAGAAGGTCAGGAAAGACTGAGCTCGGATCATTCTGATAGCCCCAGGAGAATGTGATACTCCAGTCACATGAGTCTGAACATTGACCCTCCGATAAGTCTGCCTCTTCGGCCTGACGTGTTATCTATGCAACAGGGCAGAATTCTCAGCCCGAATCATACAACTCCATGAGTGGGGTTTGATTAGCACCAAAGGGGTGGATTTTATCTACCCGCGAAAGTAGTGGATGTTATTTTCACAGCTTTGAGGCCTTCTACAAAATATGCTCAATCTGCTGATTGGACAAAGTTCACGGGCTGGTGCGAGACCACCAAGTTGACCATCTCCAAGCTGGACTAGCTGATGTTTTGATGTTTGCTTTATCTCTAGCCCAAAAAGGTTTTGCGGTGGGCTCTGTTAATGTTTCTTTGTCAGCCTTGTCGGCCTTTCTACATTTTCCTGACCAAATTCCATTATTTAAGTCACCAGTTGTGATGCTTTTTTTCTTTCTTTGAGAAGGTCTTGCATACATGCTTCAACCTGTGCCCTTTATTATGCCTCAGTGGGATCTTAACTTGGTTCTCATATTTGCATGCCCTTTAAGCCTTTGCACACCTACTCACTAATATTTCTCACTATTAAGACGGTGTTTCTTATCACAATTACTTCAGCTCACCATGTTTGTGACTTGCAGACGCTGCCAGTGCAACCTCCATGTACCACCTTCTTTCTAGACAAATTGGTGCTGCAACCTTGCATCTCCTTTCTACCAAAGATGGTCTTGCCCTTTCACGTGGGACAGTCCATCACTCACCCTTAGCCCCGCCTCACGCATTTGAGGAGAAGAGGCTTCAACACCTGGACTCTAAAAGTATGCTTGGAAGAGCACCGGGTGAATTGTTCGCTATTTATTGGCTTTGCCTGTGCTGAGAAGGGAAAGGCAGTCTAGAAGCAAACCTTATTCGGGTAGATTGTCATGTGTATTAAGACATCCTAGGCTCTGGATAAAGATGTTTCTCCTGAGGGCCATCGGTCTCATTCCACCAATGCGAAGGCTGCCACAATGCGTTGGCTCGAGGGGTTTCAATTTTAGATATCTGCCAGCCTCAGACATGGGCGTCTGTTCCCACCTTCACCGTTCTGTTCCATTCAGTACTGCCTCCACAATCAAGTCCACAGGGAGGGCCGTTTCGCCCAATCGGTCCTACAGTACACCCTGGTGTAAGTGCACTCTTCAGACTCTCTACCTTTTTTAGGTGGTGTACTGCTTCAGTATCTATTCAAAAGTTGATGAATTTGAGGTAGAAGCATCCATCACAAGGACAAGTTACTTCCTTTTGGCAATGACCTCTCTGGTGGATGCTCGTCTGACCACTAGTTGTCGTCCTCCCCATTCTGTGGTACGGACTTTTAGATTTCTAAAAGGGTGTTATGCTATGTTTTGCACATTGTAACGCTTGCAATCTGTCACAGTGAGTTTGCATCTGAGGGCACAGAAGAGTTCCAAAAAAAAACGACATCAAGAGTGGCTCCTATACAGAACAAGCAAGCAGGGACTTGCTCCATGTCGTCACTTCCTGTGATGGCACAAGGTCACCACGGAACCTATCATCACATATACACGGAGTGGTTGCTATGACAAGTTCCAGATCAGGTCTGGCACCTGGGGAAATTCGGTAGGTGAGGAATCTGCAGATAGATAAGTTATGGGTTATGGTCTCCAGGTCTCCGTGAGGCGCCTCCAGGTCAATGTGCGGCTCATGGGCTCCAGGTCTCCGGAAGGCGCCTCGAGGTCAGTGTGCGGCTCATGGGCTCCAGGTCTCCGTGAGGCGCCTCGAGGTCAGTGTGCGGCTCATGGGCTCCAGGTCTCCGTGAGGCGCCTCGAGGTCAGTGTGCGGCTCATGGGCTCCAAGTCTCCGTGAGGCGCCTCGAAGTCAGTGTGCGGCTCATGGGCTCCAGGTGTTTGTGAGGCGCCTCGAGGTCAGCGTGTGGCTCATGGGCTCCAGGTCTCCGTGAGGTGCCTCGAGGTCAGTGTGCGGCTCATGGGCTCCTGGTCTCCATGAGGCGCCTTGAGGTCAGTGTGTGGATCATGGGCTCCAGGTCTCTGAGGCGCCTCGAGGTCAATGTGCGGCTCATGGGCTCCAGGTCTCCGGAAGGCGCCTCGAGGTCAGTGTGCGGCTCATGGGCTCCAGGTCTCCGTGAGGCGCCTCGAGGTCAGTGTGCGGCTCATGGGCTCCAGGTCTCCGTGAGGCGCCTTGAGGCTAGTGTGCGGCTCATGGGCTCCAGGTCTCTGGGAGGCGCCTCGAGGTCAGTGTGTGGCTCATGGGCTCCTGGTCTCCATGAGGCGCCTTGAGGTCAGTGTGTGGATCATGGGCTCCAGGTCTCTGAGGCGCCTCGAGGTCAATGTGCGGCTCATGGGCTCCTGGTCTCCATGAGGCGCCTTGAGGTCAGTGTGTGGATCATGGGCTCCAGGTCTCTGAGGCGCCTCGAGGTCAATGTGCGGCTCATGGGCTCCAGGTCTCCGTGAGGCACCTTGAGGCCAGTGTGCGGCTCATGGGCTCCAGGTCTCTGTGAGGCGCCTCGAGGTCAGTGTGTGGCTCATGGGCTCCAGGTCTCCGTGAGGCGCCTCGAGGTCAGTGTGCGGCTCATGGGCTCCAAGTCTCCGTGAGGCGCCTCGAGGTCAGTGTGCGGCTCATGGGCTCCTGGTCTCCATAAGGCGCCTTGAGGTCAGTGTGTGGATCATGGGCTCCAGGTCTCTGAGGCGCCTCGAGGTCAATGTGCGGCTCATGGGCTTCAGGTCTCCGTGAGGCGCCTCGAGGTCAGTTTCTGAGGTGGCGCCTTGCAGTATTGGAAGTTCAATTGCATCACTGATTTTAAATGTGAGAGGCGGGCAAGGTAGTCCGGTGTGATAATGCACATCCCGTATATATCTGTGCAGTTTGTGGTCGTCGGGTGCCAGTGCTGGCGGGGCCTAACCAACTGTCCTTTCTTCCGAGGACAATAAATGAAAGGCATGGCGTTGGGCAATTGAATACATGTTACCAGTAGCGATATGAACCTACTTCACCATGGCATAGCGCTTTGAAAAACAAGTTGTCATTATTATTCCTATTGCTGTCGCGTGATGCTGGGCTGTGGTTCTAAACGTGGTCAAACTGAGCTGGGTTTTTTCTCTGCCTTTAATCAGAAAGCCCTACTTTCTCCACCCAGGAGCCTATATTGTCCGTTCCTGAGCCATATGGTTGCGGGTTGAGGCACTGGCATCTGAGGCGCTGACCGGGGAGCTGTCACTCCTCGTTTTGTCATCCGCGACTCCAGATGTGGAGAGGATGTGGTCTGACTGCTGGAGCTGCCGACCTTGGTGCTGGAAATCAAGGTTCGAGCCTCGGGGTCGCGTCCACATCCAGGGATTCTGGGCAAATCACTTAATATCCCTGTGCCTACCAAAAAAAAAAAAAATGAATGTGTCCTTGTGTAATGTAACCAGTGCTCATGTAAAGCACTCCAATACCTTCGGGTCGAGTTTGCGCTATATAAATCTGCAAAAAAAAAAATTAAAAAAAAAAGATGTGGCTCCTGTTTGGGCGCAAAGTGCTTGGGACTGGGTCAAATTACAGCTAAACATACGCAGGAAGGGGCCCAGCTGGGTTCACCGTCAGTCGGTAAGATGCAACAGACACCACTCCGATAAACCATCTCTCAAAGATGCGAAACAACGCCGACCCTCCCCGAGGGGCGTTCCACCACTGTGCCATAAACCTCAATGCTTACACAAAAGCAAGTTACCTCTGACACCATAAATCCAAACTTTCTTTTTGCTCCAGTAGGATTTTTTAATTATCCCTGGGTTATAGTTAAATATATGTTGCGTTTTTTACACTTTTTTTTTTTCTTTCAAAACATAGACACCCTTCACGGGACAAACTAGAAGATAGCCTTCTTGCCTTTTTTTTTTTGTGCATGTAAATTATACGAAATGTGATTCAAACAAAAAAAAATTTGTATACAATATTAGAAAGACATAGACATATATGATTTACAAACGTAAAACATATTAATGCGACAAACACATGTAAACCTTGGTTTGGCTTCGCGGGAGACGCAGCGCCAGGGTGCAGGGGCGATGGCATTGACCAGCGAGTCCAGCGTGACTACAGGGCCTTCTACATAAAGGAAACACTGCTTACATCCCTTGAATACCAACTTCGGTGCACACACTGTTAATCTTCTAGCCTGACTATGCCAACGGCCTATCCCATGGTGCACCCAGATTCGTCACATGCAAACTACAACTAATCCAAAATGCTGCCGCAAGATTCCTACTTTACCTTCACCTGAGAGAATGCATGACTCCAGTCCTGTAATCAGTCCACAGGCAGCATGCAGCTACAAGGTCATTGTTTAAGGTGCTCTGCGTTTTCTTTAGAGTCTCTCAAGGAAAAGGACCATTATACCTACAAGTTAAATTCAAGCCATCCAAGCAAAACAGGACACTGCGCTGCAGGCTTGCACCATGGAACATCTTTTCACCGTATCTTAAGAAATGCACAGGAGGCACTGCTTTCACTGTACAAGCTGCGACAATCTGGAACTCAACGCCAGCCAGTATTTAAACATTACAAACTGAGCCATGGACAAACTGAGCCGGCAGTGTCTGGTGAATTGCGAGGAGCATTTGCATCCTCAGATGGTGCAGGGAGTCCTCCAATAGTGCGGAGAACCTGGTCTTGACCTTTTTGCTACCATCAAGAATGCACAGTTTTGAATGTTTTGCGCATGGGAGTTTCCATAAGCACATAGTTAGGAGTAGTGGTTGGTGGAATTTGCGTAGTTTGATTCTGTCATACTACATTAAAATTCCACCAGATTCCACGTAATTCCTCAACGGGTCGGCGTGGGCATTTGGAGCTATTTCCGTTGCGTAAAATGCACCATTGCGTTCAAAAATGGATATGAGGGTGCATTTTGCCTAAAAAAATAGCATGGGCAAATAGTACTCGCGTTCTTGCATACTCTGCAGTGATTACAAGTTTTAATCACTGCAGAGTATGCAAGGGTGCCGAGTGGTATGCAGTGGTTTCTAAACGTTAGAAACAATTGGATATTTATTTAATTCTGCCAGCGGGAGCGGCAACATTTTAATTTATCAGTAATTTTGCATTACAACAAAATTACCTAAATCCACCCAGACCTAGATAGGAGGTATGTTCTGGCTGGCATTGAACACAGGACTCCTCTACTCCTTCCCACCTTTACCTCTCCTGCCCTGAATTCTGAAAAAGATCAGGAATGACTGAGCCCAATTCATCCAAGTGACTCTAGAGTGAGCAGTGAGAGCATGGCACTCAGACCTTCCGCCAATGAGGCTGCCACTTTACGAGACCCTCCCGTCTCAGCAACAGGGCAAGGCCCTCTACTAGAATCTAGGTGGAAATAGAGTGTTCTACTTTAAGTTCCGCCAGTGTTTCATTCATTCCCCCAAACCACCAATCTCCCAAAAGTAAGTTATGCGTTCACCAACAACTTTCTCTCAAGCCATCCATCCATCCACCCATCCACACTCTCAAACTTGTGTAATAATAATAATAATGAATGAAAAGACCATTTCAGGTATGGGCCAGATCGATTGGTTTTTACCAATGCTTGTTAATTGCAGCAGCACACTATTAACTTGTATAGTCTCAGTAACGAACACATTTGAGCCTGAGTTCACGGATGGTTTGGCTTCGCGGGAGACGCAGCGCCAGGGTGCAGGGGCGATGGCATTGACCAGCGTGACTACAGACCCCAGGAGACATTGGGGGCAACGTGAAACTGCCGCAGCCCTCCCTTTCCGCCCACACCGGCAGAAGAAGACCTTGCGCCTCCCGCTTCGCGGTAGACGCAGCTCCAGGGTGCAGGGGCGAGTGCATTGACCAGCGTGTCCAGCGTGACTACAGGCCCCAGGAGACATTGGGGGCAACGTGAGACTGCCGCAGCCCTCCCTTTCCGCCCGCACCGGCAGAAGAAGACCTTGTGCCTCCCGCTTCGCGGGAGACGCAGCGCCAGGGTGCAGGGGCGAGTGCATTGACCAGCGTGTCCAGCGTGACTACAGGCCCCAGGAGACATTGGGGGCAACGTGAGACTGCCGCAGCCCTCCCTTTCTGCCCGCACCGGCAGAAGAAGACCGTGCGCCTCCCGCTTCGCAGGAGACGCAGCGCCAGGGTGCAGGGGCGAGTGCATTGACCAGCATGTCCAGCGTGACTATAGGCCCCAGGAGACATTGGGGGCAACGTGAGACTGCCGCAGCCCTCCCTTTCCGCCCACACCGGCAGAAGAAGACCTTGCGCCTCCCGCTTTGCGGGAGACGCAGCGCCAGCGTGCAGGGGCGAGTGCATTGACCAGTGTGACTACAGGCCCCAGGAGACATTGGGGGCAACGTGAGACTGCCGCAGCCCTCCCTTTCCGCCTGCAGCTTGGTTAAAACAAACCGTCACTTCAGTCCCGTGGGACGCGCGTGGACGAGCGCCGGGCAAAGGGCGGGCCGTCTGTGGCCGTCAGGGGCCAAAGGAGGCCTGGCTGGGCCACCCCCCGTATCTCTCGTTTGGCCAGTGATTGAAGATCGCTCAAACTAGAGTAGGAAGGAGGAAATCGTCAGGATACCTGAAATTAGTGGGGGACTTTCGGACACGGACCTAATCTGATACTTGTGTGGAAGATCGCAAGGTGGAGGGTGTGAAGAATTGTGACAATCTTCTGCCCTCCAAAGGTGTAGAACCCGTCTCCCCGCCATACAAGAATCTTCGGTGACAACCTGATAGTGATATCTATAAGAGGTTGTTGTGACTAGTCGTGATATGAGTGCCCGGAAGGAGATAAGCAGGATGGCGGGGGAGGGGTAAGATGTACCTTGGATGCCTTTATAGTGAGGGCGGAGTCTCTTTTAAACCACGAAGTTCAGTTAACTGAAAAAAGGCTCTCCCTGGACAAGCTTATTGAACAAAAGAGATCATCTATGGGCCCCATTGCCAGATGCCCATCCCCACTTACAGGGCCTGTCCCGGGGCAAAGCACTAGGGGAAAAAAGGTTAGCACTAAGGTTATAATACACGCCGCACCGTTAATAACAGGGGAGGCTCCACAACCATTCACACTGGAGATAGATGATGATAACTACGATCAGTCAATTATTCCCTCACAGGAGGGGGGAGTAACACCAGACCGAATTTCCTTGACATCTGATTTTTTAGGGCAAGGGGATGTGAAGGATATAATGCCCATTCAGGAGTTAGTGGAAAAAAATACTCCAGAGTCCAGAGGGGAGGTAGTCACCCGCTCAAAAAAGGCTTTGCAGGCAAAGGGCACCGTTACTAATACTGATATTAATTCTATAAGAGAGACGAAGGCCCCAGCTAAGAGTGTAAGGAAAGGGGGATCATATGCATCGAAAAACCCAGGTCAAGGAGGAGGAGGAGAAGGAAGGGGGTCATGGTAGGAGGGGCTTCTACATCATCAATACGGTGTCCGTATTGTAGTGAGATAGCAGAATCGGAGAGATGCAATAAAGATTTAATCACTCAGTTGGAATCCCTATTGTTAGTTTACCTGAGGCCCCTGCAAGAAAGGCTAAACGTGATAGAAGGGCAACTTTCGCAGCTAATTACAAAAGTTGGGACAGAGGCAGTAACAGAAAAGGGACACAGCTCGATAGGGAGGGGAGGCACGGAGACCAATACATACCCCAAGACAGGATTGCTTAATGATGTCAGTATTGGGACGACTAATAAAGTAATGGACCCGGCCATACCTAGACAAGAGGTGCGAAGGAAAAACCTTCGAATGGGAGGTACCAGCAGCAAGGCTCGAGGCCACCAAGGCACGAGGGAAGAAAATGGCCAACCAAGGGGGGAAGAGGCCCGAAGTCGCACCAAACAGGGATACTGCGTCCCAAGCACAGATGGTCGAAATGGTCATGTTGACCGATTCGGCACTTCCAGCAGTGGACAAGGTAACTAAAACTCAGGAATTGCCAATGTTAGACTTACCCCCAGATTCAAGCCCTTACACAGTGGTTTTGACAGGGATCCATGCATGCTCGGCAGACAGGGAAGAGCCCACACGCGCCCTGATCAATAAAGCAGCTCATTGGTTGCCCACTAATGCAGCTTTTAGCATTAGCAATTATAGACACATTCTAATGGCGAGAAGAGTGTCATGGATTGGGAAAAGCAGGAAGGGGTTCCCGGGAGACTGCGTTATACTGAATTTCAGATATCCAGAGTTGGTAAGAGATCTGCTGTATTACCAAAAGAAGGGTATCTATCAGGAAGAAAGTGCTCCTAGGGTTAGAATGCTCCCACTGGGCTTCTTCTATCGAGACTCATTGTATGCCCAGAACAGAGAAGATCCGAGGCAATTAAGGACCAGGAGAATAGGGGGGAGGATTTAGTTCCGTTGTTTAATCGATATGCCCCCGTACAAAGTGTCTCTACCTTAAGTGACCTAGATTGGCTAATAGAGTGGCCACTTATAGATCAAGGGGGTGCCCAGGAGGATGCGCATCATGCTACTGTTATTGGAGGACTAGGTGGGGAACCAACCACCATGAGAATTCAGCCTCCAATACAGCTATCTCCCAGTAAGACTAACAATGGGTCTAGCTCCTCTAGAGGAGCGGTACCCCAAATGGGGCTTACTGTCTCAAGGCCCAAAGCTTCATTAATAGAAGGACAAGGAACCCTTAATATAATCTGCTGGAATATAGCGGGCTTGTCTAGCAAGCAAAAAAATCAGGATTGGCTCGATTACATAAGGAGTTTTAACATCATTTGCCTGCAGGAATCATGGGAGGTAGATTCTTCCAATCTAGCAATGGAAGGGTATAAAATGTACTTTGTACCTGCACGAAGATCTTCGGCAGGGCGAGCAAAAGGGGGTCTTATCACTTACGTGGATCTGAGGATAAGGGGAAGATGGGAGAATTTAGCCTGGGACTCTGTCTGCATTCAAGGCATACAGCTTATAACTAGGGGTCTAAAATTGATTTTTATTAATTTTTATAACGCCATTAATGGAGGACAGACATTGGCCAACCTGGTAGAACTGGATTACAGGCTGACAGGAATAGAACTGAACGGGGCAAGTAGAGCGCAGTTGGTGGTGATGGGTGACTTTAATTGCCACCTTTGCAACCATCTACTTAATAGCAAGGGGGAGTGGGCCTCATGTCCAAGGGAAGCGGGACTACATATGGAACATACCAGGGAGGGACTGGAGATAAGTAATATGCTGGGCACCCATGCCCAGACTCAAACTTTGGATATGATAAGAGAAGTTGGGGAGCCGGGCATTGCCCAAACCTTTAAAGGGAAGGGAAGGGGCTCTATTATTGACGTTATCTTCGTACCCACCACTCTATTAAGCTGGATAGTGAGTTTTATTGTTGAGCCAAGCATTTTTAGTGACCATAACCCGCTGGTCCTAATTTTACAGGACACTGATCCAGTCGAGCACCCCCCCTCTAAACAGACTAGAGGCTCCTTTAAAATTACGGATCAGGGAAGAAGATTAAGATGGGCAAATATCAAGTGTGATAAATTTTATAAGGCCCTAATGACAGAGGAAAATCAGCAGATATGGAAGTGCCTAGACCCTGCCATTGTGGGGGCGGGTTTAATTACCGCATTTGAGGGAGTTGCCCATTGCATAGATGGGCTGCTTAGAAGCAGAGGCAGAAAAGAAGTAAAAGTTACTCCTAGGTGGTTTAACCAGCAATGCTCTAGTGCCCTGAGAGATTTGAAAATAGCACTAAAGATCGTCCCCAAAGACAACAACAGGGTGTCTACGTGTAGGGGGAGATATAAACAGGCTCTGAAACAACGTAAAACCTCATTGCAGAATGAGGCATGGGAAAATCTTAGAGAGTAGCGGCTGAAGCTAGGGACATGACTGCTTTTTGGAAAATTGTGAATGAACCACTTTTCCATGATAAGAACAAACTTAAGCCAGTCTTTCATGTCCTCCCGGAAGCCTGGGTGGAGCATTTTAAAGGTCTTTACAATCACGAAAGCCAAAGCAGTCCTCTCTCATCTGATGGGGCAGGAGATGGTGTAGCTTTGGAAATCCCTTTCACCTTAAGTGAGATAAAGGCAGGAATTGAGGGACTGACCCATAATAAGGCCCCAGGCCCGGATGGGATCCCCCCGGATCTCCTGATTTCTCAGGTAGATTTGTAGGCGCCCATCCTGGCAAGAGTAATTAATACAGCAGTAGAGGTAGGCATGCCTCCTTCATGGTCCACTGCGATAATTGTCCCAATATTTAAAAAGGGCAATAAAGATAACCCACAATGCTACAGACCCATTTTCCTCATAGATGTCTCAGTGAAAGTCATGGGGAGAGCAATACTAACCCGCCTAATGGAATGGGCGGATGAGCATGACATTATCTCGGACATCCAGTACGGCTTCAGGCCGGGCCGCTCAACAACTGACCAATGCCTCAATCTTTATCTCCTGGCTGCCAAGTACACCGTCGCTAGCAAAGAGACGGTGTACCACGGGTTAATCGCACGAAACTGTGGGCGCTATTGGAGATATGGGTGTGGATCCAGGCTTGGTTAATATCCTATGCACTTTACATCAGTATACTTCAGCCCGGGTCCGGTACAAAGAGGAGGGTGACACCACGGATCCTTTTCCCTGTTCTAGGGGTGTCAGACAGGGCTGCATTCTGGCACCTTTCCTATTTACATTATATATCAACGGCTTAGATAAGGCCCTGGGGGTATTGGGGGCGGACGCCCCGAGGATAGATAACCGAGAAATACCGGTCCTGCTTTATGCGGACGACGCAGGGCTTTTGTCACGCACCGCGCGGGGCCTTCAGCATTTGATTGATGGTTTTGTTACCTTTATGGAGAACCTGGAGCTGTCCGCTAACCTCTCCAAATCTTACATTATGGAGATGGGAAAGAGGCCAGGCAGGAAATTTATCTTTATGATTGGCTCCCATCCCCTAGAAAAAGTGCAGGCATTTTCTTATTTGGGAATTGTGTTTGACACCCATAATAGGTTCAATAAATTGTTAGATGAGAAATGCAGTTCCCTTACCAGCTCTTCTGGGGCAACCATGAAATTCGCATACAGGCTGGGACGATGGGCTCCAGAACAAATCGTGAATTTGTATAGGGCCATTAGCAAGACAAAAATCTTATATGGCAGTGAGGTATGGAGATTTATTGACCCCAAAAGGATACAGGTCGAAGAAAATAAGTTCCTGCGTAGGTTACTTAGAGACCCACAGAGTATCCCATCCTACTCAATTCACGAAGAGCTAGGTCTCTCTTACATCAGAGACGAGATCCAACTAAAGCCTCTATCCTGTTGGATAAACATATGGACTAACCCCGAAGCTACCTTAGGCAGGCAGATCCTAACGGATTGCATTAACAGGGAGCATGGGCATAACATTCCCTGGTTGAAATTTGTAAAGAAAACTCTCTCTGGTCTGGGTTTTGCTAATTATTATAATAACCCAAACTTGCTGGCAGAACGGGACAAGGAGTTTATTAAGTTGGCATTCGAAAAGCAGAGGGCGTCTGCCAGGGAAGATATTGAAATGGTTAAACCAACCGTGAGAGCACACCAGCTTGCCAAATCTAGTCCAGATCTGGAACCATACCTGGCGCATATTTACAATGCCCAAGACAGATTCCTGATGACTAGATTCAGGATGAACCTATTGCATCACACACTGGGGAGCCCATCTGGGTTTTTATCATCGATTGAGTTGAGGGGCCCTTGCGGCTTCGACTATAAGTCTCCGCAGGATACGCTTCATTTTGTTTTATTGTGCCCCTTTTATGCTCATCCCAGGACGTTGTTTTTAAAGAATATTCTAAAGTCCTTAAGGTTTAAACAAGCAAGGGTGGCGTTGCTATTTTAAAAATTGTCTGAGGAGCCCCTCGCCCTTTTTTGTACTGTAAAGTTTTTTAAGGATGGCCGCTAGATTAAGAAAAACAATAGACTCCGGATGCTGATTTTCTCGTCTCTCGCGCCGTCTTACACACGATCTTATATTGATCTTTTATCTCAGATAATTCTTTTAAAAATCAAATTGCTAGTCTATTCTACCTGCATTTCATGATGTTTTGTATTTTTACAGGTTATATACTATTTTTAAATTATTTAAAATAATGGTAGAATGTTTACTGTCTGTGTTTTAAATATTTGTTTGGTACTTTTATGGTATTGATGGATACCGAATAAAGTAAGTAAATCGAAAAAAATCGAATCGAACTTATATAGTCCTGTATAATGCACATTTCTTTATAGATGGTTATTGACCACAGGTGGCAGACCCTGTCCAGTAGTTGCTTGGCTGTAGAGATGTGATATAGGTTCCTAGTCTGTAAATTCACACATTTCTTCTTGCTCCTGTTTATTTCTGTCCTGTTGAGCCAAAGATATTCTTGCCTCAGCAGCAATTTTGCCGGACTGTATCCGTAATAAAGAATTCTTAGGTGTTCCCAAAACACACATGAGGCATGGAGGATTCCGATTCTAGCAAGGAATCCATGTCGGCCTCACCTTACACACCTCTTAGTTCAGATCTCACTCACCTACTCAGTTTTTCAAAAGGGCCAACAAGATAGCAGGACTGCCTTGGAGGCAAACTAAGCTTTCACACTCGTCCACCTCAAGCCCACCATACCATACCATATTGTGCCATCCGGCTGTTTGACATATGCAAGGTGTCCTAAAGTTTTATTTGCTGTGTCATACAAGGGAAGTGAGTGGGCGTTACACGGATCCAGTGTTTTCAGCCAGTAACTGTTTTCTGGCTTTCGAAAAGGCTGTAGATGGATTTAAAAACCAAACAAAGATGGCAGTTGAGGTCACGAGTGAATTTGCCTAAAAATTTGCATTTCATCTGTTTCACGCCACAAACATGGGCCAATGTATACTCTTTGATTATCTTGTGTGATTTATTGACTAATCTTTTAAGTATTCTCTCTGCCATTTTAGGATGCACCTCAAGGACCAGCAAGTGTTGACAGCCGAACATCTGATGACTACATCCTGGTTACCACAGAAGATGAGGATGCGAGCAGCGTAGCTGTATCAGTGTTGCAGCAGGTGTTGCAGGCACCGCCAGAGACAACCGCCGCAGGAGATGCACCACACCCCGCCACTCTTCTCTTCAGCGACCCACTCATGGGCAGCAATTCCACTTCCTCCAGTAACCTCAGCTCCAGCCCTGACGACGACAGCAGCAACAGCAAGGATTCCGACTTCACCATTGTTAGTCCATTGGATGTCTAGAAGGCCTTACTCCTCAGAGATGTTGGGGCAGATGGTTCTGCCCGAGTCGGTGGGTAGGCTCTGCTGGACCGGCGTACTCTTTCTGACTTACCTGGATATGATACACAAACTGACCACGTTGAGCTGCTTGAGACTCAATCTGAAAGTCATGCACAAATCAAGCAGCACATGAATACGTCGCTGCAAATACGAAGGCTGCCTTCTGTGTATCGTTAGTATACATACTCTTTGTGCAGTTCAAAGTGCTCTATAACTTCAGGTAGTTCCGCGTGTATCCTGATCATCTCTGTTCCTCCTCCTTCCTCTTGAATTGCTTCTCCACAGTATGAAGAGTGCTCTCCAATGGTTGTAATGGTGCTGTGCTCTGTGTCCTACTTCCTGGTTCATCGGTCATCAGTCTGCTTTGATCGTGTAGGAGAAAGTGGTACAAGATCTGCCTTTCCATACCGAGGTATGGTCCAGCACTAGAAGTATCTGCAGTCTGACTCATAAAAGTATAGTATAGCTGAACAGTCTTCGGAGCTCAAGAACCCAGCAGAGCTCGGCCCCTAATACAAAGTTTTGTTGTCGCCAAAGAGACCACTTCCTCCAAGAAAGGCCTCAGGCCTGTTGTGGAACAGAAGATGAGGTTTGGAATCAAAGTTTTGAGGGGAGAATAGTCTTCGCTTTATGAAGTGGAACGCCCCCCCTACATTGCACCATTCTTAGTCGTTTGAGATCTTAATCCTCACTCTAATTTACTGACCCTTTTCCTTCTCTGTTAGTGCAAGTTCAACATTGCAAAATCAACTCCACTCAGAGTTGCGTCCTGTGCCAGAACAAGAACCCAGAAGTCTGCATAAATCATTGCAGCAGGGTTTTTTACACTCATAAAAACATAGATCTTCGTTGAAAGGTTTATTTTAATTTTACTGTTAGATGTCTGATTAAAATAGAGCAGGGCTCTTTCCAGAAAAACATCTGACTATAGGTTTATACTTGTTGAACAAACTGCACAGCACAGAAATTATGATCACCACTTGTAACGCTTGTTGGACATCCGTGTTTAACCATGATTTCTCCAGTACCACGGTCAAGGATGTCTTAGCTGCGGTGTACTCTGAGGTGGAGCTGCCGCTCTATATACATCTCTAAGTCTGCAGTTGGAAAGATTCAAGAAGTGGTGTGTCTGGGATCACGCTCTTCCCATACCTTGAAAAAAAGCCACAGAGATTAGGCCAGCATGGCTTCAGATTGAATTAAATGGCACGTGCCCAGCTGGAATTGAGATCCATAAGAACCTAACCCTTCACACTGGTTAGTCTTCATTATGCTTACTCCCTCCAAGCCCGTCTGTTGTTTGTACGATCATCCAATAATGCCAATATATCCCCACCACTCGTCTATCGAAGAGCAGAAATGTCAGCCACAGCAGAGTCATTTCAGTCAAGACTACAGCCTGTTGTATCTGCTCTTGTAGTCAGTCTGCCACACACAATGAGCAATGCGTCTGAGCTTTTTCATCCTAGCCACAGTCTCTCGAATCCTCGGTTTACGTTCCAGGATGGATCATGCTGCAATTTTTTGCAGCTGTTGGGAAGAGGAGCTGGCAACCACTGGCTATGCTATGTGCTCTGGAGGGCTTCCAGTGAGCGCTGCTCTTGAATGACTGTGATGTGCCAGTCATGTCCTTCGACCTCAGATTTCCCTGTGAAAGGAGGTGGGATCTATCTAAATGAGAGAGTTTGGAAACCGTTTCTCCTATGTGGAGGTGGTGGGGGTCTATCTGTGATAGACAGTTCTCATATCCATCCAAGTATTAAATCAAACCGGTTTCTAACCTGCGGCAGTAAAGTGGAGGATAGATTGTATGGCCTTCTTCCAGCCTGTTTGATTTCCAATGAATTCTGCCTTCTTTGTTTATGTTAATTTGTACAGCTTGTTTCTCCTCCATACTCCCTCTGTGATAGATCTTCCACTCAGAGGAACTGCACATTTAGGAAGCTAGAGCCATTAATGGGAAGCCTTGACATCACAACTCAAAGATCACCCCATCCTAGGTTTACTCTTAGACTTGGATGTCCTTTTAGGTATCTTTTATGCTTTTGTATATGCTTGATTAACTTCCAACAAGAGGGCAAAGGTGTTTTTTTAACCACAGTTCTGATTTTTTTGTCTTGTGTTGCTTCCCACACTTGGTATCTGATAGAGAAGAGCGGCATTCTGCCAGACAGACTAATCTCAAAATTATGTTTTTATATCAGAGATAGACATTTTAATTAATTCTGAGTGCTCTATTCCATTCAGCCGTGAATGATCCTCCACAGAATTCCCCGATAGATATTGATATTTATAAATTTGAGATGCACCCAAGCCCCTCGGTGTGAGGCTCAAGTGGTCTGTGGTGTGAAACAGTGTCCTCTCCTCCCCACATCCTGGCGCGGGACATTGTTTAGAAAAGGTACACGTGGTCAGATAAAAACAGTGCCTGTTTTTTTATATGGTCTTTTCAGCTGCATATACATTGTACATCCAGACAAAAGAAAAAAGTGTAAAAAAGAAAGAGTGCATAATTAAAAGGTAATGTATTAAACATTTAGGTACTGTTGAACAACTCTATGAGCCCAGCAGTTTCGGTTCAGAACCTGGAAACTGACAGGTGTGCATTTTGTTATGCAACACCAGATGGACTCACTCCTTCCCCCACTTAAACTTGTAATGAATAATGTGTTATTTCAGCTAGAGTTTGTAGAACCTTTGATAAGAACAATGTTTTGCCCTCATTCGTTTTTCAAAATAGTATACATTTTTATCATCTCAGAGCAACAGTCATATATGTTTGAGGGGATGGGATGGGGCAGGGCAATTCAAATCCTGCCCAAAGGTTTTGCAAGAGCAAGGCACTACATACGATGGTCCTTCTACTGTTCCCACAGGCGAACATGAACCCAAACAGTGGCCTTCGGGCAAGAAATAAGTTATGTTGTTTTTGGTTAAATACACCTAGGCCAGAAGACCACGCCTGGAGCAGACAGACTACATGCCAGCTTGGCTGTACTCAAGGATGTCTTCTGCTTCCTACAGATCCCTAAGTTTTGGACAGGTGAGACAGGGTATCTGGGATTGTTCTGTTTACATTGCGGTAGGTGCTGTGACACATTCTCTCGTTGGACTATTGCATCCAAGACCGGATTATCCTTGTGGATTTTTGCGTCAAATCCTGATTGCCATAAAGGAATATTGCGTCCCAGGCCAGGTGCTGCTAATGAAATAAGGCATCAGAGGCCCCACTGTTCCCAGAGTATATGGGATGAAAAGCTTGATTGTCAAAAGACCTCCATCTTATGCTGGGGAACCACGTCAAGTATGATACTGTCAAATAAAGGGCTTTGGGAGGACACTGTTGTAATAATCAATACCTTTTTTAAAGAGTCCTATAGGGTCTATATTCACAAGGGTCAAAACATCACAAATATATTTCCGTAGTATGCTGGTAAATTTCTAGTAATTAGTCTGCAAAGAGCTCCTGCGCGGTGTTTCATCAAACGCAAGGTTTTTGTCCCACTGCATAGTCTGGCCATAGTGAGGCTCACAATGGAAAACAATTATTACTGCATCAGGATGGATATTGGTCTTTTAACATTAACACTGCTATTTGCCACTGTGCCGAAGCTCTCAAGAGTGCAATGATTGAATGTTACTGGTCGTTCGCATGTGATGCTCTGTTTGTCAGTCATGCAGAAAGCTGATGGCCAGGGTGTGATTGGGGGCTCGAATAGTGTAGGTAGGTATAAACTTCTGTAAGAGAATCTAGCAACTTAATTAAAGAAATGCCAAACTACGCTTTTTGTGTGTTTCCTTTGTGCTGTCGGAAGCTCTTTACAGCAGAAGACAAGATGCAATGTGCAGACTATGGTCAAACAAGAAGAAGGGTCAAGGCACACAAGTCCAGCACTCGTCAACACCGAGTAGTGAAAGTAAAAATGGACTATGTATGGTGCAACGAACCAGAGATGTGAACCCCCTACACCTCAACTCCCACGGCAAAAATCCTCAAAGGTGGTTCAGCACTCAACTTGAAGATCAGTTGTGTATATAGCGAAATTTGTTTGGTCCATAGTTTACAAATAGGAATAATAAGACCATATCATCTCAATTAGCCAGGCTACTAATCGCATGCTGTGATTTTAAAGAAAAGCTGATGAATAAAGAAATTTTGGAAGAAGGAACGACTCCTACATTTGTTCATTGAGATGATACTGTCTTAGTATTCCTATTTGTATACTACGGACCAAAACAATTTCGCTATATACACAATTGATCTGCAAGTTGAGTGCTGAACCGCCTTTGTGAATGTGCAGACTATGCCTGAAACGTTAGGAAGTGCTGTGCATCACCATTTCGTTGCCTTTTGGTAATCAAACAGTGTCGCCCATGTACCCAATCAATTGTAGCCCCCCAAACACACTGTCTGCTAGAGAGGGATATCATCTTCAGGGGATCTCCATTGATAATCAAAATGTAAATGTTGTATACTTGTAAAGCGCACAGCTGCCCCAGCAATGGGGCCTCCCGGCGCTGTATACCGCTGGGGAACCCATCCTGGCTTTCCCTGTGAGATGGTCCCTACTGGGCATCTCCAAAGTGAAGACAAGCATCCCCGGCGCTGATGGGGCCGTAAGTGGAGATTAAGCAAGCTATTGCCCAGAGTTGCTGAGTGGGATCCATGGTTAGAGTAGGCACCGAGGCGAGAATTATCGACTCCGCTGACCTTGGCCCAATACCCTGCCGCGTCGGGAATCGAACCCTGGTCCCGGGCCGACCTCTGCTTCCGGGTCTGCCGCCTCTAACCAGTGAGCCACACCACTCCAAAGCCTTGAATAGTCCCACCCGCACAAGGGGATCTGTCTGCTAGAGAGGGACATCATCTTCAGGGGATCTCCATTGATCATCAAAAGCCTTGAATAGTCCCACCCGCACGAAGGGATCTGTCTGCTAGAGAGGGACATCATCTTCAGGGGATCTCCATTGATCATCAAAAGCCTTGAATAGTCCCACCCGCACGAGGGGGTCTGTCTGCTAGAGAGGGACATCATCTTCAGGGGATCTCCATTGATCATCAAAAGCCTTGAATAGTCCCACCCGCACGAGGGGGTCTGTCTGCTAGAGAGGGACATCATCTTCAGGGGATCTCCATTGATCATCAAAAGCCTTGAATAGTCCCACCCGCACGAGGGGGTCTGTCTGCTAGAGAGGGACATCATCTTCAGGGGATCTCCATTGATCATCAAAAGCCTTGAATAGTCCCACCCGCACGAGGGGGTCTGTCTGCTAGAGAGGGACATTATCTTCAGGGGGATCTCCATTAATCATCAAAAGCCTTGAATAGTCCCACCCGCACAATGGGATCCCAGAACACTTTTTCCAAGGTCACATTTTGTGTCGTATCTTTACGTTATTTCACAAAGGCCAAGAAGTAGATATGACACTAATGCATAATTTAGCCGGCTGTATTGAAAATGTCATTAATTTGCTTGAAAAGATGGAAAGAATTGCATGAAGCCTTAAAATGGAAAGAGAAGTTGCATTCAAAAAGCATCCTTCACGAGCCCTTTTTTGATTTTGCTTGAAAGTGAATGACAAGGATAACTTGGGCAAAGTTAAGTCTATAGGCTGCAGCAATGTTAGAAAGACAGTGAAACACTGCGCCTTTAAGGTGACCCTGACCGCCCGTGTTCCATCATTCCCTGTAGGTGGCAATTGACGCGGTTCTTTTTTCCGGCACCTGCCGACAGGATTATGGCGCACTGAGCTTGGCCTTTTTAAGGCTAAATCACATCATAACCAGTTTAATAACCATTTATGTTCACTTGGCATCCTTTAGAGGTGAGATTATTTTTCTATAATTTTATAACTGGAAATATGTTTCTTTTTGTGGAAGATGTCATCTCCTTTGTGAACTGCCCAGATTGTGATCGAAAGATGGTCAAAGCTGGCCCTCACCAGATCTGTAACACATGTTTGCAAGACTCCCATGATCCCAGAAGATGCCTTCTCTCAGCGCCCCCTTCAGGCGCACCCTGAGAGAGCGTGAGAAGGTTGTCCTGCATGACGAAAAGAAAGAGAAAAAGGCGGGAATTACTGGCTGGAGAGACATCTGGGGGGTGAGGACAGGCTATCCCCTCTTCCAGTACCCCTGTCTCACTCTCTAAGGACACCCACTGGGAAGATCCATAAAGAGAAGGCAAAGTGAGAAACAACCGCCCTATTCGACGTCAAGGACATCTACGTCAAAAAGAGGTGCAGCACCTACATGTTCAACATCTAGGACTCCTACGACATCGAGGAAAACAAAACTATCGACGTCAAGACACTTCTATTCTGTGGAAAAAAAGACCGTAGACTGGCTTCCGAGGATGAAAACTTGCAGGCTTCCCTTTGAATTAGACTTGGAGTACACCTGGGCTTACTTACCTTCAAGACCAGCTTCTCCAGTCATCATACAGTATTTGTATTCTTCCCCACCTCCTCAGCCATCTGAGAAGTCTCTTTCTCCACCATCGGTAATTCCTGGGGAAATTCCCCCACCCGCACTTGCTAGGCCTCACAACCACCTGCTCCTCTAACAAGGCATTCCATATCTCAATCCTGACATACCAGACCTCAGCATAGGTCTAAGTCGAAGTCTCACCATTGTCAGTATCATTCTAGGTGTCCCAGACTGTCTTGTTCAAAACATAGTTGGAATTCTGCCGCCTGATCAAGATCCTATCACGCACCCACGTCCATTGGTTACCTGCTCGTACAGTTTAATCTCCATTGTGAATATATCTTCAGAGGAAGAGGAAGTCACCAGCATTCAGCTCCAGCCACAAAAACGTCTTTACCCGCTCCAGTGGTGATGAGCATTAAATCTGATCTGCAAGAGTGAACAAACATAACTAGCAGCTAATAGGTTCTGAATATTGTGCATAATGGCCATTGTCTCAGATTTAATTATAATCCACCAGCAATTTGATCAAAGAAGATCTTTTTCATCGAAAAAAAACTCCAGCAACAAGTCTCTATCCTGCTTTAAAGCAAGCTGTGGGAAGGGTCCCAACTCCTTACAAAAATTGGACATTTATTCCTGTTACTTTCTAGTGAAGAAAAATGACCAAAAAACAACTTTTGACCCATTCTAGATCTGAAAAAAGCAAACAAGTAGATTTTCAAAGAAAAGATTATAATGTCAGGATTTTTAGTACCGTAGCCCATCTTGCATTGTGCTCTGAAAAAGAAAGGCATGGAATATGAGGAAAACGCCATGTACATGGGACTCGCCATTGGTGAAAATGCTGGAAGGTACCAGATTATGCATGTTCTTCTACACTACAAGATGGCCGCCATGGTGGCGCTAAAAACCCACAGTGGTAATATCTTGCGAGAGCACTGTGGTTTGGTGGCCATATACAAACTGTATTTAACCCAGGGAGTCACTGGGGCCGATGCCTGCTATTTGGTTCCTGGTTCTGAATATTTGTCGTCAGTTTCTGTTCTCCGTCTTCCTAGTTGGGCAGTAAGATTTCTCTGCTTGTGTCCTTTCTACAGGGTTCGCTGTAGTGAAAGAGCATTCCTTTTTTCATGCTGCACTGCCAAAGGAAGTTATTTGGATGTTTCCTTCCCGCAGTTGCTTGCCCGTTGGGCTTCAAGGGGCTACTGTTGCTGAGGATCCTTCCAGCTGACATGTCGTCCTCCCCACGAGAACTACCCCCAACTTCATCAGAGGGATTGACTCTGATCTATAGATTTGCAGGATGCCTATTTTCACATTCCAATAGCCAAATAACATTGGAAACTTCTCATGTTTACAGTGTGAAGCCACCATTATCAATGCAAAATCCTTCCATTTGGTCTTAACTCTGTACCCAGGACCTTTTAAAAATGCATGGCGGTCATGCAGCACACCTCATGGTGTTGAAGATATTCATCTACCTAAACAGTTGGCTTATCAAAGCTTCAACGTATCACCAACATTTCCAGATTGCGGCAGTCGCCCTCAACTAATTTGGACTGCATGTAAATCACGAAAAATCTATTTACATCCTAGTACAATACCTTCATTACTTGTGAGCGGTTTTTGATACAGTAAACACAAGTGTTTTCTTTGGAAGAGAGGCGATTACCTATTCTGTAACAGTCTGAGGGAAACCCCCCATTTCAACAAGAGGCAAATATTGCCTTTCATAGGATCAATAGTATCCTGCATCTTCTAGGTACCACTTGCACGCTTGTACATGAGACCTCTGCAACAATGTCTGGAGGATCAGTGGGACTAGTTCTTGCGAAGACAAAGTGACTCTCACTAACAATGCAGAGTTGGTGGTGTCTTCTAGAAAATCCACTAGAGGGCATGTGCTTTCGTAAACACATCTCAACACAGACAATAGTAATGGATGGATGCCTCCTTATCTGGTTGGGGTGCTCGCGTAGATCACCTTCACACATACCACATCAGCCTTCTAGAGTTGAGAGAGGGACAGCCAGCCTTCAAGTCTTTTCTTCTGTCCTTTAAGACAAACTCACTTTGTCCAGACAGACAATAAAGATACATTATCAGATGAAGCGAGGAAGGACAAGTCCCCGGATTCTGTCCCTGGAAGCTCAATATGGAAATGGTTAGTGTCGAGGAATCTCAGGATTATGGTGGTCCCTTTGCCAGGCATTCAGAGTGTTCAAGCAGACACTCCTAGCAGAACTATTCAAGCGAATCACAAATGGGTTTTTTAGCAACACCATTTTGCAAGACATCTTTGAGATTGGGGTTTCCCTCAAATAGGCCTATTCGCAAACCGAGAAAGCAAGAATTGCCCAGACTTTGCCTCTTGATTTTTCCAACCAGGCACGTTAGGGAATGCCCTATAGATCAAATAGGCATATGTATTTAAGTCTTTGCTCCCATTCCCTTATTGCCAACAGCGATCATCAAACTAATTCACTCAAAGGCCAGAACGATTCTTATCATCCTGGAATAGCACCATCAATGATGGTACACGATTATTCTCTACCTATCCTAAAGGCCACACAGGAGGCTGCTGTGCAGACCGGACGTTCTACACAAGTTTGAAGGCCAGATACTGCACCCCAATCTTCAATCCTTGTACTTGGCATCTGGGCTCCTGAACCCACCCAATTTTGCCATTTGAATATTCCTCGGGAGTGCATGGGAGTGTTGTATGAAACCAGAAAACCATCCACAAGTGCATTGTACTCCTGTAAATGGTAGAGATTCAGCATCTGGTGTGCTCAGAACAACTCTGATCCTGTCACCTGCCAAGAAGAGGTAGTGCTTCCATATCTACTTCATTTGGATAGACCAAGGCTGTTATTTCCATCTATTAAAGTCTGCCTTTCAGCAGCGATAGTTTATAGAAAATGTGCTTCACAAATTTCCTATTTTCAAAAATTCAGTAATTAAGGATTTCCTTGATGGCATTAAGGAAGTGTATCCATTTCATCCTTGGGAGTTGAATATTGTCCTTTCACATTTCACGGGTCCTCCTTTTGAGACTTTACATAAGACTTTCATGCAATATCTATCATGGAAAGATTCTTCCCTAGTTGCTATAACCTCTGCATGCAGGGTTAGTGAAATTCAAGCACGATGTTCTCATGAACCTTACACAGTTTTTAACAGTAATAGGGTAGCAATGAGAACTCACCCCCAGATTCCTCCCTAAAGTGGTATCGGACTTTCATGTCAACTAGATTACTTAACCTACTTTTTTCCATATGCCTGTACTTTACCTATATTTTTCCATACAGCCTCTTCTGCGCCAGAGAGGTTCTTCTGGCAAGAGAGAACTAGGATTTCAATTCCAGCTGTCAAAAGAGGAGTCCAAAGACCCTGAAGGAGAAAGAAGCCAATCTGTTCATGGCCAGGGCTAGGGATGAAAAGAGAGGTTGTCATAAATCTCGGCTGAGATCCATATTGCTGTCGCCTCGTTGTTCAAAGTTGGCAAAAAGAAAGTATAAGAAGAAGCAATGTCATGAGTCTCGATGTCAATCATTGATTGATAACTTACTGTGGTCAGTGTTTCTGCAGCAAAACTCCATCTCTAACGGCCCAATCGATGTCACCTTCGATATTGGGGCCTCTTACGGCTGGAAGATCTGTGCTGCTGGACGAGACTCCGTCTTCGGATCCAGTTCCTTGACCCTCAGCAGGAACAAGTGTACCCAACTTTTCCAACTCCAGGTACAGATCCCAGTCCTTTTCTGAACTCTATGTTCAGTATTGCCAATAGAGTGATGGTCCTGTCTGGTGGCCGGCACTGTAGGTCCCATGGGTACTTTAGCTTACTCCCTAGGAGGCTTATTGACACATTACCAGCAAGCACCCTTTATGCCATTCATGCCTATGGCCCAGATCCCCAGACCAACTCCGACGCCAATGGAGATTGCCCAGAAGAGGACACCATCTCCCTTAATATTTCCTGTCCCAAGGGTTTCACCAGTGCCACAAGCAACGCCACTGGCACAGATTACCTCTGCACTGTCTCCTCATGCTTCGACCCAGGTGCTAATAATAACCTCCTCGGGACCGCTACTGACGTCACAGATGGCGGTGCTGATAACACTGGAGCCATAGCACGGTGGAGGAAGAGCAGTATTTCTTTGGGGGTCAAGATTCCCATGAAGAACGAGATGCTGCTGATACACCTTCAGTGAACCTGGACTTTGAAAGGTTAAAAAATGCTGGCGGTTTGGATACACCCAAGGAGTTGGAATTACTTTCTCCAAAGGGTATTCCACCTCCAGAAGTGACATATCATTCGGTCATCCGAAAACCTGCCGATATGTTGGATCTTCCACTCCCTACTACTGAGCTAAAATGTTAGATTCTTACTGAGGTGCTCCACTCTTCTTCAGCGTCCTCTGAGCCTCTACTATCTTTCAAGGCTTTGACAAGAGCCTATTTTGGATATTTGGCAAAAACATACAACGGCCACAGCTGTATGAAGGCCAACAGCCGGACGTTACATACCGGCTCTTGGTGATCCTTCCTTTTTATAACTTCATCCTGCACCAGAGAGTCTGGTTGTCCAAGCGTCATGCTCTTCGAGGCTGACCCCTAAGTTTGTTTCCTACCTCGCCTGCTGATACAGAGTCAAAGAAAATGGAGCAGTCCGCCAAGAAGAATTTCTTTTCTGGAAACAGAGCTCTTAAGTCTAACAATGCAACTTGCCTACTGCATGGGTACATTCATGGCCTTATGGATTCAGCGCAGGCAGCTAATCCTGAATTGCTTGAGGAAGTGCAGTGTCATTTTTCAGACTCACTAAATGATAGGCACGCTGAAGCCGGCCAGATTGTACAGACAGGACTGGATACAGCTGCTTCTGTGGCAGGGGCAATGGGCACTTTGGTTTCTGTTCGTAGACATGCATGACTCAGGGGTTCCCGATTGACACAGAATGTATAGAACACTCCTATGGATTTACCTTTTTTTTTTTTTGTTAAAATTTTTATTAGAAACCGTTGGTACACAATAAAATACAGACAAGCGCACTGATTGTAAGGAGCACAGTACTCAGCAGAATGGATTACTATAACTCTCTGTATCTGGGCGCCCCCCAGTATATTCTGCTGGGATTACAGAGAGTACAGTCGGCTGCAGCAAAGTTGGCGCTAAATCGTAGACGCGACGCCTCTTCCACTCAGGCGCTGCGCGAGCTCCACTGGCTGCCAGTCAGAGAAAGGATCCTTTTTAAATCTCTCTGTCTGATTCATAAAGCAGCACATGGGATGGGTCCAATTCCCCTGCAGGAGAGATTCTCACGCTATCTCCCCCCGAGACAGCTGCGTTCCTCTAACGCTAATTTGCTGTCACAACCCAGATTTAAACGTGTCAGGCTGGGGGGGAGGGCATTCAGCGTGGCTGGTGCTCGGATATGGAACGAGCTTCCTTCGAGGATCAGGCAGCTAGACTCCTTAATGGAATTCAGAAAGAGTCTTAAGACCTGGCTCTTTCCAGTAGCCTGATTGCCTACGTCGCTGCCTATTCCTCTCAGCTTAATTTCATCAATTGTTTTGTCAAGCGCCGGGATACCCGTAGGGTGATTGCGCGCTATATAAGAGCATATACAATACAATACAATACACAACCACCAGGGCCGGCCGCTATAGAGCCCGAGGGCCCGCAGTGCAACGCCACACATTCAAATGAACCAGAGGCAAAGCTCCCGGCAGTCCGTGAGCACATGTAACAGGCCGTGGCCATAGGCCAGGAGCAATCGGAATAAACAGTTTCATTTTTAATTAAATATAAAACACACCCAAGGCAATGAGAGTCCGAAATAGCAGCGTGTATGGATTTACCTTTTGATTGCTCTTGCCTATTCAGAGCGAAGGCTGATTTTGCCTCGGAATGTTTAAAAAACAGTAAAGCCACAGCAGGTTCCTTGGGCCATCAATCTCAGCCAGGGGGTTGTAGACAGTTCGAGATTTCAAAGGTTTCCCAAATGCTTTAATTTTGTGTATGTCAGCAGTACAGTCAACATCAACATCAGTCAACTAATCCCATTTATAAGAGCTACAGAGGGCGTGGAAGCGGGCTATTTTCCTCCCTCCATCTTCCTTCACATCCTCTTCCACCTTTGCTAACAACAAAGGAAAGGAGCCCTAGTTTTCCCATCTTAGAGCATGCTTTATCTGTAGGAGGTCGGGTGTCCCAATTTCTACTTCAGTACATGTCCATGATATCAGACCTTTGGGCGCTAAGTATTGTAGAAAAGGGGTATACCCTACCCCTCCAAGAGTTTCCCCTACCCTTTCCTCCCCAACCAAATTTTTATTTCTGCAGACCTTCTTCGGCTTCTCCAATAGGAAGTCCAATCCCTACTTTTAAAGTGCGCAGTGGAGTTGGTTCCAGAACAAGAACAGGGTCAGGGATGTTATTCAAGCTTTTTCATGATTCCTAAGTAGGATGGTCGTACATGTCCGACCCTGGACTGCAGGACTTTGAACTGGTTCCTCAAACAGGAAAAGTTCAAGATGCTGATCCTAACTCTGGTTCTTTTTGTGCTAGAGATGAAAGATTGTATGGAGTAAATCGACTTGCAGGATGCCTACTTCCAAATCCCTATTCTGCAGTCTCAGGGGAGGTATCTTCACTTCACGGTAGGATCCCAACACTTTCAATTTTGCAGTCCTGTTTGGGCTTACTTGCAGCCCTAGAGTCTTCACAAAGTTAACGGCGAGAGGGGTGTGGTCCAGCGCCCAGAGAGACTAGCTTCGTAGCATGGGAGTCACAGTTTGAGCCCCGTGGCAGTTCAGCTTAGCATCATATGACTCTGCGCCATAGCTCACTTAATCTCCCTGACAGCCCCCAGTGCCTGGATACCCCTAGGGGTGATAAGTTCGCACTTAACAAATGTGGAATTATTATTTTATGGCGGTAGTTGCAGCCCATCTCAGAAGGTCGAAAATCCCAGTAGAGAATCCCTTACCGGGACGATTGGTTTATCAAAGCCAGATCTCGGGAGTTGTTGTTGCCAGGTAACAACTAAGCTGTTGTTCAACCTGGGCTTTTCTATTACCAAGCCCAAATCTCACCTGATGCCCTCTCAGAGCACCCTGTTTATGGGGGCAGTACTGGACACAACTGTGAATTGAGCCTTCCCTCCTCAGAGGATTTGCGATATTCAGGCTATCATTCCGATGTTTCAAGATGGACCGAAGGTTCAGATCCTGCAAGTCCTACACCTACTCTGTCTGCCAGCCTCCTGCATTTTTCTGGTCAGCCATGCACGCTGGCACATGAGAGCCCTCCAGTGGTGCCTTCGCAGCCAGTGCATCAACACAATGAAGATCTTCAGGCCTGTGTCAAAATCCCCAGAGACACTGCAGTGGATTTACAATGGTATGTGTGACAGACAACCTTTCGCTAGGAAAACTGTTTCACCCTCCCCCTCCAATGATCACGGTAATAACTGATGCTTCCACCCTAGGGTGGGGAGTTCACCCTGAGGAACTGAAGATCAGAGCAAGGGGGAGCTTGGTCATCTGTTATCTGCCGAGAAGCTCCACAACTCTGGTCCTAGGCTCAGGATCATCAAATTTGTTTGGCAGGAAATTACCTGGCCGAAGTACTCAACACAATCTCAGTTGTCTTCATTTAGCTGATCATGGGTGGTGGCGCCATCCAGAAGTGGTATTATGCATCTTCCAACTATGGGGGACTCCTCAGATTAACCTCTTTGCCACTCAAGAGAACGTGCATTGTCCATTGTTCTGCAACCTCCAGTATCCAATGTCAGGAGCATTGGGAGATGTGTTTCGATGGAGCTGGAGCTCCCAACTGCTTTATACGCTCTCCCCGTTCCCTTGATTCCTCGGATGCTGAGGAAAATTCACCTAGACCGGGCCTAAGTACGCTTGGTTGCACCAGACTGGCCCTAAAGGGTTGCACACCCCGACCTCCAGGGCTTGCACCCACGTGCCTGGAGATTGAACAGGGCAACCTGAGTACCTTTATACTTCCTCCTAAAGTGGTGAATGTTATTTTATCCAATAGAAGACCACCATATCTGTTTATGCTGGTAGATGTGCTAAGTTTGTTAAATGGTGTGCTAATAATTCATTGGATCCTTTAAAAACGAGTTTCTGATATCTTGTGTTTTGCCCCCCCTTTAGTTCTGCATGGTTGCACAGTTGCCACAGTTAAAGGTTATTTATCAGTTCCTTCAGCTTAAATCTGCTTGTCAGATCAACCTTCTCGATTTTAATCTCCTATAGTTTTGAGATTCATTAAGGGGCTTACAGTTGGATCTTGATTTAGTTATTTCATATCGGATGTGTTCATCGGTTGATCCCCTTCACAGTTGTCCTTTGTGGTTGTTGACATTTAGAACTATTCTTATCGCCGTCACATTTACAAGGCGAGTTAGTGAGCTTTAAGCCTTGAGTATAAAAACTCCTTTCACTGCATTCATTCCTGACAAGTCGGTGTTAAGAACTAGGGCTACCTTCCTGCCTAAACTGTTCACTTCCTTCCATTTGGGTCAGTCTTTCAACTTTCCCATACTGCAGACCTGAAATCCTATAAATAAAGTTTACGGTGTGAAAGTAGGCAGAGCCTTGGAGGGGCAGGGCCTTGTGTCAAGGCTTACCCAAGAAGCACTCTACCCTCCACCAAGCCCATCCCCCCAAAAAACACAAAGGGTCGCCAAGGCTGTTGCCGATGTCCTGGCGTGTTTTCATACCTCTTAAAGGGCATCAGCTGCTTACAGCAGCAAGACAAGCTGGAAATCCACTATATGCTTTTGTGCGGTTCCTAATAATACATAGGATCTGCACATTTAGATAACATAAACTAAGGGGTTGGTGTTCAGACTGATTCCAGACACCCTCAAAGGTATGTTAGCCTTTAGACCAGCTAGCTCATAGTGCCACCAAGAGCCCCTTAACTTTACCAAGGAGCATATTGTCTCTGGCAACTATTGAGCATGACAACCCTTGATCCTTCAGGTATCGTGGAAACAGTACAGTACTTTTTGCTCAGTCACTCGTGCTCACTTAGTCTCAGAGAGATATACAGAATAAACGATGGGGACATTTTCAATAAGCATTTATTGAACCAGCGTCAGTCTAGTATGAAACATGTTGGCTGCGACAATCATTAGACAGAAACAGATGTATAAGATTACAAGCACCAACAGAGTAAATAAAAGGTAGAATTCCACCGTGGTGCTAAAACAGTAAATATATGCAGGCATATCACTACATGGCAGTAATCAAGCGTTCTCCTATGATACAAACCCTATCTAAGTGTACCTAACGTATGTGGGTGTAAAGCCAAGAATCGCCTAGGAAAGAGCCAACCCCATTACCTGATGGGAGAGAATGAAGGACCCTGTCTTGGTCTCGAGTTGAACACCCCGCAAGGGATGTCAGACCACTGCGTGTTGGAGCTTCTGCGTGCAGGGACTTCAGCGTCTTTTGTCAGAGTGGAAGCTTCTCCTCTGCCTATCTAGTGTTAGTATGGGTCTTTTATACCATAAAGATAGCCTCTGGGTTCCTTACATAATCGATGTGTTGCAAGTGTCACTATGCAAAAGAACCTAGAACAATACCTGCGATTATGCAAAGTAGTTATTTCGCGCTAGAATGAAGATGACCATGACATTTTACACAGAATGTGTTCATGCTGTTACGCACGTCATGGTGGTACAAAAGGGGATGGTGATGGACGGAGCATCAGAACCAATCAAACACTCACACCCAGTCAACAGATCTGGGTTTGATCCATCACCATTCTTTAGCCCACTCTGCCACCCCAGTTCAGACATGGCCATATGCAAACCAGTCTGACCCTGTGCCTCATGGGAACAGTCCAGTCCAAACTGCCAAGCCATGCCTTCCCTGGACCGGAAACAAGCTTCCTAGGACCGGTTTCTGACATTTCAGCCGTCTTCAGCCAGGCTTGCTTGAATCCAGTGGCAAAGTGAGCAAGGGACTCACGTCTGAGCATACCCTGCCAACTTATGGCGAACAAAGCGGTACAAAAGGGGATGGTGATGGACGGAGCATCAGAACCAATCAAACACTCACACCCAGTCAACAGATCTGGGTTTGATCCATCACCGTTCTTTAGCCCACTCTGCCAACCCAGTTCAGACATGGCCATATGCAAATCAGTCTGACCCTGTGCCTCATGGGAACAGTCCAGTCCAAACTGCCAAGCCATGCCTTTCCTGGACCGGAAACAAGCTTCCTAGGACCGGTTTCTGACATTTCAGCCGTCTTCAGCCAGGCTTGCTTGAATCCAGTGGCAAAGTGAGCAAGGGACTCACGTCTGAGCATACCCTGCCAACTTATGGCGAACAAAGCGGTACAAAAGGGGATGGTGATGGACCGAGCATCAGAACCAATCAAACACTCACACCCAGTCAACAGATCTGGGTTTGATCCATCACCGTTCTTTAGCCCACTCTGCCACCCCAGTTCAGACATGGCCATATGCAAATCAGTCTGACCCTGTGCCTCATGGGAACAGTCCAGTCCAAACTGCCAAGCCATGCCTTCCCTGGACCGGAAACAAGCTTCCTAGGACCGGTTTCTGACATTTCAGCCGTCTTCAGCCAGGCTTGCTTGAATCCAGTGGCAAAGTGAGCAAGGGACTCACGTCTGAGCATACCCTGCCAACTTATGGCGAACAAAGCGGTACAAAAGGGGATGGTGATGGACGGAGCATCAGAACCAATCAAACACTCACACCCAGTCAACAGATCTGGGTTTGATCCATCACCGTTCTTTAGCCCACTCTGCCACCCCAGTTCAGACATGGCCATATGCAAATCAGTCTGACCCTGTGCCTCATGGGAACAGTCCAGCCCAAACTGCCAAGCCAAGCCTGGCTGAAGACGGCTGAAATGCCAGAAACCGGTCCTAGGAAGCTTGTTTCCGGTCCAGGTAAGGCATGGCTTGGCAGTTCAGGCTGGACTGTTCCCATGAGAAACAGGGTCAGACTGATTTGCATATGGCCATGTCTGAACTGGGGTGGCAGAGTGGGCTAAAGAACGGTGATGGATCAAACCCAGATCTGTTGACTGGGTGTGAGTGTTTGATTGGTTCTGATGCTCCGTCCATCACCACCCCCTTTTGTACCGTTACGCACGTCATGTGCAGGGACTTTTCTAAGAATCCTCATGCATAATAAATTAGGCTAGTTTCAGAGAAACTGATCAACATTTATTCAGCACATAACTAGGTAAAAGGTCAGTGCTAGAACCGTTATGTAGAGCAAGGTAGGACAAATGTAGGTAAAAGGTCGTGTAGCTACCAAGGCCTAGATTGGGGTACATTGGGGAACATAACAATTTGTTTGTTCCCAACTCGTCTTGCCCGCCACCATGTGATTTCATCTCCTCGCCGGATGACCATGTGAAGGGAGCTGAAATCACAGTGGCAGCGTGTGTCTGACATTCCATCTTCTCCATCCACCCAAAGAGGAGGAAAGACTTAACTGAATGGACCCCAAAAGAGCTGTCAGTTTCT
This sequence comes from Triturus cristatus, assembly GCF_964204655.1. NCBI lineage: Eukaryota > Metazoa > Chordata > Amphibia > Caudata > Salamandridae > Triturus > Triturus cristatus. The sequence goes on along the minus strand of NC_140593.1, from coordinate 68,947,824 downwards.
ATGTAGCGAGGACATGTGAATTCAGACTGGGCGACCAGCTCTTTGTGGGATACATTGGGGAAATGAGAGGCAGTACACGAGGACTCCATCAAGATGGAATAGCCTGTGCATCCAGATGTGCTACAGTATGGCAAACAAGGAGCCTCCTAAAAGTATATGTGCTCACTCTACTAGAGCTTAACCTTCTCCCTCATCCTTAGCTAGAGTGGTACCTGTGGCAGATATCTGTGAAGTTCAATACAACAAGTGAAAGGAGGGTCTAAGGGAAAATAATTTAAAGACCTGCCCAAGTCCAAATCCCCTATTCAAACTGATGCAACTACAAAAAGGGACCGGGGGTCTAAAAAGAAACACAATAAGTGATGTATATGCTAACTGAAGGTCTTCTTTTAACCCTGGCAATCCGAGCTGAGCATGATTGCCATCAAATTATTTCAAGTGATAGAGCTAAATTGTCAAGCCCTGTAAGTCATTGTTATCACGTGGTAATCTGCCACATCCATGAGGATGACCGTTAGAACGTAAGGGTCTCCTCCGTGGCGAGCTCATATGCTCTCCGTGGATGCCATTCCCCACCAAGGCAAACAATTCATGCCATAAAGTGTGCAAAATAACATAGAAAAACTATGAAAAAAACTATGTAATGCAGTGCAGTGAAGAATAAAAAGGTTATGAGAAAAGATGTTTTAACAATATCTCTTTCCTCACACCTAGTAAAACCTGAAGGAGTTAAGTCGAGCTCCCGCTATTGATTCATAGTAGAGCACTATAACTCCTTATCTGAGGTCAACATGTTTCAGCCTAAGTGGAAGTGATCCAGGCTTTCATCAGGACCAAATCGAAGCTACTGCATACTAACCAACGAAATTACTAAGCACTATAAGAAAGAAGAACCATACAACCTCGCTTGGTGCGAAGCCTTCATATGCAGGATGCAATCATCACCTACAAGAAGATAAATCAATTATCATACTTTGTGCTATATAGGAAACCAGAAACCAGCAGGCATAATGTTACGTCCTAAATGGCTCAGATGTATCCGCTTACCCTGATTGTTCAAGGTCCAAACCTCACCTCCCTGGAACCTTCCTCGGGTGTAGATGAGGCCCCGCTCTATAATAAAACAGGGGAAAATAAAAGGAGAATGTGCTCTGCAGCCAAATTCGGGCTTAAACAGCCAAGAAAAACCCATCAAAAGTATAGGGTCCATCCGGGTTATATAACAATTATCCTTCCCACCTTTACACTCTTTAAAACAAATAGACCTGTCAGATGTCATAGACCCATTTTGATCATGGAGACTGCTGTTATACAAAGAAAGCACAATCACAAACTCTACTAGCTGTGTGCCTCTTGTGTGATTCTGGATCTTCATGGCTAACCCGTTAGTATTTAGTGGCTTAATGGGCTCAACACCACTCAAAAAATCATAATGAGCATGATATTCATTGACTCTATGTCTAAATACTTCGCTTATGTTGTGCAGGGGCGAAATAAATGTCCTTATTTCAACAATTATTAGAGCATGTATTCTCACTCAACTACGGCTCCGAGACCGCTAAATGCAAGGACCATCAACCGGAAATACGTGTCCGTTGCTCTACGTAAATAAATCAATATCACTCAGTTATGCATAAACTGACCTGTCCGTCGGTACCTCTGGACTCCCGCCGAGTTCAGGGAAGGAGGCACCGGAGTCTTAGACATCTGCGATTTAAATACCTTATGTTGTGATGTGTCTACATCCGGTTATGGAAAAGCGCGCGCTCCTGTTGGTAGCGGAGTAGCAACGCCGAACTACAAAATGACGTCACACGCGTCTCTTTTGTAGTTTTAAAGAGGCGCGCGCTCAGTCACACTCAACGTGGCGCCGCTGGACTATAAAATGACGTCACGCGTGATTGCCCAGTAGTTCTATTTGTCGTCTAACACCGATGCATGGCGTTAGATCATAAAGTGCCCTATCATCTCAGAGAATTATTTAGAAAGGGTGATAGTGCACAAATCTCTCCCCATTGACTATCGGAAACGGTGGGAAAGGCTATTTTATTCGACAGTCATTTGTATTAAGGCGCCCCTGGTTAGCTTGTGATGATAGACAAGGCGTGCCCTGCTTAATGTCGTCATTATATTAAAAGTCACCCCAGACTACAACTCTTGTCTAAGGGAGCAATCTGAATACCAATACGTGTTTGTCTCCACATGTCATTAAATGTGAAGAGAAGATGGTGTATGTAGTTAACATTGGGTCAGTGTGATAGTCCCAACATCACTAATGCTCATACTGAGTGATCCAGCACTAAAACAGGAGATGAAAAACTACGCCTGGTGTGAGCCTTCTCCCCAGTGGCGGTGCACTAGAGATTGGCTAATCTTAATAATCAGTACCGCTAAACGAGTTGCAGACTCTATCCTTGTAGAGATACAAGTATTGGAGGCACAAATAAAAACCACTGTGACAGCAACCCTTTTTAAAAAAAAACCTGGAAGAATCGAATAAGAACAATAAAGAGTTCAAAGACTCGATATTAATGGCCAAAATTGAAAAGTTTAAAAAAGACTTAGCGAAATTCAAACATGAGAAAGTCTATCCTTATACGAGTGAAGACTACTCACCACCAGAATTCAAGAGCAATGGTAAAAGATATGGATCAACTTATTCTGGATCCAGCTCTGATGATCTCTCGAGTGACACTGAGGAACCCACCAATCAGCGCCCGAGAATGAGAGGTAGAGGGCGGGGTTTGCGACCGTTTAATCAACGAGGTCCCTATAATCCACATTTTCAACAATGGTGGCAACCACCACCTCCTTGGGGTTTTCAAACACCTATGTTCCCTACCCCCATGACACCCTACCAAGCCACATACGAGGACCAGTCTTTTTTAGGCTATGGCCCTCCAAGACCAAGAGGCAAAAGAAGAAACCCACAGGCCCAGGTTCATTGGGAGCCAAGCACTGGCCCACACACAGGGACCAGGAGCAACACAAGGAGAAACTCGGCTCAGACAGGCCCATAGCAGAACCTAATCTAGTAGTGAATTTGAGTAGACGCACCCTAGCCGAAGATGAAGAACGGGTGCTAAATAGAGGTCTGGGTTTCGTCACAACATCTGATGGCGATCCTTTCCAAATACAATGCGAGCTTGCCAAGTTCTTCAGAAAAATCAGGCTGCACTACTTCTTCCAGGGAAAAGAGATGACCACAACAGAGGACATTGAACGGAACACTGGTTTAAGAACTAAATCTACGTTCAACCCTCCAAGCCATGCGGTCCCACCACAAGTGTTAGTCTTTGAAAATATAGTCAGAAGTGAGATCAGTGATTTATGCACTCAACGCAACAACAGTTACAAGAATTTACCACGATCGGAACAGTTGGCTCTCCAAACTTTAGCTAAACACGAAGACATTGTCATTAAGCCGGCGGATAAGGGCGGGGCTATAGTCATCCTAAATGCTGATGACTATAGAACTGAATGCCTCCGCCAATTACACGATGCCAATTCATACAGGCTATTGCATGATGACCCTACGAATAGATTAAAGACAACTATTCTAGAATGTAGTGAAGAGGCGCTCAATGAGGGATGGATCACAGCACAGGAAGCTCAATTTTTAAAAACTGCATTTCCTGTCATTCCCTATTTTTACATCCTCCCGAAGATACACAAAGAGCAAAGACCCCCGCCCGGAAGACCTATCATCTCGGGCCAGGGCTCCATTTTAGAGCCTCTGTCAACTTTTGTTGACTTTTTCTTGAGGCCTATAGTACAACAGATGCCGACGTATCTTCAGGATACCAAAGATGTACTGAGACTATTACCAACAATTGAATTTGATGAGGAAAAGGACTACTTGGTCTCTTTTGACGTAGAGTCCCTTTATACTTCGATTCCTCAGGATGAAACCTTGGAGACCATCATGTCCATTTTAGAGGGCACTGATCTACATTCCATAACCCCAGTTCATTTCATTATGACACTGGCACGCCTGGCCATGAAAGAAAATTTTTTTAAATACGAAGACTCCCTATACTTGCAGACCTCCGGGACAAGTATGGGAAGCGTCTTCGCGCCTAGACTGGCGAATCTATATGTGCATGCATTCGAACAGGAACACGTCCTAGCTCCCACTAATCCATTTTTTGCATCGATTCGCTTGTGGAAGCGATACATTGACGATGTCCTGGTCGTTTGGCGTGGAGACCTCGATTCCATCTCTGAGTTCCATCAATGGTTGAATGCACAAAACGCTTTCCTCAAATTCACAGTGGAAGCGAGCAAGACCAGATTGTCATTTCTTGACCTGTCCATTTTTGTAACATCTCATGGGCTAGAGAGTGAGATCTATAGAAAGCCCATGGCGAGGAATTCGCTCCTCAGATATGACAGTCAGCACCCAAAGGCACTCAGAGACAACTTACCTTACGGACAATTTCTTCGAGTGCGGAGAAACTGCTCTACAACGGAGGGTTTCAAAACTCATACCCAGTTGCTGACTACCAATCTCTTGGATAGACATTACCCTCAGAGTCTGATACGACGCGCCCGCAAGAGAGCTGCCAATAATCATCGTGAGTCCCTTCTAGAGCTTCCAATGCAAAAGCCTCTTGTAGATAGACTCACCTTTGTACACACTTTTAGTACACTCTCAAACCAAGTACAGAAGTGTATTAGACACCATTGGCGTTTATTGAATTCAAGCACAGACAAGATTCCTCTTCCCTTGTTTGCATTTAAAAGAGGCAGTAATATCAAGGACAAATTGGTTCATACACGCCCTAAGACACCGTTACCGAGACAATTGGGTACGCTCTGGGGTTTACCGGCGGCCACCGGCCACCATCCCTGTGGTGAATGCTCAATCTGTCCACAAACTTCACATTCAACGACCATTGATATAGGAACTGATAAACCTTGGACTCAGTACCATTTTACTAATTGCAACAGCAGTAATCTGATTTATTTGATCACTTGCCCGTGTAGAACTAACTATGTCGGGATGACCACTCGAAAGGTTAAGGCACGTATGTTGGAGCACAAAAGCACTTTCAGATGCAAGAAGCTCACTACAAAACTCATGAGACATTTTAATGAACATCATGGACCAGAAGAGTTCAAATGGACAGTTCTTGAAAAACCCATTATACCCTCATCTGTCAGCGACATATCCAGATATCTATTTGTGAAAGAGCAGAAATGGGTGTACAGACTACACAGTGACACTCTAGGCTTAAATGATGATATTCCCTGGGTTAGCCTTTAATTTATAGTCAGGCCCAACTGAGTCTTAGAACTCTACATACTTGACGATAGAACCCTTCACTGATTTGACCTTGATAAGCAACACTTGGGGACATCATTGGGGAGAAGGCTCACACCAGGCGTAGTTTTTCATCTCCTGTTTTAGTGCTGGATCACTCAGTATGAGCATTAGTGATGTTGGGACTATCACACTGACCCAATGTTAACTACATACACCATCTTCTCTTCACATTTAATGACATGTGGAGACAAACACGTATTGGTATTCAGATTGCTCCCTTAGACAAGAGTTGTAGTCTGGGGTGACTTTTAATATAATGACGACATTAAGCAGGGCACGCCTTGTCTATCATCACAAGCTAACCAGGGGCGCCTTAATACAAATGACTGTCGAATAAAATAGCCTTTCCCACCGTTTCCGATAGTCAATGGGGAGAGATTTGTGCACTATCACCCTTTCTAAATAATTCTCTGAGATGATAGGGCACTTTATGATCTAACGCCATGCATCGGTGTTAGACGACAAATAGAACTACTGGGCAATCACGCGTGACGTCATTTTATAGTCCAGCGGCGCCACGTTGAGTGTGACTGAGCGCGCGCCTCTTTAAAACTACAAAAGAGACGCGTGTGACGTCATTTTGTAGTTCGGCGTTGCTACTCCGCTACCAACAGGAGCGCGCGCTTTTCCATAACCGGATGTAGACACATCACAACATAAGGTATTTAAATCGCAGATGTCTAAGACTCCGGTGCCTCCTTCCCTGAACTCGGCGGGAGTCCAGAGGTACCGACGGACAGGTCAGTTTATGCATAACTGAGTGATATTGATTTATTTACGTAGAGCAACGGACACGTATTTCCGGTTGATGGTCCTTGCATTTAGCGGTCTCGGAGCCGTAGTTGAGTGAGAATACATGCTCTAATAATTGTTGAAATAAGGACATTTATTTCGCCCCTGCACAACATAAGCGAAGTATTTAGACATAGAGTCAATGAATATCATGCTCATTATGATTTTTTGAGTGGTGTTGAGCCCATTAAGCCACTAAATACTAACGGGTTAGCCATGAAGATCCAGAATCACACAAGAGGCACACAGCTAGTAAAGTTTGTGATTGTGCTTTCTTTGTATAACAGCAGTCTCCATGATCAAAATGGGTCTATGACATCTGACAGGTCTATTTGTTTTAAAGAGTGTAAAGGTGGGAAGGATAATTGTTATATAACCCGGATGGACCCTATACTTTTGATGGGTTTTTCTTGGCTGTTTAAGCCCGAATTTGGCTGCAGAGCACATTCTCCTTTTATTTTCCCCTGTTTTATTATAGAGCGGGGCCTCATCTACACCCGAGGAAGGTTCCAGGGAGGTGAGGTTTGGACCTTGAACAATCAGGGTAAGCGGATACATCTGAGCCATTTAGGACGTAACATTATGCCTGCTGGTTTCTGGTTTCCTATATAGCACAAAGTATGATAATTGATTTATCTTCTTGTAGGTGATGATTGCATCCTGCATATGAAGGCTTCGCACCAAGCGAGGTTGTATGGTTCTTCTTTCTTATAGTGCTTAGTAATTTCGTTGGTTAGTATGCAGTAGCTTCGATTTGGTCCTGATGAAAGCCTGGATCACTTCCACTTAGGCTGAAACATGTTGACCTCAGATAAGGAGTTATAGTGCTCTACTATGAATCAATAGCGGGAGCTCGACTTAACTCCTTCAGGTTTTACTAGGTGTGAGGAAAGAGATATTGTTAAAACATCTTTTCTCATAACCTTTTTATTCTTCACTGCACTGCATTACATAGTTTTTTTCATAGTTTTTCTATGTTATTTTGCACACTTTATGGCATGAATTGTTTGCCTTGGTGGGGAATGGCATCCACGGAGAGCATATGAGCTCGCCACGGAGGAGACCCTTACGTTCTAACGGTCATCCTCATGGATGTGGCAGATTACCACGTGATAACAATGACTTACAGGGCTTGACAATTTAGCTCTATCACTTGAAATAATTTGATGGCAATCATGCTCAGCTCGGATTGCCAGGGTTAAAAGAAGACCTTCAGTTAGCATATACATCACTTATTGTGTTTCTTTTTAGACCCCCGGTCCCTTTTTGTAGTTGCATCAGATATCTGTGAAGTAGCAACTTGGGCCCCCTTCACACTTCTCCGACACATTTTTGGATTCTGAAGTGAGAAGGGATGGTCATTTTGCTTGCTCTGTTTTACAAGAGTTTTTGGTATTCACCCACCTCCTGGTGTGGGGCTGCTTGTGGATTCTATTCGAAAGGTGAGGAATCCACACGTAGATGTATCCATCACAAGAACACATAACTTGCCTTCCATAATGATTTTTCTGGTGGGTACAGTATCTACCTGCGGATTCCTCACCGGACCACCCTCCTTCCCGTTGCATGACTGTATATACCAAAGGAGCCTGTTTTTTACAATCTATTTGGAGTTTTAAGCTTTTATTTTAATAATAAGTGCACCTACTGTTGTTATGTTGGGAATTTTAATGAGCGCATGGTTACTCCGTTCGGAGTGTCAGAAAGAGATATCGCAGGCCTTTCTGATTCAAGATTTGCTGACAAACGCAAAGTGCTTTGAATGAAACTCTTTTCTTAACAGGTCACCAATAAAGCTTAGAGAGAGCCGAGCCAGTACAAGAGTATCTGGACACGTTTACAAGCATCCGTGTGGCTGCATTTTGAACCCTTTGAAGCATTTTCAGTCTACCCAGGGAAGTCCCAAGATATAGCACAATGCAGTAGTCCAATCTGGACACCAAGAGAGCCTCGAGAACAGTCTTTTTTTACCACCTCAGGTAGGAAAACCAGTATTTTTCTAAGCATTTTTAAAATGCCATAGCAGGTTCTCACCCCGGTAGTGATTTGGCTCTCAAATGCTAGGGTACAGTCAAACACAGTGCTCAGATTTTTGACTTGTGGTTTGTGGGTCGATGCTGGACCTAGATCGTGTGGCCACCAGGCCGAGGACCATATTGAGGGTTGTTTTCCCTCCAAAATGACTACAGTTTTTTCAGCATCGAGTCTAGGACAACTGAGATCCATCCATTGTGATGTTAGTTCCATCTGTTTGTCTCAAAGGCATTTAAATAATGGCTTAAAACTGACATCAAAAGGCCAACGGGGGTGATTTATGGCTCCAGTGATGTTACACAGTGCCACATGCGGAGTCATGTTGATGCTGACTGCACCTGTCGGCGTGGGAGAGCTATAAAAAAAAGCTTCAGTTCCAGGCCGACGCATGGGATATTCAAAAGGTGAGGAAGCCGCAGACAGATATTGTTGCCACCAGAAAAATTGTTACCAAAGGTAAGTAACTTGTTCTTCTGCTGTTTTGCCCAATAACGTTTACACCATTACTGGCTGTACAAATTCTGTGTTCTCATTAGGTTGCACAATCCATGGGGGAGTGCGAGGATGGTGGTATGTTGTAAAGATGAACACTGTTGGACCAGTGTACTCGGATTGCCAGGCTTGGGGTGGCATTGGCTGAGCTGCATAGAATTAGAAAGCAGAGTATTCTTATGGATAATTTGTTCAACAGATTCCACATCTTGGAAATTGCCTGGCTAGTCTAGTGATAATTTATTTTTAAATATTTTGGGATAATTACTGGCATTCATTTCTTTTTCTAGGCAGTCATAAGTAAGCCATATCAAATGAGGCGCATCCATGTAGAAAAAATATATATCTAGTAGGTGGGAGTGCCTAATATCAATGGTATGTGTATTTATGAAGGCTATCGGTATCGCAATTAAACACAATGGATTTTATACCTTGTTTAATTACTGTCTCACAGTTTGATAGCACTGTAAATGCCATATGCTGTTACAACCGAACTTAGTGGTACATATTGAGGGGGTTATGTAATCCTCGTCTGCTGAGCAGCTTGAGTAGGCACTCCGCCACCACCCCAGCTACCGTCCACCCACCATATGTGGAGTTTCTTGCCACATGGGTGCATTTTTGTGCTGAAAATGGCTCCGCTGACATGGCGGGATCACTTTCTGTGAAAACCAACCAAGCTAGCTGGGCCACCGTGCCATGATGGATGGTTGTATTTTTTTTTTATTGTAAAAACCTATGTGGACATGGAGTCAGAAGCACCTCCCTAATTAAAGTGGGTGTTCTGACCGCTTACTAGCACCAGCTTAGGGTTCTTCCGATTCCAGAGTTAACAAAACTGGGAGAACTGCTGAGATGAGGGCTAGGAGAGGTGAGGCACCATCCCTGTTTTGGCAGAAGTTCTGTTACCATAATCTCTAAAAGACCCCTTTATCTTCTTTGAAAGGTTGATCACAGCTCTATACAGCCAGCACGTGTTTCTGCCGAATCACCAGTGTCACTTTTCTGTACAATGCACAGAGCAGTCTCCTTTACACATAAAGGTGATGCATCCATAAAATGTGGAGAAATCTGTTCTACCCTAAATGCGTTGAAGTGCTAAATTCATGCTTAAAGTTAACACGCGGCGTGGAATGGTAGAGAGCAGCACTGACACATGTGACTTTAGTGGCAAGAGGAGAAACGGAAGTTACATTTATTTGAAAGTCTCTCTTTCAGAATCCCTTTCAAAGGACCACCGGGCAAGCAAGTGCTACTGGACCCACCATGCGGGCTGAGGCCTTTCACTTCTGAAGTACCGGGCTCAGCCTACTATGGGCTCTGAGCAACTGGGCGAGATACCCCTTCAGCACTTGACTCTCAGTGGTAGCGCGAGTTGAGCAGTCCAAGGTTGCAAAGGGCAGAGCTTGGTGCAAGGTTTACAAGGGCACAAGTTTCAAAACACACTTAGCAACCACAGTAATTGAATGCCAAGCCAGATGTTTTTTTTGTGTGAAACAAAGTAGTGTGTGTATATATATGTGTGTGTGTGTGTATATATATATATATATACACACACACACACACACACACACACACACACACACACACACACACACACACACACACACACACACACACCTACACACACACCTACACACACACACACACACACACACACACACAGGATCCTGAGTCCGACTTCCCTGTTTAGGGACTGTTATTTCCCATTTATTTGAGGCATTATTCAGGCTAGGTAGCGCTGGTAGAAGTTCTACAGTGGTGTATAAAAAGTCATAATATATCAGCACTGTGGTGCGTCAGTCAGAGCAAGTTCCCCCAGAGGCCCGGCAGCCTGGAAATGTCATACCCACTGTCGGAGGAGTTGCGGGACAGAAGGTCCAGGCGTGCATCAGCGGTGAATAGAAGTTTAAATGCTGCAGCATCAGTCGTGCTACTCTGGTGGTGCGGTAAGTCTTCCTACGTCCAGCAGCAGGTCTCGGGTGGTTGAATGTGCTGTTCGCAGAGATGATGCTCTGTTTCCACAGGTTGAAATCTACTATGCTTCACTGTAGCATGCTGATCCAGGGTGGCAGCCCTCTCTCTTCGCCACTGCCTCCACCTGGCCTACATGGTTGTGAACAGCGGCACACAGGTCAATGGCCGTTCTGGATTATAGCACTGCGCAGGCGGACAGCCCTCTTCTGGTCACTGCAACGCACCAGGGCGACGGCCCTTAATCTTTACTGTGGCCCACACCATGCATGCCAGCGTCACGAACAGTGCACATAGAGCGATCGCCCAATGAGTGTAGGAGTCCTGCCGTGGACCAGAGTCTCACACTCTGCTTCAGAGGTCCACTCAACCAGAACCCCACCAGACCTCTCTCCCTCCAAGCACACTCCTCCTCCTCCCAGGAACATGTGGTCTCTGCTGGCAGATGTTGGTGCTCCAGGCTCCATGGGAAGTGGTCTTGATTCTCCTGCATGATATCCCCTTGCCCAGTAGAGACACTAGCTAGCCTTCGTCCCCAGTACTGGTCACAGGAGGCAGAAGTCATGCTGAGCTACTCCACACTGATCTACAGCTTGACTATTTTGGGAGGCTCAAGCTCCTCTTTTTATAATCCGTTTCCTGGCACAGACGTGACCCTCCAATGCACCACCACCGAGGACGACAGCGCATCTATCATGGAACACCTCAACTTCCAAATCGGAATCCATGCAAACACTACCATCAGAGTAACCCTTACCTACAGACTCCCGGACCCCTGCTACGGCTTCTGCAACACCATCTCCGAAATCATTGCCCTCCTGGCAATTGACTCGAAGCACTACATCTTTCTTGGCTACCGCAACTTCCATCTCGACAACCCCAATGAAACCAACAACTCCACCAACCTTTTGGAAAGCATGAGTAACATTGGACTCGCGCAACTGGTCGGCAGCCCCACACACTGTGCAGGATGCACCATGTACCCTATCTTCACCGCCAACCACAGAATAAAATTCAGTAACACCACCAAACTCAGCTGGACAGTCCACAGTATCATCCACTTCTCTATCGCAGACTCCCCACAACCCCCCCCCCCCCCACACACACACACACAGCAATCTGGAGCTAGGCATCCAAAACTTCTCCGACTGGATCTCCAGCTGCACAGACACCATTGCACACATGAAAACAACCATTACCAGGAAACCCTCCAAGCACGCCAGCGAGTTCACCCCCAAACTCTTCACTCTCAAACATGAATGTAAGTGACTGAAGAGACTGTTGCACTCCAACAAGAACCCCCTTAGACCTCACCACCTTTAGAACACAAAAGACAACTAAGGCTGAACTAAAGAAACCTAAACACTGGAAAAGGAGCATGCGAAACATAAACCTGAATGAACTGACAACCCTCAGCAATAACATCTTGCCTCCTCCTGTGGACGTCAGATTTCCATGACCTTACAGAGCAGTACAAAAACTTCATGTTGAACATTCTAGACTCGATTGCACCCTTACAGCTGAAAAGAATGTCCACAAATTACTCCAAACAATGGTACAATAGTAGTCTAAAATGCAAAAAGACGTAATCTGAGACTAGCTGGACGATCAAGGAGACACTCACTATCCCTTGAATACCTTGAGCAGTTGAGATCACTGTGAAACATCTATAACAAACTCATTAGAAGCTTAAAAGCTAATTTCTTCAGAAACCAACTAGATAAAGCTAGGAACCGACCCAAACAACTGCATGAACTTGTCAAACTACAATCAAATAGTCAACCCAAACCTTCCCCAATTGGGTCAAGTCGGCAGCCAAACTGCGAGGAATTTGCCTGCTTCCTCGAAAAGACAAAAGAAATTTGAAAATGATTTGCCATCCATAATAGAGCGCTTTCGTGTCATACCACATATCATCCTTACCCATCACCAGATTGGTGAACCCATGTCTTTCAGGGCATTGGCCCAAAAACAACGCTTGGTGGAATATAAAACCTTTGAGAGCACATTTTCAAAATTCTAACAGCTCTGAAACATTCAAACCACCTCAGCGACCCTCTGCCATCGAATTTACTCAGTGAGATCAAATCGTCTATACTCCCACTTTGGACCAAGATTGTAAATAACTCACTACTTCAAGGCACTATTCCAGATTGCCTAAAGTCGGGGCAGGTAACCCCTGTTTTGAAAAAGCCACGGCAGACCACACAAACGTAAACAACTTCCGCTTAATCTCCAACATTCCAACTCTGGCGAAGCTCCTTGAGAAATGTGTCCACGTACAACTATGCAACCACATAAAACAATTTCAACTTTTAGACCAATTCCCACCTGGCTTCCGTTGGGGCCACAGCACGGAGTCAGTTCTAGTTCGCCTCATTTCTCCTCAACAGAACTCAAAGAATCAAAGTTAATCATGCCCTGTCTAATACCACACTGGTCACAATAGGGATACCACAGGGGTACACGCTGTCACCCACTCTTTAACCTGTTCATGGAGCCTTTAACTAAAATTCTGAAACTATCCAACATGTACTATCACATGCATGCAAATGACACCCAACTGTACTTGAAAATCTCTTCCCTGAAGATATCAGGTCTCTCAACATAAGTACAAAAGACCCGAAACTGGATGACCTACAACCAATTCAAACTAAACACTCTCAAAATGGAAATCCTCTTAATCGCCCCTCCCAAACCGTCACCTGACATCAAAGAATGGATGAAGCAACTAACAGATCTTAACTGCTTATCACACATTATAGACTCCATAAGCTTACTTGGTATAACGCTAGACAAGAACTTTAACCTTACAGGAGCGCATCAGTCCTGCCACTAAAGGAGCAAACTTCCATATGAACTTCTTCTGAAATATAAAACCCTTTCTCCCCCTTGATGACTTCGTCAGCTGTTCAAGCCCTAGTGATTTCCAGGTTAGACTATGGTAGTGCAGCCCTCTGCGGCCTACCCAGATCCAAGTTAGCCCTGCTAAGGGCCTCTCATAACTGCTGAAAGGCTCATCACAGGGTCTGAAAGAAACAACCACGTTGCACCCAATCTGAAATTTCTAAACTGGCTCCGATAGGAGGCAATGATGCAGTTAAAATCTGCCTGCGTGACCAATAAAGCTCTACACTTCAACACCCCAATGTAACTTTCACAAAAACTGGAACTCTCGGGTGGGTGCAGAGCCTCCATAAGCACCGGCTCCTTATTGTTGAAACCACAGAAATTTCATAAAAAGAAAACTTACAACAGAGCCTTCTCGGGTATTGCCTCATGAATTTGGAACTTCCTGCCCCCTAATATCAGACTGAACCCCTCAACTGCATCATTCAAAAAAGAAGTTAAAGTGCTATTGACAAACAACTTTCTGCTCTAGAACCCACAGCCTCTACTCTCTGGGTCCCAGAAGGGCACAGTCTCTGCACCCTTGTCTATTACTTGCCTGTTGTGATCTTGTTTATTGAGTTGTCTGCCTGGACCTCGAGGTGGTCCCCCTCCCGACATGGAGCTACTATATCCTGTAATGCTCTTGATTATGTTGTTGTTCGCTTTACCGGTTTCTTAATTCATGACCATTTGTAAAGCGCTCAGATACCCTCAAGGGTTATGTTCGTGCTATATAAAACTTCATAAATAAAAATACTGAAAAAACATCCAGCTGATAATTAATGGTGTATAACCTGAAAATGTGACCCAACTATTTATAGCATAATGTAGACTTCTATATGACCAAAACATCTTGTTTCAGGAGCAATTTTGTCAATTCTTTAGTTCCAACTCTGTACATCATTGAAACTAAAGCATGTGGGCCGCACGCACTCGGACCACAACCCACACTTCATGTCAATAGCCTGGGCGCACCCGCACCCTCCTGTCCCCACTTGGCGCCTACAGCCTGCGCTGCTGCTAGACGCGGCTTTCCGGGATAACTTGCTTACACGCGCCGCGCAATACTTCGAGGACAATGCTGGCACGGCATCCACTCCGCAGACGGAGTGGGACGCCTTCAAGGTAGTGCTTCGGGGACACTGCTTGCATGCGCAGGGACACATAAGACGTCAATTGGAGAGGGACTTAACTAGATTAGAGTCGGACTTACTGCCACGGGAGGAGGGGGCTGTGGCTGGCGACGAGGGCCCGCTACATGAGGCCCGCACGGAACATGCACGCCTCTTAGAGCGACTCCGAAATGTAAATTATGCCGCGCACTCGGCGAGAACACATCACCTTGGCGACAGACCTGGCAAGCTTTTAGCGTGGCTAATCTCTCAGGAAACCCGCTCGACCCCGGTAGCGGCTGTACGGACGGGGAGGGGGGAACTGGTATACACACAGATTGGTATCCACGATGCCTTCACGGCTCATTATGAAGAGCTGTATCGCTCCCGCTTGGCGGTCCCTCCTACGGCCATAGCTGACTACCTCTCCCCCCTGCAAATGCCGCAACTAACTATTGCGCAGCAGGACGAATTGGGTGCCCCTCTGGAGCCAGACGAGCTCCGAGAAGCCATCTTTAATCTGTCAAACGGCAAAACGCCGGGCCCGGATGGACTGCCGGCGGAGCTGTACAAGGCCGGCTCGGATGTTCTCATTCCGGAGCTGCTGAGGATGTATACCGCGGCAGCGGAAGATGCCGCTTTACCCCCAACATTAAACGAGGCCATACTAGTATCTCTTCTTAAACCGGGCAAGGATAGTACACAGGTGGGCTCTTACCGCCCGTTGGCGCTCCTGAACACAGATTATAAAATCCTGGCTTCTACTTTGGCCAGGAGACTGGCCCCCCATGTGCCCACCCTAGTACACCGCGACCAAAATGGGTTTGTCCCCACACGCCACACTTCCTTCAACATACGCCGCCTCTTCCGGGTACAGGAATACGCTACGCAGCAGTGGCCGAGAGCGGGATGCCTTATATTGGATCTGGAGAAGGCTTTCGATTCTGTGGAGTGGCCGTACCTGCGGGCGGTTACAGAGAAGTATCAACTGGGGGGGGGATACCGGGCCATGATTGATCTGCTTTACGGCAGGCCGACAGTCCGGGTCCGCACGGGCCGCCTCCTCTCAGCCGCCATCCGAGTCCGCAGAGGCACCCGCCAGGGCTGCCCATTGTCGCCACTACTGTTCTCATTGGCCATGGAGCCGCTGGCCACGACCCTCAGAGCGCACGGGCTGGAATGGGGAATCCCGCTGGCGGATGGGTTGCACGCAGTGTCACTGTATGCAGATGACTTGCTGCTGTACGTCAGGGACATAACTGCCATCCCCGCCTCCCTCGCTGACATCTTCCGCAACTTTGAGGGAATGTCGGGCCTGAGAGATAATTGGGCCAAGTCGGGGGCGTACCCCTTTAACCCAGACGTACCTGAATGCGACATCTGGCTGGGAGGGGACAGGCTGCAATGGCATCCAGCCACTTTCCGATACCTAGGGATACGGATATATAGAACACCGGCAGATATCCTGGAAGGGAACCTCTGCCGAGCGATCGCTTCTGTCCGAGCGCAAATTGGCTTCTGGAATACTCTACCCCTTAACGTGCCCAGCCGCGTGGCACTGACCAAAATGATTGTGCTGCCTCGACTCCTCTATTACTTTGCGAATATGCCTCTGTATGTGCCCGTCAGGCTCTTTCGTGACCTAGAGGCGCTGCTGCGCTCCCTCATCTGGAACAAGGGGAGGCCGCGAGTGGCGCTGACTAAATTATATATGCCCACAGACTCAGGGGGCCTGGCGGTTCCTAACCTGGAACTGTACTATCTCGCGGCACAGATGCAATGGGTGGCGGGATGGCTGAGTGGCAAGCAACTCGAGGACACTGCCACACATGTGGCTGCATGGACACAAACGCAAATTAATGCGCTGTTTCACCCGATAACCCGCGCACCCTGCCCTTCCCAGATCTACTTGGCAGTGGCGCGCAGATGCTTTCTGAGGAGCCTTCGTCTCACGCGTGCTGTTAAGCCTTATGCCCCGAGCATGCCGCTCTTGGGTATGCCTGGCCCGACGGGGCCGCTCACGGAGGTCCACTTGGCTGGCTGGGATCAGGCGGGGGTGGACACACTGAGCGATTTGTATGCTGATGGCGAATTGCTCACGTTCGCCAACTTGGCTGAAGACACGACTCTCCCGGCGGGACAGTTCCTTCTACACGCCTCCCTCTTGCACACACTCACGGCTTCCTGGGGCGACATGACAGAGGAGCCTCCGGTACATACCTTCATGCAATACTTACACGTCATGGGCCATGGCGCGCACATCGTACACTGGCTAGCGCAGGCACTGCAGGCGCACTCGCAGCCATCCACAATAACACTGAGGGAGCGCTGGACGACAGACAGGGGAAGAGACTGGACGGACAAAGAATGGGCACTGATACTGACCGGCCCGACGACCATCCCACGCAACCCCCGCTTTAAAATTATACAGTACTACATACTACAGCGCGCATACCTCACGCCCGACAAAATTAACAGGTACTTTGCGAGGACAGATGCAACCTGCCCGCGATGCTTACTGCCGGGAGCGGACCTCTTGCATATGCTATGGCACTGCCCAAAGATACAGGCGTACTGGGACGCGGTACTGACACTGATCGCGCACGGCGCCAATGGGCGGCTCCCACATACATGGGAAGCATGCATACTAGGACTCTATCGGCGCACAAAAGACAATAAGGTACAGGCACGCTTTTGGGACATGGGTCTTATAACGGCCAAACGCTTGCTCACCAAACACTGGAAGGCAACCGCCCCCCCACACGTTCGGCATTGGAGAGCCTCTTTTGTTAATTGGGCGCAGGCGGAGAGCGCGGTGCTCCTTCGCGAGGAAACTGCAGGGCTCCGGAAGTTCCCCATCGCCCAACTTTGGGATAATCTCCTCGGGACATTCCAGAGGGCTTGCCAAGACAGGGGGATAACCTGAATCCCTGGGGCTTGTCGCACCACTGCTGGCGGGGCGGCGACGGCCCTGGAACTACTAAAAGGGCGGCTCTTACCCCCCCCCCCTACTTGCCCCTGACTGCCCCCAATGCCCCGGGGGTGGTGGCGGGCGGGTGCGGACACGGACACTGGGGAATTCCAGTCTTCTTGAAGGCCCTCTTTCCTTTTGCCCCCCTCACCTGGCCTGCGGCTCCCCGCGCACGCTACGCGGTCCTGCTAGGCCCAGTCTGGCGGATGATGACCCTCCTGCTCTACCGCAGAATGATCTCCCCCTCCCTTCTTCCCCCCCTTCCCCTTGACCCTCCTTGAGTTCACGACCCTAACCTTAACACATACGATTGCCATGCATACACGGGATAGATATGGACTGTGATGCTGCACACTAGACTCGCCAAATCTATGCGCTGCTATATGGGTTGCTGTGAGCTATACTGCGCTATCCTTGCCGTGCTTCGGCCTGCGCTCTGGGCGCGCTGCTGGCGCTCGGCTGCCCCGGAGGCCTTTACACTTTGGGGTAACAGCGACGTCCAATAGGTCTCTGGATCGGGGCCTGGGTGACAGCCGGCGTGGCCGTGGAGTGGGCTGGATCACAGCGCCATCCTCTATTACCGATAACATGCACCTGGGACACCACAAAAAAAAATCAAAAGCACATAAACAGCACCACACACCTACTCCCTCCACAACGCACACACCCCTCTTCTGTACGCATGCTACCCTGTACGACGCCGCCGGACCCCCGGGTTGTCGGCTAAATGGCTGTGTTCTAATATCTGGAAGCGTACGCTTTGTTTAACTGCTTCGCCGCCTGGACGGTGACTGTGCGTTGTACGATGATGTAAATGTGCACAATAAAGGTTTTTCAAAAAAAAAAAAAAATCATTGAAACTAAAGCATTTCAAAAACAATGTTCTCATAATATTTGCGCATTTTACATATTTTGAAAAACGCTACGACACTCACCTTAAGTGCCCGCTTCTCTGTTTTTTTTTTGTCTAGGTAACAGTCTGTTACAGCAGGAGTGAATCCACTCTAGATAACCACACAACGGGTGTCAGCCTCATTGATATATTTATATTTTATTACTTATAAAGTTTTATATAGCACTGTCTTCCTTATTGTGATTACTTCAGCTCGTCGCATGAATAAACTCCAGGCACTGTCGGCACAGCCACCCCACACCACCTTTTTTGCGGACAAACTTGTGCTGAGGACTTGGACGGGCTTCTTGTTAAAAATCATGACTCTTTCCACATTGGGCAGACCTCCCCAGCGTTCTCTGCTACACCTCTCCCCTCAAAAGAGGAGACACTGTACCGATAGGACTTTAAAAGAGCTTTTAGCTTTTATATCAATCATCCCAAGGGCCATTAATCATACCAAGGGACAATCGGCTTTTTGTGTAGTTTCCTGCAGCAAAGAAAGGCAATTCTATGCAGAAAAGGACTCTGTTGAGGTGGTAAGTCCTCTGCATTAAGGTCCGCTACATACTGGCCTAAAAGCAACCTTCAGAATGGCCTAGAGCCCTTTCTATCAGGGCTAATGCTGCTACCACTGCAGTGGTTTGCTGAGTGACTGACCTTGACATCTGCCAAGCTGCAACGTGGGCGTCTGTGCCACACACTCAGGGAGCACTTCTGCCTTGGCAGCCAGATTCGATGGGAGGGACGCTTTGCCAATTCATATCTGCAGGACTTTTAGATCTGAATCTGAGTCCACTGCACAGGCGTTCTGTCTAGGGGTGAGCGGAATTTGCATAGTCGCGCTACGCAAAGCTCAGCGAAACGGTAAAAAATCTCTGCAAGCACGCAGAAAATCTGCGAACATGGGGAATTGCTTGTTCGCAATGCTTTTTTTGTGTTTGCGAACGCTGTTTGCGTGCTCGGGGGGGAAATATCTCACGAACACGAATTATGAGAACGCGAACAAGCAAAAAATTCTGCGAAGTCGCGGAACGCAGAATTTTGGGCAATTCCGCGTTCTCCGCGGAACGCAAAATTATGCAAATTACGCGAGCGGAACAGAATTTACCGCCCAGGCCTTGTTCTGTCTTTGGGAGGTACTGCTTTGGCATCAATTCTAAAGGTGCGGAATCCGCACTTAAAATTATCCATCAGTAGAACAAGTTCCTTCGCTTCACTAATCTTTCTGGTGGATAATCTAACCGCAGATTGCTCACTGCTCTCCCACCTCCCCATTATGTGATGTGGCCTCTTTTTGCCTTATAAATAGGTCCCAAGTTAGCGATCTGTACCCTTACAACTGTTAATGCTCCCCTGCGGAGGGCGCATAAAGAGTCAATCAAGAACCTGACATTCATGCTGGGGTGGTTCTTATAGAAGGCACGGCTACATCTCTCTCAGTGCGGTACAGAGTCAACACTGAACCACATAGTGTGCAGGAGCACTGGCAAGAAAAAATGAAGATCCAGTCGGGCACCTGGGGAATATTCTTAGGGTGAGGAATCTGCAGTTAGAGTATCCACCAGAAAGAGCGTCACCGAAGGTAAGCAGCTTGTTCTTTTATCTTGCACCTTACATTGGAATCAGTTATAAGGCTGTTACAGGATTTGCACCCTCCTCCGATATTCCAGCACTAAGACACTTGAAGAGCTATTACTGTAACCCTCCATGTTATCCTACACTGATTCTCCAGTATTGAGAAATTCATAGGATTGGCGTGATGCCACTACACTGGTCTACACCAGCATCACTTTCTCTCCGGAGCTGCCAAAATGCCCCTCTTTTTTGGCTTGCCGCATGCTCTGATATTAAAGCGATCACCAAGCACGGTATTTATGCATGACAAGCTCACAGAGTAACAAGTAACCAATTCAGGTGCTCTTTAGACACACACGGCGATGGCACGCAGACAGGCGATGACGAAGTATAAAAAAGAAAAAACAAGGCAGCAGCCCTTTGCCATTTATGCATTAAGTTGTCAGGGAGACTGAACTGCTTTACAGTGAACCCATGAATCATGAGCCAGAAGCTAACGAGGCCACTAATTCCCCTAGTGCCCCGGAATTTCCTACTCTCAAGGACTCGCAAGATGCTCCTAGCAGGGCACTTGGCCACAAGAAAATCCCAGAATAGGTTGAACACTTTTGTTCCACTGGCCAGGGATGCACAGAGGCACTGGGATTACATAGGACCTGTTGTATTTGCCAATTGAGTTGAAAGTTGATACCAACCAGAAGCTACTCATCAACCAAGAGCCGTGTTGATCTCTAATAGAGAAAGACTAACACAACCATGACCTTCAACAAGAACTAACAACATATACGATCTCTTCTCAGATACTCATTTATATGCGACTAGCGTGCAACTTTTCATATGACGTAACTTTTGTAAAGCGGGTCTAGTCCGTGCTATATAAAATTCTATAAATAAAATAAATAAATAAGTTAAGTGGTAAGACCAAGGCGCTGGCATTGTAAGGTAGTAGTAGGTGTTTCATTTGAGTGGGCGGGCATTGGCTTTGACCCATTTGAATACCCCCTCCCATTATCAGGAAACATGTATATCTTGTTTGTGGTGAATCATGCATCCAGGTTTTCTGAGGTGGTACATCTAAGGAGCACAACTATAAAGGTAGTAGCTAAGGCATTTGTCAGAACCCATGTCAGAGGTCCATGGGCAAGACCAACCGTCTGGGTTGAGGCCTTTTACTTCCTTTGTTCCAGGGCCAAGTTCCCCTTCAGTACTTGACTCTCAGCAGTAGCACGGGTCGAGCAGTCCAAGGCTTCTTGGGGGTAGATGAGGGGGTGAACAGAGGTTCACAACTCAAAATACGTTCAGTAGCAGCGGTAAATGATTGTCCAGTCAAATACGTGCTTGTATGAAAAAAGGAGTACTTATATGTGATCACAAAGTAAAATACGCCGAACACAAATAATTCACACAGTCTTCCTGAGTTCAGTGCTTTACTTTTAGATAGGCAGGTCCGTGAATCCCACTTCCCTCTCCCTATTGGTAGTGGTTATTCCCCATTCTCGATAGGCGACATTCAGGTATGGCTCCACTAGAGCTCCGAGTCTTGGAAGTCTCACTATGACTCTTTCAAAGTCAAAAGTGTTCCTGCGCTCACGGTGCTACTAGGCAGAAAGTTCCCCTGGGTCCTCCGGCCTTGTGGTTAGTCTTACCCGCTCCCACCGGGGTTGCTCCATCAGAGTCCCCGAGAGCATTCCACGCTCAGTCGTCATGGAGGTCTTCAGCGGCTGCCGGTGATGATTAGCTGCACTCTCGGAGTTGCAGGAGCAGTGGCTGCCCGTCCACAGTGCTCCCTTCAATGAATCAGGAAGTTAATCTGATCCCTCTCACAGATAAGGGGACGATTGTTCAGGTTTCGATGGTTCAGACAGGGCTCTGGCAGGCCACCACAGCCACCTTTCCTCTTGGCATCAGTGAAACCAGGTGATGACCCTTGCTCTTCATGGCGAACCCCCTCTGGCATCAGGGTAATTGAATTTGCTACACACACGGGCTACGGCACAATCGGCTAGGCAGTAATGAACTCTTTGCGGGAGCCGCCTTGCCTTACCTATCAACGAAACCAGGTGATGGCTCTTGCTCTTCATGGGCCCCCCTCTGGCATCAGGGTCTGTGACTTTACTCTGCACATGTGCTATGGCCTGATAGGCACGGTAGTAATGCACTCTTCGTGGTGGCCCGGTCTCTAGCATACAGGATCACCAACTTTATTTTGGAACATTCTGCAGTCCGATTGGTATATGCAAAGCTAACTTCCTATAAGCCCTGTCTGGCATCAGCGGTTGCCAATTGGAGTCGGCACATGTGCGAAGGCTTAACTGGTGCAGCAGACGCTTCCTCACACCTCGCTACAGGGATCCACTCACTGGACTGCGCTTCCTCTAGGTACCCAAATCTTCGTCACAGGGCACACTTGTTTTGGCGAATGGACTGGCACTGGTGCTCTGCTCCAAGCTCTAGGGCAGGTGCTCTTTGTTTTCCCTGGGGAATGTCCCCTCCCCCAGTTAGAAATCTGGCAGACCTTGACTCCCAGTAGAAGTCTTGCAGAGCTTCGCCTCCTCGATCTACAGCCCGACCGGCTGGTCGGCAGTTGACCGTTCTGGAGGCCTCAAGTGCCCCTTCTTATATTCCATTTCCAGACACAATATATGATTTGGTTAAGTTTGTATTGATGGCCTGATATCTTTTGTAGTGCCCCCTCCTCTGTCCTCTGTCCCTCTTGAAAGCAGTCTGTCGCACAAAGAGCAACTTCAAATCCGACAGCCCCACAGCACAGGTCAGGGGAGTGACTAGAGATTCACACCTGGCGGCAGCCACAGTGGTATGTGCATCAAAGGGCCCCAGCCCTGCTCTTTATGATTCTCTCATCGGCCCCATCTCCTTCTAAGATGTGCCCATGCCCCTTTCCAGTGACCTCTCTGCAAATCAAAGAGCACCATTTGAAGTGTACGGAAGAGCCTTAACTTCCTCCAGTGTCCCACCCAGCTCTTGGAAAATGCAGTATTTTCATGAATCTGCCTGCAGAGGATCCTGTCCCTCCTCATGCTTCTCCAGTCTGCCCTGGTACTCCCAAAATGTAACCCAGAGTTTTCCATATATTGTACCACTCACAGGCACAAATATGCCCAGCACACGTTATCGACTACACGAGGGCTGCACCGTGCTAATTACTAACTTGATTAGGGTCAAGGGTGAGCTAAGCACACATCAGAACTTTACTTGAATGGACCTGTAGGCCTCACTCCAGCGACACAGTTAAAAAGGTCGGTTTATTCCTGCCGATCAATACATGGTATGCTGCCACCACCGTGCTTGTGCTACTTAACACCTGCTAAAAGTAGAAGCTTTTCCTCACCCCGCGGGTAAGGCTATGGGCACCCCTTCCAATCCAACAAGACTGGCCCATCCATGGTACACACGCATGATCTCTGTTCGCCCATGACTGAAATAAATCTGCACCAGGGATCCAGATCTCATTAAAGCTAGGGCACTCAGGGCAGGGTTGCACACCCGTCACCATGCAAGGGGCTTTTCTGTCCCAACAGCATTCTTTTGATATTTTCAAAGGTTACATTTCATAAGAGTGATTTCCAATCGGGGAACAAACTTCATCCCCTCATACATAAGGGAGATGTGGATGTAAGCTGGTGTAACCTACTACTTTTTTGTGGCAAACCACTGGTAAACCTGCGGATTGGTGGAAAGGTTTAACAAGACCCATAACAGCATAGAATTCGGCCACAAAGCCTCAGAGGAAGATGAGATTTTTTCCTGACATGTCTCTTACCCGCCTACAGACAAATGACCTGAAAGGAGTTTGGTTCAGTTGCTTTGAATGTCCTTTTGGACACCCTGTGCGTGGCCAACTGACCTTAGTCAGAGAATTGTGGGAAGGAACTTCAGAGTTACCTCAACTATGTTGCCGATTATGCAATTGGCTTCAAAACGTTGATGGTGCAATACATTAGTCTGGTGAAGAAAAACTTTCAGGCAAGCTGACAGCTGATGAAATAATGTTATGGCCAGAAAGTGACACAGAATTGGTAACAGGAGAATGAGGAAGTGATGGTGCTAAAGCCCGTTTCTCTAAGAGAGTTGTAGAAGAAGTGGTAGGGGCCGTGCAAGGTTATAGAGAGATTTCAAAGTAAGCATCATCAAAAATAGAGGACGTTAATGCAGAAAGTGTGCTACTTCCTTACATTCTGCACAGTGATGCATAGGGTGTATCTGTGGCGGTGGTACAACTTGCACCTGAACTAACAACTGAGTAGGAAAGAGACCAACCTCCACGAAGGAATGAAGGCCGTCGCAGAATGGATGAAGACCAGTCGGCTGAAACTGAACTCTGACAAGACGGAGGTCCTCATCCTCGGCTCCACCCCCTCCGCCTGGGACGACTCCTGGTGGCCGGCCACGCTGGGAGCTGCATCGACACCCACCAACCACGCACGCAACCTGGGGTTCATCCTGGACTCAATACTATCTATGACCCAGCAAGTCAACGCTGTCTCCTCCTCCTGCTTCAACACCCTCCGCATACTTTGCAAGATCTACAGATGGATCCCCACCAGAAGGACGGTCACCCAAGCCCTCGTCAGCAGCAGGCTGGACTACAGCAACGCCCTCTATGCGGGAACCACAGCCAAACTCCAGAAAAGACTTCAACGCATACAGAACGCCTCCGCAGGCCTCATCCTCAACATTCACCGCCACAGCCACATCACTGCCAACCTGAGAGACCTGCACTGGCTCCCTGTCAACAAGAGGATCACCTTCAAACTCCTCACCCACGCTCACAGAGCACTCCACAATGCCGGATCGGCATACCTCAACAAACGACTCGGCTTCGCTCCGCTGACCTCGCTACCGTCCCACGCATCCACCGAAAGACCACCGGCAGCAAATCATTCTCCCACCTCGCCGCCAAGACATGGAGCACCCTCCCCACCCACCTGCGACAGACCCAAGACCTTCTGACCTTCAGAAGACTTCTCAAGACCTGGCTGTTCGATCAGTAGCAGCACTCCCTCCCCCCCCCCCCCCCTTTTCAAGCACCTTAAGACCGTCACAGGTGAGTAGTGCACTCTAGAAAAGCTTGATTGATTGATTGATTGAGGTGCTGGATGGTTTTCCCAACTCCTTTTGCTCACTCTAGGGTTGACATCCGTCTGCATACTTAAAATAGATACAGGAAATGACTTGCCAGTGAAGACCATATCATAAAGAATGTCTGACCGAGCCCAAGAATGCCTCATGGCTGAGGTTGCCAATGTGTCAGACTTTGGGGTGATTGAGCATTAGTGTAGTCCTTAGGCCAGTCTGATATTATTGGTGCCCAAGCAATGATCATCAAACGGGTAGTTTTGTGTGGACTGCTGCGCCCACAATGAGGTGATCAAGACTGATGCACACCCGCATCCCAGAGCTAATGAGTTAGTGCAGGGTGGCTGGATCCATGCCAGATTTTATCATAACTACATTTATCTAAATCGGAATATGCAAAAAATCTGGCATGGATCCGGCCCTCTGGGACCAACTTTGGAGATCCCTGGGCTAGTTGAATGACTTGTTGCTGCTCGTTTCTTGAGTGCCTTTGATCTGACCAGTGCCTATTGCCAGATTGCTCTAGCACCTAGTGCCATGGAGAAGACTGCATTCTCTAAACTTGAGGGATTGTAACAGCTTAGGGTCATTTCCTTTGGTCTCAAGAAAACTATATTCTCTTAGGGCTGGAAGAGTTGTGCATTGCCTACCTTGATGATAGTGCCATATTTAGCAATTAGTGAGAGGACCATCTGAGAAACCTAGAAGAGGTGTTAGTCAGGATACAGGAAGCAAAACTGACTGTCAAGGCAACCAAATGGCAGGAGGGCCAGTACTCAGTAGTTTACCTTGTGCAACAGGTTGGCAATGGTAAGGTCTGCCCGCTGGATTCCAAGATCCAGTCTGTGTTAGAGTGGAAGGTTTCCACCATCCAGATCTAAGTGAGAGACTTCTTGGGACCTACAGTCTATTAAAGAAGCTTTATAGGCACCTATGGGACTAGAGTGGCACCCTTAACAGCCCTGATAGTCAAGAAGCTGCTGAAAAAAGTGATGTGTTGAAGGCAGTTGACTATTGTCAGCCCTTCATTGTACAGACTGATGCCTTAGATAAACGATTTAGATTGCTACTGGCTCAACTTGATGATGGGGATAGAGAGCATCCAGCGGCCTTTATTAGCCCAAGATTGCTCTCTAGAGAGCAGAACTGGGTGGCAATTGAAAAATAATTATTTGCCATACTGTGGACTTTATGGTGACAATAATGTACCCTGCAAGGTATTCGCAGTGTATCTTTGCCCTATGTGAAACTGGTATCCTGACTTAGTTTGGCCCTGGTGTCACGCTAAGCTAGCTTGAGCACAGAGGCTTAGGCCTGCCCTTAACAGTCCAAGTTGCAGGAACTAACCTGTCAGCAAGTGTGCCCTCATGATAAATAATGGACTATTGTCCCTGGCATAACACATAGAGATGGTGGCAGCACACCGTATTTTATTATTTGTAGTATGAGCAGATCTTTCTCTCTGTGTCAGTGGGAGTGTGGTCTACTGACATCTCTCGTGTAAAGTTCTGCTGTTATGTGAAACCCAGGACCTTGCACTGACATTCCGTGTACATGTCAAGTGCATGTACAGTGAGCATATGATTCGTGTGTGGAAGCGTGGCTGTGTGTGTGACGTCAGTTCTTCTTTTTTCCGCACCAGTAAGCGCAGATCCGGGAAGAGCGTACCCTTAGTCATTTTTTGACTAACTTTTTGGACATTTTTGTCTATCTTTTTTGAGTCGACTTCGACTCCTGGTGCCGGTAGGGATGCCCGGGTTCAAGCCGTGTGACGTCTGTCACCGACTGATGTCGGTTACCGACCCACACCATCGGTGTCTCTACTGTCTTGGGGCCGACCACGATGACAAGTCGTGCCCCGACTGCCGGGCCTTGACCTCGAAGGCTAGGTGGGAGCGGTCCCGCAAGCTCCTCGAGATCCGGCAGTCGGCTCCGCGCCGCTCGAGGTCCCGGTCGAGAAGGAGGTCGAGGGACCGGTCGTGGAGCTGCAGTCATCACCACTCGTCGGGATCCAAGTCCTCGCATTCAGGTAAGTCGAGGCATGGTAAAAAGAAGTCAAAGAAGCGACATCGCTCTTCTGACTCCTCTCGCCGGTCGCGTGACTCGGTTCGGGTGACATCACCCGCGCAGGTCCGCCGGAGCCGCAGGAGTCGCATCCGGCCCCATACCCTCCGGTCCCTGGGCCTCATGCGACTCCGGACGAGATTCGAGACTTCCTCGTGGCCATGAGGAGTCTCGTTCCGCCGTTGAGGCCTGCCGGCACGCCTCCGGGCCCCGCAGGTCTGAATGGGGGTCCTAGTGAGCCGGCGGCTTCGGCCCCGGCGCCGTCGTCGACTTCGGTCCCGATGCCGCAGGTCCCCATGGAATCCAGGCCTGGATCCCGGTCGACACCAGTTGACCTTATGACTACTCCGCTGGCGCTGACCCCCATTGTGCTGCTCCCGGCACCGTCCTCGGACGACGCCGTCCCTAGTTTCAGCCCCAGTCTGGGTCCGGCGTCGGAGTGGCGCCGCTCGGCGCCTTCTCCGGCGTCGCATTTCATCTATGACCCAGCTCCGTCCTTTCTGCCTGTTTACCAGGAGACGGATGAAGGGGAGGACTGGGAGGGATCTGAGGACCCTCTGGCACAGCAGTGCCAGTTAAGTCAGGACTGGGCAGACGAGCTGGGGAATGCCAGTGGTCTAGACACTTCGCCTGACACTGGTTTCATCTCTCCTCCTTCCGTGGCTACGGAGGAGGGTGCAACTTATGCTGTGGTGCTGCGCAGGGCGACCCATGCCTTACACCTGGAGCTCCCTGCAGCGGCCGTGAGGACTAACCTCCTCACTGAGGTGCTTCAACCGCCAGTAAGCTCTTCGGGGCCTCTACTGCAGTTTAATGAGGCCCTCACCGACGTTCTGATGGGCACTTGGTCCAAGCCTTCCACAGTCTCTCCTGTGGATCGGAACGTGGCCCGGCGCCACCGCCCAGCTCCAGGCGACCCCAGCTTTCTGTCCGTACACCCCACCCCTGAGAGACTGGTCATCCAGGCCTCCACGTCCCAAACTGCCTTCCCGTCCGCACCTCCGGATCGGGAATCCAAAAGGTTAGAGCAGTTTGGCAAGAAACTGTTTTCCTCCCTCAGTCTGGGGTTGCGGTCCATTAATACCGCGTGCCTTTTGGACCGTTACACCCACTCTTTGTGGGATACGGAGGCGGACGTGCTGCCCCAGTGTCCAGAGGAGGCCAGGACACGGCTTGCCCAGGCTCTTGCTGAGGGGCGTGATGCAGCACGGTACTCCATCCGATGTGGACTTGACACCACGGACTTGCTGGGTAGAGCGATTGCCTACGACGGTGGCGATTCGTCGTCCCGCCTGACTGAGGTCCACAAACTTTTCAGGGGATGTCCAGAGCACCCTCATGGACATGCCCTTTGATGGCCGTCGCCTTTTTGGCGACAAAGCGGATAGTGCGCTGGAGCGCTTTAAGGACTCCAGGGCTACGGCCAAGTCCTTGGGCCTCTCGGCCCAGCGTCAGCAAACTTCTGCTTTTCGTCCCTTTCGTGGCCAAGGAAGGGGCGCCCCCGCACGTTCGTCCAGCCACAGGCCGCAGAGACAGCCTCAACGCGGTCGCAGACGTGGATTCCGCCGTGGCGGAGCAGGGGGACAGAGAGCCGGTCAGTCCACATTTGCTCCCGCAGCATCTGCCTCAAAGCCGTACTAGTCCGAGCTTTCAGGCCCATTCCATGCCAGTGGGAGGCAGAGTTCGACATCACCTGCTCCACTGGCGTACCATCACTTCAGACAGGTGGGTGCTGCAAATCGTCTGAAGGGGCTACTCCCTCCCCTTCGAGGCGACCCCCCCAGCCATGCCACCGCAAAACCACCGCATTTCAGGGGATCACTTGCAACTACTGCAGGAGGAAGTTATGGCCCTCTTGGCCAAAGGGGCCATCGAGCGCTTTCCTGGCCCAGAAGTAGGACGGGGTTGTTACTCACTGCTTTCTGGTTCCCAAGAAGGGCAAAGGGGACCTACGCCCTATCTTGGACCTCAGGAGCGTCAACGCCTTCCTCCAGAAGGAGAAGTTCAAGATGCTGACTTTAGTTCAGGTTCTGGCTGCCCTAGACCCTGGAGACTGGATGGTAGCGTTGGACTTGCAGGACGCTTATTTCCACATCCCCGTCCTGCCGGCCCACCGGCGTTGCCTGCGGTTCACGGTAGGCCACACGCACTTTCAGTTTACCGTGCTCCCATTCGGCCTCACCAGTGCCCCTCGGGTGTTCACGAAAGTGATGGCGGTGGTCGCAGCTCATCTGCGCAGATTAGGGGTTCCAGTCTTCCCCTATGTCGACAACTGGTTGTTGAAGGCGGGCTCGCCCCGAACAGTCGTCTCCCACCTCCAGACTACGGCCGACCTGCATTTGCTGGGGTTCTCCATCAACGTGCCGAAGTCACATCTGAGTCCCTCCCAGCAGCTCCTCTTCATCGGAGCGGTTCTGGACTCGGCGCAATTTCGGGTCTATCCTCCCGAACAGCGGGTTCGGGATATTCAGGCTCTGATTCTGATCTTTCAGCCTTTATCCCGAGTTTCGGTCAGGATGGCCCTACGGCTGCTGGATCTGATGGCCTCCCGCATCCTGCTGGTACATCACGCCAGGTGGCGGATGCGGGCACTGAAGTTCCAGTGGGCGCAACATCGGGGCAACCTGTCCGACCACGTCCTGATCTCGGAGGGCACTGCAAGACAGTTGCAGTGGTGGCTCACGGACCGCGATTGGGTCAGTGGCAGATCCCTCTCCCTACCCCAACCGGAGCATGTGGTGGTGACGGATGCGTCCCTCCTGGGATGGGGGGGGCCACATAGGAGAGGCGGAGATCAGAGGACTCTGGTCTTTGGCAGAGCCCCGGCTCCATATCAACCTATTGGAGCTGCGAGCGATCCGGCTTGCACTGAAGGCATTTCTTCCCTCTGTCCGGGGAAGTGTCGTGCAGGTGCTCACGGACAACACCACCGCCATGTGGTATTGCAACAAACAGGGTGAGGTGGGGTCGTGGACCCTTTGTCAAGAGGCTCTGCGCCTCTGGACATGGCTGGAACATCAGGGCATCACCCTGGTGGTTCAACACCTGGCGGGCTCTCTGAACGTCAGGGTGGACGAACTCAGCCGCCGGTGCATGATGGATCACGAATGGCGTCTGCACTCGGACGTGGCGCAAGGCCTCTTTCGGCAGTGGGGAGAGCCTTGGTTAGATCTATTCGCCACCAAAGAGAACGCGCAATGTCATCAGTTCTGCGCATTGGAATTTCCAAGGCGGCACTCGCTCGGAGACGCTTTTCGGCGCGAGTGGAGTTGTGGTCTGTTATACGCCTTTCCGCCTATCCCACTTCTGCCCAGAGTGCTGAAGAAGATCAGGCGCGACCGGGCCCAAGTCATCCTTTGTGACTCCGGATTGGGCACGAAGATACTGGTATCCCTAGCGACTCAGCATGCCGATCGATCCCCCGATCCGTCTGCCTCTTCGGGAGGATCTTCTGTCGCAGCAGCAGGGGAGGGTCCTCCATCTGGACCTGTCCAGCCTCCACCTCCATGCGTGGAGATTGAGCGGCGGCAGTTGATACCATTTGACTTGCCTCCTGAAGTCTGTGATGTCATTATGGCAGCCAGGCGTCCCTCCACTAAAGCGGTATATGCCTGCAGGTGGAACAAATTTGTGTCATGGTGCACAGCAAAGACTGTGGATCACCTTTCCGCCCCTCTTTCGGAGGTTCTCCTCTTTCTTCTTTCCCTGGCCCAGCAGGGCTCTGCTCTGGGCACCATCAAGGGATATCTTTCAGCTGTTTCTGCCTTCTTAAGGCTTCCTGATCAGCCTTCTCTTTTCAAGTCCCCTGTTGTAAATAGATTCTTGAAAGGCATTACTCGCATGTTTCTTCCTGTCCCTTTTGTGATGCCTCAATGGGACTTGAATCTGGTGTTAACCTATCTGATGTGCGCTCCCTTTGAGCCACTTCATAACTGCCCTCTTCGTCTTCTGACTCTCAAGACTGCTTTCCTGGTTGCCATCACCTCTGCCAGACGGGTGACTGAGCTCCAGGCTCTTTCTTCTAAGCCTCCTATCCTCTCTGTCCATCAGGACAAGGTTGTTCTGCGGACTCGCCCTTCTTTTCTTCCTAAGGTGGTAACTGCCTTTCACATCGGCCAGTCTGTAACATTGCCCACCTTCTTTCCACCTCCGCATCCCTCGAAAGAGGAAGAGAGGCTCCACCGTCTGGACCCAAAACGTGCTCTCACCTTCTATCTGGACCGCACAAAACAGTTCCGGGTGGACGACCAACTTTTCGTTGGCTACGTGGGCGCTAAGAAGGGGCGGGCACTGCACAAGCGGACCCTCTCTCCGTGGGTCGTTTTGTGCATTAAGGTCTGTTATTCCTTAGCTAAGAAGGATCCTCCTGTGGGGTTGAGGGCCCATTCCACTCGGGCCACAGCGGCTACTACTGCCTTGGGACAGGGAGTCCCTCTGCAGGACATCTGTCGGGCATCTACATGGGCCTCGCTGCACATGTTTGCCAAGCATTACTGCCTAGACAGCCAAGTCCGGAGAGACGCCGTTCTCCATTACTTCCTGGTGTGATCTTGGTTCGCAGACCCACCACCGGGGTTGGTATTGCTGGGGTATCTATTCTAAGGTAAGGAATCTAACGTGTTTCTTTCAAATGAACAAGTTACTTACCTTCAGTAACGATATATCTGTAAGAAGCATTAGTTAGTTAGATTCCTTACCGCCCCATCCTCCCCGTTCTACGAACTGATATCTAGGGTTAAGGTCATCCCTTTCAGGGCCCTAGTTCATGGCACCAGTGTCGGTTTCTTGCATGGCTCTGCGTTCCTGGCGCAGAAAGCTATGTACAGAACTGAAGTCTGCGTGCGATGGTGGCGTCTAAGTACTCCGATGACATCATCCCAGCGATCACGACGACGGACGCGGAGTCGCAGACGACGCCTACCGACGCGCAAGGGTACTGCTGACAAAAAATCTTTCCTGATCCAGCCTGACGCCTGGGGATATTCTAAGGTAAGGAATCTAACTAACTGTTTCTTACAGATATATCGTTACCGAAGGTAAGTAACTTGTTCCTTTGGTACTGCTTGCTTGGAGCCAGCCCCATTGCTCTGAGTGGTTTCACTCCAAGGCTGTGTTTGGAGAGCCACCTGAAGGTGCCTTTTGAAGGAGAGCCGTACCAAACCGGTTAAAATGGTGGATCCACAGCCCAGTCTCAAAGGTCTATAAAAGTGGTATCCAAATCACACTTCCCTGTTCCATTTCAAAGTTCTTCATGACCTTGGCAGGGAGGGCTTCACATAGTACTCAAAGGACTACAGTGTGAGCAGGGCTGGTGAACATTGCTTAAAGTCTTCACTTTCTACTAGATGATGTCATGGTCTTCCTAGTGCATAGAAGCCTGCCTGCTGAGAGACGAAGGGAGTGTGCCTGACTTGACCCAGCATGTCCCTGGCATGAGGAACACCCAGAAAAAGATGACTACAGTAGAGATTGAAGTCAGGAGAGACCTGTGTCGTGAGTGGGTCTCCAGGTCCTCTGCGTGATTGCTGCTAAGAACTGCCCCACAAAGATTTTACAAGCACAACCACATTTTATCCACTGGCAGTCACTATTTGGTGCTGTCACTGCTGATGAAAGAAGAAGGGCCATCACTGAAGTTCAGCAAGGACAGCCTGGGAAGCCTTCAAGTGCCGAAGATGCATCCTAGCTGAGGATTTAGCCCAAGGGGTCTGCAGCTGCCTTGCCGCAGGAACCAGCTTCATTCAGCTGAGTGGGCCACAATTGTTGAACACAGTACTGGGGACTTTAGTAATGGGAAAAGGGGGTTTCGCGCTTAAGGGAGTTTGTAACCAGGGTTACCAACCGGTGTGCGCTAATCCACTTGAATTGTATACTATTTAATTCTTCTGTGTGATTAAGTACTTTCTTTTACATAAAAGACAAGCTCTGGGCTACAGATTAAGTAATTTTGTCAGTTGAGTTCTGAGCTCTTGCCCCCACACTACCTGCCTGAGAAGCCTGAGTCTGCTCACTCTCGGTACCCTGAGAGTCACGTGAGGGCAGGGCTGTACTTGGCTCTACTTGCCGAACCATACACACTCCATATCACCAGTGACAAATGACCACATCCACCGCAGTTTGGGCACAGTAGCCCCTGTCTGCCCATGGCCCCTGCCCACAAACAGGAACTGACCAGGTCTATATCATGGCATGCCCTGCTTGGCCCTCCGCGCCTAAAATTTGAAACTAAAAATGGCACTTGGCTGACACGTTAGAACCAAACCAGGAAGTCCCCAGCCAGGATCCACGTCTTATCACCAACAAGCGGAAGTGACAGCAAGCATTCATCCCTAAACCCTGCGCTCAGATCGGGAAGGGAGTGTATGGAAATAGCTGGTGTTTCCGCAGTTTCTGTCTCAGCTACGCTTATGGACTTACTAGCTGGCCAGATAACTTACAAGTTTGATCCTCAGTGAGAGGGTTATGAGATGGGTGCTGGGAAGCAGGTGGGTGCAGAGGATATGGCAATGTTTGGTGGTTCTTCTCCAAAAGACAAGAACAAAACCTAGCTGCATTCCACTGTGGGTAAGGGGCACAGGGAGTCCTTGGCTGAGCCAATGGAGACAATCACATTTGAGAAGAGTCACAGGGATTCAACTTGCTGTAGGTGAACAACTAACTAGAGCAGCCAGGGGCTTTTGGAAGTGTCCGACTTCTGGACCACCCAGATGAGCTTCAGAAGGCTGCGAGCGAGAAGTATAGAGTTTCACACCATGGCTAGACCCTCTACAGCATCGCCTTCATATGGAAGGGCTCAGTGACAGTAGCAGAATTTAAGATCCGGCTCAGGATCTGATGCCAGTACTGTTGACAAGCTTCCCGTTCCCCATCACTTCCCGGCAGGGTCCATCACCCTGAGAATCCCATTACATTCCATGCTTGGTGTTGTCGGATTACTGTCTGCGGATGCTGAGAGGGCTCCAGAAGGCAGAAGAGGCGTCCTGAGGTGTTATGAGGTGATGACGTATTTCAAGACCACACTCAATCTTTCTATCATAATGTCTACAGGAATCAAACGTATAATTTTACTACCTTCTCATACTGTACCTCGATTTAAGAAATAGGTTGCTACTTAAAATACTTTGGAATAAGACCAGAGTGAAGATTTCAGTTGTGGTCCAGTCAGGGCTCGGTTGTCCTCTTCAGCCTGATGGCCCTAAAGCAGCCATGCAAAAAAATATTCCACGCTCTGTGACAATACTTCACCCAAACCATATCAAGATGAATGAATGAATGAATGAAGAGACATGATGCAGCTCAGCAGGGACCAGTTACACAGCAACAGCTGAGAAATTAGAAGATGTAAAAGTGTGAGTACCCAAGTTTTGAAGAAAAGGTGTGAGGAAATCTTACGGACAGACAAAGGGAGAGAATTCCATACCTTGGTAGCTAGATAGCTTAATATTCTCCACCGCGGCGAGTACCACTGATGCGAGGGGTTGCCTGGAGATTTGCATCGGATGGATAAAGAGAGCATTACAGAGTTCTGATGGATATTGGTAACTGCAGATTGCCCACATTTAGAATATCCCCACAGGCCAGCCTGGATCCAGAAGCGTCCTCAACAGGGCTCCTGTGCTCCGCAGGTGGCACCGAGGGGCTCAACGTTGACTTTCTTCTTCCCAGGAAATGACCAAGTTGAGCGGCATGTGCGCGCCACCCCTGTGAGTTGGCATCAGTTCCTTTATTTCTGCGCCTTCGAATCTGGAACTGTAGCTCTGCTCCCTTGTTCTTGTCAGTTTTTGTTTTTTAATCTATGTGTAAGGGAGGAATGTCCCCTCGTAAAACTACTGGGTTCAAACCGTGCTGTGCCTGCCAAAAACACATTTCAGTGACAGAGCCATACAAAGTGTGCCTTTGGTGTTTGGACTCAGCGCACAACTCCAGGACATGTGAAGAATGCGTCCTCGTGAACCTGAAGAGAACCATGGGCTGTGAACGAAGCTGTGTCCCCAATATCGGAAGCATCCTGGCAAGTCCAGCTCGCGCTCAAAGTTGAGGGCGCAGACTCGTTCCCACTGACAAGTCCTCCTCTTGGTCGACTTCTGGTAAGTCCGAGTCTAAGTCAAAGCAGAAACACAAGCATGCTAAGAGGGACTCGCCCCACTCTCTGTCTCCAGGGATATCATGAGGGCGTCAAAGTGCCACTCCGTCTTGTTCCCAATCTTCCGCATTTGATCCTGATGGACCCGAAGTTTCCCATGGTCATTGGCGATGCCCCATCAGATCAAGACCTTCAGAGAGGCCATATTTCACATCTTTGCCACTCTTTTGGTTCCCTCTTGCACGCCTCTGGGCCCCTAGAGTCTGCAGGGGCATCCAGTCTGGTCACTGCCGGTGGCTCCATTCTCTGTGCTGCCTGGGCCTTTTGAACCTGTCTTAGGTTCTGCACCAAATTTGGTGCTGACCTGCTCTCCGAAGCTGCTATCTGCACCAGCCCCTTTGACACCGGTCCTGACATCAGTTAGAAGGAGACCGTCTTCCGATAGTGGTGTCTGACTCTGAGCCAAACTCGTCTTGACCGTGACCGAGATTGCATCCCGAATTCCCTCAATGCTCCCAGGTCTCATACCCTACTCTTACCCTACTGCGGAGCTGCCCTTAGGAGCTCCTCCAGCTTCATGACTTCAACTCTGATCAGAGCCTTCCACCACTTGGGGATGGCATAAAATATGATGGGGATAACTTACCCCCTGTTATAATGATGACAATCTATTCATTGATTTACAGAAGGCTGGTGGGCTGGATACTTCTGCAGATACAGAGTTGATTTCCCCTGCCCCATCCCCTCCCGGACCACCTATGGAAGAAAGTGCATCCTTTGCTGTAGTAATTAGATGTGTAGCTGAGCTCTTGGACCTACAACTTCCTTCAGTAGAAGTTAAAACTAATGTCCTTAAGGAAGAACAACGGCCTTGGGAAGCTTCCCCTGAGCCCTTACTACCCTTCAGTCAATCCCTCACGGACATATTATTCAGCACCTGGTCTAAGCTGTGAGAAGTTGGCCTGATATATACGGTCCACTAGTTCTAGTGGGCACCTTGCACCAGTCCAAACGGCCCTTATTGATGATTAGGTTAAAGACAAACTTTATTGAAAGCTATCCTATTGGTAGCTGTGGAGAGCAGCCTTTAGGCTAAGTCTCGAAGGAATGTAAAGCAGCTCGGTTTACCAGATTATAAACTCCTGAATGACCACATGAAAGGAGAACCACACAAGGTATATATAAAATATATGTATTTATTACTAAACACTCTCGACTAACCTCTTTATGAGATTAGAGAACAAGATACACAATATTAAAGCACTAGAACGACAGTAAATAGCACAATACACAGTGGGCCCCAGGGGGAGACCAAACCATATATTAAGAAAGTGGTATAACAACCACGACTTGACTAGACACAGTCCCTAGAGCACGTAGAATCGCTGGGACCCCAAGGAACCACACAAGGTAGTGACACAGGGGACCCACGGGGGACGCGTGCAGTGTGAGAACACAGCCGCAAGCTCCGTACAATTCTATGGGAAAGTCGCGGTTGGAATTTTAAAGCTTAAGGACACTTAGGAGAGGACTTGGAGCAA
Source organism: Triturus cristatus (assembly GCF_964204655.1). NCBI lineage: Eukaryota > Metazoa > Chordata > Amphibia > Caudata > Salamandridae > Triturus > Triturus cristatus. The sequence goes on along the minus strand of NC_140593.1, from coordinate 68,910,973 downwards.
ACCCTTTCAGACTTAGAAGGTTCTAAGGCCAGCACCCACGTGAGCACTGGAGTGCTCGTGTTACCTCACCCAGGGAAGCAGGATGCATAGGTGTCAAATGGTGACGGGAATCTTCGTTATTTTCAATGGCGTGAGGCTGCAAAGTGCTGCTGCCGTGAAGAGGAAAAGCGTCCTGTGTGATCCAAGCCTGGATCGGGGCTGAGAAGAACCTGAAAGCAGAGGGGACAGACTCTGGGTCACTTCACAGTGACCAGGGGCTCGATAGACGAATGCCCACTGATGTCGGGTGTTTCAGGTGCGAAGAGGTGGAGCTTGATTCTGCAGCCACGGGGACCAGGAGACGTCGACGACAACCAGAGTCCGCAGGCAAGCAGTCCCACGAAGGATGTCAAGTGCTGGGGGTCAGTGTCCGGATTGGAGACCAACAAGCCTTGGCAACTGCAACCCACATGGTCAGTGAAAAGATGCTTCGGTGTGGACCAGCAAGGTCCTGTGGACTCCCAAGCGATGGGGATTCAGGTCATGTCTGAAGCAACGAGGAAAGCCCACTGAAAGTTAAAGTACCCTTCTCAGGGACCCACAGGTCGACGGACCATGGATCGCGAAGGGACCTCAAGAGGAATCTCTAAATACCAGCCCACGGAACACTCGTGGAGTGTAGGCCAGTAATCTTCAGTGGAATCACTGCTCGTGGTCTGGACTACAAGTAGCCCAAAGCACAGCCTCAGGGATCGCCAAAAAGCATATGCTGCTGCAAATGTGCACAGTGTCCAGGGGTTCGGGTTGCACGGTCCCCACGAGGGCTGCGGGTCTCAGGTTTGCTGAAAGCACTGGTCGGCCTCGGGGAAGCTTAGGAACCCACCTCCAGTGCTGCAAAATCTTCGGAGTCCATCAGGAGCTGCGTAGATGCAAACCAGTCAGATGCATATTTGGTGCCTGCCTTGCAGGGGAGTACCTCCTTTACTCCAAGGGAGATTCTTCGGTCATCCAACGTAGTGTAGGTAGTTGAAGTATTTGGTTTCTGTAGCAGAGTTTCATCCAGGTAAATCTAAAGTCCTGTAGCCAGGGGTTCCTACTTTATACCCAAGGAAGGGGTGGGACAAACTCTGGGGACCCACCTATGGAAGGGTCAGGATAGAGGAGTAGCTACACCCATGTCCTTTGTCCAGTTTTGTGCCAGAGCATGGGCTGAGAGCCCCTGCAACCGGTTTGAGCTGGACTATGCACAGGGACACCAAATGTGCCCCCAGTGCAGACATTAAAGCACTCACCCAGCCCCAATACACTAAAGCCTGTCTGGGAAGTGATCACACCTCCCTGTGACAGGAAACCTATTGTCCAGCCGTCCCCTGCCAGAGTTTTGTCCAGCAGCAGGAGGGCAGACTTGTGTCTGTGGCTGGCAGCATCCATTTTGTGATACCAGTCCTTGCAAAGCTGGTACCGGGTGTACCGGTGCTGTCATATTTCTCCCTCTAGTAGGGTGGAATAATACCTGCCACACCAGTTACTGGTGTGGAGGTATGATTCCAAGGTGTTTGACACCAAACACGATATGTTTCCATGCAGCCATTTTAAAGTTAGCATTTACCACGAGGTTATAATGCACTTAAGAGTTTATGGTAGGCTGCATCACAAACAATCCCGGAATAGAGGTTCCGAAGGCTGCAGAGGGGCTCTACTCATGCACTTGCACCCTCTCACATAAAACCCAGCACCCTGCCTTCAGGATTAATAAGGCCTGCCATAGGGGTGACTGATAGGTTTATATGTGCAGTGATATGGATAGATATAGTGAACCTATATCTAAGTAAGGGGTGCATACACCACCTTACGCAGGCTGCTGTGGCAGGACCTGTTGTGTCATTTTGAATGATCTCCCAGGGGTGGCATAATACATGCTGCAGCCCCTGAGAGGCCTCTGGGGTACCTATGGCCTGGGTATATAGTATACCATATATTAGGGACGTATAAGGGTACCCCAGAATCTAATCTGAAGTGTACCTAAAGTACATGCAATCAATTTAGAGAGAAAGCAGTTAGAGTGGGGTCCTGGATACCAGGATCCCATCCAGACTAAGTACAAAACACAGTGAAACATTAGCAAAAAGTGGGGGTAACTATAAGAAGCAGTTCCTACTCTCCTACATAAGCCTTGTTCTTGCCCACTGGTAAATAGGCAGGTAGGTAGTCCTGCACCACAGACCCGCACCAGGCAACCCTGATTTTTCAACTCGACATCCTATTCAAGAGAGTCTGAAGAGCTAGGCTTCTGCCAGCAATGTGGACCCCATATCATTCCCTACGCCCCTTCTTCCCATGATAAGGAGTCAAAGTTAACTGAGACAATTGGGAAAGAAATGTTCTCATTGGCTAGCCTAACCTTAAGGCCGGTCAATGCTAGTTCCATACTTGGACATTATACTAAAGTATACAAAAAGTGAGGGATGGAATGCTTGAATTAATTTCAGCCACTGGTAATCACTCGAGATCGCATCGTAATCCATCGTTCTTTTGCTCACTGTGCCACCTCAGTTTAGACCCAACTCCAAAGGGTCCAAACTGAGGACCTGCTAGTGGGCTTTTACTACCACAGTGCCATGTTCTGCACCATCTACTGCTTCTGGGTTAGAGCCCATAGAGACTAGATAGTGGGCTTTTACTACCACAGTGCTGCCTTCTGCACTATCTACTGCTTCTGGAGTAGACCCCATCGAGACTAGATAGTGGGCTTTTACTACCACAGTGCTGCGTTCTGCACTATCTACTGCTTCTGGAATAGAGCCCATGGAGACTAGATAGTGGGCTTTTACTACCACAGTGCCGTGTTCTGCAATATCTACTACTTCTGGAGTAGAGCCCATAGAGACTAGCTAGTGGGCTTTTACTACCACAGTGCCATGTTCTGCACTATCTACTGCTGGAGTAGAACCCATCGAGACTAGATAGTGGGCTTTTACTACCACAGTGCTGCGTTCTGCAATATCTACTGCTTCTGGAGTAGAGCTCATTGAGACTAGATAGTGGGCTTTTACCACCACGGTGCCGCGTCCTTCACTATCTACTGCTTCTGGAGTAGAACCCATCGAGACTAGATAGTGGGCTTTTACTACCACAGTGCTGCGTTCTGCAATATCTACTGCTTCTGGAGTAGAGCTCATTGAGACTAGATAGTGGGCTTTTACTACCACAGTGCCCCGTTCCGCACTATCTACTGCTTCTGGGTTAGAGACCAGATAGTGGGCTTTTACCACCACGTTGCTGCGTTCTGCATTATCTACTGCTTCTGGAGTGGAGCCCATAGAGACTAGAGAGTGGTTTTTACCCCCACAGTGCCATGTTCTGCACTATCAACTACTTCTCGAGTAGAACCCATCAAGACTAGATACTGGGCTTTTACTACCACAGTGCCGTGTTCTGCACACACTACTGCTTCTGGAGTAGAGCCCATAGAGACTAGATAGTGGGCTTTTACCCCCACGGTGCCGCGTTCTGCACTATCAATTGCTTCTCGAGTAGAACCCATCAAGACTAGATACTGGGCTTTTACTACCACAGTGCCGCGTTCTGCACACTCTACTGCTTCTGGGTCACAGCCCATAGTGACTAGAGAGTGGGCTTTTACCCCCACGGTGCCATGTTCTGCACTATCTACTGCTTCTGGAGTATGGTGCGGAGCAGAGCCCAGGCATAATGGCCAGATCCAGCGATCTGGGTACCACAGTGCCAAGTTCTGCAGCGTCTGGAGCATAATCCAGGGAGCTTTCTACAAAGCGTATAATAATGCAGTAATAGAATGACCTGTTCAGCACCCGAAGCTTCTGGACTCGAGCCCAGAGTGAGTAGCTATGGGGCTTTAAGTACTACAGGACGAGGTTCTGCACTGCCTTCAGCTTGAGAGCACTGTCCTGGGAAGCTTCATAATTCAATGATGTATTGTGCGTCATACACCTCTGGATTAGAGCCCCTAGTGGCTTGAGACAGGGCTTTGAGTACTACAGTGCCGCGTCCTGCTCTGTCTACAGCACAGTCCTGAGAGCGTCCTACAAGGCGTGTAATAATCCAGTTTTGGAATGTGATGGCAGGTGCCCGAACCTTCTGGATTAAAGCCCATAGCAAACTTCATACTAGAGTCCAGGTTATAGCAATGCAGTAATTAACACCCGGGCCCTGTGGGGAGCCTTGATACAAAGCATCGAGCGAGGGCTGTCTCTTCAGTCTTCTCCATCACAGCCCAGCAGAATCCTGAACCCTACAGCCAGACAGGGAGGCGCTGGGCAGCAATGACCACTCCATAAACACACAGCATCCAATCACTGCCGGCGCATGCGCAGTGTCGGCAGCGCCTGCCTGCCCAGAGCCTGCACCCTTCAGTCATTCAGGAGGCGCTGAGCACCGTTTATCACCGAACACTCCGTAAACACCGCATCCAAACACTGCCGGCGCATGCGCAGTGGCAGCGCCATCTGCCAGTCCAGAGACGCAGAAATAGAAGTCACCCCAGGATAACTGCCAAGAGGGATGAGTCCGGCTTCTACCGCCCAGAGGAGTCTCTTGGAAGGAGCCGGCGCGACGCCGGCCCAGGAGATCTCGGGACGCGGCCTCTTCCCTCTTTTCCATTCCTGGAGCACGAGGTATTAAAGCCCTTCATCCTCTCCAGTCACAACATGTGTAATTCAATCAAGGTTCCAGAGCCCCGGCCGCCACGAGCAATGTTCATTATGAGATGGAGTTTCAAGGGGCGCAGGCAGAGTTGCACACCCCACTGGCGCCCTAGGGCGCAGACACACCGTTGGCACACCCCACTGGCGCCCTAGGGCGCAGACATACCGTTGGCACACCCCACTGGCGCCCTGGGGAGCAGACACAGAGTTGCACACCCACTGGGGGCCTGGGGCGCGCACACGGAGTTGAGACACCGCACTGGCGCCCTGGGGACAGCTCCGCTCTGTCATCCGGTACAAAATAAGCTTTCCCCTCCGTCGCTTCCACCAGGGACTCTTCCAGGTTTTGTTTTTGGAGGACATTTCTGGCATCCTGTCCGGCTTGGACATTTCTTCCTGTTTCTGAAGCCATTACTGTAAAAGCCGACCCTCGAGCTCCATTTGCCCTGAGAGCATAAGACCCAGTCTATTCCAAATGAAGGATTTGTCGGGTACCGCCACAGCCAATGCAAACGCAATGGATTCTGGAACTTGAAGTTTTCAGTATCAGCGCAAAGCTGTCAAACTACAAGAACCTGGAGCTTTTTACAGTTTAGTCGAGCCAGACATTGGGATGATTCGATTTGGTTTTAATATATATAGCGCTTGAATACCATAAGGCACCTTGGCGCGGCTTCTGAAATGGCAGAGATGCGAGGATTAAAAGAAGAAGGCACCGTGTTAGTTGTTAAAAAGCCAGGTTTTCGTCATTTCCTGAAGGACCATAAGTTATGACTATCTTTTAGTGTGATGGGAAGCGAATTCCTCAATGTTGCTGTCCTGCAATGAACCTTGCCCCTCCCCCGGGCGCTCGTTTAGTTCCAGGGACCTCTAAGCGCTTGGCTGCCGCCGATTTTATATTCCTCGAATGGGTGTCCCGCGTGAAGCGATGTCTGGGCCAGTCTGCACAGGAGGCTATGCATATTTCATGGAGTTTATCAACAGGCCACGCACCTTGTACCTTTCTTCTTCTCAGCCGCATACGTGTGTCCAGCCAAAAGGGCAAACATAGTTCTAAAATGTTGGCTAGTTTATATTTTATTGGACGAGCACCTACGCCCTGGACTACAAGGCTTTATTGCAACTCGGCACACAGACCATTTGCATACAGATACACATTCAAAGTGCATCGTATTTAAAACATTGTATAAACCTCGCCAGTCTAAAAGGGCCTTGGGTCCTTGGAGTTACAGGACAGAAACAGAGTGGATGAATTAGTTTGAACATTGTTTTCAGATAAATATTTTTCAAGCCAATAGCGCCTAGACACCTCCGGGTAATAGAGCGCTGTATAGAATTTGTTTTCATCTTTTCATTTTCATCTGGAGCAAGGTTATGAGAATTGGATGATTTATTGTGTATCCGAGCTGCATACGCGGTACTGATGCAGATGAAAGAGAACCCCAGTCTCCAGGAATCATCCCCGTGGCATAAGTCATCAAAACTTTAGACATTTCTGTCTGAACTTGGCTCTCGGATTCTGCTGGGTTTCGCTGGGAAGCTGGAGATTTATAACTAAGAAAAAACTTGTAATCTTCGAGACATTGCCAGGCTGCGATTGTCCTCGAAGCTATAATCTCTTCGATATTTTCTCAAATTCTACTGAGGCAGATCATTTTTTAGGTCGAGCATTCTAGACCTCTTGTATATACTTAAGTATTTACTTATATGTGTATGTACTTTGTGGCCTCTGGAGATCAGCCCTAGGACTTGTCTGCTTCCATGTAGGGACTTTTTTCTGTTCAACTGCCTCTATTTAACTGTCTTGATAGAAAATGACCAGCAGAGGTCAGTAAAATACCAAAATTGCTTTCTGCTGAGGGACTTTCATCTTTAGGTCTCGCTGCGTTGCAGGACAGAGCCCTGCTCCACCTTGCGAGAGATTTTGTGAGAGAGGACTTTGAGAAGATGGCCTGAAGCCCCACCCCTACTTTCCATTGGCCGGCGTCACCGGTTATGGTAAACGGTGGCCTGCCATTGGAAATTAGGGTTTTTGGTGGATGCCCTTTGGCCTCCGAGCCAGACTCCGTGGCCTGCTTTGCGTCTGTCACAAAGCAGTTTCTTATCTTTATGGGGCCATATGGGCCCATGTGTTAGAAACACATGGCCCCATAAAGACCAGATATCCCCATGCTCCGGCTGCAGCGAGGTCCTCCTTTCACTTTCGAGACCGCGCTTGTTTACTTTTACCTTGAAGACTTCGTCTGGGGCTTTTTTTTGCAGTTTGGAGAAATGTGCCCAATAAAGAAAACTGCTCATTTGTGCATTTGGAAGCATTTCAAAGCTAGCTTGGCTTTCTGAAATGTACTGTCAACAGATGCACGCTGGCCCTCTCGTGAACATACACTACGCTCTGGCTGCTCACTATTCACACGCTTCACATCGAGCCTGTTCGAGCCCTGTGGTTTAGACTTGCACATCTGGTGGCTGAATCATGCTCTTACAACCTCTTCACGAGTGTCCAATGCACACATTATTCCCCTGCCCCGCGAGATGCTCATACTGATGGTACTGTAACTCCATAAATGAGATGAATTACCAGCCATTTGCAGGCTCAACTCTGAGGGCCTCCTTAAAAATGAGGAATTACCGGTTGAATCGGTAATTCCAGTCCAGATTCCCTTGATTATTTCTGTTGCACTTTACAAATACCGGATTTATTTATTTGTAGTGTAGCTCTGTGGCATGCTGTGGCTGGTGTGTTGTGGTGCGACCAGTGGGACTGGGCAAGTAACGTGCGGCTCCCCGTACCGCTCAGCTAATGATTTTTATAGGGTTGAGCAAGCTGAAGTCTTTTTGAAATAATACAACCTGGCTGCGGCCAATGTGTGCCCCTCTCTCCTGAGGGCTTATATGTTTCCTTCGTCTTCATTACTTGATTTTTCTTGCAAAAAAAAGTGTCACTCGGTGGTTGGAATGTCATTCGTAATTACACTGAAATTATGAAAATGTCACGCCGAAGCAATCGGAAACCTTGGTAGCTAGGATTGTGTTCTTGCCGATTGTGATTCCTGCTGCTCACATTACTTCCACCAGAAAGGGCTCGGATATAAAACAGTCGACTTTATGTAACATGGACTGGGAAGAGAACAAGAACGCACAAACAATACTATTTCCTCTTGTTTTTTATAAACATATTGAACAACTTTATTTCGGTCTGCTGCAGGGAAGGTATTTTCCTTGTTCTTCTGGAGTGATCTCTATGGCGTTCCGGTCAGAGCTGCCGGCGTTGGACCTGGGGAACCAGGTTTGAGTCTGTAGTTGGCTCAACAGCCTGTGATCCTAAGCAAATCACTTAGACCCTCATTACGATGTCGGGGAAGGAACCACCCTGGACCATAGGTTGGCAGTTACAACACCGTAATTTGGATGCGACCGCACATATTGCAGTCGGAAACATCCATTTTCCAATTGGAGCTTATGCGGCAGGCTGAGTGAGAGGTAATAAAGCCCCTCCGAGCCACATCACGGGCCCCCTCACTGCCTTACGTGGCTGTCAGCTGAGGGACCGGGGTCTCCAACCTGGATTGCATTTCTACTCTCCCCTCCCTCACACACCCTGCCCGCACCCCTACACTGATCGGACAGTAATGGGTCAAGGCAGGTCTACATACATCTACTGTGAAAGGTACGACCCTCCCCCAACCCCACCTTCTCATGCGCCATCTTAAGACAGTGGTCTGGTATGTCAGGCAACGGCGTGCGTATGAGTAATAGAATACTGTAATTGACCAAGTATTACACAACATGCGCACACATGAAATGATGATGCGTAAAACTCAGACTGAGCTGCCTACGGCAGAGCCCTGCTTATATCTACAGCATGGGCTCCGGTGTCAGTGCACCTGCTGCACCCATTGAAGGTCCGCCCCTGCTGCTCATCTCCGCAGCAGGCGCTCAGCCCACCGAGATGCCTGGAAGGAGTCGCTGCCCACAGGCCTGCCCTCGTGCGGGGGTTGTGTATCTTGTACCTGCGCTGAAGGCTTCCTGGCATTCCTTGCGCCCTCCTCCCCTGGTCGTTGACCCTCAGCTGGCATTCTTAAACCTGTGTCTTAGATATTGGGCATCGAGTGGACCCCGTAATTTCCAGGTTCTTCACCCACCAGCTGCACCTCAATGCCACACCTGAGCACAAAGCAGGCGCTCACCCGGCAGTGCCCGCAGCCCCTAGACCTGCAGGTGGTGCCACGCGCGCCCTCGTCAGCAGGGCACAAGTCCTAAACAAGCATTAAAAATGCAATAGTTCTCGCCTTTCATTAAGTTAAATCAATTTGCTTTGCTATACAATACCATTAGCAAAGCAAATGGCTTTAACTTAATCAAAGACGAGACCAATTGCATTTTCAATGCTTGTCATGTAGAAGCCCACAGAAGCTTAGCGCATTCAGACATAAGAGGTTGCATCTCTTGAGCTGCTGTTGCAATGATTGAGTATCTTACTACAGACCGTGGCATTAGTATTGCTCGTGTATTGTGACAATGCCCTATACGGACCCGTTTCGTGGCATTCGTATTTAGACGCCCACTCGAGTCGTTCTGCACTTTTTACACACTTGATCTGTGCCAAATGTCCAAAATCTTCAGGGAAAAAGGAAATGAGAATTTACTATAATTGGTGCTGGTTATTTGCCCTGTCCCTGTCCAAGATGATTCCGTTGCAGCAGCAAATCCCATGTGCCTCTGTGTGGGTCCAATCCACGAAGCTTTTTCAGTGACTTACTTATGGGATGTTCCTGAATTCCAGGACTCTTGACCCTAGATAGTACTTCATTTTTTTACAAGGTAACTAATCTTTTAATCTGTCAACAACTGTACATTTCATATCAAATCATTAACGCCACTCTCTCCTCTGCCCCAACAAGAACACAGTAATCTAGAATTTTCACCCAATACAAATCAGCCGATTGCAAAACAGCTCAATTTAGCAATAGAAAAAAGGTCCAAAAAATGAGAAGCTCAGCTGAAAGTTCTGGGTGGAAAAACTGTCGAGTGGACTCCAGTGCCTAAACACATTTGGCTGTATCTCATTTTGAACAAGGTTCTCAAGCAGATCACGGTGGTCAGAATGAACTTCCAAGTTTACATCTCCATAAAATACATGAAAGCAGGTCATTACCAATTTTTTAGTTAGCCAAAATACGAGAAGACTCTGTTTTATACAATATTTAAGCTTACATGCATTTTCCTAATCTGTACTGTTGCTTTTAAACGGGTGCTTCTCAAAATTTAAATTCGACAACTACATTTTGATTTTAGACCTAAAACATGTATAGTCCCCGTGGACCTACCTAAAGAAAGTTCTGAATTTAGAGTTTGATGTCAGGCTCCATAAGTGATGTCACAGTCTGCACTAAAGGCCAAATTCAGATGTCATTGGAAATGTGCGTGCTTGCTTTGTCGTCTCGCCTTTCATGTCTTGAATTCCGCGCAATTGCAACAAAGCAGAACCTAAAAAGTCAAACGTGATTTTCTATGTAACCATTCACTGCACTGATTGACAGCAGCCTGGATTTACCTCACAGTCTGCTCGCCACTGCATGGCAAAATCAACAATGGAAAATTCAGCAAATCTACGCCACTATTTAGGTTGTGCACATCTACATGGTACAGCACAGTGACGCCCTCCAGGACCCGTCAATTGTCGTAATAAGATTTTGTAAAAACAGTGACAGAGGGCAGCAGTGGATTATGCAAAATAATGAGGGGGGGAGGAGGGTACAATTATTATTAACCTGTTAATCCCCAATTCTTGTGTTGTGCTAACAAGTGTCTCAATCATGTCCCCTAATACATGCTTTGTAAACGGCTGCAGTGTTTGCACAACCATCAGCCATGCTCTTCTGGCCTCCAATGGCACACAGTGCCAACATCTAAATCTGATCCACGTGCCCAGGCTACGCTGCCACTCTAAGAACTGGACATCAGTTAAAAATACAAGTCAAAGCTCTTTGGGATTTTTAAGTGCCTGTGGAATTTTATTTTCGAGACTAAAACCAAAAATAAACTTTGATTTGAATTTCAAAAAAGGGAAACTGTGACATGCCTTTTAAAATGACTGTGCACATAAAAAACACACTTGTGCGCTTTCAACAAAGTTTGCCAGGGCTGGGCAACTAGGCAGAAATGAATGCAGCCTGCAACGTATATTTGCATCCTTCCCGCCATGTAGACTTTCCGTGGGCAAGGCAAGTTTCTCTCCCCTCGATTCAAACATATATTTGGGAATGACGTCGAATAATGTGGCAACAGTAGAACACGGCAGAGTGTGCAACTAAAGCTTAAAAACACAAACCACTCTAAAGTGGGGCTATAAAGTAGCAAATACCATGCTGTAAACAAGGCCTAAAATCAAACATTGGCTGTATTTCTTCACCTATTTAACATTTAGACCGCACTCGTGTGCCACTTATTTTGTTGACTATCTCTCCTGGGATGTCTCGGCTTCTCCCTTTGTCCTACCATCCACCCTCCAGCCCTTGCTGTCTGTCTGTTCAGAGGATCAACAGCGCCATAGCAGCTCCCTGGTTCCCCGTGGGCTTGAGTCGCCTTGGTTTGGCGCGTATATTATGCCTGTAAGGGTGTTTGTTTTTTTCTTGGCTGGTGATGTCACAGCAGCGGAGGCTATAACATAAACAGTAACTTCGGGAAGCAACCGCCTAACCCACAATGCCAGCTGCCTACCTACAAACGTGGTGTGCGCAACTCTGATTCAAAAACAAGAGAGGCGACGCACTGAAGCCAGGGGTGCTTAGCGCCCAACTGGTTTGGTAAACAAGGTCTAACGGAGCTGAGCACATGCCGTAAACAGTGGTGGACTCCCACCTGCTGTCCCCGCTGCAGGCCCCGGGCAGTCGCGAGCCGGGGCACGGGAGACATTCGGCAGGAAGAATAGAAATCAACATGCAGGTGTGCGGTACGTACCCTGCCGTTCCCCATCTTCGGGATGCCGCACAGCGCGCGCTGGCCCCTCCTCCCGGTTTGGGCTCCACAGCCTAGTCGTGGAATTCGCGTCACACAGAAGCCCCGCCTCCCTGGGCTCCTCCCGCTGGCTGCCTGATGTAAACAACCCTCGGCTCTATTTACAATCACTTGACTGGACGGGACTCGTGCCAGGATCTGTTCGTGAAAATAATAGTGCGCAACACGATAAAAAAAAACAACCACGCAGGGATTGACACTTTCAAGAAAAGCAAAATGTTGGAGAAGTGTTGCACCAAAACAGGCAAATGAGAAATAAAAAAAAATATGCATATGGAAATATTCCCGCTCCACGAACGCTGAGGCGCTGGCTTCGTGGTGTTCTCCCACCAGGTAGCAGCCGATCTTTTCCTAAACAAGCGGTAAGCGCTTCGCCATGACTATTTGCTCTGCTTTTTCTGCCGTCCCACTTGGACGGCCTCGCCTGCTAAAAGGTTTCTTGTCTTTATGGGGCCATGTGTTTGGCCCCATAAAGATAAGAAAGCTTTTGCGACGAACGCAAAGCAAGTGAGGCCGTCCAAATGGGACGGCCGAAAAAGCAGAGCGAATACGTCACCAGGAGCTCTTGGCTGGCCACCGTTTAGCATAAATGGTGACGCCAGCCAATGGAAAAGAGGGGCGGAGCTTAATGCCCTTTACTAAAAAATCCCCATATCATTAAATCTCACCAGCGAGACTGCGCATGCGCGCAGCCTACGCCAGGCGAGGCCTAAAAAAGAAGTGACGTCACGAAAGGTGGCTTGCACCATCAGACTCATAGCCTCCCCTCGCCCACCCCTATGATGCGAGTGCATCAGAGAAGCCAGCGCGTGAGCAGCGTTCTGAATGAGCTCTGATCTCGCCCCAGAGAGGCCAAAGAGTGAATGTGTGGCTCCATTTGCTCCAGTTATCGAGCTCCTGGTAAAATAAGTGGGGGGACGCCGTCCACCCGCGTGGTACTCCGACTTGAGCCCTGCTCCTCAGTCCCCGTCCACCTTGAGAAGCCTTCCCGACAATGCACGTCCCTGTTATTCTTTCCGGCTGCCCGTACCCCTGTTCTTTCCAGCTCAAAGCACGGTTCATTTTCTTATTTATTCTCTGGAGAGGGAGGAGGTGGGGGTAGGAGCACCTCCAAATAACGCCCCCACCACGCTTCTGCCTCAACCTGTATTTGACGTTAATTTTGCATAGATTATTAATAACAATTACATTATAATAATGATAGAAGCAATAGGCGTGCGTTGTTTTATATACAGATTCATCGCACACCCTGCTGGTTCTAAGCCCTACAACAATAGAGTTACATCACCCGATTTAATGAATGTGGTACCTTGCCAGCTATACCCTGTCACTTCTCGGGGGTGGGGGTGGGGGGGTTGGATGCGGTATTGAAACACATTTGAAGACATTCCAAGCAGGCCAGATGGGAAAGGTCAGAGTTGGAATATTTTAGGTCTGGCCAGCGTGAACGCATGTGCGCTAGTACATTCACTCTTGGTTGGTAGAGATATTGTTTTGAATAAGGGACTTGGGACCTGCCCATTGCTTACTATTGGTGGGGTTCTTTGTCACTCTCATTGGCTGCCTCCTAATTGGGCAGGAGCCCCACGGAACAAGTACTGATTGCTTCAGGTGTATTAAGTTCCTTCAGCTGCTGGCACTGTGATTCAGGTAGTATTTTTTTTTGTTTCTTGCTTCTATCCCTCCCATCCCCGTTGACAGTGTTAATTCTTTGCCTGTCTGTGTTGCTTTATCACCCCCTGCCCTCCGTCTCTGTTTCTTCTTCCCCTTGCTACTTATGTCTGTCTTGCTTCTTCCTCTTTCACCCGCCATCTGTGTTGCTACTTATCCTACCTCCTGACCCGTCCCTGTTTTTTCTGCCCAGCCCACCTGCCCCATCCCCATTTCTTCTCTCCTTCCCACCCGGCAGAAGAAAAAAACAAGCATTTACAATGCAATAGGTCTCGCATTTACACGAGTTTAAGCTATTGGCATTGTAAATGACAATGCCTTTTATTTATGTTTTTTAAACAAAAACAAAAAAAAGGCATTGTCATTTGCAATGTCGATAGCTCAAACTCGCGTAAATGCGAGAACTATTGCAATGCAAATGCTTGTTTATTTTGCTGGCAACTGCCTCTATTTAGCTTTCTTGAAAGAAAACCACAAGCAGAGATCAGTAAAATACCAGAATCACTTTAGCATTCTCTAGATTCCAGTCCATAGAAATTATTTTCCACAAGTACTTGTAGACAATAATATTTTTTTTAAATCTTGTATTTTCAGTGATATGGCCACCGAAGGCCCTGATTTTATATTAAAAACAGAGCTTTGGACTATACCAGTGTTTCCCAAACTGGGGTCCGAGGACCCCCAGGGGTCCGTGGTACATTCCCAGGGGGTCCGCAGGCAGCAGTTTTAAAAGCACTGCAAAGTTCATTGTAAAATTAGCAGTTTTCAAGCAACTATAAAAGTGTAAAGAAAATGCCAGTGATTAATGTACTTTCTGGAGAGAGAGGAAAGTTTTGTCTAGTGGCAGCTTTGACTTAGATGTGACACAGAGGGTTAATATGTCTACTGCAAAGAACGTGTACAATGCATTTTAAAAACAGTATTTTATGTGCATAGGTCAGTGGACTACTGGTTTTGTCACAGAGATTCTTTTGTCACTGTGCAATTCATAGGGGACAATCGTAATCTAGCACAGTGTCCTATAAACTGTCAAAGAGCTGCCTGCAAACTGCATGGTAAAAGTTAGCAACATATGTTTATTCCCAGTCTATCATTATCCTGATGCTGCTATGTTCCCACTTCCTGCACAGGAACAATTTTGTAATGCCTTTTTGTCACTTCTATGTGTGCTGCCTAATGCAGCACACATGGAAGTTACAAAACCTCACTTTTATTAAAGATTGTTTATGTGCAGGAAGGGTCACCATCCTGAACATAAACAAAGATGTTTTGCTTTTTCTGTTGGAAAAGCGTTACAACAAACAAATGATGGACGGAATGCTGACAATGCAGACATTCTCCCCCAGTCAAGAGATCTGGGTTAAATCCATCGTTCTTTTGCCCACTACGCCTCCCCAGTTTAGACATGGCCATATGCAAATCAGTCTTGACCCTGTGCCTTATGGGAACAGTCCAGCCCGAACTGCCAAGCCATATCCTCCCTGGACCGGAATCAAGCATCCTAGGACCGGTTTCTGGCTATCAGCCGTCATCAGCCAGGATAGCTTGACTCCAGTGGCGTAGTGAGCACGGGTCCCACGTCTGGGAATACCCATCCCACTTAGGGCGAAAAGCGTTACAACAAACAAATGATGGACGGAATGCTGACAATGCAGACATTCTCCCCCAGTCAAGAGATCTGGGTTAAATCCATCGTTCTTTTGCCCACTACGCCACCCCAGTTTAGACATGGCCATATGCAAATCAGTCTTGACCCTGTGCCTCATGGGAACAGTCCAGCCCAAACTGCCAAGCCATATCCTCCCTGGACCGGAATCAAGCATCCTAGGACCGGTTTCTGGCTATCAGCCGTCATCAGCCAGGATAGCTTGACTCCAGTGGCGTAGTGAGCACGGGTCCCACGTCTGGGAATACCCATCCCACTTAGGGCGAAAAGCGTTACAACAAACAAATGATGGACGGAATGCTGACAATGCAGACATTCTCCCCCAGTCAAGAGATCTGGGTTAAATCCATTGTTCTTTTGCCCACTACGCCACCCCAGTTTAGACATGGCCATATGCAAATCAGTCTTGACCCTGTGCCTCATGGGAACAGTCCAGCCCGAACTGCCAAGCCATATCCTCCCTGGACCGGAATCAAGCATCCTAGGACCGGTTTCTGGCTATCAGCCGTCATCAGCCAGGATAGCTTGACTCCAGTGGCGTAGTGAGCACGGGTCCCACGTCTGGGAATACCCATCCCACTTAGGGCGAAAAGCGTTACAACAAACAAATGATGGACGGAATGCTGACAATGCAGACATTCTCCCCCAGTCAAGAGATCTGGGTTAAATCCATCGTTCTTTTGCCCACTACGCCACCCCAGCTTAGACATGGCCATATGCAAATCAGTCTTGACCCTGTGCCTCATGGGAACAGTCCAGCCCGAACTGCCAAGCCATATCCTCCCTTGACCGGAATCAAGCATCCTAGGACCGGTTTCTGGCTATCAGCCGTCATCAGCCAGGATAGCTTGACTCCAGTGGCGTAGTGAGCACGGGTCCCACGTCTGGGAATACCCATCCCACTTAGGGCGAAAAGCGTTACAACAAACAAATGATGGACGGAATGCTGACAATGCAGACATTCTCCCCCAGTCAAGAGATCTGGGTTAAATCCATCGTTCTTTTGCCCACTACGCCACCCCAGTTTAGACATGGCCATATGCAAATCAGTCTTGACCCTGTGCCTCATGTAGCACTGTTGGTTTCAGGGACAGATACTAGAGCACGATGTCTATGCTTTGTTTTGTGCTCGTAGTGGACAACTTTTCTCCAGACTAAGTAAAGCTTTTTTCTGCGTCTCATGCAGAATGAGATAAGGCTAGTGCTTTATTATTTTAACAGCGCCTAGTTTGAATTCAGGCGAGAGGCATTTCACACCGGGGTTATCATGGATGCGGTGGAGAGCTCCGAATGAGATGCAGCGCTGCAGGCCCGACACTCCTTCTAAGAAGGAAGCTAGCTGCGCTGGCAGAGGTGTGCAGGCTTGCACACTAAGAGGAAGTGCATTCGTCAATGCACTGAGGACAGCTTCAACAAAGTAAGGGGTTAGATCATTCCAACGGTGTCTGTCAGAAGGGTACTCCCTCCACGGTCTTGCTAGTGTTGGGGTATGAATGATGGATAGGAGTAATATTCGGAATCCTCAAAATGGTCAAACTATTCATATTTGTCACCATTCTAATAATGCTGATAACAATAATGTGTCTCATCTGTCTAATAATCGCAATTCGTGTTTTATATACAAGGATTAGATCTTTTCAATAAACATTTGCAAAAGTATAATCATCTCTTCAATTTGTAAAACCTTGGGCGTTGCAGAAGTGACAACGGAAAGCTTTAGATCGGTTTCCCCAAATTAGTTCGGAATAAGGGTGTTCATGTTCGAGGTTCCCAACAGCATCTATAACTCTGGAGGTTTAGGAGTTTAGATGCGGTACTGTGAGATAACCAGTCCAAAATGTATTCATGGTATAAGAAGACTCAGCCCCTATAATATGAAGAGTTGTTGATCCAATCCACAGTCCTACTACATTCGTAGGAACCGTGTAAGAGGGTGTGTTTCTTTTTTCTCTGGTCCCTACGGAGGACATGGGTCTTCAGTAAACAGACATTATCTGGGTTGGATTCCCAGAGTGCTTGCTAAACCACCTCCTGTTTTTGCAGATAATTAAGACCCTGTGTGTTTAGTGAAACAAGTTTGATCATGGCTATGTCTGTGTAAAAAGCATGCATGTGCGGCTCGGCTCAAGAACCAGCAGAATGAATCGGTAAGGTGGATGGGATGGTATGTCCCTCCTTTTCAGACCCCAGTTTCCCCAAAATATTCTGAAACAAAACATTGAACACTAATTGAACAACAACACAGAGGGTCCTGATTTGGCCTATCTCATGCACAATGTGTCAGATGGTGCATGAACTGTGATTTCCAGCAATGTGACAGCTCTCTGCATGTCTGAGACAGTATGGAACTTGTTTCCTGGCCCAAAAGAGAGGCCAAAAGGATAAGTCCACCAATACCATAACCTGTCTTCACGTAATTGCAATGTAATGTGCCTAAGGGCCGGGCATCTCTGTAAGGTTAGTTGGGTTATGTCTTGGAAGATTGTACAAGAGTAGCTTTTGAAGATCACTTCTGCCACCATTATGAGATTTTGACAGACCTTTTCCGTGA
Source organism: Triturus cristatus (assembly GCF_964204655.1). NCBI lineage: Eukaryota > Metazoa > Chordata > Amphibia > Caudata > Salamandridae > Triturus > Triturus cristatus. The sequence continues at coordinate 68,893,407 of NC_140593.1, read as the reverse complement.
AGTAGTGGAACCTAATCAGCAGGTATCTAGGGTGTTGCTTTTGAGAGGTTCCTGGGGCCTACGAAATATATTCTGTCTGCTGTTTTCTCGGGGTGGTTGTCTGCTAACAGTGAGAAAAGCAGTCCCACTATGAAGGGTTCCAGCTCGGTGTTCAGAGCCTCTTCACTGAGTCCACGGATGCAGAGTTTTTCTCGCCTTGATCGGTTTTCAAGGTCAAGTTTCTCAACCGCATTCTTTTTTTTTTTTTTTTTTTTTTTTAAACCTTTATTGTACATAATAAAACCTCAATACAAACATGGGCCTACAACCACCAGGGCCGGCCGCTAATGTTATACATGTTCAATGACATCAAGGCAGCGACAGGCCCCTTGGGGCTCAGCCGAATTGACACAATACTGAATGCACCTCAGAGATTATCAGGATACATAAGTTTTATAAAGATAAACAACAAAAAATAAAATAAAACAAGAAACAAGGCGGAAACCATCGAAAAAAGGCGTCTAGCCACAGCCGGGGGACCACACGATACCTAATCCATCCTCAGGTGGTCAATGAAGATGATCAGGGGGGGAGGGGGGGGGGGCAACGGGAAAGCCAGAACTATCCAAAGGTAAAATGTAATAGTCCGGGAACCGCAGGATCAGGGGGATAAAGCAGCATCAGATGTGTCCACGAGGGGGGGCGTGCAGATATTCCCTCGGTACGCGTTCCACTGACCCCAGATTCTACCCCACGCCCCCGGCTTACCCCGAGCCACATACACAGTTTTCTCTCTGCACATGCACCAATCCATGTTCTCCTTCCATACTGACACGGTGGGAGGCCGCCGGGAACCCCAAAGCTGTGCGATGTCCCTCTTAGCAATCATGTTCCCAAGGGCCGCCCACCGAGTCTGAGCTGCATTATAATCATTAGGCTCCCACACATTCAGCAAACACCGGCGAACCTCAGGCAACAGAGCTACCCCAGTGACACGTTCCATGACAGCATGCACCCGGCGCCAATACTCCGCCACCTCATGGCACTCCCAGAGAACATGGAGAAAAGTGGCGCTGAGCCCACAGCCACGCTTACAGAGCCCGTCTTCAGAAAAACCCATCAAAACCAAACAAGGGCCCGTCACATAGACACGGTGCAGAATTTTAAGCTGGACAAGACGGAGGCGCGCGGGTATGGCCACCTCCTTAGGGGAGGACAGCGCAGATTGCCAGTCCTCATCGTCCAGTTCCACACCATCCCCGATCCACGCCTCCCGAAGACGCACGAGAAGATCCGCCCGATTGTTTATTCGTTTTTTATAGATAAAGGAAATAGTACTGTCGGGCAAGTGACCGTCGAGTATACGGTCCTCGAGTGGTGAAGACACAGGGACTGCAGTCTCAGCCCCGAAGACCGAGAGCAAGGCGTGCCGAACCTGAGCGTACCGAAAGAACTCCCTCTCACTCAACTCGTACCCTTCACCCAGAGGTCACCTACTCTGCTAATGCCAATCGTGTCCCAATGCTCAAAACCTTTCGTCGTCCAGAGGCTTCCCAATCTTTCAGACGCAAACAAAGGGGTTGCACACGTCAAACGATCATTCCAGCCCATGGCCACATTCGCATCCTTCCACAAGCGTACTGCAATCTTAGTGGGACCGGTCAGGTTCCTCCCAGCCGATCGAGAGTAAAGTGCCTTGTTAAAGTTGCCGCCAGGCAACAAAAATCTATCCATCTCGAAAGCCGGACTCGGACCAGGTGCGTACGTTGCATGGTTAATAGCAGACAGCTGGGGAGCCCAATAGTACCTCCTGATGTCCGGGAGCGCGATGCCCCCGTCATACCAGAAGAGAGTCAGTTTTGCAAGAGCAATACGTGCACGACCGTCCCAAACAAGTCTCCTCTGTAAGCTTTCCACTTCCCGGACATAGGCCGCCGGAATAATATCAAAGGAGTTCTGAAGTGCGTAAAGGAATCGGGGAAGAGACATCATTTTAAAAAGTGCCGCACGACCGAGGGGAGACAAGGGCAGCTTACGCCAACGAGCCACGTCTATCCTCAATCTCCGAAGTGGAGAGAGGAGATTATGCTCGTATCGGACAGCCGGGTCCAACGAGACGTACACTCCCAGGTACGTAAAGCCGGAGTGAGACGCCTGAATGGGAAAACGAGAAGGCAAGAGAGGAAGGCCACCGGAAATAGCATAGACACAAGATTTAGACCAGTTAATGATCAAACCAGAGTTCTTGCCGAAGGAAGTAAGGATGTCAAAGAGCACATTGAGTGACTCACGTGGTGAGGTGAGGTACAAAAGAATGTTGTCCGCGTACAACGAAACACGATCCTCGAAGCCAGGGGCCCACTGGATCCCTCTTATCGACGGTGCCCAACGAAGCCAAGCAGCGAGCGGTTCCAGAGCCAGAGCGAAGAGCAGGGGAGACAACGGACACCCCTGCCTAGTGCCCCTCCCAAGGGCGAAAGGCTGGGAAACCCGCCCATTTACAACAACCTGTGCCAACGGAGCAGCGTATAGGAGTTTAACCCAATGAATAAATCTCGCCCCGAAGCCAAACTTTGCCAGAGCGGCCCAAAGATACGGCCACTCTATTGTATCAAAGGCCATCGTGGCGTCCAAGGAAACCAAGATGGCCGGCTCTGAAAAATATTCCGCCCTAGCAAGTACGCCATGTAAGCGCCGCAAGTTAAGAGCCGTATTCCGGTGCGGGATAAAACCGGATTGATCCGGATGCACCAGATCACAAATGACAGTAAGCAGGCGATTAGCAAGAACCTTGGCAAGGATTTTTGGCTCGGCGTTCAATAGAGAAATAGGCCTGTACGAGGCGCAACGGTCCCGAGGCTTACCTTCCTTGGGAATCACGACTATAGTGGCCAGACGTTGGTCATCAGGGAGAGAACCAAGTTCAAGCGGCTCCGAAAACATACGACGGAGAAATGGCGCAACTTTATCCGGGCGCAATTTATAGAGTTCAATCGGGAGTCCGTTGGGGCCATAGCCTTGCCCGAGCGAAGGGAACGAATCGCGGTAGCAATCTCGTCGACCGATAATGGGGCATCTATCTGCTCACGCTCATCCACCGACAGGCAGGGCAAAGCAATATCCTTCAACAAGTGACAAGAGTCAGCCTCATCTCTATCAGACACCGGGGAGTACACCGTACGGAAGTAGTCAGCAAAACACTCCACGATCTCACCAGGGTCAGTCACACACACTCCATCCGAAGTCTGAAGCACGGGGACCACTCGATTCACTCTCTCCTTCCTGTCAAGCCAAGCAATCAATTTACCCGCCTTATCCCCAGCATCATACAGTCTACCCGTCTGTTCCCTATACATTGTCCGAGCAGCATCCGTAACAAGGGACTTATACTCAAACTGCTTCAGGCTGAGGGCGTGGAGCCCGTCCTGAGTGACACCCGTCTCCAAAGCAGCCTCCAACTCCGATATCTCAGCCTCCAACGCAACCACCTCCCCGTTCTTAGCTTTCTTGGCCTCAACGATCAGGGATAGGGCATGTCCTCGGAGAACAGTTTTGAAAGCCTCCCACAAGGACACTGAGGACAAGACGGACCCCTCATTCTCAAGAAAATACTGATCAAGTGACTTAATGAGACCATTGCGCATCTTGGGGTCGCGCAAGTACCAGGGGTTAATGGGAGCGATCCGCCCAGCGGATTGCATCCCGGTATCGAAGAGGAGCCATAATGGGGAATGGTCGGAAATGCCCCGGGCCAGGTGCTTAACCTCCCGGACCCGGGTGGTCTGGGCCGCGGGCATAAGAAAATAATCTAGTCTGGAGAGACTCCCGTGGGCCCCGGAGTGGAATGTGTACTGACTATGTGTCGGATGTAGCAACCTCCAGCAGTCCACCAGGCCAAAAGTGTCCAAGAACCCGCCGAGCCACGCCTGGGCGGCAGAGAGGGCTCTGGGAGGGTAACGATCCAACTCACCAGAAATCACGGAATTAAAATCCCCACCCATAAGCAAGAGACTATCAGGAAGTTCCAGTAACATACGACCCACATCAGAGAAAGTGGAGGTCTGGAGGCCCGGGGGAACATAGACCGAAACCAGTGAAAGGGTCTGCCCCTCCCACCGTCCAGTCAAAGACGCATAGCGCCCTCTATCATCAAGAGTGACTTTGTCAATCTCAAGCGGGAGGGAAGATCGCAGCAAGATGCCCACCCCTCTGGATCCAGTGGTGAAACCAGAATGTGCAACCAGTCGATAGCCCCCCCTGTTCATAGCATGACATATATTGCCCACCAAGTGCGTCTCCTGAAGAAAGACCACATCAGGGGTCAATCGGCGCAAATATTGCAACACAACCCCACGTTTGATACGGTCCCCCAATCCGTTGACGTTCCAAGACATCAGTCTCAACCCGTCCCCCCCCATCCCAACACAAGAAGCTGGAGTCCCCGGGCACGCAGCCAGACACATGAAACTGAGAAGGAACCAGCACACCGCCTTGAAAAGAAAAAACACACAACCCAACAACCACTTCTACCCTCCCACCCCCACACCGTTGCAACTCCCCCCACCCTGCACCCCTGCGGACTATAAAGCCCCCCCAACTTGCAGTGTGCCTGTCGCCCTAACAATCCCATGCTACAAAAAGACCCAGAGGAGGAAAGGGACCCGTCCCCGCCCACACCCAAACAAAACATTATTAAATAAAATATACAATTGAAGTAGAACCCAGCTGAGCACAGAAGGCAATGTCAAGGTTGAGGAACAAGAATCATTCCTGCGGAGGCCCTCCCCCCTCGGCACCACCAATACGCCCAGGTCGTTCGCCCCGGTCCGGCAGGGAATCCAACCAGTCACTCACGCTGTCAGGGCGCTCAAAAAAGATAGTCCGTTCTTCATATTCCACACGAAGCCTGGCAGGGAAAAGCATAGAGTATTTGAGTCCCAGATCTCGAAGACGGCACTTCGCCCCCTGAAAGCCCATTCTCTGTTTCTGAACGAGTTGGGTGAAGTCCGGAAAGAAGTTAACGGAGGAGTTCTCATATTTAACTGGGCCGTGCACCCTCGAGGCCTGCAGGATCGCGTCCCGGTCTCTGTAATGAAAAAGTTTTGCAATAATAGGCCTCGGGGGAGCTCCTGGTCGAGGCCTACCGCCTGGGACACGATGGGCACGCTCCACGGCAAAGAACTTGCTCAGGCCTGAAGGAGCAAGATGAGTGAGGATGAGATCCTCGACCATGAGATCCACCGGACGATTGTCGGAAGTCTCTGGCACACCTATGACGCGGATGTTGTTGCGTCGTGCCCGGCCTTCGAAATCCTCCAGTCGCTGGGACATCGTGTCGTTTGCCGACTTTAAATCGCCAAGAGCTGCCTGAAGGTCCGATACATCCGTAAGAAGGGTGGATGTCCTCAAGTCCAGCGACTGAACCCTCTCGTTAGTCTTAGAGAGATCTGCCCGAATTAACGTAACATCAATGGCAACCGTGTCAATTTTACGGGCCAGAGCCTCGTACTGCTGGGCGATGGTCTCCCTCATGCCGTTGATGGCGCCCATAACGTCCTGCAGCGACAACTCCATGGGGACGGACGGGCCGGCACTGGCAGGCCCGGGGGATCCTTTACCCTGGGTATAACGATCCATAATGTTACTCTGGACTGGTCCCCCACGCTGGGATGTCTTGGTCCTCCGCTTCTCGGGATCCCCCTTGCCCGCCATGTTGAACGATGCTCACCGGAGGACAGATGTCAAAGGGGCGCCAGCAGATCCGACACAGACAGTCCGAGAGCCCACTCAGAAGAGAGGAGAAAAAGGCACAAATCAGTCCAGTACACAGGCAACAGAAGAGAGCAAAGGCGCCGAGCGAAGACCGAGTGATGCCCCAGTCGCACGAAGTAGCTCCTCGATCAGGCCACGCAGAAGTGCAAAAGCGAAACTGAAAGTGGGGGCATGGCGACTGGCAAGGCTCCGATGCCGTTGTTGTTCAACTACTCCCCGGCCCCACAGTTCACCAAAGCACCGGGCACAGCTTCCAGGTGGGCCTCCAAAATGCAAGACGCTGTATTTCAGGTCTCCCAGGTCCGATTTACGTTCTAAAAAGAGTTTTGGATTCAGCCAAGGTTCATCTTCCAGAATCCGTCCACAAATCCAGGATAATGTCAGGATAAGTTACGAGGAGCGGCAAGGGTCCGGGGAGCCCTGCGCTCACGCGACCATCATGGATGCGCGCTAAGCTCCTCCCCCTCAACCGCATTCTTGAGTTGGTCTTCCATCTCAGCGTGCTTCTCCCCAGTCACGGCTTACACAGACATAGCCATCGCCAGGCGGATTTCTGTCTCCACTAGGCTTTGGCCCACTGAGTTTACATCTGCACTAAGGTCTGCTATTTTGGTGCCAAGGTCTAAGTGCAGCTTCCTTAAGGCTTTTCATGAGGTCCTGCCGAAGTTCATCTCAGAGCTCCTTTTTGAAGGTCGAAGGTTGTCTAACAAGTCGACCTTTGTGAGTGTCAATGTAAGGCCAGTCAGAGGCTCTGTTACTAAAGGTTAGCGCCTGGAATTTGTAGCGCTTGATCACAGGCAGTCAGTGCAGTTGTTTCAAACAAGGTGTAACTGACCGCCGAAAAGGAATTTTCAAAATCAGCTGAGCTGCTGCATTTTCAATAATCTGGAGACGATGACTCCAATATGTCGAGAGCCCCATGTACCAGCTATGGGCATAATTGAGTCCGGAAGTTACCATAGTATGGACACAGGTCTTTCAAGTTTATTCTGGCGCTAAATACAGCATTCTTTTTAAAGACTTGAGTTTAACAGAGCAAAGAGAAGAAATTGCCTGAATTTGAGGTTCAAAAGATAGATTAGTGTGGAGTGGAATTTTGTGGGTTCTATTGGAATAGTTAGATTGTGGAATTGCGTGGGGGGGAATTTTGTGGTGTGGAGTATATTTGTGTATATAGTATGGAGAATAGATAGGGGTGAGAGCTGTACAGAATAGATGCAAATGAGATAGGGAGGGATAGGTGGTTTGTGCAGGAAGTGGTGAATGAACTCGAGACAGAGGAGCAGAAGGAGTGAGTGAGAAAGAGAGAACCCGTGTGTACAGAAGACACCGAAGAAGAGTAGGAGAGTGTGGGTTTGAGGGACATACACTTAGTACATGTACTAATCACACATGCACTGCACAGACGTGCTCCATCCTTGCACTGTACCCTTCCCAGGCACACATACATCCAACACGGAGTCACCACTACTGTGCAGAACAGCACCCCACAACTACCTGATGTGGACCAAAGGTGAGTTCAGCATAAAGCAAAGGAACTTTCGAAAAGATGAGTGAGCCTGTAGGCCTCACTCCAGCGACACAGGGTAAAAGACCTGTCCACTACTACTGATCGTTACACGGTGTGCGGATGGATGGATGGATGGATGGATGGATGGATGGATGATGAAAGTGTGAAGGGAGCTTTCCTAAGGAGGGTTCGGTTTGCTCACTTCACGCACGCTGTGTATTTAAATTGGAGGTTAAAGTGGGAGCTATTCGAATGCTCTACTGGTGGTAGCAACAGCGGTGATCATGCTGGAGGTGGTAGGGTAATGGTGTTGTTAATGTGGTATCATTTTGCATACAAAGATGCTCCTTTTAGTTGAAATGTTCCTGTTAAACAACTTAATGGTAGTTAATTTACCATCTTAGAAAGATGCATGACAAAGTTATTTGCCTCTTTGGGATTTTAAATTGTGATGTGCAGAATTTTTTTCTAATGGCGGGTATGTTGCGGAGCCACTTTGCCAACTTGAGGAAGCTAACATGGTGTTTATTTGGAGACGGGGGTGCCTGGAAGTTGCACACACAGTGTACGTAATCAATAAATACATTTGATTCACCATTGCCTTCTGGGAGGCAACTGTGCTGTTAAAATGCAGAATGACCATCTTTTACCATCTTATTGCCTCATGTTCATCACCATTGATTTGCCCTGAGGTCCTGAGTTCCTTTGCGTCAAACCCTATTTGCTATTATAAGACGTTGATTGTATGTAGAGCCCTCCTCCATTTCTAAAGGCTTTAAATAACATACATTAATATTACATGATACAATGGTGCTACTCCTACACGCTTTAATGGTACTGAATTTATCGACCTCAGAAGGATGGAATGCAGACAACCGTAATCAGATTTGACCGCTTCACCTTCCAATCACTGCATTTTTCAGTGGTGACTGTTAAACTCGCTAAACCATCCTTCCACCTTACTCTGTTTATAGTACATGTTGGGAATACGCCCATGTTTCCGCTGAAATCGCTATTCATTTGCATGAGGTGAATGTAAGCTGTGCTTCAGGCATGCTTCTGGCAACACAGACAGCTCCTAAAACAGAATTGAGATGTTCAGGCCTCTGCCTGGTATGTAAACATACCTTTCCTCCTTATGTCAAAGGCCCTCTCCAGAACTCTCTGAACCACGCCCGCAAACCAGTGCTAGCGCAACATCAGGCGTGGATGTATCCTTCAACCAAGTTTTAGTAAGGAACATAAAGTCCCATTGGTCTTCAGAAGTAAGTTACAGATATCTAAGGCGTGTTTAGGGAGGGATCTACAACTGATGAGACAACCAGAAAAAGTAACAGCATAGTTAAATACACTATTTGTCACGGTAATGGCATCAACTATAGTTTTAGGTGACACGTGCTGACTAGAGTCGTGGGCGCCAAGAGTGAACTTACTGGCTGGACACGTGTACATATATCTGTCACCAAAATCCAAATTAAATTTGATTTGAGAATTAAAAGTTTTAATTTGTAATTCAATCCGTTCTTCCCTGGAAAATACACCTGTAAAGGGAAGTTCTGTCGAGTCCCACCGGCTGCATGGCTGGCGCTGGACACAGATTGGCGTAGATGGGTTTGCCTTTGGTGCCCCCGCTGCCCGTCAGCAGCAGGACCCTGTTTTTATGCCCAAAACATTGCTCTGACGTTGAACTGGTTCCAACCACTAGAGCATGACTAAAACAAAATGGCGCCTCTGTGGTGGAAAGTCCTTAAAAGATGAAAAAGGCAAAGGTTCCCACCCAAAAAATAACTTAAAAATACCAGACCACTCCCCTGTCACCCTTTTTAACAGATTCCCTTGAACAATTAAAAGGTAAAAATTTGGCTATTTAAACATGCGATTGATTACCAGGCAATTCAGCCTTATCTTAAATGTTTATGTGGTCTTTTGGCAAAGTTCTCTATTTCTTGAAAAATACTCAAAACCTGCCTTCATTTCTCATTGTGTTCCTTCTTGGATCTTCCCATTACCAAGATGTCATGTTGAAAGAAAATCACAATAGGCACATCTTGAAACAACGTAAACATTAATCGCTGAAATATCCTTTCTGCAAAAGCTATCCCCAATGGCACCCCGCAAAACTGGAAGCAATTAAATGGTGTTGGAAAGGCAGTGAGTGTTGTTTTCCTTTTTGAATATAAAGAGGTAGCTGGTGGTATGTCGCAGTCAAATCGGTTGAAAACCATTTGATACCCTTTGCCGTAGAGAACGTTTCTTGTATTTTAGGTAACTGAAAGGTGTCAACAAAAACATTCTTATTCAGTTCTGTGAAGTCACGACACAGGCTCGCTTCACCACTAGACCGTCTTGCACTAACAATGGGGAAACCCAACCGGATGAGTCCAAAGATTCTGTAATGCCGGCATTCCCCGTTGCTTCCAATGCCACCTCCCCTCTCAATTAAATAGATATGCTTCTTACTTTATGCGCACATGGTACAGCGTTCTCCTTCAATACAATGCGATGCATAAATCCATTCAATTAACCTATTTTTCCCAAAAGTACCCTAGGGAAATCTTTTTGCAACTGTAGTTCCGCCCTTTCACTAGTATTCGCCACCAGTACAGGTTTGAGACTATTGGGGTCTAATCTCATATCAAGTGTGCCAAGGTCTATTCACCCAGGGACAGTTGGGCCTTCACAAGCCACTTACGTTTTCCTTTCTGCCATTCTGTTTTTGAATTTGAATAATAATTTCCTAAACCCTAATAACTCAATTGGTTCACCAGTAAATCTTTCAGGCGGAACGTCAACAGGTTCATTCCTCACCAAATCTCTTCGCAAGCCTCTCTCTCCGCATGTCTTTGTTGATTAGGGTGTAGGATCCAGAATGTGCTACTATATCCTTTCTGGTCCTTCCAAATGTAATATTACATGACGGTTTCTTCTTGTTAGATCCATGCACGACCTCAATATCTTCTTCACACAGAATGCACAGCCATCATACTTACTGCCATCAGAATCACTCATGCTATTGTTGTCAGAAGTAATGTACTCAACTCGTCCACTACCCTACACCTTGTCAACTCAACTTCTTCTGCTACACACGCTTACTAATGACCCATAATGCCACATCCTGAACGCTCTTCTTTAAGGGCTGGACATGACCTGCTATGAGCCATCTATTTTTTAACCTTTATTTATCTACGTTGTTGTTAAGATCTGAATGAAACACGTTAGTGTTAGATTTCTTACCTTAGAATATCCCCAGGCGTCAGACTGGATCCAGAAAGTTTTCGCTAGCAGTACCTCTACACGTCAGTAGGTGGCGTCGTGCGGCTCTGCGTCCGTCACTGGCGTCATATGTGCCGAGATGACGTCACAGAGACTACTTAGGCACCACCCATGTGCGCTGACGTCAGTTCTTTCTTTTTCCGCGCCAGTAAGCGCAGATCCAGTTAGAGCACGTACCTTAGTCTTTTTTTGACTATCTTTTTGAGACTTTTGTCTCCTGTAAGTTTGAGTCTACTCTGGTGCATGTAGGGATGCCTGGTTTTAAGTCTTGTGGGGACTGCCCTCACAATATGCCGTGGCGGACCGCCACGACGTCTGTCTCTACTGCCTGGAGAGCGACCACGACTCCCGGTCCTGTATGGACTATCTGGCCATGGCCCCGAAGGCCTTGTGGGAGCGGCGCCGGAAGCTGCTTGCGGTCCGGTACTCGTCCCAGCGCCGTTCACGGCCCAGGGGCCGCTCTAGAGAACGCTCTCAGGGCCACCATCATCGCTCCTCGGGCTCCAAGTCTTCACCCTCGGATTCGGGTAAGAGACGACATAAAAAGAAGTCGAAGAAGTGCTGTCACTCTCCGACGTCCCTCCGTCGGTCCCCGGATGCGGACGAGGGGGACAGGGGTTCTGCCCCTGCGGCTCCACCTTATCCGGGTCCGTCTGCGACTCACGCACAGGTGCAAGGCCTGTTTAGGCCTCGGGCTCACGCCGGCACGCCCTTGGGCCCCATGGTCCCGTGTCAGGATCCTGTTGAGCCGTCAGCACAGCCGGCGACTCCGGCCCCAACGCCGCAGGATCCTGCGCCACTGGCTCCGGCGACGGCACCACGAGGTCCCCTGCTGCCAGCTCCGGCCCCAGCGCCACCCTCGGCTCCGCCTCCGGCGCCGCAGTGGATGCCATTTGTTCCGCCCCTGCCCAGGTTCCAGGACAATTTTGTCCCTACCTAGGGACCTTGGGACACGGTGCCGGTTCGGCCCCGTCCAGCGCCATTCCCGGCGCCGATTGTTCCTTCCCCGGTCCCTGACCTGCCGCCGCAGTCTGTACCACGTACGATGGAGGTAGAGGACGACTGGGAGGGGTCCGAGGACCCTCTTGCTCGTCAGTGTGAGACTGAGCAGGACTGGGTGGACGAGTTAGAGGAGGCCAGCGGCCTTGATGTCTCCTCTGACCCGGGGTTTGCCTCTCCTCCGCCTACCATGGAGTAGGGCGCTTCTTACACGGTGGTGCTCTGTCGGGCAGCTGAGGTCCTCAACCTTGATCTCCCTACGGTGGCCCTAAAAACTAATCTCCTCACTGAGGTGCTCCAGACGGCGTCCACTTTTTCGGAGCCCCTGCTGCCATTTAATGACACCCGCACTAACATCTTACTGGGCACTTGGTCGCGGCCAGCCACAGGGGCCCATGTGGATAAGAACGTCGCCAGCTGTCATCGCCCGGCGCCAAGTGACCCTGCCTTTCTGACCACTCGTCCTACACCCGAGAGCCTGGTCATCAAAGCTTCGACGTCCCAGAGTGCCTTTCCCACGGCTCCGCGGGATAAGGACTCTAAGAAGCTGGAGCAGTTTGGTAAGCGGTTGTTCTCTTCGGCCAGCTTGTGGCTGCGGTCGGTGAACACTGCCTGCCTATTGGGCCGCTATTCCCACGCGGTGTGGGATACAGTTGCACAGGTGTTGCCTTAGTGTCCTGAAGAGACCCAAGCTGTGCTGTCCCAAGCTGTTGCCGAGGGTAAAGATGCAGCTAAGTTCGCCATTCGGTGTGGTTTGGACACCGCGGACTCACTAGGTAGAGCAATTGCTACGACTGTGGCGCTTCGTCGCCACGTCTGGTTGAGATCTACCGGGTTCTCGCCAGATGTCCAAAGCTCACTCATGGACATGCCCTTTGATGGCACTCACCTGTTTGGCGCTGAAGCGTTTTAAGGACTCGCGGGCCACGGCCAAGTCCTTAGGTCTTTCCACGAAAAGCCCAGCCACTCCTGGTTTTCGTTCCTTTTGTGGCCACGGCAGGGGCGCCCAGGCACGTTCCTTCAGCAAGCCTGTGCAGACTCAGCGCGGCCACGGATGCGGTTTCCACAGGGGCGGGTCTTGGAATCCGCGTGGGGGTCAGTCCACCTCCACCGCTTCTACCTCCAAACCTTCCTAATCCGAGCTTTGGGGGGCACCCCACGCCAATGGGTGGCAGGATCCGCCATCACCTCCCCCACTGGCACGCTATCACATCGGACAAGTGGGTGTTGCAGATCATCCGCAAAGGTTACTCCCTTCCCTTTTAGTCCACCCCTCCAGCCATGCCAACTCAGTACCACCGCATGTCGGGGGAACACTTGGTACTTCTCCAGTGGGAAGTCACGGCCCTCTTGGCCAAGGGGGCCATCAAGTGCGTTCCTGGGCCAGAAGTAGGGAGTGGTTGTTATTCCCACTACTTTCTGGTCCCCAAGAAGGACAAAGGGGGTCTGCGTCCCATCTTGGACCTCCGGAACTTCAACCGCTTCCACCGGAAGGAGAAGTTCAAGATGTTGACTTTGGCTTGTTTCTTGTCTGCTCTCGATCCAGGAGACTGGGTGGTAGCGTTAGACTCGCAGGACGCCTATTTTCATGTTCCAGTCCTGCCAGCCCACCGGTGTTATCTGCGGTTCATTGTGGGCCACGAGAACTTTCAGTTTACCCTGCTCCCCTTTGGACTTACCAGCACCCCTCGGGTGTTCACGAAAGTGATGGCGGTGGTCGCAGCTCATCTGCGCAGATCGGGGGTCTCAGTCTTCCCCTATATAGACGACTGGTTGTTGAAGGCAGGCTCGCCCCAGATGGTCGTCTCCCACCTCCAGACTACGGCCGACCTCCTGCATTTGCTGGGGTTTTCCATCAATGTGCCGAAGTCGCACCTGAGTCCCTCTCAGAAGCTCCAATTCATCGGAGCGGTTCTCGATTCGGCGCAGTTTCGAGTCTATCCTCCCGAACAGCGGATCCTGGATATTCAGGCTATGATTCCAATCTTTCAGCCTCTATCCTGGGTTTCAGTCAGGATGACCCTCCGACTCCTGGGCCTGATGGCCTCCTGCATCCTGCTAGTGCAACATGCCAGATGGCATATGCGGGCTTTGCAGTGGGGCCTGAAGTTTCAGTGGGCACAGCATCAGGGCAACCTGTCCGATCACGTCCAGATCTCGGAGGGCACTGCACGTCAATTGCAGTGGTGGCTCACGAATCGTGATTGGGTCAATGGCAGATCCCTCTCCCTTTCCCAACCGGAGTTCACAGTGGTGACGGATGCGTCCCTCCTGGGATGGGGTGGCCACATGGGAGAGGCGGAGATCAGGGGCCTCTGGTCTCCGGCGGAGTCCCGGCTCCATATCAACCTTCTGGAGCTGCGGGCGATCCGACTTGCTCTGAAAGCCTTCCTTCCCTCTGTCCAGGGACAGGTAGTGCAGGTGTTCACAGGCAACACCCCCGCCATGTGGTATTGCAACAAACAGGGCGGGGTGGGGTCGTGGACCCTATGTCAGGAGACTCCTCACCTCTGGACATGGCTGGAACATCGGGCATGCCTCTGGTGGTTCAACACCTGGCCGGCTCCCTGAACGCCAGGGCGGACAAACTCAGCCGCAGATGCATGTTGGATCACGAATGGCGTCTGACTTCGGACATGGTGCAAGGTCTCTTTCTGCAGTGGGGAGAGCCTTGGTTAGATCTATTCACCACCGAAGAGAACGCGCAATGTCATCAATTCTGCGCGTTGGAATTTCCAAGGCGACACTCGCTCGGAGATGCTTTTCATCGCAAATGGAGTTGCGGTCTGTTGTACGCCTTTCCGCCTATACCACTTCTGCCCAGAGTGCTGAAGAAGATCAGGCGCGACCGGGCCCAAGTCATTCTTGTGGCTCCGGATTGGGCAAGAAGAGTATGGTATACCGAGCTACTCAGTCTGGCAATCTGTCCTCCGATCCGACTGCCTCTTCGGGAGGATCTGTCGCAGCAGCAGGGGAGGGTCCTTCACCCGAACCTGTCCAGCCTCCACCTCCATGCGTGGAGATTGAGCGGCGACAGTTGACAGCTTTTGACCTTCCTGCCGAAGTCAGTGATGTTATCTTGGCAGCCAGGCGTCCCTCCACTAAAACGGTTTACACCTGCAGGTGGAATAAATTTGTGGCATGGTGTGCAGCGAAGCCTGTGGATCCCCTTTCTGTCCCTCTTTCAGAAGTTTTTCTGTTTCTCCTTTCTCTGGCCTAGCAGGGCTCTGCTCTGGGCACTATCAAGGGCTATCTCTCGGCCATTTCCACCTTTTTAAGGCTTCCAGATCAGCCTTCTCTTTTCAAGCCCCCTGTTAGTCGTTTTTTGAAAGGCATTACACACACGTTCCCTCCGGTCTCCTTTATAATGCCTCAATGGGACTTGAATCTTGTGTTGACTTATTTGATGTGCGCTCCCTTTGAGCCGCTTCACAACTGTCCTTTACGTCTTCTCACCTTAAAGACTGCTTTCCTGGTTGCTATCACCTCTACCAGAAGAGTGAGTGAGCTCTTTCTTTTCAACCTCCTTTCCTTTCTGTTCATCCGGACAAGGTGGTGTTAAGGACCCGTCCTTCTTTTCTGCCCAAGGTTGTCACGCCCTTCCACATCGGGCAGACCATCACTTTTACCCACCTTCTTTCCGCCTCCGCATCCTTCGAAAGAGGAAGAGAGGCTCCATTGTCTGGACCCAAAACGTGCACTCTCGTTCTATCTGATACTCACACGATAGTTCCGGGTGGATAACCAACTCTTTGTTGGCTACGAGGGCGCCAAAAAAGGTCGGGCTGTGCACAAACGCACCATCTCTCGGTGGGTCGTTCTGTGTATTAAAGCCTGTTACTCCTTGGCTAAAAAGGAGCCTCCTGTGGGGCTGCGTGCCCATTCTACTTGGGCGACAGCAGCTACTACCGCTCTGGGATGGGGAGTCCCTTTGCAGGATATCTGTCAGGCAGCTACGTGGTCCTCGCTGCATACCTTTACCAAGCATTATTGCCTTGACAGCCAAGTCCGCAGAGACGGCTTCTTTGGCCGTTCTGTTCTCTTGGATTTTCTGGTGTGATCTTAGTTCGCAGACCCGCCACCGGGGTTGGTATTGCTGGGGTATCTAGTCTACGGTAAGGAATCTAACACTTACGTGTTTCTTTCAGATGAACAAGTTACTTACCTTCGGTAACGATATATCTGTAAGAAACATTAGTAAGTGTTAGATTCCTTACCGCCCCACCCATCCTCCCCGTTCTATGAACTGATTTCTAGGGTTAGGGTCATCCCTTTTAGGGCCCTAGTTTTATGCACCAGTGGTCAGTGTCTTGCATGACTCTGCGTTCCTGGCACGGAAAGACATGTACAGAACTGACGTCAGCGCGCATGGGTGGCACCTAAGTAGTCTCTGTGACGTCATCTTGGCGCATACGACGCCAGCGACGGACGCGGAGCCGCACAACACCACCTACTGATGCACAGAGGTACTGCTAGCGAAAACTTTTCGGATCCAGTCTGATGCCGGGGGATATTCTAAGGTTAGGAATCTAACACTAACTAATGTTTCTTACAGATATATTGTTACCGAAGGTAAGTAACTTGTTAAACAAAATAATATAACACCTATATGAGAACTTAGTTCAGGTTAGATATCAGAAATCAATTGGTGCCATAGAAAGATCATTGACATTATTTGTGCGGGCCTGGAATAGTCTGAATTGCCACACATGTAGGAGTGTGATGGTTAGTAGCTGGTTTGGTGCTGTCATTGGCAGCACTGGTAGGGGCAATGGGTGATGCAGGCTGCAGTGGCCTCGTGACAGGGGCCCTGACACGAATGAAGCACTGCATCTTCCTCTCACCTGGGCCTCCTGTACTATTCCTGCTACATCTTTCCATGCTGATTCACCATTTGCCACCATTGGTCTTGCACACTGGGATCATTGGTGTAGATCACACCTGTTCCCTAGTTAATTTGTCATATAAGGTGCCATGGTTGGGTGACAGAGACCGTGTTTTTAGTGATGCAATGTAGTCAACAAATCCTTTGTTATTCCCTTGTTTCCTATTGAAAAACGTCACACGCTCTGTAGCAGGGTCTCCAAAGGGCGGATCACGAGGTGCTAGTAGCTACCGCATGAAAGCTGCCTGTCAGCAGCTTTGAGGATATACAGCTGCCCCCCCCCCCCCCGATAAGGCAGCTATTTCAAACACTGTCTTTCTGTGAAGGCTGTGTGAAAATCAAAAATAATTGCTGTTAGCATGAGCTGAAGACATCTTGGTTGTGGCGTCCATTTTGTTAGCCATGTGATTCTTCCGACTTCACTGTTTCTTGCCTTTCTATTCTGCTTGAGTCATCAGCTTTAGTTAACTCCTTCAATTCTAAGCTCAAGCAATGTATGAGCTCAGAAAGGCCTGTAGCTGCTAGAATGCACCTGTTTGAAAATGTAACTGTCTATCATATCCTACTGTTGTAAGCAGTTCTGTCTCCCCTCCCACTTTGCTGACTAATTGATATCCATCTGCCCATGTTAGTCGATATCATGTATGTATGTTTGTACCTTTTATTTGAGTCTACATGCTTACTCCGCAACAAACACAGTATATAAGGCCCATGGTCTGTGTATTCAAGCCACTACCTCCTGGAACACTTATGGATGTGGTCTCACTCATGAGTGAATAAACTTGTTATTTTGAATTCCAGTTTCAGTGCCAATCTCTTCTTTGTTGGTTTAAGGACCCGTGGACAAGAAGGGTGAACCCCTGCACCGGTGGGCCCCTACAAAGGGTCATTTCCACAGCTGGAGAGCGGATAGTGCAGGGTGAGGCAGCCTACCCTCTTCCAAAAAATCCTTTCTTTACTTTTTCTCCTTTGTTTCTTACTTCTCCTTCCTTATCTTTCTTTTTCCATGCTTTCATATCTTGTTCTCATTTCTCAATTTCTTTTGTCCACTCTTTGTTGCTTTCCCTTCCTCATTTTCTTCCTATCTTTTTATACTCCTTCTTTTTCCTCCTTCTTTCTTTCTTCCCCCTTTCTTTTTTGTGCATTTTTTTTTATGTTTCGTTTTTTTCTTGTCCATATTTTCTCTCTAGCTGCACTTTTCTATTTTTTCACTTGTAACTCAACTATTCTCTTTTTCCACCATTTTCCCTTCTTTGTTTCTTTTTCTTCTCGTTCATTCTCCTTTTTCCTTTGCTTCCTTCTTTTTTCTCTCTAATTCTTTTTTAATTTTTCTTTCTCTTCTTTTTTCTCTCAGTAATTATTTCCTTTGTTCTTTCATGCTTCTTTTTTCCTCCCCTTTCTTTCTCCTTTCTCCATTTATTCTTCCTTTCTCTTCTTTCTTCATTTCTCTACTTTGCTACTTGCTTGCTTTTGTGCTTTCTTTCTCTGCTTTTTTAACTTCTCTAATTCTGTCACTTTTTTTCTTTGAGTCTTCTCTTTGTCTTCATATTTCCTACTGTTATTCTTTCTCCATCTTTCTTTTTCTTTTTGTGTTATTCTACCTTTCTTCCTTCTTCTTCCACTGCTGTCCTTTTCTCCATCCCTCTCCTTCGGTCTGTTTCTTTATATTAGTTTTTCTTCTACTCTTCCTCTTTCTTTAGCTCATGCATGGCTGGGGGTTGCTGGCAATTTATGTATGCTCCTGCTTTCCCCCACCAAGCATACTCAAGACCGTGGTGTAATACAAATACATATACTAAACCACATAGAAACTGTCTTGAGGAGGGTGTGAGGCAGGAAGCTGGAGGTGGGGTTGGTATCCACAGCAGACTCATACACGCCGGAACTCCTGAACCTGCTGAAAAGTGGAGATACAGGGTCAGGGGCAGAGAAGAGCCACAAGCCATAGTAGCTTCAGTGCCCAACCACAGAATGGGAAAGGGAAGGGGGAGGCATTGGGTAAGGGAGGGAAAGGCATTGGGTAATGGGAGGAAGGAAGGGGAGAGAGAGAGAGAGATGGCCCTACCTGAAGATCACCAGAAATCAGAGGGAGAGAGGAAGAGATTGTGTGGGAAGCAAAGCAGGAGAGGGGGAAGATGGAGAGCCACAGGAGAATGGAAGAGAGTAGAGAAAAGAGAAGAGAAGCAAAACAGAAACCCGTAGACATGGCACCTGAATCTTTACAGCAAATTGAGAAAACCACCTATCGGCATTAAGCCTCAATCAAAACCAGACTAGGTTACCCCAGTACTGGGCAAGAAAATAGCTCCATGAGACTGAGATTGTATCGGCAAAGGTGAATGAGTTAAAGAGAAACCATCCCACGCAAACAATAGGCTTCCTGTACGCAAGACAACTGTTTATGCCAGGGTCCATCATAACCTGTAGGCTGAGCAAGAAGGAATGGATAATGAAACAAACATGGAGGGTGACAACAGGAACATCATCAATACAAGGTGAAGGAAAAAGAGGAACACCCCCAAAGAAAGAGAAAGGAGGAACCAGTAAGAGATGCATATAAAGTGGTGCACATTCCGGGACTTAGACCAAGAGGCTCCGGAGGAATGCTCCAATTGAGTAACCTCGGGCATCACCCCACTCAGTCCACAATATTGCCTCGCTCTCCACATCTACCAAGCCGTATCTTTGGTAATAAGGGGAGACCCAATTCCTTATGTTCAACACCAGGCATTGAATAATCTGGATCAGAGGATAAGTCAAAGGTTCCATCTGAGGATTAGAGCAACGGCAGGCACAAATCCATACTAGAAAACCACGCTCTGGACTGACAACAAAATAAGTCTCCACCTAATGTACTGCCCGGTGCGACCGAAATCGATCACTCCCTTCTTCAAGAACTGGGGCACCTAAACGGATCTCCAATAGGGAAGTTCAGGTTCATCAATACTGCACAAGAGAGAGACCTGACGATGGACCCGGCGGAAGCAGCACCAAAGCTTGAGTTTGCCAATGCCACAAATAATGCATCGACAAACAGTAAAGGAGAGTCTTATAGACAATCAAATTAGTCACTGTTGAGGAAGGAAGGTGCACCAGGGATGGAGTTAGTCATCCAAGTTAGTACAGCAGTTTTCTTTATTGGTATCAATATTTTAAAATGGTCATCAGCCAATGTGTTTCGTTCCATCAGGGCTTTGGTTATAACGTGAAGAATTAAGTCTCAGTGCTCATATTCTTGAAAGTTGATACCGGATTGACCCACACACGGATACATTTTACTAAGGATATTGGACGGGACACTGAAAACCCTTATTTTGGGGTATTTCCTAGTTTGCAACGGGTGTGATTAGAGAAATATCCTCTTACCTGATAATTCAGGAGATTGGATGAATTACTGTTTGACTCCTATTGAGAGGTTTTTTCTCCTGAGCTGCTTCATTTGAGCCCTGAGACTTAATTCTTCACGTTCATGACGCGAGTGGTTACCCTCTAGACCCCGAAGTAAAAGAGTGGATAAAAGACAGGAGAAATTTTGCAACTTATTATCAGCCACCAAAGACGAGGGGGGAATCTCCCTGAGAAATAAAGTCTGTAAATGGCTGACGGATAAACTAGGGGATACCACTGTAGAATGAATGCCCTCCAGATTGTAACTCAACATACCAACTGTATGCACAGCAAAGACAGCTGTATTGTTGTTTGCACAGGAACCTCAAACGTAAGAGAATATGTGAGTAAAACTATGCCTCTGGCTAACAAGTTCTCGCCAATTCGAATTATGCTCCACTTGAAATCCCAGAGGGACAAACACCAACTGGCTCCCTCAATTGTCGAAGCCGTGGACCAGCATTGCTGTGCTGGAGCAGAGTTTTCTGTTAGAAAATTCTGGGGCTTTTTGAAGCTCTGGCATGTCTATGTGTTTATTAATTAATTAATAATTAACAACTAATTATTTGTCTTGTGCAAGTGAGTCTTATTAACCAACCTGTTTGTCTTAACATAAGAGAAGGTTACACAAGGGATAGCATGCGTGTGCTGTTTTTGTATTCACAATAACGTGCAAGTTTTTATGTTTAAACGTTGCTGTGTGCTATTTATTTTAAGCACAAAACGCTGTCTGAATTAATGCTCTATATGTCGCAAAGCTAGATAAATGCATACACATAAGGGTGTTAGTGGGGTTAACACTGTTTAAACATTATGATGTAGTAATCTTTATTTTGTCTCTTTAATTAAAGATGGTTTATTGTGGCCTATGGAGGCCTTCATGAAATAACTGAGAATAATTTGAAGCTTGGCTGAACTGTGGTGCCGGCAAAATCTGTGATGTGACAAGGGAGACCCCTGCTGGAGTTCAGTTAACAGAAAAACTGACGGTAGTCCTTATATGGAAATTTCCGGGAGGACATCAGCAAGCTTGGAGGATCTCCAAAAGAAATGATGTGTCCTTGGTGAACAATGAACCTCAGAAAGAACATTGTGCTAAAGCCGGTTTGCCGAGGGAAATGAGCGAGATGGATACTTTAATAGTTTCTAGTTCTTGGTTCCTGTTCCGTGATTTGCGTATTATGACTTTTCCTGAGCGGAGATTTCAAGATGTTGCAAAGTTACATTCCTTCCTTTTCGTTCTGCTCAGTGATACAGTTTTACTTGTCAAATTCATGTGGGTTTTCATTGTATTTTGCATTATAAAATGTTAGCTTAGGGAGGGCTCTCCCCGCACTTTCTTTCGTCGCCTTGCTGCGTGAACTTGCGTTGCTGAGGACTGATGCTAAGGACCTTATCCTGAAAAGACTTTTGAGAGACTGGTCTTGACCCGTTCTGACACTAGTTAGAATAGGTAACTATGAGAAATGATTTATTCTGATTTTATTCTGACCAATTTTAGATAAAGCAATATAACTTTTAAACATGGTATTGGTTGTTTCTTTTCTTGTTGTTTATTGAATACTTTTTGATTATTGTTTATAGATTGTTTATATTATGTTAGGCAACCACTAAACTGGTCCTATCGCCTAGATATAGATGCAGGGTGCTTTAGGAGTTTTCTTCCCACAGGTTTGCTGCTGGTAGAGTATTGGAGCGTATGTTAGTGAAATGGGCCCTAGCGTATGATGAACGTATGTGCGTGCAACTGTGAAATTACTCTATCTGTGGTAGTGGGCATAATTTAGGTACCCTGATCTGTATCAATTTCTCTGGTAGCAGAGGATGGTTTAGATGGTTGTCTTGATCTGATAAGATAAGATTGCTTGTAAATTAGCTTATTGATTATTGATTTATTTTGATGTTTTTGGTACATGTACTAATACTAAATGTTGGAGTCGTTATGTTGAGTTAAATGTAGTGCTTCTGGAATTTGGAAGCTGTGGAAGCAATTCCGTAGTAGGGCAGAGGAAGGTGTATATGTTGCTCTCGGGAAAGGCGGGATTGTAAGGAATTACGTGTGACAATTGAAGTTGTGCGTTCACATTGTCTGGGTTCGGAATCAGTGACATTGTATGTTACTATTAGACATTTCTAGTATATAAGGAGTGTGAATCGTAGTGAAGGTTATCTGTGAAACTCTGGTCTTAAGTCCCAGGGATCCGTAAGGATTGCCGTTAAAGCTTATTGCGGGAGGAGTAATAGGTATTCTCTGAGCTTGTTTGCAGAACTGGGCAGAGGTAAGCTGCTTAGTTATTGTGAGTTATAATTCTGTGTAGAGGCAGATTGTGCGCTGTTCTCAAGAAGCAGGATTCTGTGTGTATGTACAATTTTTCTCTTTCGTATGATTGTGCGTGAATGAATATACATTTATTGATTGTAAGACTCTTTTGGATACGTCCTAGAGGAAAGAGTTATGAGATGTATGTAAAGTTGTTGACTCTTGAGAAATAGACACTCTTTTACTATTCTGTGGTTAGCGAAGCAGACAATGGAGATGTTTCCATGTTGTAACTAATAGATTTTGTAGAAATTGTGACACACGAAGTCTACTGAGAGTTTTTGTAAAGGAGGGGTAGACGAGTGACAGAGACAGGAGACAGAGACTGCAGCGGTTACTGACGTCAGAAGGTTCGCGTACTGATTGGATAGTGACTCAGAATAGGGTTCGCGCTAGGATTGGTGCGTTAGTGTGAGTCGCGCAGGGATTGGAAGAGCTGCTTAGTAACGTAGACGCTCCAGGACTGGTGCGTTAGCGAGAATTGAGTCTTCAACCTAGAAAAGTAGAGAGTTAATAAGTGCTTGTTAAGATGTATTATCAAGAAGAGAAAAAGAAAAAGACGTTCTTTGGAAAGGTTAAGAAGTGGTTTAGCAAGGATAAAGAGGTTAAGACAAGAGAGGGTGAGTTGCTACCTCCAGCGAAAACACCTGCATCGTTCATGGTTGCGAAATATGGATTACATACCTGTATATGGTTGCAGAATTGGGTTGGCTATACTAAAGAAGATGGTGTTTTAGCATTCCCAGAACATGGTTCATTTAATCTGGCCGTGTTGAGAAATTTACGGGAAAAGATGTTATGCTTAGACCCGAAGCCGAGACCTACACAGTTCGAGGCTTTAGTGGAATGGGAAGAAGAAGTATTAAATCGAGAAAGACAGAGAACTGGAGGTCAGTACAGGTATATGTTTGGGAGGAGACATGATCGTGAGACACATCAGGATCGAATGAAAAGATGGCGTGATGCTACCATGTCAGATGGATTATATCCTATGAGAACAGTTGAAGCTTCGGCTCCTTCAGAAGAAGGGGTTTCTGAGACAGATGGGAGAAGATATGGAGAGTTTGAAGATGAGGTCTTGAATGATATGATGTACAAGAGACCACCTCCATATAGATCAGAATCGGAAGAGAGTACACCAGTTGTTTCTCCGATAAGAGATACAGTTGAGAAAGAAAAAATGACATCTGAATCAAGAAATAATAGTTCTTTCAGAGAGGAAAATGCCAGAAATGCCAGACAATTAGCAAAGACGACAACAGAACTGACTGAGAAAATTAGAGAGTTAACGATGAATATGGAAGCTGTTACAGTGCCTGTTACTATAGGTCCGGTAATTCCTATGTTTGATGGACAGAGAGTAAGTGAAAATGGGCTGGTAGTTCCATATATTGCAAATAATTCAGCTGGTCCTTCAGGAGATTCAGGTAAAGGAACAGGGAGAAATGACCTGAGACAAACAAGACAAGAGACAGGTAATGAATTCATGAATGTTAGTGATTCTAGTAGTTTAGGGATGCCAATTTTAGAACCGCAGAGAAAAATAGTTTCAGCGAGAAAAACTGCGGAAATAACAGTTGATGACCTAAATGACTGGATGAAGGTTCTTCAGAAAAAGGATAAAGATTCACAAGTTGTTGATGTGGTTAAATTACGTATAGAATTAGAGGAGCTTGTGACAGGAACGGTTCCGACAGAAATCCTGAAAAGTCATCATGATGGTGAATTATTGTTCATGTGTAAGAGCATAACATGGAGGGCAAGAAGTACACATGATAGACTGAGAGCGATAGCAAATGAGCAAGGAGTTGACATTGATAAAGTAAAGGCTTTACAGAAAACGTACAGGATGGATTTCACAGAGAAGGACATAGAGAATCTGAATAATTCTGGTAGAACAGGACAGATTAAAGAAATGGTGGCATTATTGCGTAGATGGGGTGATGTGGAAAAGTGGAAGGATAGGTGGTATAAGAAAAGGGATGAATGTGAAGATAGAACAACTTACTCAGCATTTCCAGTGAGAGAAAAAGAGAAATCAGTGGAGCAGTTTCCCATGAGAGAAATACCTGGAGGAGGATATGTACATGTTCCATGGACCAGACAGGATATTTTATCATTTACGAATGATTTCCCTCGATTGAGAGAAAAGCCCGTCGAGTGGTATAGGCAGGTAGACAGGTTTGTGAAATTGTCAAAAGTGCTGTGGGTTGACCTGAATAGTCTGTTTGATATAATTGTTCCAGCAGACTTGTGGACTGAGTGTAAAATAGTTGTGAGTTGGCCTAGTGAGGAATATCCAAGAGATCCGAGAACAGGGGCACCAGATCCAGAAGTGATGAGGAAGTACGATCAGGTGATGGTATACCTGAAGAGTAAAGTTCCTCCAAAAGAGACAGACTGGGTTAAGATAGATCGGACACAACAGGAAGCAAAAGAATCAGTTCATGCTTTTTACGAAAAGCTGATACTGGCTTTTAAACAATTCAGTGGAGATGAACACCTGGGTGACAAAGATTTGAGTCATTTTGTATACAGATTTGTATATGGTCTTAGACCTGAGATTAGTGAGAGAATTCGTGAACACACAGTGGATTGGCAGAGTAAAAAAGTAGATGAGATTCTGAGACATGCAAAATATTTCAGTGATGAAATTGAAGCAAAACAAAGAAAGCTAAAAGAAAAAGCAATGTGGGCACAGGTGAAAGTTGCAGAAAGACAGGAAGCACAGTTGGTGGAACAGGCAAATAATCCAGGAAATAATACAGGGAATAGATCAAGGTTTGCAGGTAAAGGAAGAGGAAGTCTTGAGGAAGCAAAGAAAAAGTTCCCGTGTCACAACTGTGGCCAACTGGGACATTGGAGGTCGGAATGTCCTAATCCACCATTAAATGAGGGTAAATCCTTAAATCAACAGGTGCAGAATGAAGGGAATAACCAGCAGCAACAGCAACAACAGCAGAAAGTTGTGAGACAGCAGCAGAGTCAAGAGCCAAAACCACCTTTACCGCAGAATAGAGGGGTACAAAAGTACAGTCAGGATTCGGGATTCTTCAATGATGAGCAGGTAAACAAACCAAGACGTACTAACAAAGTACAGCAGTACTTGTTAAAGAGTGAAGGGAGTGAGTCTGAAGGTGATTATTGACGGTGCCGAGGAGAGGAAGAAGAGTGCATACTTGGTGCAACTCTAGAAATAGACCAGGCAGGACCATTTGTGGATGGGAAAATAAATGAAGAGAGTGTTACTTTTTTAGTAGACACAGGTGCGACAAGATCAACTGTCAGGTCAACAGATGTAAGAAATCTTCCTCTCTCGGATGAAGCAATCCAAGTAGTTGGTGTAGCCAATACACAAATCAGAACACGTCTTACTGAACCAGTGAAAGTACAGATAGGGAAATTTTCAGACATGCACAGATTTATTGTCTGTGACACAAGCCCAGTGAACCTGTTAGGTAGGGATTTATTATGCAAGATGAACTGCACGATTTTTTGTACACCAGATGGAATAGCTTTTGAGACACCAGATGATGATGTTTTCTACCGCATGACTCTAGAAAATAGAGAAAATGAATTAATTGGTGCATTTCCAGTGTTCAATCCGGAGGATCTGCCTCAAGTACTGAGAGACACAGTGAAAAAAGCAGTTTGGGATTTTACAGGAGAGGATGTGGGATTGATGAATAATGTAGATCCAGTGAAAATTGCAGTGAAAGAGGGAATTGCATATCCTAACATTCCTCAGTACAAAATGACACCAGAGATAATTGAAGGGATAACTCCTATAATTGAGAAAATGATTCAACAAGGAGTCCTAAGAGAACTACTGAGTAGTCCGTGTAATTCACCGATAATGGGACTGAAAAAGCCTAATGGCAAGTTCAGGATCGTGCAGGACCTGAGAAAGGTTAATCAGATTGTGGTGGCATGTTGTCCCATCGTGCCAAATCCATCGGTGATTCTGTATCAAATTCCACATGATGCTGAGTGGTATACAGTGATTGATTTGTGTCATGCATTCTTTTCAATTCCATTACATCATGACAGCCAGCCAATTTTTGCATTTAGGTTTGGCCAGCGTATTTTAGCATGGTGTCGTATCCCACAGGGGTATACGGAGAGTCCTTCGATATTCAATCAGTTATTGAAAAGGTCGTTGGAAAATCTGATCATGCCTGAAAGCTCAGTGCTAGTGCAATACATTGATGACCTACTTGTGGCATCAAAGACACGTGAAGCTTGTGAAGTGGATACCATAGCTTTACTAAATCATCTGGCAGATGGAGGGTTAAAGGTATCCCCAGCCAAATTACAGTTTTGTAAGAAAGAGGTGCATTATCTTGGACATAATATTGAGAAGGGTCTGAGAAAAGTGACTACTGACAGGATCAAAATAATCAGAGAAATGAAAGCTCCAAAAACTCAGAGAGAAGTGAGAATGTTCCTGGGTATGGTGGGATATTGTCGTCAGTGGATAATTAATTTTTCCCTGATAGCAAAGCCATTGATTAAATTGACAAAAAGTGACATGACAGATCCATTGGATCTAGATGCCGAACAATTGACAGCATTTGAAGAGCTCAAAACAAAAATGTGTGAAGCTCCAGCTCTGGGTATGCCAGACTATGAAAAAGAATTTGAACTATACTGCAGTGAGAGAAATGGATGTGCACTTTCAGTGTTAATCCAGAAACATGGACAATTGAGAAGGCCTATTGCGTACTTCTCATCGACACTTGACCCTGTAGCTGTGGGTTTACCAGGTTGTCTAAAATCTGTGGCTGCAACATGCAGAAGCCTGGAACAGAGTGAGGGAATCATAATGGGGTATCCTGTAAGGGTATTCGTACCTCACAATGTGGCAATTCTTTTGACAAGAAGCAGAACTCAGCATATGTCAAATAGTCGGTTGACTAAGTATGAGAAAGTGATTTTGGGAGCATCAAATGTGACTCTTGAAAGATGTACGAATGTGAATCCAGCGACACTTTTGCCGGATATTGGGAATGTGGGTATAAAGATGGAAGATGATCATGATTGTTTGGATGTGCTTGAGTACTGTACGAAACCAAGACCAGATATCAAGGATGTTCCCTTGCCTGAGAATGATCATGTGCTGTTTGTGGATGGATCATGCCTGAGAGATGATAATGGTGTGCTTTGTGCAGCATATGCAGTGTGCAAAGTCTCAGAGGTTATGGAAGCATCACCATTGAAAGGAGTAAAATCTGCGCAAGTTGCTGAATTAGTGGCATTGACGAGAGCTTGTGAGATTGGGAAAGATTTGAGAACAACTGTGTTGACTGATAGTCAGTATGGGTTTGGAGTGGTGCATGATTTTGGCCAACTGTGGCTACAAAGAGGTTTCTTGACATCGGGTGGAACTCCGATAAAGAATGCTGAGCTGATTGGAAAATTGCTTGAGGCGATACAGCTGCCTAAGGAGTTAGCAGTTGTGAAATGTGCAGCACATGTTTCAGGAGAGGATTTTATCACTGTTGGCAACAGGTATGCTAACGATGTGGCACAGTATTGTGCAAAACTGAATCAATCAATTAACAGGGAGAGAGAAAAGAAAGAAATGTCTTTCCCTTCTGTGATGTTTACTAATGTCCTAGAAACGTGGGATGAAGTAAAACAGTTACAAGATGAGGCAGGAGAAGAAGAGAAACGAGATTGGGTTAAGGCAGGATGTGCTCCAAGGGAAACAGACCATGTTTGGGTCTACAGAGATGGCAGACCAGTGATGCCAAACTCAATTTTGTCGTCAATGGCAAGGATGTATCATGGCCAGGGACATCTGGGGAGGGACGCGATGATTAGGTCCTTTAAACAGACTTGGTATAATGCAAAGTTTAGGACAATTGCGGAAAGCATCTGTCAAAGATGTTTGATTTGTCAGCAATTTAACGCTGGGAAAAAGACAGTGGTGAGTTTAGGGACAATTGGCAGAGAAGGAGGTCCTTTCACAAGGATGCAAATTGATTTCATTGAAATGCCCCAAGTGAACAGACTGAGGTATGTCCTAGTGGTAGTCTGTTTGTTTTCAAGGTGGGTGGAAGCTTACCCGACAAGGAGGAATGATGGATTAACAGTGGCAAAATTACTGTTGAGGGAGTTGATTCCTAGGTTTGGGTTTCCAGTTACAGTTGAATCTGACAGAGGTAGACACTTTCAAAATGAACTCATTAGTTTGATTTGTGAAGCATTAAAAATACAGCAGAAGCTACATTGTGCATACCGACCAGAGGCTTCTGGTGTGGTTGAGCAGATTAATGGCACCATCAAAAACAGAATTGGAAAGATGTGCTTAGCCACTGGCATGAAATGGCCAGATGTTCTGCCTCTAGTCTTGATGACTATGAGATCTACTCCAGATAGAACTACAGGATTGAGTCCGCATGAAATCATTATGGGACGTGCAATGCGCCATGCATTCGTGCCTGTGAATAAGTTGATGACAATAACTGATGACATGATTTTGGATTACTGTAAAGGCCTGGCTGACGCAGTTCATTCTGTGTTTCACCAGGTTGGAGAAGAAGCTACCACACTTGAGAAGAAGCAAGCCCATGATCTGAGTCCAGGTGACTGGGTAAGGATTAAGGTGCACAGAAGAAGAAATTGCTTGATTCCAAGGTGGGGAAGGCCAAGACAAGTTATTCTGACTACAACGACTGCAGTAAAGTGTGCTGGAGTGAAGCACTGGGTGCATGCAAGTCATACTCTGAGAATTCCAAGTCCGAGAGAGGGAACTGGTGAAGAGTATTATGAAGAGTCAGATTCCAGTGATGGTGAAGATCCTGAAGATACAGAATCAGTGAGAAAAGAAGCAGAGAAAGCTTCAAGAGATTCACTGCGAGTATCAGAAGGGAGATCAGATTCTGATTCTGTGAAAGAGCCTGAAGTTTCAAGTAGCAGTGGAGGAAAAAGAAAAGAAAAGAGGAAACACATTGAGACTACTCCTGAATCAGAAGAGGAGGAGATTGAAGAGCCACTTGAGATTATTCTTGAAGAAACAGGGTCAGAAGAAGATAGAGAGGGACAGATTGCGGAAGACCCCCGAGGAGGTGTAGGGAACATTGATGAGGAGCTAGGTAAAGGGACAAATAGACAGCAAGAAGATTGCGTGTCGGAGACCCGAGGAGGGACAGAAGTAGGGAAGTCTCAAATAGTGGTGAAAGAATCTGTAAAAGAAAAGAAAACTGCTAAGAAACGAAAGCAAAAGGCAATTGAAACAGAATCGGATGATGAGAATGAACAAACAGAAGGTCGAGTTCTGAGAAAGAGAACTTCGATTGGAGAAAGGAGTGTTAAGGAAAAACCGAAAAAGGTTGTGAAAGGAGATCGTTGGCCTAACAACAGAGTGAAAAGACTGAGATACAGGATAATAAGAGCAAATACATCGGGAGCTGAACAAGTGAATGAGGTATCCAGTCAAACTTCAAAGGCTGAAGAAGAAGAATCAAGAAGAACAAAAGAACCAGTAGAAATAAAAAGAGTTAAAAGACCCAACCAAAAGTACAGATCACCGGAATGGTCTTATGTGACACTGTCTGAAGAAGGAAAAGAAGAAACAGTGACTCAAGATAATCCGGAAGTGGTCTTGAGAGAAGTGGTTGAGGAAAATACTGGTGAAATTCTGAAAGTACTCTTGACTGACATCAGAGAAAAGTCAGATACTGAGGATTCTGACGTTGGAGATTTGATACAATTTGATGTTGAAGAAATTGGAGTGAAAAATGATGAGTATCCAAACTGAGTAAAAAGGATTCACTTGGACTAAGTGAACGGAAGGATCTTTGAAGAAGCTGAAGAGTTTGGAACAAACGTTGGAGATTTGAAGTTCTAATTACTGTAGTGGAGTAGAAGTTAAAGCAGAATGGCTAACATAGAGAATAACCCAAATAGATGTGCCTTCTTTAGAAGGTGGTGCAGGATGTGCTGCTGTTGTACTGGAATATTAATGCTTCTATGGGGTGTTTTAGTTTTATTGGTTACATTTAAGGTTGAATTTGGAATGGATACAGAAAACATGGCTAATATAGAGAAGAATTCACAAAAAGTAGTTCCAATTAGAAATAGTTACATACACAAGGATAGGTCGATTAATAATTTTTCTAGTAATGTTTTTTCTAAACTGTTATATGAATATGTGAAGACGATGGAAGTGAGGGATTGCTATGTCTGCATGCAATTACCTGCATCCGTTTCAGAGGGTGTTACTTATCACCATTTACCAGCTACATATGGTATTTCTTGTAGTATTTTAAGTAGTGTTTTCTATTTGTTAGGGAAAATAGATTATAATATGTCTAACAGGGATAGTATTTTTGGGCATTTGCCAATGAACAAAGAGCTGAATCCAGCTAAAGAAGCTAACACTTTTGGTGAGATTTTTATTGAAGAAAAAGGACTAACATTAGATTACATTTTTAAGAATAATTTAACTTGCAGTTTGAAAGAAGAGGAGAAAGCTTTCCTGGATATGGTAGAGGAAAGGAGAGTGAACATGCATGAGAAAGCAGGGAAATATGAAGTGAGTGAGACAATTTGGGACATTGAAATGGGAAAAGAGTTGAGAAATGGGGCTAGTCCAACTTTAGCTCTAGATGCACCGCAGAAGGGTAAACTATGCATTACCAGAAGGAAATCCCAATATGATACATACTTTGTAGGGACTAGTGAGTGCCATGATACATACTTCGTTGCGACTGGTTGGGGTTTCAGAGGTGGAGAAGATACTATTTTTCCAGGGGTGTACTATGTGTGTGGGAACAAGGCTTATTACAAGTTGCCTGACCATTGGTATGGCACATGTTATGTAGGTTTGGTTTTTCCTAAGATTTTTCATACAGATAAAATAAGTGATGTAGAAGATATTAACATATTAAAACGTTTTAAGAGAGAAACTTGGTCTGAAATTGTGGGAGATATTTTTGGGGTTTTGATTCCAGCAGTGGGAATTTCTTTAAATGCTTATGGAATTCGGAAATTGTCCACAGTGGTTGATCGTTTATCGACAAATACCGCAGGAGGATTTCTTTTGGTAAATACGGAGTTAAGTGCCGTACGTGCCATGTCTATGCAAAATCGACTTGCCCTTGATATTCTTTTGGCTAAGGAGGGTGGAGTTTGTGGAATTTTGAAAGTTCAACATTGTTGCACTTACATTCCTGATGAAAGCAGAGACCTGAAGGTCTATATAAAAAATATTACTGATTTGCATGAAGATTTAGTACCACTTGAAACTGGGAGTTTATGGACTAAACTAGCTAATAAGATGATAGCTGTTAAGGATTTTATTACAAAAATAGGTAGTACTATCGTAGGTAGAATATTGTTTCCCTTGTCTTGTATAATTGTTGCTTTGCTGATACTGAGATTGGTGTGTGTGTGTTATAAAAACAGGAGAGGGAAAGAGAAAATTTTAAAAAATAAGAAATCGAATAATTCGAAAAGAGAACCAGAAGAAATTGAATTAGAAGAATTGAGGGAGAGTGTTTATTTAGAGACTAAGAGAGATGATGAAAGAGTGACTGGTGTTTAATGTTGTGTAAGGGGAAAAGACATTTCCGATTTCTCCTAAAAATGGGACTAAATTTTCACTAATTTTTTTTTTTTGGGGTTTATTTGGTGATAAAATCACCAAAGGGGGGATTGCTGGAGCAGAGTTTTCTGTTAGAAAATTCTGGGGCTTTTTGAAGCTCTGGCATGTCTATGTGTTTATTAATTAATTAATAATTAACAACTAATTATTTGTCTTGTGCAAGTGAGTCTTATTAACCAACCTGTTTGTCTTAACATAAGAGAAGGTTACACAAGGGATAGCATGCGTGTGCTGTTTTTGTATTCACAATAACGTGCAAGTTTTTATGTTTAAACGTTGCTGTGTGCTATTTATTTTAAGCACAAAACGCTGTCTGAATTAATGCTCTATATGTCGCAAAGCTAGATAAATGCATACACATAAGGGTGTTAGTGGGGTTAACACTGTTTAAACATTATGATGTAGTAATCTTTATTTTGTCTCTTTAATTAAAGATGGTTTATTGTGGCCTATGGAGGCCTTCATGAAATAACTGAGAATAATTTGAAGCTTGGCTGAACTGTGGTGCCGGCAAAATCTGTGATGTGACAAGGGAGACCCCTGCTGGAGTTCAGTTAACAGAAAAACTGACGGTAGTCCTTATATGGAAATTTCCGGGAGGACATCAGCAAGCTTGGAGGATCTCCAAAAGAAATGATGTGTCCTTGGTGAACAATGAACCTCAGAAAGAACATTGTGCTAAAGCCGGTTTGCCGAGGGAAATGAGCGAGATGGATACTTTAATAGTTTCTAGTTCTTGGTTCCTGTTCCGTGATTTGCGTATTATGACTTTTCCTGAGCGGAGATTTCAAGATGTTGCAAAGTTACATTCCTTCCTTTTCGTTCTGCTCAGTGATACAGTTTTACTTGTCAAATTCATGTGGGTTTTCATTGTATTTTGCATTATAAAATGTTAGCTTAGGGAGGGCTCTCCCCGCACTTTCTTTCGTCGCCTTGCTGCGTGAACTTGCGTTGCTGAGGACTGATGCTAAGGACCTTATCCTGAAAAGACTTTTGAGAGACTGGTCTTGACCCGTTCTGACACTAGTTAGAATAGGTAACTATGAGAAATGATTTATTCTGATTTTATTCTGACCAATTTTAGATAAAGCAATATAACTTTTAAACATGGTATTGGTTGTTTCTTTTCTTGTTGTTTATTGAATACTTTTTGATTATTGTTTATAGATTGTTTATATTATGTTAGGCAACCACTAAACTGGTCCTATCGCCTAGATATAGATGCAGGGTGCTTTAGGAGTTTTCTTCCCACAGGTTTGCTGCTGGTAGAGTATTGGAGCGTATGTTAGTGAAATGGGCCCTAGCGTATGATGAACGTATGTGCGTGCAACTGTGAAATTACTCTATCTGTGATCTGTATCAGCTGTAAGACCGCTCTTACCCAGATCCTACCGAGGAAACTTTCAGCAAATACCAGTACAGCGCAGAAGAACCTGAAGACCGAGCCATGCAACAGGCCAGAGGCAGGAAAGAAAAGTAACCACAATAAGAGAATAAGCACTCATAACAGAGGTTACAGGCAGTCAAGAAGAAAAAATTATTCTAGTCCAGTAGAATGCATCCTCCCCTGGACAGAGGAGGAAAAACTTGGGCTTAAGAGATCATGGAAAAGCAGACTGACTTGAAAAAAGCCACAGTGAACCAGGAAACCCAGGTAGGAGATGGGAGGCAAAAACAGCAGCCATCTACTGGAACGCGGCAGGCGTTCTTCTTAAAGCAGGTGATAGCGAGGTTTTAAACTTTCTAACATCCCACGATATCGTAATACTCCAAGAGACATGGACTTCTACTCCTTAGATACTACGCGGATATATTAATCATTCAAAATGCACATTCGAACTGGGGGAAACAGGAAACAGCGGTGGCTTACAGATGCCATGCAGGGCTGGTGAATGTACTGCAATAAAGCATGGGACAACATCCATGATAACTTGCAAATTTGTGCCAACAAATTGTTGGGCAATATTACACTAAGAATAATAAACACCAATGCACACCAGAAGAAGATGGAAGGATTCATGAATCTTTTAAGCTGCATTAAGGAAATAATGATCGAACCCCTTGGGAATGGGGGATCAACAAGGAACCATCGATTGAACTTAAGTCGGCATACGGAATTGCAACAGTAAGGCAGGAATATACACAAATAGATGCAAAGGGCAAGTCCCTGGCCCGTCTCTGTGCAAACGAGGGCCAGATTTCAGCGCGTAATTTGTATGATAATGCTGACTGCAATGTCCCAGTGTATAATGCCCGTAGAGTGCGCTGTGCAATTGATTATATTCTGATGAAGGCGGCTCATTGGCATAGATTTGAAAATCTGCAGATTCACTGGAAGCTGGAAAGTGACCATAGCACCCTGACCCCGGACATGAAACATAATATATTAGCAAAGTCCAGAGAATTCCAACACATGAACAACCCCTCAGACATCGGAGGGCAAGTGAGAATGAGAAGGAAGCCCACCGCGAGTCCAGCACCGAGGAATGGAAAACTGAACCAACCACTGCTGATCTTCAAACATCTGTTCTCAGGGGTCCTGCTGAGAATAACCAAGTACTCTTGTACAATGCACTGCTGAAGGCACGAACTCCAATAGTATCAACAAAATGTACCTCCAACAAGCAGCCAGCATCCAAAAATAGCTCTAAAGATAGATGGTTTGAGAACTGCAACAACAAAAAATAGGAATTACAGACAATAGACCATGTTGACTCAACAAGAAATTAAATCCAGGCTGTAAGATCCAGCTGTAAATTCCTAATTAAGAAGACGAAAATGTATGCTTTGAATACAAAGTGCCAAGGACTTAAAGTGTCTTTAGGAAAGGTCCACGGGCTTTCTGGAGTAAGACTGGGAAGGACGGGGAGCTAGAAAACACGGTCTGCAATCAGCATCAATGAAGAAGTTTGGATAACCCACTTCTTTGCAATTTTAACACCACAATCTATTGCACACATGACAAATGCACTCAGTCTGAAGAACAGGAAAGATCTAATACAGGGAAGAGGGAACGCGATCCTCACCAAAGAGAGTGGAGGAAGCAATAACTGACTTACAAAAGGGGCAAGCCTCTCGTCCCAATTTGAAACCAGCAGAAGTGTTTCTTTCTGACCCAGACTGGTGGGCAGAGAGACTTACAGGAGTTTCTATAGCGATCACAACCACTAACCGGTGCCGTCTTCCTGATAAAACCGCATTATTGTGCCATTATATAAGAAAGGTCAGAAAATGGTCCAAAGTCACATAGGCCAATCAGATCAGCTTGTAGACCTCGAATCCAAGATTATCTCAAAACTGCTTCCTTGGGCCTTGGATGAATGGGTCACTAATAAGAACCGCCTCTGCCCCCCACGAGGAAGCTTCCGAGAAGGACTCTCAACGATCGACCAGATTTTACATTCTTGCGCGTTAGCCACAAATTCAAAACCGCAACAAAAATACCCCTTTTGTGGCTTTTTTAGATTATCTTCGGCCTTTCTCTTGGTCTCAAGACACCCCCTCTTGGAAAAAATATCACTCCTGACCCAGCTCTTTTGTCACTAAATAAACTGCTGTCTCCAGAAACAACATCCCAGGTAAATCAGAAAGGACATGTCAGCATAAAAACCTGTATCAGAAAGGGGTAAAGTACGTAAGGCTGCCTTCTAGCGCCCCTTTCGCTCTCCCTCCACATTAACGGTCTGTAGCAGAAAGGCCACCAATGATATCCTGGTAATAAATGGATTCAAGACCAGCTCTTCTAGGGGCCGACGGCTCAGTCTTGATTTCCAAGACCCCCAACACCTTGGAGCCATGGGGGAAAAACTGCACTGAAAATAGTTAAAAAATCAACACCAGAAAAACAAAAATCATGACCTTGAAGACAAACCACCCAAGGAATTACTTTTCATAAAAGACACAACATTGGAATAAGCAGTCTCTTTCAAATACCTCGGGCAGTAATCAATAGAAATATCAAATGGAAGCCTCACATCCAAACCGCAACAGACAAATCTACCAAGCCATTCTTGAGGATGGTACAAGAACACGGACAGCGCTTTTCTAACCACATCAATGACATTTTCCAAGCAAAAGTGGAAAGCCCGATTCCCTGTGGAGCGGAGCTATGGGGCTTTCAAGAGACGACAAGCCACACTGGTTGCTTCAAGAGGAAATTTTGGAAATTGATGCTCAACCTGCCATTCAGATTTCCATGCAGTAGCTTTGGAATCGGATCTGGGTTACCTCTGAATCGAAGCCAGGTCGCCCCTATAAAATACCGGCTAAAACGACTCCGAGCGCCAGGTGACGACTTGATTGACTTTCCCTGGAAAGATCATTTCGCTATAAACGTTAAGTCGTCTTTTGCAATCCAGTGGGCAAAAGAAGCGAAAAGACTCAGCATCGTGCTACCCGCAGTTCCTAGCAACCTGGAGTTGCCTTCAAAAAGGAAAATAAATTCCACTGTCAATAAACAATTTTCAAGTCTTGCAATAGAAAAATAAATTGAAAAATTCTCTCTTAGTAGCCGTGCCGGCATGTGTGACCCTTCATGCAGGGCCCAACAATACCTCATCTTGTAATCCAATCAAAGGGAGGAAGGCTCCGTGCTCTAGCGAGAGGGGGGTACTTGCTGCTGAAAGAGATCTTGAGCAGGAGAAACCCAGCGACCCCAAAAAATGCCTTTGTGGAGCCCTAGTGAATAGGAAACCTTTCATGCTGAGCTTCCACGTGTATAATTATATATCAAACATAATCAGCAAGATTTTGCTTAGAGAACAGCTCCTCCATCCAGACTGAACAAATCGTCTCCTTCTTAAGTGACCTTTCGGGTCAAAACCACAACAAAAACTGGATTGTATCTCAGAAAAAGTTAGGACCTGTGGTCGAAACTCCAGCTTAAGTAATAATATTGCAAGTTTTCTGTTCCTTCCCAGGGAACGATTGAAGGTAAGCAGAAAGGTAATATAAACACTCTGTCTCAGATCACATGTTCTCTCCCTTGAGTATCTGTGTTCTGAGTTTGCCAGTTCTCTAGCCCAAGGACACTTGCTCTCAGGGAGTCTGCCCCAGCGCCTGTTCTGAGTGACGCTCGTCTTGTGAGGTGGGAGCTCTCTCCATGGCCCCCTTAGAAGGCACAGGCCATATGGCCTTTGGTGATGCTGCACCTATAGATCTAAGTCCTTTACGTCATTTAATGCCCCTGTGGTCATGGACGCTTTGCGCAGTTCGTAATTTTGTGCAGAATTTAGGTTTGAACGTCCATTTGTTCTCAGTGCCACCCCAGGAAGTAATGTTTGTTCCCAGTGTGAATATTACTAAGCAGAGTAATGATAGCCTCAGGTCATGTCCCCCCCCATCTGTCCAGTTACCACTGTAAAAAACCTTGGGGTAAAAAGGGACGCAGACACGTCCATGAAGGCACAAGTGCAATCTGTGGCCGATACCTGTTTCGGACTATTGAAAATGATGAGGAACTTTCTCCCTCTCCTCTCAGTTCCTCACAGGAAAACTGTGGTCCAAGCTCTGATAACATCTAGGTTGCACAACGCCAGTGGTCTGTATCTCGGCCTCCCCGACTACCTATTAGGTCGCTTGCAGGTGGTACAGAATGCGGCAGCCAGAGCCGTCTTGATGGTTGATCTTAGAACACATATGACGCCCCTCCTGATGTCCCTGCACTGGCTTCCGGTGCGAAAAAGGGTGATTTTGAAGGCTTTGGTGTTAGTCTTTAAAGCCCTTCATAATGTTGGAGCACCCTACATTAGGAGTAGAATTCAGCCATACGTCCCTGTTAGAACCCTGTTAGAACCCTGCGATCCTCAACTCAGAAGTTGTCGGTTGTGCCAAAATTTGCACGCTCTCGGCTGGGCGGGCTCTCGTTTCAGGTGACTGCCACTAAGTTGTGGAATAGCCTGCCGCCTCTCTTGAGACGGGAACAAGTTCTCCTCAGTTTCAGAAGAAAATTAAAAACCTGGAGAGAGGAGGTCCTGGAGCCACCCCAAACTGTTCTGTCAATAGGGTTAAGCCAGCGCCGGTACACTCGTAAATGTAGCCGTGCACTTTACAAATACCCATATAACATATAACATAACATAGAGTTCTCCGCTTCCCTCAGCCTTTTGTGGTTGTTTATGAATGAAGTTGTGTCCGTCTGCTCCTTTTCTGATACTCTCCAGTTGCAGCGCTCTTGCAACTGGCCCTGGGTGGGGTTCACTGCAGACCGTCAGGCTCAGAGTTCCCATCAGGTTAGGTGTTCAGCCGCCCACGCCTCCTGCACATCATGGGACCAGTTTGGAAATGCACCCCCTTGTGTTAGTGGCTTCATTTGGGGTCAGGCCTTTTCTCACAGTTTCAGCCTCGCTGTGTAGTAACAATGGTAGGTGTGATGAGTTTTTAAACCAGGGTCAATTTAATGTTTTTACACATTACTTTTATTGCTCGGATTACCGTTGCACAGTGCCTTGAATGTTTATTTTCGCCTCTGGCTCTACAGTCTTCAATTAAATGGGAACGCTGCCCGATGGCCTGTTGCACTAATGCCCACTTATCAGCCTGTGTCAATATTTACAAGGACACAATTAGTGAGGGGCGGAGCTTCACACACTCCTGTGCCAGATCCAACGCTATTGACTGGCCGGGACTGCAGATTCACCAGCATCCAGCTCACCAAACCACCAAACAGAGAACCCAACCACCTCCGCTGCATCCTCCTCAACACCCGCTCCGCTCGCAAGCACGCCATCGAACTCTGGGACCTCC
The DNA here is from genome assembly GCF_964204655.1 of Triturus cristatus. Classification (NCBI taxonomy): domain Eukaryota; kingdom Metazoa; phylum Chordata; class Amphibia; order Caudata; family Salamandridae; genus Triturus; species Triturus cristatus. The sequence goes on along the minus strand of NC_140593.1, from coordinate 68,854,925 downwards.
TAGATTCCATCGCCCCCGACGTCGCCTTCCTGACGGAGACCTGGTTGAACACCACCTCAGCACCGGACTTCGCCATTGCCATCCCACAGGGCTACAAGATCTCCCCCAGAGACCGCACCAACGGAGTTGGAGGGGGAATCGCCATCGTCCACAAAGACACCCTCAGAGTCTCGACCAACACCGACGAAACCTTCACCACGGCCGAGCACATGCACTTCCAGATCCACACCGACCCCAGCACGACCCTCAGAGGAAAACTCGTCTACAGACCACCTGGACCAAGACCACAGTTCAGCGACACCATCGCCGTTCTCGTCAGCACCCACGCCCTCGCCTCCACGGACTACATCCTCCTCGGGGACCTGAACTTTCACCTCGAGAACAACGACGACGCCAACTCCACCGCCCTGACCGACAACCTAGCCAACCTCGGACTCAAACAGCTCGTGACTACACCCACCCACGGCGCTTGACACACGCTGGACCCCATCTTCTCCGCGAGCCCCCACTTCTCCTTCAACCACACCACCGTACCCCACTGGACCGACCACAGATGCGCCCACTTCACCTTCAGGAAACCCACCACACACCACTGCACCCACCAGCTGCCACGCCGCTGCTGGGGCAAGGTCACCAAAGATCAACTGGCCACCACCCGCCGACCCCAGCGACTCCGACTCTGCCGCTACCAACCTCAAACAGTGGATCAGCGACTGCGCCAACACCCTCGCCCCTCTCAAGATCTCCACAACCAACCACACCAACAAGAAAGCTGCATGGTTTACTGAGGACCTCCAGACCTCCAAGCACACCTGTCGGAAGCTTGAGAAGAAATGGCTCCGCGACCGATCCCCAGACAGCCACACAGCCCACAAGAACGCCACCCGCAGACACCAACAACTCATCCGGACCGCCTTCAAGGACCGCCTATACAATAACGCACACAGCACCAAAGAGCTCTTCAGCAGCGTGAAAGAACTCTCCAACCCCAGCTCCAACAACAACGACATCCCACCATCACAAGAATTGTGCGACTCCCTGGCCACCTTCTTTCACCGCAAGATCACAGTCATCCACGACAGCTTCAACTGCGACACCCCCGCACCCACCACCAAGACCACCATCCCCACGACCTCCACCCACACCAGTCGCCTGACCACCTGGTCCAGAGTCAGCGACGAAGACACCATCAAAACCATGAACTCCATCCACTCCGGATCCCCTTCCGACCCGTGCCCTCACCACATTTTCAACATTGCCAGCACAACCATCGCACCCCACCTCCGGAAAACAATCAACATCTCCTTCGAGTCAGCTTCCTTCCCGGAAAGCTGGAAGCACACCAAGATCAACGCCCTGCTGAAAAAACCCAAGGCGGACCCCATGGACCTCAAGAACTTCCGGCCCATCTCCCTGCTTCCGTTCCCGGCAAAAGTGACAGAGAATATTGTCAACAAACAGCTAACCCGCTACCTAGAAGACAACAACATCTTGGACCCATCCCAATCCGGCTTCCGCGGCAACCACAGCACCGAGACCGCCCTCATCGCCGCCACCAACGACATCAGGATCCTTATGGACAAAGGAGAAACAGCCGCCCTCATCGTCCTGGACCTGTCAGCTGCCTTCGACACGGTCTGTCACCGCACCCTATCAGCACGCCTTCATGACGCCGGAATCCAAGAGCAGGCCCTGGCCTGGACCACATCCTTCCTCTCCGGCAGAACTGAGGAAATTCAAAATATGGCCCGTCTTTGCTTGTAACACCACAACGCTGTTGCCCTCACTCAGGCCCCCTTCAACATTCATAGCGTTTCTTTCACGTTCTATACTGTTGCACATATTACACGACCTTTCCTGTTTCCCCGAGCTAAGTCCACTCTGCAACCCGGCTCGAAGCAACTAATCCCCCAGATAACCATCTATTGACCCTTGGTGACCGTTCTCGGCCTCTCCAGTTGTTTTACGAATCACCATCTTCAACACGCAAACACGTCCTGTCGTAAATTAATTTAACCAAGGAATGGCTAAGCCACCTGACCTATAGGGTCGGGTAGAGAACACGACCTTAGGGAAGGAATTTCTATTACCCATTATCCTGTATCTTGTACAAAGATTGTTTTCTTGTGGATGATTTGTATTTTTATTACACCTTGTGGGGATTGTTGCGTTAGGGGATTCAAGCGCTACAAAAGACTGTGAGCCACAGATTGAAGTGGCAGTCTCCTGAGAACCTACCACCGATGTACTTCTAGGACAACTGTACTTAGCTGCAGCTAATAAATTGAAGTTCCTATGCCAGACAGAGTGTTCCGTGTCTCTGTAATTTGGAAGGCGAACTCAGAAGATTTCAGGCGTGCCCTGCGCCGCTGGGCTTTAAAATCCCGGTTCTTCAATTGGTGCCCTCTGTGAGGCCGCTTCAGAGGACGTGGGTCCAGCCCGAGGATCGTGAGGAGCCCCGCAAGGAAATTCCGGAGGACGCGCACCACGTGATCGACCCCTGCATGTCGTAAGTGGACCGAAGGTTTTTTACCGTGTGGCTTCTCCCTCCCAACAGCTGAAAAGACCTGCTGCCCTGACTGCGGCCACGCTTTGGTTCCCTTTGGTTATTTGTATCGCGAGACATCAGACGGACCTCTGTTGGCGTACGGACACATCTGGATAAGTTAAGTATAGTGGCCACTCCTTTGTCTTTGTTTTGTTCAACTTTTTCAAAAGCCGAAACCGAGGGGTGAGTGCAGTTTGTGTACGATAAAGTGACTATTTAAACCCCTTGAAGTTTGTACAGAAACTAGTGTTGCAGCGATGCCTGGTTTCAGTAAGTTTGGAAATTGGTTTGGTTGTAATCGCGATAGGGCTTCCCGACTGGAGGATACTTGTCCAATTCCTCCGTCCGGAACTCCCACTTATTAAGTATATTCTAAACATGGTATTGGCCCCATAGCTTTTAATGAGGCGTGGGTTCGCTATACTAGAAAAGATGGTGTTTTAAGATGGCCGCAGAACGGCAGTTATGAGCTCAACATTTTAGATCATTTGGAGAACACTTTGTTTAAGCGAAAAGCCCGGCCGGCTATGTTTGACTCTTTTCGCCTATGGCGGAAGGAGGCCAAACAGAAAGAAATAAAACAAGCAAAAGGGGATAGGAGGGATATGTCTATTTTGCAAGCTGCGCAACAGTTTAAAAATAACGAAACCGATCATGCGATTGAGGTCTCAGATAGGCAACATCGTATGGCGGTAGATAAATGTTATCCAGTGTTGCCAACTTCCCCTACGGTGAAAAATGGGGACCCTGAGAAGGATCCTTTAATGTCCCATCTGCTGAGATTACCCCCGCCCTATGCGCAGGGAGCTAATGTACCTTTTGGATTACCGCCTGCCCCCGGAGCGAATGCACCTTTATTGTTAGCACCTGCCCCACCTGTTCCGACTTTTGTCCCACCTGTCGCTCCCCAACCGGTTCCTGCACCCCCACCACAGTCTTCTCCGGCATTGCCGAGCTCTCCCTTACCTTCGGCTCCCTCTGTAAATATTACTTCCTCTTCTGCTCCGCCTAATATTCTGTCTCCTGTTCTAATGACGAATTCTCCCTCCGCTCGGAGGCGAATGATCAATGCCGTTTCTGGCCTTTTGTCCCCTCTCTTCGGGACATTTCAAATGACCCCGGTTCCTCCTCGTAGACAAACTCGTAGTCAGTTACCAGGTCCGGAGGAACGGGAAGTGCTAGACCTTCAAGCCCGAAGGTGGATCACGAATGGCCCCCAGTATAGTGTGCAAGATATTATGGTCACCTTTCGGCAGTGGGAGGCACCAACGCAGAGATATGTTTTTGATGCTATGTGTGAAATTTTAAGTCAAGAGTGGGAGGATATGGGTTTGGGACGAGCCCCTCAGGGCCTGCTCGATGTACAGGCCGAGTTTGATAGAGGACTGATTGTGGGCGCAGAGGTCGAGGACGCGGTAGGAACGCTTGTCACTTTCAGAACGATGCTTGCCTGCCGGTCCTTGCCGAAACGCGATTCCTCCGTCAGGCGAAAATTAAAGCACTATCCCATGAGAGAGGTTCCCCCAGTGTGGAGAGAGAAGGTTGCAGCCCAGGGTGCTAATCCTCTTATACCTGCTCACTTTCAACGCGTGTGGGTACACGTTCCGTGGAAGCGATCTGAGGTATTGGCCCTTAAATAGTCGTTACCGGACCCCCGTAAAAATCCTGCAGGGTACTACAAAGAATTGTCTCAAACTGTCGATGCATGTATCATGAATTTGGCCGACATAGACATGCTAATGGGTAATGTGGTCCCACAACCGTTATGGGCTAGGATTCGGAAGGAGGACCATGTAGGGGAACTGGGGGGTGATTGGGCTGCCATACTCGCCGCTGACAGACTCCAAGTGGGTGGTGCCAAACCTGAACCTCTAATTACAGAACTCCCAGCTAGGATCATTACCTTACTGAAGACTATGATGCCCCCTCTGCGAGTTAATTGGGATAAGTTAGCAGCTTGTAAGCAGAAGGCGGATGAAAACGTCTCAGATTTCTTTACTCGTTTCGAGGAGACGTTCATCGATCATAGTGGTCAGGATATGAGCACGGAAGATGGCCAACGGTTGTTTGTAGACAAATTTGTGTCTAATTTGGTTCCGGAAATATCTAATAAGTTGAAGAATTCCAAAAGCGCGTGGGCGGTCTCCTCTTCGGCCTAGATATTGGCTACTGCCCAGTATTATCAAAATAGGGATAAAGAAGAAAGAGAGAAACTTGATAAAAAGACCAGAGTTGAAAACTAAAGTTCTTTTGCAACAGGCTTATCCTCCTCGCCCTGCCCAAAGTGAATATCAGCTGTTTCCACCATACCAGAGACAGTCGCAGAGGGCTGGGCCTATCGTTCCCCGACCCCCACTGGGCCAAAATCAATGCGCTTACTGTAAAGAAGAAGGCCATTTAAAATATAATTGTCCGGTTCTGTTACAGCGCATGAGCGGTATTCCCGCGTCACGAGGCCAGAGTGGTTCTCAGTCAGCACCAAGAGGTAGAGGGCGAGGTACGCCACCTAATAACCAACGTTCCATGCCCCCTGGAAACTCCACAAATTATTTTGATCAGCAAAATGTTCAGTCTACCAACTATTACAACAGTGATTACTATACTGAGGATGAGAGTCAGAATTCCCAACCTAACTAGGACAGCCATGGACAAAGTAAGGGAGTAGTATCAGTTCCAGTGGACCAGAGTGGGCCTTATGTTAATGTGAAAGCACTAGGTGTTACAGAGCCATTCCTATTAGACACTGGTGCAACAAAGAGCTCTATGATTCACTCTAAACTCCCTGGGGCACCTTTGTCTGGCTGTACAAATGTTTCTGTAGGTTTTTCTGGCTCCCCAGTTCAAAACCCAGTTTCATGCCCTTTGCCCATTTCAATAGGTCCTTACAAGTTGGAGGCCCCGCTCCTTTTAACGACTGGTTGTGGTGAAAATTTGTTGGGCTTAGATTTATTGAAGAGATTGTATGCGACATTACATTGTTCCCCTTCTGGTGTACGTCTTACCTTAGGTAAGAAATTGGCCTCACCGATGTACCTGTCTAAAGATCAGCTTCCCCCTGAATTACAATCTCTTCCAGCCACCATCTGGGCCACCGGCCCCAATGATGTGGGCCTCCTGCGGATTCCTCCCTACATTGTAACACTCAAGCCTAATACTAAATTCCCTCGCATTCCACAGTATAAAATTTCCAGTGACGGCGAGAAAGCTCTTTTGACTATAGTTCATGATTTGGTACAAAACGATGTGGTTGAAGAGACTAGGGGAAATGTATGTAATAGCCCAGTTCTGCCTGTTTTCAAACGAACCAACCCTTCTCAGCCACCTGTCTACCGTTTTGTGATTGATCTCAGAGAGGTCAACAAGATTGTGATACCTCAATTCCCCGTTGTCCCGGATATTAATGCCCTGCTGACGATGATACCAGCCTCAGCTTCCTGGTTTTCCGTCATTGACCTCAAAAATGCTTTCTTCAGCATTCCCATTGCTGAGGAAAGTAGGGATATTTTTGGCTTCCGGTTCAAGCGAGCTCCTCAAGGCTATTGCGAGAGCCCCTCCATTTATAGTCCAGCATTGAAATCGCAGCTCGATACTTTGTGTTTACCACCAGGAGCCACTCTCATACAATATGTGGATGACCTGTTGGTTGCAGCAGATTCTGAAGACACTTGTAAAAAGGCTACCATTTCACTGCTACGCCACTTATCTGACCACAACCACAAAGTTTCACCATCAAAATTGCAATATTGTTGCCAAGAGGTTACCTACCTAGGTCATCTCTTGTCAAAGGAGGGACGGCGATTGACCCCAGAACGTATCCAAGCAATTGCCCAAATGTCTATTCCATGTATGCAAATAGAGGTGCGTGCCTTTTTAGGTATTACCTCTTATTGTAGACAATGGATCCCCAATTTTTCCCTCCTGGCAAAGCCCTTGTTGGCACTTACTCTTAAAGATACACCACACCCGCTTCCATGGACTGCGGAATGTCAGAAAAGTTTCACTGATTTGCGCACTGCCTTGTGCTCTGCCCCTGTGTTAGGTACTCCTGATTACAGTAAGCCTTTCACACTCTATGTTCATGAGAATGAAGGTTGCGCGTTATCAGTGTTAACGCAACAATTTGGGGACAAGCAACGCCCCTGTGCCTATTTTTCGGCCATGTTAGATCCAGTGGCCAAGGCATTACCTAGTTATTTGAGGGCTACAGCAGCAGCGGCAGTTTCCATTCGCCAGTCTGCTGGATTGGTATTAGACAATACCCTTATGGTCATGGTACCGCATGCTGTAGATACCCTCCTAAATAGAACAAAGACTCAACACCTCACGAGTGCCAGCCTTTCGGGGTACGAATTGACACTCTTGGCTAGCCACATACACATTAAGCGATGTAATACCTTGAACCCGGCAACATTGCTGCCAATTCCAGTAGAAAATGACACTCAGGAGCAACACGACTGCTTCCTCCGCACGGAGGAAGAGACGAAAGGCAGAGTTGATTTGAAGGATACTCCACTCCCGGACCCGGATGGGACCTTATGGGTGGACGGTTCCTGTTTTAAGCTTCCCAATGGTGAAACGACCTCAGCCTATGCAGTCACTACCTTATACACTATCGTAGAAACAGCGCGTATTATACTTAACTCAGCCCAGGCAGCTGAATTGATAGCACTGACTAGAGCTTGTGTGTTGGCTGAAGGAAAAAGGGTGAATGTATATACTGATAATCAGTATGCGTTTGGAGTGGCCCATAATTGTGGCCGCCTGTGAAAGGAAAGAGGGTTCCTCACATCCCATGGCACTAAGATACAGCATGGCCAATTGGTAAATGACCTCCTTGAATCGCTCACCTTGCCCACTCAGATAGCGATTGTGAAGTGTAGTGCGCATAAGAAGATCATTGATGATGTAGGTCAAGGAAATGCTTTCGCAGACCACATAGCAAAAGAGACAGCTAGAGACACTACAAGCCGCATATATGTTGTGGGCTCTGCTAGATGGGTTGCACAAGGAGGGATGTGTGAGAATACTGTGGACAGTGTGAAAATGATCCAGGCAGAGGCCACAGAGAAAGAATTGAGTACGTGGAAAGAAAGTATAGGAAGATTGGATGTGACAGGGTGCTGGACAGACTTGTCAGAACATCAACGCTGGTTGTTACCAGATGCTTATGTACTCCCAGTAGTTACCATGGCACATGGTCCAGCCCATATTAGCGCTACAGTTATATGCAAGCTTCTGGCTCCGGTATGGAAGAATGTGGGGATCCCTAAATGTGCAGACAATCTGGTTAATCATTGTATTGTATGCTTGATGCATAACCCGGGGAAGGGAACACCAACACCAGCAGGACACTTTGCTCCCCCAACTTACCCTTTTGAGGTTTTACAAAAAGATTACATCCACATGGAACGATGTAACAATCTGAAGTACGTTCTTGTTGTGGTATGTGCCTTCTCCCGATGGGTAGAGGCCTATCCCCTGAAAGATAATACTGCTCTATCCACCGCAAAAGTCCTTTTGAAGGAGTTTCTGCCAAGATTTGGGTTACCAAGAATTATTTGGAGTGACAACGGAAGTGAGTTTGTGGGTCAGTTCATGCAGAAAGTATGTGCAGGCCTTGGCATTCAACAAAAATTCCACGCAGAAAAACCATCCTCAGTCAGCAGGTTTGGTGGAATGCTATAATGGCACCCTTAAGCTGGCGAAAATACAAGCCAGCACGGGTCTTGCCTGGCCTGATGCCTTGCCCTTGGCTCTCTTATCCACCAGAACAACCACCCATTCCCGTATGGGACTTAGTCCTTATGAGGTTGTCTTTGGACGCCCTGCAAATGTTTGGGGAGTCCCAAGGCCAAAGAAATACTCCGAGATAGAGCATCCGTTATTGATTGACTATTTACATGATCTAACCACTAAGTTACGTGTCCTTCATCAACAGGTACAAGATACTTTGCCCCAGGCTTCAACGGATCCTGGTCACACCATACGTCCGGGAGACTGGGTCTGTGTCAAAAACTTCCAGAGGTCAAAGAACTTGGAACCTCGCTGGAGAGAACCCCGTCAGGTGCTCCTGACGACGCATACTGCAGTAAAGGTGGCCGGCAAAAAGAACTGGGTACATGGGGTACATTGCAAGAAAGTGCCCCTACCATTGCCTTATGATCAATGGGTTCATCAACAAATTAGTGACTCTGAATCCGGAGGAACACCAAAATTTGGACTATTCAGTGATGCACGCCTAGACTTTGCCGGAGCAGAACAAGAAGACGACAAGGCCCTCCAAACAGCTATACCACCGGCAGTGAAATTGGACACTACTAAACCACATCTCCTTTTCTAAGAACAAACTGTACCTGCTTCCCAGAGGTACGATTTGAGGCCCAGACTGAACAAAATACCTCAATAGTGCTTCATTGATTTTTGTCTTTATCCCGATTTCCACATGATTGCAGGGCCGTCATCGTAAGTCTCAGAATTGTGACCCAAATGTGGCTCTAGGCCTGTGGGACTTGTAGGAAAGTATAAAGAACTACAGACAATCACAGCTGAGTGAAGCAACCTCCCGTCACGGGCAATATTTAGAGCTGGAAATTACTGTTAACAAGGGAATGGACAAAATACAAACAATGAGCACGAAGCATTGTAAATTATTGCATAATCGTTTTATAGTGGTTTTAATAATATTGATTTTGATATGTATTATATTGTCTTGTATAGGATGGGGACTACACGTAATTTTTACACAGCCTACTCCCAAAGTTACAGTTGAAATGCATACACATGGCACTCTACCACCTCATGTTGAGTCAAGAAGGAGTGAATTCTGTTTCCATGCTACACCAACATCAATTGGCCACTAATGCGACAAACTGTTGGGTTTGTGGTCTTCTGCCAAGTTCAGTGAATACTGGAATGCCATACATTACCCTTCCTTTTTCATTTAATGGCTCTTGTAGTGCATGGTGGGAATTGAGCGCCAGTTGGGTATTTTCTGGAGATGGGGATACACGAGAAGTAAGGAGCTTGGGAGTACATCTATACCATTTATGTTGGCGAGACAGAAAAAGGATATATAGGACGGACAGTGAGAAGTCAGAATATGCTGATCGCCAAACTAAATCTACGGATTTGTATTTTCTGCCCTCTAATAGAACCTCTCGAAAAGAACAAACTTTTCTAGTGGTACCTGGACAAGCACCATTCTGTATTAGGAAAGGAGGGTTAGAAAATAAAGGTACAATCAATTGCCAACATATTGTGACCTTAAATGGGACAGATTGGCCTCGCATGGTTCCCTCACGTAACACATACTTCGTGTGTGGAAGTAAGGCTTACACTTCTCTACCAGGTAATTGGAGAGGCACTTGTTACATCGCTTGGTTGTTGCCTCCTACATATATAGCAGATGCCAAGCATCATTTAAAGAAAAGAGGGGTGGCGGCTGGCCAGGATACGTCAGGACAAGAAGTCGGGGATGTCTTGAAAGGACTCATTCCATTCTGGGGCTCAAGAGCCAACAGTAGAGACATAAGACAACTAATTTGAGTTGTAGAAGCCACTGTCACTGAAACAGCTGGAGCTTTGAGTAACATCACTGCAGAACTCGCTGCTGACCGCCTTGTCACGCTTCAGAATAGGATGGTATTAGATATCATCCTTGCTGACCGTGGGGGCGTATGCAGATTGATCGGATCTAGCTGCTGCATTTTTATTCCAGACAACGCCCCTGCAGTATACCAAGCCATCTCTAAGCTACATAAGATCGCTGAGTCTGTTCACCAGGATGAAGGGAATTGGTCTCTGATGGGATGGTTTGGGGGACTACTGTTTACATGGGGATGGAAGATTCTTACCTTTGTCGGAGCGACTTTGGCTATTCTCTTCTCATGTTGCCTTTGCCTACAATGTGGTCCAGCTATATGCGAACTCTGTGCCACCCTGTGTGTTCCAAATCCGGTATCACAGAAAGCAGCAAACACAAAGATAATGCTGCAGCAACAGCTTGTAGATTTCATGGCTATTGAGGTTGATTCAGATTAACCCCAGCCTCTGGTTTCTTTGCCCGAGTAATGGCAAAAGGAGGGTCTGAGGAAATTCAAAATATGGCCCGTCTTTGCTTGTAACACCACAACGCTGTTGCCCTCACTCAGGCCCCCTTCAACATTCATAGCGTTTCTTTCACGTTCTATACTGTTGCACATACTACACGACCTTTCCTGTTTCCCCGAGCTAAGTCCACTCTGCAACCCGGCTCGAAGCAACTAATCCCCCAGCTAACCATCTATTGACCCTTGGTGATCGTTCTCGGCCTCTCCAGTTGTTTTACGAATCACCATCTTCAACACGCAAACACGTCCTGTCGTAAATTAATTTAACCAAGGAATGGCTATGCCACCTGACCTATAGGGTCGGGTAGAGAGCACGACCTTAGGGAAGGAATTTCTATTACCCATTATCCTGTATCTTGTACAAAGAATGTTTTCTTGTGGATGATTTGTATTTTTATTACACCTTGTGGGGGTTGTTGCTTTAGGGGATTCAAGCGCTACAAAAGACTGTGAGCCACAGATTGAAGTGGCAGTCTCCTGAGAACATACCACCGATGTACTTAGCTGCAGCTAATAAATTGAAGTTCCTATGCCAGACAGAGTGTTCCGTGTCTCTGTAATTTGGAAGGCGAACTCAGAAGATTTCAGGCGTACCCTGCGCCGCTGAGCTTTAAAAGCCAGGTTCTTCAGAACCCAGAGTGTCCGCCTCCCACCCTTCCGCTCCAAAACCACCGAGATCATCTGCGGCGTCCCACAAGGATCCTCCCTTAGCCCGACGCTGTTCAACATCTACATGGCACCTCTCGCCCACATCGCACGACAGCACAACCTCAACATCATCTCCTACGCCGACGACACCCAGCTGATCATATCCCTCACCGAAGACCCCCACACCGCCAAAGCCAACCTTCACAAAGGAATGAAGGCCGTCGCCGACTGCATGAAGGACAGCAGACTAAAGCTGAACTCAGACAAGATGGAGGGCCTCATCCTCGGTCCCACCCCATCAGCCTGGGACGACTCCTTGTGGCCCACATCGCTAGGCACAGCCCCGGAACCCACCGACCACGCACGCAACCTGGGCGTCATCCTCGACTCCACCCTCTCCATGACCAAGCAAGTCAACGTTGTCTCCGCGTCCTGTTTCAACACCCTCCGGATGCTCCGCAGGATCTTCAAATGGATCCCTCCCAACACGAGAAAAAACGTCACCCAGGCCCTCATCACCGGCAGACTCGACTACGGGAACGCCCTCTACTCAGGAACAACAACCAAGCTCCTGAGACGACTACAACGAATCCAGAACGCCTCGGCACGACTGATCCTCGACGTCCCCCGACGCAGCCACATCACACCCCACCTGAGAAGCCTACACTGGCTCTCCGTCAACAAGAGAATCACCTTCAAACTCCTCACCCACGCACACAAAGCACTACACAACACCGGACCAACATACCTCAACAACCGGCTCAGCTTTCACACCCCCTCCCGCAACCTCCGCTCTGCCACCCTCGCCCTCGCCACAGTCCCTCACATCCGGAAAACCACCGCCGGCGGTAGATCCTTCTCCTTCCTCGCCACCAAGACCTGGAATGCTCTCTCTACCAGCCTACGACAGACCCAGGACCTGCTGGCCTTCAGAAGACTTCTCAAGACCTGGCTCTTCGATCAGTAGCAGCCCCCCCCGCACCTTGGGACCCTCGCGGGTATGTAGCGCGCTTTACAAATGCAGTGATTGATTGATAGACCCCCCCCATTACCCCGCCTCCAACAGTGAATCCCACTTCACAGCGCTTACAGCAGTTGTATGTGAAGATTGCAAATGTATTTATATAGCGCTTAGACCCCCGACGAGGTATTGAAGCGCTTTTTCAGCGAACCCAGGAACCCACGATTAGTGGTTAGTGGGTCACTATGGAATTAAAAAGGAGTAGTAAGTAGTACGTTGTTTGGAAGTAGTGATATATGTATCATCAAGGTACGGTACCTATATTTTCAGCTAAGAAAGAACATTTGCACTTGCCTGTGAACTTACCTTCACAATCTCGAGGTAGTCAATGGTGTAGCTACGATGTTTTGTCGTACAATATTTAAAGCACAGTATTCGTGTGGAATACCTCTCTAGCTAAGCAGACCCCATGTCAGTCCAAGCTTTATACGGCAGTGAACAAGGTGCAAAGAAGGGTGAGTTCTGGCGAGTGGCGTCTAAGCTCTCTACAGAAAGTAATCAATAAAACATTATCAATGGCCGATAAGAATTGAGACCGAGAAGGGTGCATGCCAAATATCTGTGCCATGCCAAAATCTGTTCACGCATGAAGACAGGGGACCAAGATTGTCATGGAGGAGGTGAGATTCTAGAGAGTAAAACTTCCAGCTACCCCACAGTGTGAAGATAAATTAAACCCTACCCTGACGTGTAGGAAAGAGGTTTAAAAACACAGTTAGAATCTGCAAAATAAAAGTTTAAATGTGTTGTTCACCTATAGAACCAGATGCAGGCACCAAACCTATGCAATTTGTGCCTACATGTGAAATGCTCGTTTTCAGATATGTTGAGGAGCCAACACCATGCCTCTCGAACCTCATCCTGTCACCCCACACCTACCCTAAAGAAGTCAGCTTTCATGTTCGTCAGTGAGGAATGGTGGCGCTGGAGAGCAGGTAACGTGTGCTGTCTCCCTGTTTGTCTTTCCTCCTCGCTTGTGGTTGGTCAGTCCTCTGGTCTAGTTTTCTGTGCCTTCCTAATATTGCTTCCGGTGTCGTCCTCAGGGAGTCCTAGGCTGACCATTTCCAACACATTTTAGATGGAGTCTTCCATCTGAAGGATCAAGGCAGGCTTAGTTTCCTCCTCGTCTCCCAGGGCGTTGGGCCAGTGTTCGGCCTGAGGATGCAACAGAGGCACTTCACTCCCTTCCCGCTCCGCGGTCAGGCGCACAACGGATGGCTCTCGTGTGCTCTTGTCCGAGTCGAGCCGTTGCCAAGAGTCTTTGGGCCCCTTCAAGCCCGCTCCTTGGTGCTGTAAAGAGGACCTGTTAAAAGTTCAAGGCAATTCGGCGAAAAGACCACTCAGACATCAGTAGGCGTATCGAGTGGTCCACTGGCCTGCCATGCCCGTGGAGGTGGAAGACCACCGACCACACTTGGAGATCGCTGCCGGGCCAACATAGACCTCTCTGCCTCCTGAAGGCCCTGCAGCTTTCTGAAAAGGATGCGTTTACTGTGACCATTCTGCAAGTTTGTTCTTTAAAAAAATAATAAACTCCTAAAGCCAGAGCTTATTACAAAAAAACAAATGGTCATGATGCATTGGCAGTTTCTCTGATTGGAAGTGGTTTTTCAGAACCTGTAGGCTTTTCACGGTGTTTGCAAACATGAAAAATGTTCGGCCTGATGGTGCTGATGGTCTCCCATACATTGACCAACGGAGCGATGGAGCATGGACGGTCGGTCAAAGGTTTCCATAAACAGACACATGCTGCCTCCCCTGACTCTTATCGCAGTGAGGGATCCGTAAGATTGGCAGATGGGACAGCTGATGCTTTTTGACACATGACCCGCAACTGACAAACTCCAAATCATCCCCTGGTCTCCATTGGCTGACCTAAGACTGAGGCTGGACGAGGGTGGCCCAGCGGCGGTAATCAAATGGGCCTTTCTGCTTCTTTCACCGCAGTAGCTCATTCCTTTCTCACCTCAGTCCTTCATTGTCCAACATTTATGAACACCCCTGGCCTACGTCATTCAGTGTTTTGGCTTTGCTATTATATCTCACACTGGCAAAACTCAGTTCATCGTCAAGCCCGATGATCACTCTGGTAAAACTCGCCATCGCTTTCAGAGTTGTCGACTTCTGGATTAATCGAATCAATTGAAAATCATTAGAATTGAACACGGAGAAAGGGCCATTTATAGACGGCAGCGATCATCTCTGGTCCAGGGAGTGAGTGGTGTCCAAACATGTGGGATCGCCTCTGATACTGACGGAAGTAGTTTGGAGTTTTTCTGCATCTCCAGACCCAAGTCTACAAAGTCACCCGCTTGTGCTTCCACTTCTGGAGACTTCCAAGGAACATCTGTCTATGGCTTCCTGGATCTAGTCGGAGACGAGCAGTTGAAGCTGGCGCGCTCTTCAATGGAATACGGGAATACCGTCTCTCTAGGCTCCCCAGAAGCTCTCAAACCAAAGGTTCAGGTAATACAGAATTCTGCGGCCTGAATTTCTATAGAAACAATTTTATTGGTATTTCAGCAAGCGCAAGAAACATAACGGTAATATAATATAGAGCTGAAGGTGTAGATCCAGTGGGGTGCTTCATTATTATTACATAGGCATATATGTGCATTCAAATAGCAAAGTCCATCTGCACGTGCCATAGCCCAGGATTCAATGTTCCTCCTGAACTAAATGCAAGATATGCCAATTATGTCTGGAAAAACTTACTTTTAACCTTCAGCGAAGGAACTCCTACCTCACGGATTCCCTGTGCTCTACCTTAACAATTCACATTAAGCAAGTGGTGGAGTTTTTGATTGACATGTGTCACTCAGCTTCTCTGAAAAAGTGTTTCTGCTTGTTCAACGATAACGAATGAGATATTAGGACCTTGTGGTGATCGTCCCGTCGCAGAACTTGTCTGTAGCTTGCAGGACTCACATTTGGATCCCGGCGGGGCCTATCCAACCTTTATTCTTCCTGCAAAGACTCGTGAAATGAAATTGTTCTTTACTACATTCATGAGATGTTTCCCACCTTGACCTGGTCGTTAGGACCCCTCTTTCTTTACGCTGCTTTGGAGAGAGCACAGTCCTACGAGACGATGGAGTTGAGTCTCTACGAGGAATTCAACTTTTTGCAGCTCGGATCCTGTGGTGACCTTTCTGAAGGCTGTTCCATCAGTGCACTCCCACGTGTGGCAGCCTTCGGCCTCCTACAGGGATAAGCTTTCTGCCAGGTCGAGGCGGTGGTTACCCTAGATGAACTGAGCCTGAGCCTGAGCTTGAGCTCAGCGCCTTGAGACCCTCGTGGGTGATTTGATGCGCTTTATAAAGCCTGATTGGTTGATTGGCATATGTTTACTTTTGTTTGAGATACCGCATGCAAGGACTATCTGCGGCACTATTCATGTAGGGAGGTGCAGACCAGGAGTGTTGAGGCAAGACCCGGAAGCAGTTCCTGGTGAGAGCAGCAGGGGGCGCCAGACTGGCTGTAGAGACATCAGCTGCAGTTCCTGGTGAGAGGAGCAGGGGGCGCCAGACTGGCTGTAGAGCCATCCGCTGCAGTTCCTGGTGAGAGCAGCAGGGGGCGCCAGACTGGCTGTAGAGCCATCCGCTGCAGTTCCTGGTGAGAGGAGCAGGGGGCGCCAGACTGGCTGTAGAGCCATCCGCTGCAGTTCCCCTGCCAGAGGCAGGCCACAGCGGGTCACTTCACCAGGGCCACTGACCTTGCCTCAGAGCTCATTCGTTTTTGTAAATTCGTTTTTATTAGCATCTTGTTATATACTGATTACAAATACTGTAAATGATCATTAGAGGTACACAGTACAGTTTCAGCATACAATCCAGTGTGTCGTCACATCAACATTAAGTATTGGCATTAGTTGTAATATATCAATACCTCTGATTCTGTAGAAACCGGGCTAAGCGGGTGTGTGATGAGGCAGGTCTTCGCCTCTATGGTGTACTATTGTCACAGTATAGATCTGCGGTGCTGACGTAAGAGGACACGACTCCGTGGGTCTTAGTGAGGAACATAACATTTCAACAAGGGTATCTATAACTGGGATACACTGTATAGGAAAAGTCGCTTTGTATTAGGGGGCAGCGGGGCTAGTTGGTCGGTTTCTATTTCTGGACTGTACGGACCTGGATGTGGGAGGGAGTCACTGAATTGGTTGCAAGGATTATTGCTTATGTTTAGGGGTAGCCGCACCCTACAGATGAGTAAATACCAGGGGGGTAGCTGGGTGCCATCCAGGCGCGCATCCTCACGCGTGGCCTGAGAGAGGGACGGGGTGGTCTGTGTAGGTGGCGCATCGGTTGCTTCCTCTTTGAAGGTGTGAAGTGATGTCGCCCATTGCATAGATATGTGGTGTTTGCGAATGTCTCGGATTTCTTCAAGCCTTAATGCCTCCTCTTCCGATGCTCCCCATTTATTAACTGCTCCCCTCCAGGCCGCTAGCGGGGCTCCGCTGGTGTCCTCCAGTGCATTGCTATACTTCTCTTAGCTAATAGGATAGCTAAGGATGCCAACCACGTCTCCGCTTTTTGGTGTTTTCGGTGCCTGGCTATGACCAATGCACAGGTCTCCCACCTGTTAATATCTGTAAGCCCTGACACATGTAGCAATGTGGTATGTTTCGTGGCCCAATATGTCTGGAGTGCCGGGCAACTCCAGAACATATGGAGAAAGGATGCGCTGGGTTCCGGGCACCTAGGGCAGTTGACGTGCGTGTTTGGATAATGGCGTTGGAGCGTTGCGGGTGCCAGATATGCGCGGTACAATATAAAATATTGCATGTTTTTGAAGCTGTAGTTAAGGGACACTTTTAGGAAACTCGAGCCCCCGTTCCCATTCTTTATCATGGGAGGGCCTTTGGAACTCCGTCTCCCATTTTTCGCAAAGTGGGTGTGAGTGGTCGCACCCAGCACTCGAATCGCCTTGTCCAGCCCGGGGCCCATCTGCAGGATTGCATGCAGGACTGGGTGCGTGGGTGGTTCCATGTCCATTGTCTGCCAAATACGGCGGCAATCTGCCAGCAGCGGCCTAAGTGTGAGAAATTGTCCCATTGCGAGGTCCGTATCCGCTGCAAGTTCTGCAAATGTCTGCAGTTGGCCGTTTGCAAACAGGGAGCCCGCTTCTGTGATGGAGTGTTCTGTCCACACGTGTAGTGCGCGCGCTATATAATGGGAAAGCCCACTAAGGGCTGCAGGGGGGAGTACATAGGGGCCGCACGTGTCATCCTACGTAAGCGCTTCATGCATGTGCACGCCACTACTACTTGAAGTGGGCAGTCCTGCGTGGGTTTAGCTCCTGGTGTTTATTTATTTGGTGTTGTATACAGTGCGGACATGAACCTACACAGGGTATCGGAGCGCTTTACATATACATAGCTTTAAACTTAGAACAGCATGTTTGACGTGCAATTTTAGTAAGAATAATCAGCGAACAGCAATTTGCTAGAAACATTTGTGCTACAATATCCTAAGTATTTATACATCGATTTGGGAGAGAAACATTTGTTCTTTCACACTCGTATGTACAAGTCCAAAACAATAGTTTAAAAAAAATAAAAAAACATTTTGATTGAGTTTTTAAAAAGAAAGAATGAGACAAAACAATAAAATAAAGGCAGTGACATATTCCAAATGACATCATCTACATGCGGCAGTCTAAAGGTCTTACATCATTACAGTGTCATATTGAAAAAGAGAAAAAGAAAAGGTAAAAAAGCTAATGCAGCAAACACACTAGTGGTCTCGATCGCAGAGCGACAAAGGTCCCTTCATTTACCATATCTCCACCTTGGAGGGCAGTAGCGTGTCAGATTAAGGGATCAGTGTCAGAAATGGTGGGATCTCGCTACGCGGTAGAGTCTTAGTTGTCGTGACTGGACATCGCCGGAGGTGTTGTGTCGTCTTGTTCGGTAGTGGTCAGGTTGGATCTCTTGGTCATATAAAGGGCCCAGAAATTTTTGGGTCTGTTGCGGGGGGGCAGTAACTCGCTATAGTTTTCTGTTTGGGTGCAGCAGTACAGCATGTCTCTGGACCACTGCGCCAATGTAGGTGTGGGGCCGTGGAGCCAACAGAGTGCAACGCATCTCTTAGCTAAGAGGAGTGCCATGTCCACCAGTCGTCTGTGCGCCTTAGGAAGAGGTTTGGAATAGCCCAGCAATGCCAAGAGCGGGTCCGGGGATAGCGTCATATCCGTGATATGATTAATTTCAGTAAAGACATCTCCCCAGAAGTGGGCGATCCCCGGGCATACCCAGGCCAGGTGAAAAAAATCAGTAATTAGTTCTCTGCAACTTTCACACTGAGATCCCTCGCGCAGTCCATATCGATATAATCGTTCCGGTGTATAGTACACCTTGTTGAGGAATTTAAAGTGGACTAATCTATGACGTCCGTTGAGTGAGATTCGTTTGGTACTTAGACAGCAGTAGAGCCACTTGTCGTCTGTCAACTCCACTTGAAAGTCCCGCTGCCATGCAAGTCGTGGTTTGGTGTAATCGCCTTCTATGTCTGACATCGCGATGCGGTATATTCTGGACACTAACTTAGCGGGTGACTGTGCTTTAATAACAGCCGTCAGAGACGGAACCTCTGGGGGCTCCGCCATATCTTCCCCAAGGAGATCTCGGAGAGCGAGCCTAAGTCTGTGGAATTGGAATATAACAAGGGTTATGACTCCCCTGTCCCTACACGGAGCCAGCCAATAGCACCACTCAAGACGGGCTAGTGGAGCATATAATATGTTACCGGCTTGGCCGTCCAGTAGGCATTGCCAGGCATGTGTGACCAAGTTTAGAGAGTCCATTATACCTGTGCGTCTATCCCTAGGTGTGAACAGCAGGGCTGGAAGAGGCCTGTGGGGCGGCAACTATGGTCTCAATCCGTATATGCGGAATGTCAGAGGGTCCGTGCATCCAGTGATATGCATGGGAGCATTGAGCAGCTCTATAGTATAATTCCAAGTCGGGAGCTCCGAGGCCTCCCATCATATATGGCAATGTCAATATCTTCCAGGCAACGCGTGGCTGCTTACCCGCCCATGCCAGACGCACCATTAGGGAGTGCAGACGCTGAAAGAAAGTTCTAGACAGGACCATGGGTATGTTCGTGAAGAGGAAAAGGAAGCGTGGTAGGACAATCATTTTCATAAGGGACACCCTACCCATCAATGATAAAGGGAGACCGATCCATCTGTCGACATCATCCTCCAGCTTGGATATAGCAGCTCCATAATTCTCCCTGAGAACAACCTCTGTGTCAGTATGTAGCTGGATCCATAAATATCGTACCGCTTCTGTGGTCCATTGCAAGGGGTATTCCGGCTCAAACTGAACTGTGGCCGGGGTGAGGGGAAACATGAGCGACTTGTTCCTGTTGACGTTTATGCCTGATAAGGAACCAAAGAGGACTACTTCGCGTAGAACCGGAGAGAGATTGGTCTCAGGTGCTCTAACATAGAGAAGCGTGTCATCTGCATACGTAGAGACAATTAGACGATAGTTTGGAAACCGTATGCTCCTCTGCCCGTGGTATTCCCGTAGGGCACATGCCAGGGGTTCTGCCGTCAGGGCATATAGTATTGGAGACAGAGGGCAGCCCTGTCTCGTACCTCTGCAGACTCATATGGGGTCAGTAACTAGGGATCCAATCTGGATGCGTGCCGTTGGGGAAGAATATAGTGTCGCGAGGAGCTGTAAGAAAACCGGTCCTACCCCCATGCGGCCAAGGACCTGTCTCATGAAGGGCCACTCGACCGAGTCAAAGGCCTTTTCCATGTCCAAAAAGACCGCAAGAGCAGGAACCTCCAAGCGAGTATGCTGCAGAGCAGCAAAAACGGTACGCAAATTATATGTTAAGTTCCGGCTAGGAACAAAGCCAGCCTGCTCCGGTGCTACTAGAATAGTGACAAGTGGGCTTAGATGATTGGCAAGCAGCTTCGCGAAGATTTTTGCGTCCACGTTCATGAGAGACAGAGGCCTATACGAGGCACACTCACCTGGAGGCTTCCCTGGTTTGAGTATAGCTACAAGAATCGCTTCTCGCATAGTCGGGGGCATCGTTCCTGAGGTGCATACGTCCTCGAACAGTGTGAGCAAGTGTGGTATTAGGAGGTCCTGGAACGCCTTATAGAAGGCAACGGTGTGACCGTCACTCCCCGGTGCGCTCCCCGCTCTCATCTCTGAGAGGGTTAGAACTACTTCCTCCCGCTCGATCGACCGCATCAGGAACTCACGGTGCCAGTTGGACAGCCATGGGAGTTTAATGTGAGTCAGGTAGTCTAGTATACGATCGTCTGGGCTGCAGCCGCGGGATGAGTAGAGCTCTGCATAATACATCCGAAATTGCTCCGCCACCTGGGCCTCTATAAGCGGGGGGTCTCCCGGTTGCGGTCTGAAATCTGGTATCGTAGTTCTGTCCCTGCGTTGCTTAAGAATTTGTGCAAGGACCGACCTCGGTCATTCGCCCTCGCCGTAGGTTTGTGCAGTGGCATATTTCCCGAGGTGTTTAATGTCTGCGTCTGCCTCCTCGTGATATTCCCGGAGCGTCTGCATTAGTTCTAGATTAAGTTCTTCGGTCTGTTCCGTCATGCGAGAGGACTCGAGGTCTTTCAGTTTGCGTTCCAAGGTCGTCAGCCTGTTGCTTATCGACTTAAGAACCCCCGCATGCTTAGAAATAGTAACCCCCCTGATATACACCTTAAAGGTCTCCCAGACAGTTAGAAAGGAGTCCACGGACCCCACGTTAATCTCAAAAAACGTCTCGATGGACATGGCGAGTTCCTCTTTAAAAGCAGTATCAAGGAGGGAATAAGGCGGGAAGCGTCATAAAAATGGGGGGATTCGTTTCTTGGGAGAAGCAATTGTGAGTAGTAGTGGCGAGTGATCTGAGTAGGTGCGTGAGAGGATCGTGCATGCGCGGATAAGTTGGTGTAGATGTCGTGAAGTGAACCAGTAGTCTATTCTTGTGTGGAGATTATGATGTGCAGAGTAATGCGTGTATCCACCTTGGCGCGTGTGCCTATGCCGCCATACATCACACATATCTAATCTCATCATGGACGTCTCCACAACTCTGGCTGAGGGGCGTCTGTCTGGGCTGTCCGACCTATCTAGAGTAGGGTTTCTGGTAAAGTTAACATCACCTCCCCACAAGATATGTTCTTGTGCGTGTGGTTGGGTCAGAGTCTTCAGTTTAGTGTAAAAGTCTGGGTGGTCAAAATTAGGGCCATAGACGTTTAAAAGAAAAAGTTTCAACCCCTTCCCGCAGCACCTAGAGAGAACGAATCTACCCTCTCTATCCGTTTCCAAGGGCGTCAACGTAATCGATGTCTTCGGGTTTACCCACGTCAAGACCCCCCCTAGCGTGAGAAGTAAAGCCCGCAGCGTGCACATTGCCCAGCAGCCCTTTAGTGCGTAATATGGGGCTATCCGGATGGAGGTGAGTCTCCTGCAGTAGGGCCACGTCAACGTTGTGTCTGTTTAGGTAGCTCAGAATTTTACGGACCTTTCGGTGGTCATTAAGGCCACGTACATTCCAAGTGAGCAAGACCATCGAGTCTAGCGTGCTGTCAAGGTTAGCCGTCGGTGTATCTGTCATATAAGGGTATGTAGTTGAGAGGAAACAAGGATGTCCTCCTCAGAGCTGTGTCACGCCAATGCTGCACATCCTGAATTAATACAACAAAGAATGCATCTAAAAACGTTCCCAACATGTACCCAACCCCCACACTTGTCCTGTCAAATTTGTGTTGGCCTGCACTTTGCAACTGTAATCCAACAATAATACAACATGTAGAAGCCAACAGTGTAAATGAGCATAGCAGCGACTTGCAAGTCAAACCCTCCCCAACCCCCGCCCTCGCCTGACCAACCCCACCTTGGCTGCGATACCGACCCACCCTCCTAACCAGAAAAATCACCCATTCCCAAACAACAAAACACATCCCAGGTGTGGTTCACGCAGGGGTGGATGTAGCTCGCACAACAATAAGAGTGTGAGACCTATAAATGTCTTACTCCGAGCTCTGCCAAGAGAAATACTCGCAGCTGTGAAATAGTGCAGGAGAGCACATATCAGTAGGTCCTCAAGAGGCACTAATAGAACGTGGTTCTCAGCCCCGAACCAACCCATAAAAAGTTCAAACCCAAAAAAGCATAGCAAATCAGACCTCACCCCCGACCTCACATCAAGTTAAGACTAAGGCATAATATTATATGAAAGTCCCATCAGTGTATTCCTTTCCCTGCAAGGGAACCGACCTCCGCCGTCCTCGCAAGGCAAATAAGACTACCAGTCCCCAGGCGAGGTAGCAGGGGGCCCCTGAATACAAGGGAAGCATTGATTTTGTCCCGATCACAGTATATTAAAAAAAAAAGAAAAAAAGGGGGGGGGGGCATATCCCCTCCCCTCAATAATAGTAGATCATACTCAACAGTTGGCGTCACCGAA
Source organism: Triturus cristatus (assembly GCF_964204655.1). Classification (NCBI taxonomy): domain Eukaryota; kingdom Metazoa; phylum Chordata; class Amphibia; order Caudata; family Salamandridae; genus Triturus; species Triturus cristatus. Next base: position 68,832,146 of record NC_140593.1, on the reverse strand, counting down.
GCGTAGTCAGTCCTGGTCATCCAGAGGGCCTCCTGACTCCTCACCCAGGAGGTGTTGTTCCGGGTGGGGCAGTTTTTGTTTCATCCACTCTTTCAATACTTTTTGTAAGGCCTTTGGGTCGGTGAAAATATGTGAGTGGCCCTGTCGATTTACTCTCAACTTCGCGGGGAATAACATGGCGTAATCCACTCCGAGTTCACAAAGTTGTCTCTTCATGGGGGCAAACAAACGCCACGCCTCCTGAACTTTGACTGTGAAGTCTGGGAACAGTGATATCGTGGACCCCTCGAATCGTAGTGGTTGATTCTCGCTGGCTACTTTAAGCACAATATCACGATCCCTGTAGTTTAGCAGTTTCGCTATGATCGGTCTGGGGGATGCACCTGGCGCTGGTCTCGGGCCAAGAGAGAGGTGCGCCCTCTCTACCACAAACATGCTTGAAAAGGATGAATCGCCCAGTAGTGTTTTCAGAAGTTTTTCTATGAAGAGCTCCATTTTCCCTGTAGGAGTAGATTCCGGTAGGCCCGTGATGCGGAGATTACAGCGCCTGGAACGGGCTTCCAGGTCCTCTGTTTTATCCTGTAAGACTTGGAGCACCCTACCCAGCTGTTTGTGCTCCGTATCGAGGGCAGATTGTGCTTCCTCCGCCTCTGTCAGTCTGTGCTCTGACATGTCAAGACGCTCCGCATGTTTGTCCAGTCTTTCGGCCATGCGGTCCATTCTATAGGTTAGGGAGTCCATCTTGGTGCCCAAAGAGGATATCCCACCTTGAAGGTTTTTTCCATTTTATTTATTTATTTATTTTTATTTTGAAGGTTTTATATAGCGCTGGCTAGACCCAGAGGTATCAGAGCGCTTTACAAGATAAGGATAGTATAAAAGCATATGAAAGGTAGTGCAACAAAAATTTACAAAGTACAGACAACATGAGCATTATACAAGACCAGATAAATAAACAGGGGCAGGAGCTATACATTTAAGTAATTAGGTAAATGGTGAAACAGGAGAACAGGGTATATAATTACTGAACAAATATAGTGTGATAGATAAGAAATCTGGAGTAGGACAGAGGTTAGGAACCCCAATAATAATTGAGGATGTGGGTTTTGAGGTCTTTTTTGAAACTAGAATAGGAGGGATTACAGCGCAGGTTTTTTGGGAGGGCATTCCAGATAATAGGAACATTGCCAGAGAAGGAGCGAGATTGTGTGGCTTTCTTTTTATGCAGAGGTGGGATTAGGAGTAGGGTGTTGGTGCTTCTCAGAGGTCGAGTGGAGCCCGCAGTATGGAGTTTCTTTGAGAGGTAATGCGGAGTGTTTTGGTGGAGGACTTTGAGTAATGCAGGCGGTTTTGTAGGCAGATCTGCCTTCGATAGGGAGCCATTTAAGAGATTTGAGAGCCGGGGATATATGATCGAAGCGTTTGCAGTCCGTGATGAGCCTGGCAGCAAGGTTGAGCACAGCTTTGATTGGAGCTAGGTGTACTTTGGGGATTCCATTAAGGATGGCATTACCATAATCAATACGTGACAGAACAAGCGACTGAACTACGAGTTTGAAATCATCGGTGGGTATGAATGGTTTAATTTTCTTGAGGTGACGGAGAGTGAAGAGGGCTCCTTTGGCCGAGTTTTTGATGTGAACATTAAGGGTTAGGGTGTTGTCGATAGTGATGCCAAGAGATTTGACGGAGTTGGACAGGGTTAGTGAGCAATTGAGTGCAATGAGGTCAGGGATCCATGATTGAACGGGTAGAGGGTTCTTTTTGGGGGAGAAGAGAATGATTTCGGTTTTGTTAGGGTTGAGTTTGAGATGATTGGAATGGAACCAGGTTTGGATCTTGGTAAGGGTGTTGTTCAGGTGTAAGATGTCAGCATGAGTTTTAATCTTGTAATAGATTTGGGTGTCATCGGCGTAGAGGTGGTAATTTATGCCTGCTTGGTTAAGAATGAGGGTGAGGGGTTCCATAAAGAGGTTAAAGAGGGAGGGAGAGAGAATAGATCCTTGAGGGACTCCAAGGGAGACAGGAGTGGGGGTAGAGAGACAGGTTTCAATTTTGATTTGCTGAGTACGGTGTTGTAGATAAGAAATGAACCATTTGTAGGCAGTGCCATTAAGGCCAAAACGGGTCTTAAGCACACTAAGTAGGGCTGAATGGTTGACTGTATCGAATGCTGCGGAGAGATCAAGAAGGATAAGAAGGCAGGTCTCGCCATTGTCAAGTGATTGATGGGTGTCATCTATGACATTGAGCATTGCCGATTCGGTGCTGCAGCCTTTTCTGAAGCCCTACTGAAAGGGGTCGAGAAGGTTCAAATTTTCTATGTGTTTGTCTAGTTGTAGTAGGACACATTTTTCAAGTACCTTTGAGAGAAGGGGGAGGTTAGTGATGGGGCGGAGATTATTTAGGTCATTGGGGTCAGCATTGGGGTTTTTGATTATGGGCGAGATTTGACCAAGCTGAACGGAGGAGGGGACACAGCCCGGGGAGAGAGAGGTGTTGATGATTTTGGTCCATAATGGGGTGATGATGTGCTTAAGGGCAGGGACAAGGTTGGAGGGTATTGGGTCTTTTGTGTGGGAGGACGGTTTTAGATTGCCAATTATATTGAGGACTTCAAGCTCAGTGACGGGGAGAAAGTTGAGCAAAGAGGCATTGTTCTTAAGTTGAGATTTAGGTGAGTTGGTTACTGGAGATGTGGTGGGGGAGTATGGAAATGGGTGGGTGAGGAGGCTCGCTGGGGAGTGGTAGGATAGAGGGCAGAGGAGAGAGTGTGTCGTCTGGAAGGGGGGGATGTGGAGTAGGCATTAGAGGTGAGGACAGGATTGGATTGGGAGTTGGAGGATAGTTGTGCGGGAAGGAAGGATTGGTTAATTTTGGCAATTTTTTCCGAGAAGAAGTGGGCGATTTCTTCACATCTGTCTGATGAGGCTGTCATATTTGGAGGTGCAGGGGAAGTTTGGTTTCGGATGATTTTGAAGAGTTCCCTGGGTCTGTTTTTGGCACGGTCAAGTTGAGTGCGGAAGAAGGATGCCTTTTCCTTGAGGATGTGTTTTTTGTAAGTGGATCTGGCATGTCTGAGAAGTGCAAGATGGGAGGGTGAGGGATGGTGTCTCCAGGTTCTTTCTGACAGTCTGAGTGCCCGTCTCTCATTATTTATCTCTGTATTAAACCAAGAGTTTGAGGGGGTGTTTCTTTGGTTTTTGAGTTTAGGCGGGGCTAGTTGGTCAAGAATACCTGTAACAGTATTGTTAAATAGTTCAGTGAGCTCATTTGCATTTTGGGGAGGGGGGAATGAGAATAAGTTGAGCTTGTAGTTTCGATTGGTGAACTCCTGGGGGGATGCCTTTTAGGTTTCTGGTCAATTTCTTAGGTCTGGTAGTTTTAGGGGCAGGGATGTTTGCAGAGGTAGCAATGGTGAAGAGTATAAGGTGATGGTCGGACCAATCAGTGGGGATGATATTGGTAACGGAAGTCAGATTATCGTTGGACAGAATGACGTCAAGTATGGATCCTTTAGTGTGAGTTGGAGATTGGCAGAGTTGTTTGAGTTCGTTGATTTCAAGAAGTGTAGTGAGGAGGGAGATGGTGGGGTCATTGGTATCATTCCAATGGAGGTTAAGATCCCCAATAAAGAGATTTTTTGAGTTGGATAATGCTGATTGCGCCAGTAGATCAGATAAGTTCTCGATGAAGGGCTGTGGTGGTCCCGGGGGGCGATAGATGTTGTGTAGACGAATTGGGAGGGAGTTTTGAGTTAACAGTTCTGCTTCCAGGTATTCGCATGAGGAGTAGCCTGGGTTAGTGATAAGGGAAATCTGAAGTTCCTTTTTGAAGATAATGGCTAGCCCACCCCCAACTCTGTTAGGTCAGTCTTTTCTAAGAATAGAGTATCCCGGGGGGGAGAGAAAGTCAAGTATGCTTGTTGAGTGGTCATTTAGCCAGGTTTCAGTGAGGAATGCAATATCAATGGATTCACTCAGGATGGTTTCCGAGATTTCCGTGGCGTGTAGGACCGCGGAGCGACAGTTAACTAGCATGCATTTCAGTGGTGTGGGGTTAGGTATGGAGGGTGGGCAAGAGTGGGTCAGCGAAAGTTGAGGTGGTGGTCTGGGGAAAGCGGGGGAGGAGGGGGTTCTATTTGTCCCTATGATAACAGGGATGGGGGCATAAGGGGGTGGAGGGTTGGTGGTTGGCAGATTAGTAAGGTAGGAGTTACATAGGTCGGCGAGGTCGGACGGGGAGAGATGGTTTGAGGTGCGGAGAGGTCTATGCTTACGGCATCGGAGAGGGAGTGATCTCCAAAGGTTGTGTTTGTTATTGGGGATGTTTGAGGGAGGGAGGATGGTCGTTTTATGGTGAGGGAGGGTTCTGGTGCTGTGGACAAAGAAGTCTTTTCTGAGTTGGGCAAATTCCGTAGTTAAATTTTATAGGTCACATTCAATGTTATGTAGGATCTGGGCAATTGAGGAGAGGGGAGGTATCAGGAGTGCGTGGTCTGAGTTATTTGCAGAGGGTGGACTAATGAGAGAGGGGGGAGATGTGGTAGATGGTGTGGGGTGAGCGGTGACGGGGCTGGGAGGAGTGAGGGGTTCGGAAGTTAAAGTAGGTAGGACGAGTACAGTGTTGTGTAGGCTTGGGGTAGTCCGGGTACAGGGAAGTGATGAAGGGGCGTGGGAGGTGGGCAGAGAATGGTCTGGGGATAGGGAGTGGTCGTGATTAGTTGCGGATGGAGGCCTACTGTGTGAGGGGGGAGATAGGGTAGTAGGCATGAAGTGATGGCTGGCGGATCTGTTAAGTGAGAGTGGAGGGGTTAGGTTAAACAGGGGGCAGAAATCTGCAGGTGATGTGGTCAGAGAGGATAAAAGGGCATGAAGCGAGTGAGAAACGAATAAACTGGTGTGATTGGGATGTGTGATTATTGAGGGTTGGGGTAAGGGGGTGTGAGGGAGATGGGTGTTTATTGGGGGATGAGGTGCGGGGTTGGGGGTTGGGTAGGTAGAGCCTGAGGGGGGCGGTAGAGGGAAAGGGGAGGAGCAGAGAGTCTATGAGATGGGTAGGGGGGTGAGGAGTTGTGATAGATGATTGCGGGGAAAAGACGGTGGAGTAAGTGAGTGGTTGGGTCAGGGGGAGGGAGGTTTGGGGGACAGGGGATGGCTGGTCATGGGAAGGGAATGATAAGTAGGTGACAGGAGTTTGGGGCTACCGTTATTCAAGGAGGGGTCCGAGGAGTAAGGGTTAATGGGGTTAGGGAGAGAGAGAGATAAGTGGGGGATGAGAAGTAGGTAATTGGGGATGGGGTAGTCGTTATCAATAGGCGGGTCAAGAGAGGGAGATGGTGAGGTCAATTTTTGGAGGTTGAGAGTGGAGGTAGAGTGGGGGGGAGGGGGGAAGAAGAGGTTTAAGGGGCTCTGTTCGTTTGGGAGGAGGAGTGTTAGGCGCTGAATGGTTAAAGAGGAGAGACATAGTGCTAAAGTGGTGTTCAAAGATAGAGAGGTGGGAAGGCGAGGCTTGTATAAGGATATTACCTGTTTTGAAGATGGAGATATCAATATCACCCTGAAAGGCTGGGGCGGGAGCGGTGGATATTTTAAATCCATATGGGATATTGATTGATTTAGAGATAGGGAGGTGTTGGAGGAAAATGCTCTTCCATTTGGAAGGGCGTTTGGAGTAGAAGATGTAGTTGGTAATAATGGGGGAGGTGAGGCTGAGGTAGTTATCGACAATGAGTGTTTCAGGGTTGCGGAGGAGGAGTTTATGTTTGAAATTTTTCCTTGCGTGTTTGGAGAGATTTGGGGGGTAGAGAATGTTCCAGGAGTTGGGGCCGTGTTTAGAGAGGGTATGCTCCTCAGGGTGATGGTCGGTGCTGTGAAGGGGCATTTTGGGTGGGCGTGAGAAGGAGACAGAGAAAAGAGAAGGAAGTTAAAGGAGATGGGGGTAGAGGAGGAAAGGAGAGGAGAGGAGAGGGGGTGCTGGAAGAGTGTGGGGTCGAAACATCGGGGACAAGATAAGGAGGTAGTGTTAAGCAAGAGAGGAATAAAATCAGGAGCAGATTTGATAGCAAAACAGAATTACATCATTGATGTTCAGCAGGGTAGAAAAGGTCAAACAAGCACGGTAGATATGATGAATCAAGCAAGGGGGCAAATAGGCGAGGAAATACAGTCAGGCGCAGATAAAATAGTAAAAGCAGATTCCAGTGCAAATATGGATCACATTAAATAGGTAAACAAACACGATAAAATATGGGAGTAGGATAACCAAGGGAGGAATTAAAAATCAAGAGCAGATTAGGTAGCAAAACAGATTACAACGTAAAATTGGAGCAAATTAAATAGGTAAATAAACACAAGGCTCGAATTCCAGGGTTTACTCAGGATTTACGCCGATGGCGATCCCAAACCTCCGGGCCCAACCATTCAATAAGCACAGAAAAACAAGATGAGGAGGAAAACAATGGCTGATGTCCAGTCGTCCCCTCTGCTCACCTTTTGTGGGCCACACATGGCGTCAACCTGAAAGCGCCATTTTGAAGATAGGCGACATCAACCAGTAGGGACAGAAAAGTATAGGGTGGTCATGAATAGTTAAAGTCTTCCGTTTATTAGAGGCCCCTGCAGAAGGTTGCATTTCTTGTACTGCGGATTCTTTCAAATGTTTTGCGAGTTGCCAACAATAGCCCGCGGATGTCTTGGGGTCGATCTTCCGTGATCTGCTCCTGCTCTGCGGTGCCATCTTCATTGGTGGTCTCGCCAGACCTGATCCGCTTCTGGTCAAACGACAGTTTGGGCTGCGTTCTATCCACACGTCCCATTCTGGATTCACGTGTGTGCCACCACGTGTGCAGAAGGCAACCCGCGCGTATGGTGATTGCGAGGCGTACGTCCCAGCACAATTGCAGCGACCGCAGGAGGCGCCGCGAGGCTGCCCGGTCCAGCAGAGATCTATTTACAACCACTGTGTACTAGGGCCTCCGTGCAGTGATGCGAATGCAATTGTCGCAAAAATGGTGGTACACCATAGGCTTCTCGATATGTGTTCCGCGTATCAGCACCCCAGCTGTAGGGTACGTCCTGAACGCCTCCAGCAGGATTTAGTCTATCCGTCCGAGGGGCGCTCCAGAGAGATCCACCAGCGGTGGCTGGAAAGTAATCTCGAAAGGTCCTCAAATAGCGGTCGTCTCTCACCGTCCCACCGTTATTTATATACAGGTTCTTGCGCACTGTAGAGTGTCCTCTGCAGGGAGTATAGTAGGCGCAATATATGGCAGCGCCAACCGGGTCTCCCGCGGTCAGTGCGCTCCAGTCGACAGCAGTCCGTTGGCACCCCCAGGGCAGAGTCCAGTCCCGCACCCCCCGCCAGCGTGCACCAGGCAGGCCAGGAATGTCACCCAGGTGAAGAGGAAGCTCAGGGCAATGTGTAGTTCGTGGCAGGGGACCCGCAGAGACCAGCAGATCCAGGGAGGGGGGGGGGCGCTCCACGTGTCAGATCAATGGAAGGGAAGACAGCAGAATTACCCAGCATTCACTTGGGCTCACTCACCAGTGTCAATTCAGGCAACCATGAGTCACTCGAAAGGGCACGGCCCCTGCTCATCACCGCACCGGGTCCAAGGCTGGTGCAGGACCACTCCGCAACTTTCGTCCGGCCCCGCCTCCGACGGCTGTCGGGAAAGCAGTAGGCCGGCGTGCGCGGGCAGAGACGTCAAAGGCACCCCAGCCCCAGACCAGACCCACCTCAGAGCACAGATGCAGGCGGCAGTTCTCCCCAGCGGAACCCGGCGATCTCCTGATCACACTCTCCAACGTCGCCGCAGGCGTCCAGGAGGCCGGCAAGATAGCGCGGCCTCCGCTCTTCCCCGAGCACCGGGACCACATGCCACAAGTCCTGCTCACCGCTCCCTCCAGACAATCGGCTCCGCCGCCGCCGGCCGTCAGGGGCACAGGAGGCCGGCGAGCGCGGGCAGGGGCAACCAGGCCACCGCAGCAACAGGCCAATCCCGCCGCAACGAGATTTCCGCAGAGGGACTGCTGCAAGGGGTGAGCGCTACCTCCCCTGCCAGGAAGGGGGAAGGAGACCACTGCACCACGGCAGGCTCCACTCAGCCCGGAGCCCGCCAATCGGCTATGGGCTGTATCTTCGCCTCGAAGGCAGGTAGGCAAGTCGTTTTTCGATTAGGTATGAAACAGCTGCAGGATATTGGTCGGATGATGTGGCAGAATATCGGAGCTATCGGCTCAAGCGGCCATCTTGGTCGCGAGCTAGCTCCACCTCCCAAGTCCAAAAAGAAAGTTAGGGGACAATTTGTGTTAGCATGTGTGTGAACAAGAAGGTAATCTGACAATGTCCAGTCTGCTGGAATTATGGAAGGAATTTGCTCATAAAAAAGGACTTGGCTTCATTTTTGGAAGCAGAAACGGACGATATTCTTCTAATGTTCGGGGGGAGAGCATTCCAAATTCTTGGTGCTGCACAGGAGAAAGCTTGGTCGAAAGTTCTTTTCTTTCGGAAGAGGGCTGGTTTCAGTAACAGATCTCCATGACTCAGAGAAACTCTGCATCCTCCTGATAGTGTGATTTTCAAGGCTAGGTACATAGGTGTTTTGCATTGTATCGCTTTGTTAGTGATACATGCCATCTTTAGTTGGATTCTTGCTTCATACGGCAGCCAGTTGAGCGCTTTCAGATAGCGCTCAACTGGCATGAGGGGTGATGTGGTCGAATTTTCTAGAGCCAGTTATAAGTCTTGTGGCCACATTGAGACAAGCTTTAAGTGGTGCTGTTAAAATCTTGGGTAGACCGGCTAGAGTTGTACAACCGTACTCGATCCTCGATATGACTAATGCCTTGACTGCTGTTTGAAAGTCTGAGATAGTTACGAAAGATTTCAGTTTCTGAAAGCATGTTCAGGTTTTTGGATAATTCCAAGGGATTTGGTTGAATCTACAATCCTCGGAGTACAGTTTAGTGCCGTGATCAGCTTGGTCCAATCCAAGACATTCGTAGCGCTTTTCTGGGGCTAAATCAGAAGGAATTCAGTTTTATGCAGGTTAAGCTTGAGGTGATTACTAGTTAGCCAATGGACGGTCCTCTTTAATGCCTGGTTCATGATACCGATCTCTTCTATCGATGGAGTCTTGATGTAAAGCTGTGTATCGTATGCATACATGTGGAAGGAGATGTTTGCTTGTTGGGAGATTTCTGTTAGTGGATCTACGTAAAGATTGATGAGAGCAGGGGATAGTGTTGAGCCCTGTGGTACTCCAATAAGATTTCTGGATGATGCAGATAGTGTTTGGTTCACTATGAATTTTTGTGATCTGTTCTCTAAGAGGGAACTAAACCACTTTGGTACTGTACCCTCTAAGCCCATGCTTTCTTTCAGGCGTTGTATTATGTTGGCATGATTTACAGTGTTGAATGCCGATGAGAGGTCGAGCAGGATTAGGAAACAGGTTTTGTTGCAGTCAAGGACAAGTAGAGCATCGTCCACAATGTGCAGGATAGCTGTTTCAGTACTGTGGTTTGGTCTAAACCCTGACTGGTAGTCATTCAGCAGTTTGAATTCAGAAGATGTGTTTGCTCAGTTGTTGTTGTACACATTTTTCCAAGACTTTGGCTAGCATGGGAATGTTTGTTACTGGCCTACAGTTTGCAAGGTCTGAGGAGTTCTTTGTCAGTTTTTTAAAGATTGGAATGACTTGCCCTGTTTTTAGGCAGTCAGGTAGTGAGCCTTATGATAGCGAAGCATTAATAATCTTTGACCATGAGGGAATGAGCAGATGGTTTATTGTAGACCAACATTTTGCAGGTAGAGGATCGTTAAAGTGATTGTTTGGTTTTATGGTCGAAATAATTTTTGCAATATCTATGTCAACATAAGGCTTGAATTCTGACCATAAAGCATTATTTTTAGGCATTTCCAGAGTTGGTTGATATTGAGGCTTAGATGGGGTGCTCTTTTTGATCGAAGGGCTCTCCGCTGCCTTTTTGAGCTCCACTTCCTTGGATTTGGCTGTAAAGAAGGAGGAGAATTCTTTGCTGCTCACTCATGTTCGATTTTGTAGCTATTGGTGTGGATTTGGCCATTTTTTTGGATTGATCTTTTAGCAGTTCGAAGAGTTTCCTCGGTCTGTTTTTTGCATTATCTAGCTCTTTCCTAAAGAAGTCTTTTTTGAATTTAGAATACTTTTATTGTAGGCATTTCTGGCCTGTCTTACTTGGATTAAATGGGGTGAGGAAGGGTGTTGTCTCCATTTCCGCTCTGTGAGTCTGAGTGATCATCTTTCTTCATTGTGGGATCCGTTAAACCAAGCGTTTTTTGAGTTTTAAAGGGGCTATGTCCTCAATTATGCTCGTCATCATATTGTAGTATTCCGTGAGGTCACGGACGCCTACCAGGTTATTAGGAGGTTGTAGTTCTTTCTCACAGCGTGCTGCAAGATTTTCCATATTGAGCCCTCTGGTCTCACAAACCCATTTTCTGGGTTTTATTGATTGCGAGTCGGTTTTCGTTGTTTGTGGGGTATTTGGAAGGTAATGATGTGATGTGATGATCAGACCAGTCACAAGGGGTGATCTTGATTGTATCACCAGCTTTTTCTTTAGAGATGATCCAGTCTAATGTAGAGTCTTTTGAATGGATTGGTAGATGGCATTCTGGAACCAGCGATTGATCTTCAAAGAAGGCTTTGAGCAGATTGATCTAATTGTCATTAGGATCCTCCCAGTGAATATTGAAGTCTCCTAGGAAAATATCATTGGAATGTGGAAAAGAGTTTGCTGCCATGATTTCCATCAGCTGGTCTATAAGCATGGAGTTTTTGCCTGGGGGGTGGTAAAACGCGTGAAGTTTGCAAATGTGGGGGCATATTAGCAAGCAAATGTGATAATTATCGCAAAATGCCCTTAGCGCTTTTTTTTTATCGTCTTCTATTGCTGGAGTACATCGCTCTGTTGGCGGCGTATTATCAACATGCTGCTAACAGGCGATCTACAATCCAGCGATAGGGGTGATAGCGGGAGAAATCCGGCGGAAAACAAAATATCGATAAGAAAAAGCTTGCTAATATGCAAGTGTGTTCTTATCCCAACAATCCACCTCCCATTGAAAGTATGCCTAAGTAAACTTTTTTCCAAGCGTAAAGTAATTGCGATAAGCACGGTTATCGCTCGTTTTTTTATCGCTTCGCTGGTCCTGGGCCGCATTGTTAAAAGGGTGATGTTGTGTTAGCGACTGTTTTCATTATGTTTAGGTGAGGAACGCCTACCTTGCATGTCATTTACGATATCTATCACTGACATGCAAGGCATAATGGAAAACGGCTGCTAACGCTCGGAAGCAAGCGCTAAAGCAGTTTAGCGCTTGCTTGATGATAGTGCGATACAATTATCTCCACTTTTCGTCCGAAAACGGACGCTAAAGAGGCGATAATTCTATTGCAGGGGCCTTGATGATATGCCCCGTGGTTGTCTAAGGATCTTAAGGACAAACTGAGGTATTCACATGACTCTAGGGGGTCTTAGTGTACTTTCGTAATGGCAATGTCAGATCTATGTATACAAGCGATGCCCTTTTGTTTAGCCTGTCTAGTCTCACAATGCTGTAGTTCGGGGGGACTAGTAGATCAAGGCATGGGGAGGATGAATCAGATAGCCATGATTCTGTTCGGATAGTTACGTCATTTTCCTGGTTTAAGATGAGGTCGGCTATGTCTGCGGCATGTTTCTTTGCTGACCAAGAGGTGAGTAGTAGACACAGAATAGGTTTCTGTGGTTTTATCCTTATAAAGTCTTGCTTTTCGGGAATTAAAATCACTTTTTTTCTGTGGCTAGTCTTTGCAGTTCTGCTTGCGTTAATTGGGGCTGACTGAATGATATGTTCATCTACCTTAGTGGGAGAATTGGGGGATGATTCATATGATAGCAAAAGGGTTTGTATCTCATTGTCTGTCAGATATCTGAGTTGATTGCGAGGGCGGTATAGTCTGTTTGTCTCTGACATTGGGATAGTATTTCGTTTATTATGGTTTCGTGAGCTGAATTCTGAAGGAGCTCCAATTTTTCTGATAGGAGTAGCAAGTTCTTCATATCTCTGATAGCGAATTGCATGGCCTTGTAAGTCTTGCTCGATTGAGAGCTGAGATTTTCAAACTCCATACCGGGATGAAGAGAGACGGGAGGTTGTATGGGTGGCCCTGTTGGTATGCTAGGAGAAGCTGCCTCTGGGATATTGAGGCTACTGTTAGGCTTTTCTGTACATATTTTCTTATATCTTACCGCTATCACTTGGTTCTTAATACCGGCCATATGAGTACATCTCCAATTTTCCTGGTCAATGCCTGTTGACTCCATCCTAACAACTTTTTCTATTAAAGGGTCTGGTTCGGTGTTGGGGCTTGATTCAGAGCTATGGGTTATGTGGTTAGTGGGAGGTAATACTAATTTAGTTTGATGTGGGCTGTTACTCTTAGCTTCAGAGAGTCTGGATTCCTGTTTCGACTGCTGGGGCTCTTTAGCGGTGATAGATTCTACCTTAGCAGATTGATTCATGTGTGGGGAGATGCCTTGCGAGTAGTTATGTGGCAGGTTTCTTGAAGGAGGGCTGTTGAGAACGTGTTCTTTCAAGGTTAAGAAATATTCACTGAATAGTTCTAGATCTTTGTTGGCGGCTGGTGTGAAGATCGTTGCGTTTTTGTAGCATGATATATTCAGTGTAGCTCTGAGTTTTCGAGAGGGTGTTATTAGCATCTTAGTGCCGTAAGGACTTTTTCTCATTTCCTGTACCTTAAGCACTTTATTTAGGGTGTTCCACCATTTTGCCATTTTAGTAGTGAAAAAAATTAGGTTGTTAATAATGGCGCCTTTTTTATGTTGAAGGACGGGTCTGAGATTAAGGTTTCTGGGTTTTTTCTAAGTAGGTTGTGTTTGAAGGATTTGGTAGCATTTTTAGAGAGATTATAGGAATTCCTTCCTTCAGATTTCAGATAGGTCCCTGTCATGTTTGTGAGTAATGAATTTGGTCCTTATTATTACTGTATCCTCACTTGCTATGTCTATCTTGTAGCAGGAGGAAGAATATAAATATACCTCAAATTATGGGTTTCCTAGGCTGTTGAATGATCTGTGATGGGGGATATACAATGTCAACTGATACAACTCACTGAATGAGAGCTACTCCAACATGTCTGCCTTAATGCTAAGTGCTTACATTGCAGTCCTGTTTCTATGTTTATTACTTGTCTTGGTTCCCTGCAGAGCAGTCCTGTTTCAATGTTCATCCATTTTCCTGGCTTCCTGAGGGTGAATGCTCTCTTTCTGTAATTGGTCTTAATGAGGTGTGTAATTGGTCTTATTGAGGTGAAGGATTGAAGTATACTGGCCAATCCAAGATGGCTGCCGTACGTGGAGGATAGAGCACACCTGTTTCTATTTCCATGCAGCATGCAGTGAATAGTTGGGGCTGAAATTGGTCCCTTGTTTGTGTGGGTTTCCCCTAGTGCACGGCCTTCTGTCCACCGTGACATCCATTGCAGCTGGGCCGCAAGGAAATATGCCTTGAAGGAGGGGGCACCCAGTCCCCCTTGATCCACTGGTAACTGTAACTTGGCAAGAGCTATCCGCCTACGTCCTGCCCCCCAGATAAGAGTACAGAGGAGGGTATCTAACTCCTGAAAAAAGGAACAGGGGGGGGGACCACTGGGAGGTTGGTGAAGTAGTATAGCAATCGTGGGACCAATATCAATTGGAGCCAGTGGAAGATCCTTCCAATAATTCACAGAGGATCGGATACCAGCCAGTGCCCTACAATGGTTTCCCTCATATATGTCTTGCGGCGTGTGGTACAAGCGCACTCCCAAGTATCGTACTGCTTGAGCGCTCATGATATGTCTATTCCTCCCATTTTACTTGCTAGTGGCGGGAGGTTGTCTGGCAACGGATATATTGTGGACTTAGCCCAGTTGACCTTTAGGTACGCTACAGATTCGAAGTCTAGTAGAGTATTGAGTACCGGGGTGAGGTCCGATGTAATGTTGCGGACGTAAATGAGCAAGTCATCCCCGTATAATGAAACAGCGTGGACCGTACTTGCAATTGGAATTCCTCACTGCTCACCCTCCCTGCGAAGACGGATCGCAAGTGGCTCCATTGCTAATGCAAATAGCAACGGAGAGAGCGGGCGGCCCTGCCTTGTGCCTTTCAGCATCGGGAATGAAGGTGACATGTGGTGTCTAAACTTCACCCTGGAGTTCGGTCTGGTGTATATGAACTTGGTGTAGGCGAGTAGGCGGGGTCTCATTCCCATCCGCTGTATGACCTGAAGGAGGTAGGGCCAAAACAAAGTATCAAAGGCCTTTTCAAGATCCACGATCTGGCATGCCGCAGGGGGGAGATGATTCCAAACCTGATCCTGGACATGAAACAGGCGCCGAATGTTGAAGGAGGTATTTCTCCTCGGTACAAAACCACATTGGTCTGGGTGTATCAGTGTTGGGAGGATTGTGGAATATCTGTCAGCTAATATTTTCTCATAGATTTTATAATCCGCTGGTAGCAGGGCTTTGGGTCGATATCATCGTACGTGATAGAGGTCCCTGTCCGGTTTGAGAAAGGAGACTATTACTGATTCACACATGGATTGTGGTAGCTCGCCCTCATCTAATGCCGCCTGCTATAGTTTCACCAACTGAGGAACTAATTGTGCTGAGAAGGTACAAAAAACTCTAGTGAAGGCCATCCTGACCTGGTGACTTGCATGTACCCAGGGCCTGTAATGCCTGTGTGACTTCTGCTGCGGTTATACGCTCATCCAGGGTGCGACGAACACTCTGCACTATGTGAGGTAAAGGGTGCATGCTCAGGAATCTGTTTCGTGTTTCTAGGGCTACTGGGTCAGGGGCGGCATATAGTTGTGTGTAATGTTGCTGAAACACTTCCAAAATGGAGGCTTGCGAGTGTACTCGGGCTCCTGCCGCATTACGTATCGCAGTAATCAGTGGCATGGTAGTCTCTTCTTTCACGAGCCATGCTAGCAGCGCGCCTACTCTGTTACCTTCTTTGTGTACCTTAGCCGCATGCGCTCTGAAGTTATACCTGCGAAGATCTGCGAGCACCTCTGCGTATGCGGCTTTAGCTTCTGCTACTTGGGCCGGCGTAGCATCATCTGTATCTGCTGCTCGCGTCAGTGTGGCTAATGCAAGTTCTTTTTCAGTTACGCTTCTCTCTAAGGTTTTACGTACTCCTCAGATGTGTTGGCTGCATGTGCCCCTAATTACCACTTTAAATGCATGCCATTCCACTGCGCGGGTTGTCACTGTGTGTGCATTTTCGCAAAAGTAATTTTGTGTATGTGTTGCTTGAGTTTGCCGGAACACTGAGTCTTCTAGGCACTCCTTAGGCAAGCGCCAAGTGGGGACTGGTGGCCTGGGTGGCGGCCAAGCTAAATTGATCATGTGGGCATCATGATCTGACAGGACCCGACCTAGATACTCAGACTCTTGTATCTTAGGCAGTATGGGAAGAGAGCACAAGAAACAGTCCAGGCAGACCCTAAGACCATGCGGTATTGAGTGGAATGAATAGAGTCGCATATCAGGATATTCGGAGCGCCATGCATCTGTTAGCGCCCAGTGAGTTATCCATGGTGCAAAGCATTTTCCTTGTGCTATTCCTGGGTAGTCCGGGTGTGGTGGGTAAGATCTATCTAGGAGGGTGTTTTGCATACAGTTATAATCCCCACCCAGTATCCATGGTGCCTGGATGTGTTAGCTTAATGGGTGAGAGTGAGTCCCAGGAGTTGCCCTGGTATGTGTTCGGCACATAGATACTTCCCAGTACTATTGGTTGACCATCCAGAATACCCCTATAGTAGAGCATAGTGGCCCTCTGTCTCTGTTGTTCTAGACAATTCCTGAAATGGAACCCCTGGCCGCAGCCAAATAAGTGTCCCTGCGCACTGGCGGAATAGGTGAGTTTCTTGCAGCAGTGTGATTTGCGTGTTCTGCCGTTTTATGTATGCATATACTTCGTATCGCTTACGTGCCATGTGCATACCTCGCACATTCATTGTGAGGATGGTGATGTTGCCCTTATGTGACATGGGGTATTTGGGGGGGGGGGTCTGGAGAGAGGTGTAATGACATGGTGCGTAGTTTGCGTCGTGGTCCACATCCCTCTCTATACCTGATCCTGCAGTCCTGGTTTAGCTGTGGTGCTTCATCTGTGAGCGTATGAGTATACATTGTCGTGATCTATGACATCATAGGGAAGAACAACGGGGGTGGGATACAATCCCAATACTGGGGACCTAATGATACTGGTGATACGTCCAGACTTAGTCTAGTGTCAGAAGAGAACTCTAATGTATTGTGGGGGTGGCGGCGCGTTTCTGCGTGGCGGCTCTACATAGTGGCACTTGTAGGACCATCTCGCGCCAAGAAGCCTGTTGAAAAAACTACAGCTGGTTGAGCGACTCTGTCGCATACCTCGAATAGTATTACAGTTCGACTTATAGAATTACACTGTTCACATGATCTGCTGTCACCTAGTTATATCAATGTATCGGCAGTCTGTGGTGTGACCAGTGGCGGGGTCTCGGAGTCCACCCGCAACACCGTCCCCTTACTTTCCTCCTCCTCCCCCGACAAGAAGATGTGTGGATCTCTGTCTGTGTCCGTTGCAGGTGAGGAAGGTCGTAGCTCCGCTACGGCCTGCAGGGCTTTCGGACGTTCATTTATAATTTGCTCCAGGTCTGGTGATCCCATGGATTGGGTATGGAGGTCAGGGTTATGTCGCCTGCTTTGTCGCTTTGGGCGGCATCTGCTGCTACGCTGTGTCTTTGGACGCCTGACATATTTGACGTTCGCGCTGCGGTGCTTTTGGCAATGTTGATCCGCCCAGTTGTGGGCTTCCTCTGCGTCTGTGAAAAAGACGGTAATTCCTCCATGTATAATTTTGAGACGGGCTGGAAACAATAAGGAGTATTGAATTCCGTCTTGCTGAAGTCAATGCTTTACTTCAAGGAACGAGGATCGTTGTCGTTGCACCACTCGGGAGTAGTTCGGGAAGAGCATTATTTGTTTGTTGTCAACCTGAATAGGGCCATGCTGTCTGGCTGCCCTGAGCACAGCGTCTCAATCTCTATAGTGTAGGAATTTTGCAAGCATCGGACGAGGTGGGGCACCTGGTGGAGGTTTGTGGGCTGGCACTCTGTAAGCCCTTTCTATGGAGAAGAATGCTGTATGTCTGTGGCCAGCATGAATGACTTAGTCCATGTCTCCATGTAAGCGGCAGGATCGGTGCCTTCAACACCATCCGGAGTCCTAGGACACGGATATTACAACGCCTCAAGCGACCTTTGAGGTTATCTATGCTTTCCTCCATAGTTGTCATCCGGCCCAGCAGTGTCCGCAAGGTCTCTTGGTGTGTCTTGATTGAGGGTTGCATAGTAGCAATTACTTTTTCTCCGTCTGACGCCCTGTCTGCAAGCTTGTGATGGTCATCCCTGAGCAGGCTAGGATTTGTAGTTACAGTGCCAAACCGCTCCTCCATTGATACTGTAGAGTGTTCGATGGCTTCCAATACTTTAGCCATCTTTTCGTAGAGGGTCAGCTCTGGAGGGACTGTCGCATCCTTTTGTGGTAGTTTAGCACCTGTGGAATTGTCTTGCATTGTTAGTGACGCCACCGAGCTTACATTGGCGCATTGTTTACCCATGTTGTTGGGTTAGGTTACACTTGGTCGCTGAAAAGGACCGTGCCTCGTCTCAGGGCTGGAGGACCACTGCATGATGAGGCCCTAGTCTGGACTCCGCGGACGGGCGTTTTATTTGGATGGAGGCGTATTTATCCGTTCAATGAGCATCTCTCTGTGGTCAACCCCAGCCAAGAGAGCTTGCGGGTACAGGGGGCGCGCAGCACCCGACTGCCCACTGCTCCTCAGCTCATAATGTTTCACTCGTGTATGTGTGGCATTTCCAGTCTCCAGTGTTTTTTATTCTTCATAGGCTTTGCGTGGGATCTGAGAAGGGAGTTTGAGAAGTATTTGGGGTCCTTGGCTCTGATCAAGTGGATGCTGAGAGTCCTTTTCCGTGTCCCATCAATGACTTTTGTGCCCTGTGTGTCGCCGCCACGCGTCTGGATGATTGTGTGAACACCCCATAGTCAGGTGTAGATTCTTACTACTCGGTATGCCCCGCTCCTTATCGTGTCTGTTGTGGGGGATACGTCGGGGTGTCAGGTGAGCGCTAGTGCAGGCTCTGACTGCTGGCTAGATTTCCTTTATCGTTATGCACCGTTGGGACTGCTGCGGGGCCACTTCGCAATCCGGGCGCAGCAGCAGAGGCCTACCTAAGGGCTTCCAGGGATGAGCGCCATCTTCGGGGTTGACATTGTAATATGGCGGCCGCCATATTTGCCGCAGGTCTGC
The DNA here is from genome assembly GCF_964204655.1 of Triturus cristatus. Lineage (NCBI taxonomy): Eukaryota > Metazoa > Chordata > Amphibia > Caudata > Salamandridae > Triturus > Triturus cristatus. Next base: position 68,813,718 of record NC_140593.1, on the reverse strand, counting down.
CTTTTCTCAGTGTGTGTGTCAGCCTTCACTTAGTGTGCTCTTGGAATGTGTTGCTGCTGTCCAGCATGTCAATGCCGCGAGCATCTCACATCCAGGTGCATTAGTCCGCACTCTGGGGTGGCTCACACGGTCCCCTGTGTCGTTACTGGTCAAGTGGGAAGGAGGGACCTGAGCGTCAGGTGTCTGTTTACGTGCCTTCACCCACTGTGTTCTTGTTCTTCTTCACCTACAATTACCGCGACTGCGGCCAGGGCAACCTCGTTACTCTCGCTGGGCGCCGTTTCAGGGGTCCATCTGGTGGCTTCCATAACTGATTACCGTCCTCAGGGTGTAGCAGCCGACATCTTGGCTCTGGACCGCTCAGCTTGATGTTCCCTTATGCGTCTTCGCCGGTTGTGCCCTGTTCTGCTCCGTCTCCAATCCCTGTGACTACATCCACGGCGAGCTCGCCGCTCCCGCTGGGTGCTGGTTCAGGGGCACATCTGGTGGCTTACATGTGCGATCGCCGTCCTCAGGATATGGCGGCCGCCATCTTGACTCCAGGGCCGCTCAGGTCGGTGGTCTCGTTTGCCGCGTTCTACCGCCTCAGCTCGGCATGTCCGCCACCGTAGCCTGCTTGGCCACGCCCCCTTGCCTCAGAACTCATATTAAGTCATATTAAGTTATCATTTATGGTTTAAATCCTTTTATTGATTTTGAAAAGACAAGCATTACAGTAGCTGCCACCTACATCCACCGGCCGTGTGGAACATTCGTATGACCAGAAAAGGAACAAAGTAGAAGAGAAAAGAGAAGGTAAAGGGGTCCATCCTCTAAATGTGTGTATGGTGCAACAGGCATTAAGGTATCATTTAAATGTCCCAGAGACACTGTATTTCAGTTCCCGCTCTTTCTGTAAGAAGTCCCGGGTGTCGGTGAAGCGGGCAAACTGCACACACGATTCTTTGCTCAAATAAATGCGTTTCTTCCCTCTGTAAGCCCTGTTCATTTAAATCAATAAATCCCTGAGGGCAGAGGAGAGGAGAGGTGGAAAGGGCCATTTGCACAGGTTGTCGGCAGTTAAGACACAATTATGTGAACACATTGTCAGCTGTTTAACCTAATGACAGGCACAAGAAGCTCCCGCTTCTCTGTGGAGTTGCATAAGCCACTTAATTAGATTAATTGAGAAGATAATGCAATATACAGAGCGCGACTTGCAATAAAAAGTAGCAGACTGCCGGGCGAGGCTTGGCTCGCAGCTAGATTGCCACCAGAGACCACTCTGCTCCCTCTAATGGGCTTTCTTCTGCTGCTTCTCTGCTGGGGAGCCATCCGTCATCTTGTTTTGTTTTGTGTGGCTGGTGTATTATTTTTAATTTTGGGGTGAATTATGCATAAGCTGGCGTGGTACAAAGCCTGCCCCATCTGCCAAATGACAGAAAACGAATGAGCCTCAGTCTCTGAGAAGAGAAGAGAGGAGGGTCTGGAGCAGAGGCCAAGGAAGGGATGGGGGTGGGAGCCTCTCTGCGGGGTGGATATATTATAGGGTCACTGGTACTCCCTAGATGCCAGTGACCCTATAATGGTGTGGATATGTTATGGGGCCATTGGTACTCCTGAGGACCAGTGACCCTTTAATGGTGTGAATATATTATAGGGTCACTGGTACCCCTGAGGACCAGTGGGCCTTTAATTGTGTGGATATATTTATAGGGTCACTGGGACCACCTGGGTACCAGTGAACCTAGTGGCCCTATAACGGTGTGGCTATATAATAGAGTCACTGGTAGACTCTAGGTACCAGTGACCCTTTAACGATGTGGAAATATTATAGGGTCATTGGTACCCCCGAGTGCCAGTGGCCCTTTAACGGTGTGGATATATTATTGAGTCACAGTACCCTCTAGGTACCTGTGACCCTTGTCGCCCTATAATGGTGTGTGTATATAGTATAGGGTCATTGGTATCCCTGATTACCAGTGACCCTTTAATGGTGTGGATATATTATAGGGTCATTGGTATGCCCTAGGTACCAGTGACCCTTTAACGGTGCGGATATATTATAGGGTCATTGGTATGTCCTAGATACCAGTGACCCTATAATGGTGTGGATATATTATAGGGTCATTGGTGTGCCCTAGGAACCAGTGACTCTTTAACGGTGTGGATATATTATAAGGTCATTGTTACCCCTGAGTACCAGAGACCCATTTAACGGTGTTGTTATATTATATGGTCACTAGTATGCCCCAGGCACCGGTAACCCCATAATGGTGTGAATATATTATAGGGTCACTGGTGCCCCCTAGGTACTAGTGACCCTATAATTTTGTTAATATTTTATAGGGTCACTGCCAGGTACCCCTTAGGTACAGGTGACCCTATCATGGTGTGGATATATTATAGTTACTGATACTCCTCGGCACCAGTGACCCTATAATGGTGTAGATATATTATAGGGTCACTGTACCCCCTAGGCAGCAGTGAGCCTATAAGGTATGGATATATTATAGGGTCACTGATATGCCATAGGTACCAGTAACACTATAATGGTGTGAATATATTAAGAGGTTACTGGTATCCCCTATGTACCAGTAATGGTGTTAATATATTATCACTTGTCTACACCTTGGGTACAAGTGACCCTATCATGGTGTGGATATATTAAGAGGTCACTGGTACCACTTAGGTGCTAGTAACCCTATAATGGTGTGGATATATGATGGAGTCACTGGTACCCCCTAGGTACCAGTGCCCCTCTATTATTACCACACCACATGGACTTAGTGACCGTTGTACCTCCTGTAGCAGGGGGTTGGTGACTCAGCAGCAAACACGAGCTCCACCCAGTGTCGTGGAGAAAGAAACAGAAGGAAGAATCCACCAGTGGGGTTTACGCAAGAGCCCCCTTTGGGTTGGATGCACGAGGAGGGTGAGCCTTATTCCCAAAGATAATGCGCCGACATGGAGATGGTCCAGCCTGTGGGCAAAGGAAGTAGCAGATACTGAAATGGAAGATCCCACCTGGCACAGTACACGCCTGTGGAACAAACCAACATAACAAGGTTTATAAGACAAGCATAGTGGAGAAAGCATGCATGGACACACGGGATTACTTGTCTGCACCTGCAGGGAAACAGCAGGGCGGTAAACTACAGACAAGCCCACCATGGGGCACCAGGTGGTCGGTTTCCTCTTCCGGAGTGTGTTGAGGATCACGGTTGTGCCCCTTGTAGAAAAGCCATGTCTGCGAGCAACGAGGCGGCCTCAAGGTAGGTTGTAGAGCTTGGGTTTGCCACAGCAGCTAAGACCATGGAAGGCTGTGAGGACTGAGAGGAGCAGTGACTCCCCAGTCCAGCAAAGATGGCGCAGGCAGGGTGAATCTCGGGCAGAGATGCTAAATGTGGGAGGCAAGCCCTAAAGAAGGAACGAGCAAAAATGCCCCCCACATTTGAAATGTGAAAACCCTGAAGCCCACTAGGATAGGCCAAGTCTATCCCTAGATCTATCAAAACAAAATCCATTACTGTTTAGCCCGCAGTGGGGTCCTATGAAGTATTGCAATGGGCATTGTGTACAGGATAAATATAAACATTTTGAAGCACTCTGCCTCCGACAGAGTTTGGGGGCTCACATCCAAGGACTTTTTGAGAAACCTAACTGGAGTAGTGTGATGCAGAGATGGATCCCCAAACTTTCTGAGAGATATTTGTCCCTTCTGCCTTCTCTGGTTGTTGATGTTGGACACCTCACTTCAGCCAGACCCTTACAAGATCCGTGCCCTCCATTGACCTACGCTAAGTCGGGTCACCCTCCACGTCCAGAAATAAACTGTCGGACCCTGATCTGGGTCTATGTGGCGAGCAGGAGCCACAAGGCCACAGCCGGGGAGGCTCGGGGGCGTTGCTTTGCAAACTGGGTCACGTACAGCCCCTTCACTTGGCTCTCAGATGTATCGCTGGCGAACATTCGCAGGCCTATCGGAGGTTAGTGTGAGCATACAACGGGCTCGGAACTCAACAGACACCCAACCGCGCAGAATGTTATTGTACAGCCCAGAACTTCTCTTACGTACAAGACCAGTACATTATTATACAGCACAACTCTGAACTACACTTGCTACAAAAGTATCAGATACTCAGTCTCTGGACTATTCCCTCTCCTGACCCTTTGCACCCTCTTTGGTCTAAGGTACCACAGTGTAGATTTTAGCACAGGGTGGCGCTCACCCCTTTGGTCTGGTAGGTACTAGCAAGCGATGAGTCTCTCCTCTCGTGTTTCACATACACTTTGGGTCCACAGTAGACCTCACTCCATCCTCCCGCTCCTCAATCCTGCTCCTCCCAGGACTGGTGAAGTCATGTAGGCCACAGACGCATCCTGCAGCTGCTCCACTCTTATTGAGCAGATGCGGATCGAGCGGCAGTGTCTAGCGGCAGTGCTTGCGCTAGCGCCCGGGACACCTCCTTGGAGGTAGCTGTGCGCTCTATAAATGCTAAGAATTGAATGCAGTTGTCTCCAGTCGATGGCCCTATTCCAGGCCCTTTATTCCAGTGGCGGATGGGCCTACTGGTTGGGCAGGGCTTCCTTCCTCCTTCACTTGGTGAGTCATCAGTTCAGTGGCTTGGTCCTCCCTGGTCGAGGCAGCAGTGGGGTCCATTTCTGGTCCCTGGTCTGATGAAAGCAGCTGAGTTGCTTCAAGCCGCTATAGTGCAGCAGCTGCCTTTGGGTCTATTGGACATGCTTTTGATCAGTGCCTCAGCAGCTGCACAGTCACTCGGTGACTGAATGCAGTGGCGTGGTCTGCATGGGCACACATTTTGTTTGGTGCCACAGTCGTTGCCACGATAAATGTCACCCTCGGAGCCTGTGCCATATGACCGCAACTGTAAAGTCAATTAAGGCACACTTGCAGAGTTCTGCAATTTAGCAATAGTGTCTTCTTCAGTGGTGCAGACTGGTCGGGCACATTTTGGAGCAAATGTCACAGCAGTAACAGCAAGATTGATTCAGGCACACCTGGTGAGTGCTGTGCCATGATTCAGCAACAGTCTCCTCTTCAGGGGTGCAGACTTCTCAGGCACATTTTGGGGGAAGTGCCATGGCTGAGAAAGTAAGGTTTGTGGGGCAATCTGCTCAGGCAGTTCAGCAAATCGTCCGATGTGGCAATAGTGAGCAGCGCAGAGTGCGGAGCATGCCAATCAGGCTTACATAAGCTTCTGTCAGATAGACCCACAGCACCTGGGTCTGCTCCGTCTGCCCACGCCTGTAATCTGATCCTTCTGCAGGCTTGGATCGCTCGTTCTATCTTCTTTCAGGCAGGATCCTCCAGGTCTTCCAGAATAAGCATCAGCTCTTCCTTCGGGTCAGACTCTAGGCTCCCCTTTCCTCTGGGGAGCTGGCTATCAGACACGCACCACCCTGGTGCGTGTCTGATATGGAACAACAAGTGGGTCAACCCTTCTCACTCTTATGCAGGTACAGCAGACAGGGGATGTGTATTCTCTATTTGCACTCCCAGATGCAGTTCCGGTCCATTTTTAGGTCTCGCCTGAGCCAGCGCGCATGCGTTGCACTGCGAGGCTTCAGTAAGGGCTTTAAAACTTTGAACACACGCTCGTGCATGTGCTTTTTTTTAATCTCCCCATATTGGCCTTTGCATGCGTCTTTCTAAGAAAGACAGCATGCAATTGGCCCAAGGCAGGTGCATGTCCCGCCTTCTCTGTGCCATGGCCTAGAGTCCACGGGAGCGAGCGCGACCACCATCTGTTTACAATTTTTGCGACCGGTCGCGTTAATTGGAAACAGATGGTGGTCGCGCTGGCCCGGGGCAAACTAAAGTTGACTATTTCCTTGAAAACCTGCTTTGCAGCAGTGGGTGGCAGCAAAGCGCCATGCTATGGTTTATAACTAACTGTTTAACCCCTCCAAAGCTCAGTCGTGGTGCGTTTGTTCTCTTTCAAAAGCAATCAATCCCACGAAAGTCTCGCTGAAGTATGGATTTGCTTTCTCTGATGGAACACAGGCGATGGCATTTATACCAAACTGACAGTCCATGAGACGGTGGATGGGGAGATAAATCGTTAACAGCGTACACGCGCAGCAGAGAAAACGCCACTGTTTACGTTTTTAGTTAGAAGTTAAACAGGCTTCAACAGCGGACCTAAGAGACGCTGGGTTCAAATAAACCAAGCTGCCCATGGCTTCGGGGAATGTTGTTCCATGCAAAGATATTGCAAGTGGGTTTAATAGTGAACAACCTGATATGCAACAGTGTAACACATGGTCTCTTTAATGGTAAGTGCATGAGGCGTGCGCCAGCAGTTATACAGTCCTGTCATCCCACTGCGTACAGTCAGTGAGTGCACACTGTCCACAAAAAAAGTACTACCGTCTACAGCATGATGATCAGCATGGCGCGTGAGAGGCCTAGGTGACTGTGCCGCGCTCACGCCGGGATCGACGGACCGAACTCGCTCAGTGGAGGCGGAAGCATAAATATGCTGTGAGTCTTTGTTTTTAAAATGACATAAACGGATTAGGTTTGCTTCTGAGTACACGCTGTTCTCTGTAAGTGTAGTACAGCAGTCACGGCTGAGCCTGCCAGTACCTGCAGCCTCCTGGCCAGCCTTGGAAGAGTCTGTATCCTGCCTCCAATGGAACGGCACCACCACCGCAGTCCGAACTGACTCTAGTCTGCAGCCTAGGGCCGGACTGGCCATAACGGGCACCGGGCAATGCCCCGGTGGACCGCACGGGTGGGGGCCGGTTTTGGGCCCCTGGGGGCCCATTTTTGTTACAGGGCCGTTTTTGCAGCATAGCTGTAAAATCGGCCCTGCAACAAAATCGGCCGAAAACGGGCCCTGGCAAAGAGCTCGGCCGCACCCCCAACACCCCTGGGGGGGCAGCGGAGCACTTTGCCAGGGCCGGTTTTAGTTCCCAGTCCGGCCCTGCTGCAGCCCCCGCCCAAGAATTTCAAGTTACCAGTCTGTCTGGCAGCCCGAGGTGTGTAACTGAGTGTTTTCTTTTGTCGGGGCCTCTCTGACCTTGGTTCCCTGTTGTGAGAAGTTGGCCTGATGTATGATGTCACTAGTTCTAGTGTACACCTTATATCAGTCCAAACAATCCTTATGGTGATTGGTTGTAAAGTCAACCTTATAGACCAGCTATCCTAGTGGTAGCATGGACAAGAGCAGTCTTAGGCTAAACTCTGAATGGCATGTGAAGCCAGCTGTGATACCATATATAATCCCTTGAATACCAAATGAAAGGACACCACAACAGATATATATATAAAATAAAGTGTATTTATTCTAGTCAAACCCTCAGCACTCTTTATGAGATTAGAGGTAAGTACAACACAGTCTTATTTATGCATACATTAAGTCACACAGGTAAGTAATACAGTTAGGCCCTAGGGGCCACGCAAACCATATACTAAAGAAGTGGTATAAGGACCACTGTCGCGGAAATAGGATAGGCCTAGGCCTAGGGAATCGCTGGGGCTACACTACACTAGCAACAGTTAGGAAGTGGGAGGCCCACGGGATTCAGGTGCAGAGTGGAAACACTCACGCGTAATGCGTAAAAGTGGATAGAATTACTAGCAGTTAGAAATTAACAGTTTAAGGACACTTCTGAAGCAGCTAGAGAGTCGAGACTCGGAAACTAGACCCTAGGATAGTCACTACCCTTGTGAGCACCGAAGTACCCAAGTTACCTAGCCCACGGACTGCGGGTGCATAGGTGTGAACTTGCGTCGGGTTTCGTCGTGGACTTCTATGGATGCCTGAAGGAAAGTTGCTGACAGGCAGTCAGTGAAGAGTGTCCGGTGGATCCCAAGGCTGGGATCAAGAAGAGAGGATACCTGCAAGCAGAAGGGACAGAGTCAAGGTCACTAGCCAGTGACCACGTGGAACCAGGAAGGAACCAGGCGATGTCGTGAAGATTGCAGGTGAAGGTGAAGCTTGTCGCTGCAGCCACGAGGACCAGGGAACGTCGAGGACGACCAGGACCAGGAGGCGAGCTGTCCCACAAAGGCTCTTGCTGTCGGCGGCGTCGAAGTCGAACTAGGACTCACCAAGCCTTGGCAAGCGGAACCAACGAAGAACGGAGGACTTGCTTCTGGTGCAGACCAGGAAGGTCTGGGGTGCTTCTCTTTTGCAGGGAAGCGGGAGCCAGTCTGGAGGAGCCAAACCAGCAGTGAAGATTTCTGGATGCGTCGTCACAAAGGCCACTAGCCAACGGGTAAGCAACCGGACAGGCGCGGCAGGCAGGAAAATGCAGAAGGGCCCCACGCAGGACTCGTGGAGTGTGGGGGGCTGATCTTCGGTGCAGATGGTGCTTGGGGTTGGGGCTTCTCAATCCCCGGTGCACAACTTCGAGGGTACCTCAGAAGCTGCGCTGGAAGATACTCGCCACTTTTCCCAGGTAGCCGGTCCCACGTCTCTCGTCGCCTCCACGGATCTAAGCTCGGCTGTGGATGTGGATCAGGGTCGGAGAAGTCTGGAAGTCAAGGCTCTGGTCAGGCTCTGCAGTCGGTCCCTCGTAGAACTTCAGCAAAGCAGAGGGTAAGTCTCTTGATGGTGCCTGTTTGCACAGGGTAGCCACTCCTTGGCCACAAGGGAGATTTTTCAGTCTTCTTCTTTCGTCGAATGTCGAAGGTCCAGAGTTTCTGTTCAAGTTGCAGGTTCAGGATAATCTAATCTCCTGAGGCCCAGCAACCACTCTTATCGAAATCTGGGGGGCTGGGTTACCTGCTAGGTCACGCCTTATGGATGGGACCTGGGAGGGGGGTGGTTACACCCCCTTCCCTTTGTCCAGTTTCGCGCCAGGACTGGGGCTGGAGTGCCCCAGCACCGGTTTGAACTGGACTATGCACGGGACACCTTGTGTGCCCCAGGCATGTCTCATTCTTTTCATCCCTCCCTGCCCCAATACACTAAGGCCTGTCTGGGGTGGTGCTCACACCTCCCAAGGCAGGAAACCTATTGTCCAAGCCTCCCTTGCCGGGATCACTCCCAGCAGCAGGAGGTCAGACTCGTGTCTGTGGCAGCAGCATCCATTTTGTGATGCTGGGGCTCTGGTTAACTTTCACCGGGTAAGTAGGTTACAACATGTCTTCTCCCTCTAGAAGGGAGGGATAATATCCTCATCCCCAGAAATGGGATGGGGGTATTAGTCCAAAGTGTTAGACACCTTACACGACATGTTTTGATACAGCCAAACCATAGTTACCATAACCGTTTAAGATTATAAGGCACTTTAAGAGTATATGGTAGGCTATATCATAGAACAGCTATAAGGACATGGTTCCGAAAGCTGCAGACAGGCTCAGCTCATGCTAGAGCACCATCTCACATGTTACCAAGCACTCTGCCTCCAGGATTGTTAAGGCCTGCCATAGGAGTGGCTGATAGGTACACATGTGTCTATATGTAAGTTAGTGAAGTGACCTGGTTCCATAGGTTGATGTGACACAGCAGATGTAGCCAGGATATGTCTTAAGTGTATTTATTAAGATAGTTAAGTCCATAGTATAGCCCCACCAGGAGCAGCCTGCTAGCTGCTCAGCCCATCCTCTCAACTGTCTCACACCACACCAACATTCCAGTCACGTCAACATTCCACATGGAACACTCACACTGGCTGAGCAGCTAGTTACAAGATACAGGAGAACAGTAATGACCTTGCATGAAGATACTACAATATCTCCCTTCTTTACCATTGAAGATACAACAAACAATACTAAAAGTTAAAAGCAACTATACACAAAATATAAACAAAAGATAAATAGTCCAAAGCCCAAGGGTAATATGAATAAACTATACCACGAAAGGGACCCAGACTATAAACGTCAAACAAGGATAAGAAAAAGGATGAAAAGATAAGAATAAACTATCACCATCCTCCTCTTATAATAAAACAGAAAAGAAAACATTAAACTCACTAACACCAACCTCCTCTTTTAATAAAACACAGAAAAGAACGGTAAAATCCCAAACAAAAATTGAGTAGACACCACACAAGATACTAAATAAAAACGCAGAGAATCAGAATAGAAAACAACTACAATTACTCTAGAAATTGAAGAAACATACCGGAAGAATGACTCCCAGAACAAATATACAATGGGTGGACCTCACCCATCACTAAAATGTAGGTGGGACTAACACCCCCCAATCTCTGAATATATGGGTCTAACACGTGACCAAGGCGGGACTCACACCCCCTTTAAGTTTAGTAAAAAGGACAAATACCCATTACTAATAACATAGGTAGGACTCTCACCCCCTAAAACCAAGTAAACGGGACAGACACCCATTACAATGACCTAGGTGGGACTAACACCCCCTAAACACAAAGAATATGGGAGTAACACCCATTAAGAATGACCTAGGTGGGACTGACACCCCCTAAACTCTAAGTATATGGGACTAACGCCCATAAACAATAACACAGGTGGGACTAACACCCCCTAAACACTAAGTATATAGGACTAACACCCATTACTAATCTAATAGGTGGAACTAACACCCCCTATACAGCAAGTGAATCACAGCATGACCAACCCACACAAAAAAATAAACAACGTGAAGCACAAAGTGACTGATACACGCTACACGACCAATGCCAGAATGAAAGTGGTACTAAATCAGAACATTAATACATAAATATGCACAAACATTCGCACTAGTAATGCAAAAATAAACTGTGACCCACCGGTGAGCGATCTCTCACCCGAGTAGTGAGATACTGTGTACACTCTCACATAATGCACCCCAACTATAACCAATAGTGTGGAAATTTCAGCTAAAAAAAATTAAAGCAAAAAAACATTTCAAAAATATGTTATCATGCGTAAAATAACTCATTCCCCTGTAAAATAAAACATTTTGCAAAAAATCTATAAACATGCACCACAAACTCATATTTCAAAAGGTCAATGGTGTGCCTGTCACCGCAAAGATGAAGGACAGGCGTTCCTAGCAAGAGGACTTGAGGCTCTCCAGACAGTATGCCAGCAAAACTTCGTGACAAAGAACTGTACCAACAAAAAGCATGGACTCACCACGGAAGTACAGGTACAGTCCAGTCTGTTCGGAATGTCCCAAGACCCTTTAAAACCTGCACACACCGTCCATACATAGAATCAGCCAATGCGCCTACTTGTAGAATATTGCAGCGATGTGGAGAGAAACGATCCTCAAACTGCGATGATGGTGCTGACTTGACAAGGGAATAACTTTATTTAAACATAACACCGTGGCTGGCAGATTACAGCAGGACAACCAGATCCCCGCCCGTAACAGGCAACTGTAACATCCAACTTCAAGATGGCGGCACGCTGAGCATGCCAGCACAGGATGGCTCATGGCGTGTGCGTGCGCCCACGGTCTTGCACAAAGAGGAATGTGTATGACGAAGACACGAAGGCCAGGTCCGTCACAGACTAAGATAGTCAGAAGTGCAAGAGGTGAGAGCGCGCGCTCACTTTTAAGTTTTTAAATGCTGCGCGACAGTTTCTACCGGCCTCAATGTCGGGAAGACAATATGCTCTAAAGAAAACATTGAACATTACTCACGCTGATGGCATCTTCTTGCAGCAAGCAGGGAGATCAGGCCATAAAAGTATCATCCGGCCGTGCAACGATACAAAAGCCAGTAGTTACAAGTAAAATGGCATAAGCGGAGTTCCCAGCGGTGGTGTGCTGACACGACGACACGCTGAATAGCAAACCTCCATCAAATCCCAGGCAAAGAAAAGTCTTGAGTTTGTACAGAGTCACCAATGAGGATCTTGTACAAATTAAGCCTTTCACCAAATAGAATTACTTCACTCCGCACTGAAGCATAAACACAGTCAGTCACTCAATACCTTGGTTCCATAGACGCGGTATACATTGGTAGTGGCAGCCTTGACATTGGTTGTGGCGTAATGTAGATTAAAACAGTCACGAGTGAGCCTTACTGTCACTAAAAACACTGCACTTCGCACTAAGGCAAAAACAAAGGCAGTCACTAAATACCTTGGTTCAAGTTGCACAAAATCATTGGTTGTGGCACAGTAAACGTTATTGTGGTACTGCAGACATTTGTTGTGGAATAATTTCTTCTCCAAGGTGTAAGCAGGATTCACAGTACCACACAGGGATCTGGGGTTAGCAGCACTCCTCACCAGAAACACTTCTTCCGGTGACAGCTCCCCAAACACTCACTTCACGATCCTCAAGTGGCCCTCAACAGTCCAACACAAAGAGATTGCAGGTACCACTGCTACACGACTGTCACAGGGGGCCAGCAGCCTTCAAAAGACACCAAACTTGGTCGCGGAGACATCCACAAAAAGGCTCTGGGACACAACACCTTGAAGTAGACACAGTGCTACACTCAGGAACAACTTGCAGCTCCACTCCTCACTCCACCTGGCACACAGAGGTTTGGGCGACCGGTGTTGTGGTCACTGGTGGGGCTCACGTTGCCAGTTTATGAGGAGTTTCTTTTCTTTAAGTCAAATTTCTTCAAGTCACACTAGATCAGTTACAGACCAGTTCAGGTTACACGCACGGTTTCTTTAGTCCAACTCGTCGCCAATTGAAGTGACCTGGTTCCATAGGTTGATGTGACACAGCAGACGTAGCCAGGATATGTCTTAAGTGTATTTATTAAGATCGTTAAGTCCATAGTATAGCCCCACCAGGAGCAGCCTGCTAGCTGCTCAGCCCATCCTCTCAACTGTCTCACACCACACCAACCTCCAACATTCCAGTCATGTCAACATTCCACATGAAACACTCACACTGGCTGAGCAGCTAGTTACAAGATACAGGAGAACAGTAATGACCTTGCATGAAGATACTACAGTTAGGTATAGGAATACTACACCTAAGCAAGGAGTGATTACACAACCTTGCCCCAGCTGAGTGATCAGCCAGTTGTGTCATAATGGAAGGCCAGGCCAGGGGTGGCATAATACATGCTGCAGCCCCTGGTAGGCCTAGGGTACACCTATGCCCTGGGTACCTAAGGTACACTGTACAGGGGCCAATAAGGTGACCCTATCCAAATGGGTTATGCACCTAAAGTACATAGTATCAATTTAGAGAGAGAACAGCAGGGCTGTGGGTCTGATTAGCAGGCCCACAGACACATCTAAGTCGAAAACCAGTAAAGCAAAAGCAAAAAGTGGGGGTGAGCATAGAAAGCAGACCCTACTCTCCTACACAACCCCCCCCCCCAAACTTAGGGACATTAAACTAACCTTGACCCGTTGAGTCTTCATGTTCTAAGTGGAAATATCTGGAGAGTCCATCTGCATTGGCATGGTCAGTCCCAGGTCTATGTTCCACTGTGAAGTCCATCCCCTGTAGGGAAATGGACCACCTAAGAAGTTTGGGATTTTCACCCTTCATCTGATTTAGCCACAAGAGGGGCTTAGGGTCTGTCTGAATCTTGAAGTGAGTGCCAAACAAGTATGGCCTCAGCTTCTTCAGGGCCCAAACCACAGCAAAGGCCTTCCTCTCAATAGCTGACCAACGTTTCTCTCTAGGGGTCATCCTTCTACTTATAAAAGCAATGGGCTGGTCTTGACCATCTATATTCAGTTGTGAAAGAACAGCTCCCACACCTAACTCAGAAGCATCTGTCTGGACAATGAACTCTTTGGAGTAGTCTGGACTTTTCAGAATAGGTGCACTGCACATGGCCTGCTTCAGGTCATCAAATGCTTTTTGACAGCTTACTGTCCACTGAACTTTCTTTGGCATTTTCTTGGAGGTCAAGTCATTAAGTGGTGTCACAATGGACCCATAGTTCTTAACAAACTTTCTGTAGTACCCAGTCAGGCCCAAGAAAGCTCTGACCTGAGTCTGGGTAATTGGAGGAGTCCAGTCCTTTATGGTCTGGATCTTGCTCTCCAGTGGTTGAACCTGACCCCCACCAACTAGGTGGCCCAGGTATACAACCTTGCTCTGCCCTATCTGGCACTTAGTGGCCTTGATAGTGAGGCCTGCCTTTTGCAGGGCCTCTAAAACATTCCTCAGGTGGACCAGGTGATCCTCCCAGGTGGAGCTAAAGACAGCAATATCATCAAGATAAGCTGCACAATAATCATCCAACCCAGTAAGGACTTGATTCACCAACCTTTGGAAAGTGGCAGGTGCATTCTTCAAACCAAAGGGCATTACCACAAATTGATAATGTCCTCCTGGGGTCGAGAAAGCAGTTTTGGCCTTTGCATTCTCAGCTAGTCTGATTTGCCAGTAGCCTGCTGTCAGGTCAAATGTGCTCAAAAACTTAGCAGCTGCCAGTCTGTCAATGAGCTCATCTGCCCTAGGTATTGGGTGGGCATCTGTCCTAGTGACAGCTTCGAGACCTCTGTAATCCACGCAAAACCTCATCTCTCTCTTACCATCTTGGGTGTGAGGTTTTGGCACAAGAACTACAGGACTAGCCCAAGGGCTCTCTGAAGGTTCAATGACTCCCAGCTCCAGCATCTTTTGTACCTCAACTTTTATGCAGTCCCTGACATGGTCAGGTTGCCTGTAGATTTTACTCTTCACAGGCAGACTGTCACCAGTGTCCACCTCATGGGTGCACCAGTTTGTCTGACTTGGGGTCAGAGAGAACATATGTCTGTAGGATTGCAGAACCTGTCTGCAGTCCTGTTGCTGATGGACAGTGAGGCTGTCAGAAAAGACCACACCATCAACTGAGCCATCATCAGGGTTCTGAGTCAACAGGTCTGGGAGAGGGTCACTCTCTTCCTCCTGCCCCTCATCTGTAGCCATGAGTAAGCCCATGTCTGCCCTGTCAACATATGCCTTCAATCTGTTGACATGAAGCACCCTGTGGGGGCTTCTGGGAGTCCCAAGGTCCACCAAGTAGGTGACTTCTCCCTTTTTCTCAACAATAGTGTGGGGTCCAGACCATTGGTCTTGGAGTGCTGCTGGGGCCACTGGCTCCAACACCCACACTTTCTGCCCTGGCTGGTAAACAGTCAGCACAGCCTTTTGGTCATGCCAAGCTTTTTGGAGTTCTTGGCTTGCCTTAAGGTTTTTAGAAGCCTTCTTCATATACAATGCCATCCTGGAGCGGAGACCAACTACATAATCCACTATATCAAGTTTGGGTTGTCTGAGAGGTCTCTCTCATCCTTCCCTTACTAAACCTAGGGGTCCTCTTACAGGATGCCCAAACAAAAGCTCAAAAGGGCTGTAGCCAACCCCCTTTTGTGGGACCTCTCTGTAAGCAAACAGAAGGCAGGGTAAAAGGATGTCCCATCTTCGCCTAAGCTTGTCTGGTAAACCTTTTATCATTCCCTTTAGGGTCTTGTTGAATCTCTCAACAAGCCCATTGCACTGTGGGTGATAGGGTGTGGTGAACTTGTAGTTCACACCACACTCCTTCCACATTGCAGTCAAGTATCCTGACATGAAGTTGGCACCTCTGTCAGAAATGACCTCCTTTGGAAAGCCCACTCTGGAGAATACTCCAAGCAGGGCCCTTGCCACAACAGGAGCTGTTGTGGTCCTCAGGGGAATAGCTTCTGGATACCTGGTGGCATGGTCCACTATCACCAGTATAAGTCTGTGCCCAAATGCTGTTTGTGGGTCCATTGGTCCTACAATATCTATGCCCACTCTTTCAAAGGGAACCCCCACCACAGGTAGTGGTATGAGGGGGGCCTTTGTGGTGCCACCTGATTTGCCACTGGCTTGGCAGGTGACGCAGGAGCGACAAAACTCCTTAGTATCTTCTGACATATGGGGCCAGTGAAAGTGAGGGACAAGCCTGTCCCAAGTCTTGTTCTGGCCTAAATGTCCTGCAAGGGGAATATCATGGGCCAAGGTAAGAAGGAAGCCTCTGAACTTCAGTGGTATGACAAACCTCCTGGATGCACCAGGCTTGGGGTCTCTAGCCTCTGAGTACAGTAGCCCTTCATCCCAATACACTCTATGGGTACCTTGAGCATTACCTGCAGCCTCAGCAGCAGCCAGCTGTCTGAGGGATTCAAGAGAGGGGCAGTCTAATTGAGCCTGCCTCAGATCTGCCCTTGAAGGTCCCCCTGTCCCAAGAAACTCAACCTGATCAGGTTCAAGTTCTTCTAGGACAGTTCCTTCAGGGCTCTCAGAATCATCCTCCTGGGAGGGCTGATCCACCACCTGAGGCAGGGGGGAAGGCACAGCCTTAACCCTACTGCTCTTTTTCTTGGGTTGTGACTGGTCCATAGTTTCAGGATCCAGCACTTGTTCAGTGGTGCACTTTTTGGCCTGTGACATGGTCACAGCAAGGACATGTGCATCTATCCCCAGCATTTCTGCATGGGTCCTATACTCCACTTCAGACCAAACTGAAGTTTCAAGATCATTGCCCAGTAAACACTCTACAGGAAGGTCTGAACTAACAACAACTTTCTTGAGGCCAGTTACCCCTCCCCAGGAGAAGTTAACAATAGCCACACTATGGGAGGTAGTGGCATTGCTAGCGTTGGTCACTAGGTAGTTCTCACCTAGTATGATCTGTCCAGGGTCCACAAAGGCAGGTGTCACCATTGTGACACTAGCCCCAGTGTCCCTGTAGGCCTGAGCCATTCTTTGGTTGATAAAAGGAGTCTGTCTGTACTTGCCCAGGTTACTGGGGCCTACAGTAGAGGACAAAGCTAAGTCCCCATCACAGATCAGAACAGCCTGAGTAGGTACTCTGACTAGGCCAGAATCCTCCTCAGTTCCCAGGGTTAACCCTACTACACCCTTTTGCTGGGAACCACCACTTACAGCTGAACTAGGGGGTACAGTTGCCTTAGGGGCAATGGTGGCTGGGGGCTTATCCTTTTTGGTGCACTCACTAAACCAATGTGAGTTGGACTTACAATAGTTGCACCAGGGTTTCTTTTGGCCATCTTTCTTTTTATCCTTTTTGGGACCACCCTCCCCCTGAGCCTTTTGGGGGCCTGGTGAAGACTTCTGGTCTTTTTGTTTCTGATCATTACCCTTCTGGTCCTCTTTTTTCTGATCACCGCCCTGGTTCTGGTTTTTCTGCTTAACTCTAGTCCTGACCCATGTATCTGCCTTCTTTCCCAATTCTTGGGGAGAAGTCAGATCAGAATCAATCAGGTGTTGATGCAGTAGCTGGTTTTGACAGTTGTTAAGGATTTGTTCTCTCATGATCAAATTATACAATCCTGTATAGTCCTTAACCTTACTTCCCACTAGCCAGCCTTCCAGAGCCTTAGTGGCACAATCTACAAAGTCAGTCCAGTCCTGAGTCTGTGTCTTCTGGGTATCCCTGAACAACAACCTGTATTGTTCAGTGGTTAGGCCAAACCCATCAATCAGAGCACTCTTCAGGACAGTGTAATTGTCAGCATCCTCATCACTAACTGTGAGGAGCTTGTCTCTACCTTTCTCAGAGAAGGAGAGCCACAAGATAGCTGCCCACTGACTTTGGGGTACCTGCTGTACTTTGCAAGCTCTCTCCAAAGCAGGTATCCATTTGTGGATGTCATCCCCACACTTGTAGGGAGGGACAATCTTGCTCAGGTTTCTATTATCATAGTGCCTGTCTCTATCCTTAGGGATATTGCTGCCACCAGTGGGTTCTGACCCACTTAACTTTTGCTCTCTAGCCAGAGCAAGCTTCTCCTTGGCAAGGGCAAGTTCTTCCCTCTGAATCCTCAGATTAGCTTCCCTCATTCTGGCTTCATGCTCCTTTCTCTCAGGGGAAGTCATTCCCCTGTGAGAGGAAGCATTAGAGATGCTAGAGACATGGGAGTGGATGGATTCCCTTGAAGGGGATCTGTCCCTCCTGCTTCTCTGTGTAAGCCCACTTGGGGGTCTGTATGGGGGGACCCCATGCAAACTCCCATGTAAGCTTAGGTTAGCCTGGCTAAGTCTTCCTACTTGGCCCTGGCTGTCTACCTCTTCATCTGAAGTCCCATCTGACTCATCTGTGGTGGGTAGACCCTCCTTTGTACCTAGGGTACTGGCCTGTGAGGCCCTAAGAGCATCATACTCCTCTAGGAGTTGTACTAGCTGAAGGAGGGTAGGGTTTGCACCCTGTTTTAACTTTCTGGAGGTACACAATTGTCTCATCTCCTGAAAAGTTAGGGTATCATATCTAGAGGGGGTCTTCTTCAGACCTGCCCCTCCTGAGAGAGCATCTACTTGATCTCCTCCCAGAGACATGATCTAGTGAGGGTGTGGTGTGTGCACCTACCTACACTAGTTGTTTCTACTGAACCTCTCTGGTAGTTGTAGTCAGGGTGTGTTACTCCCTTCAACCTACAACCACTAAGTCCAGTAGGGCTTAAGTATTATAATCTATGTTATATGTACCTAAACAATATCTGTGTGATCTTTCAATTTAGTATCTCAAGATTACAATGGTATTACAACAGCAAGCTCAGATCCCAACCGCTGCTCACCAATGTGAGAAGTTGGCCTGATGTATGATGTCACTAGTTCTAGTGTACACCTTATATCAGTCCAAACAACCCTTATGGTGATTGGTTGTAAAGTCAACCTTATAGACCAGCTATCCTAGTGGTAGCATGGACAAGAGCAGTCTTAGGCTAAACTCTGAATGGCATGTGAAGCCAGCTGTGATACCATATATAATCCCTTGAATACCAAATGAAAGGACACCACAACAGATATATATATATAAAATAAAGTGTATTTATTCTAGTCAAACCCTCAGCACTCTTTATGAGATTAGAGGTAAGTACAACACAGTCTTATTTATGCATACATTAAGTCACACAGGTAAGTAATACAGTTAGGCCCTAGGGGCCACGCAAACCATATACTAAAGAAGTGGTATAAGGACCACTGTCACGGAAATAGGATAGGCCTAGGGAATCGCTGGGGCTACACTACACTAGCAACAGTTAGGAAGTGGGAGGCCCACGGGATTCAGGTGCAGAGTGGAAACACTCACGCGTAATGCGTAAAAGTCGATAGAAGTACTAGCAGTTAGAAATTAACAGTTTAAGGACACTTCTGAAGCAGCTAGAGAGTCGAGACTCGGAAACTAGACCCTAGGATAGTCACTACCCTTGTGAGCACCGAAGTACCCAAGTTACCTAGCCCACGGACTGCGGGTGCATAGGTGTGAACTTGCGTCGGGTTTCGTCGTGGACTTCTATGGATGCCTGAAGGAAAGTTGCTGACAGGCAGTCAGTGAAGAGTGTCCGGTGGATCCCAAGGCTGGGATCAAGAAGAGAGGAGACCTGCAAGCAGAAGGGACAGAGTCAAGGCCACTAGCCAGTGACCACGTGGAACCAGGAAGGAACCAGGCGATGTCGTGAAGATTGCAGGTGAAGGTGAAGCTTGTCGCTGCAGCCACGAGGACCAGGGAACGTCGAGGACAACCAGGACCAGGAGGCGAGCTGTCCCACGAAGGCTCTTGCTGTCGGCGGCATCGAAGTCGAACTAGGACTCACCAAGCCTTGGCAAGCGGAACCCACGAAGAACGGAGGACTTGCTTCTGGTGCAGACCAGGAAGGTCTGGGGTGCTTCTCTTTTGCAGGGAAGCGGGAGCCAGTCTGGAGGAGCCAAACCAGCAGTGAAGATTTCTGGATGCGTCGTCACAAAGGCCACTAGCTAACGGGCAAGCAACCGGACAGGCGCGGCAGGCAGGAAAATGCAGAAGGGCCCCACGCAGGACTCGTGGAGTGTGGGGGGCTGAACTTCGGTGCAGATGGTGCTTGGGGTTGGGGCTTCTCAATCCCCGGTGCACAACTTCGAGGGTACCTCAGAAGCTGCGCTGGAAGATACTCGCCACTTTTCCCAGGTAGCCGGTCCCACGTCTCTCGTCGCCTCCACGGATCTCAGCTCGGCTGTGGATGTGGATCAGGGTCGGAGAAGTCTGGAAGTCAAGGCTCTGGTCAGGCTCTGCAGTCGTTCCCTCGTAGAACTTCAGCAAAGCAAAGGGGTAAGTCTCTTGATGGTGCCTGTTTGCACAGGGTAGCCACTCCTTGGCCACAAGGGAGATTCTTCAGTCTTCTTCTTTCATCGAATGTCGAAGGTCCAGAGTTTCTGTTCAAGTTGCAGGTTCAGGATAATCTAATCTCCTGAGGCCCAGCTACCACTCTTATCCAAATCTGGGAGGCTGGGTTACCTGCTAGGTCACGCCTTATGGGTGGGACCTGGGAGGGGGGTGGTTACACCCCCTTCCCTTTGTCCAGTTTCGCGCCAGGACTGGGGCTGGAGTGCCCCAGCACCGGTTTGAACTGGACTATGCACGGGACACCTTGTGTGCCCCAGGCATGTCTCATTCTTTTCATCCCTCCCTGCCCCAATACACTAAGGCCTGTCTGGGGTGGTGCTCGCACCTCCCAAGGCAGGAAACCTATTGTCCAAGCCTCCCTTGCCGGGATCACTCCCAGCAGCAGGAGGTCAGACTCGTGTCTGTGGCAGCAGCATCCATTTTGTGATGCTGGGGCTCTGGTTAACTTTAACCGGGTAAGTAGGTTACAACATGTCTTCTCCCTCTAGAAGGGAGGGATAATATCCTCATCCCCAGAAATGGGATGGGAGTATTATTCCAAAGTGTTAGACACCTTACACGACATGTTTTGATACAGCCAAACCATAGTTACCATAACCGTTTAAGATTATAAGGCACTTTAAGAGTATATGGTAGGCTATATCATAGAACAGCTATAAGGACATGGTTCCGAAAGCTGCAGACAGGCTCAGCTCATGCTAGAGCACCATCTCACATGTTACCAAGCACTCTGCCTCCAGGATTGTTAAGGCCTGCCATAGGAGTGGCTGATAGGTACACATGTGTCTATATGTAAGTTAGGTATAGGAATACTACACCTAAGCAAGGAGTGATTACACGACCTTGCCCCAGCTGAGTGATCAGCCAGTTGTGTCATAATGGAAGGCCAGGCCAGGGGTGGCACAATACATGCTGCAGCCCCTGGTAGGCCTAGGATACACCTATGCCCTGGGTACCTAAGGTACACTGTACAGGGGCCAATAAGGTGGTCCTATCCAAATGGGTTATGCACCTAAAGTACATAGTATCAATTTAGAGAGAGAACAGCAGGGCTGTGGGTCTGATTAGCAGGCCCACAGCCACATCTAAGTCGAAAACCAGTGAAGCAAAAGCAAAAAGTGGGGGTGAACATAGAAAGCAGACCCTACTCTCCTACACCTGTTGGACAGGGTCTCTCTGATGACGTCAGAGAGAGGCCCACTGATTGGGTGCTGGCTGCATGTTACCTGGAAATAAGCACTCTTCCGTTCCCGGGCTATGCTCTTGTCAGTTCTTGTTATCAGGTGAGAGATGGTGCAACCGGCTCAATTAAAATGAACCGAGACATCAGCTGCCAGATGCACTGACATGTTAGATAAAAACACAGAACTGGAACGGTTGCGTTCCGGTGATGTGGAGTTGGTCACCCTCGTCATCAGCACATTCCTTTGCTGCTGATAGTTCAGTAAAGACACGAAATGCAAATCCCGATTTTACTTTGCTGCTTGCTACGAAAATCGGAATTTTAGTCCCTTTCAATGAGTCGGGAGCACCCACCCTTTCATATGTGAGGAGCAGGCCCCTTGTAACTGCCTCCTAAGCGGCAGGCTGGCATCGATCTCTGGGCCAGCTGCAGAGCCGTCAACATCCCGAAGTTACTTCGCTTTCATTTTCCTGCCAGGGGCAGTTTTCCCGCAAACCACGTGAAGAAAGGAATCAATCTCTTTCTGAACATCCCAACCCAGAGAGGCTTCCAGCGGCCTCCCTTGCCTAGTGTTTCTAGTTCCTCTACACTCATTTCAGATTCTTTTCGTGCTCAGCAGAAGACACTGGTGATATTGTTTCGCTAATGCCCATCTTGTGTCTGTAATTTCAATGAAGATTTAAATGGAAGTTGCAAGGCACGGAGGTGCACCTGCTGGGAATTAGAAGTAAAAAGTGAATAATTAAATACGGCTTGTGCTGACACCGTAGCAGATCAGAACTGAAATTCGTGGGGTACCTTGCAACTCAGGCTTCCAATCTGAGCTGTGAAACATGAACAGGCACAAACAACATATTTTCCATGAAAGTTGAAAGGAGGTTGCTGAGGGCGTGGTCTCCTCAGATCCCCAGTGATTCAGGCCAGGGGATCCCTGATATCTGTGCAAGTTAGTCCGCATACGTGCCAACCTCTTGATTCAAAGATGTGGGTGAACTGTTGGTTCAAAGATACCACTTACTGCCACATAATTAGACGCCACATAATTACACTCTACTCAATGCAACATAAATACACTCCACATAATCCTACTCGGTGCCACATATTTATATGCTACATAATTACACTGCACTAAATGCTACATATACTCCAAATACCACTCAGTGCCACATAATTACAAACCACATAATTACACTCTACTGAATGCAACATACACTCCACACAATACCACTCAGTACTACATAATTATATGCTACATAATTACACTGCATTCAATGCAACATACACTCCAAATAATACCACTCAGTGCCACATAATTACACGCCACATAATTACACTCTACTCAATGCAACATAAATACATTCCACATACCACTCAGTACCACATAATTACATGCCACATAATTACTCTCTAATCAATGCAACATAAAAACACTCCACATAATACCACTCAGTGCCACTTAATTAAAAGCCATATAATTGCACTGTACTCAATGCAACATAATGATATGCCACATAAATGCACTCTATACCACATACCACCAATCAACATAAATGCACTCCACACCATGACACAGTTTCACTAAGCATAATTTCACTCAACACCACAGTTCCAGGCCACACAATTCAACTCCACACATTTCCAATACACACCGCATAATTGCACACCAAACAACATATTTCACCTCCACAATCCACCACGTACCTCCCATCCACACCATATAGTGCCACCACCTGAGCACCAAACATCATTCACCACCACCATTTTGCATCAGCGCACCACCTAAGCATCACGTCAGTCTGCCCTTGGAATCTGGCATCTGTTGATTCTCCCCTAGTGTCCGTCCGCTGCTCGTGTTCTAATTAAATTACTGTTTTCCAACCTTCTCTCCCCCGTTATTTGTCCCGCTCACCCATAACAATTTTTTTTATAACAAACAAGCATGAGAACAGGCAGGAAGAAGTTGCCAGCAGTGCACAAAAAATAGAAGACATTTTTTATGTTAAAATCTTTTTTTAATCAGGTTTTTCAGTTGTATATAATGTCGTCTTCGTTTGTATAAAGGTAACAAAAATGCTTAACACTTTTTATTATAACTTTTCAACATAATCAACAGCAGCCACAATGCTTTACAACATAGCCAAAAGTTCTGGCTAAACACATAAGGTCCCAAAGGTGAGACTAGAATGGCGGGGCCGGCACTGGCCACGCCAAACGTATGGCGGTTGAGCCGGCCCCCTCCAGAACAGGAGGCGGACCTGTCGCGCACATTAGTGATGCGACAGGCGCGCCTCCTCCACATAGGTCCTGCTTCTCTGTGTAAGCCCACTTGGGGGTCTGTATGGGGGGACCCCATGCAAACTCTCATGTAAGCTTAGGTTAGCCTGGCTAAGTCTTCCTACTTGGCCCTGGCTGTCTACCTCTTCATCTGAAGTCCCATCTGACTCATCTGTGGTGGGTAGACCCTCCTTTGTACCTAGGGTACTGGCCTGTGAGGCCCTAAGAGCATCATACTCCTCTAGGAGTTGTACTAGCTGAAGGAGGGTAGGGTTTGCACCCTGTTTTAACTTTCTGGAGGTACATAATTGTCTCATCTCCTGAAAAGTTAGGGTATCATATCTAGAGGGGGTCTTCTTCAGACCTGCCCCTCCTGAGAGAGCATCTACTTGATCTCCTCCCAGAGACATGATCTAGTGAGGGTGTGGTGTGTGCACCTACCTACACTAGTTGTTTCTACTGAACCTCTCTGGTAGTTGTAGTCAGGGTGTGTTACTCCCTTCAACCTACAACCACTAAGTCCAGTAGGGCTTAAGTATTATAATCTATGTTATATGTACCTAAACAATATCTGTGTGATCTTTCAATTTAGTATCTCAAGATTACAATGGTATTACAACAGCAAGCTCAGATCCCAACCGCTGCTCACCAATGTGAGAAGTTGGCCTGATGTATGATGTCACTAGTTCTAGTGTACACCTTATATCAGTCCAAACAACCCTTATGGTGATTGGTTGTAAAGTCAACCTTATAGACCAGCTATCCTAGTGGTAGCATGGACAAGAGCAGTCTTAGGCTAAACTCTGAATGGCATGTGAAGCCAGCTGTGATACCATATATAATCCCTTGAATACCAAATGAAAGGACACCACAACAGATATATATATATATAAAATAAAGTGTATTTATTCTAGTCAAACCCTCAGCACTCTTTATGAGATTAGAGGTAAGTACAACACAGTCTTATTTATGCATACATTAAGTCACACAGGTAAGTAATACAGTTAGGCCCTAGGGGCCACGCAAACCATATACTAAAGAAGTGGTATAAGGACCACTGTCACGGAAATAGGATAGGCCTAGGCCTAGGGAATCGCTGGGGCTACACTACACTAGCAACAGTTAGGAAGTGGGAGGCCCACGGGATTCAGGTGCAGAGTGGAAACACTCACGCGTAATGCGTAAAAGTCGATAGAATTACTAGCAGTTAGAAATTAACAGTTTAAGGACACTTCTGAAGCAGCTAGAGAGTCGAGACTCGGAAACTAGACCCTAGGATAGTCACTACCCTTGTGAGCACCGAAGTACCCAAGTTACCTAGCCCACGGACTGCGGGTGCATAGGTGTGAACTTGCGTCGGGTTTCGTCGTGGACTTCTATGGATGCCTGAAGGAAAGTTGCTGACAGGCAGTCAGTGAAGAGTGTCCGGTGGATCCAAAGGCTGGGATCAAGAAGAGAGGATACCTGCAAGCAGAAGGGACAGAGTCAAGGTCACTAGCCAGTGACCACGTGGAACCAGGAAGGAACCAGGCGATGTCGTGAAGATTGCAGGTGAAAGTGAAGCTTGTCGCTGCAGCCACGAGGACCAGGGAACGTCGAGGACAACCAGGACCAGGAGGTGAGCTGTCCCACAAAGGCTCTTGCTGTCGGCGGCGTCGAAGTCGAACTAGGACTCACCAAGCCTTGGCAAGCGGAACCCACGAAGAACGGAGGACTTGCTTCTGGTGCAGACCAGGAAGGTCTGGGGTGCTTCTCTTTTGCAGGGAAGCGGGAGCCAGTCTGGAGGAGCCAAACCAGCAGTGAAGATTTCTGGATGCGTCGTCACAAAGGCCACTAGCCAACGGGCAAGCAACCGGACAGGCGCGGCAGGCAGGAAAATGCAGAAGGGCCCCACGCAGGACTCGTGGAGTGTGGGGGGCTGATCTTCGGTGCAGATGGTGCTTGGGGTTGGGGCTTCTCAATCCCCGGTGCACAACTTCGAGGGTACCTCAGAAGCTGCGCTGGAAGATACTCGCCACTTTTCCCAGGTAGCCGATCCCACGTCTCTCGTCGCCTCCACGGATCTCAGCTCGGCTGTGAATGTGGATCAGGGTCGGAGAAGTCTGGAAGTCAAGGCTCTGGTCAGGCTCTGCAGTCAGTCCCTCGTAGAACTTCAGCAAAGCAAAGGGTAAGTCTCTTGATGGTGCCTGTTTGCACAGGGTAGCCACTCCTTGGCCACAAGGGAGATTCTTCAGTCTTCTTCTTTCATCGAATGTCGAAGGTCCAGAGTTTCTGTTCAAGTTGCAGGTTCAGGATAATCTAATCTCCTGAGGCCCAGCTACCACTCTTATCCAAATCTGGGGGGCTGGGTTACCTGCTAGGTCACGCCTTATGGGTGGGACCTGGGAGGGGGGTGGTTACACCCCCTTCCCTTTGTCCAGTTTCGCGCCAGGACTGGGGCTGGAGTGCCCCAGCACCGGTTTGAACTGGACTATGCACGGGACACCTTGTGTGCCCCAGGCATGTCTCATTCTTTTCATCCCTCCCTGCCCCAATTCACTAAGGCCTGTCTGGGGTGGTGCTCGCACCTCCCAAGGCAGGAAACCTATTGTCCAAGCCTCCCTTGCCGGGATCACTCCCAGCAGCAGGAGGTCAGACTCGTGTCTGTGGCAGCAGCATCCATTTTGTGATGGCCCGGAGGCGTGATCCGGAAGTGATTAGAATCACTTCCGGGTTGCATGAAGAGGTAACGTCCGGCCAGTAGCCCTGGCCGGGCCACCAAGGGGTATAAAGGGCTTGGGAGCACAGGAGTCTGTCTCTTCGCTCCTTGCTCCCCAGCTTGCCCCCAAGCCTCGCTAGGAGGCTTTAACTTTTGTTTGGGAAAGGTCCCAAAGGTGAGACTTTTTGGCTATGCCAATGCTTGATCTTTCATCTGTGCTTCGCAGCGTGTTTTCCAGACTCAGCCTTTGTCTAGAGTTATGTTCCTCATATCAGACTCATCTCTCGGTGGGAGCAACCACGACAGAGGCACAAAGAGGTATGAGCGCCTGCGCCTTGCTATCACAGCCACACCTGATAGTGATCAGGAAGAGAGACAAAACGAGGAGCTCTTTTAGGGAACCCTTGACATTCTGACAACAGGAGCTGCAGTCCCACCCTTCGCCCCACCCATCCACCAAATGGCAATATTCATGCAGCTCTCTGCAGCAAAAGGATCTCATTGAATTTCTAAGGGG
Organism: Triturus cristatus; assembly: GCF_964204655.1. Classification (NCBI taxonomy): domain Eukaryota; kingdom Metazoa; phylum Chordata; class Amphibia; order Caudata; family Salamandridae; genus Triturus; species Triturus cristatus. Next base: position 68,787,054 of record NC_140593.1, on the reverse strand, counting down.
AGTTTGCCCCTCTTTCCACCCTTCATTGTCCAGGTCTCCTCTCACCAGTTTCAGGAGTGTGGGCAGGACACTTCCACTGCCTGAGAACATCACCTCACCTCCATCTTGAGCACACGAGCAGACCAAGTGCTTCCAAAATGGAAACCGTATGCCTCTTTCACTCTGGTTCACTCAGATCTAAACAGTGTGTAAGACACAAACCACACACATACGTACATGAATGTCCTCAAAATATCAGTGCAGGCATCCATGTTCACCTGTAGCAGTGGAACTTTACAAGAGTGGACTAGTAGGCCACCAACAGTCTCGTGATGCCGATAAAAGGGTCTGGTCACACTAGGATCACCTCAAAACAGGGTATGCTGCCCCCACCGTGCTACACGATTGACCATGTGACGGGGACAGTAATCTCCTGTCCCTATGGAGTGTGCACTTGGCTGGCGCATCCAGGACCAGCACTAGACTCATATGAAGGGACACGTGTAGGGCTTCGTGCACATACTAGATTAGTGAGAGGTTGGAGACCAAAAGCCAGGATACTAGATGCTTGCGGTTGGGCACTCAGTACAGGGGAAATGACTGCACATCATGCAGGGCTCATTCGTGTCCCAAAAGGGCCTTTGGAAATATCCCTCACTGTCGTACTTTCTCTTGGTTCGCCACATCAGTTTTTCCACCCTCTCGGTCTCTTTCATAAACATCCTTGCACCTCTCCATCAGAATCATTGTCACCATCAACTGAGTCCCGGCACCACTCAGACACCCTTCACCTCCAAACACACACCCTTGACCATACCCAACTCATGCAGCAGACCGCGGACTCACACCATGAGCACGAAGATGTCCTCTGAGGAGCTCCCTAACCCCACCCACATGCCACATCATCTGGTTTCTCACTCTGGGACGCCCGTCAGCTCTTGGGTTGGTTTGTGCTCACACCTGATGCGTTTGATAAAAACTGCGTCTCCCTCTGTGGCGTTTCGGGTGTTCAGCAAAGTAACCAACCTGGATCAGAAGACCTAATGGACTTCCCCACAGATCCAGAAGGTTTAAAGGAAAACTCAGTGATTCTGGGAGATTACCCCAGGCGTTGGGTGGGGATGATGGGACATGCATCAATGTAAGAGACCAGAGGGGAGAAGAGAAGGTCGAAGCAAGGGGACCCTTCCTGCCAGGGTCTGAGACTGGTCTGTGACATAAACACATTGGACCGGGTGAGAACCGATTCCTGGGGCCCTCCAGGACTGGTCGAAAGGTGCTACAATGTAAGCATCATCCACTGAGTTTAAGTGCCTCTAGGGAACCCCTTACCAGGTGGAGGAGAAGAGTCCGTAGTCTAAGGGGTGCACGGGTAGTATCTCGCTGTGGCCCGTGCTGGTGGTAGGGGTACGAAGAACAGTCTTATTTGTACAGTGGTTCCCAGCTATACCCTCTTCCAAGCTGGTGCAGGTCAGAGAGTGTTCCTGGTATGAAGCATGTTGGCCAATCGGTGGTCTTGTATTTCCTAAACTGAGTGGCCCAGGCTGCATGCGGAAAAGCACCGAGTTCAGCTCTCCCAGGCACCCCTTGGGATCCGCTGTGCTGCACGTGATGGGGCCAGGCTGAACCGTGAAGACCGAACAGCGGCATCTGTACACAGTTCTACACTCAATCAATCAATCAACCCGGATTTATAGAGCGCGGCGAATCACTTGGGAGGGTATCTAGGCGCTGAGAGCGTAGCTGCTCAGGTCACTGCAACAGCCGGGTCTTGAGTCCTTTCCTGAATTTCAGATGAGAACAGGGGGGTACCAGGAGTAAGCAAGAGGATTTGTATTCATTCACTAAGAGATTTAATACCGTTTTGTATGTTTCTTTTAGGTTCTTCAGAGTGATCGACAGATGGGTGAACAGATGTGCAGAATGGCGGGGTCTGAGACCTTTGGCTCCAGACTGATGGGTCCGTGTCCGCCATTCTTCCATTGCAACTCCTGTCCCGCTCTGAGCTCGCTGTTTTCAAAGGTTTTCTGAACCGTTCATAGTGGAGTTCAGATCGCAAGTCGGGACTGGTGGCATTTCAGGGTCTTGACTGGGGCTGCTCTGGTAGGGGGGCATTGAATGGGAGCTCTGGTAGGGGCTTGGTGCGATGCCAGTTTCTGCTGGTAAACCGTGCCTTTGCCCCAGTGGAATCCGAGTTTGAGTCACATGTGTAGGCACAGCACTCTGCCACTTCTCTCATCTCTTTCTGCTGGCTACCTGTGTCCCCACAAGGTCATTCCTGTAACTGATTTGCAGAAAACGCGCCAGCATTCATTTTCATGCACGCGTCCTATTATCACGAGTCGGTCTTGGAAATAGCTGCCAAGAATGTTTTCGTTCCCAGTTAGTTTGCTCTTAGCTTTGTTCTAAATAGTTTTTTGTGTTTTTCAAGCAAGAATTGAAAATCATACAACAAATAACATTTCCGTCCTACAATATACAGTGTTATGGCGGGTCTGGAGCTTAGTGTACTATTGCGTCCACCGTGGGGCCCTGTGCTCGACCTCATGGTCACAGGTTCAAATCCCAGTGGGTCCACACAACCTTTCAACCTTCTGAGGTCGATAAAATGAGTACCATTGAGTTGGGTGACAATAATCATCTGGTATTGGTGAACGTGCGCTTTACAAACAGACGTCGTGTTATGCAGCAAGTACTAATCCAGTCGGTGGCCCCACCGCAGCATTGTAAGTCCTACCATAAGCCATCAGAGCCCCACACATCAGCCCGCAGGAGCTAGTTGTATCCATAACTCATCCTAGTCGCACCCCACCAGCCGCATGTACTACACTACCGCAGAGGAGAGTCTGGAACTCACTTCGCGTGTTGGGCGGTATAAGTCACTATCATAAGTCATATGTCGTTGGGTCGAAAGTTCATAGGCATCGACTTCCAATAATCCTCTAACTGCTCCTGACCAGTCTTCTATTTTTGGGCAGCCAGGCCGTCCCCAGCGAATGGCAACCCTCCATTTAGCCGGCAGCAGTATTATAACTGCTCGTCTGCGTGTGTCGGCAGGGATATATTTGACATAGCTAGGAGAGCAACATAGGGTGTCCTTGGTACCAGTGAGTAACTATGTCACTCAGACAGGTATAAACAGCAGTTCTAAAGATCTATGTCACAGGACAGGTCCAGGACAGATGCGAGAAGTCAGCGTCCTCGTAACCACAGCGGTGGGGGAGAGTAGGGGCGAGCGTCTCCCAGGAGAGTTTTGGTTTTCCACCAGCCCACACCGATTGGATCATAAAGGACCGGAGGAGGGAGAAAAAGGCTCTGGTGAGGGGCACAGGGATGTTTATGAATAGATAAAGACATTTTGTAAGGACTACCATTTTAGCAATCGCCAGTCTACCAGCTAAGGACCGGGGTAACCACCACCACACGGATATGCACTCTTCGAGCCACGCTACAGCTCTCCCATAGCTCTCTCATCACAAGAGTGTCATATCTCTGATAATTTGGATACCCGTCTATGGCACAGATGCACAAGCCCACTCCAGGGGAAAGTCTATTGGGAACTGGTAACCGCATCAGTCTGGGGAAATATGACCGATTTCGGACAGTTAACTGAGATCCCAGTTGAGCCCTCAATGAGTACAAACTCATGGAGTATAGGGGCCGGCTTTTGCATCATGTTCCTGATATAGGGAGTAGCATCATCAGCGTACATAGATGCCACTACCCGTCTGGCCAGATAGTTGTGGCCATGCTCAGAATGGTGCTGTCTCAGCCGTGCCGCAGGAGGTTCCATAGCAACAGCATATAGAATCGAGGAAAGTGGGTATCCCTGTCCCGCCCCCCCTACTAATCGCTATGGGGTCTGAGATCATACTGTTGGCATGCAGTCAAGCCATGGAGGATGCATGTAGAAGGGTAATCCACTCAAGGAATGTGGATCTGAACCTTAACCGTAGGGTCAATGCAAATAGGAAAGACCATTCCAGCGAATCAAAAGCCTTTGTTACATCCAAAAAGGCCGCCACTGCCGGACGCCGTGAGTTCAGAATGTGAAGCAGGGAAAAGAGGGTGCAGAGGTTGTACAATGTAGAGCGCCCCAGACCGAAGCCCGACTGGTCGGGGCAAACCGGAGTGAGGGGCAGTGGTTGCAGCCGTACTGCAAGCATGCGCTAGGATTTTATTATCTATGTTAATCATAGATCACAGATAGTAGAATTCAAATAAATTGGATGGCTTGCCACACTTCAAGATCATGATGATTGAGGCCTCATGAACAGAGGGGGGTAATTGACCCGACTGCCTGGACACCTCAAACATCGCTAACAAATGTAGAGCCAGAAGGTCGGGGTATTCTTTATAACATTGAGCGGTACGGTCATCTAATCCAGGCGCCTTATTTTCAGCCATACCACGGACAGCCAGGGTGACATCCTCCTCTGTAAAAGGGATGCCCAAGTATTCCCTATGCCCGTTCTCCATCCATAGCAATTGGGTGGAATCAAAGTTGGAATTGAGCCTGTCAATCGGAATATCACCAGTGGAAGTGTAAAGAGCGGCATAATAACAGAACATTGGTCTGAGAGATGTCCGCTGAGACATGGCAAGATTCCCCATTAGGTTTAAGTCGTTCAGTTATGTAAGGATTGGTCCGGGCCTTCTTTAGCTGGGCCGCTAAAGTCTTGCCCGCTCTGTCGCCCTTGCCATATCAGCATGCTGCAGCCTCCTTATGCAGGAGTCTGGCTTCACGGTCAGTAGTGTCCTCATAATCGGACATCTTGTCCCGTGTCTGTGAGAGGTATCTGTATCCAACCCCTCAAAGAATTAAAGTTCCAGATCACGAATCAACACCAGCATCAGCAGTCGACCGTGCAGGTCCCAAAGGACCTCGGAATGTTTTGAGATGCAGATACCTCTAATGTGAACCTTGAATGCCTCCCAAAGGAGGCTAGGCGAGTTCACTGATCCATCATTATGGGTGAAGTTTTCAAGTATGGCCCTGTGTATCTCATCCCTGAAGGTAGGGGGATATCACAGAGCACATGCAGGCAGCCTCCAAGTGAAGGTGTGGTTGGGCGCACCCAACAGGGTCAGTGAGAGTGTCAGCGGTTCATGGTTGGAAAGCGTGTGCATCAGGTGCTCTACAACTTTAACACAGCCAGAAAGGTTCAGAGTAGTCAACCAGTAGTCAATATATGACATTGCTCTACGAGAGGTAGTCACACACGTGCCATCAACGACAAGAGGTTGTTGGGCTCGCCAGATGTCTACTAGCTCTTGGTCAGTGAGGAGGGACTGCAAATATGCAGCATTGCAGGGGGTGCAGCCTGGCAACAGAGGGCAAATTGTCCAGACATGGGTCCAGTACCACATTAAAGTCCCCTCCCCAGAGCACAGTAGCAGTGCCCAAGGCCATGAACTAAGCCCACAGTGCAATGAAAAGTTCAGGGGAATCCACGTTCGGGCCATAAACACATGCCAAAGTAACCTCAACACCCATCAGTGCTCCATGAACAAGGACATATCGGTCAGTGTTGCATACCGCTTGCAGCATCTGCCGTTGGGTCCCTTTGCATATGAGAATTGCTGTTCCTTGCACATAAGCTGATTGGGTGGACACATAGGACTCAGCTATCCAACCTGTCCTTAATCAGGGCAGGCTATCCCTCATGAGGTGAAGTTCCTGCAGCATCACAGTATCCGTAGCATGTTTGCGGTGGCCTTATGGGAGCCATTCATGCAGTGTATATTCCAGGAGATAAGAGTAACATCCCTCACAGCAGGTGTGCTAGTGGCAGGATCAGAGTGACGGGTCCAGTTAGAGCTCCTGGTGAGTGTGTGAGGCATGAGCAACCAGGGCAAGGGAGCGATGGGGCCGGGCTGGTAAAACTCAGGCAACAGTAGTCTGTGGGAATTATTAAACTACAAACAAAACCCCAACTAGCATTCCCTCCCCAACCCAGTTCAACCACTCCAACTAGTTGAATAATACCATTCCCCCAAAAAGCATTGAAAGCAAAATAGAACCAACTGGGAGTCATCCTTGGGGGTGTCACGGTGAGGATGGCCCGGACTGCCAGTAGTCTCAGGCTTTAGAGTGAAAATGTCAGGCATTGTCATCCCAAAAGAACTATTGATGGACAGAATGCAGATCAATGTCATACATTCACCCCAGTACAGAGATCTGAGCCTAAATCCATTTTTTTTGCTCTCCATGCCATTCCAGTTTGGACCCAGCCATATGCAAATCAGTCTTGACCCTGTGCCCAATGGGAACAGTCCAGCCCGAACTGTCAGGTCAGGTCCTCCCTGGACTGGAAACAAGCATCCTAGGACCGGTTTCGGGGTTTCGCCCTCTTCAGCCAGGATAGCTTGATTCCAGTGGCATGGAGAGCACGGGACCCACGTCTGGGCATACCCGTCCCACTCGGGGTGACAAATGCAAAAAGAACAATTGATGGACAGAATGCAGAACAATGTCATAGATTCACCCCAGTACAGTGATCTGGGCCTAAATCCATCGTTTTTTTGCTCACCATGCCATTCCAGTTTGGACCCAGCCATATGCCAATCAGTCTTGACCCTGTGCCCAATGGGAACAGTACAGCCCGAACTGCCAGGTCAGGTCCTCCCTGGACTGGAAACAAGCATTCTAGGACCGGTTTCAGTGTCATCCATGCAGCTGGGGGATTCATTTATGTTTGGAGAGCCAGTAGTTGCCAAAAAATGTGCCTGTTCACGGCAAAACTTCCCTGCAAACTTGGGATCCATGAAGTAATGGGAATTGCCCTTATAGAGGATGTAGAGGCGAGCCAGATACAGAAGGGCATAGAAGAGGTTCATCTTAGATAACAGCCATTTGTGAGTCCTCCTTTAGAGCCCATACTGCAATCTTTTGTGGTATTGTTAAACGCGTCGCCCACCCCGGTGTTGGATTCCCACTTGGAAGAGATTGACACATGGGGAGAGAGGAGGCAAATTCAGTTTGCCAGAAAAGGGGGGACTAAGGACAGATTTACCTACAAATCCGGCTGCAGCGGCGTGGGATTACCGGCCAAGAATGTTTGGAGGCACTGCCTGGTGTTTTAGAAGTCCTTTCACTGTATGGGCTCTAACGGAGGACTTCAACGCCCAGCATGCAACGGTACTGTAGGAGAGCGCGAGGTGCCTTACACCTGTGAGGCAAAGTAGGGGCGAGTGATCACATGATCAGGAGTGGTCACGGACTTAAACATCGCCATAACGGACCCCCGGGAACAGCGAGAAGACAGCTGAGACGGGCACTGATGAGGCCAATTGATCGCTGAAACGCGTCTGCCCAGCGTTTCAGGGATATTTATTGCCAGCGCAAGAAAATCAATAAATCTTTTACTTATTCCCCTGGAGCTGTGTCACACTCTTTCTTGAGTAAGAGAGAGCCTGGACTTCATGTTCTACCAGCTTGCAGGTGCTGGTTTGTGACATGACACGCCCTCTCGGCCTGGAGCTCCGCGGTTTACGTGCAAATTTTTGTGGTATAGATATATATATATATATATATATATATACATATATATATATATATATATATTCACTGAAAAAACCATAGGTTTCACACATGTTCTAGTTAGCTGGACATTTTACTGATAAAAAACCAATGAAATTCCCCCGTTATAGTTACTGTAGGCAACTATAACTCACGCGACCGCAATCCTCTGCTGATGCTAATACTGTATTTAGACACTTATTTGCCCATGTCTTCTTCCATTAAATTTTAGCTATACATATATTACAAATATTTTTTTTTCATAAAGACACATATGTCATCAGCAGAGGATTACGGTCGCGTGAGTTATAGTTGCCTACAGTAACTATAACGGGGGAATTTCATTGGTTTTTTATCAGTAAAATGTCCAGCTAACTATAACATGTGTGAAACCTATGGTTTTTTCAGTGAATTAGCAAGGTTTTTTAAATGCTAATTCCTAACTATAACGTGTGTGAAACCTATGGTTTTTTCAGTGAATTTGTACGGTTTTTTAAATGCTAATTTATTTATGTATTATTTTTTATATATTTATTTTACAATAAACTACGTATTAAAAATAATTTTTTTTTTTTTTGGTTTTCACCCTGCAAATTATTTTTTTTTTTTGTAAAAAAAAAAATTTTTTTTTGTGTTTTTCAGGGTGCGCGCACTGTGCGCGCACCCCCGCGATTTTTAAAAAAAAAAATTTTTTTTTTTGCCTTCGGGGTCCTTCAGGGACCCCCTGACAAAGGCTAGGGGGTCAGGAACTCTCTACCCTGCCCCCTTTTCACGTTCGCCACCTTCCTTTTTCACTCTCGCACTGAAAACAAACAAAATGGCGGCCGACACTTCCTGATTTCGACCGATTCGAACGTTGATTAACATGTAACCACCAATCAGAATTACGCTCGCGCACGTTAGGGTGCTCACACGGTGCGCGCAAGGTGCGCGCACCCTGCGCGCATATATATATATATGCTTTTAAATGCTATTTTCTCCGGAAATACTGAACAGATTTACACCAGACCTGCAAAAGGCACTTCCTTGACCTTATGGCTACCTCTCTGCCAAATTTCAAGTAATTCTGTTCAGCCGTTCGGGCTGTAGCTGTGTCTAAAGGTCCTATGGAAAAATGCATGGGGAAAACGCGTTTTGGGACCCCCCTTTTATCTCAGCCCCCGCTTGACGAATCCCCCCGAGACTTTCAGGGTAGGAGCGGAGCGTAGCGCCCCACCTATTTTGAAAAATTCGCGAGGATTCGTCGACCGGCGCCAAAGTTATTCAAAATAGAATGTTGAGGTTTTCCTATGGAAAAGGGGTCCTAACTATAACTACCTACTGGCGACCGCCAGTAGGTAATATATATATATATATATTTGTTCGCAAATTGAAATTGCTAAAGTTGTTTTTGCAAAAGAAAAAGCGTGTTTTTGAGTGTGACACTGTGGAAACTGAGGCGGGCTCCCAGATATCTAAAAATCTGTGCTTGGCAGATATAGAGGATCTAGCATCTGTAGTGGAATTGTGTGGTGAGGGAACGGGTGAACTTGATGAACGAACGATGTTGGAACAAATGGGTTTGGAGGTAGGAGGGAAGATTTCTACTAAATTCAAACCCAAATCTACTTTTAATCCCAATACTCCGCATGATTCCCTTGACACGTTTCATGAGGTAGTTGTCAGGGATTTGATGCGTGTCTGGAATACTACCAAAAACAGACACGCACACAATTTAACACCAGAACAGCGGCAATCTTTGTGCACCTTGAACAGTGATCCAGGGTTTGTAATCAAACCCTCGGATAAGGGTGGGAATGTTGTCCTTTGGGACATTAATTTATACAAACAGGAAGCAAATAAACAACTGATCCTTTCAGTTAACTACGTGAAGTCAAGCAGGGAAGACTACACTATGGCAGCAAATATCTATTATAATAAACTTGGGGAATGGAGGAGAACGGGACTATTAGACGAATGTGAGTATAGATTTCTCTACATCAAACATCCTGTAGCATCTTGCTTTTATATGCTGCCAAAGGTCCACAAAAATAAGACTAACCCCCCGGGGAGACCAATAGTTTCTGCCAAAGGTAGTCTTCTCGAAAATACATCCATTTTCCTTGATGCGTTTCTCTCTCCCTATGTTCTGTCTCTCCCATCATATTGTAGAGACAGCACTGATTTCATTAATAAAATTGAAGGAATAACTTGGCAGGAGAATTTTTGGCTTGTGACAATTGATGTGGTATCTTTGTATACCTGTATTAGACATTCTGATGGGATACATGCATGTAAACATTTCTTTAGGGACAGGTCCATCTTCCTATACGATCAAACACACATGCTTTTGGATATGTTAATATTCTGTTTGAATAACAACTTTTTTTCTTTTTGAGGACCATTGGTTTAAGCAAGAGGTTGGCACGGCGATGGGAAGTTGCTTCGCGCCAAGCTATGCTTGTATGATGATGGGATGGTGGGAGGAGCAACATGTGTGGACTGATGTGAATGAGTACTTAACAAAAAATATTATCTTTTATACCAGATTTATAGATGATATTTTTCTAATTTGGGGCGGTTCAAGATCAGACCTAGATAGATTGTTTGAAACCCTAAGTAACAATGATGTTAACCTTTGTTTCACACACAAAGTTGCACAGGATGAGATGGATTTTCTTGATGTTTGCGTTAGAATTGAGGCGGGGGTTTTAACAACTAGCCTATACAGGAAGTCCACGGCTGGCAATAGTATTTTACATGCCAGGAGCCACCATCCCCCCAAACTGAAGTGGAGTATCCTGTACGGGGAACTCCTACGGGCCAAACGGAACTGTAGCTCTGAAAGTACCTTTGAGAGGGAACAGGAAACTATGTTACAGAGGTTCAGAGAGAGAGGTTACCCAGAAGATGTCCTCATGAGTGTGAAGGAAAAAGTAGCTAAACAGAATAGGGCGGCACTATTGGTGAAGAGACCGATTGAAGAGAAAGGTGGAAATAATGTCAGAATGATTACCATGTTTAATGTGGCAACCAAAGCTGTGAGTGACACGCTTAATAAACATTGGTATTTGGTCAGGAATTACCCAATTATAGGTGTGAATGTGAGTGCATATCCACAGATAACTTATCGCAAAGCTCGTTCTCTTAAGGATATGCTTGTAAGAAGCTATATGGGGGCAAGTAAAAAGCTAACATGGATACAGCAGCAGAAGGGCTTTTTCAAATGTGGAAAATGTAAAGCCTGTGGTACGAGTAAGAATGTCAAGACATATCCTTTGCCCACATGGAGAACAGGTGTGATCAAGAAATTTATCAATTGTAACACGGAGTTTTGTGTGTATGCCATTAGATGTCCATGTGCGAAATTGTATGTTGGGAGCACGATTTTTCCTGTCAAAAAGCGGATTCTTGAACACCTGAGAGCGATTAGAAATGTTGATTTGAATTATTCTACTGCGAGGCACTGGTTGAAATATCATAACAAAGATGTTAACTGTTTTTCATTCTTTGGAATTGACAGGGTGCCGGCAAACCCCAGAGGGGGAGATCGGGAGAAACAATTGAGAGTCCTGGAATCGCAGTATATCATCCTTTTAGAGTCCAAGAACCCTTTTGGTTTAAATGAAGATGAGGAACTCTTTGTGCATATTGGATGAGCATTCATTAGGTTTGAATCCCTGCTCTGTATCTTTCCAAAAATATTATGCCCCTGTTTCAAGTTTCTTTATAACTTTATTTTGTTTAATTTGTGCGAACAGGGTGCTAAAATATTATCTTTTTGGATGTACAAAAAGAATTCTAACTGTATTGGGTAAATTGTGATTGATTTATACAATGTCTTGGTGTTTTCAGGGTGACGGCAGCCGATTGGGTGCCCCCTTTTCACTTCTGCTGTGTCCATAATTTCGTAGAAATATTCTTTGAATTTGTCATCTTACTCTGATGTGAATCCTTGATGAGGACCATGACTTTCAGGCCACTTGGCCTAAACAGAAAATAGTTTGCTCATGAGATATTTGATAATTGTTTAAAAAAAAAAAAAAATGTGATGTTTTTTCAAGTATGGCCACTTGGCATTCATTATATTACTTATATTTTACATATTCATTGCAAATAGAGCACTAGCGTTGGCAGTTTGAAGAGGATATGTATATATGTGTTTCCTCTCATTCTTAAGCTGCAACGAAAGTCTTTTTGTTTATCTTCATGCTCGGGTTACGAGCAAACTTTGGTCCGTTTTTTATGTTTACACATACCTTAAATGGTGGACGAGTGTTTTGCGACCTGTGGCTTGTGAAGAAGAGCGCTTGCTCGAAACGCGTTGCCATTAAATATTCTTTTCAAACGAGCCTTGGAGTGCGAGTGATTCCTTTACAGATAAGATTGTGGAGTTTTTCGACAATATATATATATATATATATTCACTGAAAAAACCATAGGTTTCACACACGTTATAGTTAGGAATTAGCATTTAAAAAACCTTGCAAATTCACTGAAAAAACCATAGGTTTCACACATGTTATAGTTAGCTGGACATTTTACTGATAAAAAACCAATGAAATTCCCCCGTCATAGTTACTGTAGGCAACTATAACTCACGCGACCGTAATCCTCTGCTGATGCTAATACTGTATTTAGACACTTATTTGCCCATGTCTTCTTCCATTAAATTTTAGCTATACATATATTACAAATATTTTTTTTTCATAAAGACACATATGTCATCAGCAGAGGATTACGGTCGCGTGAGTTATAGTTGCCTACAGTAACTATAACGGGGGAATTTCATTGGTTTTTTATCAGTAAAATGTCCAGCTAACTATAACATGTGTGAAACCTATGGTTTTTTCAGTGAATTTGCAAGGTTTTTTAAATGCTAATTCCTAACTATAACGTGTGTGAAACCTATGGTTTTTTCAGTGAATTTGTACGGTTTTTTAAATGCTAAGTTACTTTACGCCATTTGTGGCGTGCGCGCCCACTTAACGCAGTTCGTTCCGTGCGCGCACGGTGCGCTTCGCGCACCGTGCGCGCACAGTGAGCACGCGGTGCGCGAACGTTACGCTAGATGGGCCATGAACGCACGATGCGCTTCGCGCACCGTGCGCACATGGAGGACATATGATGAGCATCGTTGTGACAGGTAAAATATATGTTTTGTTTAGCTCTAATAAGCCATGCACAAAAGGTGCCCTTCGGGCACCTTTTGCACACGGGGTGCGGAGAATGTGGATTTTTTTTTTTTTTATTATTATTTCTTACCGTACGCGTACGGTAAGCGTAATCGGCGAAATTTTCGAAAAAATTTAAATTGCCTTTTTTCACTTGGGGGATCGTTGGGGACTCCCTCGACATGGCTAGGTGCTTGGGAGCTGTGTAAACAGCCCCTTTACATGTTTTTGCACTTGGTTTTTCAACCCCCTGTCAGAGTGCGAGAGAGAAAATGGCGGCCGCCGCTTCCTGGTTTCGACCGATTCGAATGTTTACTAAGATCTAAGGGCCAATCAGAATCGCGCTCGCGCACGCAACCGTAAGCGTACGGTAAGCGTACCGTAAGCGCACCGTACGCTGGCTCAGATATATATATTGATTTAAAGGCTATTTTCTCAGAATCTACTGAACAGATTTACACCAAACCTACAAAAGGCACTTCCTTGACCTGAGGACTACCTCTCTGCCAAATTTCAAGTAATTCTGTTCAGCCGTTCGGGCTGTAGCTGTGTCTAAAGGTCCTATGGAAAAATGCATGGGAAAAACGCGTTTTGGGACCCCCCTTTTATCTCAGCCCCCGCTTGACGAATCCCCCCGAGACTTTCAGGGTAGGAGCGGAGCGTAGCGCCCCACCTATTTTGAAAAATTCGCGAGGATTCGTCAACCAGCGCCAAAGGTATTTAAAATAGAATGTTGCGGATTTCCTATGGAAACGTGGTCCTAACTATAACTACCTACTGGCGACCGCCAGTAGGTAATATATATATATATATATATATATATATATATATATATATGTGTGTGTGTGTGTATATATGTGTGTTTGTATGAAAAATATATTATATATAGGCCTGCGTTAGGGGATATATATACATATATCCCCTAACGCAGGCCTATCTAGCCCTAAGGCAGAGTGTTGTATATTAAAAAGTGGGACATGTTTTGTTGTGTTGGCTTCTAGCTTGCTGCTCAGCCAGTGTATGGTGTGGAATGTTAGCATGAGTGTATGATGTCATAGAGTGTTGTATGCGTGCATGAATGTCAGTTGAGAGTAGGGCTGAGCAGCAAGCAGGCTGCTCCTGTTGGGGTTTCTTACTTACCTTGTTCTTTCGTTATTGTACCTTACTTCATTTATTAATTACTTAATAAACTACTGGAACATACCAACCTGAATACGGACCTTTTATTCCGTTACAACATGTTTGTACATGGCCTAACAGTAAAAACCCCAAATTGTTATTTTTGCTGTAAAAAGGCTAGTAGTCACATTGTTGAATACAGGATTACACACTGACAACTCAGCTATGCTAACTTCTGGATGGGACCACTAAAGTTGGTACTTTAACGTATTAAAATAATTGTTACATAAAACACAGCGTGATGCCCAAATCAAATTTAATATAACTTTTAGGGAAACAGCAGCTTTAGAAAACCACCATTGTGTTGCCCAAGTTCTCCAGTGACCGTTTACTACTGCTGGCCAAGTTGTCCAGTGACCATTTACGGCTGTTGGCCACAAGAAAGCCTTCTACCCTCCTGAGGGGAGGTGTGAATGACTCTCGGGAAGGAATACACAGGGCTTGCCAGTGGACGAAGTTTTCTTTTCCTGACAGGAAACCCAAGCAGGCATGACCCCAAAAGATGAGCTTCATATGGAAGCTGTCTTTAAAGGGCAAATGGTGGACAAACACAAGAGGGGCTGCCCTTTTGCTCTGGTTGACAGAGTGGCATCGGGACAGAGAGGAGGAAACAGTTGCCAAACATGTTTTCACATGGGTGTGTAGTCCTTATGTAGCCACAACTCTAGGGTGGGCTTCCGAGTGACACACATCGAGAGATGGGTACTTCCATTTTGGGAGTAGGCGGAATATTACATTCTGGGATAGCTAGATGCCACACTTGACGCAAAGTTGTCATCAGGCGGGATGGGACCTGGTAGCTCATTGGCTAATAGCCATTGCATCTCCGAGGCAAGTTCTGGGCATAAAAGTGGTACCCTTGGTTCCCAGACCGCAGACCACACCTGCACTGGAGAGAGGACTGCCCCGCATGTTCTCTGGAACCGACAAAGAGAGAATACACCAAAGACTGGACTGCAGCTGTTGATCCTTGGACTAGCAAAGAGAGGACTGTGCCTGGGGTTCCCTGCTTGAGAAAAAGTCTTTCCCAGCCCCAGACAGAAGAAATGACTCCAAGAGTCAGTTGGCTGACCTCCTGAACCAGCCAAAGGGCCACAAAAACTAAAGAAACCTGCTTTGATGAGTTGGTAGCCACAAATGCTTGACTGCCACTGACCTCTGAAGTGCAGCCTGGGAGACTGAGTCCTGACACTCAAAAGTTGGACCAGTGAGAGTCATCGGAGCGCAGTTTGGTCACCCAAGATAGACGCTAGCATCAGTTAAAGGGAATCGCTGGTTTCGCTGTAACCAGAAACTAGTAGACTTCAACGGGACTTCGAAGGAAATCGACCCCTTTGGCCAAAGTGACCCCTTGTGTTAGTGGGCCGAGGGGGGCCCCAGGAAGATTCCTGTCACTGGATCATTATCCTCGGCATCATCAGCATCCTGCATCTCTTGCATCAGACCCACTCCATTGATGTGAGGTTTGCTTATAGAGACTGGAGGCTGCTTTGACTGCAAGGTAACTGTCCTGCCAAGCCTCATTGGCCCCCTGACTCCTTCCCTGGTGGAGTTGGTCAACCAAAGCCGTCCAGAGTAGTTGTTTACAACTTTACAAAAGTTTCCCAAGTAACTGCGGTAGTTGCCAATGCTTGCTCACGATTTGAATGAAAAACAGTGATTTATTATTTGTTATTAACTTATAGCTTTGGAACCCTGTGGTGGATTTTGTTCATTTTGGTGTCTAAAATTTCATAAAAAACAAGAGCTAGTTTTATAAATTGGTGTTGGATTTTCTTTGTTGTGTTTCTCTCTTATTCAACAGTTTTGGTACTTTTAACCCCTTGCATGCGCATGACTGAACCACGCCATCATGAGCCATGGGCGGCTTGTGCTCATGACGGCGTGGTTCCGTCATGCTGCGGCCGCTCCGCCCACGCGTCGCTGATTCCCCGCCTGTGCGGGCGAAATAAAGAGTGGGCGGAGTCGTGACGGAACCACGCCGTCATGAGCACAGCTCGCCCGTGACTCATGACGGCGTGGTTCCGTCACGAGCATGGCGGCGCCACGCTCACCCCGCACCCCCCCAGCGCCGCGGCGGAATTTGCGCCGCGGCGAAGGGGTCAAATACTCTGCTCTTGTTTCTTTGACAAGGCCTGCGGGCTCGAAGCCACAGCTACCGAGGGCTGGGCCAAGGTTTCGCAGACGAGCCGGACTCGACTCAAGACTGGTTTGTGAGTTTGTCACACGGGAGGTCACACAATACACTAAACCACTTTCCTCACAGTGAGAGATATGAATATAACGTGAATCGCCTGCTTTACTTCCAAATCAATTAATTTGTCATATATTGGACATTTTTTATGCCTATTTTTTTACGCAAATTGTTTTTCTTTGCCAAATCTATATTTTGCCAGGAATTCAATCAAACTGAGTAACAGTAGTGTTCAGTCTCCTGAATTGAGATGCTTCTGTTGTAAATTAATGTATTTTTGGCCCAAATACAGTTTATCTTTTTGTCATGAATCTATTTTATTTTTTGAATATGATATTCTTTGTTGGAATGTGATTGTTTATTTACGAATTCCTTCGGGGGAAAGCTTTCCATGAAACACAATCTGTTTTGCAGATGGAGCAAAATTAATATTAAAACAAACATTGGCAAAGCCAACTGGTCTGGCGTTGGTGCCAAGCTTTTGGCTTTGTAAGTGCTTGTCTGTTTTGCTGTGGTTTTTGCAAAATGTAATTGTTGTGATAGCTGCCGGACCCATACCAATACTGCAAAAAAGATTGGAAAAACACATGTTTTTTGGTCTGAAAGGCACACATTTCCAAAGTAGTCCCTGCCAATAAAGCAGTTTGTGTGCGGATGAGTGTCTTGTAAAAGAGCGGCCTGCCATCACCCAACGCAGCCTGTATGCTGTAGAGGGCAGAGGAAAATGTGAATTATACAACAATGGCCCGTGCATGTTTAGAGCTGGTCCAAATCCCCTATTAATATAATAGTTAAATAATTTCAGTAAAATGAAAAGGTCTTGGCTAACGCAAGACTTAAATAGCCTCATTCTCACTGTCCAGAGCTGCCTGCCTTATCAGTAACACACACTCTGATTGTGAGCAAGAGAGGGAGAAGCAGAACATAGAAGAGAAGGAGGAAGAGAAAGAGGAAAACGAGGAGAAAGAGGGAGAGCCGGGATAAAACAGAACCTGCAGGAGTGAGTTAAAGAGGCAGGAAGGGTGGAGTGGTGGAAGAAAGAGGCATGAGGAGGAATCAAAACTAGACCGCCTTGGTATCCTGCAATCCTGGCATTTGGTAGAGGAAGTGGGGGCTCCTAAGGAAAACTCGGGGGCCCTGCACGTACATATTTATTTCCCTTCCCTTGTTCCATAGGGGGTCACCTACCCATCGGACCTGGCTGCTCAGGGGTCACCGTGTGATAGGGTGACCAACTGGTATTGGTGCAAATTCAGGACGGTAAGTTTAAAAATTCAGGACAAAGGGTCAAAATTCAGGACACAAATTCAGGACAGGAGGTCAAATTCAGGACAAAACTTCAGGACAATAGGTAAGTTTTACAGACCCATCAGAGGAGGTCGCGCAATAGTAAGCCCAGCCATATTCAACCATTTGCAAACCTATCCATCATGTATCCTTCCATCTATCATTTCACTCATCCATCCCTTCATCCATCCCTTCATCCATCCTTTCACTCATCCATCCATTATCCATCCAGCCACCCTTTCACCCTATCCATCCAGCCATTTACCCTTTCACCCATCCAGCCATCCTTTCACTTACTCATCCATTCACCCAGTCACTCATTCTTCCACCGATCCACCCTTTCAGTCATCCATCCATCCTCCCTTTCTCTATCCATTGACCCTTTCACTTAGCCATCCTTCCTTCCATCCATCCATCCATCCATCCACCCACCCATCTACTCATCCACTCATGACTTCATCCATTGACCCTATCACTCATCCATCCTTTCTCTCATCCATTTATCCTTTCACTCCTTCACTCATCTATTCATCCTTTTGTCCACCTACCCTCCCTTTCACTCACTCATCCATCCTAACATCCACCCTTTCAATCATCCATCCATCCATTCACCCTTGCACTTATCAATTAATCAATCCATCCATCATTTCACTCATCCATCCACCCACTCACTCATCATCCACCTTTTCACTCATCCATCGACCCTTTTATCCATCCAGCTTCCCTTCCACCCATACATCCAGCTATTTACCTTTTCTCTCATCCATCCTTCCACTCACTCATCAATCCATCCATCCATCCATCCATCCATCCATCCATCCTCTCTCATTCTCCATCTATTCAATCTTTCATTCACCCATTCACCCTTTCACTAATTCATCCAGCCATCCACCCATTCCTTCACTTACTCACTCGCCCACCTTTTCATATTAATTTTGAGCTGAGCCTTTTTGAGAAGAGGCCCATCAAGAACTTCACCCTCGCTGCAGGAGCCATTCCAGGACTGGGGCAGAAGCCACCCAGGGCGGAGACAGGATCCACCACAGGGGGGACAGGAGCCATCACAGCCGGGGGGGGAGGAGGGGAGACAGGTGCCACCACATGGGGGGGGGGACAGGAGCCATCACTGGGGGTAGGGGGGCAGGAGCCATCACAGGAGGGGGAACAGGATCCACCAGGGTGGGCACAGGGGTGGGCATGCAGTATTCTAGTATCATCTTGGCCCCTCCAGGGTGGGGTAGGGCTCCTCACCCCCTCCTGGACAGGACATCGAGAAGACAGGCTCTCTTTCCAAAATGTTAGTTTTGCCATCCCTCACTGTGATGTACAGTACTTAAAGGAGATACTCCAAGAGAACTGATTTAACTGATTGTTCTCCATACTCCGTTAATCAGTGTGGGTGCGATTGTGCCATTTCTTTATTTTATTACATTATAGACTGCATGTTTGAAGAACCGAGGTTTGCTTACAATTTAGTGACAGTAATTAAGCTCTGTGAAGAGAACCCCTTGCTGCCTCGGGGTAATCAGGGCCGGTTCTAGAATGTGTGGGGGCCTGGCCAGAAAGGGAATGTGTGAGGCCCCTCTAAATTGCAGAGACATGACGCATTCAGGGCTGTTTGCATCTGAATAGATGCCCATGAAGCTGCAGCCCCTCCCTCTCAGTCACCTTCAAGCACCTCTTAACAGCTCATCAAGGGCTGAAGGTGTGAGGGTTGCCATCCCGCTGTGCCTCTCCAATGCTGCTGGGGATCTGAGCTTTGGTGCTGCATCGGAGTCGGTTACACCGGCCTCAACAGCATCGGAGTCAAGCAGGGAGGTGGGTGGAAGCTGTGCCGGATTTAGGGTGGTGCGACCAGTGCCCGGTTAAAATTACGGACAAATGGCGTCTGTTAAAGAATCCTTCACGGACAACGGACAGACGGCCGAAATTACGGACTGTCCGTGAAATTTACGGACGGTTGGTCACCCTACCGTGTGAGCTCCCGAGGCACCAGGAAGAGGCTCGCCACCTTCCAGTGCACACCCTCTGATGCACGAGGCTCGCAACCTTCCAGTGCTCACCCTCTGATGCACGAGGCTCGCAACCTTCCAGTGCACACCCTCTGATGCACGAGGCTCGCAACCTTCCAGTGCACACCCTCGGATGCACGAGGCTCGTAACCTTCCGGTGCACACCCTCTGATGCACGAGGCTCGCAACCTTCCAGTGCCCACCCTCTGATGCACGAGGCTCGCAACCTTCCAGTGCACACCCTCTGATGCACGAGGCTCGCAACCTTCCAGTGCTCACCCTCTGATGCACGAGGCTCGCAACCTTCCAGTGCACACCCTCTGATGCACGAGGCTCGCAACCTTCCAGTGCACACCCTCTGATGCACGAGGCTCGCAACCTTCCAGTGCCCACCCTCTGATGCACGAGGCTCGCAACCTTCCAGTGCCCACCCTCTGATGCACGAGGCTCGCCACCTTCCCGTGCCCACCCTCTGATGCACGAGGCTCGTAACCTTCCAGTGCCCACCCTCTGATGCACGAGGCTCGCCACCTTCCAGTGCACACCCTCTGATGCACGAGGCTCGCAACCTTCCGGTGCCCACCCTCTGATGCACGAGGCTCGTAACCTTCTGGTGCCCACCCTCTGGTGCACGAGGATCGCAACCTTCCGGTGCACACCCTCTGATGGACGAGGCTCGCCACCTTCCGGTGCACACCCTCTGATGCACGAGGCTCGTAACCTTCCAGTGCCCACCCTCTGATGCACGAGGCTCGCCACCTTCCAGTGCACACCCTCTGATGCACGAGTCTCGCAACCTTCCAGTGCACACCCTCTGATGCACGAGGCTCGCCACCTTCCGGTGCACACCCTCTGATGGACGAGGCTCGCCACCTTCCAGTGCACTCCCTCTGATGCACAAGGCTCGCCACCTTCCAGTGCACACCCCCTGATGCACGAGGCTTGCCACCTTCCAATGCCTACCCTCTGATGCACGATGCTCGCCACTTTCCAGTGCACACCCTCTGATGCACGAGGCTCGCCACCTTCCGGTGCACACCCTCTGATGGACGAGGCTCTCCACCTTCCAGTGCACACCCTCTGATGCACGAGGCTCGCCACCTTCCGGTGCACACCCTCTGATGGACGAGGCTCGCCACCTTCCGGTGCACACCCTCTGATGCACGAGGCTCGCAACCTTCCAGTGCCCACCATCTGATGCACGAGGCTTGTAAGCTTCCAGTGCACACCCTCTGATGCACGAGGCTCGCCACCTTCCGGTGCACACCCTCTGATGCACGAGGCTCGCAACTTTCCGGTGCACACCCTCTGATAGACGAGGCTCGCCACCTTCCGGTGCACACCCTCTGATGCACGAGGCTCGCAACCTTCCGGTGCACACCCTCTGATGCACGAGGCTCGCAACCTTCCGGTGCCCACCCTCTGATGCACGAGGCTCGTAACCTTCTGGTGCCCACCCTCTGGTGCACGAGGCTCGCAACCTTCCGGTGCACACCCTCTGAGGCACGAGGCTCGCCACCTTCCGGTGCACACCCTCTGATGCACGAGGCTCGCCACCTTCCGGTGCACACCCTCTGATGCACGAGGCTCGCAACCTTCCAGTGCACACCCTCTGATGCACGATGCTCGCCACTTTCCAGTGCACACCCTCTGATGCACGAGGCTCGCCACCTTCCGGTGCACACCCTCTGATGGACGAGGCTCGCCACCTTCCAGTGCACACCCTCTGATGCACAAGGCTCGCCACCTTCCAGTGCACACCCCCTGATGCACGAGGCTTGCCACCTTCCAATGCCCACCCTCTGATGCACGAGGCTCGCAACCTTCCAGTGCCCACCCTCTGATGCACGAGGCTCACCACCTTCCGGTGCACACCCTCTGATGCACGAGGCTCGCAACCTTCCAGTGCACACCCTCTGATGCACGAGGCTCGCAATCTTCCAGTGCACACCCTCTGATGCACGAGGCTCGTTCTCTCCGAAGTGGCGGATTTATTTTTGCTCCTCTGCATTCTCACCAAGCCTCAACGCGTATTGAAGCCATTGTAGGAGCATGTTAGTGCTATTTAAAGTACTGACATACACCAGTGGGAGAGCACACATTGCTTCCACAGTAAAGGCACTCTTTTGGATCTGAAAACTTCAGCGTATTTAAGTAAAACCTCTGTCAGTGCTTAATTTGAGCCAGTGGTTTCGGTGCTCAGCACCAGCACTTAATTCTCAACCCCGGTGCTGGTGACAGTCTGCCAAAAGGTAGTGCTGTTCGGCTAATTTAGAGATGACCACAACAGCAGTCAATTATTAATTCAATATACATTAAAAATGACTATTACCTGCCGCCCAAGCCATCCTATTGGCTGAATTCTCACACTTGTAGGACTGTGATGGTTAGTAGTTGTGTTGTTACTATTATTGGCAGTACTGGCAGGGGCCATGGGTGGTGCAAACTGTAGTGGCCTCCTGACGAGAGCCCTGAAATTTATTGCTGTGGCGCCAATATTAATAACTGGCTTTGGGTCTGGCCGATAGACAGCTTTAGCTGTCTTGCCAGCGCAGATTTTTTTAAACCAAAAACTACCTACATTTAAATGCTTAAAGGGACTTTCGGCTAGCCCTCTTCATCTATGGCCTGTTTATTCACATTTTGCTCCCCCTCACCACAGCATTGTATTGTCTTATTGTATATGTTTGCAAAAACCTCACAAAACAATGAGAACTTGCCAAGGCCAGATCTGCTGGCTTTGACCATTTGCTTATTAATTACCACATTAATACCGCTGAGGGATCCACGGTGTCTGAAAACCATTGCTTAATTTGTAAAGGAGTGAGTGCCGGTGCCCTTCAGCTCAGAAGCCCGACTTAACTGTCAGTCTTGAACCCACCTCAGGCCTCTTTAATTCACTCCATGCCCCTTTATCTCACGAGTGCAGGTTCCTGCTTTGTCCCTTTTGTGATGGTTTTTCTCTCGTTTTCTCCTCCATCTTTTAGCTTTGAGGGTTTTAGGTCGAGCCTGAGTCAGCACGCATGCGCTGCTCAGCGAGACAGCTGTAGTGCAGTATGGAAGAGAAGCTCCGCCTACTCTCCGCCCATTGGCTTGTGTCAGTGTTCTTCCTAAATGCCGGCGTCTGATTTGTAAAGAGGCTTGTTAGTCCCTCCTTACTAACACCTTCTCTTCATCTATAACCTCCCATGGCGACTGGCCCCTTTAATTCAGTTGTTACACGGTACGTGTTCTTAAGTGTCTAACCACTATTTTCTTTATTGAGTTTCTCTTGCTGCAGACATGCCATGCTGTACTTACGTTCAGCGCGCAATGCCCGCTTTCTCTTTTGAAGCAGCCGGGACAATGGCGGCTGCTTCTTTGAAATGCAATAGGTCTCCCATTTAAATGCTTCCGACAGCCTTTCTAGAAGTATTCCGCAAGGACATATACTCTTTTACGTTTTTTACTTATCGTGATTGCGACATTAACGGATAACTACAGCATGGGACGCGTATGGGTGTGTGCAGCGTTAACTGTCTAAAACGAGTCTCACCTCAAGGATGTTCACGTTCCATAGTTCGGCGATGCCAAGCGAGCAGCCAGGTCAGGCTCAGCGAACCATCTTCCGAGAGGCGACTCCCCCTGCATGCGCCTATTGGGGAGGACAGACAACTATAGCTTTGCCATTGGCTGTTGAAGAAGCCTGTCAGAATACAGCCTGCAGTGCCCAATAATGGCCAGTCCTCTTGTTGCGGTACAACCTACTCCCCAGCTGAAAGTGCAGGTCCAATGGTACTAAGTTGTGTAGAGTGGGCGGAGTCGGTGTCACTCCCCACCATCGCTCTATGCTCTTCCAGAACAGACCGAGTACACAGGGGCACGCCTCTGCAAGAACCACCCACAAAACCATGGACGTCCCTGCATATTGTAGAAGTATAACAGGGTTGTATTGAGTGAGGACTACTTGCGTAATGCAAAAGCAGGGTCACATATTGTATACAAACTCCCAAAGGTGTGTGAAAAGCATGTATTCAGATTGATGTAGGTTTCTAAAAAACCGTACTCCCTGCAATTTTATCTTTTTTCTCTGTCAATTCTGTATGGTCATGCACAATAATGGCATCGAACACTGCACATGTTTTTCTTCGTACCAGTGTTACAATCAGTGCTGGGTTTGGAAAAGATGGGGAGAGGAGTTGGCCTAATGGCTAAGGCTGTCAACCTCGAATCTGGGAATCCGGGTTCAAGTCTCAACAATGACGCTGAACATCCTGAGATTCTGGGCAAATCACTTAATCTCCCCGTGCCTAACAAAAATGAATGTGTCCTCATGTAACGCAACTGCTGCTATGTAAAGTGCTCGGATACCCGATACCTTCGGATCAAGTTCGCGCTATATAAAACTCCGTAAAATAAAAAATAAAAAAATGTAGTGTGTGAACCCATAAATGAGTGTCAAGGTATGGCAGTGGAAATGGGATGGTATCCTGGGGGTCGGAGTCATAAAAAGCGAAGTCTGACGGTCACTTCACGCTAGAAATTTTATATTATTTTTTTTAAACGTAACTATGCCACAAAGAAATTGGCAACAATGACAAACGAGAGAGCAAATCCTTTCTGTCTTACTACATTAGTCACAAAGAGGCCGCATTTTAAATTATTTTATTTTGAAGGCCCATGCTGCCGATATCTTTGTGTGTCCAGCAATTTGAAATAATGGTGGCAAATGCACTTGCCGAGATCAGTGTTTTGTCTAGTCACAGTTTTGACTCAAAGTATCATTGAGGTGTAATGCGCCTGCTGCAAATCACACCCAGCAATATGCAGTTCACATGATTTTATTTTCTGCAGGTAGGTAGGGGGGTTGCTACATTTGCCACAGAGATCCCCATGTTCCTTGCAGTTCATGGATTGTAATTTCTCTACATACAGTTACCTATGAACATGCGCGCACACTGCAAGACCGGTTTAGAACACCATAGTTGTATTTCCCTCAATCTTTCCTAAGTCTAAGGTTGCTAAAAGGGTTCCTTTGGGTAGTATGGTGTTGTTATTTTTATCATTTCCAATGTACTTAATATCTGGGCCCCATTGCAGTTCAGATATACATTGATAAGTAAGAGCTCCTTTCTGGATTGACCATTTATCACAACGCACTGTATCGTGTCCAGGGGTTTTCCAGTCTCTTTGATAGAGACTCCGATTGTGTGTTTGACGTAGATTGCGCGTCCACCCGACGGCCTGCCGTAAGCACGTCGTTTCCTGTTTGGAACGTGAATGCTGGCACAGCCTTGTGAGTGGACCTCCTCAGTTGCCCACGTTTCCTGTAGGCAGAGAATGTCCCCCGCCTGAATCTTCTCCAGTGCTGATTCGCTGTTTCGTGTACTTGTGATTCCTGCCACATTCCATGTTATGAGCCTCAGTCTTGTGCTCTATTTGACAGTCCGTTAGCATTTTTTTGTAATGAGGTTGGGATTTTTGCCTTATTTTGTGATTTTGGGCTAGGAGTGATTCTTGTTGGAACCTCCGTGCATTGTGGTGGCTTTGCTGGGTGCCTTACTTGTCTGGGGCCTGTGCCAGCCTTTGTCTGCTGAATTTCTTTCAGTTATTTTTCTCGCACCTTTCACTAAGTTCAATTGTGAAGTTGTGGAAGCTGGATACAGTTTCTGAGGGATGTGTCCCTCTTAAAGAGCTGTGTGTATTTGAGCCATTTCTTTGTTGTTCGGTCAGCTCACCCGCTTGTTTATCGAGTACAGGTGGGTATTCTTTGTCTTCTAGCTCCCGGATCACTGTGCCCCATTTTTCGAAGCTGGTCTTTTCCCGTAGGACCAAGTCAGCATGTGTAGTTGTCTTCCATGTTGTTAGCGTGTCTTCCGTAGTGGGTCACTGCTTTTTCACCTTGAATTGTATACTGAGGAGGTCTTTGCTCGTTGTGTGTGCCAATGAGGGGATTTGATTAAAAGATTTCAAGATATTTCCCCTGTTGGAGGTATATTTCCTTCCTTGTGGCATGTACTGAAGGCAAAACATGACTTTCTGTGAGGCAACTATATGGGCCCAGGAGTCTTCATCGGTGTTTGTCTGGACTTTTGAGGCTCTACTTTCTATCGAGTAGTCTTTAGTTCGCTCAGTTGGTGGTTTATCTCTGTTAGTCTCTACTACCCCTGCGCTCTTTCTTTTTAGTTCCTTACGATCTTACTGCGACGCCCGACAGGCAGCAACTATGCCCTTAGGACTTGTTTGTTTCGGGCTTCCTCCGATCGCTGCATGCGCAGGGGTGTGATCTTGTTTCGGGCTCCTCCAAGCTGCCGCTTGGGCAGGTCTTAGCTCTGTTCTGTCATGAGTTTGGCTGGGGGTTTGATCAGTGCTCGCTCCATCAACCTCAGAGGATGTTGGTTTGTGGACTTGTGTGTCCCTAGTCAAGGCCCTTCTCTGTTTTTCAAAGATCGGAAAGAGCTTCTTGCTGAGAGGGTTTTCGTTCTTGCCGACTTTCTTCCCTATTGCAGGGTGTTGCTCCCAGTACCTTAGTGCTTGAGTCTGCCTTGTCATTTGTTGTCTTTTCTTTAATCTTTTTTTCTCGCTTCTTGACCGGGGTTTGTTATGCTTATTAGTGGGGCTGGTGAGGCTTGCATTGTTGGTGGCCCTAGACCTAGCGTTCTCTTCCGTTGTGACCGTCCTTTGAAGCTGGTTGTTAGTGTTCCGTTGAGGCTGATTACTAGTATTATTGGGGTTGGGAGTGATGGTAATGTTGGGGCTGCTGGTACCATTTGCCATGTTTATTTTTAACCTACACGGATTCTGTTAAACGTTATCTGTTGCTTTGACCTCAGCTGGATATGCTTTTTTCTCCAGGTTGTTGGTTGGGTTGTATCCTGTGCTCCTAAATGCGTACATCCTTGTCCATAATTTTGGTCTTTGTTTCTGAATTAATTTTGCGTCCGTTGTTTAAATTCAGATTTTTTCAGGTCCGTAATTTAGGTTGTCAAAACTTCCGGCAGCGTTGAGAGTTTTTCCGCGATTGTTCCACAGTCGCAGTCCTTTGTGTTCGCTCGCATTTCCAGGTTTTCCAGCTTGATGCTTATATTTGCAATGGCCAGGGCTATAGTTTGCATTATGTCCATTTGGACCTTTAATTTATGTGACTGCCAGTTGAGGGCGTTCGTGGCTGCCGCAAGTGTGTCATTGATCAAGGACAGCAAGTTGCCGTGTTCATCAAGCCGGTCCTTGCTTGTCTCTGTACCTTCCTTCTGGTCGGTTTCAGGTAACCTGTCAATTGGGTCCCTCCTGCCCGGGAACCATGATGGTATGCAGTCATAAAATCGAGTTTCAAATATCGATATATCAAAATATCGATGTGGAAATCTCGATATGACAGAATATAGACATGCAGTTAAGAAATATCGTTTTACAGAATATCGAAGTTAGTAATATCATTAGTAAAAATATTATTGTTTATAATAGCGATTTTTTTTTAGTGTTCTATATGTTAGTATATGTGTTAAAAGTATAGCTTATTTTTAATGTATGTTTGAATTTTTTAGAAATAATTTATTTTATGTTAATTAATTTTTGTGTATTTTAGTTCCGTAGTGGGTTGTGGATTTATAGGGTAATAGGGTGGGAAGTAATTTAATTATAATATATTGATTATTATTTTTTAGAAGTTATTAATTTTAAAAAAAAAAAAATATTGCGTTTTAGTTTTGTAGCGGGTTGTGGGTTTATATTTAGGAATAGGCTAGGAAGTAATTTAATTGAATTGAAATTAATGAATTAACATTTTTATTAATTACTTTTTTTGTATTTAATAATTTAGATTCTTAATTGTGTTACTTATTACTAATTAATTAATTGGTTATTAATAATTAATTGGTAAATATGTTAATTGTGTAATTGTTTTAGGAGCGGGTTGAGGGTTGATAGGGAAGTAGGGTGGGAAGTAATTTAATTATAATTAATTAATTCATATTTTTATTAATTAATATTGATGTAATTAATATCTTAGACTGCTAATTGTATTTTTTTATTAATTACATATACATTATTAATAATTGGTAAATATGTTAACTGTGTAATTTTTTTAGGAGTGGGTTGTGGGTTGAATGGGGAGTAGGGTGGAAATTTTCATTAATATTTATTTATATTATTTATTTAAAGTTATTTTATAGTGTTAATTGTGTGAACTATTTGTGTGATGGTTTTTAAATTGCTTGTTAATTGTTATTCGTTAATTATTTAATTGTTAATTAATTATGTTAATTGTGTAATATTTAACAATATTGGTGGTGTAGTTTATTGGGGAATATGGTGGGAGGTAAATTATTTTAGCAAAATTAATTAATTGGGAATTTATATTAATTATTTTGCACTTTCCCTACTGTTGTATTTGCTGGAGTGGGAATAGTAAATTATTCCCCTACACTATCCAACACTTCTCCTACTGTTACACTTTGTGGAGTGGGACTAGTAAATTATTCCCATCCGCTATCCAACACTTTCCCTACTGTTGCACTCGCTGGAGTAGGAATAGTAATTTTTAGTCACCCGCTATCCAATACTTTCCCTACTGTTGCGCTCATTGGAGTGGGAATAGAAATTTTTACCCCCCTCCCGATATCCAACACTTTCCCTACTGTTGCATTCGCTGGAGTGGGAATATAAATTTTTACCCACCCGCTATCCAACACTTTCTCTACTGTTGCACTCACTGGAGTGGGAATAGTAATTTTTACTCCCCTGCTATCCAACACTTTCCCTACTGTTGCACTCACTGGAGTGGGAATAGTAATTTTTTACCCCCCACTATCCAACACTTTCCCTACTGGTGCACTCGCTGGAGTGGGAATAGTAATTTTTACCCACCCGCTATCCAACACTTTCCCTACTGGTGCACTCGTTGGAGAGGGAATAGTAATTTTTACCCCCCTGCTATCCAACACTTTCCCTACTGTTGCACTCACTGGAGTGGGAATAGTAATTTTTATCCCCCCCCCCCCCGCTATCCAACACTTTCACTACTGGTGCACTCGCTGGAGTGGGAATAGCAGTTTTTACCCCACCCCGCTATCGAACACTTTCCCTACTGTTGCACTCGCTGGAGTGGGAATAGTAATTTTTAACCCCTGCTATCCAACACTTTCCCTACTGGTGCACTCGCTGGAGTGGGAATCGTAATTTTTACCCACCCGCCTTCCAACACTTTCCTTACTGTTGTATTTGCTGGAGTGGGAATAGTAAATTATTCCCCTACACTATCCAACACTTTCCCTACTGTTACACTTGGTGGAGTGGGAATAGTAATTTTTACCCACCCGCTATCCAACACTTTCCCTACTGTTACACTTGTTGTAGTGGGAATATAAATTTGTACGTCCTCGCTATCCAACACTTTCCCTACTGTTGTATTTGCTGGAGTGGGAATAGTAAATGATTCCCCTACACTATCCAACATTTTCCTGCTGTTACGCTTAGTGGAGTGGGAATATAGATTTTTACGTCCCCGCTATTCAACACCTTCCCTACTGTTGCACTCGCTGGAGTGGGAATAGTAATTTTAACCCCTCTGCTATCCAACACTTTCCCTACTGTTACACTCTGTGGGGTGGGAATAGTAAATTATTTCCCTCCGCTATCCAACACTTTCCCTACTGTTGCAATTGCTAGAGTGGGAAAATTAAATTATTCACCTTTGCTATCCAACAATTTCCCTACTGTTGCACTCTCTGGAGTGGGAATAGTAATTTTATCCTCTACGCTAGCCAACATTTTATTTACTGTTATAGTTAATGTAGTGTAAAATATTTTTATACAAATAATTATTCATTTAAATATTTGTATTTATTATGGTGCCGATTCCGATCCGTGAAAAAAATTTACCGTCCGACTCGTATCCGTATTTTTCTACGTACGAATCGTAAAAGTCCCGTACAAACGGCGAAGTACGATTCGTACGTGAAAAATACATACGAATAGCGTCGGGAAAAGTGTACGAGAGGGAGCCGGACATTTTTTCCTGCAAATCGTAAAACAGAAGTCCGAGCGCGCAAGTACGATCCGTACCGCCCGTCCGAATAAACAACCGCATGTAAAAGGCCCCGTACGGAGCGAACGCTGTAGCACACTTGTACACGGGTAAACTTGTGCCTGGATACGAGTCATACAGCCCCCCCTCCAACCGCATATGTCAGCACCATACCCCCGTATGTCAGCACCGTACCCCCCCTCCGCACCGTACCCCAGGACCGTACCCCAGCCCCGCACCTGTACGCGCCGCACCCAAGGCCCTTCTCCCAGCCCAGCACCTGTACGCACCGTACCCCAGGCCCGTACCCCAGCCCCCCACCTGTATGCGCCGCACCCCAGGCCCCTGTCCCAGCCCCGTACCTGTAAACACCATACCCCAGGACCGTACCCCAGCCCCGCACCTGTACGCGCTGCACCCCAGGCCCGTCTCCCAGCCCCGTACCTGTACGCACTGTACCCCAGGACCGTACCCCAGCCCCCCACCTGTATGTGCCACACCCCAGGCCCATACCCCAGCCCCGTACCTGTACGCACCGTACCCCAGGACCGTAGTGCCTGTACGTGCCGCACCCCAGGCCCGTACCTCAGCCCCGTACCTGTACGCACCGTACCACAACACCGGACCCCAACCCCGCACCTGTATGCACCATACCTCAACACCGTACCCCAGCCCCCCACCTGTACGTGCCGCACCCCAGGCCCCTATCCCAGCCCCGTACCTGTACGCACCGTACCCCAACACCGTACCCCAACCCCGCACCTGTATGCACCATACCTCAACACCGTACCCCAGCCCCCCACCTGTACGCGCCGCACCCCAGGCTCGTACCCCAGCCGGGCACCTGTACGCGCCGCACCCAAGGCCCGTCACCCCAGCCGCTGTACACACCGTACCCCAGGCCCGTACCCCAGCCCCCCACCTGTACGTGCTGCACCCCAGGCCCCTATCCCAGCCCTGTACCTGTACGCACCGTACCCCTGGACCATACCCCAGCCCCGCACCTGTATGCGCCGCACCCCAGGCCCGTCTCCCAGCCCCGTACCTGTATGCACCGTACCCCAGGACCATACCCCAGCCCCACACCTGTACGCGCCGCACCCCAGGCCCGTACCCCAGCACTGTACCTGTACGCACCATACACCAACACCGTACCCCAGCCCCGCACCTGTACGCACCGTACTCCAACACCGTACCCCAGCCCCGTACCTGTACGCACCGTACCACAACACCGGACCCCAGCCCCCCACATGTACGTGCCGCACCCCAGGCCTGTACCCCAGCCCCGTACCCGTACACAGCGTACACCAACACCGTACCCCAGCCCCGCACCTGTACGCACCGTACCCCAGGACCGTAGTGCCTGTATGCGCCGCACCCCAGGCCCGTACCCCAGCCCCCCACCTGTACGCGCCGCACCCCAGGCCCCTATCCCAGCCCCGTACCTGTACGCGCCGTACCCCAACACTGTACCCCAGCCCCGCACCTGTATGCACCATACCCCAACACCGTACCCCAGCCCCCCACCTGTACGCGCCGCACCCCAGGCTCGTACCCCAGCCCCGTACCTGTACGCACCGTCCCCCAACACCGTACCCCAGCACCCTCACCCAGCATCGCGTATGTACGGACCTTACCTACGCGAAAAAGACTCGTACAGAACCAGGACACTGTAAAACAGCACAAGGAGGGTCAATTCGACTCGCACAACACCACAAAACACGTCTACATGACAAAATACATCTCAATGACTGACCTGGCACATCCAAACAGGCAAACAGAGGCCCTAAATCACAACCACCTCTTATAACACACCCACCACAAATTCAAACCCAGCCACACCCACAAATGGTCCAATAAAAAGGGCCCACACACACAACCCATGAGCCTTTGCAACAGACCCACTGCTGCCAGACCCCACAGACAAACAACTGCACCTTACTTACACCTTAACTACACCTTAACTTACACACCTTCACACAACCTCCTTCACAAACACCCCCTCTTCACATTCACACACACACCGTCACATTCACACCCACACACCCACAACCATCCACACCCACACCCACACCATGCCCACAGACAAGAATCCAAAGTTCACAAGGGTGGAGCTGGACCTCCTTGTCAACTAAGTCATCAGGGTCGAGCCACAGCTGTTTGGAACATTGGTCAGACAGACCAGCATAGCCAAAAAATCACGCATGTGGCAGAGGATCATCGATAGGGTGAATGCTGTTGCACCCATCAGAAGAACCAGGAATGAATGCCAAGCCAGGTGGTACGATCTGCAGAGGGCAGTCAAGCGTAAAATGAATGAGGACTACGCCCAGAGCAACATCACTGGAGGTGGGCTGCCCCGCAGACCCGTACATTACCATCCCTGGGAGGAGTACACGGAGTCGTAGGAGTCCGAGAGCCTAGTGAGTACACAAACTACTTGCGTAGCATAGGGGCAATGGCATCCACACCCCAAATACACCAAATGCACGCAACTAGCCCCAAGCCCTCACCGGACACAACCACACCCAAAAACCACGCTCATGCCACTAACATGTCCATGCCCAATTCACTAAGGAAGGCCATGCCATGTCCCAGGCTACACGAACCACAAACCCAAGACTGGATGTCCGGGATGCTGGGAGGGTGGGCCTCACAAAACACATCGTGACACTCAGAAGCAGACACCAATGCCCTCAGCTCATATGGCCTAGGTACATACCCATGCACCATGCCCAAGGCACAGGGACCGGCAAAGTACTGACAAGGTAGCTGACACTTGGCCCCACTGTATGCAGCACAAGGCCCTCCTGTGACCACTGTACACTCAAACACCAACTCCACTAGCTCAGATATCTAGCACAGGAACTCACACTCACTGTCATGCCACCATGCACCATGAGGGGACAGACACATCACCTGGGAGACCCAATGACAAATCACACTACACACAACAGCAGGCCCGGTCACAACCCCCCCCCCTTACACAAGCACACACCCCTGGGGCAGGCAACGGATTCATCCACTCTCAAAATGGACATGTGACACAACAAGATCAATCCATAGACAAATAAGCATTCTAGCCACAATTCTACAGGTCAAACACTCAGGAAAACATATCAATCTGTCCCCCACAACATACCCATCCACAAGTGGACATTGAGAGGAATGCTAGGCACATCCAACTACCTGGAGGAACTGTGCCAACTTGAATATGTCTGAAACATGGATGTCGCTTGAAACAGCATTGACATTGTCTCTCTCTCACACACAGGGCAACGTCATGGATCTCCCCCCAACAATGGGGGGGAACAATCACAGTCCCAGGCTCGGCGTGAAGATGATCCCACTGGCAGCGACGACTCTCACCACTCCGTGGATGACCCCGACCAACCTGGCCCCTCTGGTGCCCAAGCCCCTGCAGCACATGCTTCAGGTACATCTGTGCCAACCACCACCCCCATTCCTGCCACATCCCAGGAGACACCCAGGAGCCCTGCTCGCACTGAACAACACAGCCAGTCTGACCAGGAGGGACAAGGTTCTCCGGGCACCCAGGAGGAGGCAGGCAACCCCGCAAATGCCATCCCTCAGGGGTCCCGATGTGCCCACAATGGCAGGCTAGGCTCGTGTGGGCAGGGGTGGTGGGAGTGGAGGCAGGCGGAGGCGCGAACCTGACCAGCCAGCTGAGGGAACCGGTATGTCACACATACGCCACATCCTGGAGACATACCGGCGTGACACCAGGGGCATCAGCCAGGTAGTGGGGAGCCTCACAGAGATGAAGGGGACCCTCGACGAGATGAAGAACCTGCAGGCCGAGCAACACGCCAGTCAACAACAACACCAAGGACGGATGGAGGCAAGACTGGGTGAGCTCCTGGCGGTGCAAAGGGACATAAGCTCCGTCGGATCGCCGACAACATGGGCAACCCTCCCTGTGACACCAGGCGCAGACCAGCACCAGCCACAGGGAGGGAAAGGAGGAGGAGGAGGAGGAGGATTCGTCCGACGGAGCGTCCCAAACATCGTCAAGGCCTGCATCTGAGGGTCCCCGGAGGAAGGTGGGTCGTCCACGGAAAAGACTGTGAGAGGCAGCGGACCATCCACATCTCCCAGGTCACCTGGCCTGGCACCTGGCCCTCTGGCGCAACAGCAGCACCACATCCAATGACATTCTCTGCCACATGGACTTGCTGGTCACAGTCTGACCAATGATGACCAACACTGTGGTCTGGACTCACATGACTTCTAATGCCAAGGATGCCATCTCCCCCTGTGAACTTTGGATTCCATGCACCCGGTAGAGCACCTCATTTTATCTACCAAAACACGTACCCCACCGCAAATACAAAAAATTATTTTGTGTCATGAGATGTTGCAGTCATTTTGCATTAGTCCACAACATATGTGTGTGTAAATGTCAAACTATGCCTCAGTGTTGAACTAACTCCACCCATCCATACCCTTGGATCTGAGTCTGGTACAGGACACACATGGGTCACAATGTATCATTCAATGCAGACATGGAGCACAATACTCACCTGTGATGGCCTCAAGCTGCTGAGGGGGGGCTTGCAATACTGTGCGGACAGACCTATTTGGAAGAGTATCATTAAGGCGTAGAGGTCATGCCTCATTTGGAGGTTCCCGGGGAGGGAGTCCCAGGTATGTTTTCCCAGGTGGGAGAACTATTTCCTGCATGCTGGAGTACGGTGGATGTGAAGAATGGTGGTCAGGGCAAGGTTGGATGCACGGAGATGGCACAACGGGGTCTCGGATGACAGTGGTACAAGGTTGGTTTTGGTCCGGTTGTGGCCTGCCTCCTGAGTGTGGGTGGGGAGTCTGAAGGTCATCCTGCAGCACACAGTGATCCATTGCAGCTATCTCTGCTGGACGGTGATGTGGCTGGGGCGCCGAATGTTGAAGCAGAGGTGTGCAGATGCACCCTGGATGTGTAATAGTTTCCAGGGAGTGTGGATGTACTAGCTCCGTAGAGGGCAGGGTAGTATTTGACACGGATGTTGTCGTGGACCTGGGGGATGGTCTGTCTTTCCTTGGAGTGGATCTATCTGTGGATCATGTGCATAATGCAGAGGGTGTTGCAGCCTGAGGTACAGATGCTGGTGATTACCATGGCAAATGTGAGCGAGCAATACATGATGCACACCATCTTGTGTGCGTGAACACTGGGTGCCTGTGCAGGGCTCTTGCGGGTGGGACACAAGCAGTTGACTCAGCTGTAAGGGGACAATCTGCAGATGATTACCTCAGTCCTGTACAAGTCCAGCCGCAGGTGGCTGATGTTCAGCCATCCATCAATGGATCTCATGCATTCTTGATTATTTGAACTGGCAATGTCGGCGTCTTTGGTGAGGGTGAGGAGCACCTGGCTGTCAATGGCATACGAGCTGATGATGAGGTGCTGTGCGCATATGATGGTGGTGAGGGGGGTCCTGGACACATTGTAGATTTACACGCTGAGAGATGATACCTGTGCCATGTGCCAGATGACGACACCATACTACATGCAGAAGCCTTGAGTCCCACGCACATGGCCTTGCTGGGGTACAGAGCCGGTGGGGAGTAGGAGGGACATGACCTGGTTGGTGTAACAGGGCCTGGAAGGCGTGGCAGCACTGTGTAGGCAGTCGGAGTTGCACACTCATCATGCAAAGGTGTTGTGTGTGCGCTTAGTGTATGCCGGAGAGCAGCCGGTAGATATGCGGATGGACATTGCATGGAGGGTGGCTGCAACATCAGACTGTCGTGCAATGTGCACGTTGCATGTGCGACGGTCCAGCCTTTGGCACCGCGTGGCCGCAACAGTGGCACAGACAAGCTGATGCCAGCCAAATGAATGGGTGGAGGGAGGAAGGGAGGAGCATCTTTGAGGCGTGTGTGTTGCCACATCCGGAAACTCTGTGTGCCCTTGCTGCAGGGGCTGCAGCAGCAGGCGGCATGTCCTGGAAAATATGCCACAAGTTGCACACAAAGACAAGGATGTCAGAAAGTCCAACTGCAACAGGTGTATGTAAAGGAAGGAGTGTCCGGTTTTCAATGGCACACCCAGAGGCAAAGGATGCACAATCACCAAAGATGACTGACACCGGATCATGAAACTGAAGGCCGAGCTGCGCACAGGAAACACACCCTCAGCAGGTGTTGAGGGCCCGTTGTGGGGACCAACATGGCCAAATACATACACAACCATGAACTTCATGCACAATAGAGATTCAAATCCATGAAGAACACCATGCATGTTGCTCATCTACACATAGACTCGTATGCACAATCTTTGACAACTATGCCAGAGATGTCGCATGCACAGTGGCAAGAGACCTGCATTGACAGAGATGAGGCACCTTGGAGGGTGAGGAACACCTTTATTACTCAGGCCAACAGTAAGGGAAATGCATCAATATGAACAGACTCACAGGTCATTTGGCTGAACATGTGGGACCTACACTGGACACCCCCTTCACACCACAGATGCTGTAAATCAATTGAACTGGCACACAAGTGAAGGGAGTGAGCCAAACAACCCCTGCTGCACACGGAGAGGCTGCAATTCCCCATTGAGCCTCTTATGGGGATGTCCCACAGTATGTCCACCCGTAGCCTCTCGTATGTTTCAGAGGGAAGTTTCACACACATTGATGCCTTCCTTACAATCCACAATCCCATTACAGATGACTGCCACGTAGGGTGACTATCAAGTCATGGGAGTCATGCTACATGTCAGGTGCCCCATGGTGAGTCGACATGTATGCATAGTAACAAAACATGCACAGGAGCAGTGCCCACACATTCCAAACAACTACCACACCCAAAATGCCTTGTTGCAATCCTACCCAAAGGAGAATTTTCACCATGTCCGTGCATGTAACGCTGATTCAGCACACGTTGCAATACTCATGAGGAATAGCAGGAGCCCAACGATGCCACGAGCAGACAGCATGCGCAAATACCTGGGGATGACAGACACACAAGAAGTCACTGAAAAGATACTCAACCGCATGCATGGTCATTGACTCTACAGGAATAAGGTTGTCACCATGCTAGTTTTACATTTACTGTCTCATCCACAATGTGTGGAATGACATCATCACTCGAGTGCCACATCAGAACACACCTCTAAGTAACTTAGCATACAGTCAGCTGGACACACACATGGCAACACATGCCACACAAGGCTAAAAGCGTGCACACTCAGACCCAGGGACTCACCATTATGAGAAGAAGTTGCGTATGAGCTGACTCCGGATGTCGTCCTCCTCATCCTCCTCCTCCTCACTTGCCTCGTGACCAAGCCCTTCATCCTCCACGGGTGGATGTTCCTGCTCATCCGGATCCAGGATGAGTGGCACAGCTTTCTCCACTGCCATGTTGTGCAGCATGCAGCACACGATTAAGATTTTGCAGACCTTGACCGGTGCATATGGGAGGGATCCGCCTGTCTTATGAAGGCACTGGAATCGGCTCTTCAGGAGGCCAAATGTCCTCTCAATCACTCGCCTGGTCTGCCCATGGGTGGTGTTGTAACGATGATCTGCAGCTGTTCTGGGGTTGCGGAGAGGCGTCATCAGCCATGGCATGTTGGGATAGCCAGAGTCCCCTACATGGAAACCTCATGTACAGAAGTGGGTCAAGAGATGCTGTAAGATACAAAGATACCGCTAAATACAGGACAAACAGAGTATACCCACCAACAAGACATGCTCGTTCGTTGTGCAGCCGCAGCATCATTTCTGGCACCCTGCTACGCCTCATGATGTAGGCATCGTGTGCTGACCCTGGAAAACGTGCACAGACATTAGAAATCAGCATGTTAGCAAGACAGACCACAAGGGCATTAATGGAGTGATAATGTTTTCGGTTTCGATAGGCTACCTCCTGTGCCTGTGGTGGCACCAAAGCCACATGTGTCCCATCAGTGGACCCAATTACATGGGGCATCCCTCCCAGGGCATAGAACTCACCCTTGACATCCGTCAACTGCTCACGAGTCGGAAAATGGATGAATTCATCTAGGTGCTCCAACATGGCTTCTAAAACATCATGCAGAACATGGCTAAACATGGTCTGGGACATGCCACCCACATCAGCTATTGTGAATTGAAAAGTACCGGTGGCAAAAAAATGTAGGGCTGCCATCACCTTCATCTTGGGGGTCAGCGCAGTAGGATAACTGTGTCGCGGTTGGAGGTGTGGTGCCAGCCTGTTTGTCAGGTCCTCAATTAACTGTTGGGTGAATCTGTAACGGCGTATGCAGTCACGTTCCCTCATGGCACCCAAGTCTGGCATTGGTTGGGGGAGAGGCGGTGCCCTGCAGAAATTTGGAAGGAATAACGAAGAGTGACTACATCACAACACCAATGTCAATAAACTGAGCACATGTTCAACTGCTAATACACATCTGCGAAATACAGAGTCTGGTCTGTGCAATACATCCAGGACACGTATGCCAGCCAGATGAGACTCCTAGGAAGAGCCAGCTACAACCGTTGATTGTCAAGTTCCACATTACATGCCCTGAAACAAGCTGTGGGCCAGTGTAAGCGAACAGCCAGAGACATCACAGGAGTGACATACATCCACATATCTGCATTTGAAGGATGTCATCTCATACAGACAGCTGGCGGCAAGCTAGACGCACAGGGCACATGTCATTAAAAATTAGCAGCTCACACACATTGCGATGAAGGGGTACACGTGAAAAAATAAAACACAGACATGGAGACAACGCAGATATGTCCTCATGTCAAAAGAACATGTTCGAAGCATCCAGACACACCTAACGTGTGAATCCACATGTGGCATGTTGTGCGTATATGTGTGCCATGGCCATCTACACACAGACACATGTTGGATGCAGCAACAGCAGATGCAGTTGACGGAACACCAACAGCAAGCTCCTGGGAACACATGACACACACGACATAGTCACATCGGGCCACGCTGGTAGTGAGATGTCAGGTGTCAGTGTCCCTGTCCCTGGCATCAGGGGACAGTTGCGGGTGTTGGTGACTGTGCCATACCAGTGATGCAATGCTTGACACGTTTGTACTACATGCACACGTGCAAAATGTGAAGGGGAAGTGTGCCACATAGTGCCCCATCACACATGCCATCTGTCCAGAGGTCATCACACATCTATTGTGCTAAAACATGAGGAGAAAACTGCCATATCACTGCCTGACACACATAGGCCCTGCACAAGAAGGACTGCACTGACAATAACTTGATGTTCAGCCTTGTGCGAGTGTGAGACCTCCATTCCTGTCCTGTGCACTTCCTATCACCAGTGGAAGATGTGAAACGCACCGTACACATGCTCTGAGGGCGTGTGTACACACTGGCCGTACACGTCCGTGTACACACTGGTCGTACACGTATGTGTACACACTGGTCATACACGTACGTGTACGACCAGTGTGTACACGGACGTGTACTGCCGTAGTACACGTCCGTGTACACACTGGTCGTACACATCCGTGTACACACTGGTCGTACACATCCGTGTACACACTGGTCGTACACGTACGTGTACGACCAGTGTGTACACGTACCTGTACTACGGTAGTACACGTCCGTGTGCACACTGGTCGTACACATCCGTGTACACACTGGTCGTACACGTCCGTGTACACACTGGTTGTACACGTCCGTGTACACACTGGTCGTACACGTCTGTCTACACACTGGTCGTACACGTACGTGTACACACTGGTCGTACACGTACGTGTACACACTGGTCGTACACGTATGTGTACGACCAGTGTGTACACGGACGTGTACGACCAGTGTGTACACGTACGTGTACGACCAGTGTGTTCACGTACGTGTCAAACGCACTGTGCAACTGGTGCCGTAGGGGTACGTGTCAAACGCACCGTACCTGTGTGTGGATTGTCAAATTACATAGGGGACACATGAGGGACAAGTATAATGGCCTAAATGCATGCTGGTTGTCATGGAGACCGAGTTTCCAGTTCATATTTTTTCATCAGGTGGCCAGCAAAAGTCGGTTGGAGACAATATACAATGTTGCAAAGTGGTTGTTCAATTGACATGATGCTCAAATTTTGAACCATGCAAAGGCACTCACTGGTGTATGTTTAAAGGGATTGGAGGAAACGTAGGATGCTAATGAGTCTGACCAATCACTCTGTACTCCTGTAAATGATACAGCCCAGCAAGGCAGATATAAGGCAGCCAGAACCCATGAGAGGGCACTTGCCTGCACAACACGTCATTGGACACCACTGCTGCTGTCATTGCTTCCTCTGTCACCATGTCCAGGTCTGTGGAGAGGGCCCAGCCATTCACCCAGGAGGAGAATGAGGTGTTGCTGGGCGTCATCCTCCCACAGTACCCCAGCCTGTATGGGAGACCAGGGGAG
Source organism: Triturus cristatus (assembly GCF_964204655.1). Classification (NCBI taxonomy): domain Eukaryota; kingdom Metazoa; phylum Chordata; class Amphibia; order Caudata; family Salamandridae; genus Triturus; species Triturus cristatus. Next base: position 68,747,320 of record NC_140593.1, on the reverse strand, counting down.
CAGGTGAGTGCTGACTCCACTAGCTTTGACTGTGCCCCTTTTTTGTGACTGTCACTTCTGGCATGGTGTCCAGGTGTGACAGACATGCAATGTTGTTTAGAGTGGATCCCAGGGGGGGGGGGGGGATGCCTTATGTCTCCCATGCAGAGCATGATGTAGTTCATGTCTGCACTCCTCACTTGCATTGTGCTTACTGTGACAATCACTGAATGGTGCATGGCACATTCAGCCTGGCTAATCCTCTTGGGCATTTTAGTTCGACAGTCCTGATGTGATTCTGTGGTCCCCCTAGTGTGACAGGTGACTGTACCCACAGATGTGTGAGAGTTGAGTGTAGCTGTGGTGAGAGTGTCCAAATGATGTGTACGCCCCCTGGACATTGATGTGTGTGAATGTGCCCTGTCATGTGGGTGAGTGTCTATGTGGAGTGTTGCACCACAGCTGCATGGAGGAGGCATATGCTCTACCCATCTGATGTGAGAAGGAAGCCGTGCTGTGTGTCTGACGTGCTGAGCTAGCCCCACACCTGTGACACCCCCCAGTCAAGTGGCACATATGCAGAGTGAGGTTTGTATCCGCTGTTGCCAATGGCAGGTGATTGATCTGTGCCTGTGTGTGTCTGTCTACTCTGCTGAGGTTGCGTCAGTGGCCTGGGGCATGTGACTGCTGACTGCTTTGAGGTGCTGTCCATCATCCTTGTGTTGCTTGTGATGCACAGTGTGAGCCATGATCAGTGAGTGTGTCGCACCCCTCATGCCACCTGTGTACTTTCAATGCCATGTAGTGCATTTGGGCTTCCCCAGAGGCTAATGTCCCTATGACAAAGGTGCTATTAGTTGGCTGCATACTATGCCCTGTTCAAAAAAGGCAAAGATGTTCAAATGTGTGTCTCTGTGACATGGAGCAGGTGTAGTGATGTTGTCTCACTTTGTCATCCTCACAGGTAACCGCCTACGAGAAGGGGAGAATTTGGAAGCGGGCCGTCAGGGCCGTGATGTCAGTGGAGGGTCGGTGTCGGCGCCTACCCCAAGTGAGGAAACGCTGGCAGGACATCCGGTGCTGGACCAGGAGGATCGCCCGGGTCCTGCTGGGGGACTCACCTCCACGCCCCCACGGCGGATGTCGACGACTGACCCACCAAATGAAGCGTGTCCTGGCGGTGGTCTTCCCTGACATGGATAGGCGGTTACAGGAGAGACAGCAGCAAGGAGGGGTAGGTACATGTGTGTTTGTTGTGTGTCACCAGCTTTTGGAAGTGCTCAGTCGCCTGGATACACTGCCAGGGTTTATATGTGCAGTGCATATCCTGTTCCCCCAAGTCAACCGGTGCTGTTCTTCCTCCCTTACCCTCCTTGACATGTGGTCCCTGGTCTGTGTGTAATCACTCTTGCACATGGTCATCTAGGCTGCCAGTTAATCAAAGTGCACAATGCTTGCAGCATCATGTGTGGTACCTTGCCTGTGCCCTGTCCTGTTCAGTCATTTGGGGGTCCATAATTGTTGGCACTGATGCTGAGTCTCAACATAGGAGTGTGAGGCTTAAAATAAACAGACTTGCAGCATGCATGACCGATGTTGTGGCCTCAGACATGATGTGCATGAGTGGGAGATATGCATAGTGCCGGGACGGTTGCTCCTGTTGCAGTCAGATCATTCCAGGACCATGGAGCAGTGTGCCCACTACAGTCCCCTGAGACACCTTTTCCTAGGAATCATGTGTGTCATCCAACACTGTGGCCATTCTCGGTGTGTTCAGCATAGGTTGGTCTCTGTGGCATTGTTGCCTGGCCTCATTTGTATTTACGTAAAGTGTGCTACATGTGTCCACTGTACAGGGTGACCCCATTTGGCTTGTGCATACTCACACTGGCCAGTGCCTGTGTGTCTATGTACAACTATCTGATGATGGTTGTTTGTCACTAATATGTGTGGTCAGCCTCACAAGTTGATGTTGAGTACATTTAGGAGTTCTTGATGCACATTTTAGTAAACCCAGATTAAGAGGTGTAAGGACTTGCTCTGTCTCAATCACATTGTCTCAGGTAGGGGGGGTTTGTGCGGGCAAGGCCTACATGTCCAAACCTTATGTCTCCTTGCCAGGTTTGACCTGTGTGTGATAATTGTCTGGACAGACACTCAACATGCAGTGGCCCAGTCATGTTGTGCAGGGTTTAATGTTTGTGCTTTGCAGCACGTGTCAAAAGTTAAAAGACATGGTTCCTGCTCATCTATTTTTGGCAATGGTGTGTGTTCAAGATGCTACGTAGTTTGATCTGTGTGTGCTGACATCTGTGTGGACAATCTTGGTTCCCATGAGGGTGTCTCCTCAGTGCAGGTGCTCCTTGTTCCAACACAATTGCAGGGCCATTAGCTAATGCATTGTCCTGTGTTTGGACATGTGTGCCACTCCACATGACAGGCAGTGGGTCAGATGTGTTGCCAAATGTGTCATGATGTTACAGATGGCCATGTGACAGGTGGCATGATTCAAGTTGTTAGTCAAGCAGTCTTGGACGTTGGCACTCACTACACTTGTCAACATGTCTCAATAGTTGATATGCATGACTTTGATGTTTTGTGGTGAATGACAATAATGTGCCTGCATGACAAATGTCTCCCAAGGAAGTGCACAAGACACCACCTTTACACTTTTCTTGGACACGCTGGCACATTAAAAACGAAGGCACAGTTTTGAAAAATATTTGTTTACAGATTATACATGTTCCCACTGTGTGGTTGCATTTGGGTAAGTCCTTGGTTGTTGATGATACCAACTTACGAGTGTCAAGTCATCCAGACCACCATGGTGCCATGTATATGTACTTACTGATACCCCATTTCTTCTTTACTTTGGCTTATTTGATTTGGGGTGCCAGCTCATACAATGACTGTGTAAATGTAGTTTTCTGTGCACCACCATGTGTGACTTCTGTTATACAGGCACATGTGTGTTCTGATCAAAAAGTGGCACATTCACAAATTCCAAACACGTTGATTGTGTAAAGTGTTGTGATTCCCCAGGGTTCACAAAGTATTTATTTTGGCTTTCCTAATTACTCACAGGTCTCTGAGTGTGGGGACACCTTCAGCATTGGCGTCAGTTATTTGCCCTTGGGTGCACCAATACTGTTTTTTTCACAGTGAACAAGAGGTGGCATGCCTTCATAGTCTGGCTGTGCTCAACAATTCCCAGACACCATATCCTCTGTCTAATTGGATATCGAGTTATTAGCTGTTGTATCTGGATTTTCATTGTTTCCAAGGGGCATGATGGGTCAACCAACTGGGGAGTGCAGGGCTTACATATGTGCGGAGTATTGTAGATGTTACTCATGATGCTTTTCATGATATGCACTGTAACCTATTTTGTTTGGACTCATGTGTCATATGTATACAGGTGTCTGATTATTTCCTGTCTCTTCACCTTGCCCACAGCATCGTCGGGGGACACCGAGGGAGACACCTGCACGGACGTGGAGGAGGGATCCAGCACCGGTGCCACCAGTGCTGGCGAGTCTGGCGCAGCAAGTGGCACGGAGGGCGAGGGCGAGGGGAGTCTGTGGTAAATATTTCATTACCGGTACTATTTTTTATGCGGTAAAGTCTAGTAAGAATAACTCAGTAAATATAAGAGGCAGAATCCGTGGTATTAGATGTTCTAAAAAGGCTTTATTCCTCTACAAAGGAAATACAATTCGAATTGCAGGCTTCCCACTCCATCACCATGGGGGTTCAGGAAGGAAGGGCAATACATTATTGACAGGTAATCGCTTTTATAAGAAATACATTATAGTGTAACAGATGCAGGAGGCGTAACAGTTGATAAGAGAGATAAAATATGCATACGTAACCAAAAAAGGCGTGAACATGGGTGTAACTAAAATACGTCATTAAACATGATGTCACAAGTGGGTGGATCCATAAGAGAATCCTGCAATGTCAGCAGAAATACTTGGCAGAGATGCGCGCGCAGCCGCATGACGTGTGATTGACGTGCAACTAGAGGGTGAAGGGGACTTGACATTTAGCTCTACATGTGGAGACAGAAGTCTGAGGGGTCATGTCAACCTAATCCCAAATCATATCTAATATCTTATCTTTAAAGAACTGTATTATCCAAAAGGAAAGGTCTCTCGGACGGAATCTATTCTATACTGACTGTTAGTGCGTGTACAAGCGTCTAAGTGTCTACATGAGATGCGAGGGGGCAGGAATCTTCCATGGTAACAGGGGCTATGAATTACTTGCACGAGGACAGTGAGGCCTGGCCCCTTGCACGGTAGCTGGAGGAATGTTTACCTAAACTACTAGACAGGAATGCATCGGATGAGGAGCGAAGCAGATAATCTTGAAGGTGAAATACAGTTTTTGGCAGGCAACAGGCTGGATCAGGCACCGTTAGCCGCGCAGGGAGTAGGACAAAGTTCATGGATACAGATGCGGGCTCGGGCTGGAGCTTTCAGAGACAGAAAGCAGGAAAGGCTTGATGGCAGAATTCAGGGCCTACTCGCCTGAATCTGTAAAATGTGGAAAGTGAACCACATAAAGTCGGTGGCCTTTCATACTTAGGAATGGAATATCTGACCCATTCATGGTGGATCTGAAAGAGGACATGTTGACGGTGGACGCACATGTATTTGCGTCTTCGAAACTGGAACTGGAGGGAACATACATGTACTTATAGCATGCACATGGAGCCGTTGGGGTCTACGATAGGGGACATAACTGATCACAAAATTCATATTTCCTCATTCCCTCCTTGTCCCCTACGGACCCTCAGGAGATATCGATCTTCATCAATCCATCGATCTGTTCATATAGCATCATTTGTTCTTCTTTCTTCTTCCGGGATTTTGAACGAAAACTTGGAGGTGGGATACACGATGTGGCACACAGGCCACAAATCGCTGGCCCACATTGTAGACATAAGCAGCAACTGAATAGTATGAGAAAGCCAATACCTAGGAAGGATAGGATCCTCCATCCCCAAGTGGACAACACGCTCCAGAACCAACCGGACCAAGTCCAGGTGCCTGGACTCTGGTGTATCTGGCTTATAATCTTATGAAGGCGGGTTATGGCTTTATATACTGACGGTGAATTTTCTGGTATGAAAATGCAGCAACTTGATCCGATGACCCTACAAGCTCCGCCCCTATCGGCCAGGATGACGTCAAGGACAAGACTATTTTGAAGCACAACAATCCGCATAGCAGACTGCTCTTCTGTTAAATTGCCTAAGGCGGAAGTAGTCTCGTTTACTACTGCTTCAAGGGTTCTAGTTAATCTACGTATCAGTTTACTATTAGTGACTGTTCCTATATAAGGAAAGAAACCTTTATTGAAATCTGTGTATTGCTCCCATGCCGTTTCAGTGTAATCGACAATCGGGAGATCTCTCTGCTGTCTATTGTGTACTAAATGGGTATTTCTGTGATAATCAGGAGGAGCTAGGAAAACAGGTGGCAGAAGGAATGCTATGTAACAGGTACCATCCCAATCTAGAGGTAGGTGTATGTATGCGGTCTGGCCACATATGAAGTAGGTATGACGGGAAGCTCTAAATGTAGATTTGCCTTGATCACTGAATTTTATTATAGTGGTGCATTTACTATGGCCCACGTGTATGGAACCATTCTTTCTTACACATAATTCCCCTTTAACTGGGAATACTGACATAGCGGGCAAAATTGGTGTGGCTTCGAATTCAACATTCAGAATCAGGAGGTTAAGTGTAAAATTACCTAATCCATATACTTCATTTTCTAGATCAGTTCCTGTTCTTTTGGGAAGTCCCTCCTTGTTAGGGTAGCAGACTTTAAGCAAAACCAAGTTCAGGTTTCCCCATGCCCAGTTGTCTTGATAAACTGCGGAATTTGAATCTAGGGAATTAATCAAACTAAACCATGCTCCACAGGAGCCATTGTGTGTGAACGGATACGGAAAGAGGGGCAAAACTCCCTTATAGTTCTGATAGGGAGGGAGTCGGCCACATATCCAACAATTTGTAGCATTGCTGGTCTGATGGGAATGATGTAACATACTAATGAATGTGTTGTTGCGCAGCGCAAATCTATAGGACAACTCATGCAGAGGTAATTCACTAAAAGAATGTTCAGCAGTAACATTGTAAGCACGTTTAGAAATAGGGTAATACATATGCAGCAATATACTAAAAATGATGATCAGAAGACTTAGAAAAAACTAAATTAATAATGTTACTGTGCAGTGACTACGAAGTGATTTACAATACGCATGTTTTTTCAGCTTTTTCTGTCTATTTCTCTCTCTATTTCGGTCTAGAGGATACATGTCAGAGACGAATTCAACCGATTCACCTTGGAGAGGACTTAAACAATCAAATTGTCTGACTTGCTAGACCGTAATTTCATTTTATAAAGTTCTCTTTTTGAGCGTTCAACCAAGGGGACCTTTGAGTCTGTCTGTGAGGAAATGCAGGGCTTAGTATCCACACTGGACGGTAGTCCATAAAATTTCTTGATATGACTCGAGTGTAACCACCCTTTACGTCCTTCGATCTTCACGGCTGTCCTTGTTGCTAGTAGCACAAGCTTTGGCGATTTCCACCTAGGCTCCAGTTGGGTCTTCCGGTCGAAATTCCGCACTAGGACCATATCACCTGGAACCACGTCATGGGGCTTTACCTCAGTGTTATCGGGAAAAGCTGCAGCTACCTGTGAACGACAAGATTGTAGTGCAGACATCAAGGAAGCCAGGTAATCTGTCAGCATATTACAGTCAACATCAGTGATTTTGCGAGGTATAGGCGTCCCCCACATATTTGGTGGTCTACCAAAGATCACCTCGTACGGGGATAGCCCTGTTCGAGAATGTGCTACCATTCTCATATAAAAGAGTGCAACTGGTAAGGCTACTATCCAATCGACACCTTTTTCTCTACATATTTTGGACAATCTAATTTTCAGAGTTTGATTATGGCGTTCCACGAGACCTGCTGCCTCGGGATGTCGGACACAGTGGAATTTCCATTGGTAGCCTAACAAGAGTGAAACGTGTTTCATTAGTTCGGATGAGAATGGCTGGCCGTTATCTGAGTAGACAACACGTGGCAAACCATACCGTGGGAAGAATTCTCGAACTAACTGTTTGGCAGTAGTCGGGGCAGTGTAATCTGAAACCGGGTAGGCTTCTGTCCAACGGGAAAGAGCACAGACAACTACGAGAACATATTTGAATCCTCGACATCGTTCCATCTGGATATAATCCATCTGGAGGACTTCAAAAGCATGATCGGGAAGTTGAAATCCACCCTGCTCTACGGGGATTCTTTTACCTGGATTAAACTGACAACATATCATACAGGTACGTACTTTCTATTTGGCTGCTGCTCGCAAATGTTTGTTGAACCAAATGTGTTGAATGCTGTCTAGCATAGCTTTTTCTCCTAGGTGCGCTGGACTATGTATTGTGTTAATGATGACTTGAACCATGGAATCGGGAAGAAACCATATAGATTTTTCCTTCGTCATCCATCCTTGATCCGTTTGGATCCCTCCTAATTCAGTCCATTTCTTTATTTCTTCTGGTGTAGCATGTGTCTGTATATCAATTATATCAAGGGCGGGATCCTTAACTGTCATGCAATGTGTTGGTGTCGGAACTATTGTCTTTGTCGCGTCAGTTGTATGAGTCTGGTTCTGAGCAGTCTGTTTAGCTGTTCTGTCAGCTAGGTCATTACCCTGAGAAATGATATCGGTAACTTTTGTATGAGCTTTGCATTTCATAATCGATATTGCAGTAGGTAGATGAATCGCATCTAATAGGGCTTGAATGAGGGGTCCGTGTTGGATGTGGGCACCGTGAGAAGTTAAATAACCTCTCTCTCGCCACAGCACGCCGAAGTCATGGACGACTCCGAATGCATAACGTGAATCTGTGTATATGTTGACTTTCTTATTTTTAGCTTGAATACAGGCTTGTGTCAGAGCGATGAGCTCTGCTTCTTGAGCTGACAAAGTGTTAATACTATTTGTTTCAATGACTTCAGTGTCTGTTGTGACTGCGTAAGCGGCCACTAACTCTCCTGTACTTGTTCTCATACATGAACCATCTACATACAATGTCAAGTCTGGATCTAATAAAGGGATATCTGTCAAGTCTTGTCTGGGTTTTGTCGTGATAGTAATGACTTCTATACAATCATGTGCTAATGGATCTGTTCCATTTACTGGCAAAAGTGTGGCAGGATTTAACGTATTACAACGTCTGATTTCTCTGTGTGGCTGAAACAATGTCAATTCGTAACCGGTGAGTCTCGCTATAGTCAAGTGTTGTGTTTGTGTGCGGTTCAAGAGAACCTCTACTGCGTGTGGTACTTGTACTGTCAATTGATGTCCTAACACTATGGCATCGCTTTGTCTGATTGCTAAAGCTGTTGCTGCCACTGATTTCAGGCACGCAGGAAGAGCCTGAGCTACTGGATCTAATGTACTAGAGAAATAAGCACATGGTTTGTGTGATCCTGCTTGTTCCTGAGTGAGTACTGACAAGGCAGTACCTTCGCGTTCTGTAACAAAGAGTGTAAACAGTTTATTGTAACATGGTGTTGCTAAAACAGGTGCTTGGCATAAAGCTTTCTTTAAGTTTTCAAAAGCATGTGTATGTTCTTGAGTCCAAGGGAGGACAGTCGATGTGGCTGTCTCCTGTGTTGTCAACTGGATGAGTGGTTTTGCTAGAAATGCATATTGAGGGATCCACTGCTTACAGTATGAAGTGAGACCTATAAAAGCCCGTACTTCCTTTTGTGTCTTGGGTGGTGACATGTTAGCAATTAACTGGATGCGGTCGGGTGTAAGCTGTCTTCCCTCCTTGGACAGCGAGTGCCCAAGGTAGACAACTCGCGGGACACAGAATTGCAGCTTAGAAGGGGACACCTTGTGCCCCTTGTCGGCCAGAAATTTTAAAACCGTTAGTGACGCTGTTTCACATTCAGGTTCGCTGCGGGCGGTAATCAGTAGATCATCGACATATTGAAGCAAGGCAGTGTTAACTGGCATGTGGATACTGTCAAGTTCTCTTTTCAGTGCTTGGCTATAGATGCTGGGGCTCTCTGTAAATCCTTGAGGTGCGCGTGTGAATTTAAAACTTCGTCCATTTAAACTGAATCCGAACAGATATTGACTTTCCGGATCTATTGGGACGCTAAAGAAAGCATTCTTGAGATCAATTACAGTGAAGAACGTTGCTTCTGAATCAATAGCAGTTAGTAATGAAGAGATAGCTGGGACCACAGGGTATTGTGGTACAATACATTTATTTAATTCGCGCAGGTCAATAACTAATCGATATACTGGTGATGTTTTTGGATCCGTTCTTTTAAGAATCGGAATTATCGGGGAATTGCATACATTGGAGTCGGTTTCTACAACCACTCCTTGTGCAATGAGCTCGTCAATGATTTGCAGTAAGGCCACAACAGCATCTGGTGGTAACCTATATTGTCGCATTCGTGGTAGTACTACTCCTGTTTTTAGTGTGACTCGATATGGTGTAATGTTCATGCAACCAACATCAGTGGGGCCTTGTGCCCATAAATGCGTAGGTAAACTCTGCAGCCGGTGATCCATGTCTCTGGACACGTAGTGACCTTTAAAATTACGTAAAAATAATCGTACTCCTTCCGGAGAACAACATATTATAGCTCCTAGAGCTTTCAATGTTTTTATACCTAACAAGTTTTCTGGGCATGATTTAGTAAGCAATAAATCTGTAGTACGTGTCAATGGACCAACCGTGAGTGGAAGAGGCTGTGTAACTTCATTAATGATAGGTTTTCCTGAGAATCCAAGGGAAATATTCTGTGAGCCTGAGAGGGGTGCCCCTGGAACTTCACTGCGTCGTATAGTTGTTCTGCTTGCCCCTGTATCAAGTAAAAACTTTCTGTCTTCCCCTAATAGTTCACTATGTACATAAGGTCCCTCTTGATCTACAGGAACCTCAATAAGGGGTAAGCCAACTTCCCTCTCTAGGCTATTTCATGTGTATCGCTGATAATCGGGATAATCTGCTTGTGCATACTGGTACATCTGTTGCGTTGTCGCTTGTGTGGCAGCAATAGGCTGCGCTGGTGGTGGTGCTATGGTCTGTTGTGGAGGTACCTGTTGCGGAGCTAGTTGTTGCGGAGCTGACCTAGGTTGTGCATGCTGAGGAATTTGTCGTTTATTCTGATCCTGTCTAGGTGGACGTGGTCTTTCCTGAGTTCTACCCGTGGCGATATTATGTTTCAGAACTGGACAATCGTGTATATAATGACCTTGTTGTTTACAATAGTTGCATGTCCCTTTCGTTGGACCTGCGGAATCACCCTTTTGATGACCCTCAGCTGGAACTGACTGAGCAACAAGCATTTTCATTTTTGTATCTTTCATACGTCTTTGTTCGTGTTCTTGTTCTTCTCTAATTCTATTGTGGTGATATTGTAACATCTGTAACATCTGTGACGGGGTGTTACCTTGCCAGGTACTCTCAAATTTCAATACTCTATTCTTAACTTGTGGTAGGGAATTTTCAACTAATTTTGTCACAAACAAATGTGGATATGACTCGCTACTTGCTTTTATGCCACTATTTATACCAAAACATTTTTCAAATCGGGAATAGAAATCACTAGTGTCTTCATCTTGCTTTTGTTTACAGGCTGAGATTGCACCCCAGTCCTCCTTTTTCGTAGTTAATAAACGTGGCAGTACCTGCACTAGTAATCCTGGTAGTGCTGTAGTCTTTTCCCCAAGCCCTGCTCCTGCAGCTCGGGCCTTTTCTTCGTTCTCTAATGCTGTCCAATCTATCTTTTGGTCTCCCACCTCCCATTCCTTTTCTTTGAGTTTCTCGTAAACACCGGCAGGCATTAACACTTTCAGTATTTTCATAATGTCGGGGTAGGTATACTCTCCCATGAGTAACATGTCTTTTATCTCACGGTGGAAACCTGCTGGATCCTTGTCATGGCTGGGTACTACTTTCTTCATTTCTAATAATTCAATTTTAGTTATAGGCGTGTATACAAACACGCGTGTAAAGTTATTACCTTCACCTCTTATTGGGTGTACTTCGCGTAACGGATTCAGTCTATCTATGTGATACATTTTTCTTCCCATAGTGGGAACTGGAACGTGTTCTGGGCACACGAAAGTTATATACTGGTTTCGAAATTCTAGAATTTCTTTAATCAAATCAGTACCTGACCCTCTCCATTTATTCGTGAGTAATTCGGTCAATATGTCAGGTAAGGGTCCTGGATCGGAGTGTTGATTTTTATAAAATATAAGGAGGTGTTGAATCATGTATATACTAGCTAAACGCTGTTCGTCCGGGGCAAGATTCAGAAACGTGTGTGCTAGTGCATCATCACTGTATTTGCTGGGACTGTCAACCCATTGTACTGCTGACCTAGCCAATTCTTGTTCATCCATGGAATCGAGCATATGGTACCCCCTTCGATCTCGGAGTAATTTATCAGCGGCTTGGAATAGGTGTTCAGGGGACCTTGTATTTAACATAGGGGTTTGAGAATGTCTATTACATTCTGGACGTATCGGACATATCGGATCATTAAAGCCTCTAGTATTATTATGGGGTCTTCCTCTACCTACGTAAGCTATCGTTTCTATTTGTTCTGATTCTTGCTCCTCCTCTCCCTCTGATTCAATTCTGTCTGCTTCTCGTCTTTCTTTATGTATTCGTTCTACTTCCTTGCGGATCTTTCGATACATGGCGATTATACACGCCTGTTTATCATATTTCTCTTCTGATATGTTCTGACCCCATTTGGCGAGTTTTTGCATGGTATCATGATCTGCCCCAGGCCTGTCTTGGTTCCTGATCACGCAGTTTATGAAAAAACGTAGTAGTTGTCTTTGTACATCCACCTTCTGGTATTCCATAGCTTCGTTAATACTTTCTGGGCCTCGCCCTGTTTGGACAAAGTGATATATATTGTCTAGATGTTCAACCATTCCTGGTATCGTCATTAAATATAATGTAGCTCGTCGTATACGTAGTGATGATATTAACAATCTGTCCTGTTTACCTGGCACTGGATCGTATCTACAATCCACAAGATGTTCTTTAAACATGTCGGATGTCACTAGTTGGGGTGTACGTTGGAGTGCTAAATCTCTAAGGGTCTGTTTATTTCGTGGAGGTGTGGCAAACGTGTCTGTCATACCTCCTGTAGCACCATCTGAGGTGCTGGGCACGAAAGGATTCGTTGGGCGTAAGATAGAAATTGTAGATGCGGGAAAAACAGTAGAAACGGACGGACCTGTTGGAACTAGTGCAGGAGTTTGTTGCTGCGGAGATACAGACGGATGCTCTTGGTGTTGAACACCATCGGCAAGCGGTGTGTGTGGTATGGTATTAGCATACTCGGGAGCTACGTCATCTAAATAGGAGGAAAGGAAAACGTCCTTTGCTGTTTTAGTATATGCTTTTATCGGGAGCAATGGAGGAGTCAAGTCTTTTGGTATTTCCGGGGTAGCCTTAGGTAATCCTTCGGCCAGAAGAGGATACATACCATTCATAAGAGTATTTCTTTGTCTATCTACTTGTTCTGTTTTTACTCGGGTACCTTCCTCTATTAATAAATTTTCTCGGGTTTTATTTGAATTCTCCCTACCTTTCTCTTCCTGTCTTAGCGCTTTTTCTGTACGTCTATATGATTCTTTACGCCATAATTCAATGGCATCTTTCTGTGACTGTCTGGCTTTCTTTTTCCATAATTCTTCTTCTACTCTCATGATGCAATCTGCATCCCAGGTCCCCGCTGCGGGCCATCTTTGACTTTCTGGTAAATCTTTGGTGTAGTCCACCCATAAATCAAGAAATAACACGGCATCTAGGCCATGCTTATGATACATAAAGTACCCTGGAGTGTCCCTGGGTGGGATGGGAACAGCTTCTTCGAGTACCCCTTTTCTAGTTTTGATTTGTCTTAATTTCGAAAAGAACGGCATTTTTGATCTGGTTACTTGATCTTAAACAATCTTAATACAAATAAACACAATAATGAACAGTCATTCATACCACAATGTATAGAACGTATAAAACATTTAATATTTAACATTTAACGAATAATGATGACTAATAAGAAACTAGTTACTGACATAATACTAACACTAGAGAATACTGAATTATATGCAAGACATACTAGATATACTGCTAAACAGTACAGATACACTGCTGAAACAGTGCAGACCGGATTTGTGTACCCAAACCCGTCTTGACCGGCACAGACTATGTGCACGTTAAATGCCTCCCCGGCAATGGTACTCACCGGGTAGCGCGGAACGGAAGGCCTCGGAACTGAACTGAAACTGGACCGGACTGGACTCGACTCGACTGGACTCGGAACTTCGGAACCTGGTGGGCCTCTGTATACCTCGGATCTTGCTCTCTCAGCTAGGCTCTGGTCGGGATACTTCGCACTTCTCACCGCCTCGTCTGGGTGTTGATCGCAGCCTCAGTCACCCCCGCTTGGCCGGAGGGAGATACAGGAAATCCTGCGGGTACGCGTTTTTGTCCGTTCAGCTGTGGCAGGAGACCGGGCCTGCAACGCACCTCCGGCGCGTGAGATGAGAAAGTGTCCCTGTTCGGGCGCCAATTATAAATACATATATATATATATATATATTTTATATTTGTATGACAGGTTTATGTATATATATAAATATGTATTTATAATTTTTATTATGTTTCTAACATTTTACAATTAAATAAAATATTTATTTATTAATATTATTAGGTTAATATATATATAAAATTGTATAAATATGTATGTTTAATTTTTTTAATGTTACATTTATTATTTACATTTTTTTAAACTTTTAAATCATTCTAACTATGTTTTTATTAAATATATTTAGTATTTAGTTAATTTTATATTATTTTTAAGACATTTAAAAAAAACTATATTTTATACAACGATATTTTAAACAACGATATTTTGGTTTCGATATTTTTGTACTTACTTTTTTAAAGATAGGATGTCGATATTCTGTCCATCGATATTCTTGACACGATATTCTGGTAGGGCGATATTGTTGTCATCGATATTATGTCAGTGATCGAACCATGACACATGCTGTTGCTCTTCATCGCTCGAGCGTGCCTTGGGACTATCCCGGCATGTGTCCTCCCACCCACTTGAGTTCTGGGTGCAGGTTTGGGTAGGATCTAATTCTGTTGTATCCCCGACAACAGATGCTGCTTTGGCTCGTGGGCCTCGTGTGTCTGTCACCGGCACCATGTCGTCTGTCAGATGAAGTGGACTGGAGCTGGGCGTCTTTAAAAGTGACTTGCTAAAAAACACATGCTCCATACATGGTGTAGCTGTCAAGTCTGAGGAGAGTTCTATCACACTGTTGTCTTCCCCGCTTGTCTTTGGGCTTGGGCGAATAATCAAAATGGGACCTTTGATGGTATTTTTTGTGTGCGTACCCTGTGCTGAGCCATCGTCCGCTCCCTGTCCGGCCTCTGGAGTCCCTGCAGGCGTTGGGGATGTGTCCCCACTGTCTGGGGTGGTCTGTTGTTGCTCACCTATCACTGGGGTTCCATTCGTTTCATTGTGATTGTTCCCAGGTGTGACTTCGGGCTTGACGTCGGGCATTGTGTCTGCTCTCCTGTAGTAGTCGTTCAAGGTTTTTAGCCCCATTTGTGCCCCCTTTTGGGCTCTCTCTGGGAGTCCTCTCCTTCCTCTCAACTGCCTTCTATTGCCCCCTTTTGCCACAGTCGCCGCTCTTCTCTGCAGGAACACTCGATGAGCAATTTTCCAGCCGGCTGCGAAGATGCCTGTAACTTTGTGTTTGGATTGGCGGCGATTATCTCCCCGGGTTCCGTCTTCTAAAGTCCTATCGATCTCTGCGTGGGGCATTCCAAATAATCGTCCTGGTAGTTCATTGGACTCAAATGGTGGCCTTTCATGAGGCCAATTGTGTCTCTTTCTCCGTGAGGCATACTAAGGGCCCTTTTCGTCACCAGTGTGTCGCTGTGTAGATGTGACGCTGGAGTGCTGCTGTGCAGTCCGTTGGCCCAGGCAATCACTAGGGGCAGGAGCACTCCTTAGCAGCACCTGTGCCTGGTCGGGACGCTTCCGCTGCGCAGGAGCTATACTGTTGCAGCGCAGCACCTTAATTTTGCCGCCTTCCCCCATGCCTCGCCGTAGTTCTCTATCTCGCTAGCGCTCTGTCATGTAGCCACCCCACTTCTCTGCGTTCCTTCTGATATTTGGCTGAGATCTGAAATCTGTTGAGACTGACCTCGTCTTATGCTCCGGCATACACCCTCCTGTAGCAGAGGCTGTGGCTATATAGCTGTGTAGCTATTTTATATGCTTTTGTGGATGTGGGCTATGGGCGTTTTTGCCCTCACTGCTCCACTTCACCCCTCCCTCCAGGGGCCACTGAGGGCATATATGGTGATTTTAGTGATTTATCTGTATTAGTTAGGGTGTCACTGGTCCTCTGCTGGAGGTGGGAGGTGCAAGGAGTTGATGTGGCAAAATCACGCCTGCAGCCCAGGGACGCCAGCAGCCCTGTCCCAGTGTCCCTCAATATCTGTGATGGTAGCAGGGGTGTAACACAGGCTCTCGCAGCCCCCGCAGTGCGGGGGGCCCCACAGCTCCAGGAGGCTCCCTCAGCAGAGTACTCCGGCCAGAGAGCTCCTGATTGTGCCCGGAGGGGGCCCCTCCATGTACCTTGCAGGGGGGCCCCCTCAATTTTCGTTACGCAACTGGATGGTAGGGAGTGAAAGGGACAAATAATGCAGTACCCGGTGTGTGGATCAGGGTTCAGGGGCTTAGGGCAGAGCTTAGGGAAGAGCAGACAGGAGCGAGCTCAAAACAGGCAAGTGTGGATCTGGACCAACCGCCCCTCTGCTGCTTGTGTCTATTCGCAGCCCGTTTCGGCCCAACGCAGCCTCCGGACACTGGGAGGCTCACCTGCTTGACCGCTCCCCGCTCTACCTCTCTACTCCCTGCTCCTCGCAACACCCTCGCAATACACCCACTCCGACCGGCTCCATTCCCCGCGGCACCGCTCCGGCTGCCCCTTCGCCTCCATTGCCCCCTTCACCTGTTCCTGTCGCACTCCACGTCACACACACAATTCAATTCTACACATTTCCATTCCACACCACTTTTTACAACTCAACAACACAATCACTCACAATACACCACATACATCCAATCCACACCACAGAATACAACATTTTCCAGCATTCGCGACAAGAATTTTTGATTCTATTAAGGACACGGAGGCGAGGATAATGCTTCTCAATTTCTTTACTACTCCAAACAGCAGCCAATGAGAACACAGTAAAGTAGAAAAAACATGTAAACATACTACATATCCCATGAGGCTTTGAACCACGCCTCCAATATCAAGCAATGAACAGTGTCCAAAGAATACAAATTAACAAGGCACCAACTTGACTTCCTCTTCCTTTGCTGCTCCGCAGTCAAGATAAGTGCCTTGTTAATTTGTCTTCATTACCTCACGGTTTTTGGACTTTAATGCTTGTTATATGCTTTAATGAGTATTATTGTGCATTTGCATGCTTTGTTTGACGTGCTCATTATTATTTTTTATTCCGACTCTGGCAGTGCGTGTTGAGCTGCTCCGAGAGCCGTTTACTTATTTTATTGCCCCGATTTTGTTCTTTTTCATCCTTGTTTGATCGGCCAAGCTGCTTTACGTGCTTGCTTTGCGAGCTGGTGTTTGTGCCTGCGCGCGATGCGCGCATTCGAAGGGGACTGGCCCCTCCCCCATTCAGGGAGCGAGGTGCACATCGGAAGCCTGCCTAGGCTCCTGCGTGCATCTCGGGAACCTGCACGCGACTGTGCTCGCGCTTCAGGTTTCCTTCGTCACGCTGGTGAAGCCTTACCCGGGCTGAATAATTGAGGAAAGGCAATACACCAAATACATACAATCCACACCACAGAATTCTACATCATGCCGCATAATTCAACAGCACACCGCATAATTAAACTCCACATAATACCACTTCACCAGACAATATGACATTCCACATAATTACACTCTGACACACAATTTCACTCCACATAGTGGAGTACCACATAATTACAATCCACATATTTCCATTACACACCATGCCACATAGTTCCACTATACAAATCCGCTCCACACAATTCCACCACACACCATTCCAAAACTAACAATTCCAAGACACATAAATCCACTCCACACCACATACATCTGCTCCAATCCAAAACACATGGGTAAAAGACATTCACATTTACAACGCAAATACCTCTAACTCTCACAAATGCCAGACCAATTTGCATTGGAAATGCTTGTTCTCTCTAGCGCACGGAAATTGTCCTAGCAGGAAGAATAGCTGCTTGGCCCCAAAAATGAATGCCGCTGGCTCCCCCAACCCCCGGCACAAATTAAACACTGCTGATAGCAAGAGGAAACTTACACATAACAGTGATATTCATTTTACCTTAGAAGGGTGAAATGCTGAGCCTGCCGCCGGGTCTCCAGCTCGTGCACTAGAGTTTCCCAGCTTTCAGCAGCAGTTGTCTTATTTTCAAGCTCCCAGAAGCTGAGAGGGTAGGGCAGGTGCTGTCTCATTCCAGCCCAGATTGTGGTTTCAGTGCTGGCTGGCTGCTGCCTGTGAGAGTCCGCGCTGCGGTTACCTAAATGTCTCTGCGAGGCTGCTTCTCATGTGAAGGCGATGGAAAAAGTGACATGGCCGGTGGTAAGAGGTCACTCCAGGGGTGAGTCTAACGAGAGCAGACCGCCCCTGGGCGCTCGTCTGCACGCGAGGCTACTGGGCGCACCGCTCGAGGCGCTGCCGAGGTCACAGGCTGACACATTTCAAGGTCATTGTGAAATTGATTTGTAAACTTGTGGTGAGGGACTTGCCTACTTGGAGAGATTCATGTTTTTTTTTTTTTTTTTAGAGAACATGAGGGTGAAAGGGACATGATTTTCCTATAAACCCAGAAGAGACTCATGAGAGGAGGCGCGCTTCAGACAGAGCCGCCCAGGCAGCCTGGAGGCCCCAGGGGTTACTCACGGTCACAGCAGGGGTGTGTTTTCCTAGAACAGATGCACTGTGGGGTGGGTCCCTTAAGAGCAGGGCCACTGGAATTATGCATCAGGAGAGTCAAATTGTGCGGCAGGGTTGAGTAAATTATACGGCAAGAGAAGGCAAATTATGCTGCGTACTGTGACATTTTTTAATAGTATTACTTCACTACTTTGTGTTTTTTTTTACTTGTTACACTGTCTGGGCATTGGGTGCACCTCATTAGTGCCAGTTTAATACCCAAATATAGCAATACGCAACAGAATGGTGACCAGTCAACCTTGGCAATGGACCTTCCACTGGGCAGCAACATGTGTCGCTACATTTTTAGTAATTTTTGAACTGTTCCAGCTAGAAACAATGTTTTTTTTGTTAAAATCTGTAGATTATGCAGCAGATAGTGGATTTTTTTGGCAAATGAGGCAAATCTATAACTATGTGAAAATCGCCGTGGCCGCACAATCGCATAATTCCAGTGGCCCTGCTTAAGCGGTACTTGTTGTCTCCATCAAGGTTTTCAGGGCTGCAGAGCAGTAATCTCTTAGGGGCAAATTTATTAAACTTTCGCACAGCGCGCCACCTTATTGCGCTGCATAAAAAGGGAAAGGGCAGGAATGCCCTGTATTTAACATTATACGGTGCATTCCTGTCTTTTCCTTACCTTGGCGCACACACTGCTGCCTAGCGCTAACGCAGACACCCTTGCGCCGTGGTGCAAGGGTGCCTGTGTTGCATGCAGGATTGTTTTTTAGCAGGAAGGGGCACCTTCCTGCACAAAAACAACCCCCTGAGGCATTTTCCTCTTTCTATGTGTGCTGCAGAAAGCAACACACATAAAAAGAGGAAGTATCGAGGAGAAATAAAGATATTTTTCCTTGTTACACCTCATCTGGGGAGGTGCAGCATTTTGGCGCATTCCCAGGTCTACAACTAATGGTAAATCTGGGAATCTGCCAAAATCCATAGGTGGATGCGTGGGAACACCCATGCTGCACTCATGGGATGCCTCCCTGAGGCATAGTAACACAACGCAGCAATTTTCACTAAGTTGCGCTACTCTAGATTTATCAAGCCCCTCGGGGCCACGCAGGGTGGCCATGCCTGGCTTGATAAATTGCATATTAGTGTTGTGTCCTCCTTGAGCCCTGTTGGGTGGTGCAAGGGCGACGCAGCACTATGAATAATTCACCCCTTAATGTGTTAATCTACCAGTGTTATGCCAACAGTTAGAAGAGGGTGTGGCGATACAGCCAGAGCTGCTGGCTTTAGAACTACGGAACCAGGTTCGAGTCCCGGCATTGGTTCAACATCCTATGATTCTGGGCAAATCACTCAATCTCCACGTGGCTAAAAATATCAATCTGACCTTGTGTAAAGCGGTCCAATGCCCTTGTGAGGCGTTCGCACTGTATAAAACTGCAAACAAGAACAAAAAATAAGTTTCTGTGAGGGGTTAAACTGTTCGCTGGGATTTTTATGACATTTCCTGTGAATTAGTTGGAACATTTTAAGCCAGATGTGCGTGAGCGCTCTGATGTCTGACTAGCCTTCAATACAGAAAGAAAAGGGAGGGACACAGAGGAAATTCTCCAGTTCAGCACACATGTTCCTTAAATGTAACTTAAGCCAAAAAGATGTGCTCCGCCTCATCAGAGAAAAAAGAGGAGAGGGAAGCTGTCGGTCAGAAAAGGGCTGATCAAATGGATCCGGGATTTGATTGATCAGAAGCAATAGCCCTCACACACCCTGAAGGGTGGCATGCTTCATCATCGGGCTACTCCTCGTTGGGCCGGGGCTGCAATGCCCAACGGGCACCTCAAGGGGGCTCTTTGCCGGATATCTTTAAAGTAAGATGCCGTGATGATGAGTGTAAGTGAGGGTGTAGTGAGTGCAGTGTGGTGAAGTGGGTGGTTCAAAATGTCTAAGGGGTACCTAATGAGGCTTAATATAGTGGTCCCCTTTACAGGATAAAAAACAGATGGTGGCTGTCCTGGGAACTAATCAACCTTTACAACTCAAGCAATGTGAATCAGGCTGACGAGGGTTGGTCACCAGCACATTTTCGTGTTGCACTACTTCTTTTCCCGCAGCATAGCCCGGTCCTCTGCCCACTCCTAAGGGGCAAATGTCTAACTCAAATTAGGTCGGATTATTGGTGTTCTTCACCGAAGAAGGTATAGTTGACACAACATATATATTTTAATTGGGTACTGTTGGACTTGGCCCTTTTTGGCTAAAGTTCCTTAAACTTTTTGATTTCCCCCTAGACCTTTTTTCTGACATGGTGTTGCCAACTTAGATGCTTTGGGCACTTTGCCACTGCTGATCAGTGTCAAAGTGCAAGTGCTCCCTGTATAAAGTGTTATGGTAATTGGTTGTCCATAATGAGTATGTTTGCCTTACTAGTAAAGTCCCTAGTAAAGTGCACTATGTGTGCCAGGGCTGGAAATGCAAATGCTACTAGTGGGCCAGCAGCACTAATTGTGCCACCCACACAATTAGCCTTAAGGAGAGAACTCAGGCCTGCCACTGCAGTGCCTGGGTGCAGTTTGTTAAGCTGCCATGTTGTTCTGACAAGTGCACCCACTCGCCAGACCTTACCCTTCCCTTTTTATGTACATCAGACACCCCTATGGTAGGCCAAAGGTACCCCCTGGGCAGGGTGCAGTGTATGTGAAAGGTAGGACATTTACTGAGGTGTGTACCATGTCCTGACAGTGAAATACTCTCCATTTCGTTTTTAACTGTTGCAAGGCCATCTTGCCCATAGAACAGAATGGGAAGGCTGTGTAATATGTTTCCAGTCTATCTTCCCAAAGGCTTTAGATGTAGAGGTGAAGTTTAGTATGTCTGAACTCACAATTCAATAGCACATCTTTTTGTGAAAGTGGTTTTTGCATTGTGTCTTCTGAAAATACTCTTTTAGAAGTGGCGGGGTTTTTGTGCTCTAACATTTCTGTGTGTCTCTGCCTGGTTGTGGATTGACTGACTGGATTTGAATGTGATAGGCTCTGGGGAATGTCTTGACCCAGGGGAGGAGGTGAGACAGCAACAGGCTGACCTGCATCTGGAGTGTAGGGGGGAGGAGTAGCCCCTGGAGGTGAAGAGGCCTGGGTTGCAGCCATAAAACAATGGCTTCATCCCCTGCTGAGTGATTAAGGATCCAGACCCCCACTTTCAAAGGAAGAAGGTGTCACTGGCAGGGAGACACCCAGAACTGGTTTAGACAGGGGTCAGTGGCCCCCTGAACACAAAGAGGGTCATTAGTAAAGTCCGCCCGCCATACCCCCAGGAATCGGGACCGCCCGCAATGCTAGCAGCGGTCCCGCACCCTCCATTAGGATGCGCCCGCCACACTGGCGGACGCATCGCGCATTTGAAACATTGCGGAGGGCGGTGCTGAAAGCACCGTCTGCCTCAATGCCACAAAGGCAGGTTGTGCCTTTTAATGCACAACGTGACAGGCACCACGCGGTGCCTGCCACGTTGTACAGTGAAATGCATGTGTACCCCCCACCCCCCAGAGTCCCTGGGGGCCCGCAACGGGCCCCACAATTAAATCCGCATGCCTTTCCGTGGCGGCATAAAGGCATGTTTCCGCCCCATTGTAATATGGCTGGCAGTGTCTAACAGACACTGCCACCATATTGAACCCTTTTCCACCCGGTCGACTTGTCGACAGGGCGGAAAAGCGGCAGACGGTCTTTCCGTCCGCCATGGACCCCCCAGCCATCGTAATATGGCGGGGGGTCTTTGCAGCATGGATGGCGGGCAGATCGCCCCCGCCGGACCGATCCGCCCGCCATCATAATGGGGCCCTTAGACTTCAAAGACTTTGAGGGGTATAACTATGAGAGCTGAAACCCCTGAACGTTGGAATGGAACTGTTCAAGACTGAAAAGGACTGAAACTACTTCGTGGTCAAGAGGAACATCTGCCAAGGAAGAAACAGCTGAATAGACTGAAGGAAAGGACTGACCCTTGCTGTGTGTTCTGGGGCTGGCCTGCAGTTTGCTGCTTTAACCAAGGAGAGGCTAAAGGGACTTTGCTGTGTGCTGTGTCCCCCTGCTTGAAAGGACTTTGCTGAGCTATGTCCTGAAGTAACTTAACCCCAAGGGCCCGATGTGAGCTGACTCCCTGTTGTGGAAACTCAGGAACAAAAAAGTTTTCAGAAGTGCCTCAGCGATGTTGTGTGCGTGTTCTTTGTGCAGCCCGAGACCTTCGTAAGCCGTGCCCTGTGATCCTGGGCACATGGAGTCCAAGCGAGTCTCAGTGACGCTGTGTGCGCGTGCTTTTTACAGCCTGAGCCTTTAGTGAGGATTGTCCTGTGATCGTGTGCACCTGGAGTCCAAGTGAGTCTCAGCGACGCTGTGTGCTTATGCTTCGTGCAGCCTGAGACCCACGTGAGGATTGCCCTGTGACCGTGCACACCAGAAGTTCGAGAGTGTCTCAGCGATGCTGTGTGCATGTGCTTTTTGCAGCCTGAGACCCTTGGAAGAATTGCCCTGTGATCGTGGGCGCCAGGAGTCCAAGTGAGTCTCAGTGACACTGTGTGCGTGTGCTTCTTGCAGCCTGAGACCCTCGTGAGATTGCCCTGTGATCGTGTGCACCCGGAGTCCAAGTGAGTCTCAGCGAGCTGTGTGCGTGTGCTTCACGAACCCTGAGACCTTCGTGAGGATCGCCCTGTGACCATGCACACCGAGGCTCAAGGGAGTCTCAGCGACGCTGTGCGCATGTGCCCTGTTGCAGCCTGAGATCTTTGTTATCGTCATCGCGCCGGGAATCAACAAAGTCGCATCGGATGCCCAAGTCGTGAGAGGCGGAGAGGAGAGCGAGGTCGCACCCCCCATGTAACATGTGTCGGCGCCTGGGGTGGGGTGTGGGCTCGGAGAGAGATGCTCTCGGCCTCTCCCTAGCGCGAGTCTCTGTTCCAGCTCGTATCCCGGCCAGTACGTGCCAAGGAGTGGCAGTACCAAGGCTGGAGCGTGGAGCTGCACTGTGGTTTACACCTAATCCATGTTGGGGGCATATGTTGACGGAAACTGACCACGAGTCAGTACGAGGGGCGGAGAGACCGTCTGAAGCACCGTGAGTGTATTATGCATTGCATTAATTCTGCATTACGAACTACCTGATTGTTGCATTACGCATTGTATTATTTCTGCATAACGAACTGCCTGATTCTTGTATTACGCATTGCATTAGTTTGCAGACCGAACTACCTGATTGTCGTATTACGCATTGCATTAGTTTGCAGAACGAACTACCTGATTGTTGCATTACGCATTGCATTATTTCTGCATAACGAACTGCCTGATTGTTGTATTACGCATTGCATTAGTTTGCAGACCGAACTACCTGATTGTTGTATTACGCATTGCATTAGTTTGCAGAACGAACTACCGGATTGTTGCATTATGCATTGCATTATTTCTGCATAACGAACTGCCGGATTGTTGTACTACGCATTGCATTAGTCTGCATCATGAGCTGCATTATTTTTACATTGCAAAGTGCTTGATTTTTGCATTACAAACTGCTTCGCATTGCATAAGGACTGCATAGGATCACCTAGAATTGCTCATTAATACCGCCAGAACTTACAAGAGCTGGCTGGACTAATAACCGGCCAGGAGGTATATTACAAATACGCACATGTTGGATTTTTATCGTGTGGTCTCATCGTATATCTTTTTATATAAACTTATACTTGTGTTTATATGAAACTCGTGTGGAGTCCTTTTGTGGTGTCACTAATGGGTCACTGGGAGCGTGGTGGCAAATACTTTACACAATTGCCTTGAAGGTAAGCCTAGCTGCTCATCCCAAGCTACCAAGGGGGTGAGCAGGGGTTATCTGAGAAGGTGTCTTTCCTTTCCCTGATGTGGAAGCGAGGGTCCCTACTTGGCCTAAGTTACCTACATCAGCCAACTAGGGAATCCCGGTTCTAACAGGTGCCTATATTTACACACATCTTGATTCCCAATCAGGAATAGGTTAGGTGTCACATTCTGGCCCTGACCAATTGCTTCAGATCAGTTGGACCACATAAGGCAAGAAACATGTTGACCCTGATTCACATTACTTGAGCCTAAAACTCCATATAAGTTAATGATTGCACTCCTCCCGTCTGCGTTGCTGCTAGAGAAAAACTACATACTTTCCCTAGTTACTTAGGACACTTTACTAGCACTGCAATGTCATGTGTGCGCACCCAAAAATTCAAGCTCAGATAGCTGGATAAGTATACAAAATGATTACAGCTGTGTGGAGAGCAAGCACTTTATTATGTGGAAGCACACAACTGCTGTCCAATCAAAACATATACTCCTTACTCCCAATGTGTGGGCGGAGCAAAAGCCCCTCTCCTGGCAATTCTCACATAATTGTCTCGCAACAGCGGCCCTGTCAAGCCAGACCATAAAACTCAGTCCATCTTGATCGAGTGGTCAAGGACTGCTGGTATGAAGGAACCCAACTCTGCAGAGTGCGCCCCTCCACTAAGGCCGTAATGGAGGGCTCTGATCAGTTTCATAATAGTTTATGGTGCTGCCTCAATGGAATGTCTTCTATAGCTGCTTGAATATGTACCTCTGCATATACGTTTTGGCCTGCGAGAAAGAGTATGGGTCTTCGTTGGCCACCAGTAAGAGCAAGGCTAGTTTGTGAGACTCTTACCCAGGTACCCTGGTGCCATCCCGGCCTGGCATCTAATCATCTTACAAATACAATTTCCTGCCATAAATGTAGCCTTTTGTTTCAGTGTGGAAACTTTTCACTTCTAACAGTGCCTCAATCCAACTACAAACTCTAGGGAGCAGATTACTACGCACTTGCGTTTTCCTTGCTTCATGCAAGTTGGCACAAGGCAACGCAAATACTGAAATGCCATTTACGAAGCTACGCAAATCGAGACTTGTCTGGGTTTTCATGACTTTTCAGCCACAGACCAATACAACACAGCTCCTTGCGTTACCCTGCTTTGGATAGGCGTTACATGTTTTGGGCATGGGCATACCCATGTAGCCGCCCATGTATTTTTAGGCACACCCAGATTTACTAAAGGCAGTAAACCTGGATTTTCCCCAAAATGGCGCACCCCCTCAAGATAGGCGTAACAAGGAGAAATATCTTTATTTTTCCATGTTACTTCCTCCTGCCATGCGTGCGTTGGCTCTGGGCTGCCTGAAGTGCACCAGCGCTGTGAGAGAGCATATGTGCGCCATATCTCAGTAGATATGACACATTTCCACTGTCTTCCTTCCACTCAACAGGGCGCAGCATGTTGCCTCGCTACACTGCGTGGACAGTTAATAAATCTGCGCCCAGGTGTTTCATCTCTACACTGGACAGCCCCTTCAAAGACAGTTAGAATTGGGAGCCTTGTATTTTCTCTTTGCTCAGGGTCGACTTCAGGCCTTTTTCAACAGTCTTCACAAATTCTGTACGAGCAGTGAGGAAGGTTCAGAACCTGTCTGTTGCAAAGTCACCCCTCTTTGGGTGGTCACCTGAGTTTTTTTTATTTTTGTTGGACTCATCCGCTGGTAATGTTGAACTCTGAGACTGGTACACTGCTGTCCAGTGTATGTGCCCTGACCCCTAAATCATGTTGAAATTGTCTTAAAACCTGATTGGCAAATTTAACTTTTGCATAAGGTTGTAATATATAGTGCAGAAGTACACCCCTGTTATGGAAGGATAAATGCTACCTGTGCTCTGCAGCACTGCCATCTGCTTCGGTGGCAGTGAACACATGGCTTCAGGCTTACCATGTGTAGCCCGCCAGCAGCAGCCTCAACCCTGCTGTGCAGACCTGTCAGAATAACCCTTTTGGCAGGTAGTGGAACTTTATTCTAAATATTATATGAGTGGCCCTAAGCGCACCCTGTTGCCCACAAGGTAAGGCTTATGACATTTAAGAGTGGAACATGTATGTCATTAGAAATGGCATGTTCCCCCAGTGACTAAACTGAACCCTGAGCATTTCAAACGCTGCCTACCTGCTGGCTAATTTTTTCCTGGTGTCTTGGGGCTGGTGTTGTTGGCGCCGCTACCGGGGACCTCCTTGCTGTGTCCTCGCTGTGTCTCCCCGCCGCCATTGCCATCTCCCGCGGCCGGAGACCGACGACCGGAGACCACAGCCCCCAGAGTGCCTTGCGCCCGGAGGCGCATAAAAGCGCGACGCTTCTTCCGCATCGCGGGACGCGCGCGGGCGGCGCCGGGCTAAGCCCGGGCAAAGGGCGGGCCCTCTGAGGCCCTCAGAGGACAGAAGAGACTGGGTTGGGCCAGAAACGCTGCTCCAGCAGGACCGTGGTATAAATAACAGGTTGTGGTACATATTAGTAGTATGTCTGGACTCGTATATAGGTTTTAAGTGTTTTATTGTTATTGTAGTTAATATATAACATCAATAGTAGAAGGTGTAATAGTTATTATAATTCAGGAAGCTTTATTTGGGGCTGTGCCTGTTGATAATATGTCAAAACCTAAGCCTCATTCGGGGCCACGCACTCTGGATAATTATCTAGTCCAGAAGGTTAGTAAGATAAACACTGAAAGGCGACAGTCATTAGGGAAAAATAGTTCCCCACAACTGGAGAGCCCTATAATGGGTGCATCAGTTTTTAGTTTAGAGGATGCGAACAATCATTCCAATATTACAATTTCGGATGTGGTAGAACAGGGACAGTGCGATTCTGAGCAAATCACCCCCAATGAGGTAGAAATAGGGGATAGTCCTGATATGGTATCACAATGTTCACCGACCCCCGTAGCTCGGCCAGTTAGAACATGTAGGAAACTTCCCAATGAGAAGGGGGGACTGCGTAGTGTACGGAAACGAGCAGCCTCACCCGTTAAAGTACATGGAATAAATTTAATGGATAAGTCCAATAAGGTTGACGTAGATGAGGATATAATAATTAACTTAGAGGAGATTATTAACTCAAAGTTTAGAGGTATTATAGATCCGCTGGTATCGAAAATTGAGGAATTAACCAAAGAGGTTGCAAGATTGGGCGGATTGCTTAACAAGGTCTTGGATAAACCAGGAGAGATGATTACTACTACAACCGCCACAATTAGCAATCAATGTAAATGTTGTACACAGGGAGACCCTTCTATTAAGGCCATAGGCAGTAAAGGAAATGATACTGTTAACCCCATAATACCTCAAGGGAGTATTCACTTAGGCAGTCAAGCTACGCCTGTTATAAGGAATATAAACGGATGGGAAGAAATTAATAAAAGGCATACTGTTAATCTCCCACCCGAGTGTGCTCCATATGTGGTGGTATTAACAAATGTACCACCGCTTGATAATAGGGGACATCAAGAAACACACGACTCATTAAAAAATAAATGTCTATCTTGGCTGAATAGGCAATGTGGTTTCCCATTGAATTTCTCTAATAATGTTTTGACTACCAGGAGAGTTAAATGGATAGGGAGCTCTAGGAAAAGCTCAAAGGGGGACTGTGTAATTGTAAACTTTAAACACCCGCAACATGTTGCTACAGTCCTCCTAAGAGCTGCGTCTCTCCCAATTTCCGAAGGCAATGTAAGTGCCCGAGCACTAGGTTACTTTTATAACCATCTTAATGTTAACCAACGGGACAGTACTAGAACTATTACTTACCCGTCCACCCCTAGACCTGATTTTGATATTCCCACACAAAATAGATTCCATGCACTTAGCACCTTAGACTCTAACGATTGACGTATACAAAAGACGGAGATATGTATGGTAAGGGAGGAGGGACCCGATGGGGATGATCATGTGGATGACCGTGCTCCTGAAATAATACCGAGGGTCTCAGGATATACGCCTAATCAGACTGAGGCAGAGAATAATCAAGAGGGTTATGTGAATCCGTGCAATTTGGGGCATATAAGAGGGGTTATCAACGCGGAAGGAAATGTGCGAAGCCCTGCCAATGGGACCACTACCAGAATAGGTATATGTTCCAGACTGGTATGCTGGAACGTAGCCGGTCTGAAATCCAAGGGCAGGGATCCTGGCTGGGAAAATGTTATCAATAGGTATGATATTTTATGTTTCCAGGAAACCTGGTGCAAAAATGATGTTGACTATGAAGGATTCGTTTCATATAATTTACCAGCATGTGGAGAGGGCCCAGGAAGAGCTAAGGGGGGTTTACTCACCCTTGTATCGGTACACCGTCAAATATTGGTGATAAAATACGTACCGGTGGGCGATCTTGTCCAGATGCTTTGGATACGTGAAGGCAAAAGCCGTAATATCCTTCTGATCAATTATTACAACAATATCTTTGATAGCACTAGGAGTAGAATAATAACTGATTTGGCTAATGCTATTGATACCCTGAGCATGGATTCCAATGTTGTATTTGATATTATTTGGTGTGGGGATTTTAATACTTCACTATGTGAATTACTACCGACAAAGGCATGTGGTGTTACTAACAACGCCGGTTGGGAGGTTCCACACTTTGGTCATGATATGTATGGAGAAACTGTGAATACATTAATGGGGTGCCTTGATTTGGAAATTTTGGATTGTTGTAGGGACAGAAATGGTTTACCTGTCCCCACATTCAAGAACTGGCGCTCTAACTCTGTAATTGACCACGTGTTGGTATCTTCTGGTATTGTCGACTGTTTTGCCCCACTGGAAACTGAAATAATGGACACAAGTGATCACAACTGTATCATTGTGACCATGACTCTGTGGGAGGAGAATGTCAGAGAAGTGGGGACTACAGTAGAAAATATAGAAGCTCACCGGGCTAATGGGGTAAGACTTAGGTGGATAGGGGCAAAAGCATCTGAATTGATAACATGTATTATAATGAGGAATTTAGCAGACATTGTCTTTATTTTAGAAAATAGATTGGATCATGAGCGGGTCTTATCTAGTTTTATAGGGATCAACGCTGCCATTAACGCAAAGTTCACAGGCGGTAATAGGGGCTGTCCAAAACCTGGACCTGTTTGGTTTGACCAGACCTGTTCTGCTGCCTTGACTAACCTTAAGCAGGCGCTAGCTACAAAGCCTAGGGATAAAGAGTCAGTAGCAATATTAAGGTTAGAGTATAAAAATGCCATTAAAATTAGGAAGATAGTTCTTCAACATCAAGCCTGGGATTCTCTTAACCAAGCGGCAGAACTTTCTAACGGTACGTTATTTTGGGCAACAGTCAACTCCCCATTCCTTAAGGAGACAAATACACCTGAGTTAACAGCAAATGTCTCCAGTGAAGGTTGGATTACTCATTTCTCAACCATCTTTGATTCAGGTAAAAATACTAATGCCGGTCCATATAGCTGGCCTATATTACCACTTGAAATCTCTGTGGAAGAAGTTGAAAGGGGGATTAGGGCAAGCAAGGGAGGAAAGGCCCAAGGCCCGGATGGGGTTCCAGGTGATGTGTACAAGGAAGAACCGGAAGTATGGGGCCCCGTGTTGACTGTTGTTTTTAATGCCGCGGTATGTAAAGAACCACCTCCGACTTGGGAGGAGTCTATTATCGTACCAATATATAAAAAAGGATCCAGGTCTGAGGCAAAAAATTACCGACCTGTCTCATTACTGGATTCTTCCGTAAAAGTTATGAGCAGGATTATGCTGGTAAGATTGGAAGAATGGGCAGAACAGGATGGTATTTTGGCAGACAGCCAATATGGTTTTAGGAGAGGCAGGGGCACGCTCGACCAATGCATTAACTTAGAATTATTGATCGGGAAGTATAGTGATGCCAAACCTGGTCTTATATATTTGTGCTTCGCTGATTTAAGCAGTGCTTTCGACATGGTTGACCACTCAATTTTGTGGTCAACCTTGTTGAAATTGGGTGCGCCAGAGGGCATAATTTATTTTCTTGCCAGAATGTATGAAAGATTAAAAACTTGTGTACGTTTTGGTAGGAGGGGAGAATGTACCCCATACTTTAGCGTTAAACGAGGCATAAGGCAGGGTTGTGTTTTAGCTCCTCTTTTATTTATTTTATTTATTAATGGAATTGACGCTATTTTAAAGAAAGTTAATGCAGATGCTCCCATGATCAATGGTGTACCAGTGCCGGTGTTATTGTACGCCGATGACGCTGTGTTGTTGTCTAGAACTCCAGTAGGGTTGCAACGATTGATGGATAGCTTTGCTTCCTTTATTGACAACAAAAAATTAGTTATTAATAAAAGTAAAACGTACACCATGATCTCCGGTCCAAAGAAATTAAAACAGACATCGAAAGGGTTTTTTATTGACAACGCAAAAGTACAGCAAGTGGACAATTTTTGTTATCTAGGTATAACTTTTTCTAGTGACAAAAAGTGGACCCACGAATTTAATAACATACGCAACAAAATGGCTAGAAACGCCCACGGAATTTTTAGATTTGCACAGAAAATTGGGGACCGTAGGTCCAGGGACATGATAAAAATTTATCAGGCAAGATGCGTAACAATTGCACTGTATGGGGCAGGAATCTGGGGTTATTGCTGCGCACATAATTTGCAGCTGGAAGAGAATTCCTTCCTTAAAAAACTTTTATGTTTACCCTCATCGGCCTCTAACGCGCTGAGCCATCGGGAATTATCTGTGAACTATCTACTCGACCTTTTGTCACTTAGACCATTGATGATTTGGCGGTCTATATGGCTGAATGAGGAGAAGTCCTTTACAAGGTCCATTATCCAGGATTGTTTGCGATTAGACAAAGTTTTAGCAATACCCTGGATTAAATATATTATTGTGTGTTTCTCAGATATTTTTAACCTGAATATTGTAACTGATCCGAATGCTGTTTTATTGATCCCCAAAGTAGAGTTAAAAAGGGTCTTTCTAGCCCATGCTGAGAGGAAAAGAACTGTTATCGCTGGTACTCTGTCTACTGTTGTGTTTTATAACAGATATTTATCTATGGATGGATTCCCTATTTACCTAACCCTTGTCACTAGACCGACGCATAAATTTGTGCTAACTAGACTCAGATTTGGAATAGTGCACTACCTGGTGGCCCATCCGACAATGAAAAAACATCCATCAGGGCCTTGTAGATGCGACGGGATTTCCAAGCAGAGCACAATGCACTTTATACTATTTTGTAAGCTGTACTCTAATTTTCGTACTGTTTTGCTTAAACCCATGTTTGTGAAATATGGAACACGTACGGTTGAGCATGCAATGAAATTGATTTTTAATTTACAATCTGCGGATGTATGTTTTTATACTGCCACTTTTTTAAACAAATGCATCAATTCCAGGAAAAACATGTGTTTTTAGCTGTACAAAGGTCATTTAATTCTGTAAATATGATTACTGTTTTTTTTTTTTTTTCCGGTTCCGGCGCTGGCCAAGATGGCCGCAACGGAGTGAGGCTCCCGGCTGCCGGACCCCTCAGCGCCGATCCTCCTCCACTGATGCCGTCCCAGGTCCTGGCTGCAGACCGGCGCGGGTGAAGGAACTGACGCACTACCCCCGGCCCGAGTTTCGAGCCATCCGACACCCCCGCGGTGGAGCTGGACGGCCCGCGAGCCGCGCCGGCACCTGGCTGCGTCCTTCTGGTTCTCTGTGCGGCCCTGCCCGCTACGCGAGGCCCCGGCGCGCCACGAGGGGCACAGGCCCCACGCTTGCCACTGGCTGACCTGCCCCTGCCGATGATCACCGGCGCTCGCCTGGCGGAAATGGGGCCCTAGTCGGCGGGGAGATCGACCCGCATTCGCCTTGGCGGCGCTGGGCCGCCTAGAGGTCTGGACTGCCGCTGCTGCCTCTTGGGAGGTGGATCTCCTTGGCCGCCCCGCTGTGCCCCCCCTGGTGGGTCCCTGGCTGCTGGAACCCGGGAGAGCCCTACAGGAGCGCAGACTCGTTGTTGGCAGCCTCACGCCCGGAGGAGCTGTGATCTGGGCCCCGGTTGGCGGTGACTTTGAGGTGAGCCGGGACGGGAGAAGCTGGAGGGGCGCTTCTCGGGGGTGGCGTAGCCCTCATCGGCGGGCAGGTCGGCCCGCGCAGAGAGAGAGACCCAGGTTGGAGGGATCGGAACTGTCGCGCTGTGGCGGCTTGAGGGGGCCCCTTCCTGCTGCTTTCCCCTGGCGGACTCCCGGTGGGGTGCAGCACTTGGACTAATCGTTTCTTGTTGGCGCCAACCTGTGCTGGATGGGGTGGTGACCCCCTGCGCCCCCGAATCGCTGCCCCGGGACCACTGCTGGCGGGGGGGACCCCCCCCCTTCGAGCCCCCTCCTGCCCCAGGATTTAGGGGGGGCTGGACTCTCGGCCCTGGAGTCTCCTGTTGCCCTGACCGGACGACGCCTCGGTGGCCCCCAGCACCCCACCGTTGGATAGCGGGTGACCGCTTTGGCTCGTGGCGCGCGCCGCGGTGGCGGCGGCCTGGTCGGACCCTGACGAAGCGGTTGGGGGGTGCCCGTGCCCTTCCTCCTTGCCCCCGACCTCCTCCCTCGCTGGCCTGTGTGGAGCGGTGCCGCGTTTGTGGAGCGGGAGTCGCCTGCTGTCCTCCGGGCCCCCTCACGGATCGGGCCCCTGCTTCTTCGGTCCGCCATGGGCAAGGAGAGGGGATCCAAGTTGCCGGGTACGTCCCACCAGACGAGGATCGACCAATTTGCCAGCTCGGACCCTCCGGGTGGGGGGGGGGCTTCGGCCCCGAATAAAGACTTGGCCGTCATCCTTCAGGCCATCGACGCCTCCCGCACCTCCCTGGAGGGGATGGTTGGCGAGGTGAAGGTCGACGTTGCGCTCCTCCGACAGGACCTCCGCAACGCCACGGCCCGCATTACGGAGGCAGAATCCCGGATTTCCACAGCGGAAGACGACATTCACCTGCTGCAAGACCAGGTCAGAGAACTCACCACCCACTCTAAAGAACTACACCGGCGGGCGGAGGACGCCGAAAATCGTGCCCGCCGTAACAACCTTCGCCTGGTGGGCTTTCCGGAAGGAGTGGAATCTGGCCGCGCCGACGATTTCCTCGAGCAATGGTTCAAGTCCTGGATGCCGGAGACCGGGCTGTCGACCTGGTTTGTGGTGGAGAGGGCGCACCGGTCTCTGGCGGCCAAACCTCCTGTGGGGGCTCCCCCGCGCCCGTTTATCCTCCGAATCCTCAATTTCAGGGACAGAGACGCTATCTTGCGGGAGGCGCGAGTGCGTGGCCCCTTGACCTTTGACAATCACACCATCATGATTTTTCCGGACTACACCCGGGAGGTCCAGGAGCAGCGCCGCTCCTACACAGAGGTGAAGCAAAAGCTGCGCTCCCTGGGTCTTCAGTACCAGCTCCAATTCCCGGCCCGCCTCCGTGTTGTTTTCCAGGACAAGACTCTCTTCTTTGATACCCCTCGGGCAGCTTGGACCTGGCTCACGGAGGAGAAGCCTCTGCGCCAGGCCGCGGCGATGTCGCCCGCTACGGGGGCCCGGGGCAAGGAGGTGCTTGGAACCCGACGACCTCGGCGCAGGAAACGCACGCAGTCCCGGCTGCGCCGCGGAGGGGCAGTGGCCCGACCCAGGTCTGCCAATGCTTCTGAGAGGCGTGTGAGGGACTCGTCGGCCTCCTCTGGCGCATCATCTCACGTGGCTGGGGGTCCCCGGCGCCGCCTGTCACCCGGACCGGGGGGATCTCCCGCCCCCCTCACCATACAGTCTGACTTGTCTGACCTCTCCCGTAGTCCCGCCATGTAACTTGCTGACTGAGCCAAATCTCTGCGGGGAGGGGTGATTGCCTTATTTGATGTAGGGGTGGAGGGGGTTTCCACTCCTACGCTTTTTTACAACTACCTGGGACGTATCATTGAAATCCGTTCTTCTGGAGGGGTCCACTACGTTCTCCACACCCGAGCATCTAGGCTTGGGGTCTCGTACCTGTTGGGTTGTTCGGGCGACAGATGCTTCCGTTTTTGAAGTGTAGGGTGGGGGGTGGGGGTCTGGGGTTGGGGGTTTGTTGGCTGTTTCTTCTTAAGGGACTGTTTTGTTTGGGTTGGTTTTGGTTTTGGTTTTCTTTGGGCGTCTGTTACTACACCACACTCGTCACACTGCTGCGCCTCACCTTGCATTCATTCATGCGCGCCTTGCTGCCGCTTGCCTTCACGCGTGGTCCGTTGCCCCTCCCTGGTGGAGGACCCGTGGTCCTGGCTTCTTCTGGCCGCTTCCTTTCTGGCATGCTCTGTTCCCCTCGCTCCCATGGATGACCTCCCCTCCAAAGCGCTTATGCGCATCCTGTCATGGAACGTGAATGGCCTATTAGACAGGCTCAAGCGCACTGCAGTCCTTAAATATGCTCACCGTAATGAGATCGACGTGCTCCTTCTTCAGGAAACCCATTTGCTAGGCGAGAGGTGTCCCTTCTTGGCCAGATACGGGTACGATCGGGTGTGGCACTCTGGGTTCTCCCGCGGGTCTCGGGGGGTCGCCGTCCTGCTGCGCCGTTCTCTTCCCTTTGTCTTTACCCGGGTGGCCCGTGACCCCCAGGGGATGGGGATCGCAGTCTGTGGCACACTGGAAGGTCGGCCGCTTACTTTTCTTTCGCTCTACGCGCCACCCACCGGGTTGGCCCAAGCATTATCCCATGCCGCGTCCCTGCTGGCCGCTCTACCGCCGGGTGCTGTGGTTCTGGGTGGGGACTTCAACGCTGTCTCTGCCCCATTGCTTGACTCTTCTGGACCGGTCTCGACGCCCCGCGCCGCGCGGGCTAAACAGCTGGTGGGGTGGGCGGAGGCTCAGGGCTTGTGCGACGCCTGGCGTATCTGGCATCCGCGCGCGCGGCAATACACCCACACCTCGGCCGCCCACCACACTCATGCGCGGATTGACGCAATCTTTGTCCCGTCCACCGAGTGTGCGGGCATCCAAGATGTCCGCATTCTTCCTAGAGGGATATCTGATCATTCCCCTGTCCTCCTGGGTCTGGGGTCCCCGCCCCACGGGGCCCGTCAAATGTGGCGCTTCAACGCCTGGTTTCTCCGAGATAAGAGACTCTGCAAGGAGGTAGGGTCCGCGCTGGCGCAGTACTTTAATGACAACGACGGGTCTGTCTCCTCGGCGGGCGCCCTCTGGGAGGCGGGTAAAGCCACCATCAGGGGGGCCGCAAAGGCGTTGGTGGTGCGGCACCGCCAGACGCAGCTTCAGCAACTTACTGCTTGCGAGGCCCGGGCGTTACGTTTGGAACAATCTCTGTCCGCGGATGGGGATCCGACCGTAGATCGTCAACTGCGGCTTCTGCGGGACGAGATTCACCAACGGTCAATGGATGCGGCCAAGCTTCTCTGGCGGTCCTCGGTGGCGAGGGTCTACGGGTGGGGGGACAAGAATGGGGCTCTGCTGCACCGGCTGGTTACCTACCCCAGGGCGTCGCGCATCATACCGGCGGTCACTGATTCAGAAGGCCAGCTTCAGTCCACCTCCGTGGCCATGGCCAACGCCTTCGCTCAATACTATGCTCAGCTATACCGGGCCCGGGCGTCGGATTTGTCTCTAGCTTCGCTGCTGGCAACTCACAATTTCAACCTGCCTTGTCTTCGGTCCAGTGACTGGGAGAGTCTGGAGGTGCCCATCTCTCTGGAGGAGATTGGGGAGGCAATTGGGCGCACGTCGGCGGGGAAGACCCCGGGACCGGACGGATTCCCGCAAGAACTTTACGCCGCCTACAAGGACCTCCTGATCCCTCGGTTGAGCGCCCTTTATGCTGACGCGATTGAACGCGGCTCCTTCCGCCCAGAGGCCGATATGGCCACGATTGTGGTCCTGCCCAAGTCCGCGCCGCCCTCCTGCGACAGGTCAGCGTACCGACCGATCTCTCTCATCAACACGGACATCAAACTCTACGCGGCGGTCCTGGCACAGAGGCTTCGGCCCTTTCTGCCCCACCTGGTGCACCCGGACCAATGTGGCTTCATGCCGGACCGCGGTACTCGCCATTGCCTCCGTCGACTTCACGTGGCCCTGGCTCATCGCCACCGCATATCCCCATATCTCACCCTCCTACTTGCCGACTTTGAGAAGGCGTTTGATTCGGTTGGGTGGTCCTACCTATTTGAGGTCCTGACTCATATGGGTTTCGGCCCCAAATTTGTCGGAATGGTGCGGGTCCTCTACGCGCGCCCTCGTGCTCGAGTGCTAGTTAACGGGGCATTGTCGACGCCGTTTCGGATCGGTCGGGGGACGCGGCAGGGATGCCCACTGTCGCCTCTCCTCTTTGCTCTCGCTATGGAACCCCTTGCTGCCCTGGTCCGCACAGACCCTGTTCTTCGGGGCTGGGAGTGGCCGGGTCTTGCGCCCGACAGAATAGCCCTTTATGCGGACGACGTGTTATTGTATCTCAGCGACCCGGCGCGATCTGGTCCCCGTGCCCTCCATCTCTTGGGCCTTTTTGGCCGCGTGTCTGGCCTCTTCTTAAACTCGCACAAATCGGTCCTTGTGCCTCTGCACCCCTCTCGGGAATGCTTTGACTGGCAGGACAGAATTCCCCTTCGCCGGCTGTCCTTTAAATACCTGGGCATTTGGGTCTCTCTGCTCCCGGAACTGAGCTGGGCCCTCAATGTGGCTCCCCTGGTCAAAAAGGCCAAGGCTGACCTGACGCGCTGGCAACCGCTCCCGCTCAATCCGCTGGGGAGGGTGGCACTCTACAAAATGATGATCCTTCCCCGGTTCCTGTACATCTTACAAAACACCCCCGTGTCCTTTCCGCGGCCTTGGTTCCGCGAGCTGGACGGGCTGGCGACTCGATTCCTCTGGGGCGGTGGACGGCCGCGGCTGGCCTTGTCGGCGTGTCGTCTACCCACCTTTGATGGAGGGTTGGGTATGACCAATCTATACCTCTACTATTTGGCCACTCGCCTTCTCGTCATTCACGATTGGTTCGGAGGGGGATGGTCCGACCCGGCCTATAGGTTGGAACTAGCCGATTTGGGTTTTCCCTGCATTTTAGATCGCCTGTACGGAGCTCCCATCCCCTCTTCTTGCCCCGGAATCACTAGGGCGGTTTTCCTGGCCTGGCGAGCGGCGCTTCGCCATACCCGGTGGACTGGGCGGCTGACTCGCGCCACTCCCCTTTGGCATGGGGTGCTGTTGCGGGACGTTACTGCCCTGGAGGGCTTTAGGTCATGGGACCTGCTCGGCATCTCCCAGTTGGGGGACGTCTGGCGGGGGGGGCGCATGTGCTCATACGCAGAGCTACAGGAACGCTTCTCCCTCCACTCGTCACAGTTTTATAGGTACCTCCAGCTGCGCCATGCCATACGCACTTATACTCCTTTAGATGTTCGACTGCCAGACCACAGTCCCCCTGAAGCTCAGGTCTTGCTGGGTAACCTGGGGAGGGGGGGTATCTCCCGTATACACCGCTCACTTATTAACAATACCCCCGCGGTTCAGGATGGCTTGAGAGAGAGATGGGAGGGTTGGGTGGGGCCCTTGGACGAGGTGGACTGGAGGGACGCCCTTATGGCCCCCCGGCT
Organism: Triturus cristatus; assembly: GCF_964204655.1. Classification (NCBI taxonomy): domain Eukaryota; kingdom Metazoa; phylum Chordata; class Amphibia; order Caudata; family Salamandridae; genus Triturus; species Triturus cristatus. Next base: position 68,709,793 of record NC_140593.1, on the reverse strand, counting down.
GGTGACGGCCTCTGCCAAGTTGCGGCTGATTCAGATATACTACCTCCATACTGCATATCTCACACCGGCACGTCTACACCGAGCGGGCCTCTCTGTCACCGCATCTTGCCCCCGCTGTGGCTTTGACCCGGCCGACTTTCTCCACATGGTGTGGTCCTGTCCGGACCTAAGAGATTACTGGAGGGGCATAGAGGCCGACCTCACGGAGGTGTTGGGTTGGGAGGTACCACATAACCCTAGGCACACCCTGCTGGGCATCACGGACGGTCTACAAGGCACTCGTGCAGAGAAACTGTTCCTTATGACGGCCTTCATGGTGGCAAAGAGAGACATTGCAGCGGCATGGAAACACCCACGGCCGCCTACATTGGCTAAATGGAGTGCTGGTGTGGACTGGTGCGCGGCCCAGGAACGTACTCTCTATCAGGCGAGGGGCTGTCCTAAGAAATACCGTAGGGTATGGGGGAAGTGGTTGGGCAATATACTGTGATTGGGCGCTTTGGGGGTAGGGGTGGGGGGCGGGGCTCGGGTGGGGACGAGGGGGGGCATGCTTTCAACCTGTGTGAATGTACAGTGGTGGTTGTCAGGCGCAAGGTTTTAATACTGTGTTTTTCAAAATCTCCAATAAAAATTGTTTATCAAAAAAAATATGATTACTGTTTTAAATTATAGTGTCTTAAATGTATTAACATGTCTGCCATAAGTTGTTCGTATTCTGTATGTTTTGATTCATGATTGTGTATGCTTTCATGGTCATTAATTTGTACCGAATAAAGCTGAATTGAATTGAATTGAAGATTCATCTTTAATCTATAACATTTAACCTGTTCCAGCTACAGCCTCCATTCAAAGCCTTAGTTTCATTTTTGATAAGAATCCAATCTGGTGATAAAGTTAGATTTCGATTAAATATCTGGGAAATGTAGCTTTAAGAGAGTTACCTTTACCCTGCCTGGAACCATTAGAGGCTAATTTGCATTAGCTCTCTTGCTTCAGAGCCAAGGAGACCTACCCTAAAAAGTGCCAAACCACTAGTTTCAGGAATTTGAATTGAATTTCACATTTGTCCCCCTAAAAGTCCCCTGCATCTCTTAATAAATGAAAAACTCCCTTTCTCTTTTGGGACTTAAAATATTTTCATGCAAAAACCTCAAAATTTCCAGAGCCTTACTAAGACCAGCCAGTGGCAGATATCTGACTGACAATTCCACGACAGCTGCTGCAACTTCAGATTTGTCCCGCAGGGAGACATCTTTTTCTCTTTTTGGATTAGGACTTTGAAACTTCTTCAAACTTTTTGACTTTCATACTTTCACTGGGACCAGCCCACTTGGTGTATCCGAGCAAGGCTCCATTGCGTTGGCCTCAAATTGCACCTTGTTCCTGGTCTGCTGCTTCAATAGGCTATCACTGTATCTTTGTGCATTTTTTGCTATTTTCACTTAATTCTTTTAAAGTTCATAACTCTGGTTCCCTTTATTGGATTTTTGTCATTTCGGTCTTATTTTACTCATAACATGTTTCACTTTCTCTCCTTTATTTTAAAATTGGTTGCATAATTATATTGCTTTTGTATGTGACTATTCGGCTACGGATCACTGCTTAAAATTTGTATGCATTGCCTTTGTCCTAGGCCTGACTGCTTTGTGGCAGGTTACCAGGGAGGGAGCACAGGTGTATTTAATTTAATTCGTGCAATATTTAGCAGGTAGTGGCCTTTTCCTTTGAGATGGACACCTGTTCACCCCAAATAATAATTCACTTTCTTACATTCAGTCTATAACTGTGCCATCAATACCTGCTAGCCGACTAGATCTCCCACTGACTAAAATTCCTTTTTTTTTAAAGATAAATATTTTAAATTAGCAAAGATCTAGGGGTATAATCTTACTAAAAAATCTAAAGAAAATATGAGAATGCTTCTTGTAAGAGCAGATTCACCTATTAGATCACAGAAATAAGTTGGTGCCATTCGACACAAGATGGCCCTTCTAATCAAAGAAGAAGCTAGATTACAGAATTTTTAAATATCTTACACCAGCATGAAGGTTTTCTGGGAGAAACACCTAACAAATTGGCCAATGTATGCATATGCCAAGACATAAAGGAACGTCATGTAAAAGAATCTGGCACCAAAAATGATCAACCATACCTCTTACAGGGATCTTTCCTCCAATGATTCAGGCAATGGTTTGTTACTTCACTGTACAATGTGGCAGCATTTCCAAAGGTTTCAGAGAAAACTATGATGGAAATTGGGTTCCTGTTCGAGGGGGCGAAAGCCTACTCAAGCAGGAACCACAATCTCTGTTTAAGTGAAACACAAGCAAAGCCCAAATTAACCTGTTCTTGACCCTTTTGGAGTGTGGCACAAAAGCAGTTTGGCTCAATTTAGAGGTAATCTGTGAAGTATTTAAGTAGTACTTCAAACTGTAATAAAGTGAAAACACAGCACAGAAAAATCCCACACCAATAAAAAAAAAAAAAAAAGAGTACAATCTACTAAATTATTTAACATCAAAATAACAAAAGAACAATTTGTAAAACCAGAGATGTGCAATTTTGAAGATTTAAGTGAAAATAGTGCCTGAAAGCACAAAGCGTCAACTGTGGTTATCTGGCCACGTTAACCTGGGACAAACTCACAAGTTCATGCTGACCATGATGGCTGGATACAGGGGCCAGGTTAGACCCGTTGAACAAAAGTACCTTAAATCCTGGTTTGCAGAGCATTGAGAGATCCCGCGTCAATGATGCGTCGCGCAGCAGTGGTTCCGAGGAGCTGCGGGGCTGCAACGCAGAGTCCTACATTGTCGCCAAGGATGCCATCAATGAGGGGCTTGAGCTGCGAAGTCCTGCGTCGAAGCTGCGTTGCACACATGTGGTTCTGGAAAAGTTGGAGGGCTGCAATGCGGAGTCATCGGCGATGATGCGATCAACAAGGGACTTGTGATGACAAGGCCTGCGTCAAGGATGTGTCATGCAGCTGCAGTTCAGAGGAGGCTGCGAGCTGCAATGTGAAGTTCCGCATAGGGGATGCATCGAGCAGCAGGGGTTCCGAAGCGGCTGCGTGAAGATTCGTCGTGCTGCATCGTTCTGCTCAAAGGACCACAGTTGACCTGGCAGAGCACTTTCAGGCCCCATTCAAAGGGTTTAGGTCTGGGGTAGCACCATTTGGGAGGGTGAGACTTACAGCAGATTCAGTTCAGGTGCTGGGTTCAAGTTAATTGGAGCCTTTTCTGTCCCTGGGGCACTGATCAGTAGCCCAGCCAACTAGCAAATTGGAGTCACTCTGTGTATTCTGGAATCGAGATGCAGTTCCAGTCTTTCACTCAGGCAGCAGGACAGCAGGGTGACTGTGAGACCGGCCTCACGGCGTTGCCCTCCCAATCATCCAGCCAACCTGCAACCACCCTCAAGACACGACATCTCCGACTCCGGCCGCCCCAGCCACCCAGATCCGAGGGCCGGCCAGAGCCCTGACAGACTCGACACCCTACCACGCATGTCCGACCGAGGGAGCGGGAACCCTCGAGCCAGACCCAAAGGCGCCCGCCCAGTCACACCTCTGGTCGCCTTCCCCGGGAAGACTCGATCGGCCACCAGGCCCCTGGGGAGCAGGCGCCTCCCCTGCCGAGCGTCTGGGGTCCCTCCCAGACCCACCTGAAAAGACCAAAGAAGTGAGCGGCAGGAAATCCCGCCGAACCCCCTCCGTCACCCCAGTCCCCCCCTCTGCGAGGACCCCGGACTTCAAAGAGCAAGCGGAGTATAACAAGGGGTGCCGGAGAAACGAAGAGAGAGAAGACCTGGAACCATCCGAGCCTGCTGACGCTGTCGCGGCTCCTGAACGCTGAAGTCACCTGGGCCTGCTGAGTGACTCGTGGCCTCTTGCTATTGAACCATCTGAGCCCTGCTGACGAGGTCGCGGCTCCCGAGCACTGAACCCACTGGGCCTGCTGAGTGACTCGCGGCCTCTTGCTATTGAACCATCTGAGCCCTGCTGACGAGGTCGCGGCTCCCGAGCACTGAACCACCTGGGCCTGCTGAGTGACTCGCGGCCCCCAGCTATTGAACCATCTGAGCCTTGCTGACGGAATCGCGGCTCCCGAACTCCGACCACCTGTGCCTGCTGAGAGACTCGCGGCGCTCCCCTTGAGGACGACTCGGTAAGAGATCGCCCAGAGAATCGACACCCTCCAGCTCGAGGATTGTGAGCTATCCGCAGGGTATTTCGCAGAGACACTATCTTGAAAGACTGTCCCGCTACCCCCATTCCCCACGACCGATTTGTGGTACTTTGTGCCACTGCTGTACTACTTGCATCTTGGATCATAAAGATCCCTTGGAAATCATCGATAAAAGAACCTATCGTCCTACAAAGAATACGTGTGGTGTCACTCTGTTCGTAGTGTATATCAGGGTGTGCGCGCCTAGTTCGGCCTACGTGGGAGAGGTGGGTCAAAGGGGTGGGCAAGACGGGCATCGAACCCCCCTCCGGCGAACGCCTTTCCAACATTTGGTGGCAGACGACGGGATCCGAGCCAACACCGAGAGAGAGCGTGCAGTAAACGACTGACACACTACCAAACAGAGATGGAAGGAGAAACGTCCCTGGGTGCCGCAGGTACCAAAATAAGCTCACCGTTCCGAGAGGATCAATTGGACTATTACACACATAGAGAATTAAAACAGTTTTGCAAAGACCTCGGCATCGCTACCACCGGATTAAGCACAAAGGAAGACTTCTAGAAAGTATTGAAAACCTGGGTCGAGACGGGGGCGCCCCTCGACCCAAACGGAAGGAGACTCTGTCCATGAACCACAAAGCATCCCGGCGAGAAACAACGGGCCAGAGGGGAACCTGTCCCCCGAGGAGCTAGCGGACCGAGAGAGAAGCCGCAACCACGAACTTGAACTGGCAAAACTAAAAATCGAGGGAGAAATAAAACTAGCAGAGAAAAAGTTGGCCGTCGAGCAGTTACGGCTACAAGGGGAACTCGAAGAGAAGAGACGCCAAAGAGAGCACGACGAAAAGAAGCTCCAGCTAGAACATGAACGCAGCCTGAAGGAGATCGAGTGGCGGGCTAAAAACGAAAAGTCACAGCCACCCGGGAATCCACCGCCCGCTCCCACCGTGGAAACCAAAGTCCACATCCCCAAGGATGTGGTAAAAGAGTATTACAAGAACGACGATATCCAGCAGTGGTTTAAGGCCTACGAAGTCGCCATGACCTCTCACCGAGTCCCGCAGAAGGATTGGGGGGCTGGCCTATGGGGCCGGTTCTTAAGCGAAGGAAGAGACACCCTGCTAGATCTGCCCTCCACGGTCATGAACTCCTACAGCCACATGAAGGAAGCCCTCGTGGGCCGGTATGGACTCACCCCCGAAATGTACCGACAACGGTTCCGAGATTGTAAGAAGATACCGGGCACCACGTGGGTAGAATACGTGAACTTTTACAGCCGAGCCTTGGACGGGTGGATCAAGGGCAGCAAGGTCTCCACCTTCGAAGAACTGTTTGATCTGATTGCCTGGGAACATTTAGCGGCCAATTGCTTTGTAGAACTGCGCCAGCATCTCCTGGACAGCAAACTCACCGACCCTCGGAAGCTGGCCGCTGAGGCTGATCGTTGGGTGAATACCCGAGCCACCCGAGGCCCCGTGGGGGACTACGGCCGCCACAGTCAAGGCCCCCCCCCGCCAGAGGGGCGGAGGGAACCACGGCCGACCAAGAGACTTCCCCGGGGGGTCCTCAACCAGCCCCCCCAGCAGCCCACCAGCGGCGGGTTCAGCCCCGTCTCCAGCAAGCACCGGAGTCGCAGGACGGCTAGGTCCACGAGCTAGGATCACCTGCTTCCGCTGCCAACGGCCCGGACACTACGCCAATGACCCCCAGTGTCCCCAGTATCAGCGAACCACAACGACCAACCCCCCAGCCCGGCAGATGGCCTCCGTGGCTCTGGGGGAAGAGATGGAGGACTCCGAAGAATGGGAACCGGCGGCCATGGCCCTGGTCTCCCTTGGTGATCGAGAAATGGTCCCCGGGACACCCTTGCCCGCCAACACAAAGAAATACCGACAGCAGGTGACCATCAACGGCCACCGAGTCGAGGGCCTCCGCAACACCGGGGCGAGTGTCACCGCGGTCCACCGCAGCCTAATTTCAGAAGACCAGATCCTAACCGGTGCCCTCTGTCCGGTCGTATCCTCCGACAATTCTGAGAGCCTCTGCCAGATGGCGCTGGTACCCTTCGAGTGGGGAGGGGTCTCCGGAGAACTGAAGGTAGTGGTCCGGACATCACAGCCCGTAGACTGTCTCCTGGGCAACGACCTGGAGAGTTCCCCGTGGGGGCGAGTAGAACGAAGAGCCCATCTGGAGATGATGGGCCTACCAGAATGGGTCTGCGCCACCACGCGCTCCATGACCGCGCGATTGCCTCTCTCCGAGGGCAGTGAGACCCTCCTACCGAACCCTATCCCCGAGAGCCGGGACACTCTACCAGAAGCGGACAACCCTCCTTCGGAGGGAGAAGAAGACACTAACCCGGGAGAAGGGCCAGAACCTTCCGCCCCGGAGGCCCTGACTGAGCTCGGAGAACTGCCCGAGATGGGCCAGTGGCACTGTGAGGGGGGGCCCTCCCGGGAAGAGTTCTGCCAGGAACAGGCCACTTGCCCCTCCCTCGTGGGACTCAGACAACAAGCCGAAGCCCAGGCCGCCGGTGACCGAACCGGAACCCATTGGATCTATTGGGACAATGGCCTCCTATACAGCGAGCAAAAGTCCGCCGAGCTAGGCGCAGCCCGGGTACTGGTGGTACCCCTGCGTTTCCGGAGCTTCCTCCTGGGCCTGGCCCACGATGTACCCTTGGCAGGACACTTAGGCCAAGACAAGACATATCAGCGATTGGTTACCCACTATTGGCCCAAGATGCGAGCGAATGTAGAAGTACACTGCAAATTCTGCCTCACGTGCCAGGGCAGTGGGAAGAGTGGCGGAAAGCGCAAAGCTCCCTTACAACCGTTCCCCGTTGTGAGTACCCCGTTCGAGCGGGTCGGCATCGACATCGTGGGACCCCTGGATCCGAAGACCGCCCAGGGCCACAGATTCATCCTTGTCCTGGTGGACCATGCCACCCGCTACCCCGAGGCCATCCCCCGCCGCACCGTGACGGCTCCCGTGGTGGGCCGAGCTCTCATGGGGATCTTCTCCCTTGTCGGATTTCCCGGCGAGGTTGTGAGTGATCGCGGCACTAACTTTATATCCCGCTACATGAAGTCCCTGTGGCAGCAGTGCGGAGTCACGTATAAGTTCACGACCCCCTACCACCCCCAGGGCAACGGCCTAGTGGAACACTTCAACCGTACCCTAAAGGGAATGATCCTGGGCCTCGAAGAGCCCCTGCGCCGGAAATGGGACGTCCTCCTCCCTTGCCTCCTGTTCGCATACCGAGAAGTTCCCCAAAAGTCTCTGGGGTTCAGCCCCTTCGAACTGCTATACGGACATCCCGTCCGAGGGCCCATGAGCCTGGTCAAAGAGGGCTGGGAGACAAGCCCCCGGGGGACACCCCCTGATGTGTTCCGCTACATCCTGGCGCTCCGCAACCAGACGAGGAAGTTCAGAGAACTCGCAGAGGCTAACCTCGAGGCCAGCCAAGAAGAAATGAAGCGCTGGTATGACCAGAACGCAACCCTGGTCGAGTTCCAGCCGGGCCAGCAGGTTTGGGTCATGGCCCCGGTGAAGCCCTGCGCCCTACAAGACAAATGGACTGGTCCCTTCAAGGTGATCGAGCGGAAGAGCCAGGTCACGTACCTGGTCGATGTACAGTCCCCCCGGAACCCCCTCCGGGTCCTCCACGTGAACCGTCTCAAGCCCCACTTTGTGAGAACGGAATTAAGTTTGCTGCTGGCCACCGATGATGGGGCGGAAGAAGACACCGAACCCCTGCCTGACCCCCTGTGCGCTAAAGACCTGGATGGTTCCGTGGAGGGAGTAAGACTTTCAACCACCCTCACTCCCCAACAGTCCGACGACTGCCGCCAGCTGCTCAGACAATTCGCAGACCTCTTCTCCCTCATTCCAAGGGTCACCGACTGGTGTATCCACGACGTGGACACCGGCGACAGCCCGCCTGTGAGACACCGAGCCTACCGGGTGCCTGACCGGGTCCGCACCTGCATCAAGACCGAGGTACAGAAGATGCTCACCCTTGGAGTAATCGAACCCTCCGACAGCCCCTGGGCCAGCCCGGTGGTCCTGGTCCCGAAGGCGGCTTCCCCGGGGGTCGCCCCCGAACTAAGATTCTGTGTGGACTACCGGGGGCTCAATGCGGTCACCCGAGCAGACGCTCACCCTATCCCCCGCGCCGACGAGCTCATCGACCGCCTGGGGGCCGCCCGGTTCCTCAGCACTTTCGACCTGACCTGCGGATACTGGCAGATTGCTCTCACGGAGGGAGCGAAAGAACGCTCTGCCTTCTCCACACCAGATGGCCACTACCGCTTCAGGGTCATGCCGTTCGGGATGAAGAACGCCCCGGCCACGTTCCAGCGGTTGGTGAACAAGGTCCTGGCCGGACTCGAGGAGTTCAGCGCAGCCTACCTTGACGACATCGCCGTATTCAGCTCTCAATGGCACGAGCGTCTCCAGCACCTCCGACAAGTACTCATGGCCCTGCGCCAAGCCGGCCTAACAGTGAAAGCCAGCAAATGCCAGCTCGGGCAAGGCTCCGTGGTCTACCTGGGGCATCAGGTGGGCAGCGGCCAGGTCGCCCCCCTCCAACCGAAGATCGACGCCATCAAATCCTGGGAGCCCCCCACCATGCAGACGGAGGTCCGGGCCTTCCTGGGCCTTACAGGGTACTACCGGAGGTTCATTAAAAACTATGGTAGTATCGCGGGGCCCCTCACGGAGTTGACCTCCAAAAAGATCCGAAGAAGGTGCAGTGGACCACCCCGTGCCAGCAGGCGTTCGACGCCTTGAAAACCGCCATGTGCACCGCCCCCGTACTCAAGGCCCCCGACTACTCCCAAGAGTTTGTGGTCCAGACCGACGCATCCGAACACGGCATCGGGGCCGTCCTCTCGCAGTTCGACGACAAGGGCATCGATCAGCCCATAGCCTTCATCAGCCGAAGGCTGCTGCCGCGAGAGCAGCGTTGGAGTACTATAGAACGAGAGACCTTTGCCGTAGTCTGGGCCCTCAAGAAACTACGGCCCTACTTGTTCGGAACCCATTTCCGAGTACAGACGGACCACCGACCCTTGCGGTGGCTAATGCAGATGAGGGGGGAGAACACCAAGCTACTACGATGGTCCATCTCTCTCCAAGGGATGGATTTCACTGTCGAACATCGCCCGGGGCGGATCATGCCAACGCCGACGGCCTGTCCCGGTTCTTCCGCTTCGGCGAGGAGAATCCCCCAGTGGATGGGTAGTTCTCCACGCCTTTCAGCTGGGGGGGACGCGTGTGAGACCGGCCTCACGGCGTTGCCCTCCCAATCATCCAGCCAACCTGCAATCACCCTCAAGACACGACATTTCCGACTCCGGCCGCCCCAGCCACCCAGATCCGAGGGCCGGCCAGAGCCCTGACAGACTCGACACCCTACCACGCATGTCCGACCGAGGGAGCGGGAACCCTCGAGCCAGACCCAAAGGCGCCCGCCCAGTCACACCTCGGGTCGCCTTCCCCGGGAAGACTTGATCGGCCACCAGGCCCCTGGGGAGCAGGCGCCTCCCCTGCCGAGCGTCTGGGGTCCCTCCCAGACCCACCTGAAAAGACCAAAGAAGTGAGCGGCAGGAAATCCCGCCGAACCCCCTCCGTCACCCCAGTCCCCCCCTCTGCGAGGACCACGGACTTCAAAGAGCAAGCGGAGTATAACAAGGGGTGCCGGAGAAATGAAGAGAGAGAAGACCTGGAACCATCCGAGCCTGCTGACGCTGTCGCGGCTCCTGAACGCTGAAGTCACCTGGGCCTGCTGAGTGACTCGCGGCCTCTTGCTATTGAACCATCTGAGCCCTGCTGACGAGGTCGCGGCTCCCGAGCACTGAACCCCCTGGGCCTGCTGAGTGACTCGCGGCCTCTTGCTATTGAACCATCTGAGCCCTGCTGACGAGGTCGCGGCTCCCGAGCACTGAACCACCTGGGCCTGCTGAGTGACTCGCGGCCCCCAGCTATTGAACCATCTGAGCCTTGCTGACGGAATCGCGGCTCCCGAACTCCGACCACCTGTGCCTGCTGAGAGACTCGCGGCGCTCCCCTTGAGGACGACTCGGTAAGAGATCGCCCAGAGAATTGACACCCTCCAGCTCAAGGATTGTGAGCTATCCGCAGGGTATTTCGCAGAGACACTATCTTGAAAGACTGTCCCGCTACCCCCATTCCCCACGACCGATTTGTGGTACTTTGTGCCACTGCTGTACTACTTGCATCTTGGATCATAAAGATCCCTTGAAAATCATCGATAAAAGAACCTATCGTCCTACAAAGAATACGTGTGGTGTCACTCTGTTCGTAGTGTATATCAGGGTGTGTGCGCCTAGTTCGGCCTACGTGGGAGAGGTGGGTCAAAGGGGTGGGCAAGACGGGCATCGAACCCCCCTCCGGCGAACGCCTTTCCAACAGTGACAGAGTAGCAGTGCTTCCTACAGAGCAGCGCAGCAGTCCTTGTGAGTCTCCATAGGTCCAGAGGCCTACTGATGAGTTGGGGCTGAGGGTCCATTATTTATACCATGTGACAGCTCTGAAATAGGAGAAGATTCGGAAGGTTTTCACCCCCCTCCCCCAAGGTGTTTGGAATTTGCTGCCTCCGTGCCCTGGCCCCAGCTTGTATGGGGTCACAATAGACTAGTGTCACACCATTTGAGAGTGGGCTCAGACAGAGCCTTTGTGATGTGCAAGTGTGGTAGGTGATATCTCTCCCCCCTCTCCCCCGGTTGACGTCATAGATGGCCCATCCTGCCAGCACCTATTCTCTTTTGTCTCACTGTCTGTGAGAAATATAGAAAGACCAACTGCCAGCTACACCCAGTCATATTACCCAGGAAACGGACTGCAGGCATCAATTCTTTAGACACCAAACTTGACATTCCATTTCCTACTTGCTCCCATTTAAAACTTAGCACATATTAAATGTAATAAGGCATGTCTATTTAACACCTTTAGCTGAGCTTATCACCAAAATGGGGATTAAGGTGACATCCTACGCTGATGATACTCAGTTGCTGTTTACGTTTAGTGGAGTGTCAGACTTTACCTTTGACCCGCTAAAAGAATGCCTCAAAAACATTGCTGACTGGATGAACCGCAATTTCTGAAACTTAATGCGGACAAGACTGAGGTCCTGTTTTTTAATCAACCGACGTCCCTCATCCAATATATGGTGGCCATCGGATTTGGGTGATGCACCCACCCCGAAGGACTCTGTCAGAAATCTAGGTGTGAGATGGGACAAAGATCTGTCCCTCACGGCCCATGTACAATCGGTTTTGACCCAACCTCAAACGCTTTCTCTCCACACCACGCTTTACGAAAGCAAGAATGGGTGGCAGAACGTTTGAGGTGCGTACCACGAAATGTTGGAATAACCTCTCTCCCCACTTACGCTTGATGCAGTCCGAACAGGAATTCAGAAAGACCTTAAAAACCTACCTTTTTAGTCGGAATGACTAGTCTTGTGTTGTCCTCTGCCCTGCTCACTGTCTGCTATAGCGCCGGCACACCCCATGTGGGGTAGCTGCGCGCTCTACAAATGTCCATTATTATTATAAGGCAACCCAGTGTTATCCTGTGGTAAAGGTAGGCCTTGCAGTAGTGGAAAACAAATGTAAGAGTTTTTCACAACCAGGAGACGTAAAACTTAAAAGAACATGTCCAACTATTTACATAGACGGCATCCTGCCCTCTGGGCTGTTTAGGGCCATCGGTAGGGATGACTTATATGTATTAGGAAGGAAGATTTAAGCCTGGCAACAGGTTTATTTTGCCAGGTTGAAATAGCAGTTTAAAACTACACACACAGCCTGCAATAGCAGCCAGGAGACATGTTTAACGTACTACTTAAGTGGGTGGCCCATTCAGTGCTGCAGGGCCACTTGTAGCGTTTACTTTACAGTCCCTGGGTACATCTAGTAGCACTTTACTAGGGACTTACAAGTAGGTTAATTGTGCCAATTGGGTATAAGCCAGTGTTACCACGTTTAAAGGAGAGAGCGCACACACTTTAGCACTTGTTATCAGTCATCGAGTGCACAAAGTCCCAAGGCCAACAAAAACTGGATCACCAAAAACGGAGGTATGAGGAGAATACTTTGGGGGAAAACCACCCTAAGGCTGACAGGTCTGACAATCTGCAAATAGGTAAGTCAGTTTTGTCTCCTGAACACACTGGTTTGTAATTTATCTTTGAAGTTCTTAAATGACTCTAAGCAGGGGGTGTTAAGACTCATGGACCCAGAACAAAGTTATTTCTGAAAAACATTTGCTGAGACACAACACTTGGTCAGATTTTGGTGCTGTAGGCAGAGTACGAGCACCTATGCAATCACCCACTACAGCAAGTGTGTGCACTCTGTAAGGAAAGGGGCACCATCAGTAAAAGTCAATAACATGCCCTCCACAAATGTTATCTGTGGGTGGTGTTTTTTCAGTATCGTCCTATATATACACATTCTGCCAGCATGAATAAAACCAATTGGAATATTCTTTTCTAAATACTGACAGGGGTATTCACAAAGGTAAGTTACACTAGTGAGGAATTTATTCGTATAGCTTTACCCTTACACCTTTGAGTAACTTCACTTTCCTATTCACAAAATCCAAGTGTAAAGTTACTTAAAAGCACAGACTTACAAATCTCAACCTCCGGGAAGAGGAGGTGGAGCCAAATTTACGAGTACAGTTACTACTGCCAAAAAATAAATAGTAGTAAGGCCAGCACTACACTAGGCCAACCCCGATAATGCTACACCCTCTAATAGAAAATACTGGGACTTAAAATAAAACCCTAAAGAAAAAATTATTTTAAATTAAATTGTTTAAAATTGTTTAAAATATAATTACATTTAATTTAATGTTAAAAAACGTAAAAATAAAATATATTATTCATTTGAAATATTTTAATACCTTTTTTTGAATTTATCTATAGATGCAACATTAATGGGAAACAACCATTACAATGCATCCATTACCACGAGATGCTATTATAACGCAGCCATTATCACGTAGTGGGTCATTACATTGCATGCCATTGCCACGAATATGGCATTTCCACGCATGTCATTACTGCACATTATTGTGTAACGCACGTACAATGCATTAGTGGGTAAGTATATCGGTATTTTGTTTAATATTAATGTTGCTTTTTAAAATGCTTTACATTATTAATTTAATATATATATCAAAATAAATATTATGCTTTTTGTAAAATATTTTTAAGGGTTAAACAGTATGGTATGTGAGGGATATAGTGGTATTGAGTGGGGAAGTGTATTAATGCTCTGGTATTAATTTTAATATATATTTTTTAATTTAAATCTAATTTTTTATTATTTTAAAAATGTTATAAGGGAGTAACAGACACCCTTAGGCATGGGATGTGGGAGTAACAGGGGCTTTGCATGGGATAGTGTATTAATACTCAGACATTAATTTTAATACCTGAGCATTCAATTATAATTCGATTTAGTTTCACTTAAAATGTATTAAATTAATTTAAAAAAAAATTCTAGTTGTGAAACACACTCCTTGAGGCACGGTATGTCCGGGATATAGGAGTATTGGGCAGAGAAGTGTATTGATACTCAAGTATTAATTGTAATACCCAGGTATTAATTTATAATCACATTTTGTTTCACTTAACATAACAAATATTTTAAATACTTCTAGTGGTGTAACACACTCCTTTAGGCACAGGATGTCAGGGATATAGGAGTATGGGGTGGGGAAGGGTATTAATACTCAGGCATTAAATGCAGTGCTGAAGTATTAATTTATTCTATATTAATACCAGAGTATTACTTTATAAACATTAAATTATACATATCAAATTAATTAAAATAATTTTAGAAAATATTGAATGGAAACATTAAGGGCCTTATTAAGAGTTCAGCGGTACATAGGACCACCGAACCTGTGATGGCAGTCCGACGGATTCCACACTGTTGCCCTCCCGCATTATTACTAGTTTGGCGGACGGACCGCCACAGGACCGCTGTGACCGCTGGGGATCCAGGACGGAGTGGCGTTGGGGGTCAGGCTGAGTAAAAAGCTGGTGGTGCCACTGCGGCACCACCAAGCATATTACAAGTTGCCTAACCACCACCCTTTCCATGGCAGTGAGCCTGCCATGAAAAGGGTGGCGGTGACAGGGCCCCATGCGGCTTCAGGGCTAGGGGTACATGCAGGGGGGCACATGTTGTGCCCACCTGGAAATACACCCCCAGGTCCTCATACAGTATGGAATGAACAACATGGTGCCTTCCATGCTGTGCAGGAACATGCTGCGGCAGTGTGACAGCGGTGCCTGTGTAAGGCTCTTCTATGAGCCTTAGTCGGGCACCGCCATGACACTGCCTGCCAGACCAGGAAAAAACTCCTGATCTGGTCGGTCGCACCACAAGTTTGGCGAACCTACAGCAGATGGCGCATTGCACCGTCCACTGTAGGCCATACACCCCCAGAATTCAAAATCTAAATTAAAAAAATGTATGCAACATTAAAACATCACTCAAAAAATAATGCAATTTTGTAAAATATGTTGTATTAACATTTAAAAGTAGCCAACTCAAGTTTTTAAAATAATAAAATTATTGAACAATTTTTAAAAAATCTCAGAAAAAGAAAAATACTGTGGAATTCAAAGTAACTTCAAAAATATTTCAGAATGTTTACAACCATCAAAATATATATTTTTACATTCTCTGAAGTTGTTTCCAATGGTATACCATTGAAAACAATGGGTCAAATTTTCCTTTTTTACTTTCAGCCTTGACGTTTGCGGTTGTGCATCTGTTTCTACAGTTGGTTGAGCATTGCGATAAAGATTGGAAGCAACGAAGAGCTGCAGTCAGGTAAGAACAATGAAATTTATTATTAGAAGTTTATCGGTGGCAATGTTTATTGTGAGGCGAGTGGGGGGGAAGTAGATAAATGTTAGTTAGGTAAAATAAAATTATGTTTTGGATGTTATAACCACATTTTAATTCCCATGCAGGTTACGGTTGTAGGCCAACAACAGGACAAATATTTTTATTGCAAACTCGATTTAAAAAAGTACTCTATAAAAAAGTTATGTACCTTTTTAAACCAATTTGAAATAAAAGCAGTAGCTGATTTTTATTTTTTTGATTTGTGGTTTTGTATGATGTTTGGAGTATTCTTGGAACAAAGACCACATGGCACAAAGAAGTAAATGATTTCCATCAATTGATAGCAGTAAAGGTTTTCTTTTTCGAGAAAGCAGGATATTTTTTCATTTTCTTTTGTTTTTCCGAGTTTTCGTTTCACCAGCATATTTTTCAACCACATTTTCAATTTTTGGATGACAGTTTTTTTCTCAACATAGACTTGGATGGGTGTATTTTGCTACGGATCTTGGATTTGAAAGAATGGATTTGTTATGACAATTTTTTACAAACACTCAAGCTTTTTGATATTTTTTTATCGGGATTTGCATTTTTTACAAAACAGAATTTTTTTGTACAACTCACTTGTAGGAAATGGGGACTTCGCCAATCTGTGTGATGTTTTTTCAGGAGTTGAGCTCTTTCTTGGATCTTGTGTTTTACACTTTGTATTTTTGGACTACAAGAGACTTTCAGTGACAGGTGGATCTGAGAAGTCACCACGAGTTGAAGAAAGAAGGCATCTACAGGTAGGAACCCCTAAATTCCTTAAATATGTAATAAATAATTTTAAAATGGCAATCTAGTGTTTTAAAAAAATGTTTAAAACAGGCTTGTAAGTTAAAGCAGGTCTTAGTATCTTTTAGAAATGTAGGGACTTATTACAATGTCGGTTGAAGTTGCCTCCTACTGACACCGTCGCGGTCTTTGGTTAGCGGTCCCAACACCATAATTAAAATGCGACTGCACTTGGTGCGGTCACATACTCCAGTTTCTCAATGGAAGCTTGTGCTACAGCCATAAACCGGCTGTAACACAAGCTTCCATTGAGAAATGGGAAATTGTGTTCATCCCTGAACCTCAAGGTGCCTGGCACACGGTACAGGGATCAACAGGGAGGCACCATAGGTGCCCCCTCGGCCCCTAAACAGGGGCACAAGGAGAAGTGGGCCATGCTTGTGCCCCCCAAATTCGTTTTTGACTGACTTTCCATGTCAGAAAGCCTGCATGGAAAGCCTCTGGGAAATCGAGCATCGTAATCTCAACAGAGGAATGCCGTCCTTGAGCCCATCGGTATCCAGCCGGAATGCCCGACCGGTTTCAATTCCGACTGCCTAGATTGGAAGTATGAAAACTGTTGAATTTGGGCTAATATTCGCTTGGATATTTCGTTTGTGTTTTTTTAAACATGTGAGTTCAGCCTACCTGTCAATGATTGCACTATTCTCATTTCTTGGAAACTTTGCTCCTTCTTCTAACTTTCCCCTAAATGATAGACGTTAGGGTGAGGTCTACCAATAGATTTGTTGAAGGAGTTATGCCATCTTTCAATGGCATTGTTAGTCTTTGCACCTCCTTCTAAGCAGTTTGGGTAATAGTTCCACCACTCAATAGGGAACCTTGACTTCCTTCTGTGGCCCGACTTGCTTAAATGGCCAATCCAAGTGTCCTCAAAGTAATTAAGTAATGGTGCCAATTTGTCCTCGTTTTGCATAAAATACTCTGATTCTGTAATTGAAGTGTAGAACTCATCCACACAGTCAGGAAGTACAAAGCATAACGCAGTTAGTTTTTTTATTCATACTGCAGTTTACTGTGTGATATGCAATCCTTAACTAAGGATGTTTTTAAAACTTGTTACCAATATGCCTGTAAAAAGTGACAATAACGTCCTTGTATTTGGATTTCAGGTCATAACTTAGAAATGGTATTAATCACGGTCAATTAAAAATCAATTGTCACTTTTCTAAGACTTTTATTAAGCGTTTTAGATTTTACCCCTGTCAAAATTTCAGTGAAGGCTGAGGATTGCTTGTCAGGCAGTAAACTGTAAACCAAAGGAACTGCGGTGTTTTTGATGTTGACGTGAATAGTGTATATATGGGTGAATGAATGGAGTGTCGACTTAAAGGTGCCATACATCATCTAAATATCACTGTTCTCCAGAGTTAGGAGATTATGGGGTGTGCTGAAGATTAGTATTCTTTCCGAGCTTTCATTAGTGAAGGTTACAGTTAATTCAGGAGGAATGTTTATGTCTGAGTAGGCCTGGGGTGTTACTTGTTGGGAGTTACTTGCCTGTTTTTGTCTCTGTATAATTCTTCGGCGGTTAGGCATTGTGGGCATCCAACTTTCTATATGCATGGGGTATGTTTTGGAATACCTCCCTCAAAACTGTGCCACAGGGTTCATCGGAGGTGGATGCAAGTGTTTTTTTTTTTGCTGAATGTTCTGGCTAACTTCATTCTCCATTGCAGAGGCAGAGTGGCTATGTTCTGTGATCCTTTCAACAGTGTCACCAAGAGTAACTGCTCTGCTTGTGCAATGGGGATGAATATGCTTTGTACAATTAATAGGTTAGATGTGTGTGCTAATATATATATATATATATATATATTTGTATGAATTTATTTAGCATAGTTCCATTGCCCTTGTCCTGAGGAGGCCAAGAAGAATCTAAAGGCTGAAAAGCGTCCGCGCCGACAATTGTTTGGAGGAGTCTCTATTAAATTAATAACAAGTGATTAATAACTTTTTGTGACACAATAGAGCCAAAGGAAAAGAAGTGCCTTTGCCTATGTGCACATCTTGACTACCTCTGAGTGGATCACCCAGAATAAAGGAGTCATATAAATATTTTCGGGTATTGGCAACGTAGAGTTGTCTATAATTGTTTGTTGTATATATTTTATATGTATTTTTGTATGTCATTGTGCTATATATTGTTATTAGGTTTTTGTTCAAAGATCGGTCTCATTGTGTATGTGTCTCTTAAAGCAATTTGGTCAATATATTTTTGTAGGACTGAAGACTGAAGATAGGGTAATTGAATGTTCCCTAAGATAAAATAAAATAATATATTAATTCCTCCGTACCTTTTTTTGTATATGATAGTGTCCCATACCCTGGTGTAGGAGGGTGATTTGGGTATACCCCTTGCGTATATACATGTTTGACAGCACCTTCCCTAAGGCAAAGGTTGTTTATATTTTTCAATACATTTTTGGGGTCAAAAATGTGGTTAAATTAAACTTACAAAGTTCCACCTCCAGGCAATATCCTCAATTTTAAGGCTGCAGATTTTATATCTAAAATCTGTGAAATTGGCCATAGCGGGCCCCCCAAAACATGCGTGGTAATGATGTGCATTGCTCTGTAAATACATCCAACATTAATTAATAATAAAACATATTTGGACTACATCTAATTAATTATTTACATCACTTTTAATAATTATTAATGCTTGATAAATAATTGCTTTAAGTGGGAATTTATTTTTTAATTTAAACTTCAGAAAGATATTTTTAATTTAATTTATTTAAATTAATAAAACAATTAATTAACAATAAAGTTAATAGTACTGTACTATTTTCTTTCTTTTGTTCTAAAATTAATTTACAATAATATATAACATAAAATATTTTTACCAATTTATTGTAAAGTTTGATAAACTTTTTTAATTTTCCCTATACTTTCCCATAGGGAGATCTCCACACTGACTTTGGACTCTCTTTATAACTAAAGCATAGGAACAAGTGTAAACATGCATTTAACTTGAAAAAAATCATAAACATTATTTTCTGTTAAATATAAATTAATGTAAAATAAAAAAATGATATTGATTCTCGAGTCTAGATCCTCGTACTTCCAGTGATCTGCTATCGGATTCAGGTTGATTTTGTAGTCTAGGTCCTTGACCTCCAAGTAATCTGTTGTGAGATTTGGGTTGATTCTGGAGTCTCGAGAATCAACTGGAACCTGATAGCAGATCACTTGAAGTACAAGGACCTAGACTCTGGAATGAACCCGAACACTACAGCAGATTACTGGGAGTACAAGAATCTAGACTTGGGAATCAGCCCAAATCTGACTGCAAATCACTGAAAGTACAAGGACCTAGAGTCTGGAATCAACTCAAATCACATAGCAGATCACTGTGATCACAAGGACCTGGACTCAGGAATCTGCCTGAATCTGACAGCAGATCACTAGGAGCAGAAGGACCTGAACTCTGGAATTAGCCCAAACCCAGCGGCAAATCACTGGGAGTACAAGCACATCAACTCTGGAATCAGCCCAAACATCATGGCAGATCACTGAGGACAACAAAGATCTAGACTTGGGAATCAGCCCAAATCTCATAGCAGATCACTGTGAGTACAAGGACCTAGGCTCTGGAATCAGCCAGAATCTCACAACAGCTCACAGTGAGTACAAGGACCTAGAGGCTGGAATCACTGGGAATCCGAGGAAGACAAGGGCCATGACTCTGGAATCATGCTGAATCTGATAGCAGATCACTGTGAGTACAAGGACCTAGAGGCTGGAATCAACCTAAATCATATAGCAGATCGCTGGGAATACAAGGACCTAGACTCTGGAATCAGCCCGAATCCGACAGCAGATCACTGGAAGTACAAGGGCCAAGACTCTGGAATCACGCTGAATCTGATAGCAGATCACTGGGAGTACAAGGACCTCCACTCTGGAATCAGATCGAATCGGATATCTGAACCTGACTACATGCAGTTCAGGAAACTTAGGAAACCAAACCACCTGGACTTGCCTTCAACAGACCTCAACACGATTAGTGAGCGTAAAAGAATAATTTAGGGCATGGTTAGCCGCCTGTCCTTCTGGATGTTTAACGTCTTATCACACTTTTGTTTTCCTCATATCACTGTCAAAAGATCTGAAGTAACCAAAAGGAGACAGGTAGCACTTTATGAGATTGCTTAGTAAATAAAGGGCCAAAAAAGAATAAAAAAAGGCAGGATCAAAAAGTTCTTGAAAAATGGAATTGTAAAGAATAATTCAGAATCCTTTCTAGCCGACAGGACCCTTAAAACAAATGTAAAACTGTTCTGTACATCAGAGATGAAGAGAAGAAACTATTGGACAATCCTCTGAAGTTGTACAGAATACCAACATTTTAGGGGGCCCTGGTGTGATAAATCTGGATTCATGCCTTATAATACGAAAAGTGCCATAAACGTTAATGATAGCATTATTATGAAACAGGCAAGTGAAAGCAGTGGCGGACGGTGACATTTGAAAGTGGTGGGCGTAAAATGTTTGGCATACTTCAGCATAGCGAGCAAGCCCGAACAACCTAAGGGCGGTTCGGGGGGGGTTCTCCCCCCGAGAAAATTTTGAAAAAAGAGTGGAAAAATGGTGCATTTTCATGCAGATTTGAGAAAGCAGAAAGGTTAATAAAGCAATGAAGAAAGTGCAGTTATTACAGTAATAAAGAGATCATGTCATATAACATAGCTGCTTATTCAGTATAACCACAGAGCTTCATAACAGACTTTGAGATATAATGCATTTCTGAGTACCTCACAGGTGTTTTTTATTTAACAAACAACTAAACAGGTGGCCGGAAACTAGCAGCATTGAACATACATATGTTTACTTTTTGTATCTAAACTCATCACGTCTGTCTTTAAGAGCAGCAAACTTTTCAATTACTTGAACGTCAAAATCAGAGATATTTTGAACTAACTTGCTCTCTATAGAGCGCATTGCCAAAGCATTCAGTCTTTCCTGAAGCATGGTGTTTCTTAGGAATGTCTTAATCCTCTTTAAGGCAGAAAAAGATCGTTCTGCCTCTGCTGTTGTCATAGGAGTGGTTATGACAATTTTAAGTAAAGTCACTGTCTCTGTAAATGTCTTTTCCATATTAAGTTTATGAATTAAAGTCAGCAAAGCCCTGGCATCTCTGGCATTTCGGTACACAGGCATTGAGTACAGTACAGTCAGCTCACTTTTGAGGTCCTCTTGGTTGAGCATAGGATAAGCTTCCACAGCCTCATGCAGAGCATGCTCAGGGAAGGATTCACCATATTTTGCAAAGTTTTGACTTTCCAATAATGCGGCACTCACCAAATGTTTTGTGAAAGCAAAACGTTCTTGTGCATGCACAATTACAATGTCACATATCTCCTTTGCATTTCGGACCAGAGTGGTGATGTTTTTCCTGTGGTTTGCAAAAATTGAAGCCTCTGGCAGTTTGCTGTCTAAATTGTCAACCTCATTTCTCACTATGCTTATGCGCTCGACAAACATAGCGGTATTTCTTTTCACAGACACTATCGATCTCTCGTGCTTGTAACTGATTGTATAAATTTTCGACAGCTGACATTATGTCTTGAAATAAAAACAGAAAGAACTGAAACTCTCTATCTTCTAGTGTTCTAGCAAAGCCACGGGCTTCACTTTGAGTTTTGAAATCAAAGGTTTCATTGACTTCTATATTAAGAAAACATTTCACAAGGTCCTCCCTATATTGATATATTAGTTGGACTGTACATATGTTAAAGTTCCAACGAGTTGAGGATCCCCTTGGAACCCTTTTGTCCACAATCTCCTGAAGTGCTTCCGTTCTTTTTGGGGAACGTGAGAAGAATGCTGCCATGCCTCCTACATCCTGAAAGAAAATTCGTGTCTCGGAGATCTTTGATACGGCCTGCTGCATAATAAGATTAAGTTGGTGGGCGTAACAGTGCACGTAATGAGCATAAGGGTACACATCTCTAATTCTTTTCTGTACTTCACCAAGGCTTCCACTCATTACGGACACACCATCATAGCTTTGTGCAATAAGTTTGTTTTTTTTTGGTGCACCTCTGGAAAAATGAAGTTCAGTTGACGCAGTATAGCTGCAGTAATGGTTTCTGCAGTAGAGTCTCTTAAATGAGTGAAACCATAGAACCTCTGCACAACATTATTGTCATTGTCCAGGTACCGAAAGACTAATACGGACTGTGTTTGTGTGGCCACATCAGTGGTGTCATCAGCCTGAATAGCCACAAAGTCTGTGTTTTGCAACTCTTGGACAATATGGCTTCTCATAATTTCGAGCATACACTCAAGGAGTTCATTTTGTATAGTTTTAGAGGTGCCCTTAAAGACTGTAGCAGTTGCTAAATGTGCTTCCATTTCCTTGTCTATGCTTGCTATTAAATCCACAAGGCCTTTGAATATTCCTGGATTTGTGGAATCTTCAGATTCATCATGGCCTCGCAATGCCAGTTCGAAAGCACCACAGAAACGAATGCAATCAATTATTTTTGATAGTATGTGCCTATTCTGATCAACTGCTTCATTGTGTTTCTGTATTGTTTGGCGGTATGCACTGTTTATGTGCTGCTCAATCGGTGTGTCTCCCAACATTCCCAGTCTTGTTACGTTTTCCATATGCTTTCTTGTGTGTGCATGCTTTTTGATTTTTTCAGACAGATGCTTCAAGTCTATCACTCCTTCTCTTGTCCAAGGAAAATCACCATTAAACAGCAAGCAGGGGAAGCAGAACAGTTTGTTTCTTGACGGACACCCTGTAAGCCATTCAGCTTTTGTGTACCAGGTGTTTGAGAATGTACGTGTGTACAATTTTCCTCTGTCCTGGGTAACTTGTTGTAGTTGTAGGTCTGGCCGATCAGGTCCTAATCTCTTTATATGTAGTTTATCTTGTAGTGGCCGTGCATGGAATGACCATGTAATTAATTGTTCTACCGTATTCATCATGGATGTCGATGCTGTCCTTACCAATATGAAAGAAGCCTGTCAATAGTCAAAGTACAACGTATAAGATTTGGTGCAATAATATCAAATTTCAGTATAAGTACATCAATCATGTGCATTATCGCAATATATCTCCAAAGCTCCCCTTTGGACAACAGGACTGCTAAAAATACAGCCTTACTGCCTGCTGCCTCTGTGTGCCATAGTGGTTGCTGAAGACACTGCAAAAGAGACTGTTTGAGAGCCTTGAACAAGGCAAGGGATAGATAGTGCCTTTAACAACCGTTAGTGCCCAAAGCACAGGGCTAAGGCTCAGTATTAGTAAATGCTATCCACTGAGAGAACAATCTTCAGAATGTGCACCCACCCCAACCACCATCTAGAGTGACCAGTGACCACAAACATAGCCCTAATTCCAATATAAAAAAGGATATCAGCAGTTTCCTTACCTTTAACACTGTTGTTTGCTGGGTCGTAGACGGGATGAAAGAGCAGCAAAGGAGGCTGGGTCTTCCTGTTCTCTGTCCAAAAATTGCCCAAAAATTAGGTAGTGGTTCAGTTAATGTTTCAGGCTTTAAAAATATAACAATTTATTTTTGAAACATTAGGGTAATCAAACAAAGACTGGGGGGGGGGAAACATAACGCTACAATTTTTACCTGCTTGCAGTTTGCATGCAGCTCTTACATGACAGTTAATAATAGCTCACTGTTGTATGTTAGGATTACAACTTACAAACTGCAAGTAACAAAATGATCTCTCTGACAAATGCAGTGACTCACTGACCTATTTACATCATGTGCATTTTGTGATCTGCATCAGGTACATGTTCTTTGCAGCAGGCACCTTAACCTTCTGAAGTTCTGCGCTACCTTTCCATGAGTCAAAACTTCCATTACACAAAACTCTGATCTCTCTCTAGGAAAAACATTAACAATATCCTCACAATATGCTCCTCATGCACACCAACACCCAAAGATACTACACACATTATTAGATAGTCCATTTCACCCTCACACACAATAGATCACCAGTGCCATGTAGTGGGCAGCAGGATGCCCTCTAAAACGATAACTCAATACAAACTACTGAGTAATAATGCTTCTAAACAAGAGAAATGGCACAGTTCATTCTCTCACTCATTCAGATACAAAACTCACATCAAAGCGACTCTGTGC
This sequence comes from Triturus cristatus, assembly GCF_964204655.1. Classification (NCBI taxonomy): domain Eukaryota; kingdom Metazoa; phylum Chordata; class Amphibia; order Caudata; family Salamandridae; genus Triturus; species Triturus cristatus. Next base: position 68,685,748 of record NC_140593.1, on the reverse strand, counting down.
AAATTTAGACTCAGAAACGGCACATAAGCGGCTCTTCCATTAATCCAGTGGGAATAGCTGTTAACCTGAATACACTGAAAAGTCCCACAGTTGGATTTACTGTTTACCTAAAATCTTAACAAAGAATTGTTAATACAAAGATACCCGTGACCTGTTAACCTCGGAGACATCAAAATTTTTGATGTCTCCGAGGTTAACAGGATGCCCCTTTCAGGCCTTTCCTCCCTGCGCTCCGGAATGACTTGTAAACACCCTGGTGCAAGTCAAAAATACATTGCAGATTAGGACAAGCACTTGCAATGCAACAGGTCTCGCATTTACGTGAGTTTGAGCTATTGACATTGTAAATGACAATGCCTTTTATTTATTTTTTGTTTTTGAAACATAAATAAAATGCATTGTCATTTAAAATGCCAATAGTTTAAACTTGCATAAATGCTTGACCTATTGCAGGGCAAATGCTTGTTAATTTCAGGGGTACGGCCAAAGGTGTTAAGTTGCCAAGAGATGCAACAACTGGTTTATATCGTCGCTCCACTGTTAAATGTTGGTAGTGGGTATGTGGACGCCTTAACAACACCTCCCTCCCCCTTCGGTCTGTGGTCGCTGTTATTAGTCCATCACCCCCACGATGGCTTTCAGTCTTCCTTGTTCACCCCAAATTAACTGAGACAGATCCCGCCGAAAGCCTGTCTATGAGTCTGCCACTTCACTGCACACGGCTGAACCTGATGCTTGTCACACATGTTCCATTATTAACCTATTACTGTACCACCTAATTAAGACCATATTAAACATACGCTGCCCATACAGCGGTAAATCAAGCGGCCAATGGAAGCAAAGCAGAACTCTTTTGACACTTACACAAGAGGGGCTTGTCAAGGCGAGCCATATTTATGTCATATTTCAGCGAGATTACCCTCTTGACTATCGGACTCCACCATAATTCATGAGCCACCATGTGGGTAGATTTCAATTGATTAGGACACCTATAGTAATTAATACCAGAAAGAGGCACGGCCAACAGCAGCCATGTCAGCACCAGAGTGTAATTGAAAGGTGCCTGGGGAGAAGGGGGTGACGTATATGAATTCATAATCCCCCTTCCCAGGATAGGTCCGAGTGGGGGGATATGTACCAGACTATAGCAATAAGTAGTTTAAGGTAACCAGCAATTGTTTGAGAATATTCTGGCTCTGTGTTCGGCTCAGAGTGAAAACATTTTAGTAACTTTTTTATCTAGAAAAAGACATTTGTCAAGCTGTAAAGTGTGAAGCGGATGAAAGGTCTGGTAAGTGTGGCAAATTAATAATTACGCGGAACGGTCACACAGAACTCACAGTGGAAATATGGAAATTAATCTTATGGTAATGCTTAGCAGGTTAGACTTTCGAAAGCTAGCTGCTAGTTTGCTGGTATTGCTAGCGGTCAAAGTGGGCAGTGTGTATTGGAAACTACATTTCTAACCTTTTTTGATTTTATCAAAACGGTTTCCGTAAGGTTTGTTAAAACAATTACTGTTTCAGATTGTATGATATTAATCTTATACGCAAATAAGGCAAGGCTACTTGCGGGGTGATCCGAGAGCTCAGCTCACTTCTATACCTTATCTGTGACTTGCCTGGGTGTCTCTTAGCGTCCCCACACGAGGCCTTGCTCATTATTGCGACATCGATACCACATGCAGCACAAATGTAGACCCCACCGTTTTTTGTTGGGACAAAGTGTGGCAAGTTTATTAATCTTATACACAAATAAGGCAAGGCTACTTTCGGGGTGATCCGAGAGCTCAGCTCACTTCTATACCTTGTCTGTGATTGGCCTGGGTGTCTATTAGCGTCCCCACATGAAGCCTTGCTCATTATTGCGACATCGATACCACATGCAGCACAAATGTAGACCCCACCGTTTTTTGTTGGTACAAAGTGTGGCAAGTTTATTAATCTTATACACAAATAAGGCAAGGCTACTTTCGGGGTGATCCGAGAGCTCAGCTCACTTCTATACCTTGTCTGTGATTGGCCTGGGTGTCTCTTAGCGTCCCCACACGAAGCCTTGCTCATTATTGCGACATCGATACCACATGCAGCACAAATGTAGACCCCACCGTTTTTGTTGAGACAAAGTGTGGCAAGTTTATCAATCTTATACACACAGAGGCAGGGCTGATTTCGGGGGTGATCAGAGGGGTCAGTAAATTTACATACTTTATCTGTGCCTCTGTACTGTCAAGAGAGTGAAGCAACAGACATCTAAAAAATAAGAAAGCCTTTTCCCCAGGGTGCCTGTTATATCAAAGATATGAACATGGGTGCAGTTGGTTAATCAGAACATTTAAAGGCTTCTTGGGAGCCAGTATAGGCTTTACTTGAGGGGAGGCCGAGGGTGAAAGGTGAGACGGGGAGAGGGACATGTTGGGGACGGGGTTACATTCTGCACGGTGAAAGGAGGGGAAGGAAGCTGGTCTCGGTTATGTTCTGCAGGGTGAAAGGAAAACTTACATTTTTATATGGATGGAAAGAATAATTAAAGAGTCTCGACGACTCGTGCTCCGCTCGTGACTCGGTGACTGCAGCCTGGCGCGTGTCGTCTCTCGTGTCTGTCGAGTGTCGAGCACTGGCGCGGTGACGTGGTGCGCCGACAGCGTAGGAATGGCCAATCACTACTGCAGGACTTCACATTGCCGCAGTGTGATTGGCCATACGCGGCACCATGAGTCATCATGATGACCATGCTGCTGCTGCACTGCGCGCGCGGTGAAAGACTCAGCCAATCCTGGCGCTGCATTACCAGTGCCACTGCGCCAGCAGCGCCAGGATTGGCTTAAGAGCAGGGTTACTCCCTGCCCATAATGAGACCCGGGGGGCTGCGTCATGAGACGCACCCTTGGGTCCCAGTCGCGGCTGAAGTCGATGGGTGCTAATAGATACAGCACACACCGTGTGCGCATGTTCGGGCCAGGATTCAAGAATAAAGCCCAAAACGTGACATGCGCAGTGTTGAACAATCAATGTCTGCTGCGTTATTCCCACGTCAGCGGCAGCCCCGCCCCCACACACACCCACCCACAGACTGCGAGTAAGTGCGCGGCGCGCGCTCGCTTGTCACTTCAGTCACGACTACCTGTGCGCTGCGCTGCCATTTATTGCGATTTTGTTTGCATGCAATTTATTGGGGAATTTTAATTTATTATTGTAACTGTTTGGTGGGGCAACGCCCCAACGCCCCCAATGGACGCACCGCCACTGAAATTGAAATAATTTAAAGATATTTACAAAAACCTCAAGGAAATAAAAAGAGTATGAAGAAAATGCCAGTAATTGTAAAAAAAAGCCCCATAGAGAATAAAATGGGACAGACAGTCTAAAGAAGCAATCCAAGGAGAACCTGAGGTCACACACCTGGAGGTTGCATGAAAGCCCACCTAAAGACACATCAGCTAGGACCCACACATGAGAACGGCCAGTAAGAGCAAGCTCAACCCAGATCTGCGACTGGGGGTGAGTGCCTGAAAAGTTTCAGCGCTCCGTCCATCATCTCCTTGTGTTTGCTTTGTTCGCCCTTAGTTGGCAGGGTATGCCCAGACGTGGGTCTCTTGCTCCCTTTGCCACTGGATTCAAGCTAGCCTGGCTGAAGAGGGCTGTTAGCCCAAAACCAGTCCCAGGATGCTTGTTTCTGGTCCAGGGAAGACCTGTCTTGGCAGTTTGGGCTGGACTGTTCCCATGAGGCACAGGGTCAAGACTGATTTGCATATAGCTGTGCCTGACCTGGGGTGGCGAAGTGAGCTAAAGAACGATGATGGATTCAACCCAGATCTGCGACTGGGGGTGAGTGTTTGAAACGTTTCAGCGCTCCGTCCATCATCTGCTTGTGTTTGCCCTGTGAGGGTCCCAAACATGGTCATTGTCCAGGACACACTGCTTATGGTCACTGCTGAATCCCTCCTGTGTTGCCTGTCTTCCACAGTGTTTTGAGTTCTTTGGACGCCTGAATTGTTTTACTCTCTAATGTGGACTGTGTTCTCTCTGAGGCCACATCCAGGAGTTTCACGTTTGTGTCTGTTCTCTGGGTGATGTATCTGGGTATCCTGATTGAAGGGCATATTTACCAACAAGTCACGCAACGCAGCACAGAAAGTCACCTTGCTCCACTGCGCTCTGTGACAGGGAAAGAAAAGGGATGTGTACTATTTAACATAATACAGCCCAATCCTGACGTTTCCAAGCACTGGCGCACAATGTGCTGCTTAGTGCCAACACAGGCACCCTTACACCATGGTGCAAGGGTGCCTCCATTGTAAATCGGACTGTTTACGTGCCGAAAGGGGCACCTTCCTGCTCAAAAATAATACCCTGAGGCATTTTCCTCTTCTATGTGTGCTGCAGAAAGCAGCACACTTAGAAAGAGGGAAAAAAGGGGGAGAAATAAAGATATTTCTCCTTGTCACGTTTCCACTGGGGATGCTTAGCAGTTTTGATGCCAAGGTCTACCACTTATGGTAAATCTAGAATGCATCAAAATCCATGGGTGTTGGGTGGGAACACCCAGGCACCACCCATGGAACGCCTCCTTTGAGCAGAGTACTGCAAGGCAGCAATTGCGTTACTCTGGATTTATCAAGCCACTCAGGGTCACACAAGGTAGACTTGCGTGGCTTGATATATACCCGAACTGCCAAGCCAAGTCCCTTGCTCACTTTGCCACTGGATTCAAGCAAGCCTGGCTGAAGACGGCTGAAATGCCAGAAACCGGTCCTAGGAAGCTTGTTTCCGGTCCAGGGAAGGCATGGCTTGGCAGTTCGGGCTGGACTGTTCCCATGAGGCACAGGGTCAGACTGATTTGCATATGGCCATGTCTGAACTGGGGTGGCAGAGTGGGCTAAAGAACGGTGATGGATCAAACCCAGATCTGTTGACTGGGTGTGAGTGTTTGATTGGTTCTGATGCTCCGTCCATCACCATCCCCTTTTGTACCGCTGTGTTTATGTTTCATGCAACATCCAGAAAAAAAGTTCTTTTAGATCAAAGCAGGACCTCACAGATGAGGAATGGGAGGTTGTCACAGAGATTATTTGCAGTAATATTAGTGAGCGGCTGCTATGTTACAATATCCAAAACACAGATCACTATCCACGAATATTAAATGAAAACACATTTAGAATTTGGACAAGTGTACCTGTGCACTGTCAGTGACCTGGTCAAAGAGGCCATGAAAGAGCTGGAACTGGATCATAAAATCAAAGTTGTTTGGAACAGCGGCCCCCAAAATACGTTTTGCCCGGGGCCCCCAAAATTCTTAAGATGTCCCTGTGTTCAGCACTTCAACACCGACGCCCGGCTTCTCCCAGGACTCGAACCCAAGAGCAGAAGACAAATAAATATTCTGGTTCCAATCCACGCGCCTTGTCAGATATTACCCAGGGGCAGCCTTGCATAATGTGCAAAAAGCATGCTACCTGATTGGTCACAAGAAATGAGTGACAAGCCACTGAAGCAAAACACCCCAGGTGTACAGAGGGCATCTTCATACGCTGGTAGAAATGACATTCTTCAAGGTTCGCACAAAGATGTGTCTAACTTTATTGCTGCTCCTTGTTTTATATGCCTGCAATTATGAAATGGGACTTTAGGAAAACTCCTTGTGCATTATGCCTCTTTGTTAACTCCTCAACATCCGCACCTTGTCATTTTTGTTTTCATTCTAACCATTGCAGACCGGTTACATTTTTTACTGTAAATGTGACGCTTAATGTGGGCCTCTTGTAACGCAAAAACCCTGGGAGGGCAAAAATAAAACACTTAGAAAATGGAAGTGAGCTTTGTGGCTTGGGCTCAGAGTGTGATTGGACTGCACATGCCGATCTGTAGTTCTGCTTTGATATAAGAGGCTTCCGGACCGCGAACGAGCGCCTCTGATGGGCCCCCGATGAGAAGCCCTCGGTGGATTATTGGAAGGTGGTGATAGGAAGGGGAGTGGCAGGGGCAGCACAAGTCTCAGTGCAGTGAAAGAACATGTTCTGGTATTGGAGGTGCGTATGTGGCGTGAGAGGGGCAGTCCCAACTCCACCGCCATGTCCATACCAAGGCTGCGAGTGTGTATGATTTACCCCTGTAGCGCTCCTTGCTGCCCTTTGAATGCCAAGAGCGACCCTGTCTTACTCACCGCCTACTCCTGGAATTCATGGTGACACAGGGGTCGGTCTGTGAGTAGCTAGTATGGCATTTAAAAGAAGAGGAAATATAAAATGTGTAGAAAATGGGTATATAGGACGTCTTAAGATGTTTAACATACCAACCTGTGTATCAGAAACAACTTCAAATGTTGCCATGAATTTATCATGTGTGCACTTTCTTTGTAGTACTGTGCACATTTAATTTATTAGAAAATAAATGATAAATATTTCTTCTTCCCAACATGTTCTCGTACTGTTTAACGGTCAAATATGAGATCTGTTGTATGAGGCAGGAGCAGAGGTCCTAGATGTATCAGCTTTTTGTTGCTTTTGGCACAGTGCTGCTTGAGCTGGTGAAATGCACCACAGTGGTGTATCAGAGGGTTTGTTTGGCACAGTGCTACTCGAGCTGGTGAAATGCACCACAGTGGTGTATCAGAGGGTTTGTTTGGCACAGTGCTACTCGAGCTGGTGAAATGCACCACAATGGTGTATCAGAGGGTTTGTTTGGCACAGTGCTACTCGAGCTGGTGAAATGCACCACAGTGGTGTATCAGAGGGTTTGTTTGGCACAGTGCTACTCGAGCTGGTGAAATGCACCACAGTGGTGTATCAGAGGGTTTGTTTGGCACAGTGCTACTCGAGCTGGTGAAATGCACCACAATGGTGTATCAGAGGGTTTGTTTGGCACAGTGCTACTCGAGCTGGTGAAATGCACCACAGTGGTGTATCAGAGGGTTTGTTTGGCACAGTGCTACTCGAGCTGGTGAAATGCACCACAATGGTGTGTCAGAGGGTTTGTTTGGCACAGTGCTGCTCGAGCTGGTGAAATGCACCACAGTGGTGTATCAGAGGGTTTGTTTGGCACAGTGCTACTCGAGCTGGTGAAATGCACCACAGTGGTGTATCAGAGGGTTTGTTTGGCACAGTGCTACTCGAGCTGGTGAAATGCACCACAATGGTGTATCAGAGGGTTTGTTTGGCACAGTGCTACTCGAGCTGGTGAAATGCACCACAGTGGTGTATCAGAGGGTTTGTTTGGCACAGTGCTACTCGAGCTGGTGAAATGCACCACAATGGTGTGTCAGAGGGTTTGTTTGGCACAGTGCTGCTTGAGCTGGTGAAATGCACCACAATGGTGTATCAGAGGGTTTGTTTGGCACAGTGCTGCTTGAGCTGGTGAAATGCACCACAGTGGTGTATCAGAGGGTTTATTTGGCACAGTGCTACTTGAGCTGGTGAAATGCACCACAATGGTGTATCAGAGGGTTTGTTTGGCACAGTGCTACTCGAGCTGGTGAAATGCACCACAATGGTGTATCAGAGGGTTTGTTTGGCACAGTGCTACTCGAGCTGGTGAAATGCACTACAGTGGTGTATCAGAGGGTTTGTTTGGCACAGTGCTACTCGAGCTGGTGAAATGCACCACAGTGGTGTGTCAGAGGGTTTGTTTGGCACAGTGCTACTCGAGCTGGTGAAATGCACCACAGTGGTGTATCAGAGGGTTTGTTTGGCACAGTGCTACTCGAGCTGGTGAAATGCACCACAGTGGTGTATCAGAGGGTTTGTTTGGCACAGTGCTACTCGAGCTGGTGAAATGCACCACAGTGGTGTATCAGAGGGTTTGTTTGGCACAGTGCTACTCGAGCTGGTGAAATGCACCACAGTGGTGTGTCAGAGGGTTTGTTTGGCACAGTGCTACTCGAGCTGGTGAAATGCACCACAGTGGTGTATCAGAGGGTTTGTTTGGCACAGTGCTACTCGAGCTGGTGAAATGCACCACAGTGGTGTATCAGAGGGTTTGTTTGGCACAGTGCTACTCGAGCTGGTGAAATGCACCACAGTGGTGTATCAGAGGGTTTGTTTGGCACAGTGCTACTCGAGCTGGTGAAATGCACCACAGTGGTGTATCAGAGGGTTTGTTTGGCACAGTGCTGCTTGAGCTGGTGAAATGCACCACAATGGTGTATCAGAGGGTTTGTTTGGCACAGTGCTGCTTGAGCTGGTGAAATGCACCACAATGGTGTATCAGAGGGTTTGTTTGGCACAGTGCTGCTTGAGCTGGTGAAATGCACCACAATGGTGTGTCAGAGGGTTTGTTTGGCACAGTGCTGCTTGAGCTGGTGAAATGCACCACAATGGTGTATCAGAGGGTTTGTTTGGCACAGTGCTGCTTGAGCTGGTGAAATGCACCACAATGGTGTGTCAGAGGGTTTGTTTGGCACAGTGCTACTCGAGCTGGTGAAATGCACCACAATGGTGTGTCAGAGGGTTTGTTTGGCACAGTGCTACTCGAGCTGGTGAAATGCACCACAATGGTGTATCAGAGGGTTTGTTTGGCACAGTGCTACTTGAGCTGGTGAAATGCACCACAATGGTGTGTCAGAGGGTTTGTTTGGCACAGTGCTGCTTGAGCTGGTGAAATGCACCACAATGGTGTGTCAGAGGGTTTGTTTGGCACAGTGCTGCTTGAGCTGGTGAAATGCACCACAATGGTGTGTCAGAGGGTTTGTTTGGCACAGTGCTGCTTGAGCTGGTGAAATGCACCACAATGGTGTGTCAGAGGGTTTGTTTGGCACAGTGCTGCTTGAGCTGGTGAAATGCACCACAATGGTGTGTCAGAGGGTTTGTTTGGCACAGTGCAGCTTGAGCTGGTGAAATGCACCACAATGGTGTGTCAGAGGGTTTGTTTGGCACAGTGCAGCTTGAGCTGGTGAAATGCACCACAATGGTGTGTCAGAGGGTTTGTTTGGCACAGTGCTACTCGAGCTGGTGAAATGCACCACAGTGGTGTATCAGAGGGTTTGTTTGGCACAGTGCTACTCGAGCTGGTGAAATGCACCACAATGGTGTATCAGAGGGTTTGTTTGGCACAGTGCTACTCGAGCTGGTGAAATGCACCACAATGGTGTATCAGAGGGTTTGTTTGGCACAGTGCTACTCGAGCTGGTGAAATGCACCACAATGGTGTATCAGAGGGTTTGTTTGGCACAGTGCTGCTTGAGCTGGTGAAATGCACCACAATGGTGTATCAGAGGGTTTGTTTGGCACAGTGCTACTTGAGCTGGTGAAATGCACCTCAATGGTGTATCAGAGGGTTTGTTTGGCACAGTGCTACTCGAGCTGGTGAAATGCACCACAATGGTGTATCAGAGGGTTTGTTTGGCACAGTGCTGCTTGAGCTGGTGAAATGCACCACAATGGTGTATCAGAGGGTTTGTTTGGCACAGTGCTACTTGAGCTGGTGAAATGCACCACAATGGTGTATCAGAGGGTTTGTTTGGCACAGTGCTGCTTGAGCTGGTGAAATGCACCACAATGGTGTGTCAGAGGGTTTGTTTGGCACAGTGCTGCTTGAGCTGGTGAAATGCACCACAATGGTGTGTCAGAGGGTTTGTTTGGCACAGTGCTGCTTGAGCTGGTGAAATGCACCACAATGGTGTATCAGAGGGTTTGTTTGGCACAGTGCTGCTTGAGCTGGTGAAATGCACCACAATGGTGTGTCAGAGGGTTTGTTTGGCACAGTGCTGCTTGAGCTGGTGAAATGCACCACAATGGTGTGTCAGAGGGTTTGTTTGGCACAGTGCTGCTTGAGCTGGTGAAATGCACCACAATGGTGTATCAGAGGGTTTGTTTGGCACAGTGCTGCTTGAGCTGGTGAAATGCACTACAATGGTGTATCAGAGGGTTTGTTTGGCACAGTGCTGCTTGAGCTGGTGAAATGCACCACAATGGTGTATCAGAGGGTTTGTTTGGCACAGTGCTGCTTGAGCTGGTGAAATGCACCACAATGGTGTATCAGAGGGTTTGTTTGGCACAGTGCTGCTTGAGCTGGTGAAATGCACCACAATGGTGTGTCAGAGGGTTTGTTTGGCACAGTGCTGCTTGAGCTGGTGAATTGCACCACAATGGTGTATCAGAGGGTTTGTTTGGCACAGTGCTGCTTGAGCTGGTGAAATGCACCACAATGGTGTGTCAGAGGGTTTGTTTGGCACAGTGCTGCTTGAGCTGGTGAAATGCACCACAATGGTGTGTCAGAGGGTTTGTTTGGCACAGTGCTGCTTGAGCTGGTGAAATGCACCACAGTGGTGTATCAGAGGGTTTGTTTGGCACAGTGCTACCTGAGCTGGTGAAATGCACCACAGTGGTGTATCAGAGGGTTTGTTTGGCACAGTGCTGCTTGAGCTGGTGAAATGCACCACAATGGTGTGTCAGAGGGTTTGTTTGGCACAGTGCTACTCGAGCTGGTGAAATGCACCACAATGGTGTATCAGAGGGTTTGTTTGGCACAGTGCTACTCGAGCTGGTGAAATGCACCACAATGGTGTATCAGAGGGTTTGCTTGGCACAGTGCAGCTTGAGCTGGTGAAATGCACCACAATGGTGTATCAGAGGGTTTGTTTGGCACAGTTCTACTCGAGCTGGTGAAATGCACCACAATGGTATATCAGAGGGTTTGTTTGGCACAGTGCTGCTTGAGCTGGTGAAATGCACCACAATGGTGTATCAGAGGGTTTGTTTGGCACAGTGCTGCTTGAGCTGGTGAAATGCACTACAATGGTGTATCAGAGGGTTTGTTTGGCACAGTGCTGCTTGAGCTGGTGAAATGCACCACAATGGTGTATCAGAGGGTTTGTTTGGCACAGTGCTGCTTGAGCTGGTGAAATGCACCACAATGGTGTATCAGAGGGTTTGTTTGGCACAGTGCTGCTTGAGCTGGTGAAATGCACCACAATGGTGTGTCAGAGGGTTTGTTTGGCACAGTGCTGCTTGAGCTGGTGAAATGCACCACAATGGTGTATCAGAGGGTTTGTTTGGCACAGTGCTGCTTGAGCTGGTGAAATGCACCACAATGGTGTGTCAGAGGGTTTGTTTGGCACAGTGGTGCTTGAGCTGGTGAAATGCACTACAATGGTGTGTCAGAGGGTTTGTTTGGCACAGTGCTGCTTGAGCTGGTGAAATGCACTACAATGGTGTATCAGAGGGTTTGTTTGGCACAGTGCTACCTGAGCTGGTGAAATGCACCACAGTGGTGTATCAGAGGGTTTGTTTGGCACAGTGCTGCTCGAGCTGGTGAAATGCACCACAATGGTGTGTCAGAGGGTTTGTTTGGCACAGTGCTACTTGAGCTGGTGAAATGCACCACAATGGTGTATCAGAGGGTTTGTTTGGCACAGTGCTGCTTGAGCTGGTGAAATGCACCACAATGGTGTATCAGAGGGTTTGCTTGGCACAGTGCAGCTTGAGCTGGTGAAATGCACTACAATGGTGTATCAGAGGGTTTGTTTGGCACAGTGCTACTCGAGCTGGTGAAATGCACCACAATGGTGTGTCAGAGGGTTTGTTTGGCACAGTGCTACTTGAGCTGGTGAAATGCACCACAATGGTGTATCAGAGGGTTTGTTTGGCACAGTGCTACTCGAGCTGGTGAAATGCACCACAATGGTGTGTCAGAGGGTTTGTTTGGCACAGTGCTGCTTGAGCTGGTGAAATGCACCACAATGGTGTATCAGAGGGTTTGTTTGGCACAGTGCTGCTTGAGCTGGTGAAATGCACCACAATGGTGTGTCAGAGGGTTTGTTTGGCACAGTGCTACTCGAGCTGGTGAAATGCACCACAATGGTGTGTCAGAGGGTTTGTTTGGCACAGTGCTACTCGAGCTGGTGAAATGCACCACAATGGTGTATCAGAGGGTTTGTTTGGCACAGTGCTACTCGAGCTGGTGAAATGCACCACAATGGTGTGTCAGAGGGTTTGTTTGGCACAGTGCTGCTTGAGCTGGTGAAATGCACCACAATGGTGTGTCAGAGGGTTTGTTTGGCACAGTGCTACTTGAGCTGGTGAAATGCACCACAATGGTGTATCAGAGGGTTTGTTTGGCACAGTGCTGCTTGAGCTGGTGAAATGCACCACAATGGTGTGTCAGAGGGTTTGTTTGGCACAGTGCAGCTTGAGCTGGTGAAATGCACCACAATGGTGTGTCAGAGGGTTTGTTTGGCACAGTGCAGCTTGAGCTGGTGAAATGCACCACAATGGTGTGTCAGAGGGTTTGTTTGGCACAGTGCTACTCGAGCTGGTGAAATGCACCACAGTGGTGTATCAGAGGGTTTGTTTGGCACAGTGCTACTCGAGCTGGTGAAATGCACCACAATGGTGTATCAGAGGGTTTGTTTGGCACAGTGCTACTCGAGCTGGTGAAATGCACCACAATGGTGTATCAGAGGGTTTGTTTGGCACAGTGCTACTCGAGCTGGTGAAATGCACCACAATGGTGTATCAGAGGGTTTGTTTGGCACAGTGCTGCTTGAGCTGGTGAAATGCACCACAATGGTGTATCAGAGGGTTTGTTTGGCACAGTGCTTCTTGAGCTGGTGAAATGCACCTCAATGGTGTATCAGAGGGTTTGTTTGGCACAGTGCTACTCGAGCTGGTGAAATGCACCACAATGGTGTATCAGAGGGTTTGTTTGGCACAGTGCTGCTTGAGCTGGTGAAATGCACCACAATGGTGTATCAGAGGGTTTGTTTGGCACAGTGCTGCTTGAGCTGGTGAAATGCACCACAATGGTGTATCAGAGGGTTTGTTTGGCACAGTGCTGCTTGAGCTGGTGAAATGCACCACAATGGTGTGTCAGAGGGTTTGTTTGGCACAGTGCTGCTTGAGCTGGTGAAATGCACCACAATGGTGTGTCAGAGGGTTTGTTTGGCACAGTGCTGCTTGAGCTGGTGAAATGCACCACAATGGTGTATCAGAGGGTTTGTTTGGCACAGTGCTGCTTGAGCTGGTGAAATGCACCACAATGGTGTGTCAGAGGGTTTGTTTGGCACAGTGCTGCTTGAGCTGGTGAAATGCACCACAATGGTGTGTCAGAGGGTTTGTTTGGCACAGTGCTGCTTGAGCTGGTGAAATGCACCACAATGGTGTATCAGAGGGTTTGTTTGGCACAGTGCTGCTTGAGCTGGTGAAATGCACTACAATGGTGTATCAGAGGGTTTGTTTGGCACAGTGCTGCTTGAGCTGGTGAAATGCACCACAATGGTGTATCAGAGGGTTTGTTTGGCACAGTGCTGCTTGAGCTGGTGAAATGCACCACAATGGTGTATCAGAGGGTTTGTTTGGCACAGTGCTGCTTGAGCTGGTGAAATGCACCACAATGGTGTGTCAGAGGGTTTGTTTGGCACAATGCTGCTTGAGCTGGTGAAATGCACCACAATGGTTTATCAGAGGGTTTGTTTGGCACAGTGCTGCTTGAGCTGGTGAAATGCACCACAATGGTGTATCAGAGGGTTTGTTTGGCACAGTGCTGCTTGAGCTGGTGAAATGCACTACAATGGTGTATCAGAGGGTTTGTTTGGCACAGTGCTGCTTGAGCTGGTGAAATGCACCACAATGGTGTATCAGAGGGTTTGTTTGGCACAGTGCTGCTTGAGCTGGTGAAATGCACCACAATGGTGTATCAGAGGGTTTGTTTGGCACAGTGCTGCTTGAGCTGGTGAAATGCACCACAATGGTGTGTCAGAGGGTTTGTTTGGCACAGTGCTGCTTGAGCTGGTGAAATGCACCACAATGGTGTATCAGAGGGTTTGTTTGGCACAGTGCTGCTTGAGCTGGTGAAATGCACCACAATGGTGTGTCAGAGGGTTTGTTTGGCACAGTGGTGCTTGAGCTGGTGAAATGCACTACAATGGTGTGTCAGAGGGTTTGTTTGGCACAGTGCTGCTTGAGCTGGTGAAATGCACTACAATGGTGTATCAGAGGGTTTGTTTGGCACAGTGCTACCTGAGCTGGTGAAATGCACCACAGTGGTGTATCAGAGGGTTTGTTTGGCACAGTGCTGCTCGAGCTGGTGAAATGCACCACAATGGTGTGTCAGAGGGTTTGTTTGGCACAGTGCTACTTGAGCTGGTGAAATGCACCACAATGGTGTATCAGAGGGTTTGTTTGGCACAGTGCTGCTTGAGCTGGTGAAATGCACCACAATGGTGTATCAGAGGGTTTGCTTGGCACAGTGCAGCTTGAGCTGGTGAAATGCACTACAATGGTGTATCAGAGGGTTTGTTTGGCACAGTGCTACTCGAGCTGGTGAAATGCACCACAATGGTGTGTCAGAGGGTTTGTTTGGCACAGTGCTACTTGAGCTGGTGAAATGCACCACAATGGTGTATCAGAGGGTTTGTTTGGCACAGTGCTACTCGAGCTGGTGAAATGCACCACAATGGTGTGTCAGAGGGTTTGTTTGGCACAGTGCTGCTTGAGCTGGTGAAATGCACCACAATGGTGTGTCAGAGGGTTTGTTTGGCACAGTGCTGCTTGAGCTGGTGAAATGCACCACAATGGTGTGTCAGAGGGTTTGTTTGGCACAGTGCTACTCGAGCTGGTGAAATGCACCACAATGGTGTGTCAGAGGGTTTGTTTGGCACAGTGCTACTCGAGCTGGTGAAATGCACCACAATGGTGTATCAGAGGGTTTGTTTGGCACAGTGCTACTCGAGCTGGTGAAATGCACCACAATGGTGTGTCAGAGGGTTTGTTTGGCACAGTGCTGCTTGAGCTGGTGAAATGCACCACAATGGTGTGTCAGAGGGTTTGTTTGGCACAGTGCTACTTGAGCTGGTGAAATGCACCACAATGGTGTATCAGAGGGTTTGTTTGGCACAGTGCAGCTTGAGCTGGTGAAATGCACCACAATGGTGTGTCAGAGGGTTTGTTTGGCACAGTGCAGCTTGAGCTGGTGAAATGCACCACAATGGTGTGTCAGAGGGTTTGTTTGGCACAGTGCTACTCGAGCTGGTGAAATGCACCACAGTGGTGTATCAGAGGGTTTGTTTGGCACAGTGCTACTCGAGCTGGTGAAATGCACCACAATGGTGTATCAGAGGGTTTGTTTGGCACAGTGCTACTCGAGCTGGTGAAATGCACCACAATGGTGTATCAGAGGGTTTGTTTGGCACAGTGCTACTCGAGCTGGTGAAATGCACCACAATGGTGTATCAGAGGGTTTGTTTGGCACAGTGCTACTCGAGCTGGTGAAATGCACCACAATGGTGTATCAGAGGGTTTGTTTGGCACAGTGCTGCTTGAGCTGGTGAAATGCACCACAATGGTGTATCAGAGGGTTTGTTTGGCACAGTGCTTCTTGAGCTGGTGAAATGCACCTCAATGGTGTATCAGAGGGTTTGTTTGGCACAGTGCTACTCGAGCTGGTGAAATGCACCACAATGGTGTGTCAGAGGGTTTGTTTGGCACAGTGCTGCTTGAGCTGGTGAAATGCACCACAATGGTGTATCAGAGGGTTTGTTTGGCACAGTGCTGCTTGAGCTGGTGAAATGCACCACAATGGTGTGTCAGAGGGTTTGTTTGGCACAGTGCTACTCGAGCTGGTGAAATGCACCACAATGGTGTGTCAGAGGGTTTGTTTGGCACAGTGCTACTCGAGCTGGTGAAATGCACCACAATGGTGTATCAGAGGGTTTGTTTGGCACAGTGCTACTCGAGCTGGTGAAATGCACCACAATGGTGTGTCAGAGGGTTTGTTTGGCACAGTGCTGCTTGAGCTGGTGAAATGCACCACAATGGTGTGTCAGAGGGTTTGTTTGGCACAGTGCTACTTGAGCTGGTGAAATGCACCACAATGGTGTATCAGAGGGTTTGTTTGGCACAGTGCTGCTTGAGCTGGTGAAATGCACCACAATGGTGTGTCAGAGGGTTTGTTTGGCACAGTGCAGCTTGAGCTGGTGAAATGCACCACAATGGTGTGTCAGAGGGTTTGTTTGGCACAGTGCAGCTTGAGCTGGTGAAATGCACCACAATGGTGTGTCAGAGGGTTTGTTTGGCACAGTGCTACTCGAGCTGGTGAAATGCACCACAGTGGTGTATCAGAGGGTTTGTTTGGCACAGTGCTACTCGAGCTGGTGAAATGCACCACAATGGTGTATCAGAGGGTTTGTTTGGCACAGTGCTACTCGAGCTGGTGAAATGCACCACAATGGTGTATCAGAGGGTTTGTTTGGCACAGTGCTACTCGAGCTGGTGAAATGCACCACAATGGTGTATCAGAGGGTTTGTTTGGCACAGTGCTGCTTGAGCTGGTGAAATGCACCACAATGGTGTATCAGAGGGTTTGTTTGGCACAGTGCTTCTTGAGCTGGTGAAATGCACCTCAATGGTGTATCAGAGGGTTTGTTTGGCACAGTGCTACTCGAGCTGGTGAAATGCACCACAATGGTGTATCAGAGGGTTTGTTTGGCACAGTGCTGCTTGAGCTGGTGAAATGCACCACAATGGTGTATCAGAGGGTTTGTTTGGCACAGTGCTACTTGAGCTGGTGAAATGCACCACAATGGTGTATCAGAGGGTTTGTTTGGCACAGTGCTGCTTGAGCTGGTGAAATGCACCACAATGGTGTGTCAGAGGGTTTGTTTGGCACAGTGCTGCTTGAGCTGGTGAAATGCACCACAATGGTGTGTCAGAGGGTTTGTTTGGCACAGTGCTGCTTGAGCTGGTGAAATGCACCACAATGGTGTATCAGAGGGTTTGTTTGGCACAGTGCTGCTTGAGCTGGTGAAATGCACCACAATGGTGTGTCAGAGGGTTTGTTTGGCACAGTGCTGCTTGAGCTGGTGAAATGCACCACAATGGTGTGTCAGAGGGTTTGTTTGGCACAGTGCTGCTTGAGCTGGTGAAATGCACCACAATGGTGTATCAGAGGGTTTGTTTGGCACAGTGCTGCTTGAGCTGGTGAAATGCACTACAATGGTGTATCAGAGGGTTTGTTTGGCACAGTGCTGCTTGAGCTGGTGAAATGCACCACAATGGTGTATCAGAGGGTTTGTTTGGCACAGTGCTGCTTGAGCTGGTGAAATGCACCACAATGGTGTATCAGAGGGTTTGTTTGGCACAGTGCTGCTTGAGCTGGTGAAATGCACCACAATGGTGTGTCAGAGGGTTAGTTTGGCACAGTGCTGCTTGAGCTGGTGAAATGCACCACAATGGTTTATCAGAGGGTTTGTTTGGCACAGTGCTGCTTGAGCTGGTGAAATGCACCACAATGGTGTGTCAGAGGGTTTGTTTGGCACAGTGCTGCTTGAGCTGGTGAAATGCACCACAATGGTGTGTCAGAGGGTTTGTTTGGCACAGTGCTGCTTGAGCTGGTGAAATGCACCACAGTGGTGTATCAGAGGGTTTGTTTGGCACAGTGCTGCCTGAGCTGGTGAAATGCACCACAGTGGTGTATCAGAGGGTTTGTTTGGCACAGTGCTGCTTGAGCTGGTGAAATGCACCACAATGGTGTGTCAGAGGGTTTGTTTGGCACAGTGCTGCTTGAGCTGGTGAAATGCACCACAATGGTGTATCAGAGGGTTTGTTTGGCACAGTGCTGCTTGAGCTGGTGAAATGCACCACAATGGTGTATCAGAGGGTTTGTTTGGCACAGTGCTGCTTGAGCTGGTGAAATGCACCACAATGGTGTGTCAGAGGGTTTGTTTGGCACAGTGCTGCTTGAGCTGCTGAAATGCACCACAATGGTGTATCAGAGGGTTTGTTTGGCACAGTGCTGCTTGAGCTGGTGAAATGCACCACAATGGTGTGTCAGAGGGTTTGTTTGGCACAGTGCTGCTTGAGCTGGTGAAATGCACCACAATGGTGTGTCAGAGGGTTTGTTTGGCACAGTGCTGCTTGAGCTGGTGAAATGCACCACAATGGTGTATCAGAGGGTTTGTTTGGCACAGTGCTACCTGAGCTGGTGAAATGCACCACAGTGGTGTATCAGAGGGTTTGTTTGGCACAGTGCTGCTTGAGCTGGTGAAATGCACCACAATGGTGTGTCAGAGGGTTTGTTTGGCACAGTGCTACTCGAGCTGGTGAAATGCACCACAATGGTGTATCAGAGGGTTTGTTTGGCACAGTGCTACTCGAGCTGGTGAAATGCACCACAATGGTGTATCAGAGGGTTTGCTTGGCACAGTGCAGCTTGAGCTGGTGAAATGCACCACAATGGTGTATCAGAGGGTTTGTTTGGCACAGTGCTACTCGAGCTGGTGAAATGCACCACAATGGTATATCAGAGGGTTTGTTTGGCACAGTGCTGCTTGAGCTGGTGAAATGCACCACAATGGTGTATCAGAGGGTTTGTTTGGCACAGTGCTGCTTGAGCTGGTGAAATGCACTACAATGGTGTATCAGAGGGTTTGTTTGGCACAGTGCTGCTTGAGCTGGTGAAATGCACCACAATGGTGTATCAGAGGGTTTGTTTGGCACAGTGCTGCTTGAGCTGGTGAAATGCACCACAATGGTGTATCAGAGGGTTTGTTTGGCACAGTGCTGCTTGAGCTGGTGAAATGCACCACAATGGTGTGTCAGAGGGTTTGTTTGGCACAGTGCTGCTTGAGCTGGTGAAATGCACCACAATGGTGTGTCAGAGGGTTTGTTTGGCACAGTGGTGCTTGAGCTGGTGAAATGCACCACAATGGTGTGTCAGAGGGTTTGTTTGGCACAGTGCTGCTTGAGCTGGTGAAATGCACTACAATGGTGTATCAGAGGGTTTGTTTGGCACAGTGCTGCTTGAGCTGGTGAAATGCACTACAATGGTGTATCAGAGGGTTTGTTTGGCACAGTGCTACCTGAGCTGGTGAAATGCACCACAGTGGTGTATCAGAGGGTTTGTTTGGCACAGTGCTGCTCGAGCTGGTGAAATGCACCACAATGGTGTGTCAGAGGGTTTGTTTGGCACAGTGCTACTTGAGCTGGTGAAATGCACCACAATGGTGTATCAGAGGGTTTGTTTGGCACAGTGCTACTTGAGCTGGTGAAATGCACCACAATGGTGTATCAGAGGGTTTGCTTGGCACAGTGCAGCTTGAGCTGGTGAAATGCACTACAATGGTGTATCAGAGGGTTTGTTTGGCACAGTGCTACTCGAGCTGGTGAAATGCACCACAATGGTGTGTCAGAGGGTTTGTTTGGCACAGTGCTACTTGAGCTGGTGAAATGCACCACAATGGTGTATCAGAGGGTTTGTTCGGCTGCCCGGCCAAGGTATCGCCTTCTGCCTTGGCTTTGACAGAAGCAGCGCATGTTGTCACATCTCTTAGTAGCATACCTGCGTATACTTTTTCCATTTATGCCAGTGATTCCATCAACATTTTGGCATAAGAGACGTTACAATCTAGAAGCTATAACACCAGAGCCTATTTCTGAATGATGCTTTTCTGTTTCACTGACCGTGCACTGGTGTGCACAATATACACATTCACATGTTTCGATCTGATTCCAGAGTTGGTGTTGTTGCACCAAGGATATTGTGCTGCATAACTACATTCTTATAAGGTCCCAAAAGCGAGACCTATTGGCTATGCCAATACTTGTTTAGGTTGAGTTTAGGCAGCACACATGTGCTGCCTTTGAGACATGCTGTATTCACTCTGTGGGCTTACAGCCCTCCCATTGCATTTTTGTTGGTCCCCTCGATTGTTTAAAAAAAATGCTTGCTTGCTATTGGTTAATCCTTTCTCTTTGTCCTGCCCTTTTGTCTTTTATTTCCTCCCACAGCTCACCGCCTAATTACTGGTCTCTTTACACGTTTGTCTTTGTGTGGTTTGTTTTGTGGGTTTCCTGCTCATGTCTTGCTTCGGCACTGTCGCTGCTCGCAGTTAACTTTACCTCCCCCTGCGGTGCCATCCCCACAACACCACCTCCCACCCGTCACTGCTTGCTTAGGGCTTGTGCCCTGCTGTAGAGATAAGAGCCTGCCCTATGATTTGTGGAGGGCTTTTACATCCATCCTTGCGACATAGCTGCCATGCGGGGAAATAGAAAATGGATAGTACTTTTTGTTTGTGCACCTGCGTTTACTGCTCCATATCTCTGAAAATAGGGCAGGAGCAATCATTTATGCCTCTTGCAACAAACAGACAGGAAGCTTCAACCGACAGAACACCGGCAGTGAGATATTTGCGATGGCTGATCAGTGGCAGCAGCTGGGCTTGACTACCAGTGTTTGTCCTGTGAGTATTATTAGGAACAGTCAGTACTTGGGGCCGTGTGAAAACAGAGTGCTGTGATGCCTTTAAGGGGCAGGACACATTCCACTGCTGGGCAGTCATGGAGATAGCAGCAGGTAGAACCCATACTCGCGGACTGTAGGTCATGTTTTGTGTCTCGCACTATTGGCCGTGTTCTTTTGAGCAGCTGGTTTGCCGCTCTGTCTGTCAAGTGACTCAGCGGCTCACGCCGGCTACCCTTCAGCCATTGGTGGTCTTTGCTTCCCTGCTACCCTCCCCCTCTTTATCACAGTCATGGGGAAGGTGGAACACTTCAAAATCAGCCTGCAAGAGAGTTGTGGCATTTTCGGGCCTGGTGAGCCTCTCAGTGGCACCGCCACCCTGTGTTAGGAATGCCTCTCCAGTACCGTGGTGAGCAGAATGAGGGCAACGGGGCTTTAAGGGCTGGGGAAGGTCAGCACACTAGCATGAGGGTAGTGGGGCAGTTAAGGGGTGTAGCTCTGTGCAGAACTGGTTTGAACATAGGAACAAATTCCCATACTGTGCCCTTCATATACTTTCTTCCTTCCATCCTTGTAATATGCTCACCCACTATCCGCAGTTCTACCCTTCCGACCGTTTCCAAGAGTTCGCACTCCTTTACCTGGCTGCCAGAATCAATCGTGCTCCCTTTAACTGTCCTTACTTGTGCCCATCCACTTCCTCTCCTGGCCAGACCTGCAGTCCCACCCCTCCTATTGTGGTGCTTGTCCCACCTAACATGCCAATCTTATTGTAGCTGTCTTCACCACTCGCTCTTTCCTGTGCCCGCCACCCCCGCACCGTATCTCCAATCCAATTCTCTTCTATTTCCAATAGTTTTTCTCCGACCACCACAAGAAGTGCAGATACTCTCCATTTAAAATTAAAAAAAAATTGTTATGGCTGTGAGTACCTGCCCATTTAAAGCACCGCGCCCACTTCTTTCCCATAGTTTTCTCCATTCTTTAGCCTTGCCTACCATTACATGTCTAAGCTCCACGCTTTTCATGGCCCACAGTAACCTTCCCACCCGCCGCTTTCACTAAGTTTCTTATCTAGTTTTGAAATGTGATGTGAAATTGAGGGTAGGCCTTGTATGTGGTTTGGCGAGTACCTGCCTGTTCATTGCATAGATTCCTTGTGTTGAGCTATTACCTAAACAACCAAGGTGCTTCCTTCACACTAATCGGATAGGGCTGTTTTGCACTGCCCAGTAGCACCTGCGATGTTAGACGTACCGGGGTAGATTTACAAGCCCCTTGTGACATCTTTACAACACCGTTGTGTCACTTCTGTGACGCAGCGGCATCGTAAACAATGTGCCACTATGCAACATATTTAGAATGTGACGCATCTAGTGAGATGCGTCACATTGTAAAGCCCTGCGCTACATTATACCTGTGTCAGGTATAATGTATGCAGGGTGGGCGTTCTGTCGCAAGGAAACCTCGTAAAAGTGCGTCACTTATACAACCCCTCTGCGTCAAAAACGTACGCCTGCTTGAAGCAGGCATAAAACACAGCATGTTAGGGGTAGGCCACCCCTGAGCATTGCTGAAGGTGAGTCGCGCTTGCGACACGACTTCAGCAATGCGCTGCCCTTACGACAAAAGGTGGGACACGCATCTGACTATCCTTTTGCCATGGTGCCCCGCATTGTAAATGCGATACATCCGTGGTGGCGCTAAGGTAGTTTTACGTGTCGCATCTTTGCTGGCGCATCCCTGCTAATATGCAGAGATGTGCAAGTCCGTGTAAATCTGCCCCACAGTGAACTTGATAGCAGAGAAAGAATCATGGATGGCGCCTAGAAGGGCCCTGTCATTTCTAATCTGGTATGTATTGTATAACGACAAACAGTACATTCCCCTACATGAGACCCCTCTCTGCTACCACACGCCTTTCATCCAGGAATAACATATGGACTCGTGTGCGGTGCTCCCCATCAACCAAGAGTGATTTGGGGTGTTGTCTGGAGGTAAACAGTGCCATACAAGTGGAACAGCAAAGCAGCTCAATGATCGTTTACAAGTATATGGGATGCAACTGGGGGTCCAGGAGTTTGTATCCCTGAGTATTCCATGCCCTCTGAGACAACGACAGCCCCTCCGCTCCAGGTCACGGCTTTGTTAACCCCCCCTCCTACAACCCTTACCTGAGAGCCCCCCCACCTCCCGTTCCAGCCCCTCCTCTCTAGGCCAAGGCCTTGTTAACCCCCCTCCTACAACCCTTACCTGAGAGCCCCCCCACCTCCCGTTCCAGCCCCTCCGCTCCAGGCCAAGGCCTTGTTAACCCCCCTCCTACAACCCTTACCTGAGAGCCCCCCCACCTCCCGTTCCAGCCCCTCCTCTCCAGGTCAAGGCTTTGTTAGTAGGGTGACCAACCGTCCGTAAATTTCACGGACAGTCCGTAATTTCGTCCGTCTGTCCGTTGTCCGTGAAGGATTCTTTAACGGACGCCATTTGTCCATAATTTCAACCGGGCACGGGTCGCACCACCCTAAAGCCGGCACAGCTTCCACCCACCTCCCTTCTTGACTCCGATGCTGCTGAGGTCGGGTGTAACAGATTCCGATGCAGCACCAAAGCTCAGATACCCAGCAGCATTGGAGAGGCACAGCGGGATGGCAACCCTCACACCTTCCGCCCTTGATGAGCTGTTAAGAGGGGCTTGAAGGTGACTGAGAGGGAGGGGCTGCAGCTTCATGGGCATCTATTCAGATGCAAACAGCCCTGAATGCGTCATGTCTCTGCAATTTAGAGGGGCCTCACACATTCCCTTTCTGCCCAGGGCCCCAAACATCCTAGATCCGGCCCTGATTACGGCCCTGATTACCCCGAGGCAGCACCTGGTTCTCTTCACAGAGCTTAATTACTGTCACTAAATTGTAAGCAAACCTTGGTTCTTCAAACATGCAGTCTATAATGTAATAAAATAAAGAAATGGCACAAACGCACCCACACTGATTAACAAAGTATGGAGGACAATCAGTTAAATCAGTTCTCTTGGAGTATCTCCTGTAAGTACTGTACATCACAGGGGGGATGGCAAAACTAACATTTTGGAAAGAGAGCCTGTCTTCTCGTTGTCTTGTCCAGGAGGGGGTGAGGAGCCCTACCCCTCCCAGGAAGAGACCAAGATTATACTAGAATACTGCATGCCCATCCTGGTGGATCCTGTTCCCCCTCCTGTGATGGCTCCTGCCCCCCTCCTCAGTGATGGTTCCTGTCCCCCCATGTGGTGGCTCCTGTCCCCTCCCCTCCTCCCCCGCCTGTGATGGCTCCTGTCCCCCCTGTGGTGGATCCTGTCTCCGCCCTGGGTGGCTTCTGTCCCAGTCCTGGAATGGCTCCTGCAGCGAGGGTGAAGTTCTTGATGGGCCTCTTCTCAAAAAGGCTCAGCTCAAAATTATTATATAAAAAGGTGGGTGAGTGAGTAAGTGAAGGGATGGGTGGATGGCTGGATGAATTAGTGAAAGGGTGAATGGATGAATGAAAGATTGAATAGATGGATAATGAAAGAGGATGGATGGATGGTTGGATGGATGGATGGATTGATGAGTGAGTGGAAGGATGGATGAGAGAAAAGGTAAATAGCTGGATGTATGGGTGGAAGGGTAGCTGGATGAGTGAAAGGATGGTTGAGTGAAAAGGTGGATGATGAGTGAGTGGGTGGATGGATGAGTGAAATGATGGATGGATTGATGAATTGATAATGGACGGATGAGTGAAAGGGTGGATGTAAGGATGGATGAGTGAGTGAAAGGGAGGGTAGATGGACAAAAGGATGAATAGATGAGTGAAGGAGTGAAAGGATAAATGGATGAGAGAAAGGGTGGATGAGTGATAGGGTCAATGGATGGATTCATGAGTGGATGAGTAGATGGATGGGTGGGTGGGTGGATAGAAGGAAGGATGGCTAAGTGAAAGGCTCGATGGAGAGAGAAAGGGAGGATGGATGGATGACTGAAAGGGTGGAAGGATGAGTGACTGAGTGGATGGATGGATGGATGAGTAAGTGAAAGGGTGGCTGGATGAGTGAAAGGGTAAATGGCTGGATGGATGGGTGAATGGATGGATAGGTAGAAGAGTGGATGGATGAGTGTACAGATGGATAGGGTGAAAGGGTGGATGGATGGATAATGGATAGATGAGTGAGAGGATGGATGAAAGGATGGATGAGTGAAATGATAGATGGAAGGATTCATGATGGATAGGTTTGCAAATGGTTGAATATGTTTGGATATGGCTGGGCTTACTTATATACTATTGCGCGACCTCCTCTGATGTGTCTGTAAAACTTACCTATTGTCCTGAAGTTTTGACCTGAATTTTGACCTCCTGTCCTGAATTTGTGTCCTGAATTTTGACCCTTTGTCCTGAATTTTTACACTCACCGTCCTGAATTTGCACCAATGCCAGTTGGTCACCCTATTTGTTAGCCCCCCTCCTACAACCCTTACCTGAGAAATCCACCCCCCCACCTCCCGTCCCAGCTCCTCCTCCCAGCACAGAGGCGTGCACGAGGTTCAGTATCTGGGCCCTCTGTGCTGAGAGGCCTTGAATCCCTTCTGCTTGTCATTACCTCGTCCTCGGGGCTCATTTAAATATTTTTTTCTTTTTCGTCATTACCCAGTGCTCGCCAAAGGCTTCCATTTGTGCTACTCCCAGCAGTGCTTAGAGCACACAGGCCCATCCTCCCCCGCCCCAGAGCAGAGCAGGGCACATGTCAGAGGGGTGACAGCTTGTCATATTAAACTCTGGGCCAAGCAATCCATCACATCTATCACAGAAATAATGGCACAGCATTTCCAGATTTTTTTGATAGCTTTTGATTTCATACAGTATTACATCCCGGCTTCGTGTAGACTTAACGAACTGCTGGCATGTCTACTTTCTATCGAAAGACTCTCTTGCACTCTCTCTCTCTCTCTCTCTCTCTCTCTCTCTCTCTCTCTCTATCTCTCTCTGTCTCTCTATCTCTCTCTATCTCTCTCTATCTCTCTCTCTCTGTCTCTCTATCTCTCTCTATCTCTCTCTCTCTCTCTATCTCTCTCTCTCTCTCTCTCTATCTCTCTCTCTCTCTCTCTATCTCTCTCTTTCTCTCTCTCTCTATCTCTCTCTCTCTCTATCTCTCTCTCTCTATCTCTCTCTCTCTGTCTCTCTATCTCTCTCTATCTCTCTCTCTCTCTATCTCTCTCTCTCTGTCTCTCTATCTCTCTCTGTCTCTCTATCTCTCTCTGTCTCTCTATCTCTCTCTATCTCTCTCTATCTCTCTCTCTCTCTCTCTCTATCTCTCTCTCTCTGTCTCTCTATCTCTCTCTGTCTCTCTATCTCTCTCTATCTCTCTATCTCTCTCTATCTCTCTCTATCTCTCTCTCTCTCTCTCTATCTCTCTCTCTCTATCTCTCTCTCTCCTTTTCCACGCGCTCTTTATTTATACCACTCCGTCTCATCCTTTCTCTCCTGTGTCCTCTCTTTAGAGCGCTTGCTGGTACACGGATGGTGCGAGCAGTGTTTTGAATGGAAAGCTGGTGAATACAGGCTTGGGGGAGGAGGGATGTGACGTCTCCGGCATTGGAAGGTACTTCACTGCTTTTTTCCATAGGCTGTTCCATACTCTAGTGATGCAGTTGCACTCAGAATGTTATAGTGCTGTTGACTTGCATTTAGGCACTTGTTTTTATTTTAATTTTTTATTTTATTTTACAGAGTTTTATATAGCGCGAACTTGACCCGAAGGTATCGGGTATACATAGCACCAGTTGCGTTACATGAGGACACATTCATTTTTTTTGTTAGGCATGGGGAGATTAAGTGAATTGCCCAGAATCACAGGATGTTCAGCGTTATTGCAGAGACTCGAACCCAGTTCCCCAGATTCGAGGTCCACCGCCCTGGCCGTTAGGCCAACTCCTCTCCTCTTGTTGTTCTGTCTGTGCATTAAAAGGCCTTGGGATGTGTCCACAGATGTTTCCTGAGGCAAGCATGGACTCCTGACTCAGACTGCATGGCTCAGTGCGGAGTAACTGTACAGCTCTTCGATCAGGCGCGGTTCCTGCATGAGGGCGTATGGGGCGGAGCACCACCAGTCTCAGAAGAAGGAGAAAGAGATTGAAAGGAGACTGGTGGTCTGAGGCTGCGTCACTCTGGTAGCAGTGCAGCACGGCCGTGTACAAACACACCCTGCGCATGATGTGTGGTGGACGTTCGACTTCAATATCGCCCAAGTCACGCATGTGCAGAGTGTGTCTGTGAGGCAGTGGTGAGGGCAAGCAGGCGCTACCTGAAGCAGCTGGTTTTCCAGGACTTTGGTCGGATTTTCGGCTCGCCCGGATCTCTGACGTAGCTCAGAACATTCCTCTAGTTCTAGGATCCCGCCTCCTCCTCTGACTGGATGACGTTGATACAGTCACCCTATGACAAGAGGCGGGATTTCAAGTACTGCTTCCTGCGCTGAGTTCGCATTTCCCTCCTTCCTTGAACCAGCTTCAACCCGGTCCGAGAGAAACCCCGCGATCAAGCTGAAAACGGTGAGTGCTTAATGTGCCTTTGGTAACAGTGTACTCACAGCAGAGTGTACCGTGCGCTCACCCTTCTTCAAGGGGTGGATTGCATAGGGTCGCTCTCACCCCACTGCACAATCACAATAAATGTAGATAAAACAAAAGCAGCGCTGACAACGCACTCACCCCACATCAGGATTAACCGGTCACTTATTCCTTCCAACACAGCAAGGTGTCCGCAGCAGACCTGACGATACAATTGTACAAAGCACTTCCCTCACACAACAAGAATGCTGGTGCACACACACCATCGCATGGGTGTACAGTGCACTCACCCTGCTGCATACCCGACAGTGCAGTCCCTACTCGGCAATCCTGCAGCTGCGATCGCCCTCCTCAGCAGGGTGTATTGTGCACTCACCCCAAGGAAGGGCGAACAGCATAGAGTTACCTAAACCTGCACAGGGTATGCAGTGCGCTCGACCTTTAGCTTGAATTGACAGTTCCTCGCTCCATGCCTCGAGCCGCACTTCCTGAATCCTCCCCTGGGGTCATGTGTCGGGCCTGGGCGAGCTGCTAGCGCTCCAAGCATCGCTCTTCCTGGAGTCGGAGTCTGTTACATCTGTCATCAGGGTGGGCTTTCACAGCTCAGTGTCTGTCCGACTTGAACTTTCGTTTGAAATGCATCGGGCTGGATGAACATCGTCAAAGAGCATAAC
This sequence comes from Triturus cristatus, assembly GCF_964204655.1. Lineage (NCBI taxonomy): Eukaryota > Metazoa > Chordata > Amphibia > Caudata > Salamandridae > Triturus > Triturus cristatus. The sequence goes on along the minus strand of NC_140593.1, from coordinate 68,658,337 downwards.
AGGAAGCTCGGACGGGACCTCTGAATTATTTTCACTTGAGAAATAGGCGCGGAAACTGCCACTGCGTGATGTTTTTGACTTTTGAGCATCCAAGATCGGTCAGTACATGTGAACAGGTGAGGCGTGGAAGGAAATGAGAACTGTGAGTACCTGGGATGCATGAGTACCTGAGATGTTGTATAAAGTACATACCACATGTAACGATTGTGAAAATAAGTGTGAGGCTGCAGTCAGGCACGTGTGCTTCATCCAGGGTGTGCCAGTGTCTGAACCCTCAGTGCTGTGCTGGTTCTAGTTCTGGCTTCTGTTATTGTGTGTGGCTTGTCAATAGTCCCGATATAGTGATACATTTAATTTGTATTGCGGGGTTGATCGGTGCACATTCTATAGACGTAAAACGTACATATAGACTGTCCCCCGATCACCTCTGCATTACAAATTTCAGCATGTCCTTCTTTCCAAAATTATTTCACTTTTACATGCTGCACCCGCCCTACCACTTTCAAAAGTCACCAGCCGCTACTGTCTTCGATCCCTGGCGGCGCAGCACCCAGGAGCATGTGCTGCATGGCTCAGTGTGTAGTAACTGTACAGCTCTCAATACCTGGCCGCACAGCACCCAGGAGCATGTGCTGCATGGCTCAGTGTGTAGTAACTGTACAGCTCTTCGATCCCTGGCAGCGCAGCACCCAGGAGCATGTGCTGCATGGCTCAGTGTGTAGTAACTGTACAGCTCTTCGATCCCTGGCCGCGCAGCACCCAGGAGCATGTGCTGCATTGCTCTGTGTGTAGTAACTGTACAGCTCTTCGATCCCTGGCGGCGCAGCACCCAGGAGCATGTGCTACATGGCTCAGTGTGTAGTAACTGTACAGCTGCTCGATCCCTGGTGGCGCAGCACCCAGGAGCATGTGTTGCATGGCTCAGTGTGTAGTAACTGTACAGCTCTTCGATCCCTGGCGTCGCAGCACCCAGGAGCATGTGCTGCATGGCTCAGTGTGTAGTAACTGTACAGCTCTTTGATCCCTGGCCGCACAGCACCTAGGAGCATGTGCTGCATGGCTCAGTGTGTAGTAACTGTACAGCTCTTCAGTCCCTGGCGGCACAGCACCCAGGAGCATGTGCTGCATGGCTCAGTGTGTAGTAACTGTACAGCTCTTCAATCCCTGGCGGTGTAGCAACCAGGAGCATGTGCTGCATGGCCCAGTGTGTAGTAACTGTACAGCTCTTCGATCCCTGGCGGCACAGCACACAGGAGAATGTGCTGCATGGCCCAGTGTGTAGTAACTGTACAGCTCTTCGATCCCTGGCCGCACAGCACCCAGGAGCATGTGCTGCATGGCTCAGTGTGTAGTAACTGTACAGCTCTTCAGTCCCTGGCGGCACAGCACCCAGGAGCATGTGCTGCATGGCTCAGTGTGTAGTAACTGTACAGCTCTTCGATTCCTGGCGGCACGGCACCCATGAGAATGTGCTGCATGGCCCAGTGTGTGGTAACTGTATAGCTCTTCAGTCCCTGGCGGAACAGCACCCAGGAGCATGTGCTGCATGGCTCAGTGTGTAGTAACTGTACAGCTCTTCGATCCCTGGCGGCGCAGCACCCAGGAGCATGTGCTGCATGGCTCAGTGTGTAGTAACTGTACAGCACTTCGATCCCTGGCGGCACAGCACCCAGGAGCATGTGCTGCATGGCTCAGTGTGTAGTAACTGTACAGCTCTTCGATCCCTGGCGGCACAGCACCCAGGAGGATGTGCTGCATGGCTCAGTGTGTAGTAACTGTACAGCTCTTCAGTCCCTGGCGGCACAGCACCCAGGAGCATGTGCTGCATGGCTCTGTGTGTAGTAACTGTACAGCTCTTCGATCCCTGGCGGCGCAGCACCCAGGAGCATGTGCTGCATGGCTCTGTGTGTAGTAACTGTACAGCTCTTCGATCCCTGGCCGCACAGCACCCAGGAGCATGTGCTGCATGGCTCAGTGTGTAGTAACTGTACAGCTCTTCAATCCCTGGCGGCGCAGCACCCAGGAGCATGTGCTGCATGGCTCAGTTTGTGGTAACTGTACAGCTCTTCAATCCCTGGCGGCACAGCACCCAGGATAATGTGCTGCATGGCTCAGTGTGTAGTAACTGTACAGCTCTTCAATCCCTGGCGGCGCAGCACCCAGGAGCATGTGCTGCATGGCCCAGTGTGTGGTAACTGTACAGCTCTTCAGTCCCTGGCGGCACAGCACCCAGGAGCATGTGCTGCATGGCTCAGTGTGTAGTAACTGTACAGCTCTTCGATCCCTGGCGGCCCAGCACCCAGGAGCATGTGCTGCATGGCTCAGTGTGTAATAACTGTACAGCTCTTCGATCCCTGGCGGCACAGCACCCAGGAGCATGTGCTGCATGGCTCAGTGTGTAGTAACTGTACAGCTCTTCGATCCCTGGTGGCGCAGCACCCAGGAGCATGTGCTGCATGGCTCAGTGTGTAGTAACTGTACAGCTCTTCGATCCCTGGCGGCGCAGCACCCAGGAGCATGTGCTGCATGGCTCAGTGTGTAGTAACTGTACAGCTCTTCAATCCCTGGCGGCACAGCACCCAGGATAATGTGCTGCATGGCTCAGTGTGTAGTAACTGTACAGCTCTTCAGTCCCTGGCGGCACAGCACCAAGGAGCATGTGCTGCATGGCTCAGTGTGTAGTAACTGTACAGCTCGATAATCCCTGGTGGCACAGCACCCAGGAGCATGTGCTGCATGGCTCAGTGTGTAGTAACTGTACAGCTCTTCGATCCCTGGCGGCGCAGCACCCAGGAGCATGTGCTGCATGGCTCAGTGTGTAGTAACTGTACAGTTCTTCGATCCCTGGCCGCACAGCACCCAGGAGCATGTGCTGCATGGCTCAGTGTGTAGTAACTGTACAGCTCTTCAGTCCCTGGCGGCACGGCACCCATGAAAATGTGCTGCATGGCCCAGTGTGTAGTAACTGTACAGCTCTTCAATTCCTGGCGGCACGGCACCCATGAGAATGTGCTGCATGGCCCAGTGTGTGGTAACTGTACAGCTCTTCGATCCCTGGCGGCGCAGCACCCAGGAGCATGTGCTGCATTGCCCAGTGTGTAGTAACTGTACAGCTCTTCGATCCCTGGCGGCGCAGCACCCAGGAGCATGTGCTGCATGGCCCAGTGTGTCGTAACTGTACAGCTCTTCGTTCCCTGGCGGCGCAGCACCCAGGAGCATGTGCTGCATGGCCCAGTGTGTAGTAACTGTACAGCTCTTCGATCCCTGGCGGCGCAGCACCCAGGAGCATGTGCTGCATGGCCCAGTGTGTAGTAACTGTACAGCTCTTCGATCCCTGGCGGCGCAGCACCCAGGAGCATGTGCTGCATGGCTCAGTGTGTAGTAACTGTACAGCTCTTCGATCCCTGGCGGCGCAGCACCCAGGAGCATGTGCTGCATGGCTCAGTGTGTAGTAACTGTACAGCTCTTCGATCCCTGGCGGCGCAGCACCCAGGAGCATGTGCTGCATGGCTCAGTGTGTAGTAACTGTACAGCTCTTCGATCCCTGGCAGCGCAGCACCCAGGAGCATGTGCTGCATGGCTCAGTGTGTAGTAACTGTACAGCTCTTCAGTCCCTGGCGGTGCAGCACCCAGGAGCATGTGCTGCATGGTTCTGTGTGTAGTAACTGTACAGCTCTTCGGTCCCTGGCGGCGCAGCACCCAGGAGCATGTGCTGCATGGCTCAGTGTGTAGTAACTGTACAGCTCTTCGATCCCTGGCGGCGCAGCACCCAGGAGCATGTGCTGCATGGCCCAGTGTGTAGTAACTGTACAGCTCTTCGATCCCTGGCGGCGCAGCACCCAGGAGCATGTGCTGCATGGCTCAGTGTGTAGTAACTGTACAGCTCTTCGATCCCTGGCGGCGCTGCACCCAGGAGCATGTGCTGCATGGCTCAGTGTGTAGTAACTGTACAGCTCTTCGATCCCTGGCGACGCAGCACCCAGGAGCATGTGCTGCATGGCTCAGTGTGTAGTAACTGTACAGCTCTTCGATCCCTGGCAGCGCAGCACCCAGGAGCATGTGCTGCATGGCCCAGTGTGTATTAACTGTACAGCTCTTCGATCCCTTGCGGCGCAGCACCCAGGAGCATGTGCTGCATGGCTCCGTGTGTATTAACTGTACTGCTCTTCGATCCCTGGCGGCGCAGCACCCAGGAGCACGTGCTGCATGGCTCAGTGTGTATTAACTGTACAGCTCTTCGACCCCTGGCGGCGCAGCACCCAGGAGCATGTGCTGCTTGGCCCAGTGTGTAGTAACTGTACAGCTCTTCGACCCCTGGTGGCGCAGCACCCAGGAGCATGTGCTGCATGGCTCAGTGTGTAGTAACTGTACAGCTCTTCGATCCCTGGCCGCACAGCACCCAGGAGCATGTGCTGCATGGCTCAGTGTGTAGTAACTGTACAGCTCTTCGATCCCTGGCGGCGCAGCACCCAGGAGCATGTGCTGCATGGCCCAGTGTGTTTTAACTGTACAGCTCCTCGATCCCTTGCGGCGCAGCACCCAGGAGCATGTGCTGCATGGCTCAGTGTGTATTAACTGTACTGCTCTTCGATCCCTGGCGGCGCAGCACCCAGGAGCATGTGCTGCATGGCTCAGTGTGTAGTAACTGTGCAGCTCTTCGACCCCTGGCGGCGCAGCACCCAGGAGCATGTGGTGCATGGCCCAGTGTGTAGTAACTGTACAGCTCTTCGACCCCTGGTGGCGCAGCACCCAGGAGCATGTGCTGCATGGCTCAGTGTGTAGTAACTGTACAGCTCTTCGATCCCTGGCCGCACAGCACCCAGGAGCATGTGCTGCATGGCTCAGTGTGTAGTAACTGTACAGCTCTTCCATCCCTGGCCGCACAGCACCCAGGGGCATGTGCTGCATGGCTCAGTGTGTAGTAACTGTACAGCTCTTCGACCCCTGGTGGCGCAGCACCCAGGAGCATGTGCTGCATGGCTCAGTGTGTAGTAACTGTACAGCTCTTCGATCCCTGGCCGCACAGCACCCAGGAGCATGTGCTGCATGGCTCAGTGTGTAGTAACTGTACAGCTCTTCGATCCCTGGCCGCACAGCACCCAGGGGCATGTGCTGCATGGCCCACTGTGTAGTAACTGTACAGCTCTTCGATCCCTGGCGGCACGGCACCCATGAGCATGTGCTGCATGGCTCAGTGTGTAGTAACTGTACAGCTCTTCAATCCCTGGCGGCACAGCACCCAGGAGCATGTGCTGCATGGCTCAGTGTGTAGTAACTGTACAGCTCTTCGATCCCTGGCAGCGCAGCACCCAGGAGCATGTGCTGCATGGCTCAGTGTGTAGTAACTGTACAGCTCTTCGATCCCTGGCGGCGCAGCACCCAGGAGCATGTGCTGCATGGCCCAGTGTGTAGTAACTGTACAGCTCTTCGATCCCTGGCGGCACGGCACCCATGAGCATGTGCTGCATGGCTCAGTGTGTAGTAACTGTACAGCTCTTCAATCCCTGGCGGCGCAGCACCCAGGAGCATGTGCTGCATGGCTCAGTGTGTAGTAACTGTACAGCTCTTCGATCCCTGGCAGCGCAGCACCCAGGAGCATGTGCTGCATGGCTCAGTGTGTAGTAACTGTACAGCTCTTCAGTCCCTGGCGGTGCAGCACCCAGGAGCATGTGCTGCATGGCTCTGTGTGTAGTAACTGTACAGCTCTTCGATCCCTGGCGGCGCAGCACCCAGGAGCATGTGCTGCATGGCTCAGTGTGTAGTAACTGTACAGCTCTTCGATCCCTGGCGGCGCAGCACCCAGGAGCATGTGCTGCATGGCCCAGTGTGTAGTAACTGTACAGCTCTTCGATCTCTGGCGGCACAGCACCCAGGAGCATGTGCTGCATGGCTCAGTGTGTAGTAACTGTATAGCTCTTCGATCCCTGGCGGCGCTGCACCCAGGAGCATGTGCTGCATGGCTCAGTGTGTAGTAACTGTACAGCTCTTCGATCCCTGGCGGCGCAGCACCCAGGAGCATGTGCTGCATGGCTCAGTGTGTAGTAACTGTACAGCTCTTCGATCCCTGGCAGCGCAGCACCCAGGAGCATGTGCTGCATGGCCCAGTGTGTATTAACTGTACAGCTCTTCGATCCCTTGCGGCGCAGCACCCAGGAGCATGTGCTGCATGGCTCCGTGTGTATTAACTGTACTGCTCTTCGATTACTGGCGGCGCAGCACCCAGGAGCATGTGCTGCATGGCTCAGTGTGTAGTAACTGTACAGCTCTTCGATCCCTGGCGGCGCAGCACCCAGGAGCATGTGCTGCATGGCCCAGTGTGTTTTAACTGTACAGCTCCTCGATCCCTTGCGGCGCAGCACCCAGGAGCATGTGCTGCATGGCTCAGTGTGTATTAACTGTACTGCTCTTCGATCCCTGGTGGCGCAGCACCCAGGAGCATGTGCTGCATGGCTCAGTGTGTAGTAACTGTGCAGCTCTTCGACCCCTGGCGGCGCAGCACCCAGGAGCATGTGGTGCATGGCCCAGTGTGTAGTAACTGTACAGCTCTTCGACCCCTGGTGGCGCAGCACCCAGGAGCATGTGCTGCATGGCTCAGTGTGCAGTAACTGTACAGCTCTTCGATCCCCGGCGGCACAGCACCCAGGAGCATGTGCTGCATGGCTCAGTGTGTAGTAACTGTACAGCTCTTCAATCCCCGGCGACACAGCACCCAGGGGCATGTGCTGCATGGCTCAGTGTGTAGGAACTGTACAGCTCTTCAGTCCCTGGCGGCGCAGCACCCAGGAGCAGGTGGTGCATGGCCCAGTGTGTAGTAACTGTACAGCTCTTCAATCCCTGGCCGCACAGCACCCAGGAACATTTGCTGCATGGCCCAGTGTGTAGTAACTGTACAGCTCTTCAATCCCTGGCGGCACAGCACCCAGGAGCATGTGCTGCATGGCTCAGTGTGTAGTAACTGTACAGCTCTTCGATCCCTGTCGGCACAGCACTCAGGAGCATGTGCTGCATGGCCCAGTGTGTAGTAACTGTACAGCTCTTCGATCCCTGGCGGCGCAGCACCCAGGAGCATGTGCTGCATGGCTCAGTGTGTAGTAACTGTACAGCTCTTCGATCCCTGGCGGCGCAGCACCCAGGAGCATGTGCTGCATGGCTCAGTGTGTAGTAACTGTACAGCTCTTCAATCCCTGGCGGCGCAGCACCCAGGAGCATGTGCTGCATAGCTCAGTGTGTAGTAACTGTACAGCTCTTCAATCCCTGGCGGCGCAGCACCCAGGACCATGTGCTGCATGGCTCAGTGTGTAGTAACTGTACAGCTCTTCGATCCTTGGCAGCACAGCACCCAGGAGCATGTGCTGCATGGCCCAGTGTGTTTTAACTGTACAGCTCCTCGATCCCTTGCGGCGCAGCACCCAGGAGCATGTGCTGCATGGCTCAGTGTGTATTAACTGTACTGCTCTTCGATCCCTGGCGGCGCAGCACCCAGGAGCATGTGCTGCATGGCTCAGTGTGTAGTAACTGTGCAGCTCTTCGATCCCTGGCAGCGCAGCACCCAGGAGCATGTGCTGCATGGCCCAGTGTGTATTAACTGTACAGCTCTTCAATCCCTGGCGGCGCAGCACCCAGGAGCATGTGCTGCATGGCTCAGTGTGTAGTAACTGTACAGCTCTTCGATCCCTGGCAGCGCAGCACCCAGGAGCATGTGCTGCATGGCCCAGTGTGTCTTAACTGTACAGCTCTTCGATCCCTTGCGGCGCAGCACCCAGGAGCATGTGCTGCATGGCTCCGTGTGTATTAACTGTACTGCTCTTCGATCCCTGGCGGCGCAGCACCCAGGAGCACGTGCTGCATGGCTCAGTGTGTATTAACTGTACAGCTCTTCGACCCCTGGCGGCGCAGCACCCAGGAGCATGTGCTGCATGGCTCAGTGTGTAGTAACTGTACAGCTCGATAATCCCTGGTGGCACAGCACCCAGGAGCATGTGCTGCATGGCTCAGTGTGTAGTAACTGTACAGCTCTTCGATCCCTGGCGGCGCAGCACCCAGGAGCATGTGCTGCATGGCTCAGTGTGTAGTAACTGTACAGTTCTTCGATCCCTGGCCGCACAGCACCCAGGAGCATGTGCTGCATGGCTCAGTGTGTAGTAACTGTACAGCTCTTCAGTCCCTGGCGGCACGGCACCCATGAAAATGTGCTGCATGGCCCAGTGTGTAGTAACTGTACAGCTCTTCAATTCCTGGCGGCACGGCACCCATGAGAATGTGCTGCATGGCCCAGTGTGTGGTAACTGTACAGCTCTTCGATCCCTGGCGGCGCAGCACCCAGGAGCATGTGCTGCATTGCCCAGTGTGTAGTAACTGTACAGCTCTTCGATCCCTGGCGGCGCAGCACCCAGGAGCATGTGCTGCATGGCCCAGTGTGTCGTAACTGTACAGCTCTTCGATCCCTGGTGGCGCAGCACCCAGGAGCATGTGCTGCATGGCCCAGTGTGTAGTAACTGTACAGCTCTTCGATCCCTGGCGGCGCAGCACCCAGGAGCATGTGCTGCATGGCCCAGTGTGTAGTAACTGTACAGCTCTTCGATCCCTGGCGGCGCAGCACCCAGGAGCATGTGCTGCATGGCTCAGTGTGTAGTAACTGTACAGCTCTTCGATCCCTGGCGGCGCAGCACCCAGGAGCATGTGCTGCATGGCTCAGTGTGTAGTAACTGTACAGCTCTTCAATCCCTGGCGGCGCAGCACCCAGGAGCATGTGCTGCATGGCTCAGTGTGTAGTAACTGTACAGCTCTTCGATCCCTGGCAGCGCAGCACCCAGGAGCATGTGCTGCATGGCTCAGTGTGTAGTAACTGTACAGCTCTTCAGTCCCTGGCGGTGCAGCACCCAGGAGCATGTGCTGCATGGTTCTGTGTGTAGTAACTGTACAGCTCTTCGGTCCCTGGCGGCGCAGCACCCAGGAGCATGTGCTGCATGGCTCAGTGTGTAGTAACTGTACAGCTCTTCGATCCCTGGCGGCGCAGCACCCAGGAGCATGTGCTGCATGGCCCAGTGTGTAGTAACTGTACAGCTCTTCGATCCCTGGCGGCGCAGCACCCAGGAGCATGTGCTGCATGGCTCAGTGTGTAGTAACTGTACAGCTCTTCGATCCCTGGCGGCGCTGCACCCAGGAGCATGTGCTGCATGGCTCAGTGTGTAGTAACTGTACAGCTCTTCGATCCCTGGTGGCGCAGCACCCAGGAGCATGTGCTGCATGGCTCAGTGTGTAGTAACTGTACAGCTCTTCGATCCCTGGCAGCGCAGCACCCAGGAGCATGTGCTGCATGGCCCAGTGTGTATTAACTGTACAGCTCTTCGATCCCTTGCGGCGCAGCACCCAGGAGCATGTGCTGCATGGCTCCGTGTGTATTAACTGTACTGCTCTTCGATCCCTGGCGGCGCAGCACCCAGGAGCACGTGCTGCATGGCTCAGTGTGTATTAACTGTACAGCTCTTCGACCCCTGGCGGCGCAGCACCCAGGAGCATGTGCTGCTTGGCCCAGTGTGTAGTAACTGTACAGCTCTTCGACCCCTGGTGGAGCAGCACCCAGGAGCATGTGCTGCATGGCTCAGTGTGTAGTAACTGTACAGCTCTTCGATCCCTGGCCGCACAGCACCCAGGAGCATGTGCTGCATGGCTCAGTGTGTAGTAACTGTACAGCTCTTCGATCCCTGGCGGCGCAGCACCCAGGAGCATGTGCTGCATGGCCCAGTGTGTTTTAACTGTACAGCTCCTCGATCCCTTGCGGCGCAGCACCCAGGAGCATGTGCTGCATGGCTCAGTGTGTATTAACTGTACTGCTCTTCGATCCCTGGCGGCGCAGCACCCAGGAGCATGTGCTGCATGGCTCAGTGTGTAGTAACTGTGCAGCTCTTCGACCCCTGGCGGCGCAGCACCCAGGAGCATGTGGTGCATGGCCCAGTGTGTAGTAACTGTACAGCTCTTCGACCCCTGGTGGCGCAGCACCCAGGAGCATGTGCTGCATGGCTCAGGGTGTAGTAACTGTACAGCTCTTCGATCCCTGGCCGCACAGCACCCAGGAGCATGTGCTGCATGGCTCAGTGTGTAGTAACTGTACAGCTCTTCCATCCCTGGCCGCACAGCACCCAGGGGCATGTGCTGCATGGCTCAGTGTGTAGTAACTGTACAGCTCTTCGACCCCTGGTGGCGCAGCACCCAGGAGCATGTGCTGCATGGCTCAGTATGTATTAACTGTACAGCTCTTCGATCCCTGGCCGCACAGCACCCAGGAGCATGTGCTGCATGGCTCAGTGTGTAGTAACTGTACAGCTCTTCGATCCCTGGCCGCACAGCACCCAGGGGCATGTGCTGCATGGCCCACTGTGTAGTAACTGTACAGCTCTTCGATCCCTGGCGGCACGGCACCCATGAGCATGTGCTGCATGGCTCAGTGTGTAGTAACTGTACAGCTCTTCAATCCCTGGCGGCGCAGCACCCAGGAGCATGTGCTGCATGGCTCAGTGTGTAGTAACTGTACAGCTCTTCGATCCCTGGCAGCGCAGCACCCAGGAGCATGTGCTGCATGGCTCAGTGTGTAGTAACTGTACAGCTCTTCAGTCCCTGGCGGTGCAGCACCCAGGAGCATGTGCTGCATGGCTCTGTGTGTAGTAACTGTACAGCTCTTCGATCCCTGGCGGCGCAGCACCCAGGAGCATGTGCTGCATGGCTCAGTGTGTAGTAACTGTACAGCTCTTCGATCCCTGGCGGCGCAGCACCCAGGAGCATGTGCTGCATGGCCCAGTGTGTAGTAACTGTACAGCTCTTCGATCCCTGGCTGCACGGCACCCATGAGCATGTGCTGCATGGCTCAGTGTGTAGTAACTGTACAGCTCTTCAATCCCTGGTGGCGCAGCACCCAGGAGCATGTGCTGCATGGCTCAGTGTGTAGTAACTGTACAGCTCTTCAATCCCCGGCGACACAGCACCCAGGGGCATGTGCTGCATGGCTCAGTGTGTAGGAACTGTACAGCTCTTCAGTCCCTGGCGGCGCAGCACCCAGGAGCAGGTGGTGCATGGCCCAGTGTGTAGTAACTGTACAGCTCTTCAATCCCTGGCCGCACAGCACCCAGGAGCATTTGCTGCATGGCCCAGTGTGTAGTAACTGTACAGCTCTTCAATCCCTGGCGGCACAGCACCCAGGAGCATGTGCTGCATGGCTCAGTGTGTAGTAACTGTACAGCTCTTCGATCCCTGTCGGCACAGCACTCAGGAGCATGTGCTGCATGGCCCAGTGTGTAGTAACTGTACAGCTCTTCGATCCCTGGCGGCGCAGCACCCAGGAGCATGTGCTGCATGGCTCAGTGTGTAGTAACTGTACAGCTCTTCGATCCCTGGCGGCGCAGCACCCAGGAGCATGTGCTGCATGGCTCAGTGTGTAGTAACTGTACAGCTCTTCAATCCCTGGCGGCGCAGCACCCAGGAGCATGTGCTGCATAGCTCAGTGTGTAGTAACTGTACAGCTCTTCAATCCCTGGCGGCGCAGCACCCAGGACCATGTGCTGCATGGCTCAGTGTGTAGTAACTGTACAGCTCTTTGATCCTTGGCAGCACAGCACCCAGGAGCATGTGCTGCATGGCCCAGTGTGTTTTAACTGTACAGCTCCTCGATCCCTTGCGGCGCAGCACCCAGGAGCATGTGCTGCATGGCTCAGTGTGTATTAACTGTACTGCTCTTCGATCCCTGGCGGCGCAGCACCCAGGAGCATGTGCTGCATGGCTCAGTGTGTAGTAACTGTGCAGCTCTTCGATCCCTGGCAGCGCAGCACCCAGGAGCATGTGCTGCATGGCCCAGTGTGTATTAACTGTACAGCTCTTCAATCCCTGGCGGCGCAGCACCCAGGAGCATGTGCTGCATGGCTCAGTGTGTAGTAACTGTACAGCTCTTCGATCCCTGGCAGCGCAGCACCCAGGAGCATGTGCTGCATGGCCCAGTGTGTCTTAACTGTACAGCTCTTCGACCCCTTGCGGCGCAGCACCCAGGAGCATGTGCTGCATGGCTCCGTGTGTATTAACTGTACTGCTCTTCGATCCCTGGCGGCGCAGCACCCAGGAGCACGTGCTGCATGGCTCAGTGTGTATTAACTGTACAGCTCTTCGACCCCTGGCGGCGCAGCACCCAGGAGCATGTGCTGCTTGGCCCAGTGTGTAGTAACTGTACAGCTCTTCGACCCCTGGTGGCGCAGCACCCAGGAGCATGTGCTGCATGGCTCAGTGTGTAGTAACTGTACAGCTCTTCGATCCCTGGCCGCACAGCACCCAGGAGCATGTGCTGCATGGCTCAGTGTGTAGTAACTGTACAGCTCTTCGATCCCTGGCGGCGCAGCACCCAGGAGCATGTGCTGCATGGCCCAGTGTGTATTAACTGTACAGCTCTTCGATCCCTTGCGGCGCAGCACCCAGGAGCATGTGCTGCATGGCTCAGTGTGTATTAACTGTACTGCTCTTCGATCCCTGGCGGCGCAGCACCCAGGAGCATGTGCTGCATGGCTCAGTGTGTAGTAACTGTACAGCTCTTCGACCCCTGGCGGCGCAGCACCCAGGAGCATGTGGTGCATGGCCCAGTGTGTAGTAACTGTACAGCTCTTCGACCCCTGGTGGCGCAGCACCCAGGAGCATGTGCTGCATGGCTCAGTGTGTAGTAACTGTACAGCTCTTCGATCCCTGGCCGCACAGCACCCAGGAGCATGTGCTGCATGGCTCAGTGTGTAGTAACTGTACAGCTCTTCGATCCCTGGCCGCACAGCACCCAGGGGCATGTGCTGCATGGCTCAGTGTGTAGTAACTGTACAGCTCTTCGACCCCTGGTGGCGCAGCACCCAGGAGCATGTGCTGCATGGCTCAGTGTGTAGTAACTGTACAGCTCTTCGATCCCTGGCCGCACAGCACCCAGGAGTATGTGCTGCATGGCTCAGTGTGTAGTAACTGTACAGCTCTTCGATCCCTGGCCGCACAGCACCCAGGGGCATGTGCTGCATGGCCCACTGTGTAGTAACTGTACAGCTCTTCGATCCCTGGCGGCACGGCACCCATGAGCATGTGCTGCATGGCTCAGTGTGTAGTAACTGTACACCTCTTCGACCCCTGGTGGCGCAGCACCCAGGAGCATGTGCTGCATGGCTCAGTGTGTAGTAACTGTACAGCTCTTCGATCCCTGGCCGCACAGCACCCAGGAGCATGTGCTGCATGGCTCAGTGTGCAGTAACTGTACAGCTCTTCAATCCCCGGTGGCACAGCACCCAGGAGCATGTGCTGCATGGCTCAGTGTGTAGTAACTGTACAGCTCTTCAATCCACGGCGGCACAGCACCCAGGGGCATGTGCTGCATGGCTCAGTGTGTAGGAACTGTACAGCTCTTCAGTCCCTGGCGGCGCAGCACCCAGGAGCATGTGGTGCATGGCCCAGTGTGTAGTAACTGTACAGCTCTTCAATCCCTGGCCGCACAGCACCCAGGAGCATGTGCTGCATGGCCTAGTGTGTAGTAACTGTACAGCTCTTCAATCCCTGGCGGCACAGCACCCAGGAGCATGTGCTGCATGGCTCAGTGTGTAGTAACTGTACAGCTCTTCGATCCCTGTCGGCACAGCACCCAGGAGCATGTGCTGCATGGCCCAGTGTGTAGCAACTGTACAGCTCTTCGATCCCTGGCGGCGCAGCACCCAGGAGCATGTGCTGCATGGCTCAGTGTGTAGTAACTGTACAGCTCTTCGATCCCTGGCGGCGCAGCACCCAGGAGCATGTGCTGCATGGCTCAGTGTGTAGTAACTGTACAGCTCTTCAATCCCTGGCGGCGCAGCACCCAGGAGCATGTGCTGCATGGCTCAGTGTGTAGTAACTGTACAGCTCTTCGATCCCTGGCGGCGCACCACCCAGGAGCATGTGCTTCATGGCTGAACACTTATGAGGTCCCAGAGGCGAGGCCTGCTGGCGATGCCAATGCTTGTTGTTTAATGTAGGTGGACAAGCGCTGCAGAGCACTGAGGGCCGGCTCTGCTTCAAAGCAGTTTTATGTTAAGTGGCAGACAGGGATAATGCGGATTAATCTGGTCTCCGCCACGCAGGGAGTGATAACACACAGCGGGGGCCCCTCAGCCACTGCTTCAGTGGATTTTTACCTTGAAGAAATACCTCCTTTCCCCGTTAATGGAGTCACGCGGAGATCAAAAGAGTGCCATCTCTCACCTCCTCTGAGGATGCCATGCTGCTGCAGGAGGGTTAGACCCCTGGGGCTCTGCACGAATAGGTGATGAGCAGAAGAAACCATCATGCGTCAAGACCCCCGCGCGAGGGCAGGCAGTAGACCTGCCAGCCAGGGGCCAATGAGGATGCCATGGGCCCTGATGCAAGCAAGAACAATGTCCTCTCTGACTGCTGCTGGGGAACTAAAATACAACAATTACCACGGTTCAATGGCCCATCATGGCTCAGGCCCCGGTGCACTGCACCTGCTGCACCAATGGTAGCTACGCCCGTGGGGCAAGCGGAGTGGGCTATCCGTTTCATGTCAGTAGCCTGCAGTTGTCCCGCTGCACCCGTGCAGTACGGATACACGTTACCGTATCAACAACCTTTACAGTGACGTGACCCTCATGTGACAAAATGTTTCCTTCGACCTGCCATTACCTTCTACATTGGCTGGCCATTACCTCCACTTGTTTGTGTGTATTTGTTGTTTAGCATCTGTTTCCTGCCTCACACCAGCCACTCCTTCTAACCTATATCTTTTTCTCCCTGCCTCGCTTGTCCCTCCCTCTCCTCTCTGCCAGCTTCTCCTTCTTGAGTGCTCTCCAATCGCCATGCACTTTGTGCCTCACATCCTCAACTCCATCCTCAGCCTCCAAGCAGTGGCGGCTGGTGACATTTGAAAGTGGTGAGGCGTAAAATGATTGTGATACTGCTCTGCAGCGAGCGCGCGAGCCTGAACAACCTAAGGGGAGTTCCGGGGGGTTTTTCCCTGAGAAAATGTTGAAAAAACAGTGGATAAATGGTGCATTTTCAAGCAAATTTGCAGAAGCAAGAAGGTTAATAAAGCAATTGTGAAAGTGTAGTTATTACATTAATAAAGAGATGTCATATAACATAGTTAACTACTTATTCAGTATAACCACAGAGCTTCATAACAGACTTCAAGATACAATGCATTGCTGAGTAATCTCAAAGGAAGCATTTTTTTATTAGCCACAGAGCTGTACCAAGACTCCAAGAGGCAATATGGAAACATGAAAAACATGAAAAAGGATCAAGGTGCTGAAAAATAGCCTTGAACATAAGCTTCCCAGCCCAGGACATGAGCCCAGCAGCACCCACATGTTTAAAGTGCATACCCGCCTCGCCCAGGGAACTGGAAACCAAACACAGGGGAGTATTACGTTTAACACGCCAGAAACCAGCTCCCCACCTTCAGTCTTCAGGTCACCGGTTTCCGACACTTTTGCCAAGACTCTCATCATTTACAATATTCTGTTTTATGACCAACCTCTTAGTCAATGTAAATACTAATAACACACTGCCTATTCATTTATTCGTTTACCAGTTGAGAACACGCACATAACATAGCATAACATAACACGTGTATTTGTAAAGCGCACGTTCACCACTACGGGTATCTTGGCGCTGAATAACAGATGTTTGTTGTTACCCAACTCAATGGTACTCATTTGATCGACCTCAGATGGATGAAAGGCTGAGTGAACCCACCGGGATTTGAACCTGTGACCATGAGGTCGAACACAGGCCCCTGCAGTAGATGCATTAGTCCACTGAGCCACCAGACCCGGCTCACATACCGCTAGTGTTTGCTGCTACTAATTCTAACTGATTTCAATGCAGCCAGTTTTCTATATTTATGTTTTTTAAAAGGTTTTATTAAAATTAGGGCTACAAACGTATCTGTGGAAACGTGTCAGATCTAGGTACATACGGCTTTAGCTGTCTGCAAGACAGATGATTCATTTCTAATTTATAAATACTGTAGATAAAAGCACACTACAGAGGAGGATTACTCGCCACGCGCTATTGGCTATTTGGTGTGTCATTCCTCCTTCCAAAAAGGGAGGACTATTTCTATCCCAAAACTACAGTGAATCGCCGCACTCAATCCTTTATGCCAACCATGCATTGAAAAGATCATTACCACAATTATAACCATCTTTACCAGTTTATGTTACTCCAAATTGCAGTGTGACATAGTGAAATTCATATATTCTCAGAGTAACGTACTCCCTAGTTCTCTATAACAAAGATGCTAATTCCCCTCTTCAAAAACAGCATGCAATCATTCGAGAAATTCGCATCTATTTGTACTCCCACCACATATCTTCAAAAATAATGTAAACGAACTCGAAACAGGTTTAGAACCACAGACCGTCTAATGTTTTTTCTACAAATACTTCATGTTATGATTTGTAGCACTCCTTAACGACATCATTTCAGGAGGCTTGCGTTCCACATCCAACAGGTCCCATGTGAACGGTATGTCACCACAGAAGTAAAACAGCCATGATTATAACGAACTCTTGAAACCAGCTGGGGAACGCTTCATTCCAGCTGGTCTCTTAAGTCTGCAGTGTACCTTCCACAAAAAAAGACATGATTAGGCCGGGCCGCCACCATCAACCTTAAGCTTTGCCCTTGTAGGACATAAGCTGCCGACCCATCCATTTTGGTGTAAATGCATTCTGGATTTAAGGGATACTCCAAACAAATATATATGAACAACTCAAGAACTTTTCAACCATTCATGCCTGATCTTGGTCCATAGATGCAGCCTGTTTACTGTCGGCACCAATGGACACTCATAACTACCCCCTCTTCCTGGTCTTGTGCATTTATTACAGAAAGTACCACCTTTCGCATCATCCATTTCCATTTTGCCTCTCTTTTGGTGGCGCACTCATGCAATACAAACCAGCTTCCCACATTCACTGCACTGTTATACCTGCACAACTCTTGGACCCCTTCTCTTGACAGTTGCCTAGGCTGCTATATCAATCTGCATTGTCTTCATCATTCGAACTAGTGACATTCCTAGTCTTCCAATCAGTTACACGTCCTACCTTTTACCTCTCCTTCTAACTTGTTCTCACACATCAGGCTCACCCTAGGCTTTGTTTAGAAAGCAGGTGCAGTTCTGCATCCTTTTTCATTCAGCCATTTTTGTACCCTTTCAGTGGACATCTCCCGTCAACTGGTTGTACCTCAAAGTTCCCATCCTTCCTTCAAGTTCACCTCAATACTAGTATATAGCTGTTAACTTTAATGTTTTATCGGCCTCCGGAATCCTGAGGTTCTTTTTCAGTCACGTGGGCCATTGCAAATAAATATTTCTGTGGCCTAAGTTCTCTCTGTAAGATGGTTCGATGAATGCATTTATGGAAACAAACAGAGCGAAACATGGGTCTATA
This sequence comes from Triturus cristatus, assembly GCF_964204655.1. Classification (NCBI taxonomy): domain Eukaryota; kingdom Metazoa; phylum Chordata; class Amphibia; order Caudata; family Salamandridae; genus Triturus; species Triturus cristatus. The sequence continues at coordinate 68,640,884 of NC_140593.1, read as the reverse complement.
AGACTTAAACTGGCATTTCTCACCTCTTCAACCTTTCTATCAAGCTCACCAAATGTAGATGTAGTCTTAAATATTTACCTGCCGGCCACTGAATTCGGTTCTGTGTCCAGTTACTGCTCAATCCTATCCCCTGGGCTGAGACATGACTTCTTTGTAGCAGACTCTGTCCTTCCTGGAAAGAAGGCTCATTGCTTGGCCTGATAGCATGAGGTGTTCAACAATACTATTAACCAATGACATAAGCCACAAACCCCATACCCAAAGGCTGCTGTACGTGTGGCTAAATGGAAAGGCCTTTCATGTCACTGTAACACCTGTCCGTCTAAAACGCCGCCACCCAACACATGCGGACATGTCCGTAATGAGGCGTCCCAAAGAACATCCAGATTAACTAAGAACAGTGCGCCCGCATCATGATGCCAAAACAGGATTACGACTCGCCATTCCAGTTGTATTTGTTTCTTTGGAATGTCTCTGTTGCATTTGATGACGCAGCGTCTGTGCTTTCGTGTGTGTGCCTGACACCGTTTAATTAATGCCCAGTCGCGGCTCGCGGGGGGGGGGAGGGGGTCGCGCACGGGGGGAATTAAATATTAAACAAAAAACTAAACTTACCTCACAGCTGGTCCACGCCACCTCTCAGACCTCTGCTCCCCTTGGCGCCTTCACAAACGGCACTGGAGGGGCCTGCCAACCCCTCTCAGCCAATCCTGGCGCTGCCAGTAGCGCCAGGATTGGCTGAGGGCACAGCTTACGCTACGCCCGCCGCCTGCCCATTAGGAGACCGAGGGGCTCCTAATGGGCATGCGCAAGCCAGTGTAAACACAAGTGCGCATGACTGGGCACGGGTGAAAATTCGCTCACCTTCCCCAATCATGCGCACTTGTGCTGCTGCCTGTTGCCCCTGGTCCGTCTGACAATCATGTCAGTCAACATGACGCCGGACCGCCCACCCCCTTCAGACTCTGAAGGGGGTGGGCGGTCCGACGTCATGCTGACTGACATGATTGTCAGTTGGTTCTCCCTCGGCGTCTTTGAACTTAAGTGTTTACTCAAGTTTAGAAACGCCGAGGGAGAATGGGCGGGAGCTACTGGCCCCCAATGGACGCATCGCCACTGCCTCCAAGACTGTGCGATCCTCACTGCCGGCTCCTGCCCTGGCCTCTTCCGGTTCCCGCCCTGGGCTCTTCCGGCTCCCGCCATGGCCTCTTCCGCTCTCTGCTGTGTTCTGTCCAGAGCCCCTGCGTGTCCAGTCATCTAGGTGAGCCGGACACTTACGCACCTGTGAGCACACATGCTCCCTGGATTCTCAAGAACCTGCCAGCTTCAGCACTGGCACTTGGCCACCTGGGGGCCATTTTCCAGTACTGAATTTTCAGACTGTCGAGTTATTTTGAGACTTCTGCTCTGTGGGATGGGGGTCCTTTGTCACAGTCTGCCCTCACATGGTCAGGTTGCTCATGGCCGTGCCAGACTTGTTGAAGATTCAGTGCTACATTGTCAAGGGATGTGTAGGCTGTCAGTCCCATTACTGGGAACCATGTGCACGCATCCACCATTACCCTCAAGGAGCGGACACTGGGCCGGCTTTAGCGCGGGTGGTGTCCAGTGCGACAGTCTTCGTTGCCCCTCCCAACAAAATCTCCTTCTTCAATAATTTCCTCACTCCTACCCTCCACCAGTGCCCCTCATCTCCACATAGCCCCCATCTCAACATGCATTAGATTTGTTTTATAGCGCTACTCATATCAGTGGAGGGTGTCAGAGCACTTTACATCACACACATTATAGACCAACAAATCATATCTGTGTAAATCATTCCATAGCAAATGATACATTAGACAATGAGGATTGCAAGGTATTGGAGTCGCGTCATCCATACTAGTAGTTGGCAGTACATTTTTAAGGTTGTTAGGTCCGAAGAAATACAAACTCCGGATTTAAAACGTACCACAGTGGTTGGCTTTACTAATGCAAATGTAGTACTTCTCAAATGAACCCTTTTTAGCAACATAATGAATAATGAAAGACTGGGGATAAAACATAACGTTCTAACTTATACCATGCAGTTTGCATGCAGTTCTTGGGGGACAGTTCATAGCTCACTGTGCTATATTAGGATTGTAACTTATGAACTGCATGTAACAAAAGGATCTTTGAAAAAAGTAGTGACCTACTGAGTAATCCATTTAAAATTCAGTTTGTTGATTTGCATGCTACGCGTTCTTTGCAGCAGGCACATTAACCCTATTTGCTACTTTCTGATGAGTCAAACTGCCACGAGAAAAAAACCCATCTCTCTCCAGCAGGAGTATTAACCACTAGAGTTATTGCAACATTTTTATTGTTGCCTGAAAACTGCTGGACACACAAGTAACTCTGCAGCAGGTGCTTTTAAACCCATATTTTTCTATAAATCGGGCCCCCCCCAAAGTCAGCTCCAGGTGCAACTGCACCAGTCGCACCACCCTAGAACCAGCCCATAGCAATCACGTGATGTGCTTAGAAGTCAATGGTGGCTTTGCGCCACTACATGCAGCAGGCTTCTTAGGTTATCATGCCTGCGCAGCACCCGCCTGCCCAATGGGCTGGTACAGGTGGCGGTTAATTCTTCAGTGATGGAGTCCAGATGGAGAGTCCAAGGTCCATACTTTTTCAGTCACGTGGGCCATTGCAAATAAATATTTCTGTGGCCTAAGTTCTCTCTGTAAGATGGTTCGATGAATGCATTTATGGAAACAAAAAGCTGGAACAGGTGGCGGTTAATTCTTCAGTGATGGAGTCCAGATGGGGAGTCCAAGGTCCATACTTCTGAAACCTTTGCATTATCCTTGTAGACGCAAGGCGATGCGAGGAGAATGCAAAGGCTTCAGTAATATTTACAAAGCCGCACAAGACCGGCTTCGCATGGCCTGGCAAGGCTTTGTAAAGAAATACAACTAAAGGCAGCGGCTTATGTTGAGCAGCGCTGCGTTACCTTTCAACTTGGGAGGCATTTTATGGGTGGAGCAAGGGCGTTCCCACGCATCCACCCATGGATTTTGCTACATTCCCGGATTTACAAAAGACTTGTAAGCATTAGAATGTGTCGAAACGGTAGGCCTTACCAAGTGAGGTGTAACGAGGGGAAATAGCTCTATTTCCTCTTTCCTGCATTGTGCAGCACACTTAGAAAAAGGAAAACGCCTCTAAGGATTCTTTTTGTGCAGGAAGAGACAATCCTGCTTGTAACGCAGGCCCCCATGCACCATGGTGCCTGCCCTGGTGCTAGGCTGCACACAGTGTGGCAGCACAAGGAGAGATCAGAAATGTGCCATATCTTTGTAAATATGCAGCATCTCTGCTCTGTTCCTTTCATGCAAGGCAGCGCAGCAACTTTGCTTTCTGCAATGCGTTGCGTGAAAGTTTAGTAAATACGCCCTCAGATCTTTATGGTCCTGACTACTTCTCTGTGCCCCGAGTGGACTAACGGCACAGCGCTTTTGACAATGACCTCAGAGTGGCTTCGCATTTGGTGCTGCAGTGATGGTGTCCCACGGGAGAAGCTTTCCACAAGTTGCTCCTAGATGCAGGCATTGGACCTTGGATTCCATGATCTTCATCCATAGGATCCACAATGTCCGTCACACCTTCAGGCACACTCCTGTGGCTACCAGGTGGACGTGTTCCTCACTGTACTGTACTTGGTAGCACTCACCGGGGATGGATGGATGGATGGATGCGGATAGCGCCGTATGTAATCTGCAGAATTATTCACCCTTGGTTGCTGCAGCTTCTCAGAACCATAGCCCTGCAGATGTAGGGCCCACTTTTCCACACATCTGTAAGTGAAAGTGCTGGCCGCTCCCTTTTATCACCATTGCTTCTCGTTCGATTTGGGAGTAGCTGGTCTCTGTGTTTGTAAGTTCTCTCTTGGAGAGCGCCATAAGGCCATTCTTCATGTTGCTTTTCTTCAAGGACCTAAACCACCCTCAACTCACTTTTCTTCAGAGGCTTGAAATATTCCATCGTGGTTTCCTGATGGAGAGCATTTTTATAGCTTGAGATGTTTTGGTGTGTTCCATTCAGGTCCATCGGCCTGGGCTTGGTTGAAATCCCACTGTGATCCGGTGAGAGTTGCCAGGCTGGGGATAAAGTGTCCGCAGTATGTCGCCATTCCAAAGGAACTTCCTTTTCAGGCCCACTGGCTGTTTTCAGGTCCTGCACCTTTTTCGGATGAGCTCTTGTGCCCTATCAGAAAGACCCCAATCAATTCCAATTGATTGTTTAGGAATCTGCATTTTCGCCAGTGTGGTCCGAGCCTGCGGCCTGAGCTCACACTCTCACATCCATGGAGGGCTGCTCGAAGTCTGATCAGATATTCTGGTATGCTGGTGGGGGATGCTAATATGCTGTCGGTAACATTCAAGAAGTCCTGCAGCCTCGCCGGTGCCGCTCTGATGGTGTTTTGGAACACCTCTGGTGGCGGTGCCGATGAGATGCACAGGTTCAAGCAGTGGACCTCCAGAGACCCCAGGGCGTCAAGAAACCTGAGACAAACCTGCTCTGAGCATCTCTTTGGGGTCGTCATCGTCTTCATCCGGATCTAACTCGGAGAACCTCTTGACTCACTTCAGATCCGAGATGATGTCATCATTGGTGGGCGTTTGGTGCTTCTCACAGTTGTTTTTTTTAGCCAATATCATATGAATGCCTCTGAATAGCGCTACTTGTGGTTTGGGTTCCACCCAACAAACATTGGCGAAACCCAGCGTGTTCGTTGAGCCCTTATCTCTTTCAAGGACTCTGTCCTGTTTCACTTTCCTGACTTCCTCTTCATATGTGGATGGTGTCCTCCTGTGTCTGAGCGCCATGGTCTCTGTGTGGGCAGAGAGGCTTGGGCATAGATTAGCCTTCTGGGGAATACCTGTTCGTAGTCTTCGGGTGTGTCATCCATCCACTGGGATCTCCAACTCGTTGCATAATGTATTCGCCAGTGCAACCTTTTTTTAACGAAGCGGCAGATTTACTAACAAGTCACGCAACACAACTAGACGGCTCGCTGCGCTGCTTTGTGTGGCAGGGAGAGGGGGAATCAGTAATGCACGTCTTAGAGGTGCCCTGAGGGTGGGATTAGAGACGGGAAGGAGTGGTGAATGTAGGTGGGTGGGTTAGTAGGGAGGTGTAAAAGATTGAAGTGGGTAGATCTCCACAGATTTCCCAGGGTCTAATTAGTGAGGTAATCAGCACGTGCTGGGTTTGTGACTTTCCTCTCTCTGCGACCTGTGATTGATTAACTGTGTTAGCCGAATGTGTTCTTGGGGCGCAGAGATAGGCGAGGGGGCTCGTTGGCTCAGGAGTGGCTCTCAGGCTTTCCTCCACACTGCCACAGTGGCCCTTAAGAACAGAAGAGTTTCATATACATCAGTTCATCCCTCCTGTGTGCACCCTTCAGGACCAGGTACACCAGTCTCTTCTGATTCCCCAGAGGTGTCCCGGGTTCAGGTACACCAGTCTCTTCTGATTCCCCAGAGGTATCCTGGGTTCGGGTACACCAGTCTCCTCTGATTCCCCAGAGGTGTCCTGGGTTCAGTTACACCAGTCTCTTCTGATTCCCCAGAGGTGTCCCGGGTTCAGGTACACCAGTCTCCTCTGATTCCCCAGAGGTATCCTGGGTTCGGGTACACCAGTCTCTTCTGATTCCCCAGAGGTGTCCTGGGTTCAGGTACACCAGTCTCTTCTGATTCCCCAGAGGTGTCCCGGGCTCAGTAACACCAGTCTCCTCTGATTCCCCAGAGGTGTCCTGGGTTCAGTTACACCCGTCTCCTCTGATACCCCAGAGGTGTCCCGGGTTCAGGTACACCAGTCTCCTCTGATTCCCCAGAGGTGTCCTGGGTTCAGTTACACCAGTCTCTTCTGATTCCCCAGAGGTGTCCCGGGTTCAGGTACACCAGTCTCCTCTGATTCCCCAGAGGTGTCCTGGGTTCAGTTACACCAGTCTCCTCTGATACCCCAGAGGTGTCCTGGGTTCAGTTACACCAGTCTCCTCTGATTCCCCAGAGGTATCCTGGGTTCGGGTACACCAGTCGCTTCTGATTCCCCAGAGGTGTCCTGGGTTCAGTTACACCAGTCTCCTCTGATTCCCCAGAGGTATCCTGGGTTCGGGTACACCAGTCGCTTCTGATTCCCCAGAGGTGTCCCGGGTTCAGTTACACCAGTCTCTTCTGATTCCCCAGAGGTGTCCTGGGTTCAGTTACACCAGTCTCCCTTGATTCCCCAGAGGTGTCCCGGGTTCAGGTACACCAGTCTCTTCTGATTCCCCAGAGGTATCCTGGGTTCGGGTACACCAGTCTCTTCTGATTCCCCAGAGGTGTCCTGGGTTCAGTTACACCAGTCTCCTCTGGTGGCGGTGCCGATGAGATGCACAGGTTCAAGCAGTGGACCTCCAGAGACCCCAGGGCGTCAAGAAACCTGAGACAAACCTGCTCTGAGCATCTCTTTGGGGTCGTCATCGTCTTCATCCGGATCTAACTCGGAGAACCTCTTGACTCACTTCAGATCCGAGATGATGTCATCATTGGTGGGCGTTTGGTGCTTCTCACAGTTGTTTTTTTTAGCCAATATCATATGAATGCCTCTGAATAGCGCTACTTGTGGTTTGGGTTCCACCCAACAAACATTGGCGAAACCCAGCGTGTTCGTTGAGCCCTTATCTCTTTCAAGGACTCTGTCCTGTTTCACTTTCCTGACTTCCTCTTCATATGTGGATGGTGTCCTCCTGTGTCTGAGCGCCATGGTCTCTGTGTGGGCAGAGAGGCTTGGGCATAGATTAGCCTTCTGGGGAATACCTGTTCGTAGTCTTCGGGTGTGTCATCCATCCACTGGGATCTCCAACTCGTTGCATAATGTATTCGCCAGTGCAACCTTTTTTTAACGAAGCGGCAGATTTACTAACAAGTCACGCAACACAACTAGACGGCTCGCTGCGCTGCTTTGTGTGGCAGGGAGAGGGGGAATCAGTAATGCACGTCTTAGAGGTGCCCTGAGGGTGGGATTAGAGACGGGAAGGAGTGGTGAATGTAGGTGGGTGGGTTAGTAGGGAGGTGTAAAAGATTGAAGTGGGTAGATCTCCACAGATTTCCCAGGGTCTAATTAGTGAGGTAATCAGCACGTGCTGGGTTTGTGAGTTTCCTCTCTCTGCGACCTGTGATTGATTAACTGTGTTAGCCGAATGTGTTCTTGGGGCGCAGAGATAGGCGAGGGGGCTCGTTGGCTCAGGAGTGGCTCTCAGGCTTTCCTCCACACTGCCACAGTGGCCCTTAAGAACAGAAGAGTTTCATATACATCAGTTCATCCCTCCTGTGTGCACCCTTCAGGACCAGGTACACCAGTCTCTTCTGATTCCCCAGAGGTGTCCCGGGTTCAGGTACACCAGTCTCTTCTGATTCCCCAGAGGTATCCTGGGTTCGGGTACACCAGTCTCCTCTGATTCCCCAGAGGTGTCCTGGGTTCAGTTACACCAGTCTCTTCTGATTCCCCAGAGGTGTCCCGGGTTCAGGTACACCAGTCTCCTCTGATTCCCCAGAGGTATCCTGGGTTCGGGTACACCAGTCTCTTCTGATTCCCCAGAGGTGTCCTGGGTTCAGGTACACCAGTCTCTTCTGATTCCCCAGAGGTGTCCCGGGCTCAGTAACACCAGTCTCCTCTGATTCCCCAGAGGTGTCCTGGGTTCAGTTACACCCGTCTCCTCTGATACCCCAGAGGTGTCCCGGGTTCAGGTACACCAGTCTCCTCTGATTCCCCAGAGGTGTCCTGGGTTCAGTTACACCAGTCTCTTCTGATTCCCCAGAGGTGTCCCGGGTTCAGGTACACCAGTCTCCTCTGATTCCCCAGAGGTGTCCTGGGTTCAGTTACACCAGTCTCCTCTGATACCCCAGAGGTGTCCTGGGTTCAGTTACACCAGTCTCCTCTGATTCCCCAGAGGTATCCTGGGTTCGGGTACACCAGTCGCTTCTGATTCCCCAGAGGTGTCCTGGGTTCAGTTACACCAGTCTCCTCTGATTCCCCAGAGGTATCCTGGGTTCGGGTACACCAGTCGCTTCTGATTCCCCAGAGGTGTCCCGGGTTCAGTTACACCAGTCTCTTCTGATTCCCCAGAGGTGTCCTGGGTTCAGTTACACCAGTCTCCCTTGATTCCCCAGAGGTGTCCCGGGTTCAGGTACACCAGTCTCTTCTGATTCCCCAGAGGTATCCTGGGTTCGGGTACACCAGTCTCTTCTGATTCCCCAGAGGTGTCCTGGGTTCAGTTACACCAGTCTCCTCTGATTCCCGAGAGGTGTCCTGGGTTCGGGTACACCAGTCTCTTCTGATTCCCCAGAGGTATCCTGGGTTCGGGTACACCAGTCTCTTCTGATTCCCCAGAGGTGTCCCGGGTTCAGGTACACCAGTCTCCTCTGATTCCCCAGAGGTGTCCTGGGTTCAGTTACACCAGTCTCTTCTGATTCCCCAGAGGTGTCCCGGGTTCAGGTACACCAGTCTCCTCTGATTCCCCAGAGGTGTCCCGGGTTCAGGTACACCAGTCTCCTCTGATTCCCCAGAGGTATCCTGGGTTCGGGTACACCAGTCTCTTCTGATTCCCCAGAGGTGTCCTGGGTTCAGTTACACCAGTCTCTTCTGATTCCCCAGAGGTGTCCTGGGTTCAGTTACACCAGTCTCTTCTGATTCCCCAGAGGTGTCCCGTGTTCAGTTACACCAGTCTCTTCTGATTCCCCAGAGGTGTCCCGGGTTCAGGTACACCAGTCTCCTCTGATTCCCCAGAGGTGTCCCGGGTTCAGGTACACCAGTCTCCTCTGATTCCCCAGAGGTATCCTGGGTTCGGGTACACCAGTCTCTTCTGATTCCCCAGAGGTGTCCTGGGTTCAGTTACACCAGTCTCTTCTGATTCCCCAGAGGTGTCCCGGGTTCAGGTACACCAGTCTCTTCTGATTCCTCAGAGGTGTCCTGGGCTCGGGTACACCAGTCTCCCCTGATTCCCCAGAGGTGTCACGGGTTCAGGTACACCAGTCTCTTCTGATTCCTCAGAGGTGTCCTGGGCTCGGGTACACCAGTCTCCCCTGATTCCCCAGAGGTGTCCCGGGTTCAGGTACACCAGTCTCTTCTGATTCCCCAGAGGTGTCCTGGGTGCAGGTACACCAGTCTCTTCTGATTCCCCAGAGGTATCCTGGGTTCGGGTACACCAGTCTCTTCTGATTCCCCAGAGGTGTCCTGGGTTCAGTTACACCAGTCTCTTCTGATTCCCCAGAGGTGTCCCGGGTTCAGGTACACCAGTCTCCTCTGATTCTCCAGAGGTATCCTGGGTTCGGGTACACCAGTCTCTTCTGATTCCCCAGAGGTGTCCTGGGTTCGGGTACACCAGTCTCCTCTGATTCCCCAGAGGTATCCTGGGTTCGGGTACACCAGTCTCTTCTGATTCCCCAGAGGTATCCTGGGTTCGGGTACACCAGTCTCTTCTGATTCCCCAGAGGTGTCCTGGGTTCAGTTACACCAGTCTCTTCTGATTCCCCAGAGGTGTCCCGGGTTCAGTTACACCAGTCTCTTCTGATTCCCCAGAGGTGTCCCCGGTTCAGTTACACCAGTCTCTTCTGATTCCCCAGAGGTGTCCCGGGTTCAGGTACACCAGTCTCCTCTGATTCCCCAGAGGTGTCCCGGGTTCAGGTACACCAGTCTTTTCTGATACCCCAGAGGTGTCCCGGGTTCAGGTACACCAGTCTCCTCTGATACCCCAGAGGTGTCCTGGGTTCAGTTACACCAGTCTCTTCTGATTCCCCAGAGGTGTCCCGGGTTCAGGTACACCAGTCTCTTCTGATTCCCCAGAGGTGTCCCGGGTTCAGGTACACCAGTCTCTTCTGATTCCCCAGAGGTATCCTGGGTTCGGGTACACCAGTCTCTTCTGATTCCCCAGAGGTGTCCCGGGTTCAGGTACACCAGTCTCCTCTGATTCCCCAGAGGTGTCCTGGGTTCAGTTACACCAGTCTCCTCTGATACCCCAGAGGTGTCCTGGGTTCAGTTACACCAGTCACCTCTGATTCCCCAGAGGTATCCTGGGTTCGGGTACACCAGTCGCTTCTGATTCCCCAGAGGTGTCCTGGGTTCAGTTACACCAGTCTCCTCTGATTCCCCAGAGGTATCCTGGGTTCGGGTACACCAGTCGCTTCTGATTCCCCAGAGGTGTCCCGGGTTCAGTTACACCAGTCTCTTCTGATTCCCCAGAGGTGTCCTGGGTTCAGTTACACCAGTCTCCCTTGATTCCCCAGAGGTGTCCCGGGTTCAGGTACACCAGTCTCTTCTGATTCCCCAGAGGTATCCTGGGTTCGGGTACACCAGTCTCTTCTGATTCCCCAGAGGTGTCCTGGGTTCAGTTACACCAGTCTCCTCTGATTCCCGAGAGGTGTCCTGGGTTCGGGTACACCAGTCTCTTCTGATTCCCCAGAGGTATCCTGGGTTCGGGTACACCAGTCTCTTCTGATTCCCCAGAGGTGTCCCGGGTTCAGGTACACCAGTCTCCTCTGATTCCCCAGAGGTGTCCTGGGTTCAGTTACACCAGTCTCTTCTGATTCCCCAGAGGTGTCCCGGGTTCAGGTACACCAGTCTCCTCTGATTCCCCAGAGGTGTCCCGGGTTCAGGTACACCAGTCTCCTCTGATTCCCCAGAGGTATCCTGGGTTCGGGTACACCAGTCTCTTCTGATTCCCCAGAGGTGTCCTGGGTTCAGTTACACCAGTCTCTTCTGATTCCCCAGAGGTGTCCTGGGTTCAGTTACACCAGTCTCTTCTGATTCCCCAGAGGTGTCCCGTGTTCAGGTACACCAGTCTCCTCTGATTCCCCAGAGGTGTCCCGGGTTCAGGTACACCAGTCTCTTCTGATTCCCCAGAGGTGTCCTGGGTTCAGTTACACCAGTCTCCTCTGATTCCCCAGAGGTGTCCCGGGTTCAGGTACACCAGTCTCCCCTGATTCCCCAGAGGTGTCCCGGGTTCAGGTACACCAGTCTCTTCTGATTCCTCAGAGGTGTCCTGGGCTCGGGTACACCAGTCTCCCCTGATTCCCCAGAGGTGTCACGGGTTCAGGTACACCAGTCTCTTCTGATTCCTCAGAGGTGTCCTGGGCTCGGGTACACCAGTCTCCCCTGATTCCCCAGAGGTGTCCCGGGTTCAGGTACACCAGTCTCTTCTGATTCCCCAGAGGTGTCCTGGGTGCAGGTACACCAGTCTCTTCTGATTCCCCAGAGGTATCCTGGGTTCGGGTACACCAGTCTCTTCTGATTCCCCAGAGGTGTCCTGGGTTCAGTTACACCAGTCTCTTCTGATTCCCCAGAGGTGTCCCGGGTTCAGGTACACCAGTCTCCTCTGATTCTCCAGAGGTATCCTGGGTTCGGGTACACCAGTCTCTTCTGATTCCCCAGAGGTATCCTGGGTTCGGGTACACCAGTCTCTTCTGATTCCCCAGAGGTGTCCTGGGTTCAGTTACACCAGTCTCTTCTGATTCCCCAGAGGTGTCCCGGGTTCAGTTACACCAGTCTCTTCTGATTCCCCAGAGGTGTCCCGGGTTCAGTTACACCAGTCTCTTCTGATTCCCCAGAGGTGTCCCGGGTTCAGGTACACCAGTCTCCTCTGATTCCCCAGAGGTGTCCCGGGTTCAGGTACACCAGTCTTTTCTGATACCCCAGAGGTGTCCCGGGTTCAGGTACACCAGTCTCCTCTGATACCCCAGAGGTGTCCTGGGTTCAGTTACACCAGTCTCTTCTGATTCCCCAGAGGTGTCCCGGGTTCAGGTACACCAGTCTCTTCTGATTCCCCAGAGGTATCCTGGGTTCGGGTACACCAGTCTCTTCTGATTCCCCAGAGGTATCCTGGGTTCGGGTACACAAGTCTCTTCTGATTCCCCAGAGGTGTCCTGGGTTCAGTTACACCAGTCTCTTCTGATTCCCCAGAGGTGTCCTGGGTTCAGTTACACCAGTCTCCCCTGATTCCCCAGAGGTGTCCCGGGTTCAGGTACACCAGTCTCTTCTGATTCCCCAGAGGTGTCCCGGGTTCAGGTACACCAGTCTCCTCTGATTCCCCAGAGGTGTCCCGGGTTCAGGTACACCAGTCTCCTCTGATTCCCCAGAGGTATCCTGGGTTCGGGTACACCAGTCTCTTCTGATTCCCCAGAGGTGTCCTGGGTTCAGTTACACCAGTCTCTTCTGATTCCCCAGAGGTGTCCCGGGTTCAGGTACACCAGTCTCTTCTGATTCCCCAGAGGTATCCTGGGTTCGGGTACACCAGTCTCTTCTGATTCCCCAGAGGTGTCCTGGGTTCAGTTACACCAGTCTCTTCTGATTCCCCAGAGGTGTCCCGGGTTCAGGTACACCAGTCTCTTCTGATTCCCCAGAGGTGTCCCGGGTTCAGGTACACCAGTCTCTTCTGATTCCCCAGAGGTATCCTGGGTTCGGGTACACCAGTCTCTTCTGATTCCCCAGAGGTGTCCCGGGTTCAGGTACACCAGTCTCCTCTGATTCCCCAGAGGTGTCCTGGGTTCAGTTACACCAGTCTCCTCTGATACCCCAGAGGTGTCCTGGGTTCAGTTACACCAGTCTCCTCTGATTCCCCAGAGGTATCCTGGGTTCGGGTACACCAGTTGCTTCTGATTCCCCAGAGGTGTCCTGGGTTCAGTTACACCAGTCTCCTCTGATTCCCCAGAGGTATCCTGGGTTCGGGTACACCAGTCGCTTCTGATTCCCCAGAGGTGTCCCGGGTTCAGTTACACCAGTCTCTTCTGATTCCCCAGAGGTGTCCTGGGTTCAGTTACACCAGTCTCCCTTGATTCCCCAGAGGTGTCCCGGGTTCAGGTACACCAGTCTCTTCTGATTCCCCAGAGGTATCCTGGGTTCGGGTACACCAGTCTCTTCTGATTCCCCAGAGGTGTCCTGGGTTCAGTTACACCAGTCTCCTCTGATTCCCGAGAGGTGTCCTGGGTTCGGGTACACCAGTCTCTTCTGATTCCCCAGAGGTATCCTGGGTTCGGGTACACCAGTCTCTTCTGATTCCCCAGAGGTGTCCCGGGTTCAGGTACACCAGTCTCCTCTGATTCCCCAGAGGTGTCCTGGGTTCAGTTACACCAGTCTCTTCTGATTCCCCAGAGGTGTCCCGGGTTCAGGTACACCAGTCTCCTCTGATTCCCCAGAGGTGTCCCGGGTTCAGGTACACCAGTCTCCTCTGATTCCCCAGAGGTATCCTGGGTTCGGGTACACCAGTCTCTTCTGATTCCCCAGAGGTGTCCTGGGTTCAGTTACACCAGTCTCTTCTGATTCCCCAGAGGTGTCCTGGGTTCAGTTACACCAGTCTCTTCTGATTCCCCAGAGGTGTCCCGTGTTCAGGTACACCAGTCTCCTCTGATTCCCCAGAGGTGTCCCGGGTTCAGGTACACCAGTCTCTTCTGATTCCCCAGAGGTGTCCTGGGTTCAGTTACACCAGTCTCCTCTGATTCCCCAGAGGTGTCCCGGGTTCAGGTACACCAGTCTCCCCTGATTCCCCAGAGGTGTCCCGGGTTCAGGTACACCAGTCTCTTCTGATTCCTCAGAGGTGTCCTGGGCTCGGGTACACCAGTCTCCCCTGATTCCCCAGAGGTGTCACGGGTTCAGGTACACCAGTCTCTTCTGATTCCTCAGAGGTGTCCTGGGCTCGGGTACACCAGTCTCCCCTGATTCCCCAGAGGTGTCCCGGGTTCAGGTACACCAGTCTCTTCTGATTCCCCAGAGGTGTCCTGGGTGCAGGTACACCAGTCTCTTCTGATTCCCCAGAGGTATCCTGGGTTCGGGTACACCAGTCTCTTCTGATTCCCCAGAGGTGTCCTGGGTTCAGTTACACCAGTCTCTTCTGATTCCCCAGAGGTGTCCCGGGTTCAGGTACACCAGTCTCCTCTGATTCTCCAGAGGTATCCTGGGTTCGGGTACACCAGTCTCTTCTGATTCCCCAGAGGTATCCTGGGTTCGGGTACACCAGTCTCTTCTGATTCCCCAGAGGTGTCCTGGGTTCAGTTACACCAGTCTCTTCTGATTCCCCAGAGGTGTCCCGGGTTCAGTTACACCAGTCTCTTCTGATTCCCCAGAGGTGTCCCGGGTTCAGTTACACCAGTCTCTTCTGATTCCCCAGAGGTGTCCCGGGTTCAGGTACACCAGTCTCCTCTGATTCCCCAGAGGTGTCCCGGGTTCAGGTACACCAGTCTTTTCTGATACCCCAGAGGTGTCCCGGGTTCAGGTACACCAGTCTCCTCTGATACCCCAGAGGTGTCCTGGGTTCAGTTACACCAGTCTCTTCTGATTCCCCAGAGGTGTCCCGGGTTCAGGTACACCAGTCTCTTCTGATTCCCCAGAGGTATCCTGGGTTCGGGTACACCAGTCTCTTCTGATTCCCCAGAGGTATCCTGGGTTCGGGTACACAAGTCTCTTCTGATTCCCCAGAGGTGTCCTGGGTTCAGTTACACCAGTCTCTTCTGATTCCCCAGAGGTGTCCTGGGTTCAGTTACACCAGTCTCCCCTGATTCCCCAGAGGTGTCCCGGGTTCAGGTACACCAGTCTCTTCTGATTCCCCAGAGGTGTCCCGGGTTCAGGTACACCAGTCTCCTCTGATTCCCCAGAGGTGTCCCGGGTTCAGGTACACCAGTCTCCTCTGATTCCCCAGAGGTATCCTGGGTTCGGGTACACCAGTCTCTTCTGATTCCCCAGAGGTGTCCTGGGTTCAGTTACACCAGTCTCTTCTGATTCCCCAGAGGTGTCCCGGGTTCAGGTACACCAGTCTCTTCTGATTCCCCAGAGGTATCCTGGGTTCGGGTACACCAGTCTCTTCTGATTCCCCAGAGGTGTCCCGGGCTCAGTAACACCAGTCTCCTCTGATTCCCCAGAGGTGTCCCGGGTTCAGGTACACCAGTCTCTTCTGATTCCCCAGAGGTGTCCTGGGTTCAGTTACACCAGTCTCCCCTGATTCCCCAGAGGTGTCCCGGGTTCAGGTACACCAGTCTCTTCTGATTCCCCAGAGGTATCCTGGGTTCGGGTACACCAGTCTCTTCTGATTCCCCAGAGGTGTCCTGGGTTCAGTTACACCAGTCTCTTCTGATTCCCCAGAGGTGTCCCGGGTTCAGTTACACCAGTCTCTTCTGATTCCCCAGAGGTGTCCCGGGTTCAGGTACACCAGTCTCCTCTGATTCCCCAGAGGTGTCCTGGGTTCAGTTACACCAGTCTCTTCTGATTCCCCAGAGGTGTCCCGGGTTCAGTTACACCAGTCTCCTCTGATTCCCCAGAGGTATCCTGGGTTCAGTTACACCAGTCTCTTCTGATTCCCCAGAGGGGTCCTGGGTTCAGTTACACCAGTCTCTTCTGATTCCCCAGAGGTATCCTGGGTTCGGGTACACCAGTCTCTTCTGATTCCCCAGAGGTGTCCTGGGTTCAGTTACACCAGTCGCTTCTGATTCCCCAGAGGTGTCCTGGGTTCAGTTACACCAGTCGCTTCTGATTCCCCAGAGGTGTCCTGGGTTCGGGTACACCAGTCTCTTCTGATTCCCCAGAGGTGTCCCGGGTTCAGTTACACCAGTCGCTTCTGATTCCCCAGAGGTGTCCTGGGTTCGGGTACACCAGTCTCTTCTGATTCTCCAGAGGTGTCCTGGGTTCAGTTACACCAGTCTCCTCTGATACCCCAGAGGTGTCCTGGGTTCAGTTACACCAGTCTCCTCTGATACCCCAGAGGTGTCCTGGGTTCGGGTACACCAGTCTCCTCTGATTCCCCAGAGGTATCCTGGGTTCGGTACACCAGTCTCCTCTGATTCCCCAGAGGTATCCTGGGTTCGGTACACCAGTCTCTTCTGATTCCCCAGAGGTATCCTGGGTTCGGTACACCAGTCTCCTCTGATTCCCCAGAGGTATCCTGGGTTCGGTACACCAGTCTCTTCTGATTCCCCAGAGGTGTCCTGGGTTCGGGTACACCAGTCTCCTCTGATTCCCCAGAGGTGTCCTGGGTTCGGGTACACCAGTCTCCTCTGATTCCCCAGAGGTGTCCTGGGTTCAGGTACACCAGTCTCTTCTGATTCCCCAGAGGTGTCCCGGGTTCAGGTACACCAGTCTCCTCTGATTCCCCAGAGGTATCCTGGGTTCGGGTACACCAGTCTCTTCTGATTCCCCAGAGGTATCCTGGGTTCGGGTACACCAGTCTCCTCTGATTCCCCAGAGGTGTCCTGGGTTCAGGTACACCAGTCTCTTCTGATTCCCCAGAGGTGTATCGGGATATTTCACGTGTCCAACCAGAAAGGAGTTGAACTGCCTAAGATATCCACAGCTCTTCCTCCTGCAGATATGTTGGCATCGATTGCTTTCACCAGGAAGTTTTCTTTATTCATCTGAGGCCCCCTTGAAGTCTCTGGCCAAGATGCATGAAAAGCAGTGTGAGAATCAGCAGCATGGCTTGAACTGTATTTTATAAAAAGTGCCCAGTGCCATCTTGAATAAGAGTCACGTCCTGATGATGTTGCAGTAAGTAAAGTATTTGAGCTTTATGCTGCATGTTGGGTCTACCCTGTGTGAGCATTGTACTCCAGGTACACCATTTAGCCCAAATTCCAGTGCAAGGACAACCGTCCGAGGCTAGGCTATGAAAAATGTATAATTTTGCTCAAGTTACATGTTACTCCTAGGACTGTCACACAATTCCGCTTGACCCTTATTTCACTTGGTCTTATTTTTTTTTAAACAACTTTTATTGATTTGTAATCATCTAGCATAAAACACACGTTGCCGTCCTACCTGGGCGGCAGCATCAGATGTACAGGACATCAACACAAACCAAACAGGATAGCAGATCACAAATACATCAAGGGCGTCAATAAGGACAACACAGTGGCTTAGCGGGGGGGGGGGGGGGGCGGCGGGGCGGTCAGCCTCGGGTGTCACGAGTTTTCAGGACTGCGGCCTCCCCCCCGCCCTTACCTGTGGCCACGCGGGCGACAAAGGTAGGAATTGATCGCCAGCACCCCCCCCCCCCCCCCCTCTTATGGCCGACGTGGGGCGGCAAAGGCTGGGACCGCCACGGGCAGCAAAAGGCCTAGGTACGCCACTGGCACAACATATTTTTCACTTGGTCTTAGGTGGTGTTATGGTTTTACACAGGGTTATAGTAGATCTGGCTGTGTGTCACAACCTATGACCTTTTGTGATCTTCCGACCATATTGCACTTCTTTTGCATAGATTATAATGGGGAAAGGGCGCTCGGCGACATAAAGCACTTTTGGCACTTCTCTCCCACCAAGTTTCATCAAAAAATCATTTTTGATTGTGAAAATTGAACTGCACAGCAATTTGTGCAACAAACAGCCACCTTGTGCCATGCGAGCACACATAAATCTGTGTCTCGGACCCCACCCCCACATAAAAATCCCTTTTTAGGTTGAAGCTTACCAGACAGTGCAGCTGCCTGGTTGATAAAGACTTCTTGGAGACATTTTGAAAGCTGCCCTAAGAAGGCATTCCCCCCATTGCTTACCATTGGCTTTGTGGTGTGTAACTCACATTTGCTTGCTTTCTATTTGCTGGCGTTGTTTGTTTTAGGTTGTCCAGCTTGTATTTGTCCCTTCTCCGGAGCATACCCTGTTTACTGAATTCTTTGACGAGTTCTCGCTTTCTGTAAACTGGCCTCTAAATATTGTTATTATCCTGTGACATTTGCTGTGCAATTCTGAATTGTGCTGGAAACAAATATTTTAATACAATCAAAACAAACCAATACACTAGGGGATGCCATTTCCACACATCATCATTTGTGCGCTGTATAGTTTTATCAGTACAACTGTAGCCTGCAAATGGTAATTTCAATTGAAAATGTGCACTACTACACTGTGCATTCTCCACTCTACACCCCTCCACCCTATGCCTCTCCATTCCACGCCACGTCACTTTACTCCACACCTTTTCACTCTACACAACACTCCACGCCACTCTATACCACTTTACAACACTCTACTCCATTCTACTCCAAGCCACTCCACTCTAAGCCACTTCACTCTAAGCCACTTCACTCTAAGCCACTGTACTTCTTTCTGGCACTCGACTCTGACACTCTGTGCAACTCCAGTCTACTACACGCCACTTTATTCCACTCTATGCCAGTCCGCGCTATGTCGCTCTATGACACTTTACTCCCATCTCTACAATACTTTATGCCCCTCCACTCTGCCACTTTACTTCACTGTACGCTTTGCCATTCTACTCTATGACACTTTACTCTATTCTATGCCCCTCCAATCTAGGCCAACACACTCTATGCCCCTCCACACCACTCTACACCTCTCCACTCTATTTTACTCCAACTTACAACACTTTACTCCACTCTATGCCACTCCACCCTGTGCCACTCCACACCACTCCACTATCCCAAACCCAACTTATGACACTCCACCGTATCCCACTCCACACTGACACTCCACAGCACTTTACTCCACTCTACACCCCTCCACTCAATTCTATGACACATTACTCCACTCTTCGACACTCAACTCTATCCCACTCCACTCCATTATATGCCACTCTACTCCACCCTACGACACTCTAATCCACTCTATGCTACTCCATGACACTCTACCCCACTCTATGGCACGTGACTCCAATGTATGCAAATCCCTCTATGCCACTCTGCACCACTTTATTCCACTCTACCACACACTACACCACTCTTAACCATCCCCCTCGATAACGCTTTGACACTCCACTGCACTCTATGCCCCTCATTCAATGCCCCTCCTCTCCACACCCCTCCACTCCACTCCACGACACTCTTACCCAATCTACGCCCCTCCACATCACTCTGTCACTCCACTCTCCTCTATGCCGCTATCTTTTAGCCATGCTGAACAGCAGCCATGCTGGTGTACAACATGACTAAAACACATTGGCAAAACCAATAGCTCGGGGGTACATGTGGGGGGACAGCGTCCACTCACTTTTTTCGCAGGGTGGACGCCGTGCCCCGCCACGAAGTTGGGCCCCAGTGAAACATGCTGAATGAGTCCCGGTGTGAGCTGCCGACACCGGGACACATTCAGCAGCGACTGCATGTTGTCTACTTTACATTCAAAGCAGTACAGTGCAGGCGGGGGGAGGGGGGGGGGGGTTCTTATCTGAGACTCCAGCTGGGCCCATAACAAAGGGACACTTTAAGGGTCCATCAGCCCCTCTTTGTTCCAGTAGGAGCCTTGCTGGGGGCTATCTGGGGCCTAACACATTGAGGCCTATGCAATGGAGGGGAAAGAAAGGCACACAATGTCTCCCTTTACAAGTACTTAACAGAAACAACATCTGGAGGCCAGCCTTTATTCTGTATTCAGCCCCGGTGTACCACTGATACTCGTGCACTGTGAGTGTCGGATGTATCAGTCTGTACGAGAATTCACCCCAATAACAATTTGAATCATTTTATTCATTTAGAGCGCTAGGCGACCCAGAGCGCTTTACATCACCCACACATTCTGCATTGACAATAAATCAGACAAAGGTGTAAATCAATGTACAGGATGTGTTTCCTAAGGCAATGAGGGTTACAAGGTATAGGAGATAGATACCGCCCTTAAGATTAGGCATTACATGTTAAGAGTGCATAGCCAGGAGAAACAAAGTCAAGAATCCAAATGTAACGCAGTGCTTGGGGTTGTCAGTGCTAATAAGACTTTATTACCACCCGAAGAACAGCCTTATAACAAAATAGATTGGACAAAAAACCTATAAGGTCTAAATCAGGGCCACTGGAATTATGGGGCAGGGGAGGTCCAAATTATGCAGTAGGGTAGACTAAATTATGCGGCAAGACAATGCTAATTATGCGGAGTAATGCGGTATGTTTTGTGATAGCACTAGCATTACTTCATTAATTTTTGTCATTTTTACACTCCTAACCTTATCTGGGAAAATATTTCACCATATTAGTACCAGTTTAATACCCAAATGTAGCAATAAACAACTGAAAAATGACCAGTCAACCACTGCAAAGGGCCTTACGCCGCGCAAGGACACATGTCCCACATTTGGAGTAACTTTTGATCTGTTTCAACTAGAAACATTTCTTTTTTTAAATCGGCACATTATGCAGCAGCTGATGGATTATATGGAAAGTGTGGCAAATCCATAATTATATGGAAAATGCTGCAGCTGGAGAATCACACAAATCCAGTGCCCTGGACAAACCCATGCTGTGCAATTTACATGCATGTCCTTGATGGCGGTTCATAGCTCATTGTACTATATTCGGACTGCAAGTAACAAACGGATCTTAGTGTTAAAAAGTCTTATCTATCTACATAAAATGCAAATCTCTCATCTGCATGTTATAGGATGTGCTTTCCAGAATACACATTAACTTTCTATGCTACTTTGTGAGTCGTGACATCTTTTTATTTCTCCTGTTTTACATGAAAGGTTAATGTGTTGTCTTTAATTCATGGTGCACAAGGGTGGAGCATGGGTGACAGGCAAAAGCCACATGCCAGTCAATTGTCATATGCACCCTATACATGGCTTACATTGAATGAATAGTATACCTGGGGCCGTATTATGCATTGTGATTGTTTGCGCCGGGTGCACCTTCTAAAAGGTGCGCCGGGCGCAAACAATCACAATGCGCCCTATTATGATGTATGCGCTGCCCCCAGGGCAGCGCATACATGTGAAACAAAGAGCAGCTGCTCCATGTTTTCACAGTGCAGGCGGCACCCGCCTGCACTTTTACAGGGTAAATGAAATCCCCTTGCAGGCGGGTGCAGTCAGTGACTGCACCCGCCTGCAAGGGGATGTCTGGGGGGTCCATGGGACCCCCTTTACCACCTGCAGAGGGCTGCTCTCGGGAAGCCCACTGACAGTATGCCACCTTTTAAATGGTGCACTGTCAGTGCACCTCCTGAGGTATGCTTTGACTCTGCACCTACGGCTGTAATATGGCGCGGGCGCCGAGTCAAAGAAATTCCCTCATTTGCATATAGCACACCCCTATGCAAATGAGGGAACATCCTCTAAAGGTAGCGCTGGTGCTTTAACTGCGCCAGCGCTATCGGTATTATAGAAGTGGACGCACAAGCGTCTGTGCCCCATTCTATAATACCAAAGTGCCTGGGGCCTGCAAAGAGGGCGCAAACGCCTATTGCGTCCCTGGGGCATTTATCGTAATATGGCCCCTGGTGGAGTGGGCTGGAATACCAAATTCAATGTCTGACTTGCAATTGTTTAATAATGGTCAAAGTGGGCTAAATTGTCAGCGTGTACAATGGTGGTATGCTAGGTAGGTTAATACATGTTATAGTTTGATAAACACAATTAGAGTTTATAACATTTGTAATGCAATCACGCCTGAGCTTTGTTCTTGGTGCCTCGTTTAGTGTGCCTCGCTTGTAGCATAGCGTGTCTTGTCTACGGTACTTAGTCACCAAATGTCATCCACATTTGAGCTGGTAATTCCTTGAGGTGGGGAACTCAAGTCACAGACTTAAGAACTGACCAACTTTCATTTGTTAAATCTCGCACTGCACTCAAAATGTATTCATGATAGAACTGCGAAGCATTTGTCGGAGGTCTCAAGATCTTATGTCACTTCTTCTGAAGCCACTTCCTGTGATGTCACAAATGATGTCATGCACCGTGAGGGCAGTTGCATGCTGCCTAACTTGCTTAGTCCCCCACTTCTATTTTTAGGACTTGTGCTCTATTTGTCATGCCCCTCAAACATCAACTCTGCCAGGTGAGCTCTGCTTTTCTCTCTCTTCTCATTTGGTTATTGCCAGAATGCACCCTGCTGTGGTTCTAACTTTGTTGTGGAAGAGTTTTCCTGTTGTCCCTTCGGTGGCTTCTCATAGGCCCTCATTACTAGCCTGGTTAATTGTGATAAATGCCCTAACTCCTGTTACCGCATATATCGCAATGATAAATTCTGTAATAAATATGGCGAGGCCAAAACTGCCAAATTTTAGCGGGGAAAATGTCTGGTATTTACCAGCACATGTGGATTTTGTTGCAACAAGTCCCAAGAATCCGCATGTTATTCTCCAGAAACTTGTGAGTGCTTGGCATTTATCGCACCTGATAGAGCAGAGTAGGATTTTATCAGGTGTGCTAATTATCACATCACACCAATTACTGGGCCATAATCATTAAAACTGTATCAGTTTCTGTGGCGCGGGCTCCCACTCCGCCTGGGCCATCCCTTTGTCCAATCCCATTACTTCAGTATCCATGGCAACAAATTGTTTTGTTCAAGGCTGCTGGATTTTGTTCTCCCTCATGCAACATTACAACTGTGTTACCTCTGGACCGCATTGACACGTACCGCGGGAGATGGAGAACAGTTTTTTTTCTTGCCCTATTTCTTCATATACAAGTTCCTGCCCAGAGATCAAGAACCCATTCCTCCCAGACACTGTACATTTCTTTTTACATGTACGTGGCATGCGGGTATCCTTTGCCTCTCAGTAGAGCCTTTCACCTCTGTATTCTGTATGAGGACATCTGCTGGGTGTCAGCAGTACTGCAACATTTCAATTCTATGCAAGGTTTGTGATGATGACAACTATTGACTATCGCTGAAACAGAAACCATTGTTGTCTATCGATTGTTTCTGAGAACTCCTGGGGCTGTATTATACAAAGTGCCCCAGGGGTACAATGGGCATTTGTGTCTTCTTTGCGTGCCCCCAGGACACTTTGGTATTACAGAAGGGGCAGCAGATGCTTGTGCAGTCCCTTCTATAATACAGAAAGTGCTGGCACACATATAGTGCCAGCACTATCAACAGATGGCATCCCCTCATTTGCATGGGCGGTGACTCCATGCAAATGAGGGAATCTCTTAGCTTCTGAGCCTGTGCCGTATTATAGAGGTGGACACAAAGGTAAAAACGCTGTCAGGAGGCGCACTGTCAGTGCTACTCCTGATGGCAGCCCTCTGGAGGAGGTGAAGGGGATTCTATGGACCCCTTAGACATCACCTTACAGGCAGGTGCAGTCACTCCATGCACGCGCCTGCAAGGGGATATGTAAGGGGTCCATAGAACCCCCTTCATCCCCTCCCCTCTTAAAAGTGCAGGTGGGTTGCCATCTGCACTGTGAAACACAGAGAGGCTACTTCTAAGCTGCTCCATATTTCACTTGAATGCTCTTCCCCCAGAGCAGCACGTGTTTGTGGCTGCACTGGGGGCAGCGCATTCAATCTAATATGGCACACTCTCCTTGTTAGCGCCGAGCGCACCTTTTGAAAGGTGCGCCCGATGCAAACAAGGAAAATGCACTGCATTGTATAATATGGCCCCAGGTGGCTGTTAATTACATTGCACTCATTCTACACTATAGATCACTAGAAATGGACTATTTTGCATCTCTGAAGTCTCTGTAAAGACATCTCTTGGCTTTCAGTATAAAAGAAACTATCATCTTCAAAGGTTTTCTGGCACAATCGCTCCCTGTGCATAACCCACCCCTTCAATTTTTTGGAATCTTTTTTATTTTTTAGCATTTTCAGTGTGTTTATCTGGTTGGAGTAGCTGCCAAAGCTTCCCCACAGCCCACTACCATCCCAACTCTTCCGGTGTGGTTGGGTGGGGGAGAGTAGTGGAGTTTCTGGATGGCACCAGTTGTAGGTCTGCACACCTACACCTTGCCTGCCAACCTTAGGCGTCGTGTTATGTAAGGTGTATTTGTAAAGTGGACTATCACCTGCGAGGGAGTCCTGGTGCTGAGCAGGTGTGTATGTCTAGCCTCGCCTAGCCAGAGAACTAAAATACCCCCTACTTTTAACCAAAGATCTTATGGCACCAAGCAGGTCATTGCGACCCTCTTCGGAAGTGCTTGCTTGTCTCTTCCATCCATGTACCTACCCATACATCATTTCATCCTTAACATCTGCCCTCTGATACTCTCCATTTAACCTTTACATTCAGTCATATATTCAGTTTCTTATCCATCATTCAGTCTATCATTATTACGCTATCCATCCATATCCAAACCAATCCATCCATCTTCAAACCCACCCAATCATCCATCCATCCATCCATCCATCCATCTACTCAGTCCTCCATCCTTTCACTTACCCATCTCCATTTCTTACATCCAGCCTCCCTTTCACTCATCAAATCATCCATCCATCTTTTCGCTCATCCATCCTCCCTTTCACTCCATCCATCAATTTACCTTTCACTCATCCATTCATTCTTTCATTCACCCATCCATCCTTTCATCATACATCCACCCTTTCACTCATTCACCCTTTCAGCTACCCATCAATCCTACCTCCCACTCATGCATCCTTTCACTCATTCATAAATCCACCCTTTCACTCATTCACCCTTTCGCCCATCCATCTTCCCTCCCTTTCACGCATCTATCCTTTCACTCATTCATCCATGCATCTGTCCATCCACCCTTTCAGTCACTCACCCTACCACCCTTTCAGATCAATGATGAGCGTTTGTCTGCTGAGCTGCAGACAGAAAAGGCCCATCAAGAACCCCACTCCCTCTGTAGTGCTTAAAGCGGGGGTTGACGATGCCCCTGAGGCAGGGTGTTAGTTGAAAAGTCAGGTCTTCAGCTTCTTGCAGAATTCAGGAAGAGAGGAGGAGGCTCTTGCATGAAGTGAGAGGTTGTTCCATGCTTTAGGAGCGAAATAGGAGAACTCCCGCCCTCTAGATTTAAATCTGTGCCCGAGTGGAACTGTGTGATTAGTAGCCCTACAGAATGGAGGTGTCTGGGTGTCGGTGGAAAGAGATGTGCCTGTTCAGGAAGGTGGGGCCCAATTTTTGTAGTGGCTTGAATGTGTTGGTGAGAGATTTTAATTTCTTACTGGAATCTGGACCCAGTTGAGCTCTCTGTGCTGTGTTGTAATGGGAGTTCTGCATGGGAGGTTG
The DNA here is from genome assembly GCF_964204655.1 of Triturus cristatus. Lineage (NCBI taxonomy): Eukaryota > Metazoa > Chordata > Amphibia > Caudata > Salamandridae > Triturus > Triturus cristatus. The sequence goes on along the minus strand of NC_140593.1, from coordinate 68,615,961 downwards.
AGGATTAGTCTGGCTGCTGAGTTCTGGGTGGTTTGTAGTCTTCTGGTGAGTTGCACGGTGCTCCCGGCATAGCGAGTGTTACCGTAGTCTAACTTGCCGAGAAGAGGGCGCGAGTGACGATTTTTCTGGTTTTGCTTCAGAGTCATTTGAAGATCTTTCTCTGCATTTTCAAGGTGTGGAAGCAGGATGCAGGGACGGTGTTGACTAGTGCAGTCATGTCCAGCTTGCTGTTGATAATGATACCGGGTCCCTGGCCTGGGTAGTGGGAGTGGGTCTGAGTTTGGCAAGCCACCAGTTGGAGTCCAATAGCGAGGTACTCTTCCCGAAGATCACTACTTCTGACTTGTCGGTGTTGTGCTTGAGACAGTTGGCTTTCATCCAGTAAGCAACTTCGGTCATGCAGGTGGTGAACTTATTTTTTGTGTTGAGGGACTTGTCCAAGAGAGAGAGTATGAGTTGTGTGAGATTGGCATAGGAGAGGAGGTTGATTGTGTGTGCACGGATGACATTGGCCAGAGGGATCATGTATGCATTAAAGAGTGTGTGACTGAGGGATGATCCTTGAGGCACTCCACAGATGAGTTTTCGGGCTTCCAAGGAGTAAGGTGCCAGGCTGACAGCTTGTATTTTGATATGTTAAGGAGCAGATTCAGCAGACAGCAGGTCCTTGGGTGCAATCTCATAGAGACGTCTGATGAGGATGGGCTGTGAGACCGTGTCAAATGTTGCAGGGAGACCCAGGAGGATGGGGGCTGCCATATCTCCTCTATCTAGGATTATGAGGATGTCGGTGGCAGCGATGAGTGCTGTTTCTGTACTGTAGTTGGCTAGAAGCCAGACTGCGTGATATCAAGAAACTGGTGGCTGCTAAGATGGTCAGTGAGGCGCCGGTCGATGAACTGCTCTAAGACCTCGGCTTAGGAGGAAGAAAAGTCTGTAGTTGGCGTGTGTGGCTGGGTCAGCAGTTGGTTTCTTGAGCAGGGAAGCGATGGTGGCGTGTGTCCAGGAGAGGTGTTGAGTTGATGGATGGGTGTTAATGCTTCACGGATTGATAGGAGTCCTTTGGTGAAGGCGTGGTGGGGCCAGGGGTCAGATGGGGCCTCTGAGTGGATAAACATTTTGGTGGCGCTAGGGTTCTTTATTGTGCTGTGATGGGAAGTGGAGTTGCAAGGGTGATGTGGTCCAGTTGGAAGGTTAAAGTTGCCGTATATGGAGGTGATTTTGTTACAGAAGAATTCCTAGAGTTTATTGCAGAGTTTTTGAGAGGAGGTGATGTTGCTGAAAGTGGGAGGAGGTGCGGTGAAATATTTCATTATAGTGAAGATTTTATTGTTGCTAGTTGTGCTGGCTTTGATGCGGTCAGTGAGAACTGTGCACTTGTTGTTCTGGAGTTGCTGGTGGTAGCGTCTTAGTGTGGATTTCAAGCTGCTTTTGTGTGCAGTGCCTTATTTATTTATTTTGAAGGTTTTACATGTCATACATTGGAAACAAGTGTAAAACATGGAAAAAAGAAAAATCAGCATAGAAGAATACAATTATAGGTGGATAAAATAAGATTCATATGAGGTGCTCAATAGTACGAAACTAGCAATTAAAATACGGTGCTCAATAATACAGCCTAGTAATTAACATTTTGTAAAAAGTAAGTAGTTCACGTGAAATTGACCATGAGAATCGCTTTCACTTCTTTTTTGAAGGCGACAGTGGATGGGTTCGTTCTAGTTTCTGTGGGCAAAGCATTCCAGATCCTGGGAGCCATTCCAGAGAAAGACCGGTTGTAAGTTTTTTTCTTGGCAAATCATTGGGGTTTCAGTAAAAGATTCTTGGAGCTTCTGGAAGCTCTATTCCCAGCAGAGAGTACCAGTGTCTGAGCTAGATAGCTCGGGGAATTGTGGTGTATGGCCTTGTGCGTCATACATGCTATTTTCAGGTGAATTCTAGCCTCAAACGGTAGCCAGTTGAGGGCTCTAAGGTCTGGGTATATGTGAGAGGTTCTCTTTGATCCTGTGATGAGTCTCGCCGCTGAATTGATAGCGGCTCTTAACAGGGCTGTCGACGACCTAGGGAAGCCGCATAAGGTTACTGCCCCATATTCCACTCTTGGGATTACTAGGGCCTGAACTGCTTGCTTAAAGTCATTTGCTGGCAGGAAGGGTTTCAGTTTTCGCAGTGTGTTCAAGTGGAAATTTGCCCCTTTTGTGGAGGCGCTAATATGCTTCTGCATTTTTAGGTTTTTGTCACCGCTAGCGATTTCGCTGATTCGACAATGAGCGGTTGCCCTTGGAGTGCTGTTAGGTGCTTCATCCATTCCAGGATGGTGGCTGATTTGTTGGGGGGGGGGGGGGGGGGGCGATTAGGAGGAACTCGGTTTGGAGGGCGTTTAGTTTCAAATGGTTTTCGGCTAGCCATGTTTGAGTTTTTTGTAGCGTTGTGTTGAGAGCTTTGATGTCCTCAAGAGAATGGATCTTGATGTCGAGTTGGGTGTCTGCATGCATATGGAAATGGACCTCTGAGAGCCTTTCGGTGAGAGGCTCCATGAAAAGGTTGAATAGTGTGGGTGAGAGGGAAGAACCTTGCGGTACTCCTAACGTGACTCGCACGGGGCTAGATAAGGTTTGATTGACCTTGAATCTTTGAGTTTTATTTTGGAGGAAAGAGGTAAACCAGGTAAGCACAGACCCAGATATTCCCATTCTGAGTTTCAGGAGTTCTAGCAGGTTGTCGTGTTTGACGGTGTCAAAGGCTGATGACAAGTCGAGTAAGATTAGTAAACAGGCTTCGTTTTGGTCAAGGATTTTTATAGCGTCGTCAACTATGTGTGTCATGGCTGATTCAGTACTGTGGCCTGCACGGAAGCCAGATTGGTATTGGTTAAGCAGGTTGAATTGGTCGATGTGGTTGCTAAGCTGAGAGTGAACACATTTTTCCAGGAGTTTGGCTAGAGTGGGGATGTTGGATATCGGGCGATAATTATTTAGATCCGATGTGTCAGCTGTTGGCTTCTTTAGAATAGGGGATACTTGCCCTATTTTCAGGATATCTGGGATGGTACCTTGACGGAATGAGGTATTTATAATCTTGGTCCAGAGAGGTAGTAACAATGGGATGAAGTCTTTTAGATAGTTAGGGGGAAGTGGGTCTGTGAAGTGGTTGGAGGGATTCAGGGCGTTTAGTGTCTATAATATAGAATCTTCACTATAAGTATTGAAGTGGGACCAGGATGCGTTGTTTATCAGGTTGAATTTTGTGGAGCATTTGACTGAGGCACCTGTCAGGGGCAGTGCGGAGTTATTTTGCATGACCGTCAGGGATAAAAGATCATTGGGTAAGTCAGTTTTTATGGAATCCGATTTTGTAGTGAAAAAGGATGCAAATTCCTCACAATTAGGTAGGGTGTAGCCTTGGGGTGAATGGATGCACTCTTGGTTTGAGCTTTGATTAGATCAAAAAGTTTTGGGGGACGGTTTTTGGCTTGATCTAGTTGATTTCTGAAGAAATCGGTTTTAGATCTTCTGATTTGTCTGAAGTAGGCGTTTCTGGTGATTCTTAGTAGTTTGAGGTGGTCAGCTGATGGAGCTGATCTCCATCGTCTTTCAATCAATCTAAGTGAGCGTCTGTCATCATTTAGCCTACCATCATACCAAAGTTTTGAGTCTTTTGTGGTGGTTCTTTTCCACTGTAGAGGAGCTATATTGTCTAGTAGGCGAGTCATGGAGTGAAAGTAGTGGTTAGTTAGGCCTTGTACATCGGTAAGGTCTTCCGGGGGACATATTATGTTTGGAATAGAGGATGCTAATAAGTCAGAGTCAACGTTTTTCAGATTTCTCTTCCATAGCTTTGTCCTCACAGCTCGTGTTGGAGACCTTTTAAATGATACCATGACTTGGAATGTAATGATGTGATGTTCAGACCAATCACATGGTAAGATCAAGTCGAGCTGAATGGAGTCAACTTTGGAGATGACTAGGTCGAGGGTAGCGCCTTTGTCATGTGTGGGACTATTACAGAATTGGTTCAGATTAAGGTCTGATAGGAAGGCTTTAAGGCTGTTGACATCTGGGTCGTTCAGGTCGTCCCAATGGAGGTTGAAGTCACCCAGGAATATTAGCATATTGTGTTGGTCGTCGTTTGTAGCAAGAATATCTAAGAGGTGTTGTAAGAAGGTGATGTCACCTGGAGGGTGGTAGAATGTGTAAAATTAGCATATTTGTTTGTTATTACTAAAGATGTTTAAACAGAGGTATTCACAGTAGGATGGTGCTAGGGCATTGGAGTTGATCACTGTTAAATTGCTCTGATGTATGCACGCGATCCCACCACCAGGTCTATCAATTCTGTCAAGTTTGGTGATGTCATAGTTCGGGGGTACTAGTATGTCCAGGGTGGGTGTAGATGATTCATTTAGCCAGGTTTCCGTCAGAATTAGGATGTCTGGTTCGTTTGTGAGAAGAAGGTCGGCTATATCCGTTGTGTGTCTAGATGCGGACCTGCAATTTAGGAGTATACATTTTAGCCGCGTCTTGTTGGGTAATATGGTGGGTTTGGATGTGAGAGGGATTCGTGTGAGGTTGCTTTCAACTATGCCTCTATAATTGAGTCTTGTATCTCTGTTAGCGTTGATATGGATAGACTGGATTAGGGAGTCTATATGTAAGTTATCTGTGTGCCCAGAGTTATGTGGAAGGTAGGACTGTTCGTAAGAGCGAAATAAGGCACCTAATTCTTTAGATGTTAAGGAATTTTTCAGCCTGGTTGGGCGGGATAAGGCATTAGGGTAAGGCACTGAATTCCTTTTTGGGGGCATCTGCTTTTGGGAGCTTTCTTTTAGATAATGGGTGCGATTAGAATTTTTGATGTGTGGGTATGTTCTGGAATCATCATGTTTAGGGCGTACGTGCTTGGGTTGCTGTAGAATCAAGTTGTGTAGGGTTTGGATGTCAGCTTTAACTTGTTGCAGAGATAGTAATATCTCGTCTAGTCTGGGGTCTGTGGCGTGAGTTGCCATAGTTGTGGGATGGCTGTGGGAGGAGGAGTAGTTGTGCCCTGTGTGAAGTTTGAGGAGTCGTCAAATTCGGGCTTCTTCTGTTGAGATCCTTCTGTGATTAAGTCGATGGAGAGGGGATGTGAGGAGGTAGGGTGTGGTGGGGTCTGGATGAATGTTATCTGAGCGACTGTGGTGGTATGGGTGGGGGTATCAGGATGGTTGTGACTTTGGGCTGTTGGGAAGAAGGGGTTATATGTACAGTTGTGACCGTGTGGCTAATGTTGTTGTTAGTGAAGGAGTCAGAGTAGGGTAGATGAGTGGTGCTATGGGGATGAGTGATGGATTGGCTAAGAGGTGTGTGTGGGGCACTGGGAATATTAGCGCGGGTGTGGGTGATAGAGTGGGGTGGGGGGAGATAGAGCGTGTAGTGGTGGTGTTAGAATGCGGGAAGGGCTTCTGATGGTATGAATTGTTAGCCTGGGTGTTGGTTAGGTCTGGGGTGGGTGTCTGTGCAGAGGGGAACAGATGGGTCTCTTGACTTGAATGGGAATCAGGTTGGGAGTTGGTAAGTAGGCTGCGGTTGGCTGCTTTTTCCTTGATGAGTGGAAAGATGTTTTCTAGTAGGTTTAGATTGCGGTCCGATAATTGCATGAGGATGATCCCAGTATGATAGATAGAAATTTTAACTGCTGCTTTGTAGAAGGGAGGATAGATAGTGTGAGTCCGTGCGCTGTTTTCCTCATGTTGGCGACATTATAGAGAGCGAGAAAGGCTTTCCTCCATTGAGCTCTTCTTTTAGTATAGAAGATGATGTCAATAGTAATGTGACCTTTATTCAATGAGTGGTAGGGATCAGAGATTGGGGTTTCAGGGTGAGATTTTAGGAAGTTGTGTTTAAATGCTTTAGCTGCTTTTTTTGTAAGGTTGGGGGGTAGTTGATGGAATAGGTGTGGTTGCCTGTGCGCTCCATATTTAGGGCTAAAAGTTTGTAAGCAGGGTCGGTTCGGGTTGATGTGCCTGCGCTGTAATGCACTTTGGAGGTCTGATGTGCGGGACTTACAGCTATCTAATGTTGGGTTTGGAGATGGGGCTGTTGACTGTTACCACCCATTGTGATTGTATCAGTCTAAGATGGCCACCCTAATTTACTATCTAGACCTGCACTTGTAGTGTAGTCCTCTTTCTATATCTATTACGTGTCCTCTAGGGTGAGGTCCTTTTGCTCTGTTTATCTCAATAGTGGAGATTGGTCCCTTTTTTTTAAATTCCATTTAGTTAATACTCTGGAGAAGTCCTCTGTTTCATTCCATTACACCAGGATTAATGTTCATTATCCTTGTTTATAATTAATGCGGCCATTTTGTGTATTTTGTAGGGCAGTTCAACCACCAATTAAATAATATACGTTTCTAAAGTTGGTATCATGGCTTTTGCTCATCCAACTATGAGAAGACCAATGTGTCTCTCGGTTCAATTGTAACTTTATGTGCACAGGAAAGTGAGGATTACAATGTGGTACATGTATTTTGAGAGAAAGTAAATGACCAGCATATAATGGAGGGTTGGTGAGTCCGCCCAGAGAACGTAGCGTGGGCCGCCTGTATCCGAGAGCCGTTCAGTTTCCGTGCTCTTCACTCCTACAGAGGACGGCCCGGTGTTCGATGTGCTCCATCTATTTCCGCATGACGGATGGTTTACCAGCTGTCCATCGCCCTGCTCTACTCAGCAAGCGGTGTCCTGCGGTTACAGTCAAATGGGGATTGTCGGCAGCATCGACATCAGAAACAATGTGCTGAACTCTGAGGGTTTTGGCGCTGCAAGATGGAGACTCTCACTGATTTTGAACCTTTCCGTCTTCTCCGCTGTTGTAGAGGTAAACAATTATGTTGTTCCTGTTTCATGTATTGTTAGTTTCTTCTTTACCAAAGTTCAGTAGCGTGTCGGATGGGGCTGACGGGGGCTAACAGGGATTTCACGGAGAGTGATTCCAAGCAAACAGAGCTGTCCTATCGAGCTCCTCTCCCGTCGGCCATCATACCAGCCTTGGTTTGTTCTCCACTTGTACTCCAGTCTCTTGTAGTGTTGCTTTGTCAGTCTGAGTTCCTCTGTATACTAGCTGGCATGTGGTCTGGCACTTGCCGTTGGAATATGTGTGAATGTTTCCTTTTCAACATTGATTCATGGCAGGGAAGCCTTCCAGGAGGGAGGAGAACTGCTGGGTTCCAGTTTCTTACTTTGCCCCCACTGGTTTTGGCATTGGTCATGCCGTAGCCAGGCCCCCTTTTAGGAGGTGGGCTATTTAAACATGCACAGTGCATGTCCGCGCTGGTCCCCTGAGGAGCTCCAGGCTTCACAGCTGCTACATTGATGCCATTTTTACCGCTGTATTTGATATCCTTCTGGTGTTCTGCCAAGCTGGAGTTGCCGGCTCCATACTCTCTGTGAGCCATTTTAGAATAGGCTACCCACACTGTTTTAAATACATTGGATGTGTTGTTTCTTACCTTTGGTTTCCTTTTGAACATTCATTTGCCAATACTCCTCCCTGGTAGGGAAGCTTTCCAGGAAGGAGGGGAGCTGCTGTACTCCAGCTTGCCTTATTTTGTCTCTACTGGTTTTGGTGTTCGTCATGCCATAGACACACCCCCTTTTAAGAGGCGGACTACTAAACATGCATGGTGCGCACCTGCGCAACACGTTCACTGCTGGCCTAAGGCAAGCCTGCCTGCGCCTGGACGGTGCCAAGGGCCAGGACCCCTCGTTGGTCCGGGTTAGCCCGCCAGCATTATTCTTCTATCGAGCTGATGAAGGTTGCGACTCTTTAGCCAAACGCTTGCTACCATGTGCTGGACCTCACTCAAGCAGAGACTCACTGTGGAAAGTGCAGATGTTTAGTCTGGACCGCACTGGCCTCAACCACGAAGATAAGCGCTATACCACAGCCTCTGCTCGCTGCCAAGTTCTTCTCTCTTAATTGCAGATCATTGGTCAAACAAACTGGAGATGTACGATTTCTTGGAAGAATGCATGCCTGATGCAGTTTTCCTGACAGAAACCTATTTGACTAAGATATTCTACAAGCCATCCCCATTTCCAAAGATTGGATAGTTGAACATAGAGGGGGTGGTATTTTCATTATCTTTATGTAGACTCTGAACTGCTCCTTCTCAGAATTATCCATTGAGGGGTGTAAAGTGGCCTTTTTCTCCTTAATCCCTTCCAACAACTTTACCCTAGCAGGGACTTTAATCTTTCACCCTGCGGACCCAGCTTCCAGCTTTACCGCGTCTTTAACCCACTCTGGGCTATTCCAATTTCTCAGTCATCGGAGAATTGAATCTGCACTTCGATTATGACTTTTGTCCCATGGCAGCAGCCTTGGTTGCTGACCTGGAGGAATTACTGGGTTTTCAATCTGTTTCCTCCCACATCCACAGACTTAGGTATATCCTCAATCTTATCTTCTCCAATATGGTCAACTTATCAACCGACTCCCCTCTTTCGCTTACCTGGCACGACCATCTCGCTATTCCTTTTTCGGTCCCCTTTGCCAAACCTCCACTCTGTCTCTCCATGACCCAGGCAGTACGGTCACGCAAGTGGGACTAGACCGACTCCCGGCAGCCTTACCCAGGTGCTAGACTTGAGTTTTCCTACCCTCAATAGTTGTGTCTATAATGCCAATTCACAATTGGAAAGCTGGATCACTGATGCATTAGACCTAATTGCCCCTTGGCTAATCGGACTTTCTGAGAACATAAACCATCAGCCGAGTGGTTTAGTGATGAATTGCTCGCACTTAAAAAGTACTGCAAACTCTGGATTGTTCTTGGCGTAGAGTCTATGATTCCATCTACAAAGCTAATTCTAATTATTTGACGGCCCTTAAAGCGCATCAGCCTGATTAGACAATCTCGACGCGATTTCTACGATAGCAAAATTCGTTCTGCCGAGAACTCCTCTCAAGAAATTTTTGCCGTCGTCAAGTTCCCTTTCACCACTGTCCCAAGTTTCAGCCTCTACAACGGCTTCTGAGGAAGGATGTAGTGCCCTAGCTCAGTTTTTCTCAAAGTGGCTACTATCAATTCCTCTTTCCCAATGACCTCGAGGGACTTTCCTTATCTCAACAATTGGTTTGAACCCTCAGATGATAGCTCTAGCTGCTCCACATCAAACCTATTGGATCTGAGAAGTGGTCTCCTCATATTGAGTCGGTCAAGTCTGGTTCCCTGCTTGACCCAGCAATCCCCTCTGTTTTGGAGTGAGGGGTGGAAGCTGTCCAACCAGTGCTTCGCAAGCTGTTTAATAGCTCCTTGGAATAAGAGATGGTTTCACAGGGATGGAAGCACGCAATGGTGGTCCCGTTGCTAAAAACAAAAACCTTTGTTGGACCCAACAAGCCTGAAAATTATTGGCCCATCTCATTGTTAACACTTTCCTCCAAGTTGGCAGAAAAGTATGACACACAGCAGCTCTCTACCTTTATTGAGGCCGATGACCTGCTCTACAGGACGCAGTCAGCATGGAATCTGCCCCGTTACTTGCCACATAATCCATTTATCAAATTCTGGATGAGGCAACACTCCTAATGCTCAATCTTAGAGCAGCATTTGAAGCCATGTCCCACAGCCTCTTGATCGAGCATTTGTGAAGTTCCGGTGTCGAGTACAAAGCCCTGCGTTGGGATGCCGCCTTCATTCAGGCGCTCACCTTTCAGGTGTTTAAAACGTTCCATTCTCAGGTACGTTGCAGCAGGGAGTGCCACAGAGCTCCTCCCTGAGTCCAACTCTAGTTTACATGTGCGCCACCTAGCAGAGGTCATGGTTTCAACATCATTACGTATGCAGATGACTCAGCTCATCATTACCCTGTCACAGAACTCCGTCAACATGGCTACCTCATTGAGGTCTTGCCTCACGGAGGTCGCCCAGTGCACAGACCTCAATTGTCTCAAGTTGAACACAGGGAAAAGGAGGTTCTCATCTTGGGCAAACAACTCTCTATTTGGCCCACTACATGGTGGCCAATCTCTCTTGGCCATCCACCCCTGCCCATACACAGGGTTAAAACCCGAGGCATTTGATTTGACAAGCTTACTTTCAAGTGCCAAATCACTGCTCTAGCAGAGAAATGTTTGTGGGTCTTAAAGACCCTTAAAATAATGTTCTGCTTCCTGCCAGAGTCTGCAAAAAATCCAGTAGTCCAGGCACTGGTTATGTCTAGGCTGGACTCCTGTAACTTCCTGTATGTAGGGGTGTCTCAAACCCGGATAAAGAGACTTCAGCGAGTTCAGAACGCAGCGGCCTGCCTGCTGCTGGATCTTCCCAGATAGGCACTCATGGGGACTGCACTCGCAAAGGTGGACCGGTCGCCTCTGAAACAGACACTCTCCTTCAAAGTCCTGTGCATCTGTTACAGGGCTCTTGCAAATAGGGGTCCTCGCTATCTGCATACCTTCATTAAGCCTTATCCCGGTGATAGAACCTTAGATCCCCTGGGGCTATGCCACATCTCTCAGTTGATAGAGTGTGCATTGGGGGCTGCTCATTTAGTTACTTAGCGCCCAAACTGTGGAACTCTGTGCCCCTCCTAATTCGGCAATCCCCTTCGGAAGCCCTCTTCTGAAAACAATGAAAAACCTGTCTATTTAGCTTGGGATGATTCTACGATACACCAGGTGTGCTCTGGCCCACCATGAGCTGGACTTCAGGGCTGGACACTTCATTCGAAGTAACCATGCACTTTTAAGTCTCAGTATAATAATATCATTATTAGGGGAGCCAATGTCGTTGAATACAGTGATGTTATGTTATGTTAACCAGCATTTATAGCGCGCGCGGCTACTCGGAAGTGTCCCGGCGCGAAAGCCTAGGCAGGGGAGATCAGAAATTAAAGATGCAACAGAAGAGCTAAAAAAGCCATATTTTTAACAGCGTTTTGGATACCCTAAGATCGTGGATGTTCCTGAGCTCAACAGGCAGGCTGTTCCAAGCCAGAGCTGCCTTTACGGAGAGGCAGCACCCTCCCATTCTGGTGAGGCGGCGGCGAGGAACAGCCGCCAGGCATTGTCCCCCGGACCTCAATTGTCTCGATGGAATATAAAACTCAAAGCGCTTCCTAAGATATAGAGGTCCGTTTTTGTAAAGAGCAGAATGGGCAATAGTCAGTGCCTTGAACAGAATGTGTTGTTCGACCTGGAGCCAGTGCAAATCCCGCAAAGAATGCTTAATACTGGATCTGCCCGGAATGCCCAATAGCATTCTGGCGGCCGCATTCTGAATGATCTGAAGCTTTTTTAGCTGGTAACAGGGAAGGCCAATGTAAAGAGAGTTAGCATAATCCAGCCACGAGAGGATAAGAGCACGGGTCTCCATTTCTTTAGCCGCTTTCAGGAGTAGCGGCAAGAATTTCTTAAGGAGTTTCAGAGTGCCAAAGCACACTCCCGCCAATTTGTTAATCTGCGTGGGGAATCGCAGGTCCTCGCCAAACCATATCCCCAGATTTTTAGCTGGGCTACCCATGGTTTTTGGCATAGGGAATCCCTCTGGCCACAGGTCATTCCTAAAGTTCTGCGGGAAAGACCCATAAAAGAGGACCTCAGTCTTATCCTCATTGCATTTAAGTTGAGCCTGCGCTAACCATTTAAAAACCTCAGTGAGACAGTTTTTTGCAGCGTCAGGAGATACCTCATCTTTTTTCCAGGTAAAGAGCAGCTGGGTGTCATCGGCGTAAGCTATAATTTTAGCACCCAGCCCCTCCGCCAAATAAATCAATGCTGTCACATAAACATTGAAAAGTAATGGGCTCAATGTTGAGCCCTGTGGAACACCCGTAGTGATACTTCTAGGGGTGGATGAAAAAGGTGGCAGCCACACTTGCTGAGTTCTGTTAGCCAAGAACGACTCAATCCAGTTCCACACCTGGCCTGAAATTCCAATGTCGGACAACCGGGCAAGAAGACGCCGGTGGGGATCCGTATCGAATGCGGCAGAGAGGTCCAGTAAAACCAGGGCCGCTCTGCCGCTGGAGTCACGGCATTCCCTAATCCCTTCCGTCATCTCGACCAGGGCAGTCTCTGTACTGTACGAGGCCCTGAAACCGGATTGAGCCGGGTGCAGGGCGCCAGATGTTTCCACAAACGCTGACAATTGTTTGTAGACTGCCTTCTCACATACCTTAGACACTGCTGGAAGGAGTGAGATAGGTCGGTAGTTAGCCAAAATGTCGGGGTTAGAAGAGGGTTTTTTGAGCAGGGGGAGTAGTTTAGCCTGTTTCCATACTTTGGGCACTGTGGCGGTTTGCAAAGACAGATTGATGATACGATTTACTTCGGGTTAACTACCTCCGCTACTGCTGCCAGCTGCCTAGCCAGACAAGGATCTGCCGGGGACCCAGATTCAGCTGTTGAAATTCTTGATGGCTTTCTGCAATCTGCTGGTGTCCTCAGGTCAGTGTGCTGAGAGGGTGGACCGCCTCTCCCCTTCTGTGATATTTTTCCATCTCCTTGTGGCAGGTCTGGCGATGGAAGGCTTCTGGTGGTGCAGGACAGGGTGGTCTGTCGAGGTCGTTGATTATAGTTTGTGAACTGTGATGTTGCTGAGGGAGGTGAAATCAGGCCCAGTAAGTGTCCAGCGGCCTGGGTGTGTCCAGTGACATGCCTGGAGAGACGGAGGTGTTCTGGGAGGGCAGCCAAGTTTGGGTTGTTGCGGTCTTCCAAGTGAAAGTTCAGGTCTCCAAGGAGGATGAAGGTACTGGATTTAACGATGATGGGTGCAATGAAGTTGATGATGTAACATTCTATTTTGGTTCAGGGTCCTGGAGGTGTGTAAACGAGATATCTGCAAAAGGAGAAGTCGTCTGTGATGCGTAGCTAAACATGAGGTGATCCATGTAGTTGATGGGGTCATACGTGGAGGCAGTGCAGCTGACAGTGTTTTTTAAAAGGACGATGACTCTGGGTTTGTACTGCCTATCTTGTACCTTGTGGAATGCCTGAAGCCGTGCAGAGGGTGGGTTCAGCCATGTCATGAGATCAGGAGCGTGTTCCTACAGTAGGTCCCATATCTATGTGGTCTTTTTTGCGAATGATCTGGTATTAAGGAGCACGCATGAGCGGGTGGTCTGTGTCAGTGAGGGTGCTGTTGGTGCAGAATTGGGGAGGGGAGTTGGGTGTGGGAGAGTGCAAGAAAACTTACAGGTGAAGGCCCCCATCTGTGTTGTGTGGTGCAGTGTGGCAAGCAGCGGCCGGGTCAAGAGTGTGGAGGAAGTGACGGGTAGCGGTGACCAGGGTTCCTGGTGCTGGGGTGGTCCAGATCTGGACTGGTCCAGATGATTTTGCTTTTGGTGCAGCCGCTTAGCATCCGATATAACATAGGTGAGGGGCGGGAAGGAGAGTAGAGGGGGCAGAGAGGGGCGTGGGAGGTGGGACAGCAGGAAGGCGGGTGAGCAGGCAGGAAAAAAGGTAAGGAGCGCTGAGGGGAGAGCGGGAAACTTCAGCACTACAGGCACATCAAGAGGCAGAAAATATGGGCAAAACCAGAGAAAAAAGTCACAGATAAGAGGCACAGACGAGAGCAAAATGAGACAAAAAGAAATGGGCAAAAATGCAACTAGAGCCACAAACAACAATACAATAACAGGCACCAAGGAGTCATAAAACAAAGGCAGAACACAATAGGAGTAAAAAAACAGAGCATATAAGAAGTGTGAAAGAGTGAAAGAGACAGAAAGCAAAGGGCAGAACACAAGAGGCACTAAAGAGTGAGAAGTCAGAGAGAGAGCATGAGGTCAAGAGAGGGGAGACAGGAGTGGAAGGAGATAGGACCCATGTCCTTAAGAGCCTTGCTTGGGTGGCGGAGGACAAAGCAGGGGATGTCCTAGTGGGGCTAGGGCTATGCATATACTTAATGTTCTTCTATCTATGGGCCCCATACCTTTTTGCATTTTCCCAGATACCCCCTGCCTTCATTTATCAAGTAGCGTAAGGATTAGCCTTGGGCCACACAGTGTCCATTCTTAGACATTGTAAATGCAGTAAAGCCATAAAGAGTACATGGTCTGGGAGTTGGTAATTGTGAACTCCACAGCTCCATTAAGGCTTTCCTGAAACCTGGGACGTTTGGTATCAAACTTCTCAGCACATTGAACCCACACTGATGCCACTGTGGGATTTAATGTAAAATGCACACAGATGGCATCTTCAAGATGCCCCCTGAAAAATGACCATCCCTGGTGTGGTTCCTGAATAGCTGCCCGCCATTTGCCACCACCAAACAGGTTTCTGGATCCCTGGGTAGAGGACCTCCGCTCTCTGGGTCGAGAAACAAAGTCCATCCTGGGCAGAGGTGTCATGCCTCCTCCCCCAGGATGGGCTGGATATGCGGAGGGAAAGCCTCAAAGACCTGCCGCCTTTGTAAGTTGTCCCTGCCTTTCCCTGCCCCCAGCAACTGGCTCCTACGGGTTCTGACCCCCACTTTGGGCACAAGAATCGGTGGATAACCAAGTTAGGAAGAGAGGTGTGCCACCTTTGCCAACCCCACCCCTCAAGTTGGGGGGGCGAGGTGAAGCACACATCTCAGTCCCCTCCATCTTGAAAATGAAGGGACCAAGCCAATTAGAGAGAGGCTCATTCCACCCCCACTGGACGGTGGCATAATAAGGGGTTGTACCCACCCCAAGGAATGGATCCATTGGTCTGAAACTGCACACCCCCATAAACTCCCCTAAATTTAGTATTTAGGGGCGACCCTGAACCCTGCCTCCTCAGATTCGAGGAAGAAAAGACGGACCAAAGAGCCGTGCTGACCCAGGAAGAAGGAAACACCAACTGCTTTGGCCCCAGCCCTACCGGCCTGTCCAGACACAGACTGTACTACAGCGGAAACCCTGGGTGTGTCCTGCAGCCCTCCAGAACCTCGAGGACCAACCCTACACTCACCTAGAAGAATCTGCCTCCAGTGAGCACTGGACTTGCTAAACCAAGTCTCCAAACACAGAACCGGGATCCAGACATCTCTGCGGTTCTGCGCATGTTGCCTATAGCCCGAGTGGTCCAAAGAAAGAGGTCTCCCCCAAGATCCTGACCTGGGATCGGGTGATCCCTGACCTCCCTCGAGCTTCAAGTCGATGCCTGCAGCCTCAACTTGAAGGCCCCCCCCCCCCAACCTGATCTGGAAAGATCTAATGCCAAAAGACACCCCTGCACCCAACGCCTCATGGCCTTGGGTGGCCCAACCAACAGTGTACAGGCATCCCCCAAGAACCCAACTTACCTCTCCAGTTGGTGGTCACCTGCAGGAAGCCTACCTGCCTAAGCCTGCAGCCTATTTGTGATTGGGGATCTTCATTGCAATCCACAGGGATCCCGACGTCTTCATGGCACTCTGCATGCGGCCGCCCCTGTGCCAATTGTTGGCCCCTGTAGTGCTGACCCTAACCCTAGAAGCTTTGCTCCCACAAACTAATGGCCTGCTCGTAAGCAGCCCCTGACCGAAGGCCTCCTGGTTAACATTGGGCCCCTGAACTCAGTACCCTGCCGCCCCAGTGCCGCTGGTGGTACAATTTGAGTGCCTAACTGGACCTTGGGGAAGCTTGGTCCTAACCCTAAAAAGTCATACTCGTAGGTCGTTTACTTACCTGTAAACTGTTAAGTCTTTTTCCTATAGGAACAAATGTTAGGAGTTTTTGTTCCTAAAAATGTCTGTGTTGACCTGTGTTTTGTATGAAAGAAAAGTAACTGTAATTGAAACCTGAAAAGGTCTTACTTACCTTTGTATTGTAGGATCCATGGTGGGATATCTAAGCATATCACCCTGAGTAATCCATGTAATCCAAAAGTTACGCAAAAGTAATCAAAAGTAATTTTGATGTAATTTAAACCGTTTTTAAAGTAAATACAAACCTGTAACAATTGCAAATCCATTCCTAATTGCCTTTCCCTGTAAAGTTTTACAATTGAAAGTACATTTTACCTACCTGAACCATTTCCTGCTTGGTTCTAGAAATAAAACATAAGTATACCTTTTTTATGCTTACCCAATTGGTCTGGATTCTGTCTCTCAGTGTGTGTAATCAGTCCTTGATTGAGTGAATACAATAAATGCTTAACCCACCCTCTGGATAAGCCTAGCTGCTCGCCCACACTACCACAAAGAGTGCTGTTAGTGATTATCTACTTTAGCCTCTGCTATACCTTTGGGAATCCCCTGGACTCTGTGCACACTATTCCTTACTTTGTTATAGTATAGACAGAGACAGCTTCCTACAGTACCCAGAACTCATGTGCCGCATACCAGACTTCTCTCACTAATGTTTGGCTCAATCCGTGACGTTACCTTATTTCTTGCTGCATCACGCCTCCCCACTGTGCAGCGCACTGAGAAGCACATCAGGAGAGGGAGACAGGACACAGGGTCCACTGGGCATAGAAGGGCAGGTGTCACAACAGACCCACAGACCCCCAGTCAGGGTGTACAGGTCACTGAGGAGCATATCGGAGAAAGGACAGAGTCCACTGGGCACAGAGTGGTAGATGGCACGCCCAAATCATAGATCCCCAGTCAAGAAGTACAGCTGACTGAGGGGCACATCTGCAGAAGCAGATAGAATAGAGGGGGTCAACTGGGCATAGGGTGGCAGGCCAGACCTGTAGACCACCCCTGTCAGGGTGTACAGCTCACTGAAGAGCACATTCGGAAAGGCCCTCAGGACAGGGGGTCCACTGGGCATAGAGTGGCAGGTGGCATGCCCAAACCATAGAACCCCCAGTCAGAGGGTATAGCTCACTGAGGGGTACATAGGCAGATAGAACAGAGGGGGTCATCTGGGCATAGGGTGGCAGGCCAGACCTGTAGACAACCTCCACCCCCATGGTCAGGGTGACAGCTCATCCAGAAGCACATCCGCAGAGGCAGACAGGACAGGGTGTGCAGTGGGCATAGAAAGCAGGTGGCAAGACAGACCCACAGACCCCCAGTCAAGTCACTGAGGAGCACATCCTCAGAGGCCGAAAGGACAGGGGGTCCACTGGGCATAGAGTGGCAGGTGGCGCGCCCAAACCATAGACCCCCCTAGTCAGAGGGTACAGCTCACTGAGGGGCACATAGGCAGATAGAACAGAGGGGGTCAACTGGGCATAGGGTGGCAGGCCAGACCTGTAGACTCATCCGCAGAGGCAGACAGGACAGGGTTTGCAGTGGGCCTAGAAAGCAGGTGACAAGACAGACCCAGAGACCCCCAGTCAGGTCACTGAGGAGTGCATCCTCAGAGGCAGACAGGACAGAGATTCCACCGGCGGCTACAGAAGGGAAGATAACTTTCAGTTTTACCTGGACCTCATAGGTTATGTCCAGTGGCGTAAAGCAAGATGATGCCCTCTCCTGCACAATGTGACGAGGGTCCCTGACTCTCCCATATCTCACAGATTTTCATTGACCTTAACCTGAATGGGGCCCCCTTGAAGGGCCTGAGGGCCCCTGAATCATTTTAGGATTCATGCCATCTCTTAATAGGATCTCTGATTGTTCTCCAGCCCTCAAGCCAAGGCTCGCCCCTCAACTATGTGAAACAAACCCGAAGAGCGCCCACTGCTCTTTCCCACTTTCAATGCCTTATATGTCCCCCTCTTACAACCTCGTTTCTACCTGGCTTAACTATCTTTCCCTTTTCCTGCACATGAATCGTCTTTAACTCTGTTGCAAAGTATTCCAAACAGTTGTCAACACTTCTAGATTTCTCTACAGGGCCAGATATAGTCACAATCGCCTGTCCAGGCCCAACACACCTTATTGGAGCTGGTCAGGATCTCTCCCAATAAATCTTCGGAGAAAGTGGCACAAAACAGTAAATTTTACTGCACAAATTTCAAATATATTTTCTAAAAAGCATTACATTTTGTAGACATTTATTAAGGGGTTGCCACAGTAAAGGTGGGTAATATTTCACTGACAGCAAATTACGTATATGCCTAGAAGGAACAACATCTGGATATGCAGCTGGAACTGCAGAAGCTCTGATGATGCAATGAACCGGAAGAAATCACAACCATATTATATGATGTGCCAGGACAAGGCCCACTCTTGTCCCAGTGGCAGTTAATAAACCCCAGGGCCATGTTTATGACACGGTTTGCAACGTGGTGCAAGAGCGATGCAAACCTCAAGACAGATTTTTTAAGTCATGCAGAGTCCCTTTGTGTGGCTCCAAAAATCCCGAGTAACGCAATGCAATCGCTGGGTTGTGTTAATCCCCCCTGGGAAGGCGTTCCATGGGCATTTGCGTGGGTGTTTCCACACAACTCCCATCGTTTTTAACCCATTCCCAGAATAACAAAAACGTATAAACCTGGGAATGCGCCACAATCTTACACCTTCCCAGGGGAGGCGTAATGAGGAGAAATATCTCTATTTCTCCTTGCTTCTTCACATTCTGCAGCACACATAGAAAGAGGAATATGTCTTTCAGGATTGTTTTTGTTCAGGAAGTTGCCAAAAGTTCGCCAGCAGAGGAGAAAGGACAGGGATGCACATTTCTGCCCTGTCGCGCAGCGCACCAAGGTGACTTGCTGCGGTGCACCGCGTGACTTGGCCATAACAATGGCCCTTAATGTTTTCAGCTGAATAAGTGGTGGAATGCACACCGAATTTTCAATGTTGTACGTTTGAAATGCTCAAAGGCAGGATTTTGGCGTGCAGCCCTCGGCTTGTGCTCTGTCCCAAGCGCGATTAATATTCCATGAACGAGCTGGTGCGCGAGGAGCGCCGAGGCGCACAGCCTGTGTGACAAAGTACAGTTGAAGGCACGTAATCCATAGGAATCAAAATTGTATTCCAGTTTTTTCAAAGGTTTTAAAGTTCATCCGGAGACACGATTCCAATCTTAAATGCTGAAGAAGTGCCCATCACGCACGTCGTGAGGTTATTACACAGAGCCACCTCCAAAATATACTATAGACAGTTTCACATGAAAGTGCAATCTGTAATTAAAAGGCAACACCATTGTTTCTGCAGAGAATCTATGAAAGCAAGTAATCAGTGCTACATATATCCCAGACTGGAACAAAATCACATCATGTGCCCCGTACGGAACATAATCGTGTGTAAAAGACAATATAACCAAAGCGTGCACTCACTGTGCATAAAACAGAAATGTTACTCGGCAGCCCAGTGTGCAGCGCCCTTGTCGGTGTTTGTTGGAAGGCGTTCCCCGGGGAGGCTACGGAATGCGTTCCCGACCACCCGGAGGCCCACCTTTCCCAGAGTTAAGCCGAGCAAGAGCGGGGAGGCCCTTCCTGGAAGGGTCTCGTACCTAGGATCGCACACGCTGCGCTTACTCTCTCTTCCGATAGAGGGACACCACACAGTAATTCGTTATAAGACAAGATGCTTTTATCGGTAGTTGTCAGGGATCTGTATGATCCGGTAGGCAGGTGCAGAATTAATGCCACAAGCGGCAGCGATCTCGTGATGAGGGAAAAGGGGGTAGCGGGACAGTCTTTGAATCAGTGTCTCTGCGAGGTATCCGGCGCACAGCTCTCAATCCTCGAGCTGAGGGGATGTTGCTTCTCTCGGCAATCTCTGCCGATTCTCTTGGAGGAGCGGGCCGCGAGTCACTCAGCAGGCACCGGGGGTTCGTAGTTCGGGGAGCCGCGAGTCACTCAGCAGGCACTGGAGGTTGGTAGTTCGGAGAGCCGCGAGTCACTCAGCAGGCACCGGAGGTTGGTAGTTCGGAGAGCCGCGAGTCACTCAGCAGGCACCGGAGGTTAGTAGTTCGGAGAGCCGCGACGGCGTCAGCTGGGCTCAGATGGTTCAGAGTTCGAGGAGCCGCGACAGCGTCCGCAGGGCTCAGATGGTTCAGAGTTCGGGTAGCGTTCTTCGGTTCGGGGAGCGATCGAGCCGCGACCAGGTCAGCCGGCTCTCGTCCGTCCAGGTCTTCTCTGCTTTCGTCCCTTCAGCACCCCTTGTTATACTCCCCCTCTTCTTTGAAGTCCGGAGTCCTCGCGGAGAGGGGTCTGGTGCCTGGGGGCGGTGTGCCGGGATTTCCTGTCGCTCGGCCCTTTGATCTGTTCAGGTGGGTCCGGGAGGGGCTCCAGACACCCAGCAGGCGAGGCGCCCGCTCACCGGGGGCCTGGTGGTCGATCGAAACCTCCCTCGGGGGAGAGACCAGAGGTGTGACAGGGTCGGCGCCTCTCGGTCTGGTTTGGGGGGGTTTCGCTCTCCCTTGGCCGGGCATGCGTGTTGGGGATCTGGTCAGCCCTCGGGATGTTTGTCCACGGGAGCCGGAAGGCTGTATCCACGAGGTTCGGCATGGTTGCAGGATAACTCGCTGGTCGGGAGGGCCCACGCCACGAGGCCGGTCTCACACGTGCCCCCCCCAGCTGAAAGGCGGGGAGAACTACCCGTCCACTTGGGGGTTCTCCTCGCTGAAGCGGAAGAATCGGGACAGGCCGTCCGCGTTGGCGTGGTCCGTCCCGGGGCGATGTTCCACCGTGAAATCCATCCCTTGGAGGGAGATGGACCAGCGTAGCAACTTGGGGTTTTCTCCTCGCATCTGCATCAACCACCGCAAGGGGCGGTGATCCGTTTGTACTCGGAAGTGTGTTCCGAACAGGTAGGGCCGTAGCTTTTTGAGGGCCCAGACTACTGCGAAGGTCTCTCTCTCAATGGTGCTCCATCGCTGTTCTCGGGGCAGCAACCTTCGGCTGATGAAGGCTATGGGCCGATCTATGCCCTTGTCGTCGAACTGTGAGAGGACTGCCCCGATGCCGTGTTCCGAGGCGTCCGTCTGGACCACAAACTCCTGGGCGTAGTCGGGTGCTTTGAGCACCGGAGCCGCGCACATGGCGGCCTTTAGGGTGTCGAACGCCTTCTGGCAGGAGGGAGTCCAGTGTACTTTTTTTTGGTGTTTCTTGGAGGTTAGTTCGGTGAGGGGGCCTGCGATGCTGCCATAGTTCTTAATAAACCTCCGGTAGTAACCGGTGAGGCCCAGGAAGGCCCGGACTTCTGTTTGGGTTGTGGGGGGTTCCCAGGACAAGATGGCGTCGATCTTCGGCTGGAGGGGGGCGACCTGCCCACTCCCCACCTGGTGCCCCAGATAGGTTACAGAGCCGTGCCCAATTTGACATTTGCTGGCTTTGATGGTGAGGCCGGCCCGGCGCAGAGCCAGCAGGACTTGTCGGAGGTGCTGGAGGTGCTCGGTCCATTGGGAGCTGAATACCGCTATATCGTCGAGGTATGCTGCGCTGAACCCCTCTAGTCCGGACAGGACCCTGTTCACCAGCCACTGGAAGATGGCCGGGGCATTCTTCATTCCAAACGGCATCACCCTAAAGCGGTAGTGCCCATCCGGGGTGGAGAAGGCGGAGCGCTCCTTGGCTCCCTCGGTGAGGGCAATCTGCCAGTATCCACTAGTCAGGTCGAAGGTGCTGAGGTAGCGAGCGGCCCCGAGGCGGTCAATGAGCTCGTCGGCACAGGGGATAGGGTGAGCGTCCGCTCGGGTGACCGCATTGAGTCCTCGGTAGTCCACGCAAAACCTCAGCTCTGGGGCGACACCCGGGGTAGCCGCCTTCGGAACCAGGACTACCGGGCTGGCCCAGGGGCTGTCGGAGGGTTCAATCACCCCGAGGGCCAGCATCTTCGCCACCTCGGTCTGAATGTAGGCCCGGTGTCTTACTGGCGGGCTGTCGCCGGTGTTCACGTTGTGGACACACCAGCTCGTGACCCCAGGGGTTAGGGAAAAGAGGTCCGCGAACTGCCTTAGTAGCTGGCGGCAGTCGTCAGACTGTTGGGCTGTGAGGGTGGTTGACAGTCTCACTCCGTCCACAGAACCATCGGTCTCTTTCGCCCCCAGGGGGTCTGGAAGGGGCTCGGTGTCTTCTTCGGCCCCATCGTCGGTGGCCAGGAGTAAACTCAATTCTGTCCGTACAAAGTGGGGTTTGAGGCGGTTCACGTGCAGAACCCGGAGGGGGTTCCGCGGGGACTGTACATCGACGAGATAGGTGACTTGGCTCTTCCGCTCGACCACCTTGAAGGGTCCAGTCCATTTATCTTGGAGGGCGCAGGGTCTCACCGGGGCCATGACCCAGACTTGTTGGCCCGGCTGAAACTCGACCAGCGTAGCATTCTGGTCATACCAGCGCTTCATCTCTTCCTGACTAGCCTCGAGGTTCGCTTCTGCGAGTTCTCTGAATTTCCGGGTCTGGTTGCGGAGCGCCAAGATGTATCGGAACACATCCGGAGGGGTCCCCCGGGGGGTTGTTTCCCAACCCTCCTTGACCAGGCTCAGGGGTCCTCGGACGGGGTGTCCATATAGTAGTTCGAATGGGCTGAATCCCAGGGATTTTTGTGGAACCTCCCGGTAGGCGAACAGGAGGCATGGGAGGAGGACGTCCCACCCCCGGCGTAGGGGTTCCTCGAGGCCCATGATCATTCCCTTCAGTGTTTTGTTAAAGCGCTCGACTAGGCCGTTGCCTTGGGGGTGGTACGGGGTGGTGAACTTGTACGATACTCCGCACTGCTGCCAGAGGGACTTCATATATCGGGAGATAAAGTTCGTACCCCGGTCACTCACGACTTCGCGGGGGAACCCCACGCGGGAGAAGATCCCCATCAAGGCCCGGCCTACCACGGGGGCCGTCACGGTGCGGAGAGGGATGGCTTCGGGGTAACGGGTGGCATGATCCACCAGGACGAGGATGAACCGGTGGCCCTGGGCGGTCTTGGGGTCCAGTGGTCCCACAATGTCGATTCCTACCCGCTCAAAAGGGGTACTGACGACTGGGAAGGGTTGTAGCGGAGCCTTGCGCTTGCCCCCACTCTTTCCGCTGGCCTGGCACGTGGGGCAGGACTTGCAGTGGGCCTCCACATTTGCTCGCATCTTGGGCCAATAAAAGTGGGTGACGAGACGTTGGTAGGTCTTATCTTGGCCTAAGTGTCCAGCCAGGGGTACATCATGGGCCAGGCCCAGGAGGAGACTTCGGAAGCGTAGGGGTACCACTAGTACTCGGGCCGATCCCAACTCGGCCAACTTCTGTTCGCTGTACAGGAGGCCGTTCTCCCAGTATACCCAGTGGGTGCCAGTCCGGTCGCCTGCTGCTTGGGCCTCGGCCTGTTGTCGGGGTCCAATGAGGGACGGGCAGGTGGATTGTTCTTGGCAGAATTCTTCACGGGAGGGGCCCCCTTCGCAGTGCCACTGGGCCAGTTCTGGCAAGTCCCCGAGTTCGGTCAGGGTTTCGGGGTCGGAAGGCACGGACCCTTCGTCGGGAGCGGTCGTTTCGTCCAGAAAAGGGTCGTTGGCCTCTGGTGGGGTATTCTGGACCTCGGGGATGGTGGCGGTGCTTAGCGGCATGGCCTCTCCCCCCTCGGAGGAAGGCGCTCTGAGTCATCGAGCGCGTGGTGGCGCATACCCATTCGGGTAGGCCCATCATCTCGAGATGGGCTCTTCGTTCCACTTGTCCCCACGGGGAGTTCTCAAGGTCGTTGCCCAGGAGGCAGTCCACGGGCTGGGAGGTTCGGACCGCCACCTTTAACTTGCCGGTGACTCCCCCCCATTCGAAGGGGACTAGGGCCATCCGGCAGAGGCTCTCGGAATTGTCTGAGGATATGACGGGACAAAAGGCGCCAGGCAGGATCTGATCTTCGGAGATCAGGTGACAATGAACCGCTGTGACACTCGCCCCCGTGTCCCGGAGGCCCTCGACGCGGTGACCGTTGACCGTCACCTGCTGTCGGTACTTCTTTGTGTTGGCGGGCAGGGACGTTCCGGGGACCATCTCCCGGTCCCCTAGGGAGACCAAAGCCATGGCGGCTGGTTCCCATTCTTCGGAGTCTTCCATCTCTTCCCCCAGGGCTACGGAGGCCATTTGTCGAGCCGGCGGGGTTGTTGTGGCGGTCCGCTGGTACAGGGGACATTGAGGGTCGCTGGCATAGTGTCCGGTCTGTTGGCAGCGGAAACAGGTGATCCTCACTCGGGGCCCTGGCCTCCCGGGTGGCCCGGTGCTGGCCGGAGGTGGCGCTGGAAAGGGCGGAGATTGTCCTCTGGGGGGCTGAGCGGGGATCCCCCCGGGAGTTCCCTTGGCCGGCCTTGATTCCCTCCGCCCCTCTGGCAGGGGGGTCCCTGACTGTGGCGACTGTAGTCTCCCACGGGGCCCCGGGAGGCCCGGGTGTTCACCCACCGGTCAGCCTCGACGGCCAGTTTTCGAGGGTCTGTGAGTTTGCTGTCCAGGAGGTGCTGGCGCAGTTCTACAAAGCAATTAGCGGACAAGTGTTCCCATGCGATTAGGTCGAACAGCTCCTCAAAGGTGGAGACCTTGCTGCCCTTGATCCACCCGTCCAAGGCCCGGCTGTAAAAGTTCACCTACTCCACCCATGTGGTACCGGGTATCTTTTTGCAGTCTCTAAACCGTTGCCGGTACATTTCAGGGGTGAGCCCATATCTGGCTACCAGGGCCTCTTTCATGTGACTGTAGGAGTTCATCACCGTGGAGGGCAGATCCAGCAGGGTATCTCTCCCCTCGCTCAGGAACCGGCCCCACAGCCCAGCCCCCCAGTCTTTCTGCGGGACTCGGTGGGAGGTCATGGCGACTTCGTAGGCTTTGAACCATTGCTGGATGTCGTCGTTCTTATAGTATTCTTTCACCACATCTTTGGGGATGTGGACCTTTGGTTCCACGGTGGAGGAGAGGGGTTGGGTTTCCGAGGGTCTGGCCTCCGCATTCTTAGCCTTGAGCTCGATCTCTTTTAGGCTACGTTCGTGCTCTAGTTGGAGTTTTCTTTCTTCGTGTTCTCTTTGTCGTTTCTTTTCCTCGAGTTCCCCTTGTAGGCGTAACTGTTCCACCGCCAGCTTTTTTTCAACCAGTTTTAGCTCTCCTTCGATTTTTAATCTTGCTAGTTCTAGTTTGTGGTTGCGACCTCTTTCTCGGTCCGCTAGTTCCTCTGGAGATAGGCCCCCCTCGGGGGCGCCGTTCCTCCCCGGGATGCTTCGTGGTTCGTTAGGCAGTTCTCCTTCTGTTTGTGCCCGGGGAGTTCCCACCTCGACCCAGGTTTTTAATGCTCCCTGGAAGTCTTCTTTCGTGCTGAGTCCGGTGGTAGCGATTCCAAGGTCTTTGCAAAATTGTTTCAGTTCTCGGTGCGTGTAAGATTCCAGCTGGTCCTCTCGGAATGTCGTGCTCGGGTTGGTGCCTGCGGCACCTAGGGAAGTTTCTCCTTCCATTTCTTCTGGGTAGTGCGTCAGCCGTTTACTGCACGATCTCTAGGTGTTGGCTCGGATCCCGTCGTCTGCCACCAAATGTTGGAAGGCGTTCCCCGGGGAGGCTACGGAATGCGTTCCCGACCACCCGGAGGCCCACCTTTCCCAGAGTTAGGCCGAGCAAGAGCGGAGAGGCCCTTCCTGGAAGGGTCTCATACCTAGGATCGCACACGCTGCGCTTACTCTCTCTTCGGATAGAGGGACACCACACAGTAATTCGTTATAAGACAAGATGCTTTTATCGGTAGTTGTCAGGGATCTTTATGATCCGGTAGGCAGGTGCAGAATTAATGCCACAAGCGGCAGCGATCTCGTGATGAGGGAAAAGGGGGTAGCGGGACAGTCTTTGAATCAGTGTCTCTGCGAGGTATCCGGCGCACAGCTCTCAATCCTCGAGCTGAGGGGATGTTGCTTCTCTCGGCAATCTCTGCCGATTCTCTTGGAGGAGCAGGCCGCGAGTCACTCAGCAGGCACCGGGGGTTCGTAGTTCGGGGAGCCGCGAGTCACTCAGCAGGCACTGGAGGTTGGTAGTTCGGAGAGCCGCGAGTCACTCAGCAGGCACCGGAGGTTGGTAGTTCGGAGAGCCGCGAGTCACTCAGCAGGCACCGGAGGTTAGTAGTTCGGAGAGCCGCGACGGCGTCAGCTGGGCTCAGATGGTTCAGAGTTCGAGGAGCCGCGACAGCGTCCGCAGGGCTCAGATGGTTCAGAGTTCGGGTAGCGTTCTTCGGTTCGGGGAGCGATCGAGCCGCGACCAGGTCAGCCGGCTCTCGTCCGTCCAGGTCTTCTCTGCTTTCGTCCCTTCAGCACCCCTTGTTATACTCCCCCCTCTTCTTTGAAGTCTGGAGTCCTCGCGGAGAGGGGTCTGGTGCCTGGGGGCGGTGTGCTGGGATTTCCTGTCGCTCGGCCCTTTGATCTGTTCAGGTGGGTCCGGGAGGGGCTCCAGACACCCAGCAGGCGAGGCGCCCGCTCACCGGGGGCCTGGTGGTCGATCGAAACCTCCCTCGGGGGAGAGACCAGCGGTGTGACAGGGTCGGCGCCTCTCGGTCTGGTTTGGGGGGGGTTTCGCTCTCCCTTGGCCGGGCATGCGTGTTGGGGATCTGGTCGGCCCTCGGGATGTTGGTCCACGGGAGCCGGAAGGCTGTATCCACGAGGTTCGGCGTGGTTGCAGGATAACTCGCTGGTCGGGAGGGCCCACGCCACGAGGCCGGTCTCACAGTGTTTAACTCTCGCATACACTCTCAGGGCAAACTGGTTATAGCATATTGTGGTGGTGGTCTGTGCATTATCCTCACGACGTGACCGTGTTCCATCCTTGTTCTCCAGGTGTGCCTGTAATGTGATTGCTGATGGGCTTGCTTTACATTATAGCTCCCCCTGACGCAGGGCCGCCTGTTTGAAATGCACTGGGTGTAAATATATATATTGCTTTACATTATAGCTCCCCCTGACGCAGGGCCGCCTGCCTGAAATGCACTGGGTGTATATATATATATATTGCTTTACATTATAGCTCCCCCTGACGCAGAGCCGCCTGCCTGAAATGCACTGGGTGTGTATATATATATATATAGCTCCCCCTGACGCAGGGCCACCTGCTTGAAAGGCACTCGGTGTATATATATTGCTTTCCATTATAGCTCCCCCTGACGCAGGGCCGCCTGCCTGAAATGCACTGGGTGTATATATATATTGCTTTACATTATAGCTCCCCCTGACGCAGGGCCGCCTGCCTGAAATGCACTGGGTATATATATATATATATTGCTTTACATTATAGCTCCCCCTGACGCAGAGCCGCCTGCTTGAAATGCACTGGGTGTATATATATATATTGCTTTCCATTATAGCTCCCCCTGACGCAGGGCCGCCTGCCTGAAATGCACTGGGTGTATATATATTGCTTTCCATTATAGCCCCCCCTGACGCAGAGCTGCCTGCCTGAAATGCACTGGGTGTATATATATATATATATATATATATATATATATATATATATATATTGCTTTACATTATAGCTCCCCCTGACGCAGGGGCGCCTGCCTGAAATGCACTCGGTGTATATATATATATTGCTTTACATTATAGCTCCCCCTGACACAGGGCCGCCTGCCTGAAATGCACTGGGTGTGTGTGTGTGTGTATATATATATATATATTCACTGAAAAAACCATAGGTTTCACACATGTTATAGTTAGCGGAAATTTTACTGATAAAAAACCAATGAAATTCCCCCGTTATAGTTAGTGCAGGAAACTATAACTCACGCGACCGCAATCCTCTGCTGATGCTAATACTGTATTTAGACACTTATTTGCCCATGTCTTCTTCCATAAATTTTTAGCTATACATATATTACAAATATTTTTTTTTCATAAAGACACATATGTCATCAGCAGAAGATTGCGGTCGCGTGAGTTATAGTTTCCTGCACTAACTATAACGGGGGAATTTCATTGGTTTTTTATCAGTAAAATTTCCGCTAACTATAACGTGTGAAACCTATGGTTTTTTTCAGTGAATTTGCAAGGTTTTTTAAATGCTAATTCCTAACTATAACGTGTGTGAAACCTATGGTTTTTTCAGTGAATTTGTACGGTTTTTTAAATGCTAAGTTACTTTACGCCATTCGTGGCGTGCGCGCCCACTTAACACAGTTCGTTCCGTGCGCGCACGGTGCGCTTCGCGCACCGTGCGCGCACAGTGAACACGCGGTGCGCTTCGCGCACCGTGCGCGCACAGTGAACACGCGGTGCGCTTCGCGCACCGCGCGCCCACTTTACGCAGTTAGTGCCGTGCACGCACGGTGGACACGCGGTGCGCTACGCGCACCGCGTGCCCACGTTACGCTAGATGGGCCATGTACGCACGATGTGCTTCGCGCACCGTGCGCACATGGAGGACATATTATGCGCTTCCTTGTGATAGGTAATCTGTTGAAATTTTTTGGGGAAATGCTGTGCTCTTCTATGCCATGCACAAATGGTGGCCTTCGGCCACCATTTGCACACGGGGTGGAGAGAGTGTGGATTTTTTTTTTGAAAATTTTTTTACCGTACGCGTACGGTAAGCGTACGGTAAGCGTAATCGGCGAAATTTTCGAAAAATAAAAAATTACCGTTTTTTGCCTTGGGGGATCTTTGAAGACTCAACTAACATGGTTATGTGCATGGGCGCTGTCTAAACAGCCCCTTTATATGTTTTTGGCATTTGTTTATCAGCTCCCCCCTCAGAGTGCGAGAGAGAAAATGGCGGCCGCCGCTTCCTGGTTTCGACCGATTCGAATGTTTACTAAGATCTACGGGCCAATCAGAATCGCGCTCGCCACCGTACGCGTACGGTAAGCGCACCGTAAGCGCACCGTAAGCTGGCTCAGATATATATATTGATTTAAAGGCTATTTTCTCAGAATCTACTGAACAGATTTACACCAAACCTACAAAAGGCCTGAGGACTACCTCTCTGCCAAATTTCAAGTAATTCTGTTCAGCCGTTCGGGCTGTAGCTGTGTCTAAATGTCCTATGGAAAAATGCATGGGAAAAACGCGTTTTGGGACCCCCCTTTTATCTCAGCCCCCGCTTGACGAATCCCCCCGAGACTTTCAGGGTAGGAGCGTAGCGTAGCGCCCCACCTATTTTGAAAAATTCGCGAGGATTCGTCAACCGGCGCCAAAGTTATTCAAAATAGAATGTTGCGGATTTCCTATGGAAACGTGGTCCTAACTATAACTACCTACTGGCGACCGCCAGTAGGTAATATATATATATATATATATATATATATATATATATATATATATTGCTTTCCATTATAGCTCCCCCTGACGCAGGGCCGCCTGCCTGAAATGCACTGGGTGTGTATATATATATATAGCTCCCCCTGACGCAGGGCCGCCTGCTTGAAAGGCACTCGGTGTATATATATTGCTTTCCATTATAGCTCCCCCTGACGCAGGGCCGCCTGCCTGAAATGCACTGGGTGTATATATATATTGCTTTACATTATAGCTCCCCCTGACGCAGGGCCGCCTGCCTGAAATGCACTGGGTGTGTATATATATATATAGCTCCCCCTGACGCAGGGCCGCCTGCTTGAAAGGCACTCGGTGTATATATATTGCTTTCCATTATAGCTCCCCCTGACGCAGGGCCGCCTGCCTGAAATGCACTGGGTATATATATATATATTGTTATGGTTACACAGATTGAAATGTGATTTGCGTCAAGCCGCAGCCACAAGTCTGGATGGGCATTTCTTCAGCATTTAAGATTGGAATCATGTCTCCGAATGAACTTTAAACCTTTGAAAAAATTGGAATAAAATGTTGATTACTTGGATTAAGCTCTCAATGTTTTTGGGCCAGAGACCTCCCTACCATTTAGAACAGATACTGTTATGTGCCCGGTGGTGCCAGCAAAAGCCACAATGACAATAGAGAAGAGTGTGGCTGGTGCTGGTCATCATATGAGCATGCTGCTAATATCATGTGCACTGTGTCAACCTGCCTGTGGATGCCAGTTCACTGCTAAGAATGCTCCAATGGGCGAGGGATGCTTACTGCGCCAGGAGCCAGTCAGTGGTTTAGGTAGCTCTTCACTGTTATTGACTGAGTCAGGAGTGTGCACTAGGACTGGTGTAAGGAGTGTGCACTAGGACTGGTGCAAGGAGTGTGTACTCACACTGGTGTAAGGAGTGTGTACTCGCACCGGTGTAAGGAGTGTGCACTAGGACTGGTGTAAGGGGTGTGCACTAGGACTGTTGCAAGGAGTGTGTGTTAGGACTGTTGTAAGGAGTGTGTGTTAGGACTGTTGTAAGGAGTGTGTACGCGCACTGACATAAGGAGTGTGCACTGACTGGTGCAAGGAGTGTGTACTAGGACTGGTGCAAGGAGTGTGTGTTAGGACTAGTGTAAGGAGTGTGCACTTGCAGTGGTGTAAGGAGTGTGCACTGACTGGTGTCAGGAGTGTGTGTAAGGACTGGTGTAAGGAGTGTACGCGCACTGGTGTAAGGAGCTTGTACGCGCACTGGTGTAAGGAGTGTGCACTAGGACTGGTGTAAGGGGTGTGCACTAGGACTGTTGCAAGGAGTGTGTGTTAGGACTGTTGTAAGGAGTGTGTGTTAGGACTGTTGTAAGGAGTGTGTACGCGCACTGACGTAAGGAGTGTGCACTGACTGGTGCAAGGAGTGTGTACTAGGACTGGTGCAAGGAGTGTGTGTTAGGACTAGTGTAAGGAGTGTGCACTTGCAGTGGTGTAAGGAGTGTGCACTGACTGGTGTCAGGAGTGTGTGTAAGGACTGGTGTAAGGAGTGTACGCGCACTGGTGTAAGGAGCTTGTACGCGCACTGGTGTAAGGAGTGTGCACTGACTGGTGTAAGGAGTGTGTACTAGGACTGGTGCAAGAAGTGTATGTTAGGACTGGTGTAAGGAGTGTGCACTAGCAATGGTGTAAGGAGTGTGCACTAGCACTGGTGTAAGGATTGTGAACTAGCACTGGTGCAAGAAGTGTGTAGTAGGACTGGTGCAAGGAGTGTGTGTTAGGACTGGTGTAAGGAGTGTGTACTAGCACTGGACTAAGAAGTGTGTACTAGCAGTGGTGTAAGGGGTGTGTACTAGGACTGGTGCAAGGAGTGTGTGTTAGGACTGGACTAAGGAGTGTGCATTCACACTGGTGTAAGGAGTGTGCACTGACTGGTGTAAGGGGTGTGTACTAGGACTGGTGCAAGGAGTGTGTGTTAGGACTGGACTAAGGAGTGTGCATTCACACTGGTGTAAGGAGTGTGCACTGACTGGTGTAAGGAGTGTGTACTAGGACTGGTGCAAGGAGTGTGTGTTACGACTGGTGTAAGGAGTGTGTACTAGCACTGGACTAAGGAGTGCGTACACGCACTGGTGTCAGAATTGTGTACTCGCACTAGTGTAAGGAGTGTGCACTAGTACTGGTGTCAAAAGTGTGTGTTAGGACTGGTGTAAGGAGTGTGTGTTAGGACTGGTGTAAGGAGTGTGTACTAGCACTGGCATCAGGAGTGTGTACTAGGACTGGTGCAAGGGGTGTGTGTTAGGATTGGACTAAGGAGTGTGTACTAGCACTGGACTAAGGCGTGTTGTGAGACCGGCCTCGTGGCGTGGGCCCTCCCGACCAGCAAGCCACCCTGCAACCGCACCGATCCGCAATGTCACAGACTTCCGGCCACCATGGCCCAGCATCCCGATGGCCGGCCAGACCCCCAACACGCATGCCCGGCCGAGGGAGAGTGAAACTCCCCAAGCCAGACCAAGAGGCGCCGACCCTGTCACACCTCTGGTCTCTTCCCCCAGGGAGGTTTCGATCGACCCCCAGGCCCCCGGTGAGCGGCCGCCTCACCTGCTGGGTGTCTGGAGTCCCTCCCGAACCCAGCTGAACAGATCAAAGGGCCGAGCGACAGGAAGCCCGACACACCGCCCCCCAGGCACCAAGACCCCTCTCGGCGAGGACTCCGGACTTCAAAGAGGAGGGGAAGTATAACAAGGGGTGCGGAAGGGACGGGAGGCAGAGAAGACCTGGACTGACGAGAGCCTGCTGACCTGGTCGCGGCTCATTCGCTCCCTGAACCGAAGAACGCTCCCCGAACTCTGAACCATCTGAGCCCTGCTGACGCTGTCGCGGCTCCCCGAACTCTGAACCATCTGAGCCCTGCTGACGCTGTCGCGGCTCCCCGAACTCTGAACCATCTGAGCCCTGCTGACGCTGTCGCGGCTCCCCGAACTCTGAACCATCTGAGCCCTGCTGACGCCGTCGCGGCTCCCTGAACTACGAACCTCCGGTGCCTGCTGAGTGACTCACGGCCCCCCTCCTCCAAGAGAATCGGCAGAGACTGCCGAGAGAAGCAACATCCCCTCAGCTCGAGGATTGAGAGCTGGGCGCCGGATACTCCGCAGAGACCCTGACTCAAAGACTGTCCCGCTACCCCTTTATCCCCATCACGAGATCGCCGCCGCTTGTGGCACTAATTCTGTACCTGCCTTCCGGATCATAAAGATCCCTTACAACTAACGATAAAGTATATTGTCTTACGAAGAACTACTGTGTGGTGTCCCTCTATCAGAAGAGAGTAAGCGCAGCGTGTACGATCCTAGGTACGGGACTCTTCCAGGAAGGGCCCCCGCTCTTGCTCGGCCTAACTCTGGGAAAGGTGGGTCTCCGGGTGGTCAGGAACGCATTCCGCAGCCTCCCCGGTGAACGCCTTCCAACATTTGGTGGCAGGCGACGGGATCCGAGCCAACACCTAGAGATCGTGCAGTAAACGGCTGACGCACTACCAAGAAGAAATGCAAGGAGAAACCTCCCTAGGTGCCGCAGGTACCAACACGAGCACGACATTCCGAGAGGACCAGTTGGAATCTTATACGCACCGAGAACTGAAACAATTTTGCAAAGACCTTGGAATCGCTACCACCGGACTAAGCACGAAAGAGGACTTCCAGGGAGCATTAAAAACCTGGGTCAAGGCGGGAGCTCCCCGGACACAAACAGAAGGAGAGCCTCCTAACGAACCACGAAGCACCCCGGGGAGGAACGGCGCCCCCGAGGGGGGCCTATCCCCAGAGGAGCTAGCGGACCGAGAAAGAGGTCACAACCACGAACTAGAACTAGCGAAATTAAAAATCGAGGGAGAGCTAAAACTGGCCGAAAAGAAGCTGGCGGTAGAACAGTTACGCCTACAAGGAGAACTCGAGGAAAAGAAACGACAAAGAGAACACGAAGAAAGAAAACTCCAACTAGAGCACGAACGTAGCCTAAAAGAGATCGAGCTCAAGGCTAAGAAAGCGGAGGCCAGACCCTCGGAAACCCAACCCCTCTCCTCCGCCGTGGAACCAAAGGTCCACATCCCCAAGGATGTGGTGAAGGAATACTATAAGAACAACGACATCCAGCAATGGTTCAAGGCTTACGAAGTCGCCATGACCTCCCACCGAGTTCCGCAGAAAGACTGGGGGGCTGGGCTGTGGGGCCGGTTCCTGAGCAAGGGGAGAGATACCCTGCTGGACCTGCCCTCCACGGTGATGAACTCCTACAGTCACATGAAAGAGGCCCTAGTAGCCAGATATGGGCTCACCCCTGAAATGTACCGGCAACGATTTAGAGACTGCAAGAAGATACCCGGTACCACCTGGGTGGAGTACGTGAACTTTTACAGCCGGGCCTTGGACGGGTGGATCAAGGGCAGCAAGGTCTCCACCTTTGAGGAGCTGTTCGACCTAATCGCATGGGAACACTTGTCCGCTAATTGCTTTGTGGAGTTGCGCCAGCACCTCCTGGACAGCAAACTCACGGACCCTCGAAAACTGGCCGTCGAGGCTGACCGGTGGGTAAACACCCGGGCCTCCCGGGGTCCCGTGGGAGACTACGGTCGCCACAGTCAGGGACCCACCCGCCAGAGGGGCGGAGGGAATCAAGGCCGGCCAAGAGAACTCCCGGGGGGATCCCAGCTCAGTCCCCCCAGAGGACAACCTCCGCCCTTTCCAGCTCCACCTCCGGCCAGCACCGGGCCACCGGGGAGGTCGGGGCCCCGAGTGAGGATCACCTGTTTCCGCTGCCAACGGACCGGACACTATGCCAGCGACCCTCAATGTCTCATGTACCAACGACCCGCCACGACAACCCCGACGGCTCGACAAATGGCCTCCGTAGCCCTGGGGGAAGAGATGGAAGACTCCGAAGAATGGGAACCAGCCGCCATGGCCTTGGTCTCCCTAGGGGACCGAGAGATGGTCCCCGGAACGTCCCTGCCCGCCAACACGAAGAAGTACCGACAGCAGGTGACGGTCAATGGTCACCGCGTCGAGGGCCTCCGGGACACGGGGGCGAGTGTCACAGCGGTTCACTGTCACCTGGTCTCCGAAGATCAGATCCTGCCCGACGCCTTTTGTCCAGTCATATCGTCAGACAATTCCGAGAGCCTCTGCCGGATGGCCCTAGTTCCCTTCGAATGGGGGGGAGTCACCGGCAAGTTGAAGGTGGCAGTCCGAACCTCCCAGCCCGTAGACTGCCTCCTGGGCAACGACCTTGAGAATTCCCCGTGGGGACAAGTGGAACGAAGAGCCCATCTCGAGATGATGGGCCTACCCGAATGGGTATGCGCCACCACGCGCTCGATGACTCTCAGATTGCCTTCCTCCGAGGGAGGGGAGGCCATGCCGCTGAACACCGCCACCATCCCCGAGGTCCGGGATGCACCACCCGAGCCCGACGACCCCCGTCCGGACGAAGAGACCATTCCCAACGAGGGGTCCATGCCTCCAGACCCCGAACCCCGGACCGAGCTCGGGGACCTGCCGGAAATGGCCCAGTGGCACTGCGAAGGAGGCCCCTCCCGAGAAGAATTCTGCCAAGAACAATCCACCTGCCCTTCTCTCATTGGACCCCGACAGCAGGCCGAGGCCCAAGCAGCAGGCGACCGGACCGGCACCCTCTGGGTATACTGGGAAAACGGCCTCCTGTACAGCGAACAGAAGTCGGCCGAGTTGGGATCGGCCCGAGTACTGGTGGTACCCCTGCGCTTCCGAAGTCTCCTCCTGGGCCTGGCCCATGATGTACCCCTGGCCGGACACTTAGGTCAAGATAAGACCTACCAGCGACTCGTCACCCACTTATATTGGCCCAAGATGCAAGCGAATGTGGAGGCCCACTGCAAGTCCTGCCTCACGTGCCAGGCCAGCGGAAAGAGTGGGGAGAAGCGCAAGGCTCCGCTACAACCCTTCCCCGTCGTCAGTACCCCTTTTGAGCGGGTAGGAATCGACATCGTGGGACCGCTGGACCCCAAGAACGCCCAGGGCCACCGGTTCATCCTCGTCCTGGTGGACCATGCCACCCGCTACCCCGAAGCCATCCCCCTCCGCACCGTGACGGCCCCCGTGGTAGGCCGGGCCTTGATGGGGATCTTCTCCCGCGTGGGGTTCCCCCGCGAAGTCGTGAGTGATAGGGGCACGAACTTTATCTCCAAATACATGAGGTCCCTATGGCAGCAGTGCGGAGTATCGTACAAGTTCACCACCCCGTACCACCCCCAAGGGAATGGCCTAGTCGAGCGATTTAACAGGACACTGAAAGGAATGATCATGGGCCTCGAAGAACCTCTACGCCGGAGATGGGACGTCCTCCTCCCATGCCTCCTGTTCGCCTACCGGGAGGTTCCACAAAAATCCCTGGGGTTCAGCCCATTCGAACTGCTATACGGACACCCCGTCCGGGGACCCCTGAGCCTGGTCAAGGAGGGTTGGGAAACGACTCTCCGGGGGACCCCTCCGGATGTGTTCCGATACATCTTGGCGCTCCGCAACCAGACCCGGAAATTCCGAGAACTCACAGAGGCGAACCTCGAGGCTAGCCAGGAAGAGATGAAGCGCTGGTATGACCAGAATGCTACGCTGGTCGAGTTTCAGCCGGGCCAACAAGTCTGGGTCATGGCCCCGGTGAAACCCTGCGCCCTCCAAGATAAATGGACTGGACCCTTCAAGGTGGTCGAGCGGAAGAGCCAAGTCACCTATCTCGTCGATGTGCAGTCCCCGCGGAACCCCCTCCGGGTTCTCCACGTGAACCGCCTCAAACCCCACTTTGTGAGGACGGAGTTGAGTTTACTCCTGGCCACTGACGATGGGGCCGAAGAAGACACCGAGCCCCTTCCAGACCCCCTGGGGGCGAAAGAGACCGATGGTTCCGTGGAGGGGGTGAGACTGTCAACCGCCCTCACAGCCCAACAGTCCGACGACTGCCGCCAGCTACTAAGGCAGTTCGCGTACCTCTCCTCCCTAACCCCTGGGGTCACCGACTGGTGTGTCCACGACGTGAACACCGGCGACAGCCCGCCAGTGAGACACCGGGCCTACCGGGTCCCTGATCGGGTCCGAACCTGCATCCAGACCGAGGTAGCGAAGATGCTGGCCCTCGGGGTGATTGAACCCTCCGACAGCCCCTGGGCCAGCCCGGTAGTCCTGGTTCCGAAAGCGGCTGCCCCTGGTGTCGCCCCTGAGCTGAGGTTTTGCGTGGACTACCGAGGACTCAATGCGGTCACCCGAGCGGACGCTAACCCTATCCCCCGAGCAGACGAGCTCATCGACCGCCTCGGGGCCGCTCGCTACCTCAGCACCTTCGACCTAACCTGTGGATACTGGCAGATTGCCCTCACCGAGGGAGCCAAGGAGCGCTCCGCCTTCTCCACCCCGGATGGGCACTACCGCTTTAGGGTGATGCCGTTTGGAATGAAGAATGCCCCGGCCACCTTCCAGCGGCTGGTGAACAGGGTCCTGTCCGGACTAGAGGGGTTCAGCGCAGCGTACCTCGACGATATAGCGGTATTCAGCTCCCAATGGACCGAGCACCTCCAGCACCTCCGACAAGTCCTGCTGGCTCTGCGCCAGGCCGGCCTCACCATCAAAGCCAGCAAATGTCAAATTGGGCAAGGTTCCGTAACCTATCTGGGGCACCAGGTGGGAAGCGGACAGGTCGCCCCCCTCCAGCCACAGATCGACGCCATCTTGTCCTGGGAACCCCCCACGACCCAAACGGAAGTCCGGGCCTTCCTGGGCCTCACCGGTTACTACCGGAGGTTTATTAAGAACTATGGCAGCATCGCAGGCCCCCTCACAGAGCTAACCTCCAAAAAACACCCCAAGAAAGTACAATGGACTCCCCCATGCCAGAAAGCGTTCGACGCCCTAAAAGCCGCTATATGTACTGCTCCGGTGCTTAAAGCCCCCGACTACGCCCAGGAGTTTGTGGTCCAGACGGACACCTCGGAACACGGCATCGGGGCAGTCCTCTCACAGTTCAACGACAAAGATATAGATCAGCCCATAGCCTTCATCAGCCGAAGGTTGCTGCCCCGAGAACAGCGGTGGAGCACAATTGAAAGAGAGACCTTCGCAGTAGTCTGGGCCCTCAAAAAGCTACGGCCCTACCTGTTCGGAACACACTTCCGAGTGCAAACCGATCACCGACCCTTGCGGTGGTTGATGCAAATGCGGGGGGAAAACCCCAAACTGCTACGCTGGTCCATCTCCCTCCAGGGGATGGATTTCACTGTGGAACATCGCCCCGGGACGGACCACGCCAACGCGGACGGCCTGTCCCGATTCTTCCGCTTCAGCGAGGAGAACCCCCCCAGTGGATGGGTAGTTCTCCCCGCCTTTCAGCTGGGGGGGGGGCGCGTTTGAGACCGGCCTCGTGGCGTGGGCCCTCCCGACCAGCAAGCCACCCTGCAACCGCACCGATCCGCAATGTCACAGACTTCCGGCCAACATGGACCAGCATCCCGATGGCCGGCTGGGCCCCCAACACGCATGCCCGGCTGAGGGAGAGTGAAACCCCCCAAGCCAGACCGAGAGGCGCCGACCCGGTCACACCTCTGGTCTCTTCCCCCAGGGAGGTTTCGATCGACCCCCAGGCCCCCGGTGAGCGGCCGCCTCGCCTGCTGGGTGTCTGGAGTCACTCCCGGACCCAGCTGAACAGATCAAAGGGCCGAGCGACAGGAAGCCCCGACACACCGCCCCCCAGGCACCAAGACCCCTCTCGGCGAGGACTCCGGACTTCAAAGAGGAGGGGAAGTAACAAGGGGCGCGGAAGGGACGGGAGGCAGAGAAGACCTGGACTGACGAGAGCCTGCTGACCTGGTCGCGGCTCGTTCGCTCCCCGAACCGAAGAACGCTCCCCGAACTCTGAACCATCTGAGCCCTGCTGACGCTGTCGCGGCTCCCCGAACTCTGAACCATCTGAGCCCTGCTGACGCTGTCGCGGCTCCCCGAACTCTGATCCATCTGAGCCCTGCAGACGCTGTCGCGGCTCCCCGAACTCTGAACCATCTGAGCCCTGCTGACGCTGTCGCGGCTCCCCGAACTCTGAACCATCTGAGCCCTGCGGACGCCGTCGCGGCTCCCCGAACTACGAACCTCCGGTGCCTGCTGAGTGACTCGCGGCCCCCCTCCTCCAAGAGAATCGGCAGAGATTGCCGAGAGAAGCAACATCCCCTCAGCTCGAGGATTGAGAGCTGGGCGCCGAATACTCCGCAGAGACCCTGACTCAAAGACTGTCCCGCTACCCCTTTATCCCCCATCACGAGATCGCCGCCGCTTGTGGCACTAATTCTGTACCTGCCTTCCGGATCATAAAGATCCCTTTCAACTAACGATAAAGTATATTGTCTTACGAAGAACTACTGTGTGGTGTCCCTCTATCAGAAGAGAGTAAGCGCAGCGTGTACGATCCTAGGTACGGGACTCTTCCAGGAAGGGCCCCCCCCCCGCTCTTGCTCGGCCTAACTCTGGGAAAGGTGGATCTCCGGGTGGTCAGGAACGCATTCCGCAGCCTCCCCGGTGAACGCCTTCCAACACGTGTGTACTAGCACTGGTGCCAGAAGTGTGTAGTAGGACTGGTGCAAGGAGTGTGTGTTAGGACTCGTGTAAGGAGTGTGCACTCATACTGGTGTAAGGAGTGTGCATTCACACTGGTGTAAGGAGTGTGCACTGAGTGGTGTAAGGAGTGTGTACTAGGACTGGTGCAAGGAGTGTGTGTTACGACTGGTGTAAGGAGTGTGTACTAGCACTGGACTAAGGAGTGCGTACACGCACTGGTGTCAGAATTGTGTACTCGCACTAGTGTAAGGAGTGTGCACTAGTACTGGTTTCAAAAGTGTGTGTTAGGACTGGTGTAAGGAGTGTGTGTTAGGACTGGTGTAAGGAGTGTGTACTAGCACTGGCATCAGGAGTTTGTACTAGGACTGGTGCAAGGAGTGTGTGTTAGGACTGGAATAAGGAGTGTGTACTAGCACTGGTGTCAGGAGTGTGTACTAGCACTGGTTTCAGGAGTGTGTACTAGGACTGGTGCAAGGTGTGTGTGTTAGGACTGGACTAAGGAGTGTGTACAAGCACTGAACTAAGGTGTGTGTACTAGAACTGGACTAAGAAGTGTGTACTAGCACGGGTGTCAGGAGTGTGTACTAGCACTGGTGTCAGGAGTGTGTACAAGGACTGGTGTCAGGAGCATGCACTAGCACTGGTGCAATGAGCGTGCACTAGCACTGGTGCAATGAGCGTGCACTAGCACTGGTGCAAGAGCGTGCACTAGCACTGGTGCAAGAGTGTGTACTAGCACTGGTGTAAGGAATTTATACAAGAACTGGTGTAAGGAGTGTGCACTAGGAGTGGTGTAAGGAGTGTGTTCTAGCACTGGTGGAAGGAGTGTGTTTTAGCACTTGTGGAAGGAGTGTGTACTAGGACTAGTGTAAGGAGTTTGTACTCGCACTAGTGTAAGCAGTGTGTACTAGGACTGGTGTTAGGAGTTTATGCTAGCACTGGTGTGAGGAGTTTGTGCTAGCACTGGTGTGAGGAGTTTGTGCTAGCACTGGTGTAAGGAGTTTGTGCTAGCACTGGTGTAAGGAGCGTTTATCAGCACTAGTGTAAGAAGTGTGTACTAGGACTGGTGTAGGTTGGTTGTTGCCATAGGTTACCCATCTTACAAGCTCAGAGAGTAGAGCTAACCAGAGAGTTACAAATGCTGCCAGAGTTCACATTGACACATTATGAAAAGAACATGCTGCAGTACCAGGGAATGCACTGCGTTAGTGTTTAAAATGATCTTTACCTTGGCAGTGTTACATGCCCCCCCCCCCCTAATATGGAGGGCACCATATACAAGACACTGATTGCCCTGTCCCAGGGTGTAACACAAAGTACCAGTGCCCCTCACTTTACTCAGCATGTAAAGTGGACATAACCAAGCCCACTTCCGGTCTGTAGTGCACCCTTCTGACAGGTTCCGCATCTTTGGGGTGGAGAGCCTCCCTCCCCCCCCCCCCCCCCCCCAAGTGCACCAAGGGGTTGCTACAACTCAGAGTAGGTGTGCCCATGTCTGCTGAGTGAGGGTGAGTTGCATCAGTACCTCTCTCCCTACTACATCTCAGGTGTCACTTTCACACCTTTGGACTATGGCACATTCGTACCTTGCTGGGGTCTCAGTTCCAGGCCCCTGCGGGTTTAAAACTGACCCACACACTCTACCCTGTGAGGTGGTTTACTGACTCCGATCTGGTGGCTGGATGCTACAGGTAGCCTGAGTCTGGAGACCTCTGCTGCTTGCAAGGGGTGCAGGAGAAGGCTTCTGCTTGTCTGGGCAGGTACAGTCAGAGTAAAACTACAGTACAACAGGCCCTGGGAGTTCTGTTCATACAGGGGAATGCGTGCAGACACAGCCCTCCATGGACCTGCCTATCTTTAGCAAGACACTCCTGTCTTACAGAACTAGATCTGCCAAATAGAAATGGCATTTTCAAGTGTTGGAGAGCGGAGGCAGGTGAAGCAGTATGTTAACAACATACAGAGGGCAGGGGCAAGCAGCATGTTCAACACACAGGAGGGGAAGACACCAGCATGTTACACACAGGAGGCAGGGACAGCAGCATGTTAACAACACACCGGAGGCGAAGACACCAGCATGTTACACACAGGAGGCAGGGGCAAGCAGCATGTTAACAACACACAGGGGGCAGGGGCAAGCAGCATGCTAACAACGCACAGGAGGTGAAGACACCAGCATGTTACGCACAGGAGGCAGGGACAGCAGCATGTTAACAACACACAGGAGGCGAAGACACAAGCATGTTACACACAGGAGGCAGTGACAACAGCATGTTAACATGGTGCTTCCCCCTGCCCCCTGTGTGTTGTTAACATGCTGCTTGCCCCTGCCCCCTGTGTGTTGTTAACATGCTGTTGTCCCTGCCTCCTGTGTGTAAGATGCTGGTGTCTTCGCCTCCTGTTTGTTGTTGACATGCTGCTGTCCCTGCCTCCTGTGTGTGTAACATGCTGCTTGCCCCTGCGTGTTGTTAACATGCTATTGTCCCTGCCTCCTGTGTGAAACACGTTGGTGTCTTCACCTCCTGTGTGTTAACATGCTGATTGCCCCTGTCTCCTGTGTGTAACATGCTGGTGTCTTCGCCTCCTGTGTGTTGTTAACATGCCGCTTGTCCCTGCCTCCTGTGTGTGTTAACATGCTGCTTGCACCTACCTCCTGTGTGTGTTAACATGATGCTCATCTCTGCCTCCTGTGTGTTAACATGCTGCTCATCTCTGCCTCCTATGTGTTGTTGACATGCTGCTGTCCCTGCCTCCTGTGTGTGTTAACATGCTGCTTACCCCTGCCTCCTGTGTGTAACATGTTGGTGTCTGCCTCCTGTGTGTTAACATGCTGCTCATCTCTGCCTCCTATGTGTTGTTGACATGCTGCTGTCCCTGTCCCCTGTGTGTTGTTAACATGCTGTTGTCCCTGCCTCCTGTGTGTAACATGCTGCTTGCCCCTGCCCCCTGTGTGATGTTAACATGCTGTTGTCCCTGTATCCTGTGTGTAACATGCTGG
Organism: Triturus cristatus; assembly: GCF_964204655.1. Classification (NCBI taxonomy): domain Eukaryota; kingdom Metazoa; phylum Chordata; class Amphibia; order Caudata; family Salamandridae; genus Triturus; species Triturus cristatus. The sequence continues at coordinate 68,574,355 of NC_140593.1, read as the reverse complement.
TGTCTTCACCTCCTGTGTGTTGTTAACATGCTGCTTGCCCCTGCCCCCTGTGTGTTGTTAACAACACACAGGAGGCGAAGACACCAGCATGTTACACACAGGAGGCAGGGACAACAGCATGTTAACATCACACAGGGGGCAGGGGCAAGCAGCATGTTACACACAGGAGGCAGGGACAGCAGCATGTTAACAACACACAGGGGGCAGGGGCAAGCAGCATGTTAACACACAGGAGCCAAAGACACCAGCATGTTACACACAGGAGGCAGGGGTAAGCAGCATGTTAACACACACAGGAGGCAGGGACAGCAGCATGTCAACAACACATAGGAGGCAGAGATGAGCAGCATGTTAACACACAGGAGGCAGAGATGAGCAGCATGTTAACACACAGGAGGCAGAGATGAGCAGCATGTTAACACACACAGGAGGCAGGGACAGCAGCATGTCAACAACACATAGGAGGCAGAGATGAGCAGCATGTTAACACACACAGGAGGCAGGGACAGCAGCATGTCAACAACACATAGGAGGCAGAGATGAGCAGCATGTTAACACACAGGAGGCAGAGATGAGCAGCATGTTAACACACAGGAGGCAGAGATGAGCAGCATGTTAACACACAGGAGGCAGGGACAGCAGCATGTCAACAACACATAGGAGGCAGAGATGAGCAGCATGTTAACACACACAGGAGGCAGGGACAAGTGGCATGTTAACAACACACAGGAGGCGAAGACACCAGCATGTTACACACAGGAGGCAGGGGCAAGCAGCATGTTAACACACAGGAGGCGAAGACACCAGCGTGTTTCACACAGGAGGCAGGGACAATAGCATGTTAACAACACACAGGGGGCAGGGGCAAGCAGCATGTTACACACACAGGAGGCAGGGACAGCAGCATGTCAACAACACATAGGAGGCAGGGGCAAGCAGCATGTTAACACACACAGGAGGCAGGGATGTTAACACACAGGAGGCAGGGACAAGCAGCATGTTAACAACACAAAGAGGGCAGGGGCAAGCAGCATGTTAGCATGCTGGTGTCGTTGCCTTCTGTGTGTTGTTAACATGCTGCTTGCCCCTGCCCTCATTGTGTTGTTAACATGCTGCTGTCCCGGCCTCCTGTGTGTAACATGCTGCTTGCCCCTTCCTCCTGTGTGTGTTAGCATGCTGGTGTCGTTGCCTTCTGTGTGTTGTTAACACACACAGGAGGACGGGGCAAGCAGCATGTTACACACAGGAGGCAGGGACAACAGCATGTTAACAACACACAGAGGGCAGGGGCAAGCAGCATGTTAACAACACACAGGAGGCAAAGACACCAGCATGTTAACAACACAGGAGGCAAAGACACCAGCATGCTAACACACACAGGAGGAAGGGGCAAGCAGCAGGATAACAACACACAGGAGGCAGGGACAAACAGCATGTTAAGAACACGCAGGAGGCAGAGGAGGGCAGCATGTTAACAACACACAGGGGGCAAGGGCAAGCAGCATGTTAACACACAGGAGGCAAAGACATCAGCATGTTACACACAGGAGGCAGGGACAGCAGCATGTCAACAACACATAGGAGGCAGAGATGAGAAGCATGTTAACACACAGGAGGCAGGGACAGCAGCATGTTAACACACATAGGAGGCAGGTGCAAGCAGCATGTTAAAACACACAGGAGGCAGGGACAAGCGGCATGTTAACAACACACAGGAGGCGAAGAGACCAGCATGTTACACACAGGAGGCAGGGACAACAGCATGTTAACAACACACAGGGGGCAGGGGCAAGCAGCATGTTAACAACACACAGGAGGCAGGGGCAAGCAGCATGTTAACACACACAGGAGGCAGGGACAGCAGCATGTTAACAACACACAGAGGGCAGGGGCAAGCAGCATGTTAACAACACACAGGAGGCAAAGACACCGGCATGCTAACACACACAGGAGGAAGGGGCAAGCAGCATGTTAACACACAGGAGGCAGGGGAGAGCAGGAGGATAACAACACACAGGAGGCAGGAACAAACAGCATGTTAACAACACACAGGAGGCAGGGGGAACAGCATGTTAACAACACACAGGAGGCAGAGGAGGGCAGCATGTTGATACACAGGGGGCAGAGACAGCAGCATGTCAACACACACAGGAGGCAGGGGCAAGCAGCATGTTAACAGAAAGGAGGCAGGGACAAGCAGCATGTTAACACACAGGAGGCAGGGGAGAGCAGTATGTTAACACACACAGGAGGCAGGGACAGCAGCATCTTAAAACACACAGGAGGCAGAGACAGCAGCATGTTAACACAATCATGAGTTTGTTAAGCGCTACTACTCACCCGTGAGGGTCTCAAGGAGCTGGGGGAGGGGGGTTTTGCAGGTTCTAGTCCATCAAGGAGGGGGTCTGTCAAAGAGCCAGGATTTGAGGTTTCTTGTGAAAATGGGGAGAGAAGTCTGTCTGAGGTGGAGAGGGAGGGTGTTCCAGGCTCTGGCCACGAGGAAGGAGAAGCAGCAGCTGCCTGATCTGGTATTTCTGGTGCGGGGGACCACGGCGTAGGAGAGCTGAGCTGATCGTAGGATCCTTTGGGGTGTGTGGAATTTGAGTCGGCTATTCAGGTATGCTGCTCCGATGTCGTGGAGGGCCTTGTGAGCGTGGGTGAGCATCTTGAAGGTGACTAGCTTCGATGGGGAGCCAGTGGAGTGTGTGCAGGTGCTGGGAGATGTGCAAAAACAACAGTTGATGGACAGAATGCAGAACAATGTCATACATTCACCCCAGTACAGAGATCTGGGCCTAAATCCATCGTTTTTTTGCTCACCATGTGTTGGAAAGGCGTCCGCCGGAAGGGGGTTCGAACACGTCTTGCCCACCCCTTTGACCCACCTCTCCCAAGTAAGCCGAACCAGGCGCGCACACCCTGAGCTGCACAGTGAACAGAGGGACACCACACGTATTCTTTGTAGGACGATAAGTTCTTTTATCGATGATTTCAGGGATCTTTATGACCCAAAAGGCAAATAGTACAGCAGTGGCACAACGTACCACAATTCAGTCGTGGGGAATGGGGGTAGCGGGACAGTCTTTCAAGATAGTGTCTCTGCGAAATACCCTGCGGAAGCTCACAATCCTCGAGCTGGAGGGTGTCGTGTCTCTGGCCGATCTCTTATCGAGTCGTCCTCAAGGGGAGCGCCGCGAGTCTCTCAGCAGGCACAGGTGGTCGGAGTTCAGGAGCCGCGATTCCGTCAGCAGGCTCAGATGGTTAAATGCTGGGGGCCGCGAGTCGCTCAGCAGGCCTAGATGGTTCAATGCTGGGGGCCGCGAGTCGCTCAGCAGGCCTAGGTGGTTCAGTGTTCTGGAGCCGCGACCTCGTCCGCAGGGCTCAGATGGTTCAATAGCAAGAGGCCGCGAGTCACTCAGCAGGCCCAGGTGACTTCAGCGTTCAGGAGCCGCGACAGCGTCAGCAGGCTCAGATGGTTTCAGGTCTTTTTTGTCCTTGTTCCTCCGGCACCCCTTGTTATACTCCGCTGGTTCTTTGAAGTCCGGAGTGCTCGCAGAGGGGGGGACTGGGGTGACGGAGGGGGATCGGCGGGATTTCCTGCCGCTCACTTCTTGGTCTTTTCAGGTGGGTCTGGGAGGGACCCCAGACGCTCGGTAGGGGAGGCGCCTGCTCCCCAGGGGCCTGGTGGCCGATTGAGTCCTCCCGGGGAAGGCGACCCGAGGTGTGACTGGGCTGGCGCCTCTGGGTCTGGCTCGAGGGTTCCCGCTCCCTCGGTTGGGCATGCGTGGTAGGGTGTTGAGTCTGTCAGGTCTCTGGCCGGCCCGTGGATCGGGGGTGGCTGGGGCGGCCGGAGTCGGGGATGTCGGGTCTTGAGGGTGGTTGCAGGTTGGCGGGATGATGGAGAGGGCCACGCCGTGAGGCCGGTCTCACACCATGCCATTCCAGTTTGAACCCAGTCATATGCAAATCAGTCTTGACCCTATGCCTCATGGGAACAGTCCAGCCCGAACTGCCAAGCCAGGTCCTCCCTGGACTGGAACCAAGCAACCTAGGACCGGTTTCGTGGTTTCACCCCTCTTCAGCCAGGATAGCTTGATTCCAATGGCATGAAGAGCACGGGACTCACGTCTGAGCATACCCGTCCCACTCGGGGTGACAAATGCAAAAACAACAGTTGATGGACAGAAGGCAGAACAATGTCATACATTCACCTCAGTACAGAGATCTGGGCCTAAATCCATCGTTTTTTTGCTCCACGATGGGAGATGTGGCAGTGTCTTGGCAGGGTGAGGACCAGTTTTGCGGCGGTGTTCTGGATGTTCTGTAGCTTGTGTGTGAGGTTTTTGTTTATTCCAGCGTAGAGTGTGTTGCTGTAGTCGAGTCTGTTGGTGACCAGGGCGTGAGTGACTGTCTTTCTGTTTTAGAGGGGGATCCATTTGAAGGTCTTGCATAGGAGGCGGAGGGTGTGGAAGCAGGAGGACAAGACGGCGTTGATCTGGTGGTCCATTTTGAGTTCGGAGTCCAGGATGATTCCCAGATTGCGTGCGTGGTCTGTGGGGGTGGGCAGGCTTCCGACGGCGGGGGGCCACCAGGTGTCGTTCCAGGCATCGGGGTATGGGCCCATGAGGAGTTCTTCTGTTTTGTTGGTGTTTAGTTGAAGGCAGCCGTTTTTCATCCATTTGGCGATGGCTTCCATGCCTTCTCGAAAATTGTGTCTGGCGGTGTTGGGTTTGTTGGATAGGGAGAGGATGAGATGGGTGTCATCTGCGTATGACACAATGTTGAGTCCGTAGGTTCTGACGATGGGGGTGAGCGGAGTCATGTAGACGTTGAAGAGCGTAGGGCTGAGGGATGACACCTGGGGGACTCCGCAGGTGGTTGGTGTAGGCTCCGAGAGGAAAGGGGGGAGTCTGACCCTCTGCGTTCTGCCGGAGAGGAATGAGCGGATCCAGTCGAGGGCCTTGTCTTGAATCCCTGCGTCGTGGAGTCTGTATTAGGGTGCGGTGAGAGACTGCGTCGAACGCCACTGAGAGGTCGAGGAGGATGAGGGCTGCTGTTTCTCCTTTGTCTAGTAGGGTGCGGATGTAGTCTATTGCGGCAAGGAGGGCGGTTTCCATGCTGTGGTTTTTTTTTTTTGCCGGATTGGGAGGAGTCGAGGATGTTGTGCTCTTCGATGAATGTGGCGAGTTGGCCGTTGATGGCTTTCTCGATGACTTTCGTTGGGAACGGGAGCAGGGAGATGGGTCTGTAGTTTTTGAGGTCGGTGGGGTCCGCTGAGGGTTTCTTGAGGAGGGGGTTGATCTTGGCGTCTTTCCAGTCGTCTGGGAATGATTTGGTTGCCAGGGAGCTGGTGATGGTGTGGCGGAGCATGGGTGCGATGGTGTCGGCGGCTCTGTTGAAAATGTGGTGGGGGCAGGGGTCCGTGGGGGCCCCAGAGTGGATTGAGTTCATCGTCTTCAGTGTGTCTTTGGTGGTGAGGGCTGTCTAGTTTTCGATCGTTGGCTTCATGGTGTCGGGGGTGGTAGGTGAGAGTTCAATGTGTTGGTTGTCTTCGTCAAAGTTGTTGTAGATGCTCTTGATTTTGTGGTGGAAAAGCTGCTGAGTTTGTCGCAGAGGTCTTGTGAGGGTGGGATGTCGGTGGACTTGCTGGTAGGTTGGGCGAACTCCTTGATGATGTTGAAGAGTTCTTTGCTGTTGTGTGCGTGGGTGGAGATTCTGTCTTCGATCGCTTTTTTCCTAGTTTTTTCTGATGAGTTGGTGGTGGACTTTGGTGGCAGCTCTGAAGTTGTTTTGGACCTCTGTGGATTTGGTGTTCCTCCAGTCCTTTTCGAAGCGGCGGCAAGTGGACTCTCAAAGTTCGGTGTTAAACCATCTAGCTTTCTTGGCGTGGGTGTTGTTGTTTTTCTTAAGGGGGGGCTAAGGTGTTAGCGCTGTCGGTGATCCATCTGTGCAGGGTTCGGGCTGCGGAGTTGGGGTCGTCGTTTTCCGCGACAGTAGGGGTGGAGTTGCTGAGTGATGAGGTTAGCTGGTCGTCGGTGATTCTGGTCCAATTTCTTCGTGGGAGCAGATACTGGTGTCTGTGGATGGTGGGTGTTCTAAAGGTGAAGTGGACGCATCGATGGTCATTCCATAGGAGTTCGGTGGTGTGGCTTAAGGTGATGGAGTTTCCTGTTGTGAAGAGGGGGTCGAGGGTGTGTCCTGCTGAGTGTGTGGGTTCGGTCACGATCTGGTGAAGTCCAATGTTGTGGAGGTTGTCCAGGAGGGATGAGGTGCTGGGGTTCAGTTGGTTGTCGAGATGGAAGTCGAGGTCTCCCAGCAGGGTGTAGTTTGTGAATGCGATGGCCTGCGGGGAGATGATGTCCATGATGGATTCAGCAAAAGGTCTGCGGGGTCCAGAGGGTTGGTAGATGAGGGAGGCAGGGGCAAGCAGCATGTTAACACACAGGAGGCAGGGGTAAGCAGCATGTTAACACACACAGGAGGCGGGCAAGCAGCATGGTAACACACAGGAGGCAGGGGCAAGCGGCATGTGATAACACACAGGAGGCAGGGGCAAGCAGCATGTTAACACACAGGAGGCAGGGGCAAGCAGCATGTTAACACAGGAGGCAGAGGAGGGCAGCATGTTAACACACAGGGGGCAGAGATAGCACCGTGTTAACACACACAGGAGGCAGAGACAGCAGCATGTTAACGCACACAGGAGGCAGGGGCAAGCAGCATGTTAACACACAGGAGGCAGGGACAGCAACATGTTAAACCACAGGGGGCAGGGACGGCAGCATTTTAAAACACGCAGAGGAGAGCAGCATGTTAACACACAAACACAGGGGGCAGGGACAGTGGCATGTCAACAACACACAGGAGGCAGGTGGAGCAGCATGTTAACACATGGGGCAGTGACAAGCAGCATGTTAACACAAACACAGGGGGCAGGGACAGTGGCATGTCAGCAACATACAGGAGGCAGGTGGAGCAGCATGTTAACACACAGGAGGCAGAGGCAAGCTGCATGTTACACACACAGGAAGCAGCGGCACAGTCAGTGCACCCCCTGTGGAGCATCCCCTTTCCGGCAGGTGCAGTCAGACACACACACACACACACACACACACACACACTTTCTAAATCAAAAACTCTGGCTCTGCTTAATTCTCATTCCCCCTTTGCCTGGTTTCATTCTAGAGCACGGGTACTCATAGTACGGCCCGCAGGCCGCTGGCGGCCCGCCCGCCCTTCATCGGCGGCCCGCGGACCCTTGCAGCATACACATTCATACAGTATGCAAATTCGTAGAGATGGCCGCAGGCGCATACGTAGTGAACACGTATTCACAACGTTTGCTCCTGCGACCATCTTCTCTGCTTATCTCGCCTCTGATTGGCCTGGGCCGCTGAGACGTGACGTGACGTCACACACGGCACCCGGCGCGATGCAAAAGCCCTTTAAAAGTCAGCTGTAACTAGCGCTTTTACAGCTGACTTTTAAAGGACCTTTGAAGAAGCTTCCAGTGTCCGTGTCCGTGTCCACGTCGACCTCCTCGCAGCCCGCAGGCCCCAGCCCCGGGGAGGATCTTCATTGCAGCCGGAAAAACTCCCGATATCAGTCAAGCTGCAGGTAAGTGTAAATGTAACGTTTGTAACCGCTTCTGTTTTGCCGGGTGCTGGCTGCGTCCTCTATCTCTCTCCTCCTGCGGCTGTGTAGTTTGTTGATGGAAGCCAAAGGCGCCCTGTGAACACGCATGACAAATTAACTATGGCATAGTTAAGCAAGGAAAACATAAAACCTAGTTAAAGGAGAAAATGTGATAGCCCATTACAGGGAGTGCATTAAAATGATTAGTCATTATCCTCATCCCCAGCACAAGGAACAATCTCTACTGAAAGCACCCATCCCAACCTTTCCCCCTCAGAGGTGGACAGAGTGGGTAGTGCGACGCATATCAACCCGCCTGAGGTGGATTTAACAGCCTTGGGAAATCAAACCAATTCCATATCCTGACCCCGGGCCAGCTTTAGGTGCCACCGAGTGCTGGCTTCCTGGGGGCGCCGTGTTTTTAAGTTTATTGTGCTTTTGAAGCACCTGCTGCAGCGTTTCTTTCCGCAGGCAATTACCAGGCCTCTCATAACTCATGTGATTAATTATCTTCCTGGAGAGAGATCAGCATTTTGTATCTTGAGGTTTTGACTTTTCGGTGAAGTTAGTGCACAGGGTTAACATGCCTGCTGCAAAGAACGTGTATCAAGTAGAGTACAGAGTGCGTATGATGTCAACAGATCAGCAGATTACTGCTTTTGAGGGAAACATCCTTTTGTTACTTGCAATTTATAACTTAAAGTCCTAATATAGAACAGCGAGCTATTAACTTTCATCCCAGAACGGCATACACTCTGCAAAGTATACATCATTAGAACATTGATTAATGTTGCAAAAAGGGTTAATTTTGCTAGAAATCGATTCTTATTATTACAGAAAACTCCCAGCTATGCTGTTTCTTTTTCGACTCTGCGTGTGTGCTTCTCCACACCAAGCACTCAAACTATACTGCCTACCAGTATGGATGACATGTGACTCCTACACTTTCAGTCCTTTGGCTTAAGTAGCGTTTCCTATACACAGATTTACACACGTATGATTGATTGTCTCTGTAATGTGTGTGTGAGATGCAAAGTGCTCGGACACCCTACACTGGTATGAGTGGCGCTATATAACTAATTCAATGCATCTGAGAGAGTGTGGTTATGGTGACTTGGTCACTGTTAAAGGGTGCTGGTGAGAGAATCCGTGTTGGTGGTGGTCATTGGGGGGGGGGGGCGGCAACAAACATTGTCGCACAGGGCGCCACCAGCACTAAAGCCGGCCCTGTTTGGGAAGGCAGGACGTTGAGAGCTTTGCAGAAGACTCCGATGCTGCTGAGGTCGGGTGTAACAGACTCCGATGCAGTACCAAAGCTCAGATACCATCTCTCTTTCTCCCCACCTGTCTCAGATGCCATTGTAATAATGTTAGATCAAAACAGCAACTCGCATATGAGAAATGGGAGTGGTCTCACAGACATTACTTCCAGTAATATTAGTGCGCTGCTGCTATGTTACAATATTGAAAACACTATTACTAGCCATGATTACAAAATGTAAACACAGTTTTTTTTTTTTTTTTTTAACTAATAGGACATCTCTTTTCTTTGTGAAGTGAATGGTCCTTGATTGATGGGTGCATTTTGGTTGATCCTAATAAAAAAACATAAACATGTGCTCCATGTAGTTACATCTGCTTTGGAAATACAGCATTGTCTAGTGATGTTTTGAAACGGCAGTGATTTTTTTCCCCCCCTATAGCCCTGCCCCATTGACCCCGCCCCCACTGACCCCGCCCCCAATGACCCCGCCCCCACCAGTGCGGCCCTCGGCCAGAAACCACACTGTAAATTTGGCCCCCGAGAGAAAGTTTGTGAGTACCCATGTTCTAGAGCAACTGATCACCGGCTCCTCCTTTTATCCGCCCCGCGCTCACTCTTCATGCGCTGGGCCCAGCTGGGAACGTTGGCTGTGGCTTACTCTAGCCGGCTGAGTCCTGAATTCCAGGAGTAAGGCAGGAGCGCCAGGAGTACTCCTGACTTACTCCTAAAATTCAGGAGTGAGCCAGGGGGAATCCAATAGTAAGCAACACATAATCACGCTCCAACTCGTGAATGGCCCCCCCTCTGTGCATCTCCCTCAGCTCCGCAGCGCCCCACCTCTCCCCCCAGTCTAATTTACGGACCGTCCTTTCCCGTTTGTGCAGTCCCACGGATGGAAAGAATATAATAAATTACAATAAATAGTAGTAAATTCCCTTGGCATCTGAGAAGTTCCAATATTAAAACTAAAAATCTGTTCTTGAAAGCAAAAAAAATAAATAGGAAAAAAGTGTCAAAATATTCTTAAACAGTGAAGACAGAATGTTGTGACTGTGTGGGCTTTAAAGCCAGGACGAGCGCCAGGAAGGCGCCTCTCCAGTTTACAGTGAGGCGCGGCGGAGACAGGCGCGAGAGCGCGTGGGCAGCAGAGACGCTCTTCGGAGCTCGGTCGGGGAGACGGGGCCACGCATCACCCTGCGGAATGACGCAACGACGACGGTTCATGCACTGGGAAGCAAGTGCTGTGTTTCTCCCCCTGCACGCTTCAAAGCGCTAGCTTCTCCTGGATACCGGTCGGCACACGCAGACGGTCCTTCTCCATAAAGACTATTTAGACTGCAAGGACGGCGGAGGAACGACTCTCGTCTTTTGTGAAGCATGGATTTGCACAAAACGACATTAGTGCGCCTGCATTCACCAATGTGCACAACCACAGTGGCACTATAGAGCGGAGTTAGTAACTGTGCAGCCTGATGTCACTTCCTGTAACACACTGCAGCAGAGTGCCCCAAAGGCCACTATACCAAAACCAAAACAAGCATTGGCATAGCCAATAGGTCTTTCCTTTGGGACCTTATAGCCGCACAGACATGCGATCAAAAATGATATGAGAGGTGAAAGAACTGGATGCCTTCATTCCACTGAGGCCTGGGCAATCAGGGAGAATATGGGCAGTACAATGTGTGAAAACAAACGCGCATGCAGGCCTTATTTACCCCTACACACAGCAGCAACATGAATCTATGAAAACTCATCACACGAGCCTGCATGCCCCCCTTGCCCCCACACGTAATCTAGCATGAACATATGAACACCCAACATCACAGTAGCCTGTAGCAACGCCCATACCGACTCCATACACTTATTGTGTATGTGAATTCCAAGATCACAAGAGCTTCCAGTTTGACATGCACATATGTAATGCCCCTATCTGAAGGCTAACATTACTGGCGCCTTGGCGAAACGCAAGAGCAGGGTAGATCGACATCTGAAGACAATCACAGGAGCAGCACACAGACAGACACACAGATGTAACGACGCAGAATTAGTGAAACCTTCTGTAATGTGGCGCTGAGTCAGAGAGCGCTAGGACCGTCTCGGACAAGGAGGCGTGGACGTGGCGGGACTAAGGAGGGGTCAGGGAGATGCCCGCCAAAGGAAGTCAGTTAGAGGTAGGCGAGTGGCGAACCAAGTCGCCCGTAATAAAGATCTAGTGAAACCTCCACACGTGTCTGCGTCGTACCTCCGCCGACACTACAACTGGCGACGAGGGTGGCCACGAATCGCGTGGTGCATGCCTGGTGTGAGCAGCTGCCTGGAAGAGCTGCGTGCGCGTGGAGCGCTAAGGTTGGAGGTTCGGTCGCGAGTCGGGAGCCTACCCCGATCGCGTCCGTGTGTGTGGAGCCAGCAAAGGCATGTGGCAGTGTGTGCTATATAGTTGTTCTTTTTACATTTTAATACACGCAGACCAGGAAGAGCGATCTGCATTTGGCATAGTTCCGTGTTTAATGTGCAAGGCTGTGAAAGGCCAGACTTGGAAGCTGCACAAATGCACAGCTTCAACGTTTCTGTCAATCGACGAGGAACACGCCAGAAAAAAACAGACTTGCCGTTCTGATCCCTGGTCTGCAACGTTTAACGTAAATTAGCATAACGGCCAAAAATTCGGGGACAAAAATAAAAACTGCTTTACTACAATACATTAAGAACTCTGTTGAACTTAAATGTGTTACGCTGCGCTATAAACAGACAACGCCTCGCTTTCCCCGAAGTGAAGCAGTCTATCTATTCTAAGCTAACACCAAAGAGAGTGCGAAAGTTACCCCAAACAAATGCAGCGGGGGACATTTGTGGGTTGCATTACCCTAACGAGGGGAGTGGGAATACTAGCGCGACAAAAGAGAGCACTATTCTGCAGGGGGGGGGGCTCAGAGGGGAGGCGGCGTAGAGCGGATAAACGCATAAATGAAACTGCATGGTAGGGGTGTAGACAATAGGGCTGGCGTGACCGCACTGCCATTATAACCTATACAGAACTCCATCGCCACCTCAAATTGGACAAATCCTTTTACACGTAAAAACACACGCCGTTTTATGCGGCACTGCCCCCAAAAGGGACCCTTGGATCAGTGCGCACTTAAAGTCCTCCGAGGGGGCTGGAGGAGATGTAAATCAACAGAAGAGAGCAGGGGAGGAAAGTGCGTAACACGGGAGCAAACATCTACCATACAGTGCAAAAAAGCAGAGAATGGGGCCCATGAGCACTTACACCACTGATGGCCGAGCAGAATACTTTTTCCAAGCTTCAGCTCCCCCCACCACACACACATTCACTCAAAGGAATGCAACACCGCCCCAGGGAAATATCACACCCTCCATCCAGGTACCACAGAGAGACACTCCCGTAAAGAGGTCCCTCGACAGCACGCTGAATTCACGCAGAAGTAGGGAGAGCAGCTCCCTCCCATCCACCGACCAAGAGGGGCCAGGGGCTCTACGGGGCAGTACGATGGGTGGGTGGAGGGGGAAAGAATGGGGCCGTGACCGGGAAGAGGTACAACGTCAAGGCGGAAAGAAGCCGGGGATATGTGCAGCAGTGAGGGCCCTCCAATAGTGCCGCTCAGCAGGGGAAGAGTGACGCGAAAGCTGTGCCCACCCTTGAGAGGGAGGCGGGGGGCATGACATTACAGCAGGAGGACGAAAAGGTATTATCTGGGTCAGACCGACAGCATGACGGCCGTGACGGCGTTTCCATTGTTCAGCTTGTCTGAGGCACGGACGCGCTTTATTGTAAAGCAGCAGGGAGTGTGCACTGTGATGTTGCCTCTGTTGTCAAGCTGCCCAGGAGTCAGAAGGTGATCAACATGACTGAGGGGAGCAGGAGCAGCGCATTTACAACTTCAACAGTATGAGGAGGGGAGGGGCTAAAGGCAACACAACACGGACACAGGTTGAATAACAAGCCCGTGAGTGGTGCACACGCGCTGCAAGGAATTTAAGGAATTCAGCTGGAACACTGCAGGCCGCTGCTTGCTCCAGAGACCCCTAGGCCATGGGAGTGACAGTTTAGAGGAAAGTCGGACATGCACCCGCCTTTGGCCATTTGCGTGCTTTCATTATTGAAAGCCACATGCAAAGACCAATGGTATGTGTGGGAGGAGTCCGACCCACACGGAGAAGTCTCTTGGAAGTCTTGAGTGATTCCAAGAGGCCCTCTCCTAGCACAGTAAACTGAGTGTAATAATCAAAGTGGCTAATGATTACAAAGAATTGTTTTAAAAAAAACATATTTATTAAAATACAAATTGATCTGTGGTTCCTTATCTTGTATGTACAGGTTATACATCAATCAATAGTCATTCCTTATCTTGTGCATACAGTTATACATACGTCAACATATTTGTACAATTTAATAAAAGACAATAACATATATAAAAAACAATATTTCTTTGTGGCAGACAAAATGGATCTTTTCTTTTGTCTGCCACAAAGTAATATTGCCACTTTGATTATTACACTCAGTTTATTGTATTTAATTTGTACTTGACAGCCATGGATATTTAAAGATTTAGAAACGTTTTGTATACATTGCCTAGGGATATATATTTCACTTGTGTTGTGCCCTGCCCTAGGAATTGCCATATCAACCGGACAGGGGGTCCCTGTTAATTTTCACTATTTTTTCCTCTCCTAGTGCAGCGCACGCGCGCTGCGCTAGGCTCGACCTAAAAAGTAGCCTGTCATTTCTTAGATCTGGGCGTGTAAGGTCCTGAAGAAATGGTTCTCTGTCTTCTTGCCACACGACTGTCGAAGGGCTTCCTATACATGCACTCTAATATTCGGTGTATAGGGTGGTTTATAATGATACAGATTACAAACATTGAAGTGAATGCAGTTACTGTCTGATATTTCCTCCAATTGCAGCATCTGCACTATTTAGGCAGTCTCTTGAAAGACAAAACATGTCTGTGTGTATCTATCTATAAATATAGATAGATACACACAGATACAGTACACCCTGCTTATTTTATAGATTATAAAGTCACTGAAAAGTTTGATGACTACGAAGAGCGAGGCTGAAGGCCAAGCTCCTTTATAAAGTTTTAGATTTACGAAGCGACGTGCAATATTCTTATCATGTACAGCAGGAGGACCATTGCTTGTTATAATACATGGTCACACCATCAACATTCCTACAAATGAAGCAAATGCTTGATGCGTAGCTCTCTTTCATATGAAAGAGCCAGCATGTTTGCAAACATGAATAAAAATAGAATTTCTAGTGCAAAATTAAACACATCAAAAAAGCTGTTAGATAATATTTGCAAAAAAAATTCAAAGCAGTTTAATATAAGTAAGTTAAAAAAAGGCATACTAGAAACATGCTGAAAGATTCTAACTTTTCTATAATTACACAAGGAGAGCAAAAAATGAACATGTTGCTGTAAATATCTCCTTTCTTCTTGTCAATGTGCAGCTAGAAAACAGAGCAGAATAAATCAAAGCACAATTTTTCAATCTTTAATCAGCTGCTTCAATTCTGCTCCGTGGCCTCACCTGCCTTTCCCCTTGGCTGCTGGCTCTAGCAGGAGGCATCAGTGACATCAGATCTCAGCAGTAATAAGTTATTACAGTTGTCTCCTGACTTCATTTCTTTATAATCAGCCCCTGGGTGCGTCACAAGTCACCAATTATAAAAGAAATAGAGAACGTCAGCAATCAGCCAAAAACTGCATTCTCTTCCAATGTTGGATCTGTATAATATATACACAAACCCGATACTATTTATTATTTCAGCTACCTGTCCTCTTCCTGCAGAACCATACTATAAAACCTATAGGTTGAAGACACCTGAAGATCACAATACAGTGAAGTCAGAGGTCGCCACGGACACAGTCCTGAAGATGCCACCTGAAGGAGGGCTTCCATTGGTTGGTGTGAGGCTGAAACGTATACACAAATAAAATGAAGCTCTTATGACAAGAGGACAACAACTTGATAACTTTCTTTATTTGGACACTAACGGTGCATGTGCTCAGGGCATCAGTTCTTTGTTTATCCCTGGGGATGAAGGGTTAACATCTCTACCCTTGGAGCGCTACAGCTAGTTGAGATCAAGTATATGTGGGTACAATGCATGCTTGCGCCTGAATTACCTCACTCAGCCATTTAGCTTCTCAAGGCTTCCATTGGTTGGACATTTCTTCAGAGTAGAGACACTTCTGCTTGCAGCTCTGCTTCTTATCCAATAGTAGAAGTTTTATTCAAAAGGCGAAAGCCTTTCGTGCAGCCCCCTGCCCTATAAACTGATTAGGACTGCCTTATGGGAAGAGTCACGTAGAGCACTACAGCTCCTTAACAGAGGTAGTAAGCGCTATATAAACAGCAATGTGTGACGTGGAACCTCATCTCCGATGAGGTCGCTGTTAGAAAGCCTGGAAAGCTGGTCACTTGTCCCTCTGTGCTGCAGAATTCTAGGGCTAATAATGATGCTTTTAAACACACGCTCTTTGAAACAGCACGAGTTTCAAATCTTTGATATGCTCTCGGAGCTTAAACCTGAAGTTATGTTTCTGACGGAGACTTGGCTACACGAAGGCTCTAATCCTACTATTGCGAATGCTATCCCCCTCAGGCTACCTTTTACTTAGGAAAGATAGGCGGGGTGGTTGAGGTGGGGGAGTTGCCATTATGTATAAAAGTTCGCTTACCTGCACTGCACTACCTACTTTAGAGTTGGATGATGCCAAGAGTCTCCATTTTCTGTTACTGGTATCGGCCCACCAGTCAATTGCAGGCACTTTAATTTATCGGCACCAGGACAGGCGACCCGTTTTTTGGAGCCACGAGGCAACGCTACTGCTCCTATAATTGCAAAATATAAACAATGTCTGGTACTTGGGGATTTTAATATTTGAGTCTTTGAAACTGTATGAATCTTTTAGTATATTGAACCTTACCCCGTATGTTTTTACCCCTACGCGTGATAGGGGCCATATCCTTGATCAGGTTTTTTCAACGGATAAGATTGTAATGGACCCGCCCTGCCCTATTGTATGGTCAGACCATTGCCTACTTACTTTTAGAATAAATAAAAAATCGTTTCAGTCTCATACACAATGCACGGAGCGCGCCAGACGTTTTAGACCTTTTAATCAGATGACCGAGGCAGCACTAGGCAGTGCACTTAAAACTCATCCTATCTGTTTTAGGGACAATCTAATGTACGATGTAAGTTCTCTAGAAAGTTGGCTGGAATCCCGTGCAAATGAGCTTGCTCCTCCTGAGCCCCGTGCTGCTAATGGCGGCAGAGCCTCGGCCCCCTGGTTTGCTGAGACTCTTAGGAAAAGTAGAAGTCTCTGCAAACGTTTGGAGAGAGCGTGGAGGAAGGACTTTAGTTCCATGGATAAGTTAACTTATAAAGTGGCATTAAAAGCCAATTACGTCAAAGTTTGTTTGGAAAAAAAGAACTTCTTGTCCTTAAAAATAGAGAAAAAAGGCAACAAAAGTAAGGAACTATTTAAAATTTTCAAAAATTTCTCTGCCCCATGTGCAACAAAAAATCTTTTTATTCCCACGAATGAATGGACGACCAGCATTGCACACTATTTCTATACAAAAATCACTACCATACAAGCTTCATTGGGGGAAGTACACGCAGCCACAGCAGCTATTCTTGATAACCCCTCCTCCTGTTTTACCCAACGCCGGTGGATCCCTTCTGCACTTTCCTCCAATTTCGTTGGACGACTCACTAAAGATAATGAGATCACTGAAATCGGGCTCCCCCTCAGACCCCTGCCCTGCGAAAATTCTCGCATTTGTTGCAGAGGTGATAAACCCGGCCGTCAACAAGGTTTTGAACCTCTCTCTGGCTGAAGGAGTGATGCCCGATAGTTGGAAGCATGGGAAAATTCTTCCTCTTTTGAAAAAATCCTCCGCCGACCCTTCTGTAGCCAGCAACTATAGGCCAATTTCGTTGCTGCCTTTTTTCTCCAAGGCCTTCGAGAAATTTGTAAATAAGGTTGTTGTGGAGTTTGCTGAGACCAACTGTGTTTTACATCCAAGTCAATCTGGTTACCGGGCTAATTTTAGCACGGAAACTGGCCTTTTGGAAATATCTGAATCCATTAAGGCCACACTTGATAAAGGAGGGAAGGCGGTTTTGATACTGTTGGACCTGTCCGCAGCTTTCGATACCGTGCCCCATGAACTCCTTTTGGGTAGACTCCAAGGATGTGGTATTGGGGGGCACGGTCCTACAATGGTTCAGATCTTATCTTGAGAATCGTCAGCAAACAGTTTGGTCACCCCCTTTTGCGGCCCCTATCCCGCCTCTGAATGTAGGTGTCCCACAGGGATCTATTTTAAGCCCCACTTTGTTTAATGTGTTTGTGGCCCCTTGGCGCCATTGGCAGAATACTATGGCGCTAAAATCATTTCTTACGCCGACGATACACAATTGTTGTTCACGTGTGGTAAGGATGAGGCCCTCAATGGGAACGAGATAAACCTCTGCTTGTCAGCAGTATTTGAGTGGTTTAAACAGAATCAACTACTATGCAATTCGGCGAAATCAGAAATTATTTTCTTCGGTCACAATCCAGGGGAAGAGTGGCGTGACTGGTGGCCGCAGAACATGTCTCCCCCTGATACCTCAGCCACAACTGTCAAGAATCTTGGGGTAAAATTGGACACGGATATGTCCATGAAATCCCAGGTTCAGGCTGTGGCTGGCACATGTTTTGGCTTTCAGAAAATGCTGCGTAATTTCCTCCCGTTACTCAGTTTCCCACAGGAAAACAGTAGTACAAGCACTGATTCTGTCACGTCTTGATTATGTAAACGTTCTTTACGTCGGCCTTCCGGATTATCTTATTGGCCGCCTTCAGGTGGTAGAAAATGCCGCGGCTAGAGCCATACTTATGGTGGACCTCAGGACTCACCTGAAGTCCTTGCATTGACTTTCAGTACACAAGAGGGTTAATTTTAAGGCCTTGGTGCTGGCTTATATGGCCTTCCACAATATTGGGGCCTTATATCTGAGAAACAGGTGCCAGCACTATGTTCCATCTAAAAGTTTGAGGTCTTCTAATCTGCTACTCTGACAGATCCCAAGGTTCTCCCGCTCTCGCTTGGGTGGACAGTCGTTTCAGGTGGTGGCCTCTCGGCTCTGGAATAACTTGCCTCCAGCCTTGCGTCAGGCGCAGGATCTCCTCAGTTTCAGATGCAGTTTAAAAACTTGGCTGTCTGCACAATAGTTCAGCGGCCTCGGGTGTCCTGTTTGATTCTGTCACTGGTTCTTTTTCCTTAGCGCCGGGACACTCTTGGGAGTAGCCGCGCGCTCTATAAGTACCCAGTAACATAACATAGTAACACAGAACCTCCACAGTGGATTCTTCCTGCGAGAGAATTCTGTGGGATGACAGTTACTCTAGCCTGGCCGTTGGATGAGGTGTAAAGAATAAATCCCACTTACCTTCTACTGGTCTTTGGTTCTCCTTTCAACAACACCACAATTTCTGGCGACGGTCGATGGGATCAAGAAACACGCTGTGCAAGGTCTTCATATCATACACCTCAACAAGGCGAGAGGCAGTTTCGAGTTTCACAGCCGTTGGGTTCTTGGTGGACTGACTTGTTGGCTGAACTTTGCAAGTCTTTTCTTATAGGGGAGCCGGAGCTCTCCATTCCTTTGGATCTGGACCCAGACTCCAGTGTTGGTGTGTTTCAGACTCGGCTAGTCTTCTGCTAGGTAGTCTGTGCAGTCCGGAGTGTTCGGTCGTTCCCGGGGGAGTTGAGGTACGTGCTTTCAACGAGCTGTACTAGCAGCGCTGTGAGGTACGTGTCTTTGGTACCTGGGGCTTAGGAGGTACGACCATTCGCCCTCAAGCTCCTGCAACTTGGTGTCGCGTTTTGATTTGAGCAGGGCGATGGAAGTCTAGAGGAACGACTGTTCGCATTCTGACTCGCGGCTTGTTTGCTTTCTCCTTTTTAAAATGTTTAGCTTTGTTACATGCAACATCAACTTATCCTAGATTTAATGATAGTGGCATTATAATTTATTAACAGTTAATTGAGTGAAATTATAATACAGAAATTCAGAAATGCAAAACGTTACATTACCACCATTTTTCTGCTTTCTCCAGGTGAGCCACTAATTGGGTGGTCAAAGTGGAATAAAGTATTTTGGAATTATGCTTGGGTTTGTGGCACGAATTTGAGTGCTGAACGGAAACATGCACTGCTTTTACATTGTTTGGGAGCAGAGGGCAGAGGCCCAAGAGGTGTTAGAGAATTTACCTGAGCTCCCACATGCTGAAGCACGTGATTTAAATGAGTATGAAATTGCTATTGCAAAATTAGTTCAACATTATTTGCCACATGTAAGCGCAATTTTAGAAAGATATCATTTTGGTCTGAGGTCTCAGGGTAAAGATGAGTCAGTGGAGGAGTTTTTGACTGCTTTGAGGAAGTTGGCCTCAAAATGTAAATTTGGAGGGGCGTTAGAAGAAAGAATTGGAGATCAATTTGTGTTGCAGTGCAACAGTGACAAATTACGGAAAGGACTTTGAATGAAAGATGAGCCACCCCTTGAGGAGGTGCTAATTGTCACAAAACAAGTTGAGCACATGATGAAGTGTGTGGGTGAATTAAAGGCAGGGAAGGAGATAAATAATTCTAACGTTTCCGGAACAGAAAATGTTGAGTAATTACTGCAGATAAGTCTCGAAGTGTTTGAGATGAAACACACCACTGAGATCAAAGGTGCCAGAAGAAGGGAACAGAATCCTAATGTTACTTGCTACAGGTGTGGGTTTGTAGGTCATAGGACCAAAGATAAATTCTGTCCCGCCTTATCTCAAATTTGTAACTCATGTGGTTTCAAAGGTCACTTGAGCAAATGTTGTAGAAATAGATATAAAAGAAACAACAAGGGTGGGAACAAGGAACCGTGTCAGGCGATTCTATTACAAGTTGATGAGTCCAAAAAGATATTTCCCACGGAGCTGGTTAGTATTGATGGCAAAGAGAACTTGATGAAGTTTGACTCTTGTTCTCGCATCACTATTATCTTTGAACAAACGCTGTTGAGGTTGTTTCCAGATAACAGGTCACTCACTAAGATGGACATACAACCTGGAGGCTATGGTGGGAACAAGATTGAAATGCTAGGTTATTTTGAAACTACCATAGGTGTGTGTGGAAAAAACACTTGGGGTAAAATGTATGCGTCATGTAAGGGTGATGATCTTTGAGGTTGCAGTCATCAGAAGGAGTTGGGTGTCAATTTGCATCCAGGTAAAACCCCACAAGTAAAAGTTGATGAGGTTGAATGTAATCAAAACAAATTTGTCAAAGAGTTCAATGTTTTGTTTCAAAACAAACTTGGCAAATTGGTTGGTTACAAACACAAGATCAGAATAAGAGATCACGCAACCCCTTTTGTGGAAAAGGTTAGAAAGATTCCCATGCATTTGCAAACTGCAGTTGACAATGAACTCAAGAGGTTGGTAGACTGTGGGGTCATTGAAGGAGTTGAAACTACAGATTGGTTGGCCCCCATTGTCGTTGCTCGCAAGGGCAATGGAGACATTCGCCTTTGTGTGAACTTGAGAGCTCTAAATGAAGAGGTTGTGGTTGACAGATTCCGGTTGCCCAACATTGAAGAAATTATCACGACTTGTACTGGTGCTAAGATGTTTAGCACATTAAATCTAATGTCGACCTATCACCAGGTCGAATTACATGAGAGTTCGCAGGATTTGACCGCCTTTACTACTCCTTTTGGCATCTTTCGTTTTAAGAGGATGCCTTTTGGCTTAATTTCTGCTGCTGCAGTCTTTCAGAGGATTATGTCGATCATTTTGAAAGATCAACCCATTGTGAAGTGCTATCAGGACGACATAATTGTTTTTGGATCCAACAATGAAGAACATGACCTGCGTGTTCGCCAGGTGTTACAGAAACTTCAACTAGCAGGTTTAACACTTAAAGCCGAGAAGTGTAGGTTTGGCGTGGATTAAGTAAGCTATTTGGGATACAAAGTTACTTCAGCAGGGATTAAACCGAGGAAAGAACTTGTGGACATGATAAGAGTTCTGAAGGAACCTAAAAACCAAGGAGGAACTTTAATCTTTTCTGTGAATGGTTGAGTATTATAGCCGTTCCATTAAAGACTTTTCTAGCAAAACTTTTAACTTTAGAAAACTGTTAAAACAAAATACTGATTTTGTGTGGGGTGTGGAGTACTCCCAGGAATATAAAACAGGAGTTGAGAAATGCACCTTCTCTCCAATCCTTTGATGCTTCATCTGTGACAAAATTGTGTGTGATGCAAGCAGAAAAGGGTTGGGTGCACTGCTCGTTCAAACAAAAGATGGCAGGGAAAACCTCATTGCATGCGTCTCGAGAACCCTCAGATGCAGAATGTAACTATTCTGTAATTGAGAGAGAGTCGTTAGCTGTGTTTTGGTCCATTATGAGATTCAAGCAGTTTCTCTGGGGTGTCAATTTTTGTGTGCAGACTGATCATAAACCTTTGGTTGAGGTTTTAGCAAAGAAGGGACTTGATTCCATATCATCTCGAATACAGAGATGGGTTGTGGGGTTGCTAGACTTCTCTTTTACTGTTCAGTATGTTCCAGGAGCAAGCAACTATTCTGCCGACTGCCTTTCTAGACTTGTAGACATTGAAAATCTGCAGCCTGATGGTAGCGAAGAACTGGATGAGGAGGGACTCAGTGTGTGTGAAATGACTGAAGGATCTATTGGTGAAGAGGAGTGGTTATCTGAACTTCAGAATGATGTGACGTTGTCTAAGATTAGGGATGTTATTCGTTCTGGAACGAGGTGTAAAGCTCAACTTAAGGATTGTGCCGGAGGTTGGGAGAAGATTGTGGACGAGCTCGCTGTGGACAAAGGGTTTTTGTTAAGAGGCACAAGACTGATTCCTCCTGAGAAGTTAAGAGGTAAAATTTTACATCTAGCCCATGAAGGTCACATGGGTATTGTTAAGACTAAAGGGAGGCTTCGGAGAGATTTTTGGTGGCCTTCACTTGATCGTGATGTTGAGTGTCTCATTAGAGATTGCGTTTAATGTTTGGTATGTGACAAAGGGCTTAAAACTAGTCAGTTGCCTATGGTATGCAGAACTCTCCCAAAATATCCTTGGGAAGGGGTGGATATTTTTGGGCCCATAAGAGGTGAACATGCTACCCCCTATGTCATTGTTCTGATGGACCTATACTTCAGGTGGGTTGAAGTATCTTGTGCGCAGGACATTTCATCTTCAGGAGTGATCAGGTTTTTAGAAAGTGTGTTTAAGAGAGAGTTTTCCTAGGTACCTAATTACGGACAATGGGGTACAATTCTGCTCTTGGGAGACGGAGTCGTATTGGCAGAGTTGTGGTATTGTTCACAAGAAATAAGCTCTGTATCACCTTGAGACGAATGGTGACATTGAAAGTCATTAAAACTTTAAAGGAAGGCATACAACTAGCAAAAGTGAATGGTTTGGATTGGAGAAAGGAGTTGTCAAGTAGACTGTCAGGTTATCGTTTTTCACCGCACCGCATGACTCCTTTTGAATTTTTCAAAGGAAGATCCCCGTCTACGTATGTATGTCCCGGTTGGATGTGCTGGAGCAAAGGATGTGTTGATAATACCCCTGGTGAATAGAGAAAGAAGGAGGTTTCTTTTCAACATAAGAGGAAATAAGATTTTGACTTCCATAAGTGCGTGAGAAATGTTGAAGTTGGTGTGTGTGATTTTGTTAAAATCAAAGCACCTATAGGTTGTGCTAATTGGTCTAAATTCACTAGAGAGTTACAGGTAATCAAATGTTAAGAATGCTGTTAAGACACATGATGGTCGCATCTGGAACAAGAGTAGGGTTGTTGTTTTACCGCAACCACATGATTCTTCTCACAGCGCAACCTTTAGCTCACAACCAGGTGGAAGTGGGATCTGTGATTCAGGTTCACAAGGATCTTCTAGGAGTACTCCCTTAATCCACAGGAGAAGCACAAGGGAGATCAGGAAACCTGCTTATCTCAAGGATTTCATTGTGTGAATTTGTTTTTTCCTGTAATGATTTATTTTTTACATGTCTTTTGATGTTTGACTGTATTCATTTCATACCTTTTCTACATTTGTTTCATTATGCACTGCAGTGTTTTTTGTTGTATGAGGAGGAGAAGTGTGACGTGGAACCTCATCTCCGATGAGGTCACTGTCAGAACCTCCACAGTGGATTCTTCCTGCGTGAGAATTCTGTGGGATGACAGTCACTCAAGCCTGGCCGTTGGATGAGGTGTATAGAATAAATCCCACTTACCTTCTACTGGTCTTTGGTTCTCCTTTCAACAACACCACACAATGCCATGCCATACTTGATCAGTATGTGCACTAGCGGGAGGAGGTCTGGAGAAGCTGCAGTTCTACCACTGTAACATACGGTGGAAACATACCTACATGTGCGTTATAGACCAGTTTACATTACACAAATACTCGACACACTCATGCCTTGAACCTGAGCTTGCACCCAGCACACGTGTGACCCAAAGTTCATTCATGCACCGGATTGGTAGACTATCAGTAAAACTAGTTTGTGGAAAAAATATGATTACCTAGACCTGCAACAGAAATCAATAGTTTGGGAGCAGCCATTTTGCTTATTTTTAGGTCTGAGTTGGTCTACTATGAAGCCAGTGGGCTTTGCCCCTCCCATGTCACTTTCAACCATTAACTTATTTTACTAGCCTTTTTTATTCTTTGGCTTGAGGCTTTGTCAATCACATCTTGGCTCAGCCCACAGTAGTTTTCTTTCGGCTAATGTCATTGGCTGTTTGAGTGTGTATTCTTCCACCTGAAAGGCACTGCAATGCACGAGGGACTATTTTACAGCTCCCCGCCTCCTCCTCAAAGTCAATGCATGCATTCAAAGGCATGCACAAATACACACTACTGTTTCTTTGCCAATGCTTGTTCACTTTCAACCTGGATTGGCAAATTAAAATACACATTGATTAGTCAGGGAGCATGTTTTAGGCAAAAAGCTGTCAGCCAATAATTGTATTTTCGCCAAATGTTGTAATCCATGAAATTTATTGCACTGTTAGATGTTATCCTACACTTTAATATCCAACCATAAGCGCTCGTGAACGGGAGAGGGTTTGTCCCCTACGCACAATTACACTTTTAGTTATCATTGCCTCGTGGAGGAAACACCTGAAAGAACAGAAAATCAAAACTGTAATAGATGTCTACAAATCTACTACTCAAGAAATTACTATCCTCTCATAAGAAAAAAAAATCTAAGTACAGTGTACTTTTTAAGTTAGAAAATAAAACCTTAAAACTTTGTTAAAAGCTGCATTTGCATGAGTGTACTATCATAATTCTGTTTTTATGTGAACACCGGACTTCACAAAATGAAAATAAAAAGTATGTACAACATATTTGGTCACTTTTACATTCGATATCTACATCTGCAAAAGTTCTCAAGTGTGTTTGGCTGCTGTCTCTTTCGGCAGATCACACTTTTTTTCTCTTTTAGCACAAGGCCCTCCTATGGCACAAGCATCTCTGCTCAAGGGCATTTGCATTTTTTATTTAGAGTTATGGCTCAAAAAGCACACCACTGCCACAATGGCTTCCAAATCCTTCATTTGAGCAGGAGTCGCACATTTCCAGCGAATCGAACGTATGGCTATTATCAACCGAGGTTCCCCTGCAGCTCTGTATCCACATTCAGTCCACACGGGAAGAGTGTTATTATTTCATCCAGAGATGAAATAAGTCATTTTGAGCACTCCGCGTATATGATTTCACATCTTCGTCATGCACACATTTTGCCCAACCCAATTCCTACCAATTAATTCCTCAATTCCCATTCCTCGCCTGTCTTCTGCACATGGTGTCATCACTAGTTTAGCAGATAAACTTTCCAGTTGTGCTTCGAAATTTCCATAAATATAGACGTAAATATATTTTTACAAATATATATCTAAATATATATTTTTTTTATAAGTGCAAAGCAAAGTTGTGTGTAGCTCCAGTTGGTCCTAGAGTTGAAAACTCTGTTTAAACGTATACATAATCAGAGCCCCTTCTAGTCTTGTCAATCTCCAGTCTCGTCAGCTTCTTTCTCGGGGATGGCTTCCAAGCTTCGTCGTGGTTTTGCCACCTCGGC
The DNA here is from genome assembly GCF_964204655.1 of Triturus cristatus. NCBI lineage: Eukaryota > Metazoa > Chordata > Amphibia > Caudata > Salamandridae > Triturus > Triturus cristatus. The sequence goes on along the minus strand of NC_140593.1, from coordinate 68,549,261 downwards.
TGCTCCTGTGCCCGGTTTGTTAAGTCCACATGAAAGGGCAGCATAGTGGGTTTGTTTAAGGTTGTCCATGGTCTCTGTTTTCGCATATTTTAAGAGATCCGCCTGTCCCTGTAGGGAGAAACAGAGTTAGAACATGAATGAAGACGCAATGCGCAATTGTTTGGTGCAGAAGTGTCAATAATAACAACACACAAGAAACCCGTAAAACTGAAAATACTAAATGTTAGCATTGATACTAAAAGTAGTATTAAATGTAATAAAAGTAACAGGAATGCTAGTTTTTACTTTTTTATACGTCACTTACTACCGCAGTTTTACCATTCCTTACTACTGTAAAAGGCAGGCGTTACAATTATCCAGAATCAGATCTGTAAAATAGCCTGTTCCATCCTAAGGAAAGAAGTATAATACACCTATCATGAAGTTTTTAAAATTCCAGTCTTAAGATAAACTGTCTCAAGACTACGTTATAACAACTTTGCCTAACTTGGAGTTACAACGTTTAACCTGACCTGCACATTTTTAAAGTTTGGTTTACTTACCAGGAATGGATGGACTTAAAATCCGCCTTTTTTGGTATTCCCAAATTAAAGCTAATTACTTCGGCCACATGCAGATAAAAGTAATTCATCCAGAGTGATGTGGGGAAAAGTACTTACCTGTAACAATAGTTCTACTCACGAATACCCCTGTCAGATTATACAACCCAAAATATATCTTCGGAGTGTCTCTTTATTTGTCACTCATGACCACCGGGCCAATAACTGTGCATATTAACAGAAGGAGTTAAAAAGAGGGTTACAAAGGAGTAATTAAGCTGTAATAGATGCACATTTGCTAGTACTACAGTGCCATTTTCAGACTAGTTTAGTCTTAAGACTTATTGAATCTGTGTGTTTAACACATGAATATCCTACAAGTATGAGAATGAAAAAAATATTATCAAATAAATAAATGTGGGCAGAGGTTTAAAATCCATGTACTGTAACTCTCAGGACAATCCGCAATACATCAGCCCTATGGGGGGGACCTTCAGGATAATGTGAGAACCTATTAACAAGACCTATGCAGTGAAGGATGCACCAGGCCAAGTTTCAGAAGACGAAGCTGAGGTCACACGTGTTATTTCAAAACGGAGTGACAAAAACATGGACGGAGTTATGCAGCTTCTTGTGGTGATTGGATGATTCCTCGAGGTTACTGAGTCTGTCTCAAAGTGAGGTAGACTAACACAGAATACCAGGGATCCCAATATATAATTAGCAAATATGGAATATGAAGATTAGACAATGCATGTTCAGTTAAGTGCAACTGGGATCATAAAGAACAAAGCCTCGATGTAACTAAATCTGCTGCCTTTAAACGATGGATTTAGGGCCAGATCTCTGTACTGGGGTGAAGGTTGACATTGTGCAGCATTCTGCCCATCAATTGCTCTTTTGGCATTTGCCACCCTGAGTGGGTCGGGTACGCCCAGACGTGGGTCCCGTGCTCTCCATGCCACTGGAGTCAAGCTAGCCTGGCTGATGAGGGATGATGGCCCGAAACCGGTCCCAGGATGCATTTTACAGTCCAGGGAGGACCTGGCCTGGCAGTTCGGGCTAGACTGTTCCCATGAGGCATAGGGTCAAGACTGATTTGCATATGGCTGGGTCTGAACTGAAAAGGCATGGGGAGCAAACAAACAATGGATTTAGGCCCAGATCTCTGTACTGGGGTGAATTTCTGAAATTGTGCAGCATTTTGTCCATCAATTGTTCTTTTTTGCATTTAAAGGTGACAGCATAGATCATGAGTGCAAGACCATCTTTGCCATGGTGCGGGCTTTACGAAAGGAGACCTACTAATTTGGCAGCATCATTGAAGGAGTTTTTACTATTCTTTCTGGTATGATCATTGATTGACTCTACTATTTTACAGCATATGGCAGGGCCAAACGTTGACGTTAGACTCTACCTTGTCACAACCAATTATCAGCACATAATTGATCCTTCAACATTGGAAGTCCCAAATCCAACCCTGTCCTGAAGATGACCACTCCTATTCATTGAGAGGTTGAAACGCTGTCGACAGCACAACAAACGGACGTTTGTACTACAAAAAACCTATCTGAGGCTTTGCAATCTACACGGAATATGACACAGCCCTATCTCCTTTTCATCTGTGCTAGCTGTTTAGTTGTGTCTACATATTGTCATTGCTTGTACTTTTTATTGAATGTGAGCACTGCGCGGCACTAAGCACTGTGCAGTTTTTTCTGATTGTTTTTACAACATACTTATTCGTTGTTAGACCCACATGTGTGATTTCAGAGGCTTGCTCTCTCGTGCTACTTCTGGAACTATAATGTCAATATGTTGTATTTGTTTAGAACAATTTTATCTTTAAATAAGCACACTGAATGAGTCCTAGGTAACCATTGTTTCTTTAAAATGATATTTTACTACTCAGCAGCATGTCAGGGGGCCATTTGCAGAATTCCATCACAGCCCGTGTCATTCTTGCTCCGCCACTGGTAGGTGAGATGTATTACATCCACAGCAGATTCGCTCTTGAAAATGTAGATTCTGTTGAATTTTCATTCAACTGTGTTCTCTAGTATCAGATGAAAAACAGAGTTTATTTTTCCAATCACTGCCACAAGATAAGTTGGTGAAATTTTTGTAGTGCCCGTTTTTAGTCACACTTTTGTTGTCAACTAAATCCAGCTTTTTTTTTTGAGGAGCAGTTTTTAAATATTAAAATTGATTAGGAAATTTTCTTACCTGTGTTCTATTAATTCTCTCTATTACGGCAGCACACAGACCATGGCATTTGAATGCTAAGACACTAAGAAATCTGAAAGATGAGTGCACACTTTCTAGATTTTTAGGTTTCACCTGCACAGTGCTTACGCTGTGCTTGAGAATCCATTGTTTTTCATATAAACTTAAAAGGGATTTACATCCTGTCTTTTCTATCCTGGATTCTCATTAGTTCCTATGTGTGCTACTTACTTTTCCTCCATTTTTATTGGCTGTAGCATATTTTCCTGCATTGATCAATGCTTGTTCCTTGTCTTTCTCTTATCAGTTTCCCGTAGCCGAAATACTGGTAACGTCTGCTTTGGTGGAACATTTTTTTAATAAAGTTTTGCCACTTTTTGCTTTTTACTCTTGCAGCATAGTTATATAACAATTTATCCCCAAGAGAGATTAAGTGATTTGCATAGAATCACAGTATGTTGTGCCACCGAGAGTCGAACAGGGATCCATGTTATTTGTCAAGGGGCTCTTTGCTTATCCTGGACGATCATTGATCAAACCAGCCTCCCAGTTTTCAATTTTTCTGATTTATACACATATATACAGATGCAAAACAATCTGTCATTATCTGCATGCATTACTGAAAATGGAAAACTCAGAAATTACATCTTCGGAGTGTCTCTTTATTTGTCAGTCATGACCACCGGGCCAATAACTGTGCATATTAACAGAAGAGGGAGGTAAAAAGAGGGTTACAAATGAGTAATTAAGCTGTAATAGATGCACACGTGCTAGTACTACAGTGCTATTTTCAGACGAGTTTAGTCTTAAGACTTATTGAATCTGTGTGTTTAACACATGAATATCCTATAAGTATGAAGAATGAAAAAACATTTATCAAATAAATAAATGTGGGCATTTACAGATGGAACTTCATTCTTTAGGAACCAAGAATATCTTTGCATAAACACCAATAAAATGAAAAGAAAAAACTGGACAAATACAGACTGCTCAATTTCTAGAGGGCGAAGATGAGCAGACTTACCAGAGCAGAGTTGTCCAAGACCATGCACGCCTGTCGTAGTCCTTGTGCGACTAGGTCGAAGGGCCCCTTCGGAAAAAGACCGTAGCAAGTGTCTGACACATCTACAGCGTACAGACTTTCTCACACCTAATGAATGAAGGAATAATAACTTCTAAAGTGCACAGCAGCTCAAACAAGAACACCCCAGCTCTAAAATCGGCTGCAGAAAGAAACGAAGGGAGAGCGCTTCTTTAGAGAGATGCGCCAAGGCTTGATGAGTTTCTGAAAAGAAGCTTCAGAAGTTGTAAGCTGAAGATGAACAGGGATGGAGTTTCAATGTGTTAGACGGACCGGGAGGGTCGGCCGAGGACAAGGGGAGAGGTCTCCGGGGAGAGCCGTCTCCAGCGATCGTACAGACGAATAACTTCCCCCCCCCACAGATGTACACCACACAAGGATAAGGTTTAACGTTCTTTATAAGCGATCTCTTAGGTACGATAGAATGGTACAAGGAGGTCTGGACTCAGGGGTCCCCTCGATTCTAGTCTCTTGGTTGGGAAAGGGGGTAGCGGGACAGTCTGGTTACCAATCGGGTAGATGCGATGATGGATAGCTCACAATCCTCGAGCTCTGTGTTCTAGCTGGATGGGCCGCGGCAGCGCCAGCAGGTCCCGGTGAAGGTGGTCGTTACACGGTCCGCGGCAGCGCCAGCAGGTCCCGATGAAGGTGGTTGTTACACGGTCCGCGGCAGCGCCAGCAGGGCCCAATGAAGGTGGTTGTTACAACGGTCCGCAGCAGCGCCAGCAGGTCCCGACAAAGGTGGTGGTTCCAACGGTCCGCGGCAGCGCCAGCAGGTCCCGACAAAGGTGGTAGTTGCAACGGTCCGCGGCAGCGCCAGCAGGTCCCGACGAGGATGGAGGATGTAGAAGGCCGCGGCAGCGCCAGCAGGCAGGACGATAGTTCACAAGGCAGGGCTACGGCAGCGCCGGTAGTCCGTCAAGGATGAGTTCTTCTCGGTGTCTCTCGACTCCAGGATACAACTGCCTTCCTGCTCTGGAGCTGTCCTAGTTATAGGTCTGGCGCCCTTTGATGTCCGGACCCTCGCACTTGGAGGTCGGGAGGTCCGGGATGAGGGAGTCCAGACACCCAGCAGGGGGGTGGAGCCAGCGCCCGGGGGAGCTGGAGGGCGATCGGCACCTGGCGGGGGAGAGCCATCGACACTTCTTTCTCCCATCGACCTGCCAAGTGGTCCGTTCACCTCCTGGGTGGATGGTGGTGCCGGGATGTCGGGGCCTGGCCAGGCCCAGGGTTAGGGTCGAGCTGAGGCCACGCGGCCTCGTGGTGCAGTGTCCAAGATGGCGGCCGGTCCGGCCGAGGGAGCCGGTAGTGGTTCGGCCCCATGATACAGAGATGTCCGGGGGCAGGAGTTCCGTCTGGAGACGGGGTGCGGGTTGTTTCTGTGGGTAACACCTGGAGGGCCGGGGCTTGGGCCCTGTCATGCGGGGAGGGAGCAAGCCCTCCATGTGGCCTGTCCAACATGCGTCCCCCCCCAGCTGAAGGCGGGGAGAGTCACCCATCCTCTTGGGGACTCTCCTCGTCGAGGCGGAAAAAGCGTGACAGGCCATCTGCGTTGGCGTGGTCTTGGCCCGGTCGATGTTCCACAGTGAAGTCCATCCCCTGCAGGGAGATGGACCAGCGCAATAGTTTGGGGTTTTCCCCCCGCATCTGCATTAGCCATTGCAGGGGTCGATGATCTGTTTGCACCCGGAAGTGGGTACCGAAGAGATAGGGCCGGAGCTTTTTGAGGGCCCACACCACTGCGAAGGCCTCCCTCTCGATATTGCTCCAGCGCCGTTCTCGGGCCAGGAGGCGTCTGCTGATGAAGGCCACCGGTTGGTCAAGTCCCTCGGAGTTCAGCTGGGAGAGGACCGCCCCGATGCCATGGTCGGAGGCATCTGTTTGCACAATGAATTCCCGACTGTAGTCGGGGGCCTGGAGCACAGGGGCAGTGCACATGGCGGCTTTCAGCTTCTCGAAGGCCGCTTGACAGTCTGGGGTCCAGTTGATCTTCTTCGGGTGGTTCTTGGATGTGAGTCCCGTGAGGGGCCCCACAATGCTGCCATAGTCCCTCACGAACCGCCGGTAGTAGCCGGTGAGCCCCAAGAAGGCTCGGACCTCGGTCTGCGTGACTGGGGGCTGCCAGGACTGGATGGCAGCGATTTTGAGTTGCAGAGGGGCCACCAGACCGCTTCCCACCTGGTGTCCGAGGTAGGTCACGGATCCCTGACCAATTTGGCACTTGCCGGCCTTGATTGTGAGGCCGGCCCGCTGGAGGGCCTGCAGGACCTCTCGGAGGTGGTGGAGGTGGTCGGACCAGTGGCGGCTGTACACAGCGATATCGTCCAGGTAGGCGGCGCTGAACTCCTCGAGCCCCGCCAAGACCTGGTTCACTAGTCGCTGAAAAGTAGCTGGGGCATTCTTCATGCCGAAGGGCATGACTTTGAAGTGGTAGTGGCCATCGGGGGTAGAAAAGGCGGACCGTTCTTGGGCCCGGGGTGTGAGACCGATCTGCCAGTAGCCCGCTGTCAGGTCGAAGATGCTGAGGTAGCGGGCAGCCCCCATGCGGTCGATCAATTCATCCGCTCGGGGGATGGGATGAGCGTCGGTTCTGGTGACAGCATTCAAGCCCAGATAGTCGACGCAGAATCGGAGCTCAGGAGTAGTGCCGGGGGTAGCAGCTTTGGGGACCAGCACGACCGGGCTGGCCCAGGGGCTGTCCGAGGGCTCGATGACCCCGAGCGTGAGCATCTTGGATACTTCCTCTTGGATGCAGGCCCGCACCCGATCTGGTAAGCGGTATGCCCGGTGTCTGATAGGGGGACTGTCCCCAGTGTCCACGTCGTGCAAGCACCAGGGGGTGACCCCGGGGGTAAGGGAAAACAAGGTAGCAAACTGCAGCAGGAGGTCCCGGCAGCCTTGGCGCTGTTCCGGGGTGAGGGCATCGGAGAGCCGGACCCCGTCCACGGAACCATCTTTCCCCCGAGTCTTCAGGAGATCAGGGAGAGGCTCGGAGTCTTCTTCCGCTCCACTGTCTGTAGCCATCAGGAGGCTGAGCTCCGAGCGCACAAAGTGGGGTTTGAGTCTGTTGGTGTGGAGGACCCGGAGGGGGTTCCGGGGAGATTCCATATCGATGAGATAGGTGACGGGGCTCTTGCGTTCGACCACTTTGAAGGGCCCCGTCCACTTGTCCTGCAAGGCACATGGTTCGGTGGGGGACATCACCCACACTTGTTGGCCAGGTTCGAACTCGATGGAGGAGGCATTTTGATCGTACCATTTTTTCATGTCCTCCTGACTGGCCTCAAGATTCGCTTTTGCCACTTCTCGGAATCGCCTGGTCTGATTGCGTAGGGTCAGGAGGTACTTGAAGACGTCTGGAGGGGTCTTTAGGGGGGCCATCTCCCAACCTTCTTTGACTAGGCTGAGGGGCCCTCGCACAGGGTGCCCGTACAAGAGTTCGAAAGGGCTAAAGCCGAGGGACTTCTGGGGAACTTCTCGATAGGCGAAGAGGAGGCACGGAAGTAGTACATCCCACTGGCGACGGAGGGGCTCTTCCAATCCCCCAATCATTCCCTTGAGCGTGCGGTTGAATCGCTCGACTAGTCCGTTTCCTTGAGGGTGATAGGGGGTCGTGAATCGGTAGGTGACCCCGCACTGTTGCCAGAGGGACTTCATATACTTCGAAATAAAGTTTGTGCCTCTGTCGCCGACGACTTCTCGGGGGAAGCCCACCCGGGAGAAGATCCCCATTAAGGCCCGGCCGACCACCGGGGCTGTTACAGTTCGCAGGGGCACAGCCTCGGGGTAGCGGGTGGCGTGGTCCACCAGTACCAGGATGAACCGATGTCCTTGTGCTGTACGGGGGTCCAGGGGCCCCACAATGTCTATTCCCACCCTCTCGAATGGGGTGGTGACAACTGGGAAGGGTTGCAGAGGTGCTTTGAGTTTGCGGCCGCTCTTCCCGCTGGCCTGGCACGTGGGGCAGGACCGGCAGTGGTTGAGGACGTCGTTCCTCATCTTTGGCCAGAAAAAGTGGGTCACCAGGCGACTGTAGGTTTTGTCCTGGCCCAGGTGTCCAGCCAGAGAGACATCGTGGGCCAAATTTAACAGGAAGTCTCTAAAACGGAGGGGCACCACCAGCACTCGACTGGCCCCTAACTCTGCGATTCTCTGTTCGCTGTACAATAGGTCGTTGTCCCAATAGATCCAATGGGCTCCGGTGGTGTCCCCGGCGCTTTGGGCGAGGGCTTGCTGGCGGAGTCCCTCCAGGGAGGGACAGGTCTTCTGTTCTTGACGGAACTGTTCCTGGGTGGGCCCCCCTTCTTGACGCCACTGAGCCAGGTCGGGAAGGTCCTGGGGCTGAGCGACCCCTTCGGGGGTTTGCTCTGGGGGGTCGGTATAGTCGGTGTCCTCTACTGGAGCGATCGGGGGAGGAGGTGCAGGCCATTCTGGTTCTTCTGGTCGGGTGATGGCACGGGCGGCCATGGACCGGGAGGTTACGCACGCCCAGTCCGGGAGGCCCAACATCCCCAGGTGTTCTCTTCTTTCTACGGCGGCCCACGGGGAACTCTCAAGATCATTCCCCAGGAGACAGTCCACGGGGGCATCATCCCGGACCGTCACCTTCAACATGCCGGAGACTCCTCCCCATTCGAAGGGGACGCAGGCCATCCGACATAGACTCTCTGAATTGTCGGCTGAGCGGACGGGGCAGAGAATGTTCGGCAGGATCTGCTCTGGTTTTACCAGGTGACAGCGGACGGCCGTCACACTGGCCCCCGTGTCAAGTAGTGCTTCGGCCCGGCGCCCATTAATGTTCACCCACTGGCTATATTTTCTGGTGTTGGCGGGTAGGGGAGCCCGCGGGACCATGTCTCTTCCCCCTAGGCACGCTAGAACCATGGCGGCCGGTTCCCACTCTTGTTGTGCCTGCTCGTAGTCTTCCTGTTCTTCGGAGATTTGTTCTCCCCCCAGGGCGGCGGCAGCTACCTGGCGGGGTCTCGGAGTTTGGTTCTGTGGACAGTTCGGGTCATTGGCGTAGTGGCCGACTCGCTGGCATCGGTGACACGTGACGTTGGCTCGGAACCCCGGGCGCATCGGGGGGTTGCCCCGGCTGGCCGGGGGCGGGGTGCTGGCAGCGGGAGCGGCCGGGACGGTGTCTCTTCCTCGTCCCTGGCCTCCTCCACCTCCTCGGGGACGGTGCTGACCTTGGTTGCACCGGTTCTGTTCGTGTGGCCCTCTCCGGCCACTCGGGTGCTTTCCCACCGGTCAGCTTCAGCGGCGAGTTGCCGTGGGTCAGTCAATTTACTGTCGAGGAGGTGCTGCCTGAGCTCGACGAAGCAGTTGTTAGAGAGGTGCTCCCACACCATGAGATTAAAAAGTTGCTCGTAGGTCGTTACGTGGCTTCCCTTGATCCAACCCTCGAAGGCTCGGCTGAAATAGTTGACATATTCCACCCAAGTTGTACCCGGGATCCGGGTGCAGTCTCGAAACCTCTGGCGGTACATTTCGGGTGGGAGCCCATAGCGGGTGAGGAGGGCAGCCTTCATGTGGTCATAGGATGACATCTGATGGTCTGGGAGCTGTAGCAGGGGATCGCGGCCTTCGTTGACGAACCTCCCCCATAGACCGGCTCCCCAGTCACTTCGATCGATCCGGTGGGAGGTCATGGCGATCTCGTAGGCCTTGAACCACTGTTGTATGTCGTCCTCTCGGACATACTCTCGAACGACATCCTTGGGGATGTGGACTTTCTTTTCTGTCGCTCCCGGGGTGCGCGGTCGCTCGGGCACCTCCGGTTCTTTGTTCTGCTTCCGTAGGTCTATTTCTGCCAGTTTGCGCTCGTGTTCGTATGCTAATCTCTTTTCTTCGAGCTCTCTCTGCCTCTGTTTTTCTTCCCGTTCTTCTCGGAGCCGCAGATGTTCTAGGTTCAGTTTTTGCTCGGCTAATTTTAGTTCACCGTCCATTTTGAGCCGTGCCATTTCTAACTCATGTAGTCTGTTTTTTTCTCTCTCTTGGATCTCTTCCTGCGAGAGGCCCGTTCCTCGCTCCTCGGGAGCCGTGGCGTTCCTCTCTGATGCTGCAATGTTTTGGTCCGGGGATCTGGCGGCCCCGGTTTCTGCCCACGACTCAATGGCGTGCTTGAAATCGTCTTTGGTACACAGGCCGGTGGTAGCAATGCCTAGTTCCATGCAGAATTGTTTCAATTCACGATGGCTGTACTCTTCCAATTTCTCCATCTGGAATTTCTCGGTGGATCCGCTCTCTTTGGTTGACATTGTGGTTTTGTCGTGGGGTGAGCTACTCTCTGTACGATTACGCGTTGATTCGGATCGCGCCGCTGGCCACCAATGTTAGACGGACCGGGAGGGTCGGCCGAGGACAAGGGGAGAGGTCTCCGGGGAGAGCCGTCTCCAGCGATCGTACAGACGAATAACTTCCCCCCCCACAGATGTACACCACACAAGGATAAGGTTTAACGTTCTTTATAAGCGATCTCTTAGGTACGATAGAATGGTACAAGGAGGTCTGGACTCAGGGGTCCCCTCGATTCTAGTCTCTTGGTTGGGAAAGGGGGTAGCGGGACAGTCTGGTTACCAATCTGGTAGATGCGATGATGGATAGCTCACAATCCTCGAGCTCGGTGTTCTAGCTGGACGGGCCGCGGCAGCGCCAGCAGGTCCCGGTGAAGGTGGTCGTTACACGGTCCGCGGCAGCGCCAGCAGGTCCCGATGAAGGTGGTTGTTACACGGTCCGCGGCAGCGCCAGCAGGGCCCGATGAAGGTGGTTGTTACAACGGTCCGCGGCAGCGCCAGCAGGGCCCGACAAAGGTGGTGGTTCCAACGGTCCGCGGCAGCGCCAGCATGTCCCGACAAAGGTGGTAGTTGCAACGGTCCGCAGCAGCGCCAGCAGGTCCCGACGAGGATGGAGGATGTAGAAGGCCGCGGCAGCGCCAGCAGGCAGGACGATAGTTCACAAGGCAGGGCTACGGCAGCGCCGGTAGTCCGTCAAGGATGAGTTCTTCTCGGTGTCTCTCGACTCCAGGATACAACTGCCTTCCTGCTCTGGAGCTGTCCTAGTTATAGGTCTGGCGCCCTTTGATGTCCGGACCCTCGCACTTGGAGGTCGGGAGGTCCGGGATGAGGGAGTCCAGACACCCAGCAGGGGGGTGGAGCCAGCGCCCGGGGGAGCTGGAGGGCGATCGGCACCTGGCGGGGAGAGCCATCGACACTTCTTTCTCCCATCGACCTGCCAAGTGGTCCGTTCACCTCCTGGGTGGATGGTGGTGCCGGGATGTCGGGGCCTGGCCAGGCCCAGGGTTAGGGTCGAGCTGAGGCCACGCGGCCTCGTGGTGCAGTGTCCAAGATGGCGGCCGGTCCGCCCGAGGGAGCCGGTAGTGGTTCGGCCCCATGATACAGAGATGTCCGGGGGCAGGAGTTCTGTCTGGAGACGGGGTGCGGGTTGTTTCTGTGGGTAACACCTGGAGGGCCGGGGCTTGGGCCCTGTCATGCGGGGAGGGAGCAAGCCCTCCATGTGGCCTGTCCAACACAATGTTTTCCCAACACAAAGGCGAAGATATGACCACCAATGCAGCCTTTTCAGTATTTAGGTGTGATAAGGTGTCTGTGTCCCGATGACCGGAGGACACGAGTAGGTGTGTATCCGGGTAACAGTTTCTGGGGTACGTAGGACCACTTCAGTGACTGCCGATGAATAATGCCAAGTTCCTTCAACTGAACTCTTCTGTGACTAAGCAGCCCGGGGAGGCATATTAGGCCTTAAGAGACCGACTGAAGCCTGGAGTATTGAGGAGGCTTGCCGCAACATGAGCGTGGACAACAGTTTTGTGTGTAGCCAGAGGAATCAACTCATAGGTTTTCCTAAGGCCCTTAAAAGGGAGAAACTAGCGGCTGACACGGTGCATATTTGTGGGGTGAAGGTTATGGTAGAGTCTACCCTAATGCATAGATTTCTTACTATCTGCTTAGGGAGCGGTGGAAAACCAAGTTTGTGGGACCACCAGGCGGGCGACCAGGTTAAGGCAGACTGCCCTAAGAGGAGCTTAGTTCCTGCTGGGTTAAATCTTAGGCAACTGCGGATCCTCCAACTAGCTACCTCAGAAAAGCAGTTTTGAAATTATTTTTCTGTGCTGTGGTCTCTTTCGGAAAGCACAACGACCAGTTGTGTGTCGTCGGCGTAAGACAGAATTCACAAGAAAGTCAGACTTTTCCTGATAGTTTGTTAACCTTCCCATCTTAGAATGTGAATAACTAAAAATGTAGCTTTTTCTGACTCCTTAATTTACCATCCTCCTGGACCTGCTGGTAGCTGGAGCTCACGGTTGGCCGATGCACTTTTTCCTCATGTTCTTAACTGTGGCAACTTTACCATTTTAGGTGATTTTAATATTCACTTTGATAACAAACTGTACTGTTATTAGACCCGTTATTTTGTAATCTATGAGCCCCCACGCCCTTTGAGCTGGTCTGATCATTTTGCAGTTCTTCTCCTAATCAAGGGTCCAGTGTTAGAAACAAGGCGATGGGTCACTGTAGGCCTTTATAGATGCTGGGCCAAGCTCCATCCCAGAGACTTCTGTCTTCGACTTCAAAATTCGACGCCTATGTTAGAGGGGATCTATGGAATAGCTCGATGGATCGTCTATTCTACCTTTGACAATTCAGCCTTTCCAGATAGTACAACTACCATTACTATTGTCCCGAAAGAGAGATTGACATTCTTTCAGCCTTTGGAGACCACCAAGTTTCTGGCTTTATTAAATGCCACGTATAGGGTTCCCCCTCAGACCTTCTACCACCGGATACGCTATTAATAATGAGTGCTATGCTCTCCCCCCTTCTAAATGACCTGCTGAAGACCTCTTTAGCTTGCGAGACAGTCTCAAGGGCATGGAAACATGCTTCGATACTACAGCTACTTAAAAATCTAATATATCCAACTGGGTCAATTATCGCACGGTTGCCTCTTATGCTAAGAGTCTTGAGTAGCACAGTAATGTCCAGCTGTCTGCATTATTGGAATCCAATAATGTGCTGCACTCTTCCCAATTTGCATTTCAACTGGAACGCAGCACTGAAACCGCCCTCCTAGGCGTTACTGATCATCTTAAGCAGCAGTCGAACATACGAGGAACCACAGCTTTTATTCTTTTGGATTGAAGTGGCGCGTTCCTCACGGCCTAACACCGGGTGCTCCTCGAGGTTAGTGGGCGCTGGTGTCTAAGGACTGGCTCTTTCCGGGTTTCAATCATTCTTAGAATAGCGTTTGTTTCAGGTTCTTGCTAAACCTTACAAATCTTGTGGGATTAGATTACCCCACGGATTTCCCCCAAGGCTCCCCACTGAGTTCAACGGTATTTAACATACATGTCTGCCCGCTGGTGGATATAGTGGTCAATCACGGATTGTCTCTCTACTCCTATGTGGATGACAGGCAAATCGTTATATCACCTTCTACAAGGACAACAGCACTTCACCCAACATGTTTGCTGTCTTAAAGAAGTGTCAAACTGGATGTGGCTTAACTGCTTGGAATTAAATGGAAGCTAGACGTAAATGCTACTACTGGGTAACTAGCCCCAGTTGTGGGGTCACCATTGTTATGTACTTGCCCTACCCCCAGGCGGGTGATTAAGGATCTGGGTTTCTGGTTGGATGATGGACTGACTATGTATCAGCAGATCACTAATGTAGCTGCTTGTTGTTTTGTCCCGCTCAGATCCTTAAGTAAGATACCATGGCTTTTACCTTCGGAGACCCAAAAAACTACTGTGCAGGTTTTAATAATCTCCAGATTGGATTATGCCAATGTGCTATGTCTGGGTGCTACCAATTCCTAGATAAAATGGCTGCAAATTGTTCAGAATGCGGCGGCCCATCTTCTATGTCATATTCCTCATGGTGCTTCAGTTTCCCAACATTTCCGCCTATTGCATTGGCTCCCCAAAAAGTATAAGTCATTATGCTATGTGTATAAAGCCAAGCTTCAGGCTGTTTCCCTATATATTCGATCTCGGATTCATCCTTCCATCCCCAAGCGACAGCTACGGTTGGGTTACTGCAATCTGGCCACTATCCCAAAGGTTCAAGTGTAAGGCCAGGGAGGAGAGTCCTTTGCTTTCTTGGGGCCTAAGCTTTGGAAATCCTTGCCACTTACTCTGTGCCCAAGTATATACAATGTTCAGGAACATGTTTAAGACGTGGCTCTTCTAGTTCTTGCTCCGTTCTTTTCCACTAGCGCCGGGAAACTCTGTTGGGGTTGCAATGCACTTTACAAACCTGAATTGAATAGAATTTTAATTCCACAAGAACGGCAAGTGGTGACATATAGACATTAAAAAGGGTCGGACTAAAGGCCATACCCTGTGGTATTCTGTATGGAAGGAGGAAGCTGCCCGACTGAAAAGGAGGTAGTGAGACCTTCGCAGTCTGGTTTGTGAGAAAGGAGAAGACCCATTGATGTACACCACCGATAATACTGAGTAGACAGACGATCAATTAGAACTGCATGGGAGACCGTCTCGCAAGCCGCGGAGAGGTACAAGAGGATAAGTGTAGCAGAGAGGCCTTCATCCAGAAGAGCTCCTATGGATTCCATGGTTGCTAACAGGACATTTTCAGGGTTAAAGTGCTGATGGAAGCCAGGCAGGGTCTCATCTGTGAGAGAATTTTCTTCCAGATAGTTTGAAATCTGCCTATTAATTTATTTTCTAGTATTTTTACTGGTAAGCGCAACAACAAAATAGGTGTGTATCTAGAAGGCAAGACTTGAGACGGCCTGCAGTGCGAGGGTACGTTGGGGAGGGAGGAGTTGGGGAGAGGGAGTGCGAACGAACTTAATAGCTTAGAGATGCCAAGATAATACCTGGAGTACCCAGATAAACAGAATGTAACTCAACAAATGTTAGTCATGTAACAGGCAATGTTTACCGCTGACAACAAATGCATAAGTATTACAGCATAACCAATAAAATCTGTTTTAAAAAAAAAGAAAAATAGGTGTGTAGTTTGATAAGATTGTGGGATCTGCCGACAGCTTTTATAAAAGTGAATCCACAGGTGTTGACTTCCATGCCGAAGGCACAAACGAGGAAGTAATAGACTGTTTAACAGATGTCAGAGTCTAGGTCCAGTAGGTCCAGTAGTGGATTGACCCTTTATAAAGATGAAGGGAAGACGGGGATCATTAGTGGAACCAGATTTATAATTCCTAAGTCCTGACTGTTTGTTATATACTGATAGCGGTATAAAGTTGGCCATGGATTTGCCCCCAGGCGACTGGAAAAAGGATCTTCGCTGAATTAGAATTAAGTTGAGCAAGAAACGTTTTATAAAAAGGTGTGATTTTGTCCTGGAAGAATGTAGGCAGGTTGTGGCAGAGGTCTTGGGATGGGTGATATCCCTGCAACCAGCAAAGGACGACAGGAAGGTGCTGAATACGGAAAATACTCTGGGCGAATTATGGAAGAAGGATCTAGAGTGAACGAAAAAGTCAGCCCATATTATCCTAATACGTTTATGCTAAGACTTGAACGATATTTTGTGGACTTCATTCGCACCCATGTTGTAGTTGAGATGTCACTGGTAGTTTAACCATTTACACTCCCTTCATTTTTAAGGGAGTTATTAACCCATGGGGAACTGGTCGCTGGGCATTTAGATTTAAGTTCTTTAAGGCAAGATAGTTTATTCAGAGCTTCAGAAATCCAGATATTAAAGTTCCCTGCATCAGTGAATAGGTTGCCCGTTGAGAGCAGTAATGTGTCAATCAGAGCCTGCTTAAGGTTGTCAACTGAGGTTTTACTTCAGGCTGGAGATAGTCTTGAATGGGACTAAGTGGGAGGTGCTGGGGCAAGGACAGCGATGAACCTGTGCAGCCTTCATTATCACACTTTCTTGATTGCGAACCCTGAACCTTTCCGAGCGCTTCCTCAGTTGCTAAATTGCTCATTTCTCTACTTTGTTTCACAATTGAAAGTCTTCCATAGGTGCACTGCAAATATTTCCATGTGGTCTGTATTTACATGGTAAGGATTGTTATCCCCAATATGTCTTTGGCTGCACCCTGATGATGACCTAATGTGAAACTCATAGTTGGGTCGAAACATCAAAACTATTACCTTGGACTCTTTATATTTGCACCCGATTCAGGCAACTGGAGGGCTGCATAAGGTGTGCAGCCCTTACGTCGCACAGCAATACGCCATGAAGTAGTTTTATGGGCATTTTTAAGCTATCAAGTCTGCCTTTGTTTATTAGATGTTCCCCTCTTGGCTTCAACATTTCTTGCACATTTGATCCACACTCACTGCGCTGTCAAATGTTTTACTTTTTGTATCCCCGTTTCATAATTTAATCATGTCTGTTGATTTTGTTTATACAGAGCAAATGATGCAATTATATTATGTTTCTCTTTGACATTAAAAATTTAGTTAGGGACAGTATGTTGAATTTAATTTATTTCAATTTAATATGGTAGGTCACGGGTTTGCCTATCATACACTTTGAAGTTCTGTAAGGCACTGTAAAGATCATATGGGATACGTTTATCTTTACCCAGAAAGATTCTGCATTCCACTCCCTATTTTAATCGAAGGGACCACAGTTGGCCGTTGTGTACATTGGTAGTCAGGTTTCCATCATTTTTGGGTCAGGCCTAACGAGTAAGGATACCACAGATTCAACACGGCCGCCTAATAAAGTATGGATTATGTAGAATCAACACAGCCGTCCAGCCTAAATCATTAGATGGTTGTGTTACGTTATCCTTAATCATTAAAGTAGAATTAACACAACCATCTAATGATTAAGGAGAACGTAGAACAAACATGGCCGTCTAATGATTAAGGATAACGTAAAACAAACATGGCCGTCTAATGATTAAGGATAACGTTGAATCAACATGGCCGTCTAATGATTAAGGATAACGTTGAATCAACATGGCCGTTAAATGATTAAGTAATAGTATCCTTCCTGGGACGAGTTTGCAATCAGACATCTATTAAGCAGAATATATTACACCTGGGGTGAATCAAAAATGGTGCATTAATTCCTCTCCTATTAAAGTGACCAAACAGAAAACAGGAAATAATCTGAAAATTTACCAAGTAAAAAGCAAAGTGCACAAAAGGTGGGAGACGCATCAGTGGGTACAAGCCACAGATTAAGCGTACATTTAAGGGAGAAGGACATTTTTAAATGGAAAGCAGCACACAGCTCCTGGGCGGCAAAGCAACATCCACTGGAAACAAGAAAGTGTAGGATGGATTTCAGCAGCCAATGGGGATTGTTAGTCACTTTGCATGTATGGAGCTCTACTTAGCCTTGCTGCTTGTGCTAGGTATCTCAAGCTCCACGTCTGTTGCCAATGTGCCAGCACATGAGTGGAAAGTCTCAGAAAACGCCCCCAGTATAGACTGAGAAAGCAAACTATTACCCAGTCTTTAACAACAGAGAGGACTCCCAAGGAGATCTTTTGGTATTAAATAGCAATGTTCATCCTGGCATTTAATTGCATGGATGTCAGCCAACCTATCCCCTCTCTGTGCTGATGGCTACCTGTGGACTAAACAAGATGCTGGAACATGACACATAGGCATGACAGATGCGTGAATGACGCCCTCTTCATTTTATATTTGTGGAAGGGGGCAGACTATGGTTCCAAATACCCACCCTAACACATTTGACTTGAGTCTTCCTGTGGTGGTGAACACTGTGTAGCTATGATGAGACAGACAACTCTGGGGTGGGACATATGGGAACAAGCATGCACAGTGACTTACAGCATCCCGGCTGACAGCCACCTCTCACACTGATATTTCTGGTGAATGTTGCTTCCGCACACAAGAGCAAGACAGATGAAGAAGAGGCGTCATGCTGTGGGTGAGGCTGGATGTCCTACCTGTGTAATAAGCCAGATGTTTCCGCAGCAGCAAGGAGAGGGCACTCTCATAGGTACTAGGCATTGCATGTAGCAAAGGTGAGCAGCTCTTTGGCAGGGATGCAGGTGACAGATGCTGGCCTACCTCCAATCTCTGGACATGCTTTGCCATACTGGAGAGTCACAACACAAGCTTGTCCTTCAGTGCCTGTTCTTTGTTTCCTGCTGTGGGGCCGGGATGCCAACCCCCCCCCCCCCCAATCACCTCCTTACAGGCACAGCTAAGTTAAACATCCTGAGCCAGGGGCAGAACAGAAGGATAGACTTTAGAGGTAACACGCATTGGCATAGCCAATAGGTCTCGCCTTTGGGACCTTATAAGTGTTTAGCCATGCAACAGTTGCATAACTAAATACTTATAAGATCCCAAAAGCGAGACCTATTGGCTATGCCAATGCCTATTCATTACGGGGCTGAGAAGTAGTAATTGCATGCACGGGAAGAGGGCTCAAATACCAGTCTGAAACACAATCCAGATCCACTACGCTCCTGCCTCCTGGACTGTCTATCTCTAATAGGACCCCAAGTGGCTAACAATCATGCAAGTTCGTAGACGCAATTTAACTGAACCTTGCAGACAATTGTCTTATGAACGTGCATAAGCTGAAGAATTTAAATACGCTTTTGTAGCTTAAACTCTTGAGTTAATGGTTTAGGAGCTTCTAAAACAAGGAGGAAAGAAAGGGTTAATCACCTGCACATGCCGCCACTGTTGGAGTAAACAGAAGCAGGCAGGGGGGGGGGGGGGGGGGAGTGCTGGAGGGGGGTTTCGCAGTGCAAGGTCTCTCAGCCATGAGAAGCCCACAGCTATGTGTGTGTGCTTGGAGGGTGGGGGAGGGCTCCAAGTGTGAGGAGGGAGGGGGGAAGCCGTTAACAGGCAGACAGAAGGGATTATCAATGCCTTCGTGAACACCAGCGAAGGAAAAGGAACATGAGAGGAAAGAAATGAGAGTGCAAATGGATAACGCAGTTTGCAGCTTTTTAAGCAGCAGGCGTTCCAAAAAGAATAGAAATGGGGTGAAAGCCATCCATCCAAGACAGATTTTTATTTTTTTTCCATCAACAAAAATCTTTATTCAAAAAACTTTGAGATATACAAACATAGGTCAGGGAACTGCAAGCAGCAGGACTTGAAAGCGTTGGTGGGCATGATCATGAAGAAGGTAAGCAAGTGTTTGTGGGAAGGGTGAGTAGCTGTTGTGATGGGGTTCCCAATGCCAACAAAAACAAGAATAGGAAATTATTATGGGGAAATAAAAAGAGTAATTCAAACAAAGAAAAAAGAAGCAAAAAAGACTCAAATAATTTCTGATGGAGCCAGAGAGAATGAAATACCGAAAAGAACTGGTAAAAGAAAACAAGCGCGTGCTGCGAACCATGTTCTGAAAAGGGAGGAGGGAGATGCGAGCAGAGCATATGGTGTGCACTTTCGCGGCCGCTTTGATGTTCTCAGTGGGCGCTCGGCTCACTGAGAAAATCAAAGCGGCCGCGAAAGTGATCAGCAGGCAGACAAATGGTGCGTGCGCCCGGCGCACTTGCACTGTAGCTAGAGGCCTGAAAAGCCACTAGTTTGCACTGCCAATTCCCGCTTACTAAAACTCTCTCCAGAGCAGCGCTAAAGCGCTGGCTCAGGCGAGACCTAAAAAGCAGGTTGAGATGTCCTTAAATACCGCCATATGTTAAGATAGGTTTTTATTATGCTGCTTCTATTTACCGGAGTGCGTATTGTTTTGCTATATTTCGTGTTTAAATTGCTAAAACGCGAAAAGCCTCAATGTATGAGTGCATGTTTATCAGTTAAATACACCATTTTAAGACCTCAATTATTCTCAAAACACAGATTAAATATGGACAAATGCCAATATGATGGGCAAAATAGAAATATGGATAAACATGTATGGAAATGTTTAAAAATTAAATTCCATAAAACAAGGAGCCCTACTTGAAATCAGACAAACAGGACCTGCAGACTAACTGTAGTGCACCCCCCCCCCCCCCATGCACTAACAGACCCAGAGGCATAAAAGAAAAACCCTGGAGGTCCACAGGTGAGGGGTTGTGTTTAGTAGTGGTAGATTCTGTAGGACCTCTTTCGGTTTTGACACAACACAGGACTCATTCTTTTTTAGGTCGAGCCTGGACAGCGCATGCGCTGCACTGCAAGGCATGCTGTATTGAGGTATAGAAGAGAAGCTCCACCCATTTCCTGCCTATCTCTTCAATTGGCTCCTGGTACTGTCCTTTCTAAATGGTTGCTTTGGATTAGTCAATAGGCCTAGTAGTCCCTCCTTAGTACCCCCTTGTCTCCTTTTGGAACCTCCCATAAGGACTGGCTCTTTTACTGGTGTGTTTCATTTAGGTCTGTGAGCCCTATTTTTTAAAACGACTTTCTCCTTTTGCTGCAGGAATGCAGTCCCCTGCTTTCCTGCAGGTGACCACTTTTGAACTCTCTGCTCCTAATCGGCCAGGGACGCTTATCAGCTCTCTGCTCCAGGGCACCATGCTTGATATTTTAGCACGGCGCTGGCTGTCAAGTAAACAACAACACGGGCAATACAAACAAACAATGCGGGCTGCAGCTTTATTTTCACAGCAGGCACCTGCTCAACTTTTTTATTTTATTTACGTTAAACCATGAAGGCAGCACGTCGTCTTATTTATTTACATTCTATTCTATTTTTTTTCTTCTTGTATGCACACTTTTACCGTGCCGAGACTCGAACCGACTTTCCCAGGTCCAAAGTCGGCAGCTCTGAAGCTCCTCATGGCCAATGTACCCTGCAGTGCCACACTGAGTGCCCTGAACATGAATTATCTGCCCACTATAGGCAAAGTGATCCAATTCTTTGAAGCTTAGTACGAAATAATGGCTGAAAAAAGGAAAAAGAAAAAAGAAATTGATGAGAATAACTTCACCTGACGATGTTATCGGACTTAGCAGCACAGGCCTTCGACGGGACAAACAAAACTATTTATTTAGATAGATTGCGGAATAAAAGAAAACACAAAAACAGGCTAGTCCGACAGGAACACTCACTCAAAAACAGAATTTTTTTGTAAATATTTTAAACTGCACTGTTTTTTTTAAACAGCTGTGCGTTCTTTAAGAAATATGCAGTTTTTTGCACGTCTCTATTTCAGGATCCTGCTAAGCCGTGGAGCGCTCCTTCCAGGGTCTGCTTGAAGCAGCCTGTATAATTGTCTTGAAACTCTTCAGGCTACGGTTCAAAATATGCAGAAAATGGTACATTTTTGTAAGAGAACGCTTGACGCGCAGTACTTCAACATAGGGGTAGGCGGGCTGGGCAGCAAACTCGAAATGGAATAAAATCAATCAGCGAGAAGACAGAACTGGGGTAATCATAAGAAATACAAACACACCCTGCCTATTTTTTTAAGTTTTTTACCAAGAGTTCCTTTCAATAAGGGCTTTTGCTTGTGGGAGAAGATAGGGGGTGGGGTGTAGCAGTAGTAGCAGTCAGACAAATCACAAATGCTTTTTAGCGCCCCCTCACAGATGCATTTTAATGTATTGTGCAGAATACAAGCATTTGCAATGCAATAGGTCTCGCAATCGCGAGATTTTGAGCTATTGGCATTGTAAATGTCAATGCCTTTTATTTGTGTGTTTAAAAAACCTGCAATAATAAAAGGCATTGTCACTTACAATAGCAATAGGTCAAAGTTTTCAAAATGCTAGACCTTTTGCATTGCAAATGCTTGTTCTGAAAGTTTTGGGTCTATATCCCTAAACTGGCCATGAATATGGGGCATACTTTTATAAACACCACCGCCCTAACTTCGGACCTTACATTGTCTTTTCATGCACCACAGCTGACTAACAGCGCCACCAGCTGCCGGGGATAATGACTGCCTCAGCTACTCAAGGTGTACAGTTTTTCTGCGTCGCTCCTTTGGGGTTGTATTTTTTTTTATAGGTTTATTATTTTTTTGTGACAATAATATCTATTCATTTCCCGAAGTGCATTGCGTTTTCCATCACACCTCATTGTCTAACTAGAACGGAAAGAAAAAATCTATATCTACAACCTGAGGCGGGCAAGTGGCATAATTGGACTGGGAGCGCCACTAATCAGACGCCTCTCTTACAGGCCAAGCGGCTCAACTCTTTTCTTGCTCTAGCACAGAAAGGTGTCTTTCGGACTTATTTGGACTCCCGGGGGCCAGGAGGCGTTCCACAGCACTCTTGGTTTGAGAAGGGGACCAGAGGCTCGGGTGACTAGCTCCATTCCAGAGAGTTTTCATACACTGAGCAGCACACACGGAACGGTGCGCTGGGCCAGACCGGCTGTGACGTCATCAGCATGGCTCCTCCCTTCCGGTTCCACATCACTTTGGCAGAGTTGCTTAAGTGGTGAGGGAAACATACTGGGATAAAACTGTAATGAAAGAGTGCAGCCATCTTTCTAAAAAGAGGTTCAAGGGGCCCACCAAGTAAGAACATTTGAAAACAAGCATTGGCGTAGCCAATAGTTCTTGTCTTTGGGACCTTATAAGTATTAAGTCATGCCTCTCATTATCCTGGGTGCTACAACATCTACTGTTCTTTAACGTGTAAGTTTTAATACTAATGGGCACATTATAGCAATCCATTGAGAAGTACTTATTTAAAGTGTTACTTTTGTGTAACTGGTAGTCCGAACTCGCATATCTGGAAGTGCTTTCATACGCGATAATGAAGAACTAGACTGAACTATGAAAGACACATAAGTGGCACATATATTATTACTGAATCTGCCCTTTTAGACTGGTGCATTTCATCCAGGGATGCCGAGTGCAACACACATTTGGACCTCCTAAGAAGCCTCGCAGGACTAAAACTCAACGTCACTTTTAGCAAAGAGGCTTCAGAGGAGGTGAACAATGTTCTATTTTTGAGTAATGAAATAGAAAGAATGAGGCATGAAATTGACTGATTTTCCGCATTCATAAAGTATTAAGGGACTGAAAATATTACAATTGAATTATGACCGTGTTGACATTTCATTACGTTAGGCAATAACCCACAAATTACAATATTCAACACAATTATATTAAGGACCCGTTAATCTCAAAATATACCCCAACGTCAAGAATGAAAATGAGGAACAGACAACATAGGTTATGTTCCATCCGTAAAACACCTAACTATAAAATCAAACCTAGGTAGCAGTAAAACAATACCCAGGGTGTACCATAACAACTGGCGGTCGGTGGGCAACAATGATAATTTGTGGTAAAAACAAAAAAGGAATTTCAGCAAGCGTGAAGTGACATGGGGTGGAAAGCTAACAAGGTTGTTAATCGAGCCCTGTCTACACAGGCCCAGCTTCAAGCGCATGGTAAACAGGAGAACGACAGACCTTTCTGCACAGGCCCAGCTTCAAGCGCATGGTAAACAGGAGAACGACAGACCTTTCTGCAAGGCCCAGTTTCAAGCGCATGGTCAACAGGACCAGGACAATGACACAGGGCAATGTTTGGTAAAAGCATTCTTGCGGTGCCGTATTCAGCATCCTCATTTCAGAAATGGTTTGCATGCACAGCGGACCGTGTTACTACACGTAAAACTGTCAGGCGATATTGTATGCCCCTTCCACTCACCATCAAAGCAGCACTGGTTCTACAGCCAAGGAGAACAAATACGGCCAGAGGACTACAGCAAAACACCCTGCCAGACATATTTAAACAATAGCAGGTTATTCACCGACTACCAGGGACCTCATCTAACTACCTCATCAGAAGGGGGAAATGCATCGCTAAGCAAAAGAGTGGTGTCACCTAAGTACCATTCGAATGTGCTGTTCCATGCTAGCTGGCTCATCTCATGGCCCTTCACCGAGTTAAGTGAGCCCCTGATGGCACAAGCACAGGCTTCAAGGGG
The DNA here is from genome assembly GCF_964204655.1 of Triturus cristatus. Lineage (NCBI taxonomy): Eukaryota > Metazoa > Chordata > Amphibia > Caudata > Salamandridae > Triturus > Triturus cristatus. The sequence continues at coordinate 68,525,590 of NC_140593.1, read as the reverse complement.
AGGCATTCGAACCTTTACCAGCAGGACATGCTCATGAGCCCAGGAATCATGATGCGCCCCGTTGACAATACTCAACAAGCAGTAAACGCAACAGGCTCCTCTCCATTAATTCCCAAAGATCAGTGTCTTCACGTGCCCGCACCAGCTATGATGTGTCCGTAATGGTGAAACCGGGAGTGTAGTTAAAAGTTAGGCGTACAGCCTCCTGAAGTGGCCACTATGCCGAAACCTTAAGCATGGTGGCCGTGAAGCGAGAGATGTGCCGATCCAATAAAAGGTGCGCGGTCTTCAACAGTAAATAATCAAACCCCATAAAACACGCTCAAACTCCAAAAGCACGCACGCTACCTCCTGTGTAAAAAAAAAAAACATGAATATCAATCAGGAAGCGTGGCGTCCATAAAGTGGGCGCTGTGCTGCTTAAAAAAAAAGCCGCGCGGGCTCCCAAAACATATAATTAAACCAAGTTGGTTTACACACACTACCTTCCGGTTGGAAACTGAAAATGCCATCAGCTGAGCACATTTCATGCAGAGCCAATTAAATCTACTCCCAAAGCGCACAGACTGATAAAACAAAAGCTCTGTGGGCTCAAAAAACATAATCAAACCAAGTTTGTTTACACGTACATACACATGCTACCTTCTAGTTGAAAACTGAAAATGCCGTCAGCTGAGCACATTTCGCTCGAAAAGCACAAAAACACCCCATTCCGAAAGCAGCAGCGAGACTAAATTAAGAAATAGTGCGCTGAAACTAAAATAAAAAAATAAACAGGAGGGATTGAGTACATGTAATAGGGCCAGTAGGCATGGGAGGGATCCAAACCCCAAAAGGAGGGACAAAAACAACCACTGCACCACTGAAAAGCAAAGTTTTCAGACCAGCATAAAAACGAACAAATGAAAAACAATAGGCGGCTCAAAGCCTATTGAGTAGACACAGCATGTCTCGAAGAGACAGCGCATGCGCTGCCTAGGTGAGACCTAAAAAGGAAATGGATCAGATGGAGCATTTCCCCACACAACTTGCACATTAAGAAGTAAAAAAAGCACACAGGTTCTGGAGGAGCACTCCTAAACTATGCCAATACATTAATGGACTTCCAGGAAAGTAAGACTTTTAGGGGGAGTTCAGCCTGTCTAAGAAAAATTTGAGGAAAAAAACCAAGTAAAGTAATCGTTTTCTGGGAGAAATAATCTGGGCATCACTGTATTGTTTCAAATCCTTCTGCTTTGGTGTCACCGGTTAGTGACCATACAAGCAGCACAGGTGTGACCTCATGGCAATTTCATTTTACTATTTGGCTAGGAGTTGCCAGAAGTACCTCTACAAGCTACTGTGCCCAATATACAAACACAGACAGACCGACTGGTAAGGCTGGGGTAGAGTAAGTATCATGCGTAGCTTCAGTGTCCGCTCTACCGGTCTTTCAGAGGGGAGCAAAACTTGAGTGACAGTGCCCCAGCCCTACCAGCCTTTCAGAAGTATGAGATAGGTTACTCTTTACAATTCCCCAAATGTAGAATCAGCCTCAGTTGATAGGGTCCAGAGCAAGTTTAACAAACTGCCGCCCTTGGTGAGCTGATGGCACATGCCTGGAACATGAGAGCAGAAAAGAGTCCCCAGAAACCAGCACCAGGCCTACCTTCAGCAGGGTGATGTTCCAGGTGAAGTTCTCCACTGCCTTGTTGAGCTTCCTCTCTTTGAGTCCCTCTTTGGCTCCAATCAGGTGCAGCTTCTCGTGGTACTCCATCGCTGGAAGAAGAAGCGTTGAGTTTACCAGTGTGCACTGCTATTATTAGGCCCTGTGCTTCATAAGTAGAAGTTACTTCCTGTAACACTGCGGCTCGTGCATGGATTACCAGACTCGCATGTTTGTACCTTTGCCCACTACTAGCAAGATTGTGCAACACTTCCAGAAACGCTACTTTCTAGACTGCGTACATAGCTACACTGTGCACATACTGCCATCATGAGAGACAGTGCCTCACAAGAATGTTGCTTATCTGAAACATTGCTGCTCATGTGAGGTTTCCAAGGCTCATGAGATTGCACCTTTGTCCACTTCTAGCAGGACCTCAAAGTGCCTAAAAAAGACCAAATGGTGTGGACAGGAATGTACGTCACTTGCATCATGAGAGTAAGTTATGTGCCTGTAACCCTTCTTCTCAAAGATGGATATCTTATGATGTGTGGCTGCAAGCTGACCGTGACAAAGGCACTGGAGGAAGGCAGGTGCTCCAACATGTACCTCAGTCCCAAGATACATGGTCAGTCACTCCATGTGTATAAAAAAACCTACAAGAAGCTGAACTCATCCTCAGGTGTAGGAAGAGGACCACTACTCACATAAGCAGAACACAGACCACCCACATCACAGTCCACAAGACTAGAACAGCACTCACAGGACATGGCCACAACAGCACACACACCACAGTATCCCCCAAGGCCCCATACTGTCATCTGCTGACGACAGGTAGGAAACGCATAGCACTTCTGAAGAGGTGAGCTGATGTACCAGGGTGTGTGTATATAAAGTGATAACAACAGGGACAGGCACCAGCGATGGAAGGATACACGCCTTCATCGGGTACCACGCTTCATAAGCAGCTACTGGACAGGGGTGCAAATAGCAGCAGGCGTCCCACTTCTGCTGCTCTGAAATGTGCTGAAATGCACATTCAGCAGATGCACTGCCGCCTCCTGGCAGGAGGGGGCAGAACTGTGCAATGGTGCATAGAAGATATTCCAACCCAACCCATATTGTATTTTGTACCTTAGTATTTGTAAGGATACTGGGATAGACACACTACAAAGGTACCCTATCAACAGGACTGTTGGCAAGGTGAGAAGCAGCAGTGCCAGGTCAACAATGGAAGGCTGGAGGCACCAGGAGCAACTGAGATGCGAGGATGTTGTTTCACCATCACCATCAAAAGTGAGATGATTCATCCCCTGACCTCTCCTCAAATCCCAAAACACAGGATTGACCCTCCTGGCTCACATGGGTATAATGTGTTGTGACAAGGGGGGGGGGGGGGGGGGGGGGTGAGTAGAAACCACAGAAAGTAAACAGGGTACTTACAAAATTCACTCAGTGATCCGACCAACATGACCCCAGTGATGAAGGGAGGATAAGCCAGGGGGATCATCCCCGGCCTTTAGCCAACCATAAGGGATGGCCATGCCTACAAGACCCTTCAGGCCTTTGTCCTGTAAAGCGGACAGTTCACGGGGCGGGCGTCACGTGTTGCCCACGTGTATTGACTCCTCGCTGAGACTGGCAGACTGTTGTCCTGCACTAATCATCTCTCAAAGGGGGGATTTCAGCAGCTTTCACTTAATCTGAGAAAGATTACCGGATGAAAACATGTAGAGCTAAGAAACCAATTATTTGAAACAAAATAGTTCCTTCGGATTAGGCTGCATGAGGATTGCCATTTGTTGACGTTGCAACTAGTGCGTCTGCCAGATTAACCCTCAGAATCAAAACGGGCACAGATTAAAAAAATATAAACTTTCTTTGCATCAAACAGCAAATGCAGGTTCATGATTTGTGCAAGAAGCGTTCACTTGAATACACAACAGTAATGCGCACCCTACCAAACACGGACATAGGATATATGTAGTGTTAGCAGATACCATTGTCTAATAAAGAATGGATCTGTCAGGTCAAAAAATCCTGTACAATGCACCCTGTGCAAAGTTTTTTTTATTAACATTCCTTTGCCTCAAAAAATTCCCTGTAATAACAAATATTGCAACTCACCCTCACTGACACCTCAGCCTTAGATGTCACCTAATCTAAATACACCTCCACTGCACATCTCTCCTCCACTCTTACCATAAGTGTAAAAGTAATCTTCAATCGGCTCTAGTCCTTACACTCTCACACTTGAATGTATATTAGGATTCACCTTTCGGATAATCCTTGTAGTAAACCTAAACCTAATCTCAAATCCAGTCCTAACCCTAACTCTTTAATTTATCTGAGGTTTCACCCTTACTTTAATCTTTACAGTAAGGCTAAAGCTAATCTTGAATCCAATCCCAACCGTCACTCTTGAATTTACCTTAGATGTGACCTTTCACTTAATCCTTACTGTAAACCTAAACCTCATCTCGAATCCAATCCATAACCTTAACCGTTACTCTTAAATTTATCATAGGTATGACCTTTACCTTAATCTTTACAGTAAACCTAAAGCTAATGTCCAATCCAACCCTGTCACTCTTGAATTTACCTTAGATGTGACCCATCGCTTAATCCTTACATTAGTCCTGAACCTAATCTCAAATTCAAACCTGTCACTCTTGAATTTACCTTAGATGTGACCCATCGCTTAATCTTTACAGTAATCCTACACCTAATCTCAAATTCAAACCTGTCACTCTTTAATTTACCTTAGATGTGCACCCATCGCTTAATCTTTACAGTAATCCTAAACCTAAACTCAAATTCAAACCTGTCACTCTTGAATTTACCTTAGATGTGCACCCTTCCTTTAATCATTACCTAAACTCAACCTCGAGTCGAACCCTGACTCTCTCAATCCCGACTTCTATTGAATTTACCTTAGTTGTAAACCTTACCTTAATCCTTACGGTTACCCTAAACCTTCCCCCCCAATCCTTGCACACAATCTAAAAACGCTTCACCTTACAACAACCAGCAACCCAGTCACCTAATGCAACAAGCATTGGCATAGCCAATAGGTATCGCCTATGGGACCTTAGAAGTGTTTAGCCATGCAACAGTTGCATAACTAAATACTTATAAGGTCCCAAAAGCGAGACCTATTGGCTATGCTAAGCGGCCGCGAAAGTGATCGCGATCAAACATCAGAGCGGCTGTGCGGCCGCGAAAGTGAAAGTAATCGCGGTCAAGCGCGGCGCTTGCGCTCGCGCACGTGCACTGTAGCTCTAGGCTGGCCTGGTAGCACTTTTTGGAGCCCTCTCAATAAGTCTCGTCAGACCAGCGCATGCGCTGGGTCAGGCGAGACCTAAAAATGACTGTAATTACTTTCTTTTTAGTAATTCACAGCAGTGGGCTTCTCTCTTCTGAATTTGTCACCATGATATAATCCATTGTAGAATATAAATCAGTCTTATTCTCTATTCCGATGATGCGCACTTGAGAATGATGGTTGACCATTACAGGTGCTGGTTTGCTGTTCTTCTAGGGCGTTTTCCCACGGTTTGAAAACCAAGATGGGTGATTTTTTCACTTTACCATTGATTATCAGCGGCCGCTACTGAAGCAAGAGAGTTGTCCAAGATTAGGGGTTTCCGTTCCAATATCGGGTCCAGTGGTACACAGACCCATCACTAACTGCCCAAAACCCTAGAGAAGCATGTACCCTCCAGCGGTCAACACAACCTGCTATCCATAATGTCTGAGGCCGAGTATGCGGGAAGTTAAAGGTCTGGAATGTAAATGGGGGTAGGAGGGGAATAAAGGAACATTTATATGAGGGCTGGTATACAAACAGGGAGTGTGCGCCTAATGTATATGGAAGAGAAACTGGACTTGGGAATAGTGCCTTTCCTGACAGAGTTTAACTCAATTCCAGATTCAATACTAAGTGTAACATCTTGTACCATGCACGTCAATCACACACTTTCCAAAAAAACAGTCTCGATCAACCTTACTGTGTCGGTTCCACAACCTCGATTTTAATATCAAAACATGACAGTGTGTTTGGATTCGAACCCAGACGTGTTTCAGTCGATCATCGCCATTTGCCTGAGTACATTTTTAGAAGGTTCGCAAACTACTTGGTGATAGAAAGAAATGCAGCTAAACGTTGTTTTTATCAGTCAAGTTGTATGTTGCGTTTGTTAAACTTCTTCTGACAATTTATTGGAGTCATCATATGTGCAGATCAAGCACTTGGTCCCTTTAGAAGAACAGGCAGAGCTGCGATTGGTGGGTCTGTTCTGGAATCCTTAACATCTGACTAAACCTGGTACTTCCTTGGTGACCCACCTGAAGCTCCTCCAAACACTGCTGCCACACACAACCCCTTCCCCCGGTACAATACCCCTCCATTGCATGTATCCATCAATGGCGCTGCCTGCGTCAACCACAATGTTTTTATTTGTCTTTGTTAATAGAAAATGGATGATAGGGCCAAGAAACGGGCAGGAACCCATCCCAAGATCCTCTTGTGACCTGTGCTTCAGTCAGGCCCCAGCCAGACCCAGCCAACAAACACACTTACCTGGAGCATTAGAGACCAGAAGTGCATAGGTACATGGTACAGAAACCAGGCTTCTGAATTCTGGGTCATGGGTCCTGAAATCCCCAACAGTGGATGTCTGATGGTTCTCCTCCATCTAAGGGCTGTTCATGCGTTGAGAAAGTGGGGGTCTCCACCGCTTCCCACCACTGTGGTGAACTGCACACAACTCTAACTACCCCATTCTGCTAAGACCCTCACCAGGTCACATGCAGAATCCCAACGATCCAGGCCTGCGTGTTCTTTACTCTCCAACACCCACCAACACGGATTCCAAAACCACCCACATCCGTGACCTGTACTGCTCCTCTGTGGAAGACACAGCGGCACCGGTGGAACATGAACCAGCAGCAAGCCCTGAAAAGCTTCCGGACCACTCTTGAATCTCGACAAGCAGTGCTTCAAGGGGGAGGGGTCTCTAAAAGGGGTGTGGCCAAGGAAGCATAACTAGGGACTCTTTCCAAGAGGTTTCCCATGTAAATAAGGGCGTGACTTGAAATGTGCACTAAAATCCTGTGCTTCACAGAATATTCCACCGGACCAGCCTTCGGGGCATCTCGGAGAGTTTTCTGTTACTGCAGCCAGACATATCCCACAGGTCTGAGTACCTTTACGACCCACTGGCAGCCACTGTGAGAATCTCACACCGCCTTCAACCTCGACTCCAGAACTCCCACTTGTGAGGTGACTAAGTCACAGTATGGATTATACAAGTTGCATGAAAAAACTGCAGAAACACAACATTTGGAAAAAGCAAGTCCTCTTACTGAATGCACGAGGGTTTAAAACGTGTGTGTAGTAGACACGGACTGCATCACAGATATGGAACACGTCAAGAGGCCCTCCATTCATTGTTGAGGAACTGGCCAGTACTGTGCCACTAAACCGAACAACATGAATGTGAGGCCTCAAATCAGTTTTAATTAATTACAGCTAAGACCCCCCCTACAAGCCCTGTCCCTGTCGACAAGTCCAAATAATGTGTATATATATATATACACACACACACACACACACACACACACACACATATTTCTATATATCACACACACTCACATATATGTGAATAAATACATACAATCACAGTCCCCAGCCCTAGGTTATTAAGTGACATGAATGACTCCCCTCGTCAGGCCACAGTTCTGTTCGATTATCTGGCTTCCCAAGAGATAAGGACCTAACTCTAATGCCATCTATATTGAAATGAAAGCGCATTCTAGAAATGATGCGGACGCGCGCGCTCTGTGTGCCCTCTCGCCTCACAAATCCAGAAAATACATAGAAGGGAAGTCTGGGATCGGGGCGCCGGCAGCCCTCACACGGCGCCGGCAGCCCTCACACGGCGCCATCTGTTCAAATGTTCTTAATTAGAACAAACCGAGAAAATTGTGAAATACAACAGCAAAAGCGGGATTCTCTGGCTTGGTGATAGAGAGAGCAGTCCGGGGACGCGGCGGCGGAGGCACTGCCGTTGTGAACGAGCCACGGGCTGATGACAAGCGGAGCGGGAGAAACGCAACATTTCGTAAACACATTAAAGTCTGTCGATAATGGACAGCAAAGGCCATTTAAACGGACACTCCTTTTACTCGTGCATTTAATAATGCTACAGCTGTAAACTGACAGGTTTACGGTACTTTATGCCAACACACAGCGTGTGCCATGGGTACTCGCAAACATTGCCCCAGGGGGCAGAAAGTGTGGTGTGTGGTGTGACCGAGGGCCGCATTGATGCCAGAGGGATGGGGTCAGGGCCGGGGTGGGCATTGGTGGTAAGGTGGGCATAGAGGAAGCAAAGCATATACATCTAGTTGTTGACTTGCACAATGTGAAACTAGAACACCTGGCATTAATCCCGGCTTCTCCGCTTTAACAAAATGTGTGATCCGAGGCAATAGCTTTATTGTGCTTTCCCTTCATCATCACATATACGAGGAGCTTGAAATACACATGCGCGCTGTACAAAGCCTTCTCTTCTCTTCTCTTGTGTTTGACTTAATAAACTATAATGTTTTACCCATATAATAGGAACCCCGGTCCCCCAGAGAGTGCACATAACCGCTAACTTGCCTCTTAGTTCACTACTGGCGTTGTTGTCCGGGTAGAGGGAAGAATTAATGTTTCTAAATTCATGTTTGAAATCTATCACATTTAAAATAATATTTTTCAATGTACTGATATCATCTGATGTACTAAAGTGAAAAGGCTCTGCACGTCAATTAAACACTTTTTGGATTTTGAAGCGACGTAATCATATGTTTACACTTTTGCTTCAATATGCCTTTCAAACTGAAGGTGCACCTAAAGGCTGGTGGGGCAGGACGCAATAGTTACTTCCTTTAACACCAATTAACCTGTAAATATATGCTTGCGTGTTTATTTAACATCTTTTTATTGTTAGCACTCTCTAGAAAACTGCACTGGAGAGTTGCTGTACACCTGGGGGTCACATGTAAATGTCGGGCGCGCCGATACGCCCCGCCCCGGCATACTTTGAGTGTCAATGGCGTAAACAAATCATGACCAGCTTAGTTAAATTCTCCATCTCATGTTTGGGCGCTTTTATTGCCCAAAACGCAGTGGTATAAAAACTCGTATTTCACGAGGAACGGCGATATTTCACAGTTCAGTGAACTAACTAAACTTGCGCCCCCGCCATGCACTGCTTATAATCTTACATATTACATCACTCATGACATGTTAAGTTACATCATTTATGACATCTCAAATAACATGAGTGATGACGTAACGAATGACATCATCCAACAAATGTAACCGTTTTCTTTTTACTTTTCATACTGGAAGGTACTCACAGAGCTACACCCAGACTCCGCGTTCGATCACCTTTGTATCTCTGATGGGTGGAACCTTTCCCAACATGCAGGACGCGAAGCTCGTTGTTAAAATCATCCACACTTTGTACATATAAAGAACTTTTTATAATGGTATTTAAGTGCGTAGATGTCTGGGGGAAATAGCTCGACCCAGTTGGTTATGGTGGTGTCAAGATTGACGTTTTGGGATACGTAGTCAAAAGAATCCAGTTCAAGGACAGAGAGACTGTTGGGAAGGTGTACGTGGCGAAGAGGGGTGATAATCTCCTTGGGTGGAGACACCAGAGAGATATCGGGATCACCTTGGATCCCAATTCACCTGAGAAAGTGTTACTTTTGTCTTCTGGTTCGTTATCCAATGATGTGAGTTTACAGTTCTCCAAGGTTTTCAGTGATGGTTTGGGTTTGCTCAAACATTTTCAGCATAAAATTATTCTGAAACAGAATGCCAACCATTTGTTAGCAAAGTATTGAAAGTTCCCCATATGATGATGGACCCTTTAGATCAGGAGCTTAAGAGATTGTTAGCTGCGGGGGTCATTGAAGAAATTGGATGTTCTGAGTGGTTGGCCCCCATCGTTTTGGCACCCAAGGATGGGGGCAAGGGGATTCGCATGTGTGTGGACTTGCGCCATTTAAACAAACATTTTTGGGTTGACAGGCAGCCTTTGCCAAACATCTCAGAGACCCTTGCTCTGATCAAAGATGCTAAATGTTTTAGCGTTATGGACTTGTCTTCTGCTTACCACCAGGTTCTACTTCATCCTGACTCCAGGCATTTGACATAGTTTGTGACACCTCTGGGGGATTTCAAATTCATTTGCATGCCCTTTGGCCTGGCATCCGCTGTGGGCTGCTTCCAGAGGGTCAGGAATAAAGTCCTGGAAGGGTTATCCAAAGTTCTCATTTTCCAGGATGACTTTCTTGTTTACGGGAAGGATCAACAGGAACATGGCAAGCATTTGTGGAAGGTTTTACAGCGACTCCAAGATGCAGGGCTAGTTATCAAAAAAGAAAAGTGCAAATTCGGTGTGTCTTTTGTAAACTATTTGGGACATACCATCTCTAGTGAAGGGATCAGTCCTAAATTGGATCTTGCCGAGAGCATTGTAAAAGCCCCTGTACCTGTTAACAAAGATCAAGTCCGATCATTTTTAGGTTTGGCATAATTCTGCTCCAAGTTCGTTCCAAATTTTGCTTGCGTTTCTTCTCCTCTCAGGTTGCTACTCAAGAAGGGAGGTCAATTTTCATGGTCTGATGATTGCTCCTCTGCTTTCAACTCTATTAAGAATGTAATTGGTAGTATGCCTACGTTAGGGCATTTTGATGACTGCAAGAAAACTGTACTGTCCACTGATGCCAGCATGCTTGGGTTGGGGGCGGTCCTGTCACAGGTTGTTGATGGAGAGTCCAGAATTGTTGCTTTTGCTTCTCGCTCACTCAGGGGTGCTGAGGAGCGCTACTCTGTGATTGAGCGCGAGGCGTTGGCGGTTTTCTGGGCTATCCGCCATTTTAAGTTTTATCTTTGGGGTTTACCCGTGGTTATCAGAACTGACCATCGCCCCCTGTGCCAAATTTTCACTTGTAGAGAAGTTGACAATATTTCTCACAAAATCAAACGTTGGATGGAAGGATTATCCGAGTTCAATTTTGTGGTTGAGTATGTCCCGGGACCGAAGAATGCCATTGCAGACTGTCTTTCCAGGTTACCTTTGGATCAATCTGGTGTAGAAGTGGAGAATTCTCTTATGGCATGGGTGCATGAGTCTGCTATCAATTCTGATGAGTGGTCTTTTACTTCTCGTGGCGACAATGATTTGGAAATGGTCAAAGAATTTTCAGTTAAGGGTTGGCCTGCAGACAAGGATGTACCTGAATCCCTGAAATGCTTCCTTAATGTTAAAGATGAACTGTGTGTTTTTGACGAGAAACTGTTGAGGGGTAATCGTGTAATACCTCCTTGTGATCTTAGGTGCAAAATTATCAATTTAGCCCATGAGGGACATCTATTGAGGAATATGACCAAGGCCAGGGTTCTTCAGTGGTACTGGTGGCCGACCATGAATCAGCAGGCGGAAGAGGCTGGCAAAGACTGCTGGGAGTGCGCCAACAGCGACTAGTGCAAAAAGACTCATACTGCACCTCTCTCACCTGTGAAAGTTCCCTCTGAGACCTGGTCCAAGTTGGGTTTGGACGTTGCCAGGCCTTTTGAGTTGTTTGATTGTGACGAGCGCTATGTGCTGTTGTTGGTGGACTACACCTCCAAGTGGGTGGTTACCAAATGTGTGCCTGTCGTCAACTCTAGAATGGTTATTGAATTTCTCTCTGAGGAGTGTCCAGAGAAGGTATTCCCAAGCACCTCATCACTGATAATGGGGTCCAATTCGTCTCCCATGAGATGAGCACATTCCTGAAAGAATTATCCATCACTCACATTAAGACGGCTTTGTACTCGCCGCAAGCCAATGGTCTGGCTGAAAGCATGAATAGGTTGGTCAAGTGTTGCGCTCAGAGAGCTTTGCTGACTCGATCTTCTCTTAAAAAAATGCTTAGAGAGACATGGTGGGCTCACCGCAACACTCCCAACTGTTTGACTTCAGTTTCTCCTTTTTCAATTCGGAGAGGCAGGAAACCTCATGACAAGTTGAGTCCTGCTTGGTTGAAATTGAATGTGAATGATGTGGAGATGAATGAGCAAGCTGGTTCTAGACGGCGACTATCAAGAAAAATACAAAAGCAGGTTTGATCAGAAAAATTCATCTTTTCTGAAGCATTGGTGTGTTGGAGATGAGGTTTTGATCAGGAAACCTGTTTTTTTGAGGAAGGGTCGCTCACGGTTTATGGGGCCTTCATCATCAAGGAGGATAGAAAGAATCTTGTTGTTTTGGAGTGTGGTGAGGTGTGGAGCATGTCTAGGTTAGTTAAACGGCACCCTGGTTCCAATGCTCATGGACGTGGTCGGGGTTTGGTTTCAAGTGGGACTGAGTGTTCTGGGTCTGCTTGTGATGATCATGTTTCCGATCTTCTTGATCTTGGACGTTACCGGAGATTGAGATGCAGGCCGACCTGTCATAAAGACTATCAAATGTCCTAGATATATGTGATTGCTATACTGTACTTTTTGCTCTCATTACAGTTCAAAAAGAAATTGTTCCAGACATTTATGACCGTAATATTGTGCATTTTGTTCCTCTGCAGTTTCAATTTAGTGTACTGTAATTTTGCAATATTTTCCTTTTTATTGTATGGGAGGGAGATGTGTTGTGCTCTACTCTACTTACCTCTCTCTTTTCCTTTTACTTTACATCCCTGCTTTGCCCTTCTTTCCTACATTCCATGTGTCATTACATGACAACAGAATGTTCTGGTTTCTGGACTGGAGCTCTGACAGTAGGAGCCGAGCTGCTACCTGAGATGGTGGTCCATTTATTTGTACTACTGAATAAAGCTACTTAAGGATCCAGCGTTTCCCTTGGACTTCTTTACACACTATCTATCCAACCTCTCTCCAACACGACACCCTTCCAGCCCGCACCAAACACTATCCAACCTCTCTCCAACACGACACCCTTCCAGCCCGCACCAAACACTATCCAACCTCTCTCCAACGATACCCTTCCAGCCATCACCAAACACTATCCAACCTCTCTACAACGACACCCTTCCAGCCATCACCAAACACTATCCAACCTCTCTCCAACAACACCCTTCCAGCCCTCACCAAACACTATCCAACCTCTCTCCAACGACACCCTTCCAGCCATCACCAAACACTATCCAACCTCTCTCCAACAACACCCCACCAGCCCTCACCAAACACTATCCAACCTCTCTCCAACGACACCCTTCCAGCCCTCACCAAACACTATCCAACCTCTCTCCAACGACACCCCATCAGCCCTCACCAAACACTATCCAACCTCTCTCCAACGACACCCTTCCAGCCATCACCAAACACTATCCAACCTCTCTCCAAAGACACCCCACCAGCCCTCACCAAACACTATCCAACCTCTCTCCAACGACACCCTTCCAGCCATCACCAAACACTATCCAACCTCTCTCCAACAACACCCCACCTGCCCTCACCAAACACTATCCAACCTCTCTCCAACGACACCCTTCCAGCCCTCACCAAACACTATCCAACCTCTCTCCAACGACACCCTTCCTGCTCTCACCAAACACTATCTGTCCGGCAACTCTCCAACATGACTCCCCACCAGCCATCACCAAACGCTATCAAGCCACTCTAACATCACACCCTCCCAGCCATCACCCAACACTGTCCATCCAGCCTCTCTTCAACATGGCACCCTAGCAACCATTACCATATATCCGGCACTCTCCAACATGACACTCCACCAGCCCTCACCAAACACTATCCAACCTCTCTCCAACATGACACTCCACCAACCATCACCAAAAACTATCCAACCTCTCTCCAACACGACACCCTTCCAGCCCTCACCAAACACTATCTATCCAGCCTCTCTCCAACATGACTCCCCACCAGCCCTCACCAAACAATATCTATCCGCCCACTCTCCAACATGACACTCCACCAACCATCACCAAAAACTATCCGACCTCTCTCCAACACGACACCCTTCCAGCCCTCACCAAACACTATCTATCCAGCCTCTCTCCAACATGACTCCCCACCAGCCCTCACCAAACAATATCTATCCGCCCACTCTCCAACATGACACCCCACCAACCATCACCAAACACTATCTATCCGCCCACTCTCCAACATGACTCCCCACCAGCCCTCACCAAACACTATCCAACCTCTCTCCAACACGACACCCTTCCAGCCCTCACCAAACACTATCTCTCCAACCTCTCTCCAACACGACACCCTTCCAGCCCTCACCAAACACTATCTCTCTAACCTCTCTCCAACGACACCCCACCAGCCCTCACCAAACACTATCTGCCCACTCTCCAACATGACACCCCACCAGCCCTCACTAAACACTATCCAACCTCACTCCAACATGACACCCCATCAGCTCACCAAACACTCTATCCGCCCACTCACCAACATGACATCCCACCAACCATCACCAAACACTATCTATCTAACCTCTCTCCACCACGACACCCTTCCAGCCCTCACCACTCTCTATCCGCCCACTCTCCAACATGACACCCCACCAGCCCTCACCAAACACTATCTATCCGTCAACTCACCAACATGACACCGCACCAGCCCTCACCAAACACTATCTATCCAACCTCTCTCCAACACGACACCCCACCAGCCCTCACCAAACACTATCCAGCCACTCTTTAACATCACACCCTCCCAGCCATCACCCAACACTATCCAACCTCTCTCCAACGACACCCCATCAGCCCTCACCAAACACTATCTATCCGCCCACTCTCCAACATGACATCCTACCAACCATCACCAAACACTATCTATCCACCCACTCTCCAACAGGACACCCTACCAACCATCACCAAACACTATCTATCCGCCCACTCTCCAACAGGACACCCTACCAACCATCACCAAAAACTATCTATCCGCCCACTCTCCAACATGACACCCTACCAACCATCACCAAACACTATCTATCCGCCCATTCTCCAACATGACTCCCCGCCAGCCATCACCAAGCACCATCTATCCAGCCTCTCTCCAACATGACACCCTAAAAACCATCACCATCCATCTAGCCACTCTCCAGCATGACACCACACCAGCCCTCACCAAACACCATCTATCCGCCCACTCTCCAACAGGACACCCTACCAACCATCACCAAACACTATCTATCCGCCCACTCTCCAACAGGACACCCTACCAACCATCACCAAAAACTATCTATCCGCCCACTCTCCAACATGACACCCTACCAACCATCACCAAACACTATCTATCCGCCCACTCTCCAACAGGACACCCTACCAACCATCACCAAACACTATCTATCCGCCCACTCTCCAACATGACTCCCCACCAACCATCACCAAACACTATCTATCCGCCCACTCTCCAACATGACTCCCCACCAGCCATCACCAAACACTCTCTATCCGCCCACTCTCCAACATGACACCCCACCAGCCCTCACCAAACAATATCTATCCAGCCTCTCTCCAACATGACACCTTAAAAACCATCACAAAACACTGTCCGGTGAGTCTCTAACAGGAAATCCTACCAATCATCACCAAACACTATCTATCCGCCCACTCTCCAACATGACACCCTACCAACCATCACCAAACACTATCTATCCGCCCACTCTCCAACAGGACACCCTACCAACCATCACCAAACACTATCTATCCGCCTCTCTCCAACATGACTCCCCACCAGCCATCACCAAACACTATCTATCCGCCCACTCTCCAACATGACTCCCCACCAGCCCTCACCAAACACTATCCAGCCACTCTTTAACATCACACCCTCCCAGCCATCACCCAACACTATCCAACCTCTCTCCAACGACACCCCATCACCCCTCACCAAACACTCTCTATCCGCCCATTCTCCAACATGACTCCCCGCCAGCCATCACCAAGCACCATCTATCCAGCCTCTCTCCAACATGACACCCTAAAAACCATCACCATCTATCCAGCCTCTCTCCAACATGACTCCCCACCAGCCATCACCAAACGCTATCCACTGGTCACCTTTGCTCCGGTGAACATGCGCGGATACCTCAAAAGCGCCTTGACTCTGAAACTGCTATGGAAACTACAAATGTACCACACAAATGTTCGCAATACAACAAAAACCCTTCCGGAGTTAAAAAATAAAAGCAGCCCTGTGAAGGGAATGAGCAACAGCAAAAGTAAAATGTTTCATCGCCTGTAAATGTCCACAGCGTGGGAGGATGTGCGCATGCTCTGTTATAATATTGCATTTTTACTTGATTCCCTCCCACTCCTTGCACCTAATGCTCGCCCCCCCCCCCCCCAAACCTCCTCCACCACCACCCACACCTATCTCACCCCCGGCGACATAATTCAGCAGGTGATGAATAACAGGAGAAAACTTCCCATTAACAGCGCTTAATTGCCAACATTTCTTTTAAAATATAGGATTACCTTTGTGATAACGATAATAATCGAGGCATTGTCTGCGTATAAATGCCGGATTTTATTGCACGCGCTCTGCAGCCTGCACCAACACTTAGCACTGAATATACAAAGAAAACGACTACGTTAAGCTGAAAAACACTGCCGATTAACTGCTAATTTAATCAGAGAGGTGGTGACGGCACTAAAAGGCCTTTTGCCGCTGCAGAAGAGACAGGTAATTCCCAAGCCTGGAAGAAAGGCGAGGAGAACGGGCTCATTTCTGCTGCAGCCTCGTCTGCGATGGGTGGAGGTGACCAGCCTCTAAGTGCCTGGCTGTGCTTGGAGGGCCGTCTCCATCACCCACGGGGGGAGGGGCACTTATTGCATCACGGATGGCTTCATTGTGACGTGCACTGGCACAGGACAGTCGCGCCTGGTGTCAAAGGTAGAGGTCACTTTCTTCTAGGCACTAGCTCTTTGGGCTGAGGTAAGAGTGCGGACTTGATGCTGGAGGCCCCCAGGACGGTGCCCTCGGGTCTAAGGCGGGACATACCTTGCTGCGGGCAGTAGATGGGCATGTGGCCCGCTGGCGGCCTTCGAGGGGCAGCCTGTGCTGCAGCTGTTATAGGCAGGATGTAGCACGGTCACTGAGGTGTCTGCACTTGAGGCAGGATACATCATGGTCACTGAAATATGTCTGCACATGAGGCAGGATACATCATGGTCACTGAGGTGTCTGCACATGAGGCAGGATACATCATGGTCACTGAAATGTGTCTGCACATGAGGCAGGATACATCACGGTCACTGAGGTGCCAGCACTTGTTTGAGGCAGGATACATCACGGTCACTGAAATGCGTCTGCACATGAGGCAGGATACATCACGGTCACTGAGGTGCCTGCACTTGAGGCAGGATACATCACGGTCACTGAGGTACCTGCACATGAGGCAGGATACATCACGGTCACTGAGGTGTCTGCACATGAGGCAGGATACATCATGGTCACTGAAATGTGTCTGCACATGAGGCAGGATACATCACAGTCACTGAAATGTGTCTGCACATGAGGCAGGATACATCACGGTCACTGAGGTGCCAGCACTTGTTTGAGGCAGGATACATCACGGTCACTGAAATGTGTCTGCACATGAGGCAGGATACATCACGGTCACTGAGGTGCCTGCACTTGAGGCAGGATACATCACGGTCACTGAGGTGCCTGCACTTGAGGCAGGATACATCACGGTCACTGAGGTGTCTGCACATGAGGCAGGATACATCACAGTCACTGAAATGTGTCTGCACATGAGGCAGGGTACATCACGGTCACTGAGGTGTCTGCACATGAGGCAGGATACATCACGGTCACTGAAATGTGTCTGCATATGAGGCAGGATACATCACGGTCGCTGAGGTGCCTGCACTTGAGGCAGGATACATCACGGTCACGGAGGTACCTGCACATGAGGCAGGATACATCACGGTCACTGAGGTGTCTGCACATGAGGCAGGATACATCATGGTCACTAAAATGTGTCTGCACATGAGGCAGGATACATCACAGTCACTGAAATGTGTCTGCACATGAGGCAGGATACATCACGGTCACTGAGGTGCCAGCACTCGTTTGAGGCAGGATACATCACGGTCACTGAAATGTGTCTGCACATGAGGCAGGATACATCACGGTCACTGAGGTGCCTGCACTTGAGGCAGGATACATCACGGTCACTGAGGTGTCTGCACATGAGGCAGGATACATCACAGTCACTGAAATGTGTCTGCACATGAGGCAGGGTACATCACGGTCACTGAGGTGTCTGCACATGAGGCAGGATACATCACGGTCACTGAAATGTGTCTGCATATGAGGCAGGATAAATCACGGTCACTGAGGTGCCTGCACATGAGGCATGATACATCATGGTCACTGAAATGTGTCTGCACATGAGGCAGGATACATCACGGTCACTGAGGTGCCTGCACTTGAGGCGGGATACATCACGGTCACTGAGGTGTCTGCACATGAGGCAGGATACATCACGGTCACTGAAATGTGTCGGCACATGAGGCAGGATACATCACGGTCACTGAGGTGTCTGCACATGAGGCAGGATACATCACGGTCACTGAAATGTGTCTGCATATGAGGCAGGATACATCACGGTCACTGAGGTGCCTTCACATGAAGCAGGATACATCATGGTCACTGAGGTGCCTGCATTTGAGGCAGGATAAATCACGATCACTAAGGTGTCTGCACATGAGGCAGGATAAATCACGGTCACTAAAATGTATCTGCACATAAGGCAGGGTACATCGCAGTCACTGAGATGCCTGCACTTCAGGCAGGATACATCACGGTCTCTGAGGTGCTTGCATTGAGGCAGGATGCACACGGTCACTAACGTGTCTGCACTTAAGGCAGGATCCAGCAAGGTCATTGAGCTGTCTGCACTTGTTGGAGGCAGGCTACATCATGGTCACTGAGGTGTTAGCACTTGTGTAGGAGAGTAGGGTCTGCTATCCTATGGTCACCCCAAATTTTTGCTTTTTGCTTCACTGGTTTTTGACATATTGAGGCTGTGGGCCTGCCAATCAGACCCCCAGCCTGCTGTTCTCTCTACTAAATTAAAACTATGCACCCTAGGTGCATAACCAATTGGAAGTGGATCACCCTGTCAGCCCCTGTACCAGTGTACACTAGGTACCCAGGGCATTGGTGTACCCAAGGCCTGCCCGGGGCTGAAGCATGTATTATGCCACCCCAGGCTGGGCCTAACAAATCTGACACAACTGGCTGATCACTCAGCTGGGGTAAGTTGGTGTAACCACCTCTTACTTAGGTGTAGTATACCTATACCTAACCTTAAATGGGACACCTGGTAACCTATAAGTCACTCCTATGGCAGGCCTTAACAATCCTGAAGGCAGAGTGCTTGGTTCCATGTGAGATGGTGCTCTGGCATGAGCTGGGCCTGTCTGCAGTGGTCGGAACAACTTCCTTCTACTGTTTCCAGATATCGTCATACCATATACTCTTAAGTGCATTATGAACCTCGCGGTTAAATGCTAACTTTGGTTTGGCTTTATCAAAACATGTCGAGTAAGGTGTCATACGAATTGGAATACTAACCCCTCGCCAATTCTGGCGACGGGGTTAGCATTCCACCCTTCTAGAGGGACACGACATGTACAGTACCTGAAACCCGGGTAAAATCAGACATAGCCTCAGCTCCACAAAATGGATGCTGCCACCACAGACACAAGTCTGCCCTCCTGCTGCTGGGAGTCCTTCCAGCTTGGGAGGTGTGGACAAAGGGTTTCCTGCCAGGGGAGGTGCGTGCACCACCCCAGACAGGATTTTGTGTATTGGTCAGGTAGGGCTTGAAAGAAACCAGACATGCCTGTGGCTCACAAGGAGCCTCGGGGCATATGCCAGTTCAAACCGGTCCTGGGGCACACCAGTCCCGGGCCTGGGGCGAGCTGGACAAAGGATTGGGGGTGTAACCACCCCCCTTCCTGGTCCCACCCTTAGGGAGGGACCTAGCAGGTAGTCCGGCCCCTAGAATCCGCTTAAAGGTAGGAGCTGTGTCCTAAGACTTCAGACATCCTGGAATCAACTTGAAACTAAGAAGAAGACGGGAACTTCGACGCTCTGCCGCACAGAGGACTGAAGCCAATCTCCCCTGTGGTCAGGGAGTGACCACCTTGCTAACGCAAGCACCATCCAGCGAATCAACGTCTGCTTTGCCGCCGCCTCCCGCCGGAGCCCGAGCCCAGAGACTGACAAGACCTGGACCTCCAGACCTCTCACCGCCCGATCCACAGTCCCTGAAAAGAGGAGACCCGTGGAGGCACCGAGACACGTGGAGCCAGCCATCTTGGAACGACTACGACAAGCTGACAAGTGCAACAACCGAGGCTCCCTCCAAGTTGTGCTTTGGGATCTGAGAAGCCCAACCCTCGAGCAGCATCTGCACCAAAGGTGAGCCCTCCAGCATCTCCACGATCTGCGTGGGGCCCTTCTGCATTTTGCCACTCGACGCGCCTAACCGGTTGCAGGCCCGCTGGCTAGTGGCCATCTTGGCGACGAAATCTACGAAAACCACCGCTGGTCTGGTTGCTCCAGACTGGCCCTTGCTCCCCTCCAAAGGAGCAGCTCCTCTGACCTTGCTGGTCAGAGCCATCAGCTTATCTCCTTGCCTACAACAATTGCTTTTGCCAAGGCTTGTTGGCTTCGATCAAGTCGCCGACACCGCCGACAGCGAGAGCCTGCGTGGGACAGCTCGTGACTCGACTCCTGGACGTCGTCGACCTTCAGGGACCACGTGGCTGCAGAGACAAGCTACACCTTTCTTCCTGTTTGCACCCGACATCGCCTGGTACCCACCTGGTGCCACGCTGGTCACTGGCTAGTGACTGTGAACACTGTCCCCTCTGCTTACAGGTCTTCAACATCTCCGATCCACTCTTGGATCCACTGCATCTCTTCCCGACCGACCGCCTGCAGCACTTTTGTCTTCAGGCCCCACGGAACAGATAGAAGAAACCCGACGCACTTCGAGGCCTATGCACCCGCTTCCTGTGGGTGAGGTAAAGCTGGCACTCCGGTGCCCAAGTGTAGTATTACATCTCTAGTGCCTGTGTTCCAAATCTTAAGTTCCTAGGTCATCCGGAAGATCCTCTTTGCAGTAACTTTGTACTTTTTACGCACCCATTGAAACCTATGGGAGCACGCGTGTGACTATTTGCTCTGCACACGCGACCCGTGGACCTCCTGGTCACTAACTGAAGTTAGCTCCTTGTAGGCCCAGCGATTCTAGAGGCCCTAGGCCTTTTCCCTTTTCTGTTCGTGGTACTTATACCACTATTTTAGTATATGGTTCGAGTGGCCACCAGGGCCTATCCATATAAAGTGCAACTTCTGTGTATTCTGTGATAATCTTGTTTGACGATTTGTGCTCCTGTGCTCATAAAGAGACTAGGGGTTACTTTGAGAAATAAATACATATATATTTTGAATATATATCTGTGTGGTGTCCTTTCATTGGTATAAAAGGGGGTTACTATTGGTAAAACAGCTTGCTTAACACGCATCACGAGTTTAGCCTCAAAGACTGCTTAGCCTACGCTACCACTAGGGCAGCTAGTCCGAAAAGGTTGACTTACAACCACACCATAAGGGTTGCTTGGCATGGTACAAGGTGGTCACTAGAACTAGTGAACAGCATATACCAGGCCAACTTCTCACATTGGTGAGCAGCGGTTGGATTTGAGCTTGCTGTGTTTTACCATTGTAATCTCTTGGTTACCAATTGAAAGATCACATAGGTACCTGTAGGTACATATAAAACAAGATTAGATATACATAAGTTCTACTGAACTTAGTTGTTGTAGAGCAAAGGGAGTAGCACACCCTGACTACAACTACTAGATAGGTTTAGTAGGTAAACCCAAGTGTAGGTAGATTGCAACACATCCACCCACACTTAAGAGCAATGGCCGGGGCAGAGGGGTCCACTGTACCCATCTCTGTTGAGAGTGACCCCCAGAGGGCACCATCCAGCTTTGCTACCCTTAACCAGAATGAGCTCAGGCATTTGGCAACTCTTAGAGGCCTTAAACAACCCAAGAACCCTACCTCTGCTGAGCTCAGAGAACTCTTACAAAATGATGAGAATCAGAGAGAACTCAGAAAAGCTTCCCAGTTAGCCCCCTTAGGGTCAGGAACAGGAGGCCCCCCTTCTGAAGATGCTACAGAGGTACCCAGTTCCAATAGCCATTCCTTAGATGAGAATCATACTACAGGGGAGGAAAGTGGTGAGGATACAGAAAGTAGTGATGATGAAGGGAGAACTAGCCCAGTGCCAAGTGTTATACTTGGCCCAGCTAAACTAAGGCTATTGGGGATTGACAGTGGGTTTACCCCATTGGATCTCCCCAGTGGACTTAACACAGGGCTTGGGAGGCAAAGGAATCGCTCAGGTGACTCCAATGCTTCTCATGGCTCTAGAGGCTCTCAAGGTCACTCCAGGAAAAGGATGACCACCCCTCAGAGGAGGGAACATGAGGCCAGAATGCAGGAAGCCCAGTTGAGGATCAGGAAGCAGGAGCTAGAAGTAGCCCTGATGGAAGAAAAACTGAACAAGGCTAGGCAACCTAGAGAGAGTGGGTCTATACCCACTGGTGGCAGCATTGTCCCTAAGGACAAAGATAGGGTCTTTGATAATAGGAACCTGTCTAAGGTTGTGCCCCCCTACAAAAGTGGGGATGACATCCACAAATGGATAACTGCTCTTGAGAGAGCCTGCAAAGTACAGCAGGTTCCTGAAGACCAGTGGGCAGCAATCCTCTGGCTCTCCTTTGAAGGAAGAGGCAGAGACAGACTCCTCACTGTTAGAGAAGAGGATGTCAGAAATTACAGAGTCCTGAAGAGAGTTCTGGTAGATGGGTTAGGCTTAACCACTGAACAGTACAGGTTAATGTTCAGAGACACCCAAAAGACACAGACTCAGGACTGGTCTGAATATGTTGAATGTGCCACTAAGGCTTTGGAGGGTTGGTTGCTGGGAAGTAAGGTATCTGATTTTACAGGATTGTATAATTTGATGATGAGAGAACAGATTTTAAATAACTGTCAAAACCAGCAACTGCATCAACACTTGGTTGACTCTGATCTGACCTCTCCCCAAGAATTGGGAAAGAAGGCAGACAAATGGGTCAGAACCAGGGTTAAGCAAAAGAACCAGAACCAGGGCCAAGGGGGTGATCAGAAGAAAACAGACCAAAAGGGTGGAGATCAGAAATCTAAAGACCAGAAGTCTTCAACAGGGCCCCAAACTACTGCTAAGGAGGGTGGGTCCCAACAACAGTCCAAAAAGAAGAAAGAAGGTCAAAAGAAACCCTGGTGCAATCATTGCAAAAATACAACTCACTGGACTAGTGATTGCAAAAAGGGTGGAGCCCCCAACACTGTTGCCCCTAAGGCACCTGCTCCCAGTACTACTGTTAGCAGTGTTGGTCCCCAGACAAAGGGTGTAGTGGGAATCACTATGGGAACTGAAGGAGATTCTGACTTAGACAGAACCCTGACACAGGCAGTCTTGATCTGTGATGGGGACATTGATTTGTCCCTGACTGTGAGCCCCAGTAACCTGGGCAAGTACAGACAGACTCCTTTAATTAATGACAAAGTGGCTCAAGCCTACAGGGACACATGTGCCAGTGTCACTATGGTGACACCAGGCTTTGTGGACCCTGGACAGTACATACCAGGTGAGAACTACCTGGTGACCAATGCCAGCAATGCCACTACTTCACATAGTGTGGCAGTTGTTAACTTCTCATGGGGAGGGGTAACTGGCCTCAAAAGGGTTGTGGTTAGTGCAGACCTCCCAGTAGAATGTTTGTTGGGCAATGACCTAGAGAGTTCTCTATGGTCAGAAGTGGAGTACAGGACTCATGCAGAGATGTTAGGTATATCATCACATGTCCTTGCTGTGACTAGGTCACAGGCCAAAAAGTGCCTCACTGAACCTCAGGTCTTGGATCCTGGAACAATGGACCAAGCACCTACCAAGAAGAAGAACAGGAGGGTCAAGGCTGTGCCTTCCCCCCTGCCTCAGAGTGATGATCAGCCTTCCCAGGAAGCTGATCTAGAGGACCCTGAAGGAACTGTCCCTGAAGAGCTTGAACCTGATCAGGTTGAGTTTCTGGGGACAGGGGGACCTTCAAGGGCTGACTTGAGGCAGGCTCAGTTATCCTGTCCCTCTCTTGAACCCCTCAGACAGCTGGCTGCTGCTGAGGCTGCTGGGAATGCTCAAGGTACCCATAAAGTGTATTGGGATGAAGGGCTCCTTTATTCAGAGGCTAGAGACCCCAAGCCTGGTGCAACCAGGAGGTTGGTTATACCTCTGCAATTTAGGGGCTTCCTTCTTACCTTGGCCCATGATATTCCTTTAGCAGGACACCTAGGCCAGAATAAGACCTGGGACAGACTTGTCCCTCACTTTCACTGGCCTCATATGAATGAAGATACAAAGGAGTTTTGTCGCTCCTGTGTTACCTGCCAAGCCAGTGGCAAATCAGGTGGCACAACAAAGGCCCCCCTGATACCACTACCTGTGGTGGGGGTTCCCTTTGAAAGAGTGGGAATAGATATAGTGGGTCCCATGGATCCTCCCACTGCATCTGGGCACAGATTTATACTGGTGGTAGTGGATCATGCCACCAGGTATCCAGAGGCAATTCCCCTTAGGACCACTACAGCTCCTGTTGTGGCCAGGGCCCTGCTGGGAGTATTCTCCAGAGTGGGGTTTCCTAAGGAGGTAGTATCTGACAGAGGTACCAACTTTATGTCAGGATACTTGACAGCTATGTGGAAGGAATGTGGTGTCAACTACAAGTTCACCACCCCTTATCACCCACAATGCAATGGGCTTGTTGAGAGATTCAACAAGACCCTAAAGGGTATGATCAAAGGATTACCTGAAAAGCTCAGGCGAAGATGGGACATCCTTCTACCCTGCCTTCTGTTTGCTTACAGAGAGGTCCCACAAAAGGGGGTTGGCTATAGCCCCTTTGAATTGTTGTTTGGGCACCCTGTGAGAGGCCCACTGTGTTTGGTGAAGGAAGGATGGGAGTTACCTCTCAAAAAGCCTAAGCTAGACATAGTGGACTATGTACTTGGTCTCCGCTCCAGGATGGCTGAGTATATGGAGAAGGCATCCAAAAACCTTGAGGCCAGCCAGGCCTTACAGAAAGCTTGGCATGACCAAAAGGCTGTCTTGGTTGAGTATCAGCCAGGACAGAAGGTATGGGTGTTGGAGCCAGTGGCCCCAGCAGCACTCCAAGACAAATGGTCTGGACCCCATACAATCCTGGAAAAGAAGGGAGAGGTCACCTACTTGGTGGACCTAGGAACTCCCAGGAGTCCCCACAGGGTACTCCATGTTAACAGGCTTAAAGCATATGTTGACAGGGCAGACATGGGCTTGCTCATGGCTACAGATGAGGGACAGGAGGAAGAGAGTGACCCTCTCCCAGACCTGTTGTCTCAGAACCCTGAAGATGGCTCAGTTGAAGGAGTGACCCTTGGAGGCAACCTCACTGCCCATCAGCAGACTGAATGTAGACAGGTTCTACAATCATTTTCACATATGTTTTCCTTGATACCTAGTCAAACTGACTGGTGTACCCATGTTGTGGACACTGGTGACAGTCTGCCTGTAAAGAACAAGCTTTACAGACAACCTGACCACGTCAGGGACTGTATAAAGGCTGAGGTACATAAAATGCTGGAATTAGGTGTCATTGAACCCTCCGAGAGCCCCTGGGCTAGCCCAGTGGTTCTGGTCCCCAAACCTCACACCAAAGATGGCAAGAGAGAGATGAGGTTCTGTGTGGATTACAGAGGGCTCAATGCTGTCACCAGGACAGATGCACACCCTATTCCAAGGGCAGATGAGCTCATAGACAAACTAGCTTCTGCAAAGTTTTTGAGCACATTTGACTTAACAGCTGGCTATTGGCAAATCAGATTAGCTGAGGAGTCTAAGGCCAAAACAGCATTCTCAACCCCAGGTGGGCATTATCAGTTTGTGGTGATGCCCTTTGGTCTGAAGAATGCACCTGCCACCTTCCAACGGTTGGTGAACCAAGTCCTCACTGGGTTGGATGACTTTTGTGCAGCATATCTTGATGACATTGCTGTCTTTAGCTCCACCTGGGAGGATCACCTGATCCACCTGAAGAAGGCTCTTGAGGCCCTGCAGAGGGCAGGCCTCACTATCAAGGCTACTAAGTGCCAGATAGGGCAGAGTAAGGTTGTATATTTGGGCCACCTTGTAGGTGGAGGCCAAGTTCAACCACTGGAGAGTAAGATCCAATCCATCAAGGACTGGTCCCCTCCAACCACCCAGACTCAAGTTCGAGCTTTCTTGGGCTTGACTGGGTACTACAGGAAGTTTGTTAAGAACTATGGGTCCATTGTGACTCCTCTTAATGATCTGACATCCAAGAAGATGCCCAAAAAGGTTCAGTGGACAGTAAGCTGTCAAAAGGCATTTGATGACCTGAAGGAGGCCATGTGCTCTGCACCTATCCTGAAAAGTCCTGACTACTCCAAAGAGTTTATTGTCCAAACAGATGCTTCTGAGTTGGGTGTGGGAGCTGTGCTGTCACAACTTAATGTAGATGGTCAAGACCAACCCATTGCTTTTATTAGCAGAAGGTTGACCCCCAGAGAGAAGAATTGGTCAGCTATTGAGAGGGAGGCCTTTGCTGTGGTGTGGGCCCTGAAGAAGCTGAGGCCATACTTGTTTGGCACTCACTTCAAGATTCAGACCGACCATAAGCCCCTCTTGTGGCTAAATCAGATGAAGGGTGAAAATCCCAAACTGCTTAGGTGGTCCATCTCCCTACAGGGTATGGACTTTACAGTGGAGCACCGGCCAGGTACTGACCATGGGAATGCAGATGGTCTCTCCAGGTACTTCCACTTAGGACATGAAGACGAGACTGGTCAAGGCTAGTTTAATGTCCCAGCGTTTGGGGGGGGGTTGTGTAGGAGAGTAGGGTCTGCTATCCTATGGTCACCCCAAATTTTTGCTTTTTGCTTCACTGGTTTTTGACATATTGAGGCTGTGGGCCTGCCAATCAGACCCCCAGCCTGCTGTTCTCTCTACTAAATTAAAACTATGCACCCTAGGTGCATAACCAATTGGAAGTGGATCACCCTGTCAGCCCCTGTACCAGTGTACACTAGGTACCCAGGGCATTGGTGTACCCAAGGCCTGCCCGGGGCTGAAGCATGTATTATGCCACCCCAGGCTGGGCCTAACAAATCTGACACAACTGGCTGATCACTCAGCTGGGGTAAGTTGGTGTAACCACCTCTTACTTAGGTGTAGTATACCTATACCTAACCTTAAATGGGACACCTGGTAACCTATAAGTCACTCCTATGGCAGGCCTTAACAATCCTGAAGGCAGAGTGCTTGGTTCCATGTGAGATGGTGCTCTGGCATGAGCTGGGCCTGTCTGCAGTGGTCGGAACAACTTCCTTCTACTGTTTCCAGATATCGTCATACCATATACTCTTAAGTGCATTATGAACCTCGCGGTTAAATGCTAACTTTGGTTTGGCTTTATCAAAACATGTCGAGTAAGGTGTCATACGAATTGGAATACTAACCCCTCGCCAATTCTGGCGACGGGGTTAGCATTCCACCCTTCTAGAGGGACACGACATGTACAGTACCTGAAACCTGGGTAAAATCAGACATAGCCTCAGCTCCACAAAATGGATGCTGCCACCACAGACACAAGTCTGCCCTCCTGCTGCTGGGAGTCCTTCCAGCTTGGGAGGTGTGGACAAAGGGTTTCCTGCCAGGGGAGGTGCGTGCACCACCCCAGACAGGATTTTGTGTATTGGTCAGGTAGGGCTTGAAAGAAACCAGACATGCCTGTGGCTCACAAGGAGCCTCGGGGCATATGCCAGTTCAAACCGGTCCTGGGGCACACCAGTCCCGGGCCTGGGGCGAGCTGGACAAAGGATTGGGGGTGTAACCACCCCCCTTCCTGGTCCCACCCTTAGGGAGGGACCTAGCAGGTAGTCCGGCCCCTAGAATCCGCTTAAAGGTAGGAGCTGTGTCCTAAGACTTCAGACATCCTGGAATCAACTTGAAACTAAGAAGAAGACGGGAACTTCGACGCTCTGCCGCACAGAGGACTGAAGCCAATCTCCCCTGTGGTCAGGGAGTGACCACCTTGCTAACGCAAGCACCATCCAGCGAATCAACGTCTGCTTTGCCGCCGCCTCCCGCCGGAGCCCGAGCCCAGAGACTGACAAGACCTGGACCTCCAGACCTCTCACCGCCCGATCCACAGTCCCTGAAAAGAGGAGACCCGTGGAGGCACCGAGACACGTGGAGCCAGCCATCTTGGAACGACTACGACAAGCTGACAAGTGCAACAACCGAGGCTCCCTCCAAGTTGTGCTTTGGGATCTGAGAAGCCCAACCCTCGAGCAGCATCTGCACCAAAGGTGAGCCCTCCAGCATCTCCACGATCTGCGTGGGGCCCTTCTGCATTTTGCCACTCGACGCGCCTAACCGGTTGCTGGCCCGCTGGCTAGTGGCCATCTTGGCGACGAAATCTACGAAAACCACCGCTGGTCTGGTTGCTCCAGACTGGCCCTTGCTCCCCTCCAAAGGAGCAGCTCCTCTGACCTTGCTGGTCAGAGCCATCAGCTTATCTCCTTGCCTACAACAATTGCTTTTGCCAAGGCTTGTTGGCTTCGATCAAGTCGCCGACACCGCCGACAGCGAGAGCCTGCGTGGGACAGCTCGTGACTCGACTCCTGGACGTCGTCGACCTTCAGGGACCACGTGGCTGCAGAGACAAGCTACACCTTTCTTCCTGTTTGCACCCGACATCGCCTGGTACCCACCTGGTGCCACGCTGGTCACTGGCTAGTGACTGTGAACACTGTCCCCTCTGCTTACAGGTCTTCAACATCTCCGATCCACTCTTGGATCCACTGCATCTCTTCCCGACCGACCGCCTGCAGCACTTTTGTCTTCAGGCCCCACGGAACAGATAGAAGAAACCCGACGCACTTCGAGGCCTATGCACCCGCTTCCTGTGGGTGAGGTAAAGCTGGCACTCCGGTGCCCAAGTGTAGTATTACATCTCTAGTGCCTGTGTTCCAAATCTTAAGTTCCTAGGTCATCCGGAAGATCCTCTTTGCAGTAACTTTGTACTTTTTACGCACCCATTGAAACCTATGGGAGCACGCGTGTGACTATTTGCTCTGCACACGCGACCCGTGGACCTCCTGGTCACTAACTGAAGTTAGCTCCTTGTAGGCCCAGCGATTCTAGAGGCCCTAGGCCTTTTCCCTTTTCTGTTCGTGTTACTTATACCACTATTTTAGTATATGGTTCGAGTGGCCACCAGGGCCTATCCATATAAAGTGCAACTTCTGTGTATTCTGTGATAATCTTGTTTGACGATTTGTGCTCCTGTGCTCATAAAGAGACTAGGGGTTACTTTGAGAAATAAATACATATATATTTTGAATATATATCTGTGTGGTGTCCTTTCATTGGTATAAAAGGGGGTTACTATTGGTAAAACAGCTTGCTTAACACGCATCACGAGTTTAGCCTCAAAGACTGCTTAGCCTACGCTACCACTAGGGCAGCTAGTCCGAAAAGGTTGACTTACAACCACACCATAAGGGTTGCTTGGCATGGTACAAGGTGGTCACTAGAACTAGTGAACAGCATATACCAGGCCAACTTCTCACAACTTGTTTGAGTCAGGATGCACACGGTCACTGAGGTGCCTGCACTTGTTTGATACAGGATGCACCACGGTCCCTGAGGTGTCTGCACTTGTTTGAGGCAGGATGTGCTACGGTCACTGAGGTGTCTGTACTAGTTTGAGGCAGGATGCAGCATGTTCACGGAGATGTCAGCACTAGTTTGAGGCAGGATACATCACAGTCACTTAGGTGTCGGCACTTGTTTGAGGCAGGATACACAGTCACTGAGGTATCTGCACTTAAGGCAGGATACAGCACGGTCACTGAGGTGTCAGCAAATTTTTGAGGCAGGATACATCACAGTCACTGAGGTGTCTGCACTAGTTTGAGGCAGGATGCAGCAAGGTCCCTGAGGTGCCTGCACTTGAGGCAGGATGCACAACGGTCATTAAGGTGTCTGCACTTAAGGCAGGATGCAGCATGGTCACTGATGTGCCTGTGCTTGTTTGAGGCAGGATACATCATGGACACTGAGGGGTCAGCACTTGTTTGAGGCAGGATAATACATCATGGACACTGAGGGGTCAGCACTTGAGGCAGGATGCACAACGGTCATTAAGGTGTCTGCACTTAAGGCAGGATGCAGCATGGTCACGGATGTGCCTGTGCTTGTTTGAGGCAGGATACATCATGGTCAATGAGGTGTTAGCACGTGTTTGACGCAGGATGCACACGGTCACTGAGGTGCCTCTGCTTGTTTGAGGCAGGATACATCATGGACACGGAGGTGTCTGCACTTGAGGCAGGATGCACCAAGGTCACGGAGGTGTCTGCACTTGTTTGATACAGGATGCACATGGTCACTGAGGTATCTGCACTTAAGGCAGGATGCAGCATGGTCATTGAGCTGTCTACACTTGTTAAAGACAGGATACATCACAGTCACTGAGGTGTTAGCACTTGTTTGAGGCAGGATGCACACGGTCACTGAGGTGCCTGCACTTGTTTGATACAGGATGCACCACGGTCCCTGAGGTGTCTGCACTTGTTTGAGGCAGGATGTGCTACGGTCACTGAGGTGTCTGCACTAGTTTGAGGCAGGATGCAGCATGTTCACGGAGATGTCAGCACTAGTTTGAGGCAGGATACATCACAGTCACTTAGGTGTCAGCACATGTTTGAGGCAGGATACACAGTCACTGAGGTATCTGCACTTAAGGCAGGATACAGCACGGTCACTGAGGTGTCAGCAAATTTTTGAGGCAGGATACATCACAGTCACTGAGGTGTCTGCACTAGTTTGAGGCAGGATGCAGCAAGGTCCCTGAGGTGCCTGCACTTGAGGCAGGATGCACAACGGTCATTAAGGTGTCTGCACTTAAGGCAGGATGCAGCATGGTCACTGATGTGCCTGTGCTTGTTTGAGGCAGGATACATCATGGACACTGAGGGGTCAGCACTTGTTTGAGGCAGGATAATACATCATGGACACTGAGGGGTCAGCACTTGAGGCAGGATGCACAACGGTCATTAAGGTGTCTGCACTTAAGGCAGGATGCAGCATGGTCAATGAGGTGTTAGCACTTGTTTGACGCAGGATGCACACGGTCACTGAGGTGCCTCTGCTTGTTTGAGGCAGGATACATCATGGTCAATGAGGTGTTAGCACTTGTTTGACGCAGGATGCACACGGTCGCTGAGGTGCCTCTGCTTGTTTGAGGCAGGATACATCATGGACACGGAGGTGTCTGCACTTGAGGCAGGATGCACCAAGGTCACGGAGGTGTCTGCACTTGTTTGATACAGGATGCACATCGTCACTGAGGTATCTGCACTTAAGGCAGGATGCAGCATGGTCATTGAGCTGTCTACACTTGTTAAAGACAGGATACATCACAGTCACTGAGGTGTTAGCACTTGTTTGAGGCAGGATGCACACGGTCACTGAGGTGTCTGCACTAGTTTGAGGCAGGATGTGCCACGGTCACTGAGGTGCCTGCACTTGAGGCAGGATGCACACGGTCACTGAGGTGCTGGCACTTGTTTGATACAGGATGCACCACGGTCACTGAGGTGTCTGCACTTAAGGCAGGATGCAGAACGGTCCCTGAGGTGCCTGCACTTGTTTGAGGCAGGATACATTACGGTCACAAAGGGGCCTGCACTTGAGGCAGAATGCAGCACGGTCACTGAGGTTCCTGCACGTGAGGCAGAATGCACCACAGTCACTGAGGTGCAGAGGCGCAACTAGAGCCAAATTTCGGGGGGGGGGGGCTAAGAATTTTTTTTGGGGCGGGCTAATTCTTCCAGAATGGAGATGTAGGGGCTTAAAGAAGGGGTGAAAACCAACAAAGCCTCATTACCAAGTAAATGGTCTTTTAAAGACCTGTGAGGTACTTGGGTGCGGCTGGGTGTGTGCCCGGAAAGCTGTCTCAGCCCGGGCTGCCAGACACGACGGGGGTGGCTGAAGCTCTTTGTGCCCAATGGGCGTTGCGCGCCTGCTGAGGTGTCTGCACTTGAGGCAGGATGCACCACGGTCACTGAGGTGTCTGTGTTTGTTTGAGGCAGGATGCAGCACGGTCACTGAGGTGTCTGCACTTGTCTGATACAGGATGCAGAACGGTCACTGAGGTGCTTGCACTTGTTTGATACAGGATGCACCATGGTCACTGAAGTGTCTGCACTTGAGGCAGAATGCACAACAGTGACTGAGGTGCAGTGGTGCAACTAGAGCCAAATTTCGGGGGGGGGGGGGGGAGAGGCTAAAAATTTTTTGGGGGGGGGCAGGCTAATTCTTCCAGGATGGAGATGTAGAGGCTCTAAGAAGGGGTGAAAAACAACAAAGCCTCATTACCAGGTAAATGGTCTTTTAAAGACCTGTGAAGTACTTGGGTGCGGCTGTGTGTGTGCGCCAGGAAAGCTGTCTCAGCCCGGGCTGCCAGACACGACGGGGGGTGGGTCTGAAGCCCTTTGTGCCCAACGGGCATTGCGCACCTGCTGAGGTGTCTGCACTTGAGGCAGGATGCAGCACGGTCACTGACGTGTCTGCACTTGTTTGAGGCAGGATGCGCCACAGTCACTGAGGGGGTTGCACTTGTTTGATACAGGATGCACCACGATGACTGAGGTGTCTGCACTTAAGGCAGGATGCAGCATGGTCACTGAGGTGTGTCTGCACTTGAGGCAGGATGCAGCACGGTCACTGAGGCGTCTGCACTTGTTTGAGGCAGGATGTGCTACGGTCACTGAGGTGTCTGCACTAGTTTGAGGCAGGATGTGCCACGGTCACTGAGGTGTCTGCACTTAAGACAGGATGCAGCACGGTCACTGAGGTGTCTGCACTTGAGACAGGATGCAGCACGGTCACTGAGGCGTCTGCACTTGTTTGAGGCAGGATGTGCTACGGTCACTGAGGTGTCTGCACTAGTTTGAGGCAGGATGTGCCACGGTCACTGAGGTGTCTGCACTAGTTTGTGGCAGGATGTGCTACGGTCACTGAGGTGTCTGCACTAGTTTGAGGCAGGATGTGCCACGGTCACTGAGGTGTCTGCACTAGTTTGTGGCAGGACGTGCCACAGTCACGGAGGTGTCTGCACTAGTTTGAGGCAGGATGTGCCACGGTCACTGAGGTGTCTGCACTTAAGACAGGATGCAGCACGGTCACTGAGGTGTCTGCACTTGTTTGAGGCAGGATACTTCAGTTGTATACTGAGCTTTACAACAAAGGTACAACATGAACAGCCGCATTTCAACATTCCCTAAAAATAATAATGAATACGTTTAGAACTGGCGACTGCAGCCAAAGAACATCACTGGATTCTCTCACACATACAGGACAAGCACGGTGCAGTTAGCTACTGCACTAGAGAGTGAGCGAGACATACTAAGGAACTGTTGTATGATTTCTGTAAACAGAAACATACAGGAAGTACAAAACACCTGCGAGAAATAGCTAAACCCCTTATGGATTTGCCATATATTGATGTACTAATGTAGGGTGACCCCGCACCTACCTCGTGCAGTGTGCTGAATCTGCCGGTTCCATGCACTGCACCAGGACGCATTCAAGCGTACTAGTGCCCACTGGTTGTACAGCCTCCTGGTTACTGGGTTCCATAGTCTGGGCGAGGTTATGTCACTTAAGTCGACATATGATCTTTCCAGTTGTTAAACCCTTCGCGCTATATTGAAATTCTAGGTGGGTGAGCAGAACATGTTTTTGCCGGTGTCTTCCTACCACAAGGTTAACAACAGGAGGCCAAGCAACTCACACTTATGTTTTCCATCGACGTATCTCGGTGCGTGAATATTGGACCTGTGGGGTCCGGTGTCTTTCCCAGGAATATAGGTATCTCACATCGAATACTGTCAAACAACCCTTGTTCATAGGGCATGGTCACCAGCCTCAGAAGGGGGAGGGGAAATGGGGCAAGCCCTGCAACAGGTTATTGGCATGGAAGTGCATCTGGTGCATGCCAGGAGTCACTGTCATCGCAGCCTGAACTATGAACAGACCGTGCCCCGCTCCCAGGGCACACTCACAGCTGACTGGGTATGGGCAGCAGGTGTGCATAGGCCTTGAGCCCGTAAACTACACCATAGCACCCCTGCCTCACCTCTGGAACACACAGGGCCGTGAGGCGGTGAATGTCGGTCCCATATTTCTCTGCAGCCCTATCCGTGTTACATCCTGTCTCAACAGCAGTGCCATGGGGGCCGAGTTTGGCAGCTCTTGGCTCAGCCTGGACCCCCCGGTCTTCTGCTAATGTTGGGTCTGCCACGTTATTTAGAGCCGAGTTACTAACTCTTACATTAAAAGTGCATTTTGATTGTTTTATTTTAGCACCTCACACAGTGTCCCTGCTCTAATGAGCCCTGTTAAAATGAGTGCCCCCACTCCCTTTCGGCGGTGACAGTTTTATCAATAAGTCAAGGGGCAAGTCAGTTGTCTTGAATCCTCCTATAGAATCATTTATTTCTATATATCACACAACATTATGTTCTATTAAACCATACACAAGAGGTTGTTGTACAGTGTGCATCCTGAACTGTTTTCAGGTACTCATGAATGTGCTGAACATGGAAAAGGAGGCACAGAGGAGAAATGCCACTGCCTAAAGTCACACTGTTTGGTGAAGCTTGGAAGCTGGGATTGAAACAAACTTTCCTGATTTGTCCGAGTGCAATTCAGATCATGGATGGATATTTCATTCTTTACACCTTCTGCCCGGAGTAAAATTTAATTAGTGACCCAAAGGGCAAGTCAGTTGTCTTATGCCTCCTATACAAGGCCCTTGCTGTTGTCATAGATGGAGCAAAATTATGGTCTAATAAACCATATAGAAGTGAGTTTTTTTATATAGTGCATAACCTGAACTAAATTATTTTAAGGTGCTCTCAAATATGAAGATCTTTGAAAAGGATCCAGAGTGAAGAAAAGGGATTGCCCAGGATCACAGTTTGGTCAAACTGGGAAGTTGTGATTGAAACCAGGGTCTCTGGGTCAGGACCCTGCAACTAGTTTTGCCCTGGGTCCAATAAAATAATCTGACTGGTCTGGACATGTTATACAAGGGAATTCAAGTTATCCTTTGGCTTTTGAATGTTGAGGGCCGCCAGTGATGTGTTTTTTTCACCACAAGTCAGTTTTTGTAGCAGGCAATTTCGATGTACACGTTTGTCTGATGCTCCATACGTTAAAAGCTGACGTTGACAAGGGTGTTGGTGCTATTTTAGAATGCCCCATAGGTTCATGCCGCTGTGGTCTGGAGTGTTGGCGCTATTGAAGGGCGCCCCATCGGTTCATGCCGCTGTGGTCTGGTGTGTTAGTGCTATTGAAGGGCGCCCCATAGGTTCATGCCGCTGTGGTCTGCTCTGTTGGTGCTACTGAAGGGTGGCCCATTGGTTCCTGCCACTGCGGTCCACTATGTTGGTACTATTAAAGGGTTCCCCATAGGTTCCTGCCACTGTGGTCTGGTATGTTGGTGCCACTGAAGAGCGCAACATAGGTTCATGATGCTGAGGTCTAGTGTGTTGGTGCTATTGAAGGATGCCCCATAGGTTCATACCAATGTGGTCTGGTGTGTTGGTGCTACTGAAGGGTGACCCATAGGTTCATGTTGTTGTGGTCTAGTGTGTTGGTGCTACTGAAAGGTGGCAAATAGGTTCATGTCGCTGCGGTCTGCTGTGTTGGTGCTACTGAATGGTGGTCCATAGGTTCATGCTTCTGTGCTCTGGTGTGTTGGCGCAGTTGAAGGATGGCCCATAAATTCATGCCGCTGTGCTCTGGTGTGTTGGCGCTATTAAAGGATGGCCCATAAATTCATGCCACTGTGGTATGGTGTGTTGGTGCTATTGAAGGGTGCCCCATAGGTACATGCTGCTGTGGTGTGCTGTGTTGATGCTATTGAAGCGTGGCCCATAGGTTTTTGCCGCTGTGGTCTGGTGTGTTGATGGTACTGAAGGGTGGCCCATAGGTTTATGCCGCTGTGGTCTGGTGTGTTGGTGCTACTAAAGGGACCCCCAAAAGTTCATGCCGATGTGGTCTGGGGTGTTGGTGCGATTTAAGGATGTGCCATAGGTACATTCCGCTGTGGTCTTTTGTGTTGGTGATATTGAAGGGTGCCCCATAGGTTTATGCCGCTTTGGGTTGGGGTGTTGGTGCGAGTGAAGGGTGACCCATAGGTTCATGCCGCTGTGGTCTGCTGTGTTGGTGCGATCGAAGGATGTGCTATAGGTTCATCCTGCCCCAGCCTGGCATGTTGGTACCATAGCAGGATGTCCAGTGTGCAAGTGGCTAACACCATTCATGAGTGCAGTGCGATAGGTCAGTGTCCTCACAACGCCTAAGGTCGATGCTGATGTTGCCATGTAGAGGTTGTGGCATAAGGGGTTCCTGGGCACAGCTCTGGCACGTTTCTTCTTGTGCTGCAGATTGGTTTCTCTGCAAGCACTGGTTATTTATCTGTGGCACTTCCATAGTGTAGATCCAGCCACACAGGCAATGGAGAGCTTTACAAACAAATGTATGGGCGAGGCAACAGCCTTCTGAAGTGGGGCACCTACAAGTCTTGTTGTCCAGGATACTATTAATTTTAATTTAATTTAATTGTGGGTTTATATAGCGCTAGAATCGACTCCCGGAGGAGTATCTCCGCGCTTCGATCGCTGGGGAACCCGTCCTGGCTCACCCTGAGAGATGGTCCCTAATGGGTATCTCTAAGGTGCGACCAAGCATCCCCGGCGGTCTGGGGGGGCCGTTGTGAAGATGAGGCAAGCTAATGCCCAGAGTTGCCGAGTGTGGTCCCTGACTGGAGTAGGCACCGAGGCGAGAATTATCGAGCCCGCTGACCCTGGTCCACGACCCTGCCGCGTCGGGAATCGAACCCTGGTCCCGGGCCGTCCTCTGCTTACGGGTCTGCCGCCTCTAACCAGTGAGCCACACCTCTCCACAGCCTGCTCTTTGAGTGGGCATACATTTCTATTCGCTCCTTATGTCCCCATGCAGAGTCACAGTTTCATACAGTTTCATGCCTTGGAACCACATGTGGGTTTAACGGGATATTGTATATTGGTGCACCGTGGCACAGTAGGCTGGTGCTATTCATGTATACCATATGGTCTTATAGTCCAATGCTGCATGTAGGTGCCCGCCACCAAATTCTAGTGTCTCTGGTGAGTGGTCTCCACCAGCGCCAGTACCACCGAAGGCGGCCCCATGCAGACATAAATGGATGCTTCTGGGGGCTGCGAGTATGGCATACCTGTAGGTGGCTTTGCAGTACCTTGGCACGCTGTGGACTCGCAGCTTATGCCACCGGTGGGTGCCCCCACAGCATCTGCAAGTGACTGTCCTGGATGAGCATCCATCTGCCCATGAGAGGCTGCCCTGGATGCCCATAATTGACACCCATGGATGTGGGAAGGAGGATGGAGACCCCCTACTCGCCCACATTCTTGCTCGGTTTGAAACTGTCTGCCTCTGCTTGTTCGGACTTACAACTCCACTTTACTAAGAGAGGCAAGAGCTTCCTGCCTACAACAGACCCCGATCCTGGAGCCCAGAGCTAGAGAGCGGCCCGCGACTACTCGCAAAGAGCGGCTTCTCCAGAATACATCAGCTCATGATGGCAGATGTCACCCACCTTCCTGCTCCTGTGCTAAGAAGGCAAGGATCAAAGCTTGTGTCCATCCCGACCTTTGAAAGGACCCAAGAGAGAGGAGTCAGGAGCATGGGACACAGACATCAGAACATTCAGCACAATTCAGCCTAGAAAACAGGCAATCTTCTTCAATCTGGGACACCAATGGGACAGAGAAGTCCAGATTCAACATGATCACCTGCAGAGTCACTAGGAACCAGCCAGAGGATTGGCGGTGTGTTCTGGATGGTCCGCCACCCAGCATTCCACAGATGCACTGGTGGGCAGTGTGATCTCACGTGCCTTTCAGAGATGAGTGGAGGACAGGACCGCCTATAACCGAGTGGAAAACGGAGGAAGGATGGAAGGGGTTCTGTATGGTCCGCCACCCAGCATTCCACAGATGCACTGGTGGGCAGTGTGATCTCACGCGCCTTTCAGAGATGAGTGGAGGACAGGACCGCCTATAACCGAGTGGAACACGGAGGAAGGATGGAAGGGGTTCTGGATGGTCCGCCACCCAGCATTCCACAGATGCACTGGTGGGCAGTGTGATCTCACGCGCCTTTCAGAGATGAGTGGAGGACAGGACCGCCTATAACCGAGTGGAACACGGAGGAAGGATGGAAGGGGTTCTGGATGGTCCGCCACCCAGCATTCCACAGATGCACTGGTGGGCAGTGTGATCTCACGCGCCTTTCAGAGATGAGTGGAGGACAGGACCGCCTATAACCAAGTGGAACATGGAGGAAGGATGGAAGGGGACTTAGCTGAAGTCCGGCTACAACCAGAAATGGGAGACCCTGAACCGGGACAAGATGCGGAGGGGACAGTTGATTAATACTTTTTAGTTGTGTCTGTGATGTTGATCTGCTGAAATCTGAAGCGATGGGACCAATCATGCTGCCCAAGTGATCCAAGGTCATATTTGGGTTTATATCTATGTTCGCACAGTGTGACTCAAATCTCCCTCTTTGTTTGGGGTGTTGGAGGAGGATGGGACAACTTACTGAACTGTAATATTATTTTGTTCTTAAAATCAATAAATATTTAATTGAAAAACTGCAAAAAATTGGAAAAAAGGAACAAGCACAACTAAAATTCCATAATGTGGAGTCGCACATTTTGGTTGCTGGTGTCGATACGCGGTTAAGGGGGGTCTAATAAACTCAAGGTGCGGCGTAAAATAAAAAAACAAAAAAATTAAAAAAAAGGAGAAGACATCCTGACTCTTCTGAGGACGGGCTTGAAACAAGTCAAGGCGCCATGTCCCTCTCCTGCCTCAAATGCGATACGACAGGGCCCTCCGGTGCCTACGTACTATTTATGCCGCTCACATCCGTTCCTGTCGAGCCGTGTACGCAGGGCATCCTCCAGTTCCAGGAAAGTCACTGATGCATGCCGACTTGAACACTCAACAATCCTGGAAGGACGTGTCTGATTGGCTGCAGAGGCGGTGCTGTCACCGTCAACATGTGGCGCTGCCCTCAGCGTTGCGCCTGCTTGTTAGCGGTAACGTGAATACATTATGCATTCATGGTAGCAACTGCCTTCCGCTAACGAGGTCTTCTGCTCGGTGCCTGAAATGCAGGTTTTTTACCCCAGAGACAGAAGGAGAGACACAAAGATGGAACCTTCTTGAACACCCAAAGTATGAGTTACCCCGATTAAGAGGCATGCCATGATATTGCCTATTCATTATGTGGTAATCAGTGTTAGAATCATTAGGACTCATTTAATGGGAGATGACGAGGCAGCCCTTTGGATGGGAGGAAGAAGGCGACATGCCATCAAGTCAAAATTCCCAGACTATCATATGTTCTGCGGCTGCTTCAACCATCTGCCTAATCCGGAAACATAAGTTACCAATCTTTTCCGGCTTTGTGCAGATTAGCGTCATGGCTGGCAGATGCTGAAATCACGTGCCATGAAAGCTTACAGATTTTCCAGCACACTTGCATACCCATACCTTAAACGCCGCGCACATTGCACAGTATTGTCATCAGCAAAAGTAAAAATTGGGTTATATGTCGCAATGTGGGTGGGACAAGATGCGTCATGGTATTGAACAAAGAAAGGAAGACCAAGAGGGTGTTTGCTTTCAGGACCATGCAGGTCAAGACAAAAAATACATTCTCTATAATAAGAGTAAATTGAACCTAAACATGATTCATCAAAGAATACGTATGTAGGAAACGGAAAGTATTTATAGGTCTTGCCTGCAACAGCACATGCGCCGTTGCTTCTGAGACATTTTGTTTACTTACCGGGCTCACAGCCAGCCCATTGCTTACCACTGGTTAGCTTCATGGTGACTCATTTCCTTGCTTTTCTTTGATCAATGAGAGCTGGTTTCACTTCCTGTTCATCCCTCCCCTGGAGCATGGCCCAAGTTCTGCTTCCTTGCCCAGTGTACTTCAACTGCTCGTGCTTTTGGAGCTAGTTGCAGCACTTCTTAAGAGTGCATGTGTTTGCAAGCACTCTCCCACCACCTCCTGCATTGTTGCTTGCCCTCTTCTGCATTCCTGCTTGCCCTATCCCTCTTCTGCACTCCTGCCGCATTATTGCCCCTTCACTCCCATCCTCTTCCCGTGTTACTTGCCCTGTTTCGCTCACGTTCTTGCTTACTTCGTCCTTCCAGCGTTGCTTACTCTATCCACCTGATCCACCCGGACGTGCTTCCTTTCAACATATACTGGGGGTCTGGCAACATCGGATCTGCTCTCATATTATCATGCCTCCCACTTGCTGGTGCTGAACGAGTGGTGGTATGGGAGGGGGGAGACCCGGCGTATGCGGTGGAGGGGCGGCTCATGGCCCCACACTCACTTCACACCTTGCTCTATTCCGCGGTCCGTCGGGCACGGTTGCCACCGGTGACGCAAGTGGTTTTCCAACTTTGGCGTCAGGCGCTGACGCGCATTGGGTGGTGGGGCATGCTCATGCGGGAGACCCCACTGTGGCACAATGGGCAGTTAGCGCAGTTGGCGGCCCTGGCATGGTTTGAGGGGTGGGATCGGATTGGCATCTCCACCATAGGTGATATGGTGTGTGGGTGTGTTCTGAAGTCCTTCCAGGATCTTCAACAAGAGTTCAGCATGCCCCGGACGCAGTTCTATAGATATCTACAATTGCGCCATGCACTCTCCCCCAGTCTAGTGGGATTAGACTCCATAGCAGACTTCAGCCCTGTGGAAGCGAAGCTTTTATGGGGGACCTCCATGACAAGAAAATCTCCAAGATATATCGATCGCTAGTTATCCACAGTGCCCCGTCGCTCCAGCAGCTCAAAGGGAAATGGGAGAACGATGTTGGGCCCCTTGATGAGACGGACTGGACAGATGCACTTGCCTCGCCACGGGGAGCAGCTATAGCTATCCGACTCCGTCTTATACAATTTAAATATCTGCATAGGGCTTACTATACCCGGCGGAGGCTGTGGCGGGCGGGATTGATGGCCTCTCCGGAGTGTCTCCGCTATAGACGGGAGGAGGGTTCCTTCTTTCACACCGTGTGGCTTTGTGGGTCACTATCGGTTTTGGAGAGGGGTGTTGGCTTGTTTATCCGAGGTGTTGGGGTGGGATCTTCCCGCGGACCCCAGGCTGAGACTCCTGCATATCATGGAGGACATTGGTGGCAACATATACAAGCGGCACCTATTGCTGCTGGGTCTCACACTGGCCAAGAGGGATATCGCCAGGGCATGGAAAGCGCTGAATGCCCGCTCGCTGAATGTGTGGAAGAGGGGTTTGGAATTCAATATGGGCCTGGAGCTTCCCATCTTTGCAGCTAGGGGGTGCCCCCATAAACATTATAAGATTTGGAAGAGGTGGGCAGACTATAGGGGTCTCCCCCTGGAGCCAGTTCCGGAGGAACGGGAGGAGGGGCGCATCTAGTTTCCCCCGGAGGGGGGGTACACACAGGGACTGGACATGGAGGTGTCCGGCTTATGCTCAATACATGAGGTCGTTGGTTGGGTGCAATACGGTGCGTTCAGGGGGGAGGGAGTTGGGAGGTGTGGTGGGGGGAGAGTTGGGGAAGTTGGTTTTCATCTGAAATGCATTCAAAGTATCCTTTTATGATAAAATTGTCAATGTCATGATCAATGTGTTGCTTGGGCCGATACCTCTGGGGCTACAGGGGCCGGCAATATATGTGTTAGTTGACGAATAAAAACAATTTTCAACAAAAAAAAAAGTCCCCCAGCTGATGGTACTTCAAGTGCAAATATTTTATTCTCTATCTTTACATCTCTTTTTTTTCACATAATTATTTTGGTAAATGTTTATTTTAGTTCACTGATAGGTTAAGTCTCTCTTCTTTATATTATGTTTCTACTTGCTATAGAAAGTTCATAAACAAAAAATGAATAATTTACATCTATTTACATCAGCTAGTGTCGGGCTACACACGTCATCAGTCGTTGAGGCTGTAATCGTGTCTCTATCCGAGATGTTATGTTACGTTACAGTTATTTATTAAGCGCAGCGAATACCCAAGGGTGTCTTGGCGCTGTATGAAGCCAGTAATTATGTCCCCATCAGCGGCGATTAGAGATGCATGTTGTAGTTACTTTGCATGTATCCTTCCTTGCATCAGACATGCTTATGGTTGAGACCCCGTGGCGTCAGACAGACTTTACCCCAGTAACTGGCTACCCTCACTCCAGGAAACCGACCTAAAGCAGGCTGCAAAGAAAAGTGTTAAAGGGGGCATGCCATCATGGTGGGCCCCGGCCACAGGAGGGGCCGACACCAGCCCAAGGAAGGGGCACACCAGTGGCATTTGCCCCTCACTGCGTTGTTATGACTTGCTCGGGAAGCTTGCGTGCATTGGCTGCCGGGAGACAGGGGGGTCGCCTGATGACTATAGCGCGCACAGCTACTCCATGGAGTGTCCCGGCATGAAAGGCATAGGAGAAGGTGAGCGACAAAAGTGCGTCCTGCACAAAAAGCCACGTTTTTAAGCGTTGTCTTGAACAGTGCAGCACCGCTCGCTGCCTGCGTCAGACACGGAAGGGACATTTAAGCCACTGGCTGCTTTGAGCACCCCCTTCACTGCGCCCTGACGACCGTTAACGCGCCCCACTGCGCTGGATGCAAGCTTCCAACTTCTGTGACTCTTTTTCCATTTTATGTAAAAGACGTACATTGTGTGAGAGCAATCAAAAACGTGTTTAATGCTCCCTTGTGGTGTAATAAATTCGCCTGAAAACTCTTTTCTCAAACACAATAGCCAGTCGTCTTAGGTCAATGTATTTTCTTCCTCTGCTGGGCGAGGCCGATAATTAGGGCTGGCACATAAGATAGGCCAGGGCACCAACATAAAAGTGGCCCATATACATTAGTGGCTCAGAGAGATGCAAAAGGTGGCCATGTGTGCAGAACATCGGGCAGTTCTGAAATTGCGAAGTTATGAGAGAGTGCATGCGTGTGTACTTGCAGCAGCCAATGTTTGTTGTAATATCAAGACATCACTTGGAAAATAAAGCGGTGCGCCCCAGCCCCTGAAAGCAGCCCACAGACTAGTCTGTCAGACCAGCCCTCCTGGCACTGCCAGAATGCCCCAGAGCCCAGTCCAAGCGTGGTGCCACGCGTGAGCTGTGTGATCCTGCACACTTCCCATGTATCTACACCCGGGCACTCACCCTGCGCAGTTCAGTCACGTGATTAAAGTTCCACACTTCTCTTTCGTCAAAGCTGTGTCACGCCTGCAGGTGAAGCAGCCATATGTTGCGATAGAGGGCGCCCACTCATCCATGATTGCTAAATTAAGTAAGATTCCTGGACGTAAACACGGCAGATGGAGCCTTCCAAGATCTGTCCGCCCCAGATGGACAGGAGTGCTTCTGGGCACTCGAGACGACATCATTCTCAGAGCTTTACTTTTTCATTTGTTTGTTACTTTTACAATATTTAAATTAAGCAACTTGAAATTTAAGATTCTTCTCTTGTCTATGTGGAAGTTTCGTTTACCAGATCCTGGAATATATATATATATTTTTACCTATGCCATGAAAAAATGTCCTTGGCGCTAGAGAGCGTTGCTAAGAGATGGCGGGGTAGTACTTACAAAAGACCAACCATTCTCCAAGGAGTCTAGGAGGGCGATCCGCCACCTGCACTGAATACATCCTCCTCCTTGCTTTACCACGAGGAGCTCTGAGGCTCTGGAGGGGACCCATGAGAAGCTTCTAAGGGAGGCGTAGACACTGTGAGCAGGTCTGGGACGAAGGAGACCGTCTGGCGAGGTCCACCACCAAGCCATCAGCTGCGTACGAACACTGCTGGAGCAAGACGCGAAGAGTGAGCTAGACCCAGACCCAGACCCCTTCAGTAATCCTGGTCTGGAGACCTTTACTCTCCAGCGCTGCAGAAGAGGCAATGCCTGGAGTATCTACTCCAGCTCCAAAGGCCTCATCTGGTGCCTCCTGTCCAGCTCCGAAGGCCACTCGTGGAGGACCCGGTCTAACTTCGGATCTCAGGCCAGTTCCAGGGGAGATCCCAAAGTATCCTCTCCGCGGCTGGAGGCCACACCTGGAATATCCTGTCCACTTCTGGAGGCCACACCTGGAATATCTTGTCCGCTTCTGCAGGTCACACCTGGAATATCTTGTCCACTTCAGCAGGCCACACCTGCAATACCTTACCCACTTCTGGACGCCACAGCTGGAATATCCTGTCCGCTTCTGGAGGCCACACCTGGAATATCTTGTCCGCTTCTGCAGGTCACACCTGCATTACCTTGCCCACTTCTGGAGGCCACACCTGGAATCTCCTGTCTCAGGTTATCAAAGTGGACAACTTAACTGAAGGATCAAGCTTGCTACAGAAGGGGCAGTACCGAGCGGGAGCCTGCTCCCATGACCAGGCGGCACGTTACAGGCAGCCAAGGTGGGTACCTTGAAAATCATAATCATAGTGCCAACATCTGCCCTGGAGCAGGGCAGACAAGCTCCGAAACACACAGGGGAGGTGGACTAGGATCCGGGGCAGTCTGGGAAACTATTCTAAAGCATCGCAGCGCAGGGGCCGCCATCATGAGGGTGGACACTGATCCGGTGGCAAATTCTGCCAGGGTGGCCAATGTCGCACACCGAGACACCAGGGAAAGAAGGACTGCGTGCCCGTCACAAT
The DNA here is from genome assembly GCF_964204655.1 of Triturus cristatus. Classification (NCBI taxonomy): domain Eukaryota; kingdom Metazoa; phylum Chordata; class Amphibia; order Caudata; family Salamandridae; genus Triturus; species Triturus cristatus. The sequence goes on along the minus strand of NC_140593.1, from coordinate 68,480,905 downwards.
CCCAAGAAACCCCAAGAAGAAAGATGGACACCAGCAGGAGGCTGGCTGCCAGGAAGGATACCTTGAGGTGCGGGTGGACTGCAGGGCATGGCATCCTCAGGCCAGACAGGCAGATGCCGGACAAAAACATAGGGCCAGATGTACCAAAAATGCATTCGGTACAGGGGATCTTAATTTGCACCCCGGCTCTTGCCGGATGCATTTGTATTATTTAAACTGACCTGTGGACGAATAGGTCAGTTCACAGAATACTGAATTGTAGTGGGTTGCCGTTCAGCCCACCTCATGAATATTAATGAGGTAGGTTGTAAATTGCGTCTCACTTTGATTCGCCGCTATCCCCGCGATGGGGGCCGCCGGGCCCCGCAACCCACCAGATCAGTGACTGCATTTAGAGAGGGAAAGCTTTTTTTTTTTATCTATTTTTTTAATGCAGCTTGTTTTTATTGAAGAAATGAAAATGTTCACAATCTTTCTGTTCAAGAGCAGACAGTTGTCCCCTTCCAGAATCGGCTACCAGCTCCTTTTTCTGTAAAGTATTAATGTTTTGGGACCAGATTTTAGTCATAAAACTTTAATACATACCAAAAGGAATCGGTGTTTGGGACGCCCTAAACACGCCCCTTCCAAATTCCGATTTCTTTAAATCCATTTAACAATTCAATAAATGTTTTCCGAATTTAAATGGCCTTCGCACATTTAAAAATGGGTTTTAGCTCTCACAACCCCCCGAGTTACAAAATCAGAAGGTCGGTGAATGCTAAAACTCTTTGAACCATGGGCCTTGTGTGCAGAGGTAGGTATGGGTCAGACACAAAGATTCATCGGCCTGACGTCTCCCGGACTTCGGGTCCGGCACGGATAGTGAGTAGACACTCAACGTGCAGCCAGGGCCGCACACTCACTGCACTCATTGGTGAGGGGGCTTTTATGGGCTGACGTCTGCCTTCAGCAGTCCTATGTAGATGGAGTTCTCCGTTGGTTCCAGCCTGAGCGGAAAGTCAGACAGACACTGAACCCTGGCCTGGGAGGGACACGCTTGTCCCTGCTCATCACAACAGGTCTCCAGGGGGGTCCACTGTGAGACTGGCAGTAACCTCTGGAGGGTGGGGGTGGGGGGGTGTTTCCTCCGGCTGCTCCCAGCACAGCAAGTCACAGGGAGTTGTGATAACTCCAACAGAGGCCCCCACAGCTGCGCGCGCTCTAGGAACACGGTGATACCAAAACACAGAGATAAGGGGCGTGAGACGTCCAGCGAAGACAGCTTCCCTTGGGAAACAGAAACGGATCACCGCACACACGTCCCTAGGCGGCACGATCATTAGGTCTGGCTACAGACAGCTTTCATGTCTGCCACACCGTCCTTTACCGATTCTAATGCTTATACGCACAGGCAGGACTATAGTTCTGCTGGGAGGAGTAGTCCCCTCTCACCTGATGGCATTGGCTGTTTGAGGGGTCAGTCAGGAGGAGAAGTCCCCTCTCACCCGATGCCATTGGCTGTTTGAGTTGTCAGTCACGAGGAGTAGTCCCCTCTCACCTGATGCCATTGGCTGTTTGAGAGGGTCAGTCAGGAGGAGAAGTCCCCTCTCACCTGATGCCATTGGCTGTTTGAGGGGTCAGTCAGGAGGAGTAGTCCCCTCCCACCTGATGCCATTGGCTGTTTGAGGGGTCAGTCAGGAGGAGTAGTCCCCTCTCACCCGATGCCATTGGCTGTTTGAGAGGGTCAGTCAGGAGTAGTTCCCTCTCACCTGATGCCATTGGCTGTTTGAGGGGTCAGCCAGGAGGAGTAGTCCCCTCTCACCTGATGCCATTGGCTGTTTCAGTTGTCAGTCACAAGGAGTAGTTCCCCTCTCACCTGATGCCATTGGCTGTTTCAGAGGGTCAGTCAGGAGGAGTAGTCCCCTCTCACCTGATGCCATTGGCTGTTTCAGTTGCAAGTCACAAGGAGTAGTTCCCCTCTCACCCGATGCCATTAGCTGTTTGAGAGGGTAAGCCAGGAGGAGAAGTTCCCTCTCATCTGATGCCATTGGCTGTTTGAGGGGTCAGTCAGGAGGAGTAGTCCCCTCTCACCCGATGCCATTGGCTGTTTGAGAGGGTCAGTCAGGAGTAGTCCCCTCTCACCTGATGCCATTGGCTGTTTGAGGGGTCAGTCAGGAGGAGTGGTCCCCTCTCACCTGATGCCATTGGCTGTTTGAGGGGTCAGTCAGGAGGAGTAGTCCCCTCTCACCCGATGCCATTGGCTGTTTGAGAGGGTCAGTCAGGAGTAGTTCCCTCTCACCTGATGCCATTGGCTGTTTGAGAGGTCAGCCAGGAGGAGTAGTCCCCTCTCACCTGATGCCATTGGCTGTTTCAGTTGTCAGTCACAAGGAGTAGTTCCCCTCTCACCTGATGCCATTGGCTGTTTCAGAGGGTCAGTCAGGAGGAGTAGTCCCCTCTCACCTGATGCCATTGGCTGTTTCAGTTGCAAGTCACAAGGAGTAGTTCCCCTCTCACCCGATGCCATTAGCTGTTTGAGAGGGTAAGCCAGGAGGAGAAGTTCCCTCTCATCTGATGGCATTGGCTGTTTGAGGGGTCAGTCAGGAGGAGTAGTCCCCTCTCACCCGATGCCATTGGCTGTTTGAGAGGGTCAGTCAGGAGTAGTCCCCTCTCACCTGATGCCATTGGCTGTTTGAGGGGTCAGTCAGGAGGAGTAGTCCCCTCTCACCTGATGCCATTGGCTGTTTGAGGGGTCAGTCAGGAGGAGTAGTCCCCTCTCACCTGATGCCATTGGCTGTTTGAGAGGATCAGTCAGGAGGAGTAGTCCCCTCTCCCCTGATGCCACTGACTGTTTGAGGGGTCAGTCAGGAGGATGAGACACTTTACACCTAATGCCATTGGCTGTTTGTCACTCACGAGGAGTAGCAGATATACGTTTGTTGGAGTGGTTTGCACAAACCCTTCAGAGCATCTTTTGTTCCTGAATCGCACTGTTTACCCGACTAGCTTCCAGAATGAGTTCTCATCTCGTGCCAGGTAAATGTGACCTGCACCATTTGCAGCTGGGCTTCATGAGGATTCTGAAGAGAGTCCTAATGCAGCACCTGAAAGGGAGCCGTACGCAGAGCAATGTCCTTTCAGGTCCACTAAAGACCAGAGGAGGTACATCTTGTGGCCGATAGGAGGCTCTGCTACAGAAAACCTGGGCACCAATCCCAGCTTCCACGCTAAGCTGAATTGTGTACTCTGAGCAGCAAGCAACTTTGCTTCACTTTCCCGATGTTGCACTGTTGTGCATCCAGCTGTAATTGTTATTTAGGCTTCAGTCTTTCTTCTAAAAAAGAATACATGGTACAGGGATGCATTCTAGCAAAGAACAGACTCCGAGGCTTGAAAGATGGGGCCGTATTACAGAAAATTACCCAGGGTGCAAGAGGAGTGTGCTCCTACCTTTTGTGCCCCCGGGGCACCATGGCATTTTGATAGAGGCCACAGATGTTTGTGCCACCCCTTCTGTATCAGTGATAGCACGGGCGCACATAAAGCACCAGAGCTACTCTGAAAAGGCGTTCACTCATTTGCAAGGCGTTCCCTCATTTGCAAAGTTTTCCTTCATTTGCAAAGCGTTCCCTCATTTGCATGGAGGAGGAGGAGCTAAGTGGAGGTGATCCACTTCAGCTCCGAAGCTGCGGAATTGCCAGACTATGTTCTCTCTGAGCGGTGGAGCTGAAACTGCCAGTGCCGCATTGTAATAGTGGCGTGAGGCAGCGGGAAGCCTGACGCACACTTTTGCGGCGGCGATTTGATCATTTTGCAGGCTTTGTGTGGCACGGCCCGAGACTGCACTTTCCTCAGAGGCAAGATGGCGCCGCAGTCGCTTCTCCGGCGGGATTCGGAAACGGCGTAGCCCCGCGGAAGCAGCACTAATAGCAGAAATAGCGGGAGCGCCTACATGACCTCAAATGCGGCAATCGGAGAAGCGACTTAAACCGATCACTACCCCTGTGGTACATACAGTTAGGAACATCCCTTTTGCAATAAAAAAAAGAAGTCAAAGAACAACTCGACAATCACCTTGAAGAAGGAATAATTGAAAAGGTGGAGGCTTCTGAGTGGGTCGCGCCTTTAGTAGTCGCGAAACAGTCCAATGGCAATTTGAGACTTTGTGTGGACCTGCGTGATCTAAACAAAAACATTGTGGTGGAACAATACCCCCTACCTAAAATCAATGAAATGCTTGCCACAACAAAGGGAATAAAATGGTTTTCTACAATTGATTTGAAGTCGGCATATCACCAAGTGCCACTTCATAAAGACAGCAAAAAACTCACAACGTTCATAACACCTTTCGGGTGTTACAGATTTACATGTGTTCCATTTGGACTAGCCTCTGCGGCGGCTATGTTCCAAAGGCTCATGCATAACATTTTTGATGGGTTCCCTGACATCTTAATTTTTCAAGACGATATCCTTGTCATGGGAAGAACAAGAATGGAGCATGACAAAAGAGTGAGGCAAGTCCTTGAAATGTTAAATGATAAAGGATTAACTGCAGAACATTATAAATGCAAATTTGCAAGTAACTCTGTCAACTACCTGGGACATCAAATAACAGGAGGGGGTATAAGCCCAAAAAAAGAATTGATGGAAGCCATTAAGGACTCGCCTGTCCCCACCAACAAGGATGAACTGAGATCATTCTTGGGAATGGTGGAGTTCTATGCGAGGTTTATAAAAAACTTCTCACACAAAACATATGAATTGAGGCAACTCCTCAAATTGAAGAATAAATTTGTGTGGACTGATGACTGCGACAGGATTTTCAAAGGTATAAAAAAAAGATATGTGCACCGCTCTACCTCGTTACTACAAGTCCTAATACAGATTCAATGACGCACAGATTTATCAACGTGTGACAAGCTGTATTTCAGGTTTTTTTTGATGTGTACTGGAAAAAGAGTAATTGGATCTTTCATTTTGTCTGTCTCCATGTTATGCTGGTCATAATTGGGCTAGAATTCTATATGTGATTGAGATTAAAATGACATGTATTGTATGATGTTTTTAATTAATGTGATTTGATGTAACATGAAATGTTTTAGGATTGTGTATGTTTGTATAGATTAACATGTTTTTTAAAATTTTTTTTTAAAGAATAATAAATATTTGATATAGAATACCCTTTTCTGACATAACATTGTATGCTTTTCTAAGTGTAGTAACAAGGGAATATTTCTCTCTTTACTGGTTTAAAGTACCCCATTTCCCTTGAGTTTCAAGGGGTCCCTCTCAAGTCCTTTTTTCACACCGCTCTACCTCTACAAGGGTTTGATACTTCGCTTAGGAGTTTTGTGACAACAGATGTGAGCAACAAAGGGTTAGGTGCGGTGCTCACACAAAAAGACTCCAAAGGCGTGGAGTATACTATAGCTTTTGCATCACGCTCTTTCACTCCTTCTGAAGAGAACTTTTCAGTTATTGAGCGTGAAGCCCTTGCTTGTGTGTGGGCATTGGAACATTTCAGGCATTTTGTTTGGGGCCGAAAAGTTACTTTATGCACAGATCACAAACCGTTAACAAAAGTTTTCACTACCAAGGGTTTGTACACAGCATCTCCGAGATTAGCCAGACTTTCTGTACGCCTTTTCGACTTTATGTATGACATTGAGTATGTTTCAGGAATCAAAAACGTTATTGCAGATTTCCTAAGTAGGATGCCTGTGTGTCATCCAAACAACGGTATATGTACTGATTTAGAAGAGAATGCTGTCGCAGCTGTGTTGGAACATGACAGTGGCATATCTAAGGATGAATGGTTCATGGAGCAAAATAATGACAGCACCATAATTCGAGTCATAGGGATGATGAAAGAAGGTTGGTGCACAAAAAATAAGCTTGACGCAAGTTGCCTGTTCCACCGGCACTGGACAATGTTGTACCGGTAGCAACTAGCAAGGCTGGTAGGCTGCTTGGCCCGCCGGCTAAATTAAGAGATTACATTTGTGAGTGAACACTTTTTCTCTCCCCCCCCCCCCTTTTTCCTTCCCTCCTTTGTTTCTCTAGGGGGAAGGATGTGTTGTGTTTCTAGTGTTGTGTCCCTGTGCGGACACCGTAGCATTGTTCTCTGCATGTCCCAGCTGATACACCGTATCAGCTGTGATGTCATCAGCTGCTACCTGTCCGTTGACAGTTGATCACGGAATCCATTGGTCATCCTTGCTGCTCCGTCCCCGGAGTTTGTGTTGGCGCATTATTACAATAAAGTACAACTTTATCTTCTTCACCGATTTGTGTACTTTACACCGTGCCGAGCCCCCGGTGATGCGGGTGCAGAATGGACGCTGCAATTTACACAGCAGCTGCGGAGCGGGCCGACATCAATGACGAGAACAGGAGGTGAGCGAGGCACCGGGGCTCACCATAATTAGCCAGTCGGGACATAGCAGGGGTTTCCCTCATGAGAAGCTCTTCGTCCTGGGGAGTAGTGAGGCAGAGTTATTAATGGCAGGGCCAGGCCTTTGCCTGACTTTAATATGGCGCCCAGGAAGAGCTTTCAGCACCACTGTAGGAGACTGCAGCCTGCAAGGGTCTGACGAGGGGAAGGTTTTTCTGCATAATTCCTGTTCAGCCTGTCCCTCATCAAAAGGGTTTGATTGCTAGAATGATGGAGGACTCTGCAATCTCAGGCCTGCCTACCCCAACTGCCTGACCTTGAGAGGGCCTGAAGAAGTGTCGGGAATACCCTAGGTGCCCCTGAGAATACAAAGGATAAAGAAAAAGGGGGCCGGCCGAATGGAACACCAGGGGCAGAATCTCTTGCCTGACCCCAAGTTGGCCACCACAGTGGTCCTTTACCACAATGAGTTACAACTCTCACATTGGTGAGATGACCCACAGGCTTACTCTGAATGGAACACCAGGGGCACCATTTATTAGCCGACTGTTGCACTGTACCCGCCAATCACGGCGTTTGGTCCCAAGATGCTGCCTGTACCTGCCAGACTCTAAAATGGTGGCCGCAATTTCCCCATCCGTACCTCGCCTGCACTCACCCTGAGATGGAGGACGAGGTGGACGGCGCCTCCCAGTAACACCGGGACTGATGCCTTCTATGGAACTATGACGATGCCCCACGGGCCGAAACTTTGACTGTTTGGACTTACCGCGGAGCCCGAGTACTCTTGGCCGCTGTCAAGTGGAGCTGTCCTATGCAGCTATAGTGGAGTCTGGCTCTGGGTCACCCCATCGGTCGTCACCTACCCAGCCGGACATCAGACATTGTTTGTCACTGTTCTTCATGGTTTTATCGGTCTCGCTCCTCGACTGCTTTGTTCCCCCTGGAGTACTGTCCCCCTTCAGATATACCTGACTCTGTTTCTTTCCTCTCCCGGTTTACCTTTCCCCCACCACCTTCCATTCCCCATATGACGAATGTCTTGGATATGCTACGCGCTAATTATCTTATATTATTGTGTAAGCTCACGTTTTTTCTCCTGAGCATATACTGGTAACTGTAACTGATGTAAATATGTAACAATGTCCTATCTCATGTAAAGCGCTCCGATACCTCTAGGTCTAGCCAGAGCTATATAAACATTTTCAAATAAAGAAACATGGGGACAAATGAGGGAATCACTTTGCCCCGGCAACCGCGTCGTACTACCTATGCGGGCACAGAGACAAACATTGTCTTGGGAGATGCACTGACAGTATGCCACAACAAGCATTTGCAATGCAATAGGTCTCACATTTACAAGAGTTTGAGCTATTGGCAATGCGATCGTTTAAACTCTCCCAAATGCGAGACCTATCGCATTGCAAATTACTTGCGCCCATGAGGCGCTTTCCCATTCATAGAGGCCGCGTCCCTTTCTTTACACAAGCCGCGTCTAAACAAAGGGGGGAGGCTGACATTAAAGTGAAACCGAGGCATTGACCGCTTTGACAAAAAAAAAGTATCTGTTTGTCAAGTTGAAAAATATAATTTTTTTTTTTTTGCAAAAGCGCCCATACCGTGCTTTTACTTTAATAGCGGCCATGCACCTTTCTTAAAGACGTGGTTTGTTTAAAGAAAGGAAAGGGGCGCGGCCTCCGTGAATGTGAAAGCGCCGCATGGGCGCTAGTAAACAAAAAAGAAAAAATACGCGCAGCCAATATACTTAAAGCAGGCTGCGCTGCTAAAGCAAATAAACGCGGCTGCTATAGTTAAAGTGGACCGCCATTAGTTGTTATAATTAAAATAAAAGCGTGCAAAGTGGTGGAAGGTATAGGGGCAGATCATTAAACAAAGTAGTGCTCACAGCCAAGATAAAGCAGACCGTGTAACAAGACAGGTAAAATGTCCAGTCGTTATGGGAGGTAACAAATGCAGACAAGGCGGTACCAAGGCGGGACTAACAAGCCTAATAACGGCTCAGAAGCCAGCGTTTACGAAGGACAATGACACAAGGCAATTAAAAAATATGGGCGTGGCTTTAAAGCCATACTCCACTACTGCATGCCTCGCAGCAGCGCATGCGCTGCCCAGGCTCGACCGGAAAAGGTGGTGCACTGTCAGTGCGCCCCCTTAGGGCAGCCCTCTCGAGATATGAAAGAGGGTCCCATGGACCCCCCAGACATCACTCTGCAGGCGGGTGCAGTGACTCACTGCACCAGCCTGCAGGGGGACCTCTGTCTCTACTCTAAAGTGCAGACGGGGGCCGCCAGCACAGAGAAAGTTGGAGCCGCTTTGAAACAGCCACTCCGTATTTCATTGAATGTGCCGCTCCAGGGCAGCGCAAGGTCACGGCTGCCCCGAGGGCAGCGCATTCATCATAATAGGGCACACTGTCTGTTCATGCCCACCGCACCCGTTTAAAGGTGTGCCATGACGCAAACAAGGACAATGAGTCCGATCGGTAATAGAGGTCTAGGTGCGTGACATAACATCACAGGAGATCACGCGTGTGGTCAAAGGAACACCAAAGTAGCACCCAGCCGGGGTACATGGATTTCAAGGGCGTTCACACCAAACCAAATGTACCTAAACTACAACAAGCATTTACAATGCAATGGTCTCGGCATTGGTAAAGTTAGAGCTATTGGCATTGCTCATGACATTATTTTTGTTTATGTTTTTGTTTTTAAAACATTTAAAGAAACGGCATTGTCATGAGCAATGCCAATAGCTCTAACTTTAACAATGCCGAGACCGTTGCATTGTAAATGCTTGTTATGCAGTGCTTTGTGCGCATGTCACAGTAACTACAAACAAGCATTGGCAAACCCAATGTATCTGGACTTGGCAAGCTGTCGCAATGGATATTTTGCAAGCGGCACAAAAACAAAAAGAGAAAACAGGCAGCTACCTGACCAATCCATTATATGCTTGCAATAAATATTGTGAAATTAAAAATAATAACATCGGACTGTTTTACTGGTGATGTTTTGACACAAGCATTTCAGTTGTATCGTGCATTTTATTATTATGTGACAGGGAGAAGAAAAAATCAACACCGAACAAAACAATTAAGTTAAGGGGAACACTTATAAAAGCAATGTGTTAGGTTGTGTCTCCCAGACCGTGCAAGAGGTATGGTTGCACACAGAGGCGCAACTAGAGCCCAATTTCGAGGGGGGGGGGGCTAAGACATTTTTTCGCGGGGGGTCTGGGCTGAATCTTGAAGCAATAGGCAGAGTGGAGCTGCAGGGGCTCTTAGAAGGGGTGAAACACCAGCGAGGCCTCATTAACATGCAAATGGTCTTTCAAAGACCTGGCTGTGTGGGCACTGGGAAGCTGTCTCATCCCGGGCTGCCACACACGAGGGGGGGGGGGGGGGGATGAAGCCCTTTGAGTCCAATTGGCGTTGCGCGCCCGGTCCCTGGGGACGGGGATGAGGAAGTAGGGGGTGGGGGGAGGAGTAGAGAGGTGGAAGTGTAGGGGCCGCCACAAGAGGGCCCTACCCCAGTTTCATTGTGAAATTAAAAATAATAACATCGGACTGTTTTACTGGTGATGTTTTGTCACAAGCATTTCAGTTGTATCGTGCATTTTATTATTATGTGACAGGGAGAAGAAAAAATCAACACCGAACAAAACAATTAAGTTAAGGGGAACACTTATAAAAGCAATGTGTTAGGTTGTGTCTCCCAGACCGTGCAAGAGGTATGGTTGCACACAGAGGCGCAACTAGAGCCCAATTTCGAGGGGGGGGGGCTAAGAAATTTTTTCGCGGGGGGGGGGTGCTGGGCTGAATCTTGAAGCAATAGGCAGAGTGGAGCTGCAGGGGCTCTTAGAAGGGGTGAAACACCAGCGAGGCCTCATTAACATGCAAATGGTCTTTCAAAGACCTGTGAAGTGCTCGGGTGCGGCTGTGTGGGCACTGGGAAGCTGTCTCATCCCGGGCTGCCACACACGAGGGGGGGGGGGGGGGGGATGAAGCCCTTTGAGTCCAATTGGTGTTGCGCGCCCGTTTCCTGGGGACGGAGATGAGGAAGTAAAGGGGGTGGGGGGAGGAGTAGAGAGGTGGGAGTGTAGGGGCCGCCACAAGAGGGCCCTACCCCAGTTCCTGCCCTGCTGCACTCGAGCACCATGGTAGTAGCTGATCTTGCTGTGGCAAGTTTTATTTTTCTGGAACTTTGAAAATATGCACAATTTAGATTATAGAAGCTAACTTTCCGTCTTGGTATCACAATAAAACGAACTGCAATATTGCACATCAACAGGTACTAAATAAGCGTATGGGAAGGCACATGCTAGAAGAGAGTTGGGAGAACCCTTGCGAATGACGGAGCACCAGTTTCAATCTGACACTATAGTGTACTACCACAAAGGGCGCAATACGGCGTTGCACACTCACCTGCCGAAGTGGCAGCCGGCCAAGGTGGGAAGAAGCAGTAGGAAAGCAGGACAGTAGAACTCCTAAAGTTAGACTTTATAATTACGGTAGGCAGTTGTGGCGTAAAAGAGGTAGAGTGCTGGGTTAGTATGAAGGAGACGCACGACCTGTGACGATTATAGAGCCCGGGTGGCTCCCGGCGGCGGTCTGTTGTCTTACAAGTTGCTGTCACAGCCGTATCAGAACTAGGTTGGCTGCCAGTCATCAGCGACCTCCCCGTTTACGACGATTAAAAGGATTTTTGAGGTACTTGTGTCCCAGTTCACTGGCTCGCTCAATGGGGTTAGCAAAGGCACCAAGTGAAACTCCAAAGAACCAATTCATTTACAAAAGGGGGAGGCCCGTCTGTTGCAAAAAGCTAATTTTGTTCCGGTCACGTGAACTCTCCGGGCATCACAACCAATGAACAACTGGGTTTGATGTTTAAACTTCAGTCTTTAAACGCACAAGCGTGGTAGTGTGTGTGTTAGCATCCAAGCGAACGAGGGGTTGGAAGCGGGCGAGGTGAGGGCCAGGAACACCACCGCCTTTCTCCGAGGCAAAACAGAAATGCCTCGGAGAAAGGCAGCGTCGTTTTCGGATTCGGGGGCGTGTTTTGCTGTTATCTCCTCCTTGAGACTTCTTGCAAAAAACACGCCCCCCGATCCGAAAAGGACGGGGCCTAATCGGAATGACTGACCTCTTCTCCAATGGCTGGCCAGCATTCAAGAGGCCAGCCAATGGAGAACAGGGGAGAAGAGGGGCGGGTTCAAGCCCCTCTTCTCCAAGTCATTAAATCTCGGAGCTAGACTGCGCAAGCGCAGCCTTCGCAGCCGAGACCTAAAAAATGAGATTCATTCCAGAGAAGCACTTAAAGGGAATGGAAGTCCTTCCCTCTCACTCTTAATATGTTTTAACAAATGCAGTGCGCTAAAGGATGCACTTCAAGCATTACTTACACTCTCCTAGAGAGCTTGGCATCAAACAGATGCCAAGGGAGGCTTGAACAAACACGTTTGCAGCAGACACAGCAAAATGCTGCATTTTAGCCCACAGATGAGTGCATTTTATGTCCGCTGAGGAGCATTAAGAGGACCCCGAAAACTATTTTCACCTTTTGACAAGAGTCAAACTGGTCAGCTGCAGCAATGAAACCTGCAAGCATGCCACGTGCACATCCGCATGGTCAGGGTGGGCGGATCCCTTTTCATGAACTGAGGTCGAGTCGTCGTGATTGGCTGAACTGACGTGGTGGGACGGATAAGAAGGGCCATCTGTAAGTGCCTACATGACACGATGAGAGCTAGGGGATGGGTTTAGGGCTGCGACTGGGGCGGTCACTTCTGCATAGAACATACGCACGGCTTGCCATAGGCTGTCACTTGGTAGAACTTTGGAGACACACTGGCAGTGCTTAATTTGTAAAAACTTAAGTGCCAGGACCCTTCCCTTCTCAGGAGGCCACTGCAGCCCGCACCACCCATTAGCCCTGCGAGCGCTGCCAACGACAGTACCAACACAACTACTAAACATTGGACTACAAGTGTGACAATTTAGACTATTCTGGGCCAGGGTGGCAGGTTTTTATTAATTTCGGAGGATTAAGCGCCAGTGCCGAACACCGGAAACCACCAGCTCAAATTAAGCACTGAGGAAAAGTATCCAACTTAGGTCGAGGAGACCTTGCTCCAGGACAAGTTTTTAAAATAACCTCTTCTGATGCAGGTGAGTTCCAATCGCAGTCACTGCATGACAAGGTTTCTTAGCGGGTGTTATGAAAACCCCTCCTGGACTTCCAGTGGACTCTCTTGATCTGCACATATGGAGGAACCGCCCTACGAGGACTCTTTCCTTCCTTATTGGTGCAAACAAAAGCGAATATTGGCATTTGAGTTACTGTAACCTGAAGACATTGTTTAATCACACAAGGGTGACTAAAAAATAAAAAAATGGTTAACGATCGAAAAGAAAAGCATTAGCAAACTATAGTGTTGACTTATCAGCCCTGGAACAGATGTGAAATTCTTTTAGGCAGATCTGGGCTTGTGATCAAGAAAAATTGCTTCCCTCAAGACACCTTCAAAACGTAGACAGCTCTCTGGCGTTTTTTAAAATCAATCAATCAAACATTTCTAGAGCGCGCTACTCACCCGTGAGGGTCTCAAGGCGCTTGGGGGGGGGGGGGTTGCTACTGTTCGAACAACCAGGCCTTGAGAAGTCTCCTGAAGGTCAGCAGGTCCTGGGTCTGTCGTAAGCGGAGGGGGAGGGTGTTCCATGTCTTGGCGGCGAGGTGAGAGAAGGATCTGCATCCGGTGGTCGTTCGGTGGAAGCGTGGAACCGTGGCAAGGGCGAGGTCAGCGGAGCGAAGCTGGCGGTTGAGAGTGTAGAGGATGAGTTGTTTGTTGAGGTATGCTGGTCCGGCGTTGTGGAGTGCTTTGTGAGCGTGGGTGAGGAGCTTGAAGGTGATCCACTTGTTGACGAGGAGCCAGTGCAGGTTCCTCAGGTGGGCAGTGACGTGGCTGTGGCAGGAGATGTCAAGGATGAGGCATGTAGAGGTGTTCTGTATGCGTTGAAGTTTCTTCTGGAGTTTAGCTGTGGTTCCCGCGTAGAGGGCGTTGCCGTAGTCCAGCCTGCTGGTGACGAGGGCCTGGGTGACCGTCCTTCTGTTTCTGGTGGGGATCAATCTGTAGATCTTGCGAAGCATACGGAGGGTGTTGAAGAAAGAGGAGGAGAGGGTGTTGACTTGCTGGGTCATTGACAGAGATGATTCCAGGATGAACCCCAGATTGCGTGCGTGGTTGGTGGGTGTCGGCGCTGCTCCCAGCGAGTCCGGCCACCAGGAGTCATCCCAGGCGGAGGGGGTGGAGCCGAGGATGAGGACCTCCGTCTTGTCCTAGTTCAGTTCCAGGCGACTGCTCTTCATCCATTTGGCGACGGCCTTCATTCCATCGTGGAAGTTGGTTTTGGCGGTGGCGGGGTCTTGGGTGAGGGAGAGGATCAGCTGGGTGTCGTCGGCATATGAGAGGATGTTGAGGTTGTGCGATCGGACGATGTTGGCGAGCAGTGTCATGTAGACGTTGAAGGGGGTTGGGCTGAGGGATGATCCTTGGGGTACGCCGCAGGTGATCTTGGTGGCTTCGGATCGGAATGGTGGGAGGCGGACTCTCTGGGTTCTGTTGGTGTGGAAGGAGGTGATCCAGTCCAGGGCTTTGTCGCGGATCCCTGCATTGTAGATGTGTGTGAGTAGGGTGTGGTGGCAGAAGGTGTTGAAGGCGGCCGAGAAGTCTAGGAGGATGAGGGCCGCGGTTTCGCCGTTGTCAAGCAGGGTCCTGATGTCGTCAGTGGCGGCGATGATGGCAGTTTCGGTGCTGTGGTTACTGCGGAATACGGATTGGGACGAGTCCAGGGTGTTCTTTTCTTCGAGGAAGTGGGTCAGTTGTCTGTTGACGATCTTCTCGATGACTTTAGCCAGGAACGGGAGCAGGGACATGGGCCAGAAGTTCTTGAGGTCCTTTGGGTCTGCCTTGGGTTTCTTGAGTTGGGTGTTGATCTCTGCGTGTTTCCAGTTATCCGGGAAGGTGGCGGTCTCGAATGAGCTGTTGAAGATCTTTCGGAGTTGGGGTGCAATGATGGAGCTTGCTTTGTTGAAGATGTGGTGGGGGCAGGGGTCTGACGGTGATCCAGAGTGGATGGTGTTTATGGTTTTGATGGTGTCTTCATCTTTGATGTGGTTCCAGGAGATCAGGAGGTCAGTGTGGCGGCGAGTCTAGGGTGTCGGCGGCTGTCGAGGGGGTCTGGGTGTTGAAGCTGTCATGGATGTCTATGATCTTGCGGTGGAAGAAGTTGGCAAGAGAGTCGCAGAAGTCTTGTGACGGCGGGATGTCGTTGGCGCTGGAGTTGGCGAGTTCCTTCACAATTCTTTGCTGGTGGTTTTCTCGGAGGAGCAGTGAATGCAGCGGTGGTCGGTCCAATGGAGTTTGGTGGGGTGGCTGAAGGTGACGTGGCTACTGGCGGAGAAGTTAGGGTTGAGCGTATGTCCGGCGGAATGGGTGGATGTTGTGACGAGCTGTTTTAGACCAAGGCTGGCGAGGTTGCCCAGTAGTGTGGTGGAGTTGCTGTCGGTGTTCTCGAGGTGGAAGTTCTGGTCTCCGAGGAAGATGCAGTCTGTTGGGGCCAAGGCATGCGCGCTGACGACGTCTGTGATGGAGTCGCTGAACTGTGGCCGGGACCGGGGGTCTGTACACAAGGGTTCCTCTGAGGGTGGTGTTGGGGTCTATGTGGATCTGGAAGTGCAGGTGTTCGGTGGTGCTGAGGGTGTCTTCGGTGTTGGTCGAGCTTCTGAGGCTATTTCTGTGGACAATGGCGATTCCTCCTCCCGGTCTGTTGGTGCGATCCCTGCAGGTGATCTTGTAGCCATCCGGGATGGCTTTGGCAAAGTCAGATGCCGATGAGGCGTTCATCCAGGTCTCCGTTAGGAAAGTGCTGTCCGGGGAGGATGAGTCGAGCAGGTCCCAGAGTTCGATGGCGTGCCTGTGGATGGAGCAGGTGTTGAGCAGTATGCATCTGAGATGGTTGTGGCCTGCCTTGGTGGGGGGGCAGGACGTGTTGGTGTACGCTGGCTGATGAAGCTGCAGTTTCTGCAGGTGAAGGGTCCGTGAGTGCGCTTCGGGGTGGCCTGGAAGCAGGTGATAGATCGACCGGCGTTGAGTGCGTGGAGGAGGTTGGTGTAGCGGCGTCTGGTGTTGTAGCGCTAGCGGGGGCCAGGGGGTCTGGCGCTGGGCGCAGTCCAGGTGCAGACGGGCTTGCCTTAGGCGCGCCTTCGGCACGCTAGCGGCGCATCTGCCGCACAGCAGCCGCCATTAAGAAGGGGAGGTGGGAGGGAGGAGCAGCTGGGAGGCGGGTGGGAGGGTGAATTGGCAAATGGGCGAGCGGGGGGGCAGGGACGCAGCAGCGGGAAAAACAGTGCAGCGGGGGACGGGGAACCATGGGGGTTACAGGGAGCAAAAAAATAAAAATAAAAATCAACAGAATGAAATCAACAGATAAGGCAAAATAAAATGCCAAGGAAGGCAACACGGTAGCCCAGAGGAGCCGGCTGAAATACAGTGAAAATAAAGTATTGGAAGCAAGGGCGGCCACAGGGGGCTCGAACTCGCAGCAGCAGCGGGCGGAGGGCACAGACAGGTGGAGCTAGCTGTGCGGCGTGGGGAGCGACCTGCCTGAGTACAAGGTCAAGGGTCACTAAAAGGAGTTTGGACTATAATTCTGATATGTACAGATCAGTTAAAGACATATGGGACTATTGATGGTACAGGGCCTTATTCGGGCCCTCGATCAAACAGTATGGATGGAGCTGGACATCAGTAGGGCAGTTGTACTTAGAAAAGTACCTATATTGGGCAGTTCTCAGTAGCACATAGCCTCACTGGGGCAGTTAGCATATCAGCAGGAACTTATTAAGCCTCATCCGGGCAGTATCAGATATGCTGGGCCTCATTCGGGCAGTGTAGATGGCGCTGTACCTCATTTGAGAAGCACACATCTGGCACTCGACCATCGCTGTACTACAGCGTGGACAGACTACACATCTGCCCACAACCGACGAACATGTATCCCTCCAGTGCACACACAACTTGGTAAAAACCCAAGCCATGGCACATGGCCCTGTAGTATTCGGCCACTCTCAATGCACTCCCAAGCTCAATGTGTTTCACGAACACATTCCTCACATATATATACATATATATCCCTAACAATGGGCGAATCTTGTAAAATACCAAGATCAGCAACCTGCACACCACATGTCAGTTTCAAAAGTTATTTTAATGGCAACGCGTTTCAATCCAACCGGGTCTTCGTCACGGCCTCATTACAATACACTGTGCACAGCTTCCATTGAAAAAGGAAACTAGTGATGGACATGAAAAAACAGTGTACAAATATGTAAATGCCATATTTGAGGTAAGGTTTGTCATGGGTCACATTCTTTCATTAACATCTTCGTAGATCATACCCTAGTGATATAAGGGAAAACTTAGACAATCACTTGATAATTGAAAAACATTTGAAATTGGTCTTACAAGCCCCATGGCTGTAACAATCAATAGCTGTAGCCAAGTTACATAATAAATCAAAACAACGCAAACGTCAAAATACAAGTGTCTTATCCCTAAATTGTACACTTCAATGCCCACCCAATCAAGTGGCCAAAGTGGCTGCTCTATTAAGTTATAGCCAGTTGTATACGAACCCCAATATTTGATCCGAACAAACCAAAGCCACAAAGCCAAAAGAAGTAAAAAAGATATAAATAAGTGCAAAGCTCATCACCCCCCTAGGAGCACGTGACCTCCCCAAATGTGAGTAAAAGCTTTTCAAAGCACGCACACTGCTTGCAGTATTCCCGCCATCCCATAGCAAACTGCGAT
Organism: Triturus cristatus; assembly: GCF_964204655.1. NCBI lineage: Eukaryota > Metazoa > Chordata > Amphibia > Caudata > Salamandridae > Triturus > Triturus cristatus. Next base: position 68,463,642 of record NC_140593.1, on the reverse strand, counting down.
GTCCCGGGGTGCGTACCCCAGGACATTGCTGGAGCCGGCCCTGGGTGGTGGCGGTCCCCAGGGCCATTTACAGCTCAAGGAGGGGGGCAGCGCGGCCCCCTTCAATTTGGAAAGTAGTCCTGGGGAGGTGGTGGTCCCTGGGGCTGTATGAGGGGGGCTATTGCCATAATAATCTAAATAGCCCCGGGAGGTGGCGGTCCCCAGGGCTGCGGGGGGGTCAGGAGCCTCCACATGCATTGTTTTTATTAATATAGCCCATGGGAGGAGGTGGTCCCCAGCATCTCATTCTATCATTACCCCCGGGACCTGGCTCACCCGGGGGCTTAAAGGAAATGAAGCACCGGAACCTGCTCTTTGATTTTTTTTGTGGGGTCCGATTCCTGGTCACCCTGTGAATCTTGGCAAAATGTTTTTAAAAGAATACATTTTAAGGACCTGGGGGTCCCTGTGGGACCCCCTGAGCAGGCCTAACTGGTCAGGGTGTTTCTACCCTGACCCCTTTTCTTGTTTTTTCAATTTTTTTTACCTCTTTTTCTTGTGACTCGGTTCAACCGAGTCAGTCACAAGAAGGCTGCCATGATTTCCTGGTTTGAAGTGTTGGCAGCCAATCAGATTGCAGGCACAAGATCAGGAGGGTGTGCGGATCCTTCACGTTCTCACTTGTATATCTAAGAAATGTTTGAATTTCTCAGGAAGTACTGAACGGATTTACACCATTTAACAAAAAGCTACCTTTTTGCCAAATTTGGTGTAATTCCGTTCAGCAGTTCGGGCTGTAGCTGTGTCCAAAGTTTTCTATGGAAATTAACATGGAGAAAACGCATTTTGGGACCCCCCCTTTTTTCTTAGGCCCTGCTTGACGAATCACCCCGAAACTTTCAACACAGTAGCTGACCTAGACGCCCCATTAGTGTGGAAAACATCGCGAAGATTCATCAAACGACGCTAAAGATATTGGCAAAAGAAAAACGCTTTTTTCCAATAGAAACAAGGTCCTAACTATAACTACCTATTGGCGACCGCCAGTAGGTAATGAGATATATACGTAACCCCGACAAAGGTCGCAGGCCAAAACGCGTTGGTCTGTTTTCGTATGTAAACACTAGCACTTAGCTGAGAATAGAAAAAATACTCCCAAAAAGAATAATTTTTTTTCCAAGAAAATACTGATCCTGTTGTCTTCCTGCGCCCTCGACGAATGGTGGGTGATGCAAAGAAGGGTTAACGCGGGATATCAGTACATATACATATATATATATGTGATCAAGTTCCCACGAGGATCGAAACGCGTAATGGCGGCGGTGCTGGGCTCACAATAAAGAAAAGAAACACTGCAAACTTTGGGTTCGCTTCGTCTTTTCCATGACAGGAAGTTTGAGACGAGTCTTCATGATATATATATAAAATATATATATATATATATACTCGCACACTTAACATACATATACACATAATGCTTCGAGTTGAGCATCAAACAAATTACAATAAATTCAACAAAAACCACACAAAGTGTTGATCAAAAATTAAACTCTTATCTACTGACACCGGGGGTATGGTTTCCAGCCCAGAGTTAGCATTCATATACTTACGAAGACAATGAATAGACATTGGAAACAGACTTCCGACTGCAAACGTCAGTAAAGAGCCAACCAGTATTTAAACCGATTACAACTATAGAGCGCGTAAAACACTTGGCAGGACAGGCAATGCCAATTTGTGAAGTCATTTTGAATAATTGGGAATTACTAAGATTATGTGGTAAAGTGAAGATGAATACTCCTCAATGACAGAGTACATACAATCACTGAAAAGCGACAGACGTACTACAAATTAGTCAAACTAAACATACTTTTTAGAAGTCATACAATTGACACGAGTGTCTACCATGTGTAGAGAAAGGTACATAGACAGTAGGACTGTGACTGGCTGTAAAAATTAAATACTGAGAAAACATGCGGTCAGTTCTGTTTTACGGCCAAATATGTGCGATTATTGGCTAGAACAGAATAATACAGCTATAAAATATGCATGCTGCCACTTTCAGTCAACTTTGAAGGTTTGCCTTAAGGTGTGACCAATACCAAGGCGAAATGTACACTCAAACATGGCCGACTTAATGGAGACATCGTTCCAAAGTTGGCCAAAAGAGCTAAATAAAATGGAGTATTTTGAAATAACTAAACATAAACGCAACTGTTGGCAAGGAATAAAACACAAACCCAGTTAGGCTTCGTTTCCAGCTATTAAAGGCGCCGTGGTTTTATATTTGCAATTCTAAATATCAGATGCATATCAAGTTTATATCTAGTAGTTTCAGTGTCCAGTCCTGGTCAATGCCAGACTTAAAGGACCTCTCCAATGTACAGATACAATTCGAGTTTTCTCCACCCAGTCCTCTGCCCCTAGAACTCACTAGCAATATGTGTTCTAGAGTGTTTAAGGAACTATGCTTGGCCCTTTGACCTACTGTGATGTCATTAAATGTATGGCCCCTAAAACGAAGAACGAACGTTCTCAGACGGAATGAACAATGGGTCACTGTCGCGACAGTGCACACCAAAACATTTAAACCTATCCAAAATGGCCGCTGATGCTTCAAGTCTAATACAGTTGAGGTGTGCACCGCGAACACCTCAAATACATATTCCAAAGAAAGAAAAGCGCCCTATATGAAGAAAGTCAACTAAAACTCAACATAGAAATAATGTTTAAAAAAATAGCAACCCCCCAATAACTTCAAGCATCGGCTGCATTACCTGCTAAACCCACAAATAATGTAAAACAGAGAAATCCCACTTTACAAACAGAACTGGAATCAGCTGTCCATGTTAGTGTTATAGTACACCTGCCGCTGCACAAAAAACTCAAAAAGCGGACATGTAGCCGCCTACATGGAGCATTAAATTATATTCCAGACCAAACATAATGCATGAATTCAGCAGCCAATTACAAGGCACATCATTGAGTAAAATATTTGTGACTAGATTGTGGGTATGTTACGCAGGAGTGTTAGGCTGTCAAAAGATAAATGACCATTTTCAAGAAATATTTCGGAGAAATCTCATTCTCGTGAATGCCATTTCTGGAGAATAGGTCTTGAAAGTTAAAATTAAAAACAAAGTGAAATGACGAAAAAATAGGCATATAACTGACATCCAATACCAGGTTCGGGGACAAAGCAAAAAGGGAAAAAAACTAAAATCTCTACTAAAAGAACATAAGGAAAAAAATAAATTACACACGAAAAACAAATCTATTTACCTGCTTTCTTGTTGGTTTTTCATTATCATTGCAACCCGCATAGGAGGAAAGACGGAGGAGAAACTGAAGTGAGCACCAGGCAAGCAGCAAATGAAAGCAACGTGGAATGGACAGGGTGAGAGTAGAGGGAGACAAAACCAAAGCAGAAAGACAATGTACAAACAAGAGGTTGTTGTGGAATGGAGACAATCAATGGGAGGAGAGAAGTTAAGACAGGCATAGAACAGCAGCGGCGAAGGGGGAAAAGGAAGGGGTGAGTAAAAAGAATAAAAAGGTGCAGATGGGGGAGAGTCCGCCATTGAAAGTGTCTTCTTCAAAACTGCCAAAATTTCAAGTACTTTCCTACAAAAAATGAATCAAAGCTCAAAGCCGACCTAGAAACATGAATCTGGATTCACATAAAAAGTAGGCTTCGCGAATTTGGGTTACGTCGGCAAGACCTACACCCGCTTTATACACGTACAACATCGTTACCTGAAGTGTCCAAATCTTTTACAGCATGGGATTAAGAAAAAAAAATTACTTTCCTTACTCAATTCGGCTACTCCTAAAATTCACGTCACAGGCCTGTTGGGGAATATACTGACTGCATAAGATACCAAAATCTAATCAGATGAAGACTTAAGTATGCCACACTAACAGCCTATACTTCCTACTTTTCGTTTTCCTTTCTCAAATAAGTACATTTATAACAAAATATACACAGGCGGTTCAAAGTTCAACATAATGTGAGCAGTGTGTACTCTGGGGCAATTAACCAACTAGCAGACATTGCAAATCCTAGCAAGAATTAAATCTGGGAGGGGCACAATGATGTGTGTATAATGATATATGCAAAGACTGCGTAGAATTTGAAAGGAACATACCCCAAACGCATTTAAATTTTTTTTAAAAAGAGTAAGTGCAGAGAAAGGCATTTGGGAAACAAATAACACATTTCTCCAATGAGAGAACAAAGAAGAAACATCTGAAGATGTCGGCGGAAGTAAACCGTATGGTCCCGCTTCTGTTTACAAACAGAGAGACATTTTTAAACACGGAGGGGACAAGCTTTTAAACAAATCACAACACATACCTAAAACAGACTTCAGTCACACAGACAACACATTACCCTGACTTTTTCTAACAGAATAACATTCACAGAACATGACAATGTATCAGCAGCGTTCCGCCAGTGACCCATGCACATTGAAAACACATGCCGCCACCTTACTCAAACAGTAACATCAAATGTATTTTTGCAGTACCTGTCGCTTCTTTTTATCAACTGACCAGTGCTTGGAAGGTAACTTGTTAGTATTTTAAGTCTGCATTGTAAGAAAACACTTTACAGAAGTTTCTATTCTATATTTAAAAAAACACATACAAAGGAAACGAATGAAGACAATAACCCGCTACAACGCGATCAGTCCCGGACACAACACACCATCCCGCATTCAACATCATGGACCAAAGCAACACAACCACAAGGAGACATTAGGAAGTCTTTCACCCAATGTGTGATCAAGGAGTCTATTTATCTTCGATTATAGGGAACATTTATTGATAACCGGAGGGCCATGTACTATGTTCCAAGAGCCTCCTCAGCAGAAGATAACTCCAAGCTAGTCAGCACCATCTGCCACGCAATAACAGCCGTTTGCATCCCCTTTTGAATTGGCGCTATCGAACTCTGCACTCAGCGGTAATACATGTACCCTCATATATATCTCACAAACAGCGTAGGTAATGCCACTTGTACCAGTACATGGCATTTCTGCTCTTTTCCAAGATCAAACCCAATTCAGTTATTTTCACCAATTGTTTTGCTCTTTCTTATTTTTTTGGGTTCCTTGTCCGGCCCTGCACCATACCAAGTAAACATAATTTCGGGGTTTGCGACAGTGACGTGTTAACCAGTTTCGCCAACCGCGACAACATTGCTATTCTCCCTCGCAAGCCCACCATGTAACATGTGCTGGTGCCCCTTTCACATTTAGGGCAGAAAACACAGATGCGTGGAAGTGTTCTGGGCTCATGTATGTCGTGTGTATTTATTCATAGTGGGTAAGATCAACGCTACCATTTCTAGCCACCAATGAACGGGTGATATACCTTCTACAACATTCTTTCCCTGGGATTCCATCATCTCATTATAAGAATGATTTACTGAGCAGGAGGTAACTACTCAGAGTGCTGTGCACCTCAACACTAACTTCTTGTTTAAAAAAAACCACAAAATAAAGGAGTATTAGGCTTGGGGGAGTCACAAGATAAGTGTCATCTCAGACATTGAATACACTTTGATAGCATCATCTCAATGTCTTCAGAGTTTAATGTTTTATCAGTATGCACTAAGAGCCGACGCCCCGCCTCCAGAACACACTGCTGCACAATTACGCTGCAAGCGGCCATAAAAAAAATTTAAAAACATACATTGGACTATTCACGTTTTTATCTTGTATGACAAAGCTGTAGGAAATCATCATAAAGCCAAACAGGGCCATCTGTCTTTGGTCCTCAACGGTCAAAGTTAAATGATCCCCGGAATGTACCTCATTACTTCAAAATTACTTCTCACTGTTCCCAATTTTTAAAATCTATTTTTATGTATTCCTTTTTGTACGTACTTCTTTTTTATGCCTTTGAGTTTATCCCCCATGTAGTCGCTTTTTTCCCTTCCCTTATTTCTATTCTATTTTTTTCCAATTCTCCCTCTCATACAATCTTTTTTTCTCTTCGCTAGTCTTCCTTTGTAGGCCTTGCCTACCAGACAGCACAAGCTGTCTGCTGCGAAAACACCTATTGTCATCTTACTATAGGCTTAAAGCCTGCCCACTGCTTACCATTGGTTGTTTTTATTGTCACTCTCAGTTACTTGCTTTTTAATGGTTTACTTGAGTTGACTTTACTTCGTCTTCTTTTGTTTCTCCCTCACCATGGAGCATGAATACATTACTTGTGTCCTTCCACTGATCACTTTTGAAGGACTATGTTTTTGATTTGGCCCTCCATGAGAGTGCATGTGTTTTCCAGTGGTGTCCCTAGTATACCGCTCTCCTTTCCTCCTCTGCATTCAGTGTTGCTCTCCCGTCTGTGTGCTTCTCACTTACGCCCCTCGGTGTTGTGTTCACCCTGGTGTGCTTCTCCCTCCGCATTGCTTTTTCACCCCTATACTCCCCCTCCCCCAATAGCTCCATTTTCCTCTCTAGCATGTATGCGTCTCTTTCCCTTTCGCACTCCACGTTCCTCTCTCTAGCCCCAAAGGCAAACCCTACTTTCTTTGTCAATGCTTGTCTTCCTTTATCCCATATTTCCCTCGGTCTCCTTCGGGTTGCTTCGTGCTATTTTTCTTTTCTCCCTTATTTTCTGACCTGGGAGCCACAACACCCTTTTTTTCTCTTCTTCCGCATTTCTTTTTCTGTATTATTTTCTGTTTACCAGACTCTTTTCTTCCCTGTTTTTCACGATTTTTAAATGTTTTTATTCTTGAAATTTTCGGTGGGGGGGGGGGGTTTGGGTGAGGTGGGAGGGGGAGTAACAATTTTGAAACTTTAGAAAGTAAGAGGCCGGTTGCAGAGAAACAAGTATCTTTTGGACAGGTACTGGAGTATAAAATACCAAACCCTAAAACATGTATGGCTTTCCACTAAGATCAGTTACTAATCAATCCAATAAAATACTTGAAAATGTCTTAGAAAGAATTCCTTCTAAAGCTTCACCTGAAGGGGGTCTTCTGGTTACAACTCAAAGCTTAAAAAATGCACAAGTTATAGTTGTATCTGAAACCATATCAACCTCTTCCGGTGTTGTGCACACGGCCTAACACATGACAACACAGATGGTGCTCATTCATTCAAGGGCCTTCAGAAACATCACAGAGTGATTCCAATAATGTTGGGGTGCTGCTAAATATGCCTGGGCCAGCCTCGTCTCCATCGCCTCCACATCCTTCCGTGGTGCAGCGGTTGCGGGACAAGCATCTGTCCCTCCTCTCCCGCTCCAGCTCCAGTGTAGCCAACAGTAGACGGTTTAGTAGGCTTGGGGCAGAACCTATCTGAAGAGGCTAGATAGGGGTGATAAAAGGAGATTCTGCACTTGCCTCCTGCCAAACCTGGTAACCCCAGAGTGACAAGAGGCACCGTAACAGTCACACTTGCACTCGTTGATACGCCGCCCCTATGAGGCGCTGCGAGAAAGGAGGGCTCCCTTGTAGTCCCTGGCTGCTCCCTGTGGGACGAAGAGTTGGTGGTGCACAAACACGTCCACGCCTCTGCCCCTGTAGAGAGTGTAAGTCCTGAGCGATGAGAGGTACGTCCAAGCAGATGTAGAGACATGTAGGGGTTGGTAGGGAGCGCACAGGGTCTCCAACGCTGCCTTTGGCAAGTCTTAAAAGAAGACGCCTTGGAAGCAGAATCACAGTTTACTCAAGACATTTTCTACAGGGTCCGTCCCACTATGTATAATGGGATGCATCTGGGAGAGAAACGAGCCATTCCTCAGTCAGGTCCACAAGAGAAATGCTTAAATATGTTTAATAAATAACCCATCCATCTTAACGCACCCCTTCGCTGGTCCACGCCTAGCTGCCTCCTTAGACCCACCTTCCATAAGGCAATAATTCCCAGATCTCGGAAGGTCAGATGGGTCGGTCGCTCTATTTTGGTGGCTACTGACAAGCCGTGGAATGCCTTACCTGCTCACATCTCTGGACTGGACTAATTTTCGGTTTTTAAAAAACATCTGAGAATGTGGCATTTCTCCGCTCAGACCCCCTAGTCAACTTCCGAACAACTATAGACTGCTATAAACTGCCTTCCAAGCGCTTGAACACCTTGGGGTATAGTGCGCTCTATAAATTCGTTTTAATTTCATCTGATCAGGATAAAGAAGAAAGTTTCCTCGTCAAATCACTGACATGTCTCTGCCAACAGTACATTGCCTTCAGGCAGCGCCAACATCATGGGATGAAGTTGTGTCCAACACCTGTGAGCACAACTGGACGTTGAACTTTACCTCGGCACCTGGTGGTCTGGGTCTACTGAAGGTCCTGAGGTGCTGTGTTGGGCATTAACAAATGACTGTGTTGGACATAAACAAAAGCTAAACTTACTCTGGGAACTTGGTGGTGCAGGGATACGCATACCACCACCGAACCCATCTGTGTTAACCTCAAGACAAACGAACAGACCATTGCTTCATGGCTTGGGATGCTAAACATCCTGGGACGCAAGTTCATTCAAAATCTACAAGCTCAAGCGGCTTGACCAACAATGGACATCTCGCTGTCAGGGTGTGTATATCCCAACAGAGAATCCATCCATGTTGACCTTGGATATCTTCTGCTCAGGGCCCCGGGGCCTGCTCCCTTACAGGGGCGGCTGGTTAGATCGATCATTGCTGAGTTTGGAAGGACAGAGAAGGGCTCACATAAACAACTTGATGGCCTCTTTCCTGATTGATCAGCCACTGTCCATAATTCCCTTAACCACAGTCATTGATATACAACTCACCCGCTTTCTGGCACAGCGCGATCTTCTCGTAGATGGCATCGGCGCTCTCGATCAAGGCTTTGCTGCTCTGAATGATCTGTGAAGGGAACACAAAAGTTAAGTTAGAACCATTCGTCAAATGTGCTAAGCAATTGCAACAAAACAAACTCATGCATCAACATAATTCGTATTCCTGCTCGCCATACATCACCGACGGCCTCGGGAAAGCACCGCCGCTAGCGGTTTCTGTGGAATATTGGTTTTATTTAAATCACTGGAAGGTGGTGTGTGATTGGTGCCTACCAGGGTCTGGGATTATTAATGAGTGTTTGAGATTCATCACAGAGAGAATTTCATGCTTCCAACTTGTTTTTGCCCCACATTCTCACCGAGTGGAGACGCAGAAGGACTGGGGCTAAATTAAAGTGCGCATAATATGGGCAGAGAGGATCAGCCGGTATTTTAGTGCCTCCTATTTTGGCACACCGAGATCCCGAGTGAGACCAGTAGATAGAGCAGGACACAAAATAGCTTCTAAATTAGATCTCTTAAGGGATATATTAGAAGACACTACAATAAAAGAGAAAAAAACTATTAAACAATAGCCCAATGGCTGGTAAAAGAAAATTAATACTTTTGGAGACATTAAAACAGCGTGCTCACTCAGTCAACATCAGTATCCCAGTTTAAATGTTCCATTCCAACATGGCAGCCACGCTGACCTGAAATGTGACCCCAAGCAATCGCCCCCGCTCCTCTTGGAAAACATGAGCAAGGAGCGCAACGCTGCCATCCTCCTGCCACAAGACATCGCTTGCAAACATGGTGGATTAGTACATTTCGTCCCCGAACTAGACCCCAAGGGTATTCACACCGACTCTCTGCATTAATGGTTCTATGAGAAGTGCAAACAGGAGCGGACACAGGGCACACAACCCTCCCCCCATCCAATGCACATGCGCTGAACATACCCATGTACCCTGCATTAGCAAATAACCCATGAAACTGACAAGTCCTCGCTTCTACGTAAAAAAGACCCTTAAATAATCTAGAAGCATGTTCGATGTAAAGATTCAATCAACACGATCAAAAGCTTTTTCTGCGTCTTTAGGCTCCACTGATGATGGGGCATTTCTTTATTTTGCTGGCCCTCTGAAGCATACTACCTGCGTGGTATCAAGTCAAGTCAAGTCAAGTCAATAAATTTATATAGCGCGCTACATACCCAGAGGGTCTCAAGGCGCTTGAAGAAGGGTGGGGACTTACTTGTCAAATATCCACGTTTTAAGTTGCTTTCTGAATGCTAGGTGGTTCTGAGTAAGGCGAAGGTGAGTGGGAAGTGAGTTCCAGGTTTTAGCTGCCAGGTAGGAGAAGGATCTACCTCCCATGGTGGTTTTGTTGATGCGAGGTACAGTGGCAAGGGCCTGGTTGGAGGATCGTAGCTGGCGGGGGGGGGGTGTAGAAGGACAGTCGTGTGTTGAGGCATTCGGGTCCGATTTCGTAGAGTGCTTTGTGTGCGTGGGTTAGGAGGCGGAAAGTAATCCTCTTATTGACGGGGAGCCAGTGGAGGCTTTTCAGGTGACCAGAGATGTGTTCTTTACGCGGGATGTCTAATATGAGCCTAGCTGAAGCGTTCTGGATGCGTTGGAGTTTTTTCTGGAGTTTTGCGGTGGTACCGGCGTAAAGGGTGTTTCCATAGTCCAGTCGGCTCGTGACCAGAGCGTGGGTGACTGTTTTTCTAGTTTCGGTGGGGATCCAGCGAAATGTTTTTTTGAGCATGCGAAGAATGTTGAAGCAAGATGAAGAAACGGCGTTGACTTGTCTGTTCATCGAGAGTGAGGAATCCAGGATGACGCCCAGGTTCCGTGCGTGGTCTGTCGGGATGGGTGCTTTTCCAAGGGCCTCTGGCCACCAAGAGTCATCCCAGGCGGAGGGGGAGGTGCCTAGGATGAGGACTTCTGTTTTGTCTGAGTTCAGTTTCAGACGGCTGTGTTTCATCCATTCGGCTACTTCTTTCATTCCTTCATGCAGGTTGGTTTTGGCGGTGTTAGGGTCTCTGGTGAGTGATAAGATCAGTTGAGTGTCGTCGGCGTAGGAGATGATGTTGAGGTTATGTTGGCGTGCGATGACCGCGAGGGGGCTCATGTATACGTTGAAGAGGGTGGGGCTGAGTGAAGATCCTTGTGGTACGCCGCAGATGACTTCAGTGGCCTCTGACTTGAATGGTGGAAGGCGGACTCTCTGGGTTCTTCCGGTGAGGAACGAGGTGATCCATTCCAGTGCTTTTCCTTGGATCCCGACGTTTCTGAGGCGTTGTAAAAGGGTGCTATGACAGACCGTGTCGAAGGCTGCGGAGAGGTCGAGGAGGATGAGGGCGACTGTGTCTCCATTGTCCAGTAGAGTTCGAATGTCGTCTGTTGCGGCGATGAGGGCGGTTTCAGTGCTGTGCTTGGCTCGGAAGCCGGAATGTGAGGAGTCGAGGGATTTGTTGGTTTCGAGGAAGGCGGCGAGCTGGTTGTTGACCGCTTTCTCGATAACTTTGGCCGGGAATGGGAGGAGCGAGATGGGGCGGTAGTTTTTGAGTTCGGTGTGGTCAGCTGTGGGTTTCTTCAGAAGGGCGCTGAGTTCGGCATGTTTCCAGCTTTCCGGGAAGGTGCCGGATTTGAGGGAGCAGTTGACGTCTCGGAGGTGTGGTGCTATGACGGAGTCTGCTTTGTTGAAGATGTGGTGAGGGCATGGGTCTGTGGGGGATCCTGAGTGGATAGAGTTCATCAGACGGATGGTGTCCTCATTGGAGATTGGCTTCCAGTCATTGAGGCTATTCGGGGGGGTGGGGGTCCTGCAGGGGGTTGGATGGGTTGGTCTCTGGGTCGGTTGTCGAAGCTGTTGTGGATGTCTGCAATTTTATTGTGGAAGAATGAGGCTAGGGAGTCGCAGAGGGCTTGAGAGGGGGTGATGTCGTTGGAGTTGGCCGAGGGGTTGGTAAATTCCTTGACGATGTTGAATAATTCCTTGCTGTTGTGGGCGTTGTTATCTAGTCGGTTCTTGAAAGCGGCTTTCTTGGCATTCCGGATCAGTTGGTGGTGTATGCGGGTGGCGTTTTTGAAGGCGTCCTTGGTGCTGGTGGTTGGGTCTTTTTTCCAGGCCTTTTCAAGGGAGCGACAGAGTTTCTTGGATTTCTGAAGATCATCGTTGAACCAGGAGGCCTTCTTGCTGCCTAGTTTGATTTGTCGTTTTTTCAGTGGTGCTAGGATGTCGGCGCTGTTGGATAACCATTGGGTGAGGTTGGTGGCTGCTTGGTCTGGGTTTGAGGAGTGGGCTGGGGGGTTTTGCAGAAGCGATGAGGAGATCTGGTCGATGGTGATTTTGTTCCAGTTTCTTTGCAGAGTGGGTTGGGGGTGGTTGTTGGATGTGGGCTTGTTGTAGGTAAAGTGAACGCAGCTGTGGTCAGTCCAAAGGAGAGCTGTGGTGTGGCTGAAGGAGACATGTTTGCTGGAGGTGAAGATAGGGTCGAGTGTGTGACCTGCGATGTGGGTGGGGGTAGTGACAAGTTGTTTAAGTCCGAGGTTGGCGAGGTTGTCCAAAAGGGTGGTGGTGTTGCGGTCGTTGTTCTTTTCAAGGTGAAAGTTGAGGTCTCCCAAAAGGATGTACTCCTCGGAGGGGAGCGCGTGTGGAGTGATGAAGTCCGTGATGTCTTCACTAAATTGTGCGCGGTGTCCTGGTGGCCTGTAAAGGAGGGTGCCTCTGAGTGTGGTCTTGGGGTCGGTGTGGATCTGGAAGTGAAGGTGTTCAGAGTTGGCGAGATTGACGTCTGAGCTGGTTGAGATGCGGATGGATTTCTTATGGACGATAGCGATGCCTCCTCCTGTGTGGCCGGTACGGTCCTTGCGAATGATCTTATAGCCTTCCGGGATGGCAATGGTGATGTCTGGGGCTGAAGAGGCATTCATCCATGTTTCTGTTAGGAAGGCGACGTCCGGAGAGATGGTGTCTAGTAGATTCCAGAGGTCAATGGCGTGCCTGTGGACCGATCGGGTGTTGAGTAGGATGCATTTTAGATGGTTGGGGTCGGTTATATGTTTTGTGTTCGTGGATGAGGAGTTGTTCTTGGTGCCGTCGAACTTGCAGGAGTTGCAGGAGAAGGGTCCATGGGTGTGTCCAGGGGCGGCTTGGACGCAGTTGGGGGAACGGCCGGGGTTGAGGGCTAGGAGGGTGGTGGCATCGTAAGTAATGCGGGAGGGGTGGGCATTACGAGGACCAGGGGGTATGGCGCTGGGCGCGGTCCAGGCGCGGACGGGCGTAGACGGGCTTACCTTTGGCGCACCTTCAGCGCGACTGGGGCGCGACTGGGGCGCGACTGGGGCGCGATCGCTGCGCGTGAACGCTGCGCGCTATTGCATCTGTCATATAAGGATAGTGGAGGGGGAGGGGCGAGGGAGGAGCTGCTGGGAGGCGGGTGCGTGGTGTAGGGGGCGGGCTCCGGCCACAACAACAACAACCCAGGTAATGGCGGCTCAAAGGCAATAGCCGACCGGGTTGGGGAGAAATAGTTAAATAATTAATCTGTGGTGAGTAGCGGGGCGCAGACAGTCAAGCAGACAGACAAAGCGCTATCTCTAGGAGCAAGGCACTGTGAAAAATAACAAGCTTCAATCGATGTAGGCACTCTCACAGCGCTAGCGAGATACAGTAAATTCAAGCAAGCAGAGGCGCAGTTAAATAATGCTTCAGTCAAAGTAGGCACAGTAGCAGCGCTAACGATACCCAGCCAGCGTTAAGGGAAGAGCAGTGCAGGAGGGAGCGACCGTGTCCAACAGAGTCAGGACGGTCATCAGAAGGTTGTAATCCTGAAACAAACTGCGGGAGCGGGGTAGCTTCATGCAACCTGCGTGCGGATGGTAATTAGAGCATTCGACCTCGAAAGAGATGTTAGGATGTATGAGTGCAGGAGCCATGATTAAAATGCAAGCCCCTAAGGTGACACATAGAAGTGATAGTGGCCCCTCCACTTACAGAGCTATTTTTCATGCACATCAGAGTATGGCCGAAGGGAGGCCGGGATTAAAACCAGTGTCTCCTGGTTCAATGCTTCTAACAAGTCTCCAGCTGAGGAATCAGCGATTCTGATGGCAGGGCCAGGGGGCTGCCCTTCCCAGGGAAATGTCACTGCTTTGTGAGCCCTGCCCAGCTTTAGGACACGGGGTTCATTTCCAGCATATTTAGGAGAAGTGGTAAAGCTGAGATTAGACATCAAGTATCGGGGTATTACGGCTTAAACGCACCCACTGGACCCGGCCCTCTTGCTGTACTGGCTACTGGGCCGTATACGCAATAGCCTACACTTAACATCAGGGTTTCAAACTGGACTGTCGTTCCATTTGGGTACCAGAGCGGTTTGTGTTCTACGCTTGCTTCTCAAAAGATGCGATGGTGAGAAGTTGGGGCTTACTTACTCCAGGCGATAAAGGGGTTAGACCCCAAATACAGCACATAGAGTAATCTCACTCAATGAGCTCAGGCGCTGGCAGAGTTATAATGAAGGTCGGATTCTTTGAGCAGTAAGGGGGTTTAGGATGAAACCCCAAAACTGTGCTATGTGACTCATAGTCCCCCCCCACTGCCCAACACCCACCTCTGATGAAGGTGCACGTGTGGACCGTCTCCGCTGCGCAAAGTGTCCTGTGAAGTGATGATGGAAAGTTGGCCACCGACCTCCGAGGACATCATGGCACTCAGCGCGCCTTGATGCCAGGGTGAAGTCCCAACCCCAGCAACACTCCAGCATTAAAAGGCGCTGACCAGGGTTAAGCACGGGGGGGAGGGGGGATGCATAATCTGCCACTGTCACATATAGATATCCATGAAGAGCTCACCTTCCAAAGCCACCGGGGACTCTGCCTTTCAACATTTCCAAGCGGATCTAGAAATCTAACTGGGAACTAATAACGCCTGTTTACAGCTCCATGAATTCTAAAGACTGGTGTAGTAAGCGCTACACAGAACAAACTTATTAATAACAATTCATTAACAATATCATGCAAAGGGAGGCGGGAATATACAAACAGGCCACTGGCCAGCCTACTCGAATATGGGGAAACCACAGTGAACTGGGCAGCACCCATTGCGCATGCGCGAGCTCTGCCCAGGTGTGCACTCATTCTCAGCTCGCTGCGTGCCAAGAAACCGCTGAAGATTAACATCTCTTTTGTTTCATTTCCTCGGAAGGCTTTGAGAGGAGCCTTCCAAGAAACCTCGAGAGCAAAACAAGCCGCGCGAGGCCTGCAGGGGATGCGGGGCAGCGGGCCTGGGCTCCGAGGGGCGTCAGCGACTCCAGGCCCTGGGCCCGGACTCACTACAGTGTCACTGCGCGGGCACTAAATGTGACTAGACACTGACGCCGGCGAGCAGGTCGGCGCCTAAAGGGTGCTTTGGGCCCAGCAGTAAACGGCGCTTTGTCGCAAACACCTGCTGATGAATGCACAGGGCGCGCAAGGGATGAGGGCTGTGCGCGCAAGGGATGAGGGCTGTGCGCACCCTCAGGGAGTCAACGCAACGCCCTACTACAGGCTGCACAGCAGCACAACCTGCGTCGTGTGAAACACAAGAGTCTGGTGAAAAGAGGCACAACAGGGGGTGGGTAGGTGGGTGACATCACACTATTCTTCGATGCCTGCTATGCGTGGCACTCGCTAAAGATACACCTGTCACACCATCTACCCCTGGGCGACCGTCTAAAGACCCCTGCACTTAGGAGAATGCCTAGAGGGCAAAGGTCACACAGTGTACGGCCCAATGGAAGAGCCAGGCCTGGATGGACTCAGACAGATGATCCCCCCCCCCTGCCTTGATCGTGCAGACCTCTAGCGGAAGAGCACGGATTCTCACCCCATGCACAGGGCCGCTGGAATTATGCGGCAAGGGAGGGTCGAATTATGCGGCATGAATGAGTGAATTATGCGGCATGAATGAGTAAATTATACGGCATGAATAGACAAATTATGAGCGGCACATTTTGTATAACTTCATTATTTTGCCATTTTTAAACTGGTCTACACTGCATTGGAACTGCGATTACCATATACATTCACAGGCGCCTCCAGTCATTCTACCCATGTGTGGGCAGGTGATGGTGTGCTGTCCCTGCCTGCTCTCAGAGGGGCGAGGCTGCTATTGATTGCTTTCGCTGTTATGCTCTTAAAGCTTTCCACAAAAAGATAACTCTAAAAAACATGTGCAGCGCCCACGTGTCAAAGCCCCCTCTGTGCTGCGGATTCAATTTCACTTCAGAGGAAGAAAATGAACTCAACTTTGAGGTTGGGAACAATGTCAAAATAAGGCAAATGCCAGCTTATGTCTTTGCACAAATTGCTGCTTATTTTTATCTTGGAGACTGGTGTTTACTTTTCTTTCCGTGGCTGCAAAGTGAGAGGGTTTTGTAAAGTGAGCTGTCTGACCATCGACTGTTTCAGGGAGTGTAACATGAAAGGATGCAGGATGTCACAACCTTTAAATAGCTTGTAAATGAACTGTACCAATATTTCAAAATATATGAGTGGCTGGGAAAGCATATGTATTTGTAATTCAGAAGTGTGGTGGAGACAAAGATTTTAATAGGATCAAAACAAAGCGGAACACTTGGCGATGTGCAAATGATGAATATTTTCTGACCCCCGCCCCCCACCCCCTCCCCATTTCCACACATTATTGTTGCTTGTCAGAGGAAACATTTGTGGCCATTTCAATGGCAAATACGCGGTCTGTAAATGACAGTGCACAAATCCTATTTTAGTAATATATTTATTACAAGTGAGAGTTTTTTCACGTAAACTGAGAAACATTCCTGCCCCCTCCTGAGGACAATACTCTGAGTGAACTAAGAGGCACGTCAGGGGTCCTGTGTGCGGCGGATCTGGGCTCGAGTCTTATTAAATATGGAGCAAAATGTTAGTTTTTTAAATCCAACAAAAGAGTTTTTATGCAGCAGGCACGCGGATATGTGATAATGAAGGAAAAGGCGACTCAGTGAAATAAAATACTTGCCCAGGATCACACAATTTGACACCAGTTTACGGGTCAAGCGCGTTACACTTAGGTCAAGTAGATTATTCAAGTCACTACACCCTGCAGGTTGGGTAACATTTTTACAATTTTTCGAAGTCTGAAATAACTAATATAGATTGAAAACAAACAAAGAAGCATGCTCCCGTCGCAGGCGTAAACAAAGAAGCATGCTCCCGTTGCAGGTGTAAACAAAGAAGCATGCTCCCGTCGCAGGCGTAAACAAAGAAGCATGCTCCCGTCGCAGGCGTAAACAAAGAAGCATGCTCCCGTCGCAGGCATAAACAAAGAAGCATGCTCCGGTCGCAGGCATAAACAAAGAAGCATGCTCCGGTCGCAGGCATAAACAAAGAAGCATGCTCCGGTCGCAGGCATAAACAAAGAAGCATGCTCCCGTCGCAGGCGTAAACAAAGAAGCATGCTCCCGTCGCAGGCGTAAACAAAGAAGCATGCTCCCGTCGCAGGCATAAACAAAGAAGCATGCTCCGGTCGCAGGCATAAACAAAGAAGCATGCTCCGGTCGCAGGCATAAACAAAGAAGCATGCTCCCGTCGCAGGCGTTACCCAGCAAGAGAAAACAATTGAAACATGCATTGCTGCCAAATTTTCCAAATGCACAGTAGAGCGGTCTCTGCTGTACCCTCAGCGATCTAATGTCTGACACGATGCAGCATCAAAGGGTCCCCCTAAATCTAAAGGTTCTCTCCACAGCCTGAAGGGTGGGGACTTCTACCCCCTGGACCATCGGGCTATGTCATCAGCCTTCAACATGATTGGCCATAGGAGAATCGCATGGGCCCCTGAGACCGGCTGATTGATACGGGTATCTCAATCTCGACCAAGAGAAAACGACTGATGTGGTGTTCAAGGTGCGCGTGGAAACACCGGGACCCTCGATGGAGGGAAGAGGCCGTCAGTGAGCATCAGCAGTTTCCATAAACGAATGGTTCTCAAACCTTTTCAATCCACGGCTCCCTTGACCCATTGGCCATTGCCCGTGGCTCCCCACTGATACTTTTTTGGAGGGTGGGTGGGGGTGATGTAAGCCCGGTCTCTGAGTACTTGCATTTTTCTTCCTGAAAATAATTGGGATGAAGCTGATGAAGTTATAATAATCATATACGCAGGGTGTTTCATATTACTAAGGCGGCGCTTCTAAAAAAATATTACTAATTACACTTCTTTGCCCAAGCCTTTTTTAGAGAACCCTCTCAAACATTTTTCTCCCACTTACAGAGCTAGATAGCACCCCTATACATGTAGGCCCCATTGCCAAAGTGTTTCTGCCCTTGAAGAATATTTGCATGCACTTCCATTTCCACCCATGTCATGCGTGCCAACACACCTGTCTCAGCAGGGTGACGCACGATTTTGTAAACCACATACATCTTTATTTTTGCTGTCTCCTCCCTAAAATTGCTTCCAAATCAATGCAAGAAAAATAAATGCCTCCGATTTTTTTGTTTGTTAACATCCCTCTTTCTTGCTCTCAAATGTTGGCATTCTGGTGTATTACTTCCCTGTGCTCAAGGACAGAGCAGGCCTGTCTGGAAATGTGTGTGTACTGAAAGAAATGTCTACTGGAAGTACCTATGATTCAAGTACAAATGTGAATACTTAATAATACTTGGTGTGTTTCATAGACAGGACAACTGTACTTTCCTGATAACGTGCATTGGTGTCAAAAGCATTTGGGAAAAAACAAAACTATTAACGAGTCAAAATAAATCCGGCATCTTCTGCTTACTTTGGGAGTGATGGAATGTGGGATCCAGTGAAATATGGAGGTCATCTCCCTCAACATGCCACCAATTAAGCACTACGTTTACAGCTTTAGGGATGTCACTTACAAATCATGGACATCATGCGTCTAAGTCTAATTAGTTTAACTGAAGCCAACAACCACTTAAACATTAAATGCATTAAAGTGCTTGGTGCGCGGCTCCCCTGGCTAGATTTGACGGCTCTCCAGGGAGCCACGGCGCGTCAGTTTGGGAACCACTAGCAGATCTTCGTTCAAGGACTATCTGCTCCTCACGACTTGCCTCAGCAAAAGTGATTTCTAAACGAAGAAACATTTCTTAAAACTGATCCTATGGTGAACAATTTACTAATTATTTCCAAAAATGACCTCACACTACAACCACCGAACCAACATCCCTGCAGCAAACGGCCTCCGACTTATAAAGAACCTCTATGCTAGCCAAATCATGAGATCCACCAATTTTCCAGTTTGACTTCTTAAAGAATAGCTAATCCTCCGTGGGCTTCAACGCAAACCTGTGACAACAGTCCTAGTCAGCGGGCGCCACCTTCACTGCACTCCCAAAAAACACATGGTGTGACTGAAACAACTCTTTGTGGAGCATTCCAGATAACCTCCAGAGGAGAAGGTTCCAATACATCACCCCGTACTGAAGGATCTATATTGGCACCACCTAGAGGGGAAAGCTATGCACGACTCCACCACCCTCTTTTAGGGGGACAGAAACTCTCTCTAGACTTAATCTTAGGTAAAACCCTTTTAGGAGTGGAAATCCCACACTTTTAAACCACTCAAGTGCTATTCCAGTGCCATTCACGATCCAACACCACCATCAGCCAGTCCATGCTACCAACGCTACAGTCCATTCGCTCTCTAACAACTTTTAGGAACCGCCACAAAATACACTTGGTCCAGCAATACCTCAAAAACGTACAGTCCTCACATCGTCACTTTTGTGCAACCTGATTTCGCCTCTCTGTCCATATAATTATCACACAGCAGTGCACTTGAACGCCCCCTTTCGCCTGGTCTTCACCAACCCGGAAAATAACTTTCCTGTTTCTTTTTATGCATTTCTTAACCAGGTTCAGTCTCACTTCTTCATGCAACACTTGCCACATACGATCCACATACGATGCACAAATCCAATGACTTTTTTTTCATCTCGGTGTGGAGTATAAACCTCCTCTGATGCCTTCAACTGTACCACATGCTACCGCCATATACATTTCCAGTCTGTTTCCACGTGCGACACGTAGCACAACCACATTCTCAACAGTCACAACAATTTATATCCTTTTAGAGGGCGTCAGCAGATTTAAGGAAGGACCATTCCTTGCCGCCCACAACGGGTGCAGTGGTGTTGATGGAAGGTGGACATAGTCTGCTGGGATTGTGTAATGGACACACATCACAAGAGAGAAATGTGGGGCGATGATGGACTCACTCTTTGTAATGGGACCCCACACCGTGATGACGGACTCACTCTTTGTAATGAAACCCCACACCGTGATGATGGACTTACTCTTTGTAATGGAACCCCACACTGTGGTGAGGGACTTACTCTTTGTAATGAAACCCCACACTGAGATAGACTCACTCCTTGTAAAAACCCCACACTGTGATGATGAACTCACTCTTTGTAATGGAACCCCACACTGTGATGATAGACTCACTCTTTGTAATGGAACTCCACACTGTGATGATGGACTAGCTCTTTGTAATGGAACCCCACACTGTGGTGAGGGACTTACTCTTTGTAATGAAACCCCACACTGAGATAGACTCACTCTTTGTAATGGAACACCACACTGTGATGACGGACTCACTCTATGTAATGAAATCCCACACCGTAATGATGGACTCACTCTTTGTAATGGAACCCCACACTGTGATGATGGACTCACTCTTTGTGATGAAACTCCACATTGTGATGATGGACTCACTCTTTGTAATGGAATCCCTCACTGAGATGGACTCATTCTTTGTGATGAAACCCCACATTGTGATGATGGACTCACTCTTTGTAATGGGACCCCACATTGAGATGATGGACTCACTCTTTGTAATGGAACCCCTCGCTGTAGTGATGGACTCACTCTTTGCAATGGAACCCCACACTGTGGTGATGGACTCACTCTTTGCAATGAAACCCCACACTGTGGTGATGGACTCACTCTTTGTAATGAAACCCCACACTGTGATGATGGATTCACTCTTTGTAATGGAACCCCACACTGTGATGATGGACTCACTCTTTGTAATGGAACCCCACACTGTGGTGATGGACTCACTCTTTGTAATGAAACCCCACACTGTGATGATGGACTTACTCTTTGTAATGAAACCTACTGTGATGATGGACTCACTCTTTGTAATGAAACCCCACAGTTTGGTGATGGACTCATTCTTTGTAATGAAACCCCACACTGTGATGGACTCACTCTTTGTAAAAACCCCACACTGTGATGATGAACTCACTCTCTGTAATGAAACCCCACACAGACTGTGGAGAAGACAGATTTGTCCACCACTGGCTCTTGAAGTAGAAACTCTTTCAGAGCAAAGCGCCTGGATACCCTTGCGGGTGATTAGCAGCGCTGTATAAATCCTGTTTGATTTATTGAATTCAAGCAGTAAGGCAAGACCAAGGCAATAACACCTACCATGGCTTCCCCAAATATTCGATAAAAAGAGGACCTTGACTACATAATGCAGCTACAAGGACACTATGCCATCTTACGTGTTTGCATCACGTCTACATAGCAAGTTCATATCCAGTGCTAAGTGCACCAGCCTACAAACGGCCTACAAGCTTCTGTAGGTCCAGGACGGCACTGCGCTATGCAGAGCTGAAGAAGCAGAGATGGGGTTCTAACCATTCCAGCAACTCCATATCTTCAGGCTTTCGATCAAGGCCAGAGAGGAGGAATAGACAATCTAACCTCGGTCTGCAACTCTTTGGGGAAGTTGTGTTTTCTAGCCAAAGGCCTGGCAGTAAAAAGAATAACAAACACCGTCAAAGCCAATAGGTCTGGACATGCAAAAGTATATTAGTGTGAGATACTCAGAAGGGAGCAAGTATGAGGAGACAGATGGAAATATTTGTAAAGACGTACACCATGCAGTTCAGTGGTAGCGGACGGATACATCCAAACAGCCAACAGCATTGAGTGAGAGATCAACCGCACAGGCTTGAACCAAGATATGATTGACGAACTCCACACCAATGGCTATAAAGGTTGGTCAAAGAAAGTCAATGGCTCAAAGAGGCGGGCCAAAGCCCACTGCATATTTTATTTACAGCAGAGCTACCCAGACCTGCAAATAAGGGCATGCTGCTTAGGGAGCATGCATCTGCGTGGTAGGGCACTAAAAAGGGTAATAACTTCAATATACACCACACTGGTATTTCTATAATACGAGAGAAGGCAGCAGCCTTCAGGCCCCACCTAGTGGTGGTGCAGAATTACTGCAAATATCCCAGTAAAAAAACTATTTCCAGTGTACGCTGAAAAGTATATTAGTGTACATAGAAAGCAGTTTGAAGAACCCAAAACCTGGACGGCCAGAGACAGCCGTCACGCCCTGTGATGCAAGATGAGAAAGGTTGTTTCCTCAGTGTTTATGAGTCGTGAATGAGAGTTCTGCTTTTAGAAAATGTTGAAACCACCTTAATTTCCAAAAGAACAGTAAAATGTCAGCAGGTCCTCATACATTACTGTTTTGCAGCTCTGTGAGGGGTCACGAGACCTCTTGCTGGTTTACGCTGCACTTTATAAAAGTCCCTCAGTGTAACAACCCTGTAGCAGGCTTCTTATATATAACCAAAGAGAGGCAGGGTTTCCATAGTACAGTCTGCATATTAAAGAGACCCTCTGGTCGAAATGCAGGTGTCAGTGGGGGACTCATGTAACAGCAGCCGGGGTTACTCCGGTCAAAGGCTACTGTGGAGCTCTGTATCAGCAAGAACCCGACTTCTAGTCTTGGCCTCCATTTAACACGTCAATGCATTCTGAGAGTTGTGTTTTTTTTTACTACCAGTTAAAACAGAGCATTACCCCATGGGCCAAACAAAGCATCAGCCTGGGCCCAGGTAGAGAGTTCTCCCAGCGGCCCGGGCAGAGAGTTCTCCAAGCGGCCCGGGCAGAGAGTTCTCCCAGTGGCCCGGGCAGAGAGTTCTCTCAGCGACCCGGGCAGAGAGTTCTCTCAGCGACCCGGGCAGAGTTCTCTCAGCGGCCCGGGCAGAGTGTTCTCTCAGCGGCCCCGGCAGAGGGTTCCCCCAGTGGCCCGGGCAGAGGGTTCTCCCAGTGGCCTGGGCAAAGTTCCCCCAGTGGCCAGGGCAGAGAGTTCTCTCAGTGGCCCGGGCAGAGATTTCTCTTTCAGTGGCCCGGGCAGAGATTTCTTTCAGTGGCCCAGGCAGAGATTTCTTTCAGTGGCCCGGGCAGAGTTTTCTTTCAGTGGCCCGGGCAGAGAGTTCTCTCAGTGGCCCGAGCAGAGAGTTCTCTAAGCGGACCGAGCAGAGAGTTCTCCAAGCGGACCGAGCAGAGAGTTCTCCAAGCGGACCGAGCAGAGAGTTCTCCCAGTGGCCCGGGCAGAGAGTTCTCTCAGTGGCCCGGGCAGAGAGTTCTCCAAGCGGCCCGAGCAGAGAGTTCTCTCAGTGGCCCGGGCAGAGAGTTCTCTCAGTGGCCCGGGCAGAGAGTTCTCTCAGTGGCCCGGGCAGAGATTTCTTTTTCAGTGGCCCGGGCAGAGATTTCTTTCAGTGGCCCAGGCAGAGTTTTCTTTCAGTGGCCCGGGCAGAGAGTTCTCTCAGTGGCCCGGGCAGAGAGTTCTCCAAGCGGCCCGGGCAGAGAGTTCTCCCAGTGGCCCGGCAGAGAGTTCTCTCAGTGGCCCGAGCAGAGAGTTCTCTCAGTGGCCCGGGCACAGAGTTGTCTCAGTGGCCCGGGCAGAGAGAGGTTCTGTTGTGGGTAGTGTGAGGGCCTCATATTGTATCATCAAAGGCACTGTAGCAAGAACAGATTCACACAGCAACATTTCTGCCTGTAACAGTGAAAGATCTTGCATCATAGCAGGAAGTTGGGCTGAGCCCGCAGAGCTCTTCCACATCCTTTGTGCACAGGGCGTGCACGGCAGGGCACACACTTGTGAGAGGTGTGAAAACAGCGAGAGCCCTTGCAGTGCATAGGGCCCTGGATAAAGGTGCTAGGACTGCCCTCTCAGGGCCAGGGAGCAGACAGCAGTGAAAATGTAGAAAGAAGAAGTGGGCAAAAGTGGTGGGCAGCAGTGAAGGACCACTTTTGATGGATCTTAGGTTCACAGAGAGCAGAATTTCTGGGACCAACTAGAGTAATGCTGCAGACTACAGAGAGTGACAGCTGCTGCATCACAGGGCCACAAGCAAAACACAGCAACTCTTCGAAAGACACCCCTTGCGCTAAGCTTCATCGAGTGAGGATTTCAGCATTTTATTGTCAAAAGGTAAAATAAGTTAAGTTGGGATCTACAAGCTAGTTTGCACAATGCATGAGGCATATTTAAGAATGTGTTTGTTCTGATTTCAAGCAACCTTCTGCATCAGCTGTTGAAAACTTTCAATGTTTTATTATTTTTCCTAAGGCCCACACATGAAAGAACGGGTGAGGAGCATGCCTGCACCCAAAGCTGAAAGGACCTGACTCCTGGCACAGAACCCATCTACTGCCTGCCACCGATGAGAGAAAGATGGCTCATGAGTGATGGTGGAATAACTGCTTCACTGAACTGTATCACTGGTACAAAGTCTATCGGATGACGCGCGATAAGTATATAACATGGTGGGCACATTGGCAAGTTATGTATCCTCCAGGCAGCTACTGTCGGCATAAACCTCTCGGATGACGCGGGATCACTGTTGCAAGAACAGTCTAATGAGGCATAATTACAGGTATATGACCTATCTGTCACAGCTCGATTACTGGTACAATAACTGTGTGATGGGGCATAATTACAGGTCGTGGGGATGTCCCTTGCATGGTGCACAGTCCAGTCCCTGCCCTTCATGTCTGTTGGACCTGGCGCTTCTTGCAGGGTTTTCCCAAACTGTTTACCTTCCTCCTGTCCTATTTCTGACCTGTTTTGTTGGCTTTAGACTCTGGGCATTTTACCACTGATATTCAGGGCTAAAGTGCATGTGCTCTCTCCTTTAAACTAGGTAGGATTGGCTTAAACTTGTTAAGCATATTTAATTTACCTGTAAGTCCCTTGTACAGTAGTAACCCATATACCCAAGGGCCTGTAAATTAAATGCTACTAGTAGGCCTGCAGCGCTGCTTGCACCACCCACAGAAGTAGCCTTCCACACCTGTCTCAGGCCTGCCCTGCAGGGCCTGCGTGCACAGTTTACTGCCACATTGACTTGGCATTTAAAGTTACTTGCCAAGCCTGAAACTCTTTTTATTACACATAGGTCAGCCCTAGGTAGCCCTATGGGCAGGGTGATGTGTAGATAAAAGGTAGGACATGTGCCTTAACTGTGTGGGCTCTCCTGGTAGTGACAAACACCCTATTTCATTTTTCACTTCTGTGAGTGCTGCTCCTCTCATAGGTTTGCATTGGGAATTCCTTGATATGTTTTCAGTGGTAATTTCTGATCTGAAAGGAGTCGCGTTGCCATGTTTGGTATGTTTGGAATAGTGGTGATAAATCCTGCCTATTGGTGTAAGTAGAGTTTTCATTATTGGGATAGAAAAGCCACTTTTAGAAAGTGGGCATTTCACTGTGCTGATGACTCTTGTGCTTTGCAGCCGGACTCCAATCCACGTTTAGGGCAGTGTGGCAGCTGGGCTTTGTGCTTACTTTTCAGACAACCATCACACAGGAAGGGGTGGGAGTAACAGGGTTGCATCTGCATAATGAATGGTATTCCTGGGCTGGGAGAAAGGGAGGCGGGCACACTTACATGTGTATAGGCTGGGCAATGCCCTCACACAAAAGGTTTACCCCCTACTGATGCCTGGAGCCACGGCTGGGATTGAATGGGGGTGTTATGCACTTGTAAGATTTCTTTTGAAGTTACCTCCACATCAAAGACATTTTGAGAATAAGTACAGGGGCTCTGACTCCATAATTTACTTGTAACCAGACGCTGCTGGTTCTACAAACTGCACATTGCCAAGGGACTGCTGTGTTGCCAGGAGGAACCACCATTTGGACTGCTTGCTTTGTTGGACTAGTCTGCTGCCTACTGATTGCTGGGCTGCATACGGGACAGCCACCTTGGATCTGGCCTGATTGTGCCGGCCTACCTTGCTTGGTACCCCAGTTCTCCTCTGCAGGAGCACTTGTGTTCTGCTTGGAAGTCTGAGGTGCGTGTGTTTTGGTCCAACCATCACATGGTGAGTGCTCTCCTTCACAGTCAGAGTGTGTGAAGTGCTCTGTTGTGCCCAGCAGTTCAGCCCGTGTTGCTGGCATTCCCACGAGGCAAGTGCAGGAGACAATGTCCAGGAGAGCGTTGAGCCTCCCTCAATAGGACATCCCGTACCACTCGTTAGCGCCTCCCAGTAAGTAGTTAGTGAAGGACAAGTCCACATTGTGTGCATGAGTTCAGCTCCCACCACCCCACATCTAGGACAGGACACCCCGGTCAGATAAAAATATTGATTAATGAGCCCTGGAGTCAAAAATGCCCTATGTAGGACGAAACAATTGATTAGCTTAAATTGGGCATTTCTCAATACCTTTGGTATTCCTTGTAAAATTGTCTCCCAGTCTCCATCCGGTATGGGAATCCCCAAATACCCTTGAAGAGAGTCGGTTATGCTGTTTCCATCTTTTATGTTGATGAAAAGCCAATAAAAACTAATGAAACTAAATATTTTCAGACACTGCTGTGGAGTAGCGCCCGAGGGACCGCCAAAGGAAGACTAGCAAGGGATGCTTCGAGGTCATCCCGGCCAAGTCACGGGTCACGGCAACTATTTCCTGATCACCGACCACAACCCAACAACCTCTCAATGTTAAGGAGGCAACAAAGAGCTCCACAACAAAGTTCCAGAAAAGTAACTTCGTGCATAATGGTATCCACCGTCAACAATAAAACACTAAAAATACTAGCGAAGCCATAACAAATGCTGGAGTCCGCGTCAAAGGAAGCCGGCCGCAAGGAAGAACAAGGTAGTACCTGTCTAGTCAAACATCTCCTTATCGATGACCACAACTGCTTCCTTGGGCTACAACTGGACAGCCTCCAGGTCTCCACGAGCCAAGGAAGACGCCCACGACAAAGTTCCAGAAAAGTAACTTGTTGAATAATGTTATCCACATTCAACAAATAAAAGCGTAAAAATTCAGCAATGTTTCACATTATTTAAATGTGAAAAATGCTGACAAAATGGAGAAATACATTTGGAAAACAGACGGATAAGTTTAAAAAGAAATTCCTTAAACCAGTGGGCCTGGTTATGAGAGATGAGCGTGAGGCCGGGTCCCGTTCAACGCATTCCCCTCACTGTAGGGTTTGTGCACATGGCGACGTCACCAAAGGGATTCAATTAGGAAAATAAAATAAGCTGCAATTACAGAAGCCACAAGCGCGCAAATGCGGATATGCGTAAGGGATATTTTAACCGTTTACCATAAGTTTTCTCATCATGGAAAACAACAGAATCTGTGAGCCGCCCGGCGGCGGGGTACAGAGCCCTTCCTTGGGGTGTCCTCCGTCACCCTTCTCATCTTCCCTCCAGCAGATATTCACAGATCCCCTAAATCCCCCTCCCCGCAACGACCCTCCACCATCCCATACTCCCTGCTTCCATGCACCCACCCTCACTCCTGACCAGACAGGCGGATTAATGGGCACAGAGGGAGATTTCCCATCATGCCTTTCAGTTGCTTTGGGGGCGGTAAAAAGCGGTACAGGCACAAAGCTACGAAGTCAGCGCAGACACCAAAGCTGCATTCCAAGGCAGTCCCGTAAAACTCTGCCCTCCAGATGCCTCCCCACTGTGCCCTCATCCATGCCAGTGTGGCTGCATGCCCGTTGGAACGAATGGCTAAAAGGGGCTAAAATGGCGTAGGTGGCTTCACAGCAGATTGACAGAGTTTGGAAACAATCTGCCGTCAACTAGGGCCAAATGCGCTGACCCCAAGGAAACAGATGGTACCCCAGAGGGGCTCCCCTACAGAGGTTCACCTGGGACTCCTGCCACTCCTCACTCTGAAGAAATGCCTTTCTTAGCCTCAAAGTCCACTCCCTTCCTGAGCCCAGTCCATCTCACTGTGCCAACTCAAAATCCGAAGGGAAAGGAGGCTTTGAGGTTCAAGCCAACTCGCCCTGGAGCAAGCCACCTCTCCAGATAGGGTCCCATTAGCGACCCCTACCCGGTGAAACAGCCAACAGCACAAGTATTGGTTTGCCCAAGACTGCCACTCGCCTCCTCTGTGCAGGATCCGTTCACACCTAGAGATGGTCAGATCATACAGTGCACGTCACAAATTAAATAATGTACATACACAGCGCCGACTACCACGGGTGCCAAGCTTCCAGTGCCATAAATGGCACCCTCCCTGGCGGACTTCAGGAAGAAACTCAAGACCTGGCTTTTCAATGGAGACATGGCACCCTCAGCGCCATGATAAGCCTAGGGGTGATGGTGCTGTGCGATACAAATGCTTATTCGTTGGTAAAGAGCGCAGCTTAGTACCATGACTCAGCAGTAGTCACTTTATCACCCTCAGAAAGCTTGAAAGTGCGCTTGAGTTGCCGGGCGAGCACCTCTGGCCTGTAGACTTGGCTAGCGAGGAGACCTGCATTTCCAACATCGCAGACTGAAACGCCTCTGGGTGCTTTCTGCCTGAAACACGTAATTTATGCTCTCAACCCTAAGTACAGCCTGTTTCCAAGAACTGTTCTTTTCGATAGATTAAGGAAGTGACGCAATGGGAATCAAACAGGATCAGCCAATTTTGGACAAGTGGATGAGCCAGGATGAGGGCACAGATCACGCAGCACCATACTCAGCGGCTAAACCATTCAAACTCTGGACTGAGCAGACTGTCTTGTTCTGATCCCCACCTCGCTTGCATTTTGGCAGGAGTTGCTGATATAAAAATGCACTTTACGGTCTGTCCTTATTAAAGAGAGAAAAAAAGGCTTCTACTCCACAGACTGCTTATCAGTAGTAGAAAAGTCCTCTTCGTATCCAATTAAAACAAAATTTGCAAAAACTAAGCAAATGTAGATGCATTTTTGAGGTCCATCCAATAGGCTGACAACAATGCGCTGACATTTAAAGAGGTAGGAGAAAAAAAGCAGGAAATGGAAGCCAATAGGACCAGGATGCTGGAACCTACTCCCGGAAGTGGTCAAAAGTGATCAGGGAGCAGAGGCAGCCGATGCCCAGCGGGCTAAGATGCGACTTAAATCAAGAAAAGAATCGAAAACATTCCATTTAGCACGAGGCAAAAACAATGTCCTCATGTTCATGAAAGGAAGAATCTGGACCCTCAAAGGGCACTCCACAAATGAAGGGTTGGGGAGCACATTGGTCTATTATGGAAAGGGCTCAGATGACCTTCATCATCCTGATGAAGCTTGGGCTCGCCACAGGGCTTCCTGGGAGAAGCTTGCGTCATCTGGGGGATGCAGAACCAGATGTGCCTTGAGTCCACCATCTTGTGTCACCTCTTGAGCACAAGTCCTTGAGGTGAAGAAGTAAATGAGGAGACACGTTCTATAGCGCCTCGCAGTAAGAGGAGGATCAATTGGCTGAACGTTTGGGGCAAACTCTTTTCAAACTTAGGGAACTGGTGCACAGCGACCGTGGTCCTGGTCAAGGGAATTTAGGTCCAAGTATCGCAAGAAGCAAGCCTTGTGCCGGACACCCACGCACCCATGTGAGACGAGAGGACTCCGGGGCAGGAGTGGACATTTAGGGAGTATGTGAACTGAATCCAGGGTGTCCGTTATCGTACGTCCATCATGTGCATCTGGTGGTTCTAAGTCAGGGGTTCCCAATCTGGGAAGCCTGCACCCCCAGGGGGTGCGAGATGGCATTTCAGGGGGTGCGACAAAGAGGGAAAGTACGTACTGTGTGCATAATAGGAATCCATCAGGAATATGTGCAGGGGGCGCCAACATTAATCATTTCCTAGGGGTGTGGGACATAGAAGAACCCCTGTTTTAGGTGAATACACTGTGAACACTCTATGCCAATTCCTATCAGCATCCTCTCTTGCTAGGTGGGGAGGAGAGGCAAACTAACAGGAGAGCATGATGCAGTCAACGAGCCAGACGCGATTGGCTCTGCAGTCCATCTCCATGGAGACAGCTGTCTTGGGATTGGCTCTGCAGTCCATCTCCATGGAGATGGCGGTCTTCTTTCCCCACCCAAGTTTTCATTTCCATTCCCCTGTGTTGCACCCCACCCCATTTTTTTTGGTTTCAGGAGTATGTCTTCCCCTGCAATGTGTGCCAGCTTCACCATTTTCAGGAGTTCCCCAATACACCTGATCCCACCCTCCTGCTGAAACATGTAAGTGCTAAGGATAAGTGCAATTACTAAGGGGCCTATTTACAAACTGCATTTTGTAGTACGTTTAGTAGCAGATGGCTACACCTCAGCGTCTCCTAACTTTTATCTCTGTCCAGCTGCGAGGACCTCTGTACATGTAGGTGTACATTTCAGTAGTAAATGTGGGACGGGCGGGTGGAGGGAGTGGTTTTAAAATGGGTAATATTTTTGAATAAATGGGACGGGTTTACGGAGGCTTAAGTAGAGTTTAAGGAACAGCTATTAAGAGGTTTAGGGAGGGACATCCACCCATCCACAAAAGAGTAAGCACATTCTGATTCACAAACTGTACTTCTATAGTTACTACAGAAAAAAAAACTGCTGTTAATTTACTCCATCTCAGAACTGGCGTAATTGCAGCACCACGCATGGCCAAACAGTGGTATGGCAATACTTTCCTTAGAAACTTTTTTTTAAAATATAATTAAAAGGAATTTAATGTTAAAGAAGTATATGTAAATAAAACAAATATTAATTTTATTTTAAAATATGTTAATAGCTTTTGGTCAATCTAATCGTTAATGTAACTGTATTACTTTAAAGAACATTACATTATTTTAAAATCATTCTATACAGAGATGTTAAGTCTTTTAACCCTATAATAAATAAATGCACATTTTATACTTTAGGTGACTTTTTAAAAAATGTTAAGAAAAATAATTTGGATTTAATTAAATATATTAAAAATAATTAATTTGCAATTAAGCATGAATAATGCTGTAGCATTGTTTTTTACATTTAGAATAATAAAATGATATTAATTTAGATCACTATTCAATATTTAGCATGCAAATATGGTTATTTTTTTTTTAAGTTTAATAAATCTTTAAACTTTTCCCTATATATTGCCATGGGGAGATCTCCACCCCAGAGCTCTGCCTACA
This sequence comes from Triturus cristatus, assembly GCF_964204655.1. Classification (NCBI taxonomy): domain Eukaryota; kingdom Metazoa; phylum Chordata; class Amphibia; order Caudata; family Salamandridae; genus Triturus; species Triturus cristatus. Next base: position 68,432,654 of record NC_140593.1, on the reverse strand, counting down.
TGTGAAAAGCTACAAGTAGTAACTTTACACTTGTGAATTAGTTAAGGTTTGTGAATAACCCCCAAGTGTCAAGGTTATTCATCGACTGGCTGGTCATACAAATGATGAAGCACATGGTTACTGGAGGCGTCCTGACACTGGCAACAAAGAAAAAACGCTTTAAAAAAAAGTTTCCGTGCTTTTAACCCAACAGCTAAAAAAGTATGAAAAACTACTGTTGTGCGCTGTGCAAAATGAACACTTTACGTTTACCGTCGCATCAACCCCCCCAGCACCCCCATCATGCAATTTCCATCTTTGGGGTAAGACGGTCTTCTATTATGTCATCATCATTTCCATAGCGCACACTGGTATGGCTTCTAAGCGCTGTCAGCAGGGCGGTCTCTTTCCATCCTTTCCTGGGGTGCCCAGAGCCTGGTTCTGCTTGTGAGGATGTTATGAATACGGTGTTCAGGCTCTAGTCTCTGGTAAGTGGTTATGCCACATTCTCGGAGCTGGTGACGTGCGACGTGGGGCTTAATGATTGGTTCATGTAACCCAGCAGCCTTCGGCCTGACAGGTGATTAGAAAATCAACTCATTTCTAGAAAGGAGCGAAAACTCGGGGAGAACCCACGGGACAAAAAGTCCTTCAACGTACTTTCCCCATCAGTGAAATCCCCCCCCCCCCCCAACATGTAGCGCTTCTCCCACATGGCCGGCAAGCGCTACATCAGAGGTATGATCTGTAGCGCTCTGCAACAACAGCAGAACTACCCATTTGTACTTGAATTGCGTTGTTTTATAAAACCACAACATGTTCGGCCTGGGATCACTACCTACGCGCGAGAGTAAGCGCTTCAGCGCCGTACATAGGAGGCGCAAGCGCTATACATAAACGCTATAATACAACAGGAGCACGGGTGACTGGTCCACTAAATGGCAGAAACACTCAGACACACAGATAATCGATACTGCTGAATAATGCAAGCCCTAATCAATACAAGTATCGACATCTGAAATGACCTAAGCTGCGGCTCTCGCTGGAGGCGGGCCCCGGACACGTCAGCATTGGGGGGAGGGGCGGGGGTCACCTCTGCAGAGCCAGGGATGGGCTCGTCTGCGACGATCAATGCACTGACGTCAGAGTCAATGAATTATCGGCAGTGATGGAGCTCGTCCCAGGAGGCCTTGCGGCCAGGCCTGGGCACAGCACGTGCCGCCCCACTCATGCGCACAGGCGGCGCCGCAGACAAACGTGTGCGAATAGGCGGAAATATCTGCAGATTTCTGCGGGACAAGGAGCTTCATCTGCAGATTTCATGGTGAAAAATCATAGAAATATCGCTTAAGCCAAAAATAATCGGCGAATTAAACATCACCGCGTCTTTATTTTAAACATTTCTGAATGTTTAGAGCGGACAGGGCGCGACTTCAGAGTGATTACATCACAGGTGAGTTTTTCATCCAATTGCATCGGAAGTCATTACATCTCAGAGAACCTTACAGTATTAAAAGCATTTTTATTATGATTTTCATGCTCCTATGCTTACCTTTATACAAGCATATAAAGAAAGATGTAGGGAAAACGTTAAGGCCATAACAAGAAATAAAAACAAGAGAACGGAAGAGGTCACATAGAAAATAATAAACTAATGTAATAAAAATTTAAAAAAGTAAATACATTTTAAAAAAACAGTTAAAATGGGTGCGGGAAAATAAGGAAATATTTGGAAAAAATTAGAAAGACACAGGTATAAGAGAAAGGAACATACACAGGGAAAAAATGTAACGTGTGTGTATCTTTTTAAAGCTTTTACGCCCAAAAAGATCGAAAAAAGGGCAATGTGTATGGGTTCACCCATAAACGATACATACACCAAATGCAATGGTTAAGACCTCACAATATTTCTACCAATCTAAAAGTAAAATGTAATTAAATAACACATACTCAAGCCAGTAAACAAGGCGTTCAGTATAGTCTCTTTTAAAGCAGTACGGGTAATGTGTGATCCATCAACTCGTCTGTAAAATCAGTTACAACGGTAACTACCAGTAGCAACTGCCAAGGAATGGTGCGGGCAGGGATGGGGGTAGGAAAGGAAAATTAATCGCCCCCTGGCTGCCGGCCACCGCCTCTCCTCAGTCCTCTTCTGCTGACGCGAGGACGCACACAGACGCCACGTAGCCAATAATGACGCTGCTGTCACCAGCATAACAGCAGCGTCGTGATTGGTCTGAGCGGCCTGGCTCGGCGTGCAGACCGGCAGTGGGAGCCTGTGCATGCTCTCCACCCGGCAGTGCAATGCAGCCGAGTGGAGAAATTCCAAGTACGCATGTCTGTTTGGCTGGCCCAAGACAGCCGGGAAAATCGTCATGCGCAGTTAAGTGCACCAACCACTTCTCCCCCTGCTGCCTGGGACAACAGCTCAGCCCCGCCTCGTAAAGAAAACAAAACTGCCGCAATAAGGAAAAATAAAGTGATAACATTGTGTTATTATCATTGTATTTTTCTGTTTTGCACTGCTCAGAGAGCAGCGGGGCGTCCCTCCTCTGCTGGTCACTACGTCTGTCTTATAACGGTTGAGGTCACGAGCAATACGTTTGGCTTGCGAGCTATGGTTTGCACGGCGGCTCTTACTCGGTATGGATTGCCGTCCTAACCATAACTTGAAATGACAGTGGCGTTTGGTTTTAATTTGTAATCATAACTGCACTTTACCTTTCTTTTTTATGCAAATATATATGTAAACACATGTACATACATAGGTTATAAAAAGGCTCCGTAATTTGCATTCTTATTCACCTAGCAGCACCCGTGCTTGCTGTGACTGAGTGACTTGGGCCGGGCAGTATCCCTGCAAAGGCTATCGGGTGGCCACTACTCAGCCCAGCCCAACTACTATTAGGATTACTACGCCCCTCAGTCAAGTAAGTGTCGGAAGTGTTTCTGCGCTATGGTAGTGTCCGCTTCTGTGGTCCGCCTCCTTGGCCTCTGTAGTTTCTCCTTCTTTTCTGATATTTCCACACGCTTCTACTCTGCCTGGAAATTCATCAAGAAAATAGACTACAGGCAATTAAGAACATTTTAAAACATTGCTGAAAATTTTCTAAATTTCTCTTTGTGCAGGGAAACTCAATGTGTGGATAGGTATGATATCAGTTTTTTACCCAGAAAACGTTGTGCCGCAGCTTTGGAGAGTCACTGGTCACGACTGCGCTGGCGTGAGAGGACGACAGAAACATCTTATCTCAAGGCTGTGGCGCGGACATAGCAAAGGATCGTCAGCGGATCCAGAAATCAGGGCCAGGCCTACTGAGATGATAAACATGGCTGCAGGTCAGGAGAGTGTGGACACGAGTAGGGCTGGAGAAGCCCAGACGTCCCAGAGGTCGGGGCTCCACCATGCGGAACCTGCAATGGTATCTCAGCGTATCAGATGGGTGAGGCCACGCGACCGTGGTGGGTAATCCCATTGATTCAATGGGGATGAACAATGCGTTGGCCGGTGAGGAAGGGTTGCCTGGCCAGTGACCCCAGTGAGGTCTAAGGGAAGCATTTGCCATGTTTTGAGTGTGAACTTGAATCCATGGCGAGTGGCTTACCAACTGAGGGCGAGTTGAGAGGTACGTCTGATCCCAGCAGGGTGCACATGAAAGAGTGGCGGTTCGCTCAGTCGATCAATTAAAATTAAAGTACCTATGAGCTAGATTGTAAGAACTCTAGGACACAACTCCGATGATGCTGGGGTCTCCCAAATAATGAACCTTTTTATAACTAATTATCAAACTCTTTAGCCACTCATGACAAGTTGGTTAACCCTGTGTCTGCCGGGGCGTTTGCAAACTTCTGCCCTGAAGCTTTTTCCGAAACAAATCAGTATCCGGTTGTTCAAAAACATGTTCATCTTTGGTCTCCTTGAGCACTGTTATGGGGTTCTCAGCACATTCAGGGCTTTGTGCTGGTGCAAACCCTGCATCAGTATCTCACTGTAGCCTGAAGATATAAAGAACAAGCATTGGACCAGCCAAAGGGTCATCTTTTTAGCTGTGTAATGGTTGTTATGTTATGGTTTTTTGTAAAACCTTATTGTTGGAGGAGCTGCTGGGCTCTCACTCACCAATATTTAAAACTGGCTAAAGCAAAAATATTGTTTGTCTCACAAAGCACGTATTGCTACTGAAGTCCTGGCAGTGAAGGGAGCCGCCTTGTGTCTGTGTGTGTGCCTTGTGAAAGGGCAGAATGCTGTCACTCACAAAGAAGTTAGCCAGAGTCTGAAGGGGGCTGCCCCACTGCCCCATGCTGAATGCTTTAGTGAGCGGAAAAAAATCAGTGATTGTCAACAACAGACCGACCAATGGAGGAAGAGGGCTGATTAAAAGCTACTATAAGTAAGAATAATATATACATAACTTTACTGAAATCAAAAGGTTTTGTCTAATAAAAGAACTAAAAATGAGATATTTTCATATTTTTTTTTTTAATTCTCAATATTTTGTTGCATTTCTTTAACGGAAAAACATAAATCCTTGGACACTAACCAAGGAAATGTTGCCCTGAACGTCTGGAGTCCGGGGATACCAAATATATGTGGGTTTTCCTATTGAATACATTCAGCACAGTCAATGATGTAATATTGGCACAAACCATAACATTGTGGCAGAATCACTGTTTATGGTGCACTTGTTCATTCACTGATGGATCCCAAACTCAGGACTATATGGAAATTATAAAAACTGTAACATTCCGAATTCGGTGTGTCTAGAGGAATCTATTGGTGCAAGTCAGCCTCCCTTTTCCTGATTGGCTGAACAGAAGAACAGTCTAAACATCACCTATGCCAGATTTCCAACATATTTGTTTTCCAAAACTCTGTAAATCCATCTAGTTTCAGGAACTCACCCCAAATGTGTTTTTCGAGATCTCCTAAGTGTGACCCACTAAGACCATTAGGATATAATTAAGTAATCTATAGGTTTTCTACGGGTTCAGAGTGTGTAAACTAGGAGCGGTTTATTTTGGAAATTTGAAGAGCAGTTTTCAAGCAAGATGCCAGTTTAGAGTCCGTGCCTCCTGGCCACACATCTCAGCCGCCCTCAAAGGAAACATGCCACAACCATATATTTTTACCATCTACAGATCCTAAGGTTTCTATCACTGAATGCTTGTCCTCGCTCGCCCCGACTGGCTGGACAGGGTGTCGCACCAAATGTGACCTTTGTCTGGTTTTTAGTATTTTCTTTCCAATACAAGGTCAATTCTCTTAAGTCTGCCTTGTGCAGAAACGTATCCCTGTCAAGACACGGCCCTCAACTTTGTTCCTGTGGGTCTCCAGAGCACAGAGTACCAGACACGTATGGGTTTTCTATGGGTTTAGGATGCCCACAGGTGATAAACCGGCAGGAGTACATTTTGGAAATTTGGAAAGCAGATGCAAGCAAACTTCCAATTAGAGTACCTACCCTTTGGTCACAGAAATCACCCTTGGGAAGTATGGAAATACACACAATCCTATATCTTTATAATACCTACATATGATAAGGTTTCCATCGCCAGGTGCCAGACTTCCCTTGAACGAGTGGCGTGGACAACGAGCTGAACCGGGCATTTGTCAGATTTTCAAAATTTCTTACTAAGAACATGGTAGCTTCCGTCAATCTTCTGAACATAGGAACACGTCTCGTGCAAGGCGTGAGCCAAATCTGCGTTGCCCTGGGTTCTCGGAGTTTGGGTTTATTAGCCATGCGTGTGTTCTCCATGAGTGTGTGCGATCGCCACATTAAAAAACACCAGGGAATGTTTTTGAAGGGGGAGATTCAACGAGGGATGTGGGCAGTATCTGGGTGCAGGGTTGGAAGCGCCCTGGGAAACCTACCAACTTCAGACATTTCTGAAACAAGAGCAACAGGGATTTCTCAGCGACAGGCCTTGGATGAATTCAAGCATGTTCACTGATCAGAATCCCCTGTAAGTTTCAAAGGGTGGACATAAAACAAGTACAGTTCTATTCTCTGCGACAGAAAACACCAAAACTTCTGACAAATGGCAAACATCCTGTCATCCTATGTTCTCGCACTTCTTTCAGATAAAAACCGTAACCTACATGTGCGGCTGGACTATTGCACGCAACACAGGCAACAGCAAGACGCGCCTCCACTTGTATTGTGAATTTCACTTTTATTCATATTTGAATCTTCATTATGTTGCGTGCGGTTGCCTGCGACTTGATTGGCACTTTCCTTTAATCTTTTCTATTTTAGGGCTGATTGTTATTCCTGCTAATTTCACCTCCCTTATTGCCGGGGAGCACCTTGCCCCTCTGTATCTCTGCTCGACTCTCTGGCCCGCTACGGGTTCTTCCCGTTTGTGCAGAGTTCCTTTTTCTGTTCCTTCTGCCCCTTAAATGGCCGCCATTTTTGGTGATTGACGGTCCAGCTTTTCCCAACTTCCGGTCTTTGGGGCTTTTAATCAGATGCGATTCCGGGCGCACCAAACGCAAGCCCATCTGCGCCCATCCGCGCATGGTTGGCGCCAGGGGAGAGGTATGCTGCCCGTTTTAATCAGGAGAACACAGGTCCTACTCCAGAGCTCGCCTCCTCCAGCTGCGCCCAGAGTCTCAGCAGGGGACCTGAATGGAGAAGCTCAGCCTGCTTCGAGGGGATGCCGAGCACTGTCGGCAGTGCCATTTCAATTTGAATAACGAAGTGACCTTCATCCCGGGCTCTTTGATTAAGGCACAGGGGTTGAGGGGAGAAAATTGGACAGAAGCAATGTCCAAGGTGGCTCTCAAGGCTAGTTTCCTTAGGGGGGCATTAATTAATGCCCGCTCCATGCCCAAACATAAAACTGAAATGGTCTTGACCATCCAAACATTAAACTTGGGCTGCCTTTTATTACAGAGACGTGGACTAGGGCCGACTCTGGACCGGATTTGACAGACGCTGTGCCTCCCGGTTATAGTATTCTCAGATGGGACCGTTTGGGCCGTAGAGGGGGCGGCCTGGCCCGGGCGGCCTGAGACATCTTTAGCTGCATCCTTAGTCCCGTGGACACTGAGCCAGGCACCCCACTGGAGGCTGCCTTGTTTGCAATGAAGGTATCTGAAAAGAGTACTCTCAGGCTTCCTGGTACACCGCCCGCCCGGGCCACGGTCCAAGGTCACAGAGATCTGGTGCAAAACCTTGGAACCGTTTGCGACCATTGCTCAACATACTGTCTTGGGGGATTTTAATTTTCATTTGGAGAACAACCAGGATAATGACTCGGCTCTCTTACATCTTATGGCTTCCCTGGGTTATGAGCAGCTGGTCCGTTCTCCTACCCATAATGCCAGTCACACGTTGGACGGCATTCCCACTAACCATAATAATCTGGTTATTGAGACAGTTCAGCCCCTTAGCTGGGCGGATCACTCGCTGATTACTTTCAAGGTTCTTCTTCCATGCCATGCTAGGGGTGCTAAGGTCCTCCCTCCCGGGCACATATGCTGTAGGGGTATTGGTAAAAGCACAGCCGGAAATCGGGATTCAGCCTTGGTCACGGTATCCGATTGTAGGACTAATATACACCTTCCCACAGCAGAGGGCTTTTGTGAATGGCTCAATGAGGCCTTAGACATCGTCGCCCCCTACAAAAACCCCGTCATTAAAAGAACCCAACCCTTGGGCCCGAGTTCTCGGAACAGCTTATGTCCCTCCGCCAGCAATGTCACAGGCAAGAGCGTAGATGGCATGCTAGCCTCTGCCCCAGTGAGAAATGAAAGCAGAAATCCCTGCTTCGGAAATATAAACAAGCTATTTTCCAAGCTAAATCACGCTTTTTCACTGATAAGATTAAGTCGGCTGACAATTCCTCTCGTATGATGTTTGAAGTTATAAAGTAGATATCGGAGCCACCGAGTGCACAGCTGTTCAATCCCTCTCGAGGCTTCTGTGATAAGGTTGCAGCTTACTTTCAGGACAAGGTCCTAAGGATTGTTCAAGATCTCACCCCCCTTGAAGGGGAGAAATCGGCCCTTGGGGACCTTGTTCAAATCTCCGGAAAGAATCTTTTTACCACTTTTTCATATATTTCAGTTCAACAAACTAAGGAACTTCTGTTGAGCCTAAAATCAGGTGCTCCATCAGACCCATGCACGCCTTCCATACTTAAACAGGCCCCAGATCCTGGAGCCATCTTCCTATGCAAAGTATTTAATGCCACATTGCACTCTGGCCTCCACCCGGCCACCTGGAAGGAAGCCATTGTCTCACCGCTTCTCAAAAAAACCAATGCAGATCCCGAAGAACTGAAGAATTTTCATCCAATCTCACTTCTCCCTGCCAAGATCTTGGAGAATTCATAAATAAAGAACTGATGAATTACGCTGAATCAAAGGAGATCTTGGATCCCTCTCAGAACGGTTTCCGTGCCAGCTACAGCACTGAGTCTGCCCTCATTGCGGCTCCTGAATGTACCCGTGCGCAGGCCGATCAGGGCGGGCCGGCAGTTCTAGCAATGTTGGATCTGTCGGCAGCTTTCGACACCGTCTCCTCAGTGCGTATGAGGCAGCGTCTGTGGCAAGGAAGAATCAGGGGGGAGTGCGCCTTACAGCTTATCTACTCTTTCATGTCAAACAGGACTCAGATGGTTAGCTATGGAGGCTTCAAAGCCGAGGCCTTTAGCCTTCCTTGGGGAGTGCCTCAGGGCTTGTCTCTGAGCCCCACTCTCTTCAATCTTTGTGACCCCATTGGCCGCTCTGGTGCGATTGTTTGGCTTTCAAGTTCTCTCATATGCAGATGATACGCAAATTATCGTCACTATCTCTAATGACCTGCAGCTGGTAGGGGAGAGGTTCAATCAGCGCGTGTCCAGCATTATCTGCTGGATGAAGGACAACTCACTGAGGATAAATGCTGACAAGACGGAAGTGTTGGTAGTTGGTTTTCAATCCTCCATCTGGTCAGACACTTGGTGGCCGGCAGTCTGTGGCCCCCTCCCCGTCCTGGTCAAGACAGCAAAAAATCTGTGGGTCCTTTTTGATGAAGGCCCAGGATTTGACGCAGAGATCAGCCGCACTGTGAGCACCTCTTTCTACATACTGATGAGCTTGAGAAAGGTCTTGCCTTTCATTCCAGCCGAACTGTATCAGTCAATCATCATTGCTTTAGTCCCCTCTCGGCTGGACTATTGTAACTCTCTGAACCTGGACATCAATGAGGTCTCCCTTAACAAGCTCCAGGTGGCACAGAATGCGGCAGCCAGTCTGATTCTTAAAATTCCCACATGTCAATCCATCACAAATGGAGTTCGCTCCTTGCATCGGCTCCCCATCAGGAAGCGTATTTGCTATAAGGTGCGGAGTCTAGTATTCAAGGTCATGCATAACAAAGGTACCCCACACCTGAAAACCCTCTTCCAATGGTACACCCCTGGGATGCTCCTGAGATCTTCCTTGCAGAAAGAACTTATGACTCCCAGATTCCGCAGGTCTAGATGGGTGGACGTCTTTCTTGGTAGCAGCCGCCAAGCTCAGGAACTCCCTGCCCTCCTTCATTTCCAACGCGGACTCTTACCTGGTTTTCATAAAACATCTGAAAACCTGGCTCTCTACGTCATAAGTGGCTGCTGTTGCACTTCTCGTTTTAGAGTCCAGTTTGTCTGCTTAGCGCCTTGACACCCTGGGGTATAAGTGCGCTTTATAAATTGCATCCTATCCTAACAAGAATAGGCTAAAATATTGACCCAGGGAAGAACACACTGAAATTAAATTGGTTCCACGTGGTCATATATTTATCCCGTTCCTGTCAGTTACAACAGACCCACTCACACATGAAGTATTGTTTTTATTGGTTGAAGAGGGTGTATTGTTGGTTAGTGAAGTTTTGATGTTCTCCACACATTTCCAAACTTACCAACACAAAAATGTTAGGAAATCACCTTTTTTTAACCAATACTTGAAATATGCAGGGAATTCTTGGTAAGCAAAAGTGGTGGCAGTGACTCAAGTCACAGTGCCTGTGACTCTTGTAGGTGTTTAGTGTTCAGAAAGGTCTGGGGTTGGTAGGTTTCCCAAGATGCCGAGCAACCCTAAGCCCAGATGTGCGTTTTGGTGCCCAAGCGAGAAGCCAGCGGATGTTCGCAGCCTTTCAGAGGCTACAAAATGGCTCCTTCTCCATTTGTCTGCCCCCTCAGTGCCCCTTTGGGGGAGAGTTGTTGCGCTATACCAAGAATTCCTTAACATAACATATGAAAATAATCCAGTGTCTGGGCTCCTTGCTGGTGTGCAGTAGTGTGTGTGTGTGTGTGTGTGTGTTTGTCCGGCCAAGGAGCCGGGCACTCTTTGGGCTTTTTCTAAGGGTAAAAAAAGCAGCCAGGCTCCTCGTAGAGGCTCCGGCGCGTATGCGTCTGTGCCCCGACAAGGACCCAGGCTCCTCGCAGAGGCTCCGGCGCGTATGCGTCTGTGCCCCGACAAGGAGCCAGGCTCCTCGCAGAGGCTCCGGCGCGTATGCGTCTGTGCCCCGACAAGGAGCCAGGCGTAGTTTGGATTTCTGTGAAGATAAGATGCAATCCAAACAGCATCAGGCTAGCTAGCTCCTTGCCGAGGCATAGAGCTGTGGGTCTCTGTCCCAGAAAGGAGTCAGACACTGGTTTTTTATAAGGCTAAAGAAATCCAACGGGCATCGAGCTTCTTGCTGGGACGGGGACACGCACACGCACACACGCACACATAGATCATCCTTTCTCCCAGTGCATCTGTTGGGCAAAGAAGCTTTGGGAATCGAAAAGGACTGCCTGAAGCTGAATCATGAAGGGGTGATTGAAAGGGAAAGGACTATGACACAATCCCGGTACATCGCCTTCCAATTCCCGACCTGCTTCCATTCTTCAGTTGTTGGGGTGGTACAGAGCTAGGCTGCTCCTCCCACTCTCTCTCAAGCCTCCCTCCCTTCCACTAAAAGGAATAAGTAGATCGAGCTGATGAGCAAGGCTAGGGAGGAGCGAACGGCAGTAATAGCTACCCTCACGCCTGCCCCTACCACTCAGATCTTTGGCTGGACCGGGAAGGGGCTAGGAAATCCCTCCCAGGCTCATTCAAAGGGTCTGTGACATCACTTGTGACGTCACATGTACGAAGTATATTAAAGTCAAAGTGCATTTAATTCTTATGGAAGCTGAGCATATGGAGCTCAGTAGAGTTGTACGTCAGACAGGAGGTGTGCAAATGCAACTCAATGTTATGGGATGTATGAGAGTGTGTGCACAAAAGGTGGACTGCACATCGGGCAGATGATAAGATAACCATTTGCGAGATATTATTCATATTATGTTTCTCACATTGTTCTTCTTGTTTCCCCAGAATATGGGCCACAAATAGCATTTAAGAAGATCTGTAAGTGAATGTACTTACTTTAACATTTGAAGGGATCTGACGTTACAAGGTCCTGATGAAAGCCAACTGACCCAAGAGGGCACCAATGGCTGAAACATGTAGACCATCGTGAGATGTTAATGACTAGTACAGGGTCCCGCAACATTTCCAGATTTTTAACCTTACCCCTATTCCGATTCACATTGAAGTTGCTGCAACTGGCACAGGAGGTAATTTGAATTATCCCTACTGATCCCACCTTGATTCTACATCCAGACACTCTCCCTCCTGGTGGAGTTGTTACTTACCTGGACTACCCCATGCTCGGGTGGGAGACCCGATGATGAAGCTGTCCACTATACTACACCAGTGGGATTAATTGCACCATTGCTGGAACTAGTGGGAGAGGGTCTCTAAGAAATGCCTTGTCATTTTCTAGGATTAGAATGGGGATCCTTTGATTGATTCTGACTAATACCTGTATCATCAGAGCATCCTGTGACAACATGTCGATGCATGTGCATCTAGTAGGGCAGTGAAAGGGTTAAGATCATGGACTTTATTTAGGGGTCTTCAGGGGTCACAGCTGCGACCTCTGAAATGCCTTTTTTTGGGAGCTGCACTCCAAAAATACATGATGTTTGTCTCAATTATCTTAGAACATTAAAAGATGTTACGCAAAAAGGTTTACTATTACAAATGAGCTCAGAGAGCCTTATGTAAGGAATTGTGCCTGTCCCAGCCATGTTCTAAGAACACAACCATATTTAATTTGCAGGGTAACATGGAACACCAATACAAATTCAAAGGACTGCAGTGGCGCGAAACATTTGCAAATGGTCAGATTAAGAACCTAAATTAAAATGCACCAACTAAAGAATAAAGAATATCAAACGTGCAAAAAATGTATGAATTTATGCTCAGTACAACTGTATACCGATAGGTAGTACAAACCGGCGCAAGTCTTCCAAAACAGGCGCACAATAGAGTGATTTTATGTTACATTTGATTTGGAAATACTCCCATGGCATGTGATAGCTGCACCACGAGCATGTCAGTCATCCTCCAGGTAGCAGTGCTTGTTTTTTTACTTGCTTTAGAAATATTGTGAAACCTTACACTTTAACTGAGAGAGCACTTCCTAGGGTGGGATTGGGACTGAAGGTCAAGTGGCACCACTTCCTGTGATGTCACCATGGTCAACAGTCATATGATATCATATCTTGTGATGTCATCATAGTCAAAGGGTATTTGATGTTATTTCCGCGACTCCAGGCATTTTAGTGAGCTGACACCTGTGGTTAAGATGGCATTTTATAGTGCCAAGCCCAGAGAGAACTCTGTTAGACTTTAACCCTGTTATGTTATGTCGATTTGTAGAGCGCGGTAATCACCCACGATGGTATCGAGGCAATGGAGTAAGGCGAAAGGTCTCCGTAGGGTTATTCCAATAGCCAGGTCTTCAGTTTCTTGCGGAACTCAAGAAGCGAGGAGGCGCGGTGCCTCACTAGCCTTTAGTAGTGGACTGACCCCGCCAATCAAGACTTAACTCGCTGCTCAGGGCTGTCACGCGCTCATCCTCCTTCGCGGAAAGAAATATTGACAACAAGCCCTTGTACAGACACACATAGCACCCAGTAGCAGCACTTTATCAGGCAGACAACATACATCGCAGTCCCGGAGGTAGCGAGGGCAGGAGCACTTCATTACACATTGACTCCGACTGCCTGGCCCAGACCCACAGCCGATCCATAATGAGGTTATTATTGATCGGTGACTGGCCTGAAGCCTGGGTAATCAATGGCTGCCACGGAGAACAGAATTAAAAGCTTTTAATTGGAGTTGACTGCTTGGCTGGGGATCCTGCAACAGCACTAAACAAGGAGCGGCGATCAGGCAAACAAACAAGATCTCTTCACGGACATTGATCCGGCGACTTATCAAAAGTGGGAGCACAATACGGGAGCACAAAGACCTCCGAAACCAGGGCACGATTAGATTCTAGAGAAGGCTTCAGGGATTTGCTCGTTTTTTGATGGCGGCTTTGACGTTTTTGTGAAAAAGTATAATTCTGGGTGCCAGGGGTAATGAGGGAAGATGGATCTGTGTGTGCGAGCCCGCGTGTCCCACCAAAGAGCTTGGTGCGGCTGGGATTTTTTTTATCCTAAGAAAAAATCCAAGCAGTGTTATTCTGGGACTGGGTACAGCAGGACACCGCCAGCCAGGATCCACCAAGACTCCGCCGTAGGGAACAGGAAGAAGGGCCATAAGTGATGCTAAAACCAAGATCTTGGGTCAGGGCGATGCCAAGGGAGTTTCCACCACCTCCATGTTCTCCATAAATTTGGAAACAGTTGTGCCACAGACGGCAACATCCTCGGCTAAAACCTCACCTCAAATTACCCAAGTGGTTAGGGCTACGAACTTTCAACTCAATGCTCTGAAAGCTCCTTCTGTCTATATATAAACCAAACTATTTCTACCCTGACCAGAAGCAACAGAGGTGTTTTCTTAGTGACGTAGACAAGGCAAACCCGCTAACCGGTGTTTGATGAAGCCTAAAAAAGAAAAATCACTTGAAATGCTTGATTTTACAGAAACAAAGTGGTTAGTCAAATGCCAGACTGCTGCTCAACCCTAGTGTCGGAGAATCATATAATATAGATGATGAACCTAAAAACGTTTTAAATTGTTCAGATGCAAGGTTTACTTACCACCCAAAAGAGCACTACATGCAAACTAAAAGACGACCCTCCATAGAGGATACTGTTTTTACCAAATGAACCTAATTAAAAGAGATGCTGTAACACTTACTAGTGCTATTACAGAGCCTAACCTTCTTATTATTTAGGAGCTAGAACACATTGAGGACACAGGCCCTCAGAGGACAAAACTCTAAAAAGCCCCCCTTCTCTAGTCTGTGGTCACTCTAACCATTTACAGATCCCTCTGTCCTGATGAAGCCCTACAAAGACAGAGAGGAGGGGTGAAACGTGTTCACATAAGAAATGGAAACAGCACTTTAGATATAAACTGAGTAACTGTGAGGAACAAGGCTCCAAGAATTTTATTTTACAAAAATTAAGCTTCCCGGGGTGCTCCCCATACTCACTCACTCATAGCTGTCAAAAAACAACTTTAAGAAGATTTCCATAAAGAAATGGACCGTGTACAGTTCTGTCTGGACTCTAGCGTTTGTACAGCTACACAATTAATGATTGTGTTATAATTTAGAGGAATTGCCCAGTATATTCAAATTAAGCACCATTTGGTCACCAGTGTGATTCGTGATCTTGCCCTATCACCTCTGCAAATTTTTGCTCACTATACTGAGACATTATCAGATCATTGTTTTTATTTATTTATTTGTATTGATTAAGAAACTCAGCAAGTGTGTAAAATAGGAGCACATGTGAGACAGATCTCACAGTTGCCCCCCTCAAAATTGCAGTAACAATTTACAAAATGATGTTCGAGCACAAAAATATTCTAAAGGGCTAAATACTGCGTAGCTCACAGAGTACAAGAGAGTAACCGGCAGGGATGAAGGACGCAAGCCTGAAAGAGATAAAGAGGGAATAGGGTGCAGGACATAGAAAGAGGGTGGGGAAAGGCTGCGGGATCCTAAAAGGACGAGAAAGAGAAGATTGCGGAAGATAATTCTGTGGCAGTGAGCTAAAGGAGTCCTACAAGGCAGACTCAGCCCTTCATCCTTCTGAGGTCAGAACTAATCTGGGTAACAGTACTAGCCATTATTTATGAGTTTATAAACAGCAGATGTGAGATATAAATCGTTTGGGGCAGCTTTTTTTATCAAATGAGATGAGAGCAAAGCATACCCTCTTACCAGAGCTATAGGACACATCTGTGTATTCATATTTGTTTTTTAAGTTGTTACTAATTTCACTGATGTCGAGGTAAGTTACTTTGTGTAAAGTCACTTCAAGGTCACCAAGAGAGCATGAAAGGGGCAAGCCATGTCACTTCCGGTGATGTCAGCTTACATGCACATTAGTGGGGCTTCCCACTTTTCCCTTTCTGCGGAGACTCAAAAAAACCTAAGACTGACCCTGAAAGTGCCCACTCCCTACCCACTGAGAGAGACCTCAGTATCTCCCTCACAATGCATGTACAATCACCAAACCAAATGCACCACCTAAACACTGTAAGTTAAATCATATTCAGATTCTTGAGTAGTTTTATGTTTTTACAAAAGATCCACTTTTATTTTACAATAATTTTTACACTTTAAAAGTCAAAGTTTTCCAGAACAGCCGAAACAGCCGACGCGTTTCGTCCACCAAGGGACTTCTTCAGGGCTGTAACAGATATATACAAAAACGTATTGAAAACTTTGTTTTAACAAACAGACAGAAACACAAGTTGACATTACAAAAATGCTTAGGATAACATCTAAGTGTTACCAGGCACATATAGAAATATTTTCTTAAAAGGGTTTTTTAAACCCACACAAAACAAACATGACATACTAGGAATGAGCCATTACATGTGAAAATTTATAAGTTTACAATATGCAACGACAATTTATATCAAAGAGAAATGCATAAAATCAGTATACATATAATCATCTGTGTAGGGCTTATGGTCAAGAAACATTTTTTTATGTGTAAGAGCACTCCTCTCAAAATGTCTCGACCCCAGTATGGTTAAATTATCTGCCAATACGAAAGAGGAGATGACCAAGGGAAGAGAATGAAGCAAAATGGTAGAAATGAGTATAAAACAGTCTGAAAAAGGAGAGGGATAGAGGATAGGGAGGTAGTGGAGAGGTAACGAAGGAAAAAACTGCCAAATGTTGAAATATCCAAAAAGGCCAGGCAAGCACGATAAGAATATAAAATATATACACACCAAGAGAAAGTAATCAATGTGACGTAAAAAGTGTCTCAATCGATAGTTCTTGATCTTATGTTTTCATCACCAGTGCCGATGTCCTCGGTGATGAATTTTAGCGTCAATATATCTGAGGAAACAAGTACAGTATATGTGCGCCCATAATTAGATCAGATACCCGATAGAGAAATGCGCAATCAAAGTGTAATCATGTAACTTAGGCGAACAGTACTTACTTCAAATCTGAAAAATCAATGTCATGATGATAAAGCCAGTTAATATATGGAAGGGCACATATCCAAATTAGGATCAAAGAATGAGGATCGATCAAAGTCAACGATCTATGGGATATTTAACGCAAATAAAGCGGTCCTAGTATAACGGCCGCCATCTTGGAATGGTATACGATATCTTTGTCAGTGCATCTATAATCCAAAATTACCTCATATTAAACTACATATTTTGGATTATAGATGCACTGACAAAGATATTGTATACCATTCCAAGATGGCGGCCGTTATACCATAGATCGTATCATGACGGCGATCTCAGCATCTCAGTTTTGCTACCTCTTCTCCTCTCCCCTCCCGCATTTAGAGCATATGCATCTTCACCAATTGACAAGATTTTTTATTTAATTAGAATTTCTTGTATGTTCATAATCATGGTCACGTTAGGATACATATATGTTGTCTGTCTTCCATCATAGGTATCTTCACTTATCTCCATAAGTCTTACTGATTGGATGATACTTGACTTTGATCGATCCTCATTCTTTGATCCTAATTTGGATATGTGCCCTTCCATATATTAACTGGCTTTATCATCATGACATTGATTTTTCAGATTTGAAGTAAGTACTGTTCGCCTAAGTTACATGATTACACTTTGATTGCGCATTTCTCTATCGGGTATCTGATCTAATTATGGGCGCACATATACTGTACTTGTTTCCTCAGATATATTGACGCTAAAATTCATCACCGAGGACATCGGCACTGGTGATGAAAACATAAGATCAAGAACTATCGATTGAGACACTTTTTACGTCACACTGATTACTTTCTCTTGGTGTGTATATATTTTATATTCTTATCGTGCTTGCCTGGCCTTTTTGGATATTTCAACATTTGGCAGTTTTTTCCTTCGTTACCTCTCCACTACCTCCCTATCCTCTCTCCCTCTCCTTTTTCAGACTGTTTTATACTCATTTCTACCATTTTGCTTCATTCTCTTCCCTTGGTCATCTCCTCTTTCGTATTGGCAGATAATTTAACCATACTGGGGTCGAGACATTTTGAGAGGAGTGCTCTTACACATAAAAAAATGTTTCTTGACCATAAGCCCTACACAGATGATTATATGTATACTGATTTTATGCATTTCTCTTTGATATAAATTGTCGTTGCATATTGTAAACTTATAAATTTTCACATGTAATGGCTCATTCCTAGTATGTCATGTTTGTTTTGTGTGGGTTTAAAAAACCCTTTTAAGAAAATATTTCTATATGTGCCTGGTAACACTTAGATGTTATCCTAAGCATTTTTGTAATGTCAACTTGTGTTTCTGTCTGTTTGTTAAAACAAAGTTTTCAATACGTTTTTGTATATATCTGTTACAGCCCTGAAGAAGTCCCTTGGTGGACGAAACGCGTCGGCTGTTTCGGCTGTTCTGGAAAACTTTGACTTTTAAAGTGTAAAAATTATTGTAAAATAAAAGTGGAACTTTTGTAAAAACATAAAACTACTCAAGAATCTGAATATGATTTAACTTACAGTGTTTAGGTGGTGCATTTGGTTTGGTGATTGTACATGTATCTTCCAATTTTTGGAACGACATTGTGCTGGCGGGTGTCTACCAAGTTTGCACACTTGCGGTGATTGAATTATATCACCATAACTGATATTGGGTAATTCTCAAAACCGGTGCTGTTCTAGAGGGCCACCGCTAGCCTTGTGTTTGGTTCTCCCTCACAATGCACTGTCACGTTAATATTGAAAATGTAGATGTACACAATGATACATTAACATATAAGAAAGAAACTGCCTCTCTATTATCAACTTAACCCGTCATGACCTCTCCATCAACCCTGACTCAGAAATATGTGGTCAGACAGGCTCAGAGACCTAGGCCTGAGGCTACTGATTGACAGGTCACAGGTGGGGTGGCACATAGCCGCCAGACAAACGCACAAGCTGTAAACTCAGATCAATCCCACAGATGGGCACAGCGACACCACAATGGTGGAGGGAGATTGGCCTCAATAAAGCGCACACAGCCGGAGGGAGTGTGCGCATTCCCAAAACACCAGATAGTCAGATGCCACATGAAGTGAGGAACACTCCGCCAATCAGAGCACAGTACAGTCCGTGATCAAGCGCTCCTCATGCCAGACATTCGGCACCGTTACCCACTGGCCCTCATTGTGTCCACGCAAGGTTGAGGCCCCTCTGCACTCGTTATCAGGTGCCATTATTTATGGCTCCAAAGACAAGGCCCACGTTCTTTTACCAAAAAAGGATCTCTGAATTGTATTATGATGCCCACAGAAATGTATAAAACTCCGCTCAGATCGATTGTACTTTGAAAGAGTCCTCAGACCTGCTTCCGTAACTATGCTACGGGCCGAAGTGTTTAATTAAACCAACTGTTCCTGTTTTGCCAAACGCCTCTTGTCTTATGTTTTTTCAAGGTGCATTCATTTTAGAGCAACAACATGGCCGCTCTCAGCAGCTCGGTGAGTGCACGGTCTGCGTCCGCAGCATCTCTGCTCCGCCTCAGCAGTACCACATGCTTTCTGTCTTTGGTCCTTTCTCACAGTCCTCTGATAGGGTCTTGAGAACATTTGCTAACTCCATTCTCAGTGTACAAAAGAGAGTGTTGTGGGGTTAACACCCTCTGTTGTTGAGATCTCTGTGTAATGTAACCTGCATGAGATACAGGTTCAGATTCTAGAGGGGCACGCTAAACTGTTCATCCTCTCAAGGCCACCAAAGGAATATGATTCAGGTTAGTGATCGTTCACTCTGTGCTACTGAAGTGGATACGCTGCTGCTGCCACAAGAACCAGCCCAGTAGCACAAAAAAACACATAATAAAGGTTGTAGTTAAAGGGCCCATCTGATGTATGTTGTCACAAAAGGTCGGAAAACACGAGCAGACGTCATCCACTGAAGCACCATTCCAGAAGGCGCATTGTAGGTGAATGTCAGTGTTGCTGGACTGGGTAGAGAGAACTGCATTTCACTGATAGGCCTCTTTAGTGTTATAGAAGAGAGTCCTTACAAGGGTACTCAAGGGGCTACACCCACCATTTACACTTTTAGTAAACAAATAAAGTGAACTTTTCGAATTCAACCACTAGATGGCAGGAGAATGCACAGCTTGTGAATCTACAATGGATTCATGTCCTGTTACCCACATTTGTATAGCGCATTGATGCCATGTTTATGGGCCTGTAGAGTTTTTGCAGTTAGGGTGCCCTGGGTTTTTCACTGAAGGCAGTCACGGGGCTCTGACGTCGCTTCGTTAGGCCGGTGAAGATGGGTCTGTCCAGTGTATGGTTTAGAAATGGGTATTGTTAGTAATAGAAGGAACATAAATATGGCGGATCCTCTGATGGGCCTTGTAGTGGACCATGTGAATGAATACATGTGCTAAAGGAGTTGGCGGTGTATTTGCTTACGCTGTGGTACACCACGCTGCTGTTCATCTCCTTGTCTGAAAAGCCAGCTCGATTCAGTGGCCTTGTTTGTCAAATATATTGCTTTGGTGCGATGACGTCCATGTGGTACGTGCAAGCTGATTCGCTCTGAGATGTATGTTGTTGAAGCTGTGTGGCATTGGTGCCATGCTATGCCCATGGGATGCCAGAAAAACTAACGTGTTCTGTTGAGGTGGCGTGCACTATAAATTGATCAACGATAGGTGAAGACTGCTGTCCCATGATTGCCCATCAGATCTGTTTTGGACACAGTTGAGCTGGTGCGTGTGCCCTGTTGGGGAGGCGTGAACTTTACATTGACCTAGATTGATAAACAAAAGGTGATGACTGCTGATCGATCAGAACGGTGTTGACGCAGGTGAGCTGGTGCGTGTGTCCTGTTGGGGTGATGTGATCCATCAGATCTGTTTTGGACACAGTTGAGCTGGTGCGTGTGCCCTGTTGGTGGAGGCGTGAACTTTACATTGATCTAGATTGATAAACAAAAGGCGATGACTGCTGACCCGATCAGATCGGTGTTGACGCTGGTGAGCTGGTGCGTGTGTCCTGTTGGGGTGGTGTGAAAGACAAACTGACCTACATTGATCAACGATAGGTGACGACTGCTGTTGGGACCCATCAGATCTGTGCTGGACGCGGGTGAGCTGGTGCGTGTGCCCTGTTGGGGAGGCGTGAACTTTACATTGATCTAGATTGATAAACAAAAGGTGATGACTGCTGAACGATCAGATCGGTGTTGACGCTGGTGAGCTGGTGCGTGTGTCCTGTTGGGGTGATGTGATCCATCAGATCTGTGCTGGACGCGGGTGAGCTGGTGCGTGTGTCCTGTCCTGTTGGGGTGATGTGATCCATCAGATCTGTGCTGGACGTGGGTGAGCTGGTGCGTGTGTCCTGTTGGGGTGATGTGATCCATCAGATCTGTGCTGGACGTGGGTGAGCTGGTGCGTGTGTCCTGTTGGGGTGATGTGATCCATCAGATCTGTGCTGGACGCGGGTGAGCTGGTGCGTGTGTCCTGTTGGGGTGATGTGATCCATCAGATCTGTGCTGGACGTGGGTGAGCTGGTGCGTGTGTCCTGTTGGGGTGATGTGATCCATCAGATCTGTGCTGGACGCGGGTGAGCTGGTGCGTGTGTCCTGTTGGGGTGATGTGATCCATCAGATCTGTGCTGGATGCGGGTGAGCTGGTGCGTGTGTTCTGTTGAATGTAGGGCTGTGCTGTGTGAACAGTGCATCAATGCAAGTCATTATATGAAGAAAACCAGGAAAGCAGCCAATAAGTGAAGAGAGAGCACTGAAGAAGGAAAGACAATGCATCACCAGCTCTTCACCTGAGGAAAGGCGCCGCACATGTCTTGCTTTTCGTGTCCCATGAAACTCCCTGGTCTCAGCTGCCCAGAGCTTCTTCCTTCTCCGTGTTAAGAGGCTTATCCCCCAGTGTAAGGTCTGGCAGAAGCAGTCACAGACTGATGGAGTGGGAGAGGAACTCTGGATCCATCCCCCAGGGAGAGAAGACAAATGGGTGTCCTCAGAGGCAGGCAAGGTGGGATGCTGTAAAGGTTACTGTAGGGGATCATCAAAGACATCACAGAGAAGCTGTAAAGCATAAGAAGGGGCCAGAACCAAACCACAGGAACGCAGAACATAAACCTTTACGTACCACCGGATAGCAGCACAACAGGTCCAAGAATGGAAGTCTGACACAGATGCCAACAGAGTGCAGCACTGGAAGAACCCACAGCGAAGTCTTCGTCCACATGGAACGAAGGGGCAGCAAAGCAGCGAGGCCTTCTCTGCTAGGGGCAAACACCCCCCCAGCACAGTCACAAAGTATTCCACTGTTCTACATTATATGAGCACAACAGGAGAAGAGTCAAGCTGCATGTTCAAGCTAGAACAACATCTGTAGTGAGGAGAGCGCAAAGAGTAGGCAATCAATGCAAGGCCCACTCAGGTGGAGATAGTGTGAATCATCAGAATAAGGACTGTTTAATGTCATCCCACATGCAATGTGAGATGGAGCACTGACACTAATCTCAAAACACACAGTGCATGGTCCATACAGACGCAAAATTAATCTAACGACGGAATATCACTATCAAGAAAACTGAGGCAGGAAATGATCACAACAGCAAAGCAATCCACATGTGAGGGCAATCCAGGTGTATCCCGGCAATCCAGGTGTATCCCGGGAAATCCAGGTGTATCCCGGGCAATCCAGTTGTATTCAAGTCAATCCAGGTGTCTCCTGGGCAATCCAGGTGTATCCAGGGCAATCCAGGTGTATCCAGGGCAATCCAGGTGTATCCAGGGCAATCCAGGTGTATCCAGGGCAATCCAGGTGTTTCCAGGGCAATCCAGGTGTTTCCAGGGCAATCCAGGTGTTTCCAGGGCAATCCAGGTGTTTCCAGGGCAATCCAGGTGTTTCCAGGGCAATGCAGGTGTATCCAAGTCAATGCAGGTGTATCCAGGGCAATGCAGGTGTATCCAGGGCAATGCAGGTGTATCCAGGGCAATGCAGGTGTATCCAGGGCAATGCAGGTGTATCCAGGGCAATGCAGGTGTATCCAGGGCAATGCAGGTGTATCCAGGGCAATCCAGGTGTATCCAGGGCAATCCAGGTGTATCCAGGGCAATCCAGGTGTATCCAGGGCAATCCAGGTGTATCCAGGGCAATCCAGGTGTATCCAGAGCAATCCAGGTGTATTTAAGTCAATCCAGGGCAATCCAGGTGCATTCAAGTCAAACCAGGTGCATCCAGGGCAATCCAGGTGTATCCAGGGCAATCAAAGTGTATACAAGTCAATCCAGGTCAATCAAAGTGTATCTGGGTGTATCCGGGGCACTCCGGGTGTATCCGGGGCACTCCGGGTGTATCCGGGGCACTCCGGGTGTATCCGGGGCACTCCGGGTGTATCCGGGGCACTCCGGGTGTATCCGGGGACATGGGCACATCATCAGAACAATCATTTTATAAGGTAAACTCTGGGGCAAACTTAGGATAACAGCATAGGAATCAATGTGGGGCTAATCCAGGTGCGAAACAGCCAACAGCAGTGGGCAAGTGGAGCAAAAAGAGGATAAGAAACGCCATTATAGCGCACAGCTAACCTACCGCAAGGAATGCACTTGAAAAATAGGTTTTGCTCCTGTTCCATGTTCATTTGTTGGCACCGAGTTCTGTGAAGTAAACAGTAAGTTCCACAGCTCTGATGCTGCCGGCTAAGCACAGGGAGCTCCCTGCTGAAGCTTACTTTAACATATACGTTTCACATAAATAATGAACAAAGGCCACAGTCCACAAAACTGTCACTCAGACGCACCGATCCGCAAGAGGGAGTCCAGAAGGTTGTGTCTAGAGATCTCTGAATGAAGTCAGCTCACATGTCCCACTGTGTCCTTCTCTTTGTCCACCCTGGTTTGAATGTGACCGTCACTTTACATCAACAGTTATAGAACTTCGACTTAATGTGCGTCACGAAGCCGCAGACCTCAAGGCACATAAGCAGAATGCAATGACTAAAAGCGATGCTTTTAATTTTAGAGACATCAACAGGACGAAAGCTTGAGTCAGTCCTCTGATACGCTATCACGTAGATATAATCTATTTCTTTTTTCAGAAACAACTTTGCTATTTTTAGGTCTCGACTACATACAGCTTTAGCTGCCTGTTGTCGTAACCTATTGCTTCTAATACATTAAACTATATATGTATACTGGGCTTTGGGTCTGCCCCTGGCTCTTGATTGGATGGCTTTCTTGTTTATCTCATGTCCCTGCTTCTTACTCAATGGCTAACACCCTATGACGCATTCTTTACTGTGCTCTGATTGGATGTCTTGTGTCCTTCCACTGCATGCATTCAGGGAACTACTTTTTTCTTTCAGCACTCCAAGGAGTGCGTGTTTTTTTGTGTGCTCTCAATCAGTTGCTATTCCCACTCTCTCATATCTGCTGGCGTCCCCCCCCCCCCTTCCCTCCCCAAATCCTCCATTGATCCTCCTGGAGCTGCTGCTGGCTGCAGATCAGTAGCACTGACTTCCTCCCCGCACATCCACCGGCTCCTCCTCGGCGCCCATACTCTCCTGATCACATTCTTTTTAAAATATATATATTTGAGGAGGGCCTAGCAGCTGCCATCTGCTCCTGTGCCACCTTTTCATATGCTTTTGCACATATTTTTGTTTATTATTTTTTCAGTTTACTGCTCCAAGGTTGGCATCCACCATTTTGGAAAGGTAAATTCGAATAAAACAACATGTCTGGCACAAGCACGCATATACATCGTGCCCTTTCTTTTTTTTTGTTAATGATCTTTAGCATTGGCAAAAAAATTAGCAAAGCAACAGGTGTGTAATCGCAAAGCCAACAGTGACTGGTTATGCCAATGCTTGTTGAATTTTCAATTCGTCAGTTTGACTTCATCACAGGAAGCATAGCTTGTCTGCGTTTGCTTTCTTATAACGTATTGATAATGACGTGTATACACAGGGCATACGCACGGTGATCAGCGCCTAGGAGCCTGACCAGCCAGTGGCGCTAGCACGTACTCTTGCCACCCAGTGCCATAGTTGAAGGGCATCATCCAGGCTCAGGTGCAGCCCACCACTGCGGACAAAACTTCACAACTCTACCCTCTGTACTAATGATTCCTTAGGCGCCTCAAGCGACTTCTTGGCGCTACACATTCATTTCTGCAGTGAAGGCGCAGCTCACCGTGTTGTCTTACTAGCCTGAGTCTGTCACACGTGCCAAGATGGAAGGGCATTTGGGTTCGATTTTACACACCCAGCCAGTACGAGACATCGTTTAGAGCGCCCTTATATGTTGAGGCCGCGGCTTCAGGGAGCATTGTTCACCCTCTCGTGCCGCTGGCATCCGATTCGTGCTGTGTCAGAAAGTGCTCCCCATCCCCTTCCTTACTGGGACCAACACACCTCTGGACATGCCTCTGAAATGGAGAACTCTACCCCTGCGAACCGCTGTGACTTCCGGTGTCCTGCCCTGACTTCCGCCGGTGTCCCCAGAGTTATCTATAGAGGCAGGAAGGAAGAAACTATGCGGCGGCCTTAAGACTTCTCTATATCTCTGCAGCCGGCAGTGAACCCGCAGAGCTACCTCTCAGGTTCACAAGTGAAAGGCTGCGCTACACTGCTGGAGAGGTCAGGCGGGGGCTCAGCCACTGGTACCCGGCGCAGAGGGGTGAAAGGGTGCGCTCACACCTCAAACACCGGGGATTAAAGACAGCCTGGTACCGACAACGGGTCAGACCAGATCCGGAAGTCACCAAAGAGCGGCGCGCCCCGAGACTGGGGGGCCCAGAGGAGGGGGCCCAGTGGGCTGGGGTGGCCTTGGGTACAGGCGCGCAGGTAGCAGGGGGTAGGCCCTGGGCAGGAGCCGCCCCATGGACCTGAAGGACGCCCCAGACTGGGATACTGGCTCCGGATGGAGGGAGGACACACTGAATGTGCGGGTTTGTAACTAAGAAGCAGAAAGAACAAGCTACAATGTAACACCCAAAAGAACGAGGGCAACGCATGACTTACATTAAACACGCAAGAGGTGATGGAGGAAAGCTGCAACAAGGCTCACCACTGGCAGTCACTCAAGGAAGCATTCCAAGCCACCGTTTTACGCCCACCTCAGCTTGCACCCAGTTATATGTAAATCAGTCTTCACCCTGCTGCAATAGCAACAGTCCAGCCCGGACCGCCAACCCAGGTCCTCCCTGAACTGGCACCCTTAGGGCGGTCCATCACCAGACTGAGGAGCCCAGGACCCAACCGGTCTTGGGTTGTTGGGTTCCGGTTCAGGGAGGACCTGGCAGTTCGGGATGGACGTTTCTCATTGGAGCACGACCAAGACTGATTTTTTTTTTATAAATACATTTTTTATTATTTTCCATTTCCATCTTCTCATCATCTCTTACACAGTTGTTGTAGGCATCATTCAGGAAGATTGTGCTCCACCCTTCATCCCCACATAGTTGTCAGATTATGCAATCACAATGATGTACATTAGTACCCACGGTCTCGTTGCCTATTATTCGCCAACTCCCGCTCTCACGACCAAGACTGATTTGCATATTGGCGGGTCTAACCTGAGGTGGCATGGTGGGTAAAAGAACGATGGGTTGGAATGGTTCTCCAAGCGATTGCCAGTGGTTAGACTTTATGCCAGCATCCTCCCATCACCTTTTGTGTGTTCGCTTAAAGCCTGTTCCGTTGTAGACCCCAAGAGGCCCCTCATATAGCCGTGTCTCCCATCACTCAAGCAGATGCTGGGAGCACCACAATACACACGTAAGCCACCCTAAGCAGGGGTAAAGACTGTTACAGACACATATCATCCGCCCTGAGCCGCGGTTAGGAATGTCGCAGACACATATCAGCCACCCCTGAGCCGGGGTTAGGAATGCAAAAACAACAGTTGATGGACAGAATGCAGAACAATGTCATACATTCACCCCAGCACAGAGATCTGGGCCTAAATCCATCGTTTTTTTTGCTCACCATGCCATTCCAGTTTGAACCCAGCCATATGCAAATCAGTCTTGACCCTGTGCCTCATGGGAACAGTCCAGCCCGAACTGCCAAGCCAGGTCCTTTCTGGACCGGAAACAAGCATCCTAGGACCGGTTTCAGGGTTTCACCCCTCTTCAGCCAGGACAGCTTCACTCCAGTGGCATGGAGAGCACGGGGACTCACGTCTGAGCATACCCGTCCCACTCGGGGTGACAAATGCAAAAACAACAGTTGATGTACAGAATGCAGAACAATGTCATACATTCACCCCAGTACAGAGATCTGGGCCTAAATCCATCGTTTTTTTGCTCACCATGCCATGTCACAGAATGTTAGGAATGTCACAGACACATATCGGCCACCCTGAGCCGGGGTTAGGAATGTCACAGACACATAGCCATCCTCGGGGTGACAGGGTCACAGAAAAGATCAGGGAGCTCATGGATGACGGCCAAACGGTAGCATTGGTCTTGTTGGATCTAAGTGCGGCCTTCGACACCATTTCTCACTCTATACTGCTTGACAGGTTGGGGGAGAATGGTGTCGAAGGCAAAGCACTGGAGTGGATTAGATCATACTTATCCCTCCGCACTTTCCAGATCTCCTCTTCGGAGGCATGCTCTGAGGTATTCCACTCTCCTCATGGTGTGCCACAGGGATCGATCCTGAGCCCTTTGTTTTTTAATTTGTACCTACGACCATTGGCCAATCTTGCAGAAAATTTTGGTCTTATTTTAATGACTTATGCAGATGATTCTCAAATCCTGTTTTCACTTTCCAAATCTGACTCATCTGCTCCATCTGCATTAAAAATAGGCCTTCAGGAAATATTTAGTTGGATGTCAGCTAATCAACTTAAATTAAATGGGGAGAAAACAGAGGTCCTCCTCTTAGGAAATAGTAAAGATCTCTGGAGTGATCCCCATTGGCCATCGTCATTAGGTAAACTTCCACCTCCAGCCTCTCAGGTCAGAAACCTTGGGGTCATCATAGATGACAGTCTATCTATGACTCAGCAAGCCAACAAAGTGGCAGGCATATGTTTTACCATTCTTAAATGGCTTCGCAAAATTGTCTGGATGTTACCACCTACTACCCAGAAGACCGTAGTCAATGCCTTAGTGACATCTCGGCTTGATTACGGTAACATCTTGTACCTGGGCTCAAACAAAGCAGTAATAAGACGTCTGCAACTGGTGCAAAACGCTGCTGCCAGACTGCTTTGCAGAATCCCTAGATCCGCTAGGATCACCAAACATCTTAGGGACCTGCATTGGCTCAGGGTTGAAAACCGGATTCGTTTCAAAACCCTGACCTACTTATTTAAAATCAAAGCTGGCACTGCCCCCAAATACCTACAGGACCTTGCTAAGCCCTACCTCCCCAATCGCAGTCTTCGTTCTTGCACTGCTGCGAACTTTGCGGTACCGAGGTTCAAACGGGCTAGAATAGGCGGGAGATCATTTTCCTATTTGGGCCCAACTCTGTGGAACACATTACCCATTCATATACGCAAGGAGGAAAGCTATATGAATTTTAGAAAAAGTGTAAAAACCTGGTTGTTCGACAAATAAGTGCTTTAAATGCTCTCTATCCAGTTGTGTTTTGTGTTTTGCTGGTCCGGCGCCAGGAAACCCTTTGTGGGTAGCTGTGCGCCTTACAAGTGTTATAAAATAAATAAATAAATAAAATCCTGAGCCGGGGTTAGGAATGCCACAGACACATATCAGCCACCCTGAGCCGGGGTTAGGACTGTCAGACTCATCGCTGCCAGCCTGAGCCGGGGTTAGGAATGTCACAGACACATATCCCAGAGCATGCCCTAGGCACGTCACAGACAAGTAGCAGCTACCCTCAGCCGATGTTCAGAGAGTCGCAGACAGATTACCGCCACCCCGAGTAGATCTTAGTTGTGTCATAGATACATTTTTCAATACACAGAAAGCAAAAGTGCTCATATTTGAGAGCCCCATTTCCAAATTGGGGGTAACTTCCCAGTCTGGGATGTTTTCAAATAGCCAACAGGACCTAGAAGAAATATAAAAATATATGGGATGGCCTCACACACCCCCCGGCTATCACACTTCATCACTGGCCATCCTGCGCTCGCCAGAGAATCCTCTAGTGGTGGGCAGGCCCTCGTGGCACACTGAGGGATAGTTCAAAGGAAAGTGGGCCAGGTAAAAATCCACGTCACCTAATCAGGGTTGTATTTGCACTTTATTGAAGGATGGTGAGGCGATGATTAAAAGAAGTAGGACACATAAGGGTATTTTATGCGGCTAATGTCCAAAAGGGGTCGACATGTTTCAGCCCTGAAAAAGCCCCCAAGAGGAGTCCAGGGCATTCCTCAGGACTTGTATCCTATTTTTCCCCATGGTATGTCCCTGTTTATATCATCACACACATACGGTGCACATACAGTCAGACAACACCAGTTCCTAAATCCTGGTAGTAGCAAAATTATTGCTTGTAGTTCATTCTACGGTCCATAACTGTGGGACAACCACACCTCATGGGGTAAACAAGGGTGGCCTTGTAGTCACACATTCATCAAAGCTCCGATACTTATTATCATGTTTGAGGGCCCCTCCTGATAAATTTCTACCACCGCCAGCAGGTGCTCGGGGTGTGACAAACACATTACAGCCACCCTGAAGAGGCATTAGGAGTCTCACAAATGAAAGCTCTGTGGCGGCTGCCACTGAGTAGCACAGATAGGGCAGGCGCAGGGGGGTGAGGGAGATTGAAAAATAAGTAAAAACAATTACTTACCCTGCTGCTGGAGTGTCGCCTTGCCTTGCGTCTTCCTCTTCTGTTTCTGCTTGAAGCAGGAAGCACAAACAGGCTCCCCTAGCCAATCAAAACGCTGCAATGCAGTGCTGTGATTGGTCTGAGAGCCGTGGTTCGGCATTCAGGCGGGCAGTGGGAGGCTGTGCATGTCTCCCACCAGGCTGTGTATTACAGCCTGGTGGAGCACAGGAGAAGTGTGCAGGACTGTTTGGCCGGCACAAGACGGCTGGCCAAACCGACATGCGCATTTAAGTGCCCACCACTCCTCCCCTTACTGGCTGTGACACAACTAAGCCCCGCCCGTAAACCGGAAAAATAAAATGATAATAACATAGGGTTTTTATAAAAAAATATTTCTTTATCCACTGCTCAAAATGCAGTGGGCGACGCTCCTTCGCCTTAGCATAGGAGCCACAGCTGTTAAAGCCCCTCCGATGTATGCCAGAGTGTACTGTACCCGGGTAACAGACAACTCACAGCCTCTCTGGGTGCATACCTGGGTCAGGGGCGTGGTTATCAAGAGAGCTGCAGCTGCAGTGGCCCCAGGGGTGTGAAGGGCCCACTTCACCCCCAATGCATGGCTTTTATTTATACTACAAATGTGGGATAGGAGGGCCAATTTCCTTGCTTGCATTAGGGCCCCTGGGGTGCGGTGTACCCAGTGACGTGGGTGTAGGGTACGCAGTACTAGAGACACAGTCTAGGCTCGTGGATGCACACATCTGTGTAAGGTACTCAGAGCCACAGACAACGTAGCACATGTGGACCAACATATCACGAGAGATGGGAAGAGTGTGTATTTACGCGCTACACCAAGCGCTACACGCTAATTCTAGCCTGTGAGCCCGTCTGTGCGGCTTTCGGGTCCACACATGACTGCTCTACCAGAGTCACACCGGAGCGTGCACAGTTTAAATTACACAGCCACAGACTGAGTATTAAACGCAGCTCCTTCCGACACACAATCTGCCCGTGTGTCCCCAGCAGCGCTTCCGGTCCATGCTGATCAATATTTCATTTTCTAGTAGAGGGTATCTCGTGTCGACAGTGACAATCCGTCCGCAGCTCACACAGCTCAGCTGCACCGTTAATTACTTGTGTAAAAATATACATTTATTTACAAAAGTATTAAAACTAATTAAAAACTAAACGGGTGCCGGGTGGTCTCACAGGGATGTCTAGAATGGAAATCCCGCGGTCTAACACCGCAATAAACGTATTTGTGAAACTTTGGCCGATTGAACAGCCTGAAGCCCCCTCCCTGAAAGATTGTGTCCCCTTAAACTGAAAGCCGTGTTCATGCTGCTATTTCGCCCTAAATTGTCCTTTGGATGGCGTACAAAAAATAGGAAAGAAGCGATGGGTGGAATATTCGAATGAATCTTAGCCACTGGTAGTTACTCTGGGCCGCAATCCAGTCCATTGCTTTTTTTTTTGCCCACCATGCCACCT
Organism: Triturus cristatus; assembly: GCF_964204655.1. Classification (NCBI taxonomy): domain Eukaryota; kingdom Metazoa; phylum Chordata; class Amphibia; order Caudata; family Salamandridae; genus Triturus; species Triturus cristatus. The sequence goes on along the minus strand of NC_140593.1, from coordinate 68,401,977 downwards.
CAGACAGGAACAAGCCATATGCAAATCAGCCTCAGTCCTGCTCCAATAGGAACACTGCAGCCCCAACAGCCAGGCAAGGTCCATTCTAAACTCAAGCAAACGCAGACGGGTTCCAGGATGGACTGTTCCCGTGAGGGGGGGCATGGGTAACACTTATTTTAATAAGGCAGGCGGACCGCTGTCCAGAGGGGCAGGGTGGGTGATAAACGATGGACTTTGATGCGGACCCCAGCGATCCCCATTGGCTGATATTACTTAAGCCCTCCATGCATCACCTTGCTGTTTATTGCAAAGCTAGAATTGGGGCCAAGACATTCAAAGCAAAACAGATCATGCAAAGTAAATGGATGCAGAAGACGCATTTTTTCCAAGCGGCAAATAAACCCCTTAGTGTGTTATTTTTTAAGTTTAAAAAATGGCCAAACAATTTTCTAAACATACACTTTTCTGCCCAGACTAGACGTTTTAGCAAATGGGGTTTATCTTTTTTCCAGAATAACAAATATAAATCCTTTTCTTGGATTCTAGTGATACGAGTTTCATATATTGTAATTCCCCGAAGACTCCCAACCCTTACAGACAGCAGGCAGCACTATTACAGAACCGAACAATCCTCACTTTATTCTCTTTGAAAGGTTTTTTTCCATTTCTAGGGGCCTGCAGGTTGGATATTTCTCTGCAACTGGTGTACTACATGCCATCAAGCAGCATTGGGTTCTGGAACCACTATGTTGATAAAATGGTACAGAAGTCCACATATCATAAAAACAACTGTGGGATTTTATTTTTACCTGTAACTTCAGTTTGCTATACCAAAGAGTTTCATCACAGAGAACCCATCCGGATATTACCTGCAGGTCCGGCAGATAAACGCATTCTAAATAACAAAATAGAGATATCTTCAATCTTTTTTTTTGTTTTTTTGGACAAAGTATTCAAGCAGCGGCACTATTAAGGCAAGCAGGCCTGAAGCATTCACAATGCCCTGCAGAATCTCCAGTATGCCTGTTATACATGAAACTACCCGAGAGGTCAAGATACTTCTTTCACATAGGGGGTGGTGGGCAGATTGGTTTTCAATATCCATGATGAAAAAGTACAGAATAGGAAGTATCATCCACATAAGAATGGATGGAAAGAAGGAGCAAAGGGGATATAAATTAATAGAAAAGGTACTCAGCGATGGTTTGCTGCACCTGTGAATCAGTCTTGTTTTAAGAATTTATGTAACATTGTTTAGAGAAAAAAATGAACTGATCTCGTGCCAACCACCCTTGCCACCAAACTATTCTGTACATGAACTGGCATTATAGATCTGGATACTGAACTATTCTTAGAATCCAAGGCCTCCAAAGATGCCAATTCTTGTTGTCTTTCATTGAAAAGCTTAAGGAAGAACAGAGACCGAGGTTACCAGGGGAGGCTGCAAACATCTGGGATCTGCTTCCAGAAGTATTATGTGTACAGCGAAGCTGGCCTACGTCAAGGAGTTACTTAAAACTGTTGGTGGGCTTGCTTTCTTGACTTGGACCAAATGTCAACAATGCTTGGTTACATTTTCTAATGTCCATGACATGTGTGTGAACACAGTCATACAACCGTGGGATAACTCCGGTGGGAATTGGGCCGCGAGTCAGGTTGACCTATGACCATTTTTATCATTTGTTTTCTGTGAAAAAAATTAAATATATATTTCAAAAAGCTTTCTTCATTCTTTTAGCTGCTGGCTATGTGTTCCTTCTTCAGCAGCAAAAGGTTTTGCTGATGTTACGCTAAATAAATTAAGCAAACACAAGAGGATGATGGACGGAGCGCTGAAACTTTCCAAACACTCACCCCCAGTCACAGATCTGGGTTGAATCCATCATCATTTTTTAGCTCACTTCGCCACCCCAGTTCAGACACATCTGTATGCAAATCAGCCTTGACCCTGTGCCTCATGGGAACAGTCCAGCCCGAACTGCCAGGTCAGGTCCTCCCTGGACCGGAAACAAGCATCCTGGGACTGGTTTCGGGCTAGCAGCCCTCATCAGCCAGGCTAGTTTGAATTCAGTGGCAAAGTGAGCAAGGGACCCACGTCTGGGCACACCCTGCCAACTTAGGGCGAACAAAGTGGTACAAAAGGGGGTGGTGATGGACGGAGCATCAGAACCCATCAAACACTCACACCCAGTCAACAGATCTGGGTTTGATCCATCACCGTTCTTTAGCCCACTCTGCCACCCCAGTTCAGACATGGCCATATGCAAATCAGTCTGACCCTGTGCCTCATGGGAACAGTCCAGCCCGAACTGCCAAGCCATGTCTTCCCTGGACCGGAAACAAGCTTCCTAGGACCGGTTTCTGGCATTTCAGCCGTCTTCAGCCAGGCTTGCTTGAATCCAGTGACAAAGGGAGCAAGGGACTCACGTCTGGGCATACCCTGCCAACTTAGAGCAGGATAAAAATGGAAAGCTAAAACTACTGGCAAAGCACAGCATGGCCCCACTACCCCTGGCACTGATGTGCGCGTATTTCTTTGCGGGTGTGAAACTGTGGGAAGGACTGACATGGTCACTCAGTGAACCAGAGCCAATGATTTGACCCACAGATGTAAGACGTAGAGGTCAAAAGCAAAATATGAATGTGCATGTGTCCCAGCAAAGGACAAGAAGGCCCTATACAATCAACCGTGTAACACTGGTAGCGGACTTTTCGCCCTTCTGAATTAGCCAGTATCGGACACAATATTCACTATCTCGCACAACCCCCTCCTCTGTGTTCTTAAAACCCTCGCCGATGCTTTTCAAATGTTTTGTCCGTATGAGTGGCAGGCGTCAAGCGGCCCATCTGCTGCTGGGGCACGTGCCAGGGACGCCGCCATTACGGTGGGCTGGGGAGAATTTCCCGCCTTCCACAGAGGAGTTCAGAGATGGCTCCTTCCGAGGGTCAGCCAGTTCCCAGACTGACAAAATCATTTCACACCGTGTAAGTCTTTCTGAGAAATGTTAGTTTAGCAGCAAAGCCCAAAGGCAAACATTGACCCTGGCAGTGGTCAAGAGAGGGGACTTGGAGGAGGCCTGCAGAGCGCCCTGTTTACCCTGAAACATATGAATAAATGTGGATTCTAGGCCAGTAAAATGGAGAAACGGTGTATTTTTAATAATGAATGCATAGGCCAAACCCAGCTTGGCAGAGAGCTGCAATTACTGTCGCAATCCATTCAGAGAAACCCTCGTCAGCTCCTACGCGTATAATTGAGTTCATGTGCAGCTTGGCTGCTATTTTAAGAAGAATAAACTGTGCAGCGCTGGCGCCAAGGAAAAGCTTTTAGCAAGTTTTAAATAAAGAAATGAGCCACGACTTGCATCGATCGCTAAGCACCCTGGCACAGCGATGGCATCCATCTACTACACGCAGTGTGACATTCAGCGATTCCATGCAGAAGAGGCACCTTTAACCGCTCGGTGAACCTGCTAGTCTGAGGATGCACTGAGCCTGTGGGGAGGCATTTGCGGCAAGCTTGTGTCTCTGAGTGGCAAAAAAGGCAGAACACAGGATCAATCACATCTCGGGCTCCAAACTACATGCAACTGACTTCACCAGCCCTACACCCTTTCAGATGCACCGGCCTTTCCAGGAAATCGCCGCTGTCCTCTGCCCCTGTAAAAGAACCTGAGGAGCTGCATGTGGCGCTCCGCACTGAGGATGTGTTCCGTCCATACATCACTGCTTATAGTCAAACTCAACAGCAAAGGCGAATACACAATTTAATCTACGGGTTGTAGCTATCGCACAAATCCAGTGTTTATTCAGGAATCCTATCGTTTAAGGTGGGGATTAACTTCAGTGTGACTCTCCCCTCCAGTCCCAGACTCTTGGACAAGAATCCAAATTTCCCCCTAAAGGGAGCACATTTGTCTGTTCTCAAACTACACCTTCGGCCCCTTCCAAGAACGCAGATTCAAGAATGTTGAAGGTTTTCAGATGAATCAGCCCCATAATTACAATGCAATAGGTCATTATTAAAGACGACAAAGTGACGTAGATGGCAGGGATATTGTAACTCCTTAAATGTAGGACCGAAAAATAACAAGACTCTTACTATGATGGGCGCGGGTGCTGTCCCGGTGCTTGCGTTTACCTTGTTATATTTTTTTCAAATTAAAAATAAAAAACTTTAAAAAAAACGTAAAAAATGGACTTGACTGTGCTCACCTCGTTTGATGATAGACGTCGGGCAACGATCACCACCGATGACTGCACCCTCCCGAAAGGACCCCCCAACTGCCGACAATAGCTAATCAGCCCATCCCCATCAAATTTACAAACAGATCTTGCAGACCACAGTTCTCTTCACCTATAGACCAGTTATCACCCGAAGTAGTTAAAATATTACTCTCACACGGGGCCACATCGCACTCGCTGCACGCCGCGACACCGCACGGCCGAAGCCAAGCGTCTCATCAGACCTGGGCCCACACTGGAGCCTGGCGCTGGAGGACGCAAAACTAAAGATGGCTGGACACAGCAGTATATTTGGGGTCGAGTAAAGAGGTACAGGCCAGAGCCCTTCAAGCCACGAGGAAGAGCCCTACATGCCACACTTCCCTAGGTCTACCCGCTCTTTGACAGACACAACTGGTCACGACAACAAATCTACTGCCCTTGTGACAAGATGTCTGAACAATCGACTTTACATGTACTGTTTTTCTGTAAATTTTATAAGGATTTGAGGATTTTTTTATCACGCCTCTATCGAAATCACTAAATTTTAGAGAATGTAGGCTGGCGTATTTACAATCACTCCCAAATTTGTTCTCATGCGTGTTATTAGCTGGACTCTTGAGGGCTGCTATTTTCAGAAGGAAGCCATAACTGCTGTATGCTAACTGGCACATGCCTTTTATTTGTACACTTATCTTTTAAAATACCCTTTTTTAAAGTCTTATCAATATATTGTTAGGCACACTTATCATTCATCACTCTGAATCGAATAAAGATGATTATGATATGAACAGACAAAGGTCTAAAAGGATATTTGGTTCAGCGGGGTAGAGTCCACCCTATACAGCAGGGTAGAGTCCATCCTATACAGCGGGGTAGAGTCCACCCTATACAGCGGGGTAGAGTCCATCCTATACCACTCGCACCAACACCTGGGTGAGCTGCACTCCTGCTGAATCCAGCATGGACACCACCCTAGATGGGGCACTGGGCGTGAGGCGCCAGACGGATATCTGGGCGCTAGTCCAGGCTCATTTATGGCGAGGGCACTTTGGAGAGGCCCATTATATGGACACTGGAGAGCCATCCTTGCAGGTTTTCAAAAAAGAGCTCGGAAGCATCCTTTGCGCGGGACCTTCGGGCCTACGTGAAACCCAAAAGTTCAAAATGTGCTCAACGTTTACATGACTGTCCACCCGCTGACTACGTCCAACCACCTGCCGGATGAGCCCGGTCCACCCACCAGCTCCAACTTCCACCCACCACGTCATGTCACCAAAATCACAGGAGTGGCAGAGTGCGCTGGGATCGTGATGGAAGGGGCTGCAGCCAGAGGGCAAGGGGCGGGCCTTCTTTCCCACAGACATTTCTCGTAATACATTTGTTGAAAACAACAGATATCATCCCTTCTGAGAACAGTTCCATAAACAATCCATACATCGGGCTGCCGCAGCACCCAGGAGCTTTCTATAGCAGGAGGTGCCCGTATGTACCCCCGTGCACCCAGAAGAAACAGTGAATACTGCTGCAGGCCTCACGAGCAATAGTGCTCGGTGCACACGCAATGTGCCACGCGGGTGAATATAAATGCTGTCAGCCTTAAATGCGATGTGTGCGTGGGGGGGGGGTCACACCATGTTAGTGTGCCCGCCCTGGTCTGCCCTCCTGTGCCTCGGTGCCAGAAAGGGCGGGCACAGGCGGGCTTCGGACTGACTCACGTCACTTCCCACATCCAGAAGCAGACGGGTCACAACTGTGACCCCAAACGGATGTAAAAATAAAGGCGAGACCACCCGGACATTCGTGCCATCCGGCTGCAGAGGTCGCGCATCCTCCACAAAAAGGGCGGGCATCTGGAAGCTTCCGCCGCAGGCCCTCCAGCCCCGGCCTTCTAAGGCGGCCACTTCCTGCCAAGGAGCAGGGCCGGCTCTAGGGCGGTGCGATCGGTGCAACCGCACCGGGCGTTGACTTGGGGTGGGGGCGTCATTTTTGAAAATGTGTTTCATCATTTTGAAAGCACTTGCTCCCACATTTCTGGCCTCTGGCAACTTTCAGGCATCAATTAAAATGTCAAGAAAAGCCCCTGATTAATTGTCTTCCTGGAAAAAGACCGGAGGTTTGTCTAGTGGAAGTATTGACTCATCCTAAGGTAGCACAGAGGGTTAAAATGCCTGCTGCTAAGAAAGTGTATCATGCAGATAAGGAAGTGCATAGAATGTAAATAGGTCAGTGGGTTACTGCTTCTGTTTGTTACTGGTCCTTTATAAGTCAAAATCCTAATATAGAACATTGAGCTATTAACTGTCACCCTAGAGCTGCTGAAAACTGCAAGGTATATGTCAGAGCTATAGGTTTTTTTGCCCAGTCTTTCATTATCCTAATCCTGTGAAAAGGGTTAATTTGGGTAGAAAACAATTCTTATTATGAAAGAGAACCCTTAACAATGATGTTGCGTTTTAAATTCTGAATTTGTGCCTTTCCTGAATAAGAACTTAATTATATTGCCACCAGTATCGATGACATGCCAATCCTACACCTTGCAGTACTGTCTGATGTAACATTTCCTATACACTGATTTACACACACGAGTGTCTCTGTGCAATGTGTGTGTGGTATAAAGTGCTCTGACACCTTACACTGGTATGAGTGGTGCTATAAAACTAATCTGCGACACAGTGGTTATGGAGACTCGAGAGGCACTGTTAAAGGGTGCTAGTGAGGAAATCCGTGGCAGAGGTGGCGGGGGGCAACAAACATTGTTGCACAGGGCGCCACCAGCCCTGCCTAGGAGCACCGGCCACGGTCTTTGTATTCGAGATGCTGCCCCTCCCCCACACTAATGCTACACACCCACTCGTATGCACAACATGATCACAAATGCACACAGTACATCACTTCTTTTGTAAAGGATGAGACGCGCGACAACTGAAACAGGTCAATACTTGGAGGTCGAGCTATGGCCGGTGACCCCTGCACCCTCTCGGGCCTGTCACCAGAAACGGACTTCCTGAACCCCCAGGCATGCGTGGACCCTCCTCCTCTTCCTCCCCTGCTTGAATCAATTCCTGTGCTCGACCCCTCTCCACCACCCCCAGACCACAGTGAGCACACGAAAGAGCCCCGAAGCTGCAAAAAGAACGCTATGAAATGACAACATCCAATCCATGAACAGCAGCCCTACCGGGCGGCCAATGGGAGCACAGCGAGTCATTCTTGGCCCTTTACAGCTTCATTTAGAACTTTCTAATTCCCTTCCTTTAGAACACCAGTGCTTCTTCACAGTACACCAGGAATGCGCCTTTCATTCCACACACAGCGCCCGACCTTTCATTCATTCACACATTCGCCCCTGTCCGACAGGTCCCCTGGGGCACACCCAGTCTAGTCCTTAACTTAAAACTTACCACGCACGTCACTGGGCACCCCCAGTGGTCTCACGCGCTCTTGGCGTCCTGGTGGGCTTCTAACACCACTGCCCTAGAACAAACGCCCGCCCCCTCTCCCCCCCCATCCTGAGCCTCCCCTCAGTCACCCAAGCTGAAGAGCAGTGACGTCATCACCCGAGGGCTGGACCAGACCGACACACTGACAGGCCCCACAGGAACGCCCTCGGGCCTTACTCTAGGGAGCTCAGACTCCTAACGCAAAATGGACCATAGAGAAAGGTTTCTGAGGCTGGAAGGCATTTTCATTTTGTAGTTTGTAGCTTTATGAGAGAAGGAAGACGCCGATATTTAATGTACTTATTTCGTTTCATAAGCCATGTCTCTTTAAATGTATCCTGAGTATATTACATTTAATTCACGAAGCCTCTAATACATATCTCAATCATGAATCGTCTCTTTGAAAGAATGGATTTCCAGCAAAACTCACATCGCTAGGAAAGAACCCCCGCTGCATGCAGCCTGCGTTCAATCTAATTAGACGACCCAGTTTAATGTGGGCAGCAGGTAATTAAAACAAATGCCTGTTTGTGATTAACGGGGTAACTTCACCCATGACCTTTTCTGCAGAGTGCATTCATATTCGTAAGTGTGCCAAGGTTTCCACAAAGTCACCTTTTCAGGCCTGGGCTTTCACTTATCAGTCACACTAGTGCTCAATTGGTTGAAGCAAAACCACAAATCCCAGAATGCACTAGGGCATGGGTACTCACAGGCATTTTCCGGGGGCTGCAAAATTTGGCCTTTGGTGTGACCAAGGGCCGCACTGAAGCAAGCGGGGGAAGCGGGTGTAAAGTGGGTGTAGGGGAAGCGTAGCATGTATATCTACTGGCTGAACTCAATTGCGCAATGTGAAACCAGAAAACCTGGCATGAATCCCGGCTTCTCCACTTGACCAACTTGTGTGACCCTGGGCAATTGCTTAATTTCAATTTCCCTCCATTTTTTTCTGCTTTATCACATATAGGAGGACCTCCAAATACGGGACTTCTGGATGCGGGGTGTACACAACCAACTCCTGTGCTTGGATGTAACCATTAACAGCTTTGTTGTCAGGGTGGGGGGGAAGCATGAACGTTTCTAAATCCATGATTGAAAAGCATCACTGAAAAATAAATAATTCTGAATGTCCTACTATAATTTGATTTACTAAGGTGAAATGGTTCTAAGGGTCAATGAAATACACTGTTTGTATTTTGAAAAGACTATCCTATTTTTACATGTGTGCTGTCCTTAAAAATGAAGGTGTTCCTAAAGTTAAGGGCCTAGTTACTTCCTTTTGTTTAACTGCAATTAACCTTTGAACAAGTGTTTGCTGTAAATTACATTTTTGTAAATATTAGTGCTGATTCGAGTAAACAGCAACCCAGTGCCGCTGCAGCTCATGTAAAGGTCAGGAGGGCCACATGCGGCCCCCGGGCCGTACTTTGAGTATCACTGCACTAGGCTGTCAAATTAAGCGCAGGACAACAAGCATTCAGCCAATATCGCCAAAATGCCTAAATACAGATTTGAATGATATAATAGTGGACATTCACATCTCTAGGGATTCACAAAACCTAGTATGGCGGCATTTCCTCAGAAATACAAAGACGATGCAGAATTTCTGAGGAACAGGGTGATTCTCGTACTCCGTCATTATTGACACGATTTCCAGTCCTGAGCTTGTGTGTGTTGACAGACTGCATTCTGGGTGTTGTAGTCTTGATGCCTAACCCACCTGCTAGAAGTGATTTGTGAGCGATAATTTGAGGATTGGCTAGATTGTCTGTGGTAAGATGGAGTGAAGTGCAGATCCTAAAGAGGACACATTAGTACTTTTTAGGTCTCGCCTGACCCAGCGCATGCGCTGGTCTGGCGAGACTTATTGAGAGGGCTCCAAAAAGTGCTACCAGGCCAGCCTAGAGCTACAGTGCATGTGCGCGGGTGCGCGCGCCGCGCTTTACCGCGATTACTTTCACTTTCGCGGCCGCTTTGATGTTTGATCGTGATCGCGATCACTTTCACTTTCGCGGCCGCACAGCCGCTTTGCATAGCCAATAGGTCTCGCCTTTGGGACCTTATAAGTATTTAGCTATGCAACTGTTGCATGGCTAAATAAACACTTATAAGGTCCCAAAGGCGAGACCTATTGGCTATGCCAATGCTTGTTGCTTATGGAACAATAGCATGCCCACAAATAAATAAAACCGCCAAGACCGAAGACCTTTTAGAACTCAATCTGCTGATTATTATATTTATTTTATTTTTATTTACTGTGTTTTCTAGCACTTGAACATGACCATCACGGTATCAGAGCGCTGCACAACGAGAGAGCGGATGAGGGTTGCAGTACAGTAAACATCTACCACGTAAGCAACGCTGCGCATAGAATTCTAAGAGCACGGTATGACATAATAGGATACAATATCAAATAAGGTCAAAAGACAGTTTTGAAATAGTTCTCTTATGACACAAGTTTTTATTTTAATAATACTGATTTTCCCTATGACGCCAAGCCCTATTCCTATAAACTTCGAGTCCACAGCTAAGGCCCTCATCTCGCTACACAGGGATGGAGACTAACTCTGCTCGCGGGTCTCCAGGATTCCTGAACGACACCAGTCCAAGCCCTTCTTCTCATAGTGGTTCGACTGATCACCAATAGATCGTCTTAGCACGTCATTCCTACCATGGAAGGACTGCATGGACTCTACTTCGTGCCAGGATGCACTATGAGTTCCGTCGCGGGACCTGTATGGGACCGGTATGGCGCCCACATCTGTAAACATGACTTTGTCTAGTGGTGGACATTCCAGGCGAGGCAAGAAGAACAAAAGGCGCTCAAAGGAAGCGGACAGAGGCCAAAGGGCTTCTCTCTGCATACGGCCCAAGGTTCTAAAAGGGCCTCTTGCACCCTCACTGGTGCAATTCTGGAGAAGTCTCTACACATACTGCTTCCTAATCCTTCTACCATTCTAAGCTGTATCTCTCCCCACCTCAACACCAGCCTTATGCTGCGTTTCTGCTACTTTCCATGTTTGTCCTTGGCTCCTATTATACACATACCTGGACTTCTCCACATTCCCACCTGTTATGGCTACGTCTCCCGTTATGTACAGTGCTTGGCTGCCTTTTGGGATATGTCCGTGCTTTACAATTATCTCCAATAAAACAAATGTATGGTAAGCTCTTAACACCGGAACATAATGGACACCTTGTAAAAGTGACCCGGGACTGTGAACCTTATAGCCACCTTTAAACTCGGCGACATTTTCACACATTTCATGCTTGCAAGTCCAGACACAATATGCTTGCACTCGAACCCTCCTCGAAATGTGGAAAGTCTCAGATGTGTTGTGTCTTTTCAAGCAAGCAAAACCAGGCATGAAAAGCAACGAAGGACCAAGATGACCCCTCTCGACAGAAAAATCTTGTGATTGAAGGACGCTCACTGTGGTAGAACGCCCAAGTGTAGGGCTAGGGGCAATACTCACCATATCGTACGCAGTGACTATCTTCCGCAGCACCTCGGGCACTGCTCCCTGGAGCTCCATGGTGGGGTACTGGTCGCTGAGATTCATGACGACCAGCGGAGTATTGTCCGGCCCAACCAAGCGTGTCGAAAGGGCCAATACGCACTGCATGAAATTTGCCACAGTAGAGAGCCCGCATAACTCTTTGAAAGAAACTACAGCATTCTGCCAAAGAGAGAAAATACACTAGGAGTTAGCTCATGGGGTTACCAATATTATGTCATTTTCACCTGCATATTTATACTTTGGGTCTCACTCACCCAAACAAAAGTCAAGTAACATACTCCATATGTGCACTTACAATTTAGATACAATTCAACAAATTATACATGTAAACGTTCAACTGTGTAGACTCCAGGCACTCAATGATCTGGTAGGGAATTTAGCATTTACACAATTAGCAGTCAAAAGAGTGGTTTACACAAACTGGAGCTCGTGTGTGCATATACATGGGTTATTTTGAAAACATTAGCTTGAGCGGGACTTGATGGCTGACTGCTTGCATCTATGGTGTAGGCTCTTTCACTACCATAATCTGCATTGCCCATCACCAATGCAGTATCAGGCGTCCATCTCTCATTTTTTATAAAATGTTTTCCAAGATAGCAGCCAGTGTGGGTGCACATGTGCAGGCATGTTTGCCATCTTGAAATTCTTCTTCCTATGCTTTATCAAAAAAAATCCAAACTGTCCACTGTGCGCAATCACGGGCAACTATCTTGGAATAGTTTTTTTTCCATCTTCAAATGCTTTTACTTCAGCTTACTTATCATTTTTTTTCACTCTTTCAAGATGGCTGCCGTGATCACGCACAGTGGCCATCTTGGAATGTTTTTTTCTTAAGCTTTATGAAAATTATTCCAAGACTGCCACAATTGCTTGCACATACATGGCGGTCATCTAGGTCTGTATGATTGATTCACAGGCAAGGACTATTGGCCTATGATTGACTCTTGTGAGCTCTGTCACTCAGAGGAAGTGATGCTTAATGTCTACTCCTCCAGGGAAGCCTGAAAACTGGTCCATTCCGTCTGACTATCAATATATATTGGCACCGCGCCTCCTGCGTTTCTCAATGCTGAGACCCATGGGATGCGTCTCTACCTGGCCTAACTGCCTCTCCTTCGTGCCCACCTACAGCCACAGTGAGTCTGGTGGGGACCTTAAACCGGATCTGGGAATCTTCCAATCTTCAAAGCTACAGTGGCTTCCTTGTGGCATGGACCTGGGTCTGGGAGACCGCCTGGAGGTAGCGTTCATTAATACATCTTCTAATGAAGATTTACCAGACAGGACTGGCAAGATCATGGAACGCTTGCCAACGCCCAACTCAGGAACAAAATATATGCGATTCAGGCACACTCCTTTCCAGTCCCTGTACCGTAAAAGTGTGGGAAAGATTCCTCTATAAATTGGTTGTCATGGCCATCAAACGTGACCTTCAAGTGAAGCCGTTCCCAATGGTTGCCCTCAGCTCCTGCAGTGACAGTGAATTGAACAGAATAAACCTACAGGCTTTCCTAGGCAACTGCCATGCTGCCAACCCTTGTATCGCATCATCAAGGTGTGCCTTCTGAATGTCCCGGTGACTTGGGTACTCCGTGATGAGCACCGGTTGCAAAAGAGAGCTGGACTGCCACTGCAACCAGGCAAGTCACAGGGGTGGAATCACACACAGAGCATGTGCGTTCCCATGAAGGCGCTTGAAATCAGGATGAAGAACATGAGAAAGTAGTTAAACCTGAGGAAGTTGGGTTTAGAGAAGCTTCATACTACACTAAGGAAACCTGACAGCCAAATGCCACCATGGACCCCCATAAAGCCAAGTCCACTCCAAGATGGAACCTTAAGGGAACAATGTTCTCCAACTCAGGATATCACACGTCTCCCTCCTCAAAGTGAACAAACTTACAAACAAGATGGTTCAACTTCCAAGGGTAAGGTTACTATCCTATGAATATACATGTTGCCGTTTGACGAGGTCATAAGAGCTCACTCTACTATGCACATTATCTACAAATTCATGCTAGATACATATCAATAGGCATAATGCAACCCCAAGAACCAATGGAATACTCATCACCTTGAAAGACCACTATGCACCTTGGAGTTCTACGCACTCTTGTGGTCGTACATTTTCCCAGCACACTCTCCTGTCCCAAGCTTGTCACAGGAAGTCCTTTGTAACACACCTTTCTCCAGCATACACCCAGGCAACTTCACAAGATTCTTTTTATTCCACACATTCCAGCAAAGTGTGAGGGTCAACTATCCTCAGTTGGAGCATTGATGAAAAGCACGACGATCCCTTTATCGACAAACACCCATCCTCAACCCAAACCCAGCCCCACACACAGAACTTGAAGGAACTTGTAGTTCTGAATCATACACATTCTCACCAATCACCTCACGCTTCCTCTCCAGGTCCAAACTTAACATGATCCTGGACTTGCAACCCCTCAGCAGTTCAAATGGACTCTTCCCAATAGTGCTATTGGGAGTGGTGTGATGCGCTCACACCAATGCGTCAACAGTCATCCTCCAAATCACGCTTCCTGCTCAGAGAGAATTACAATCCTTTCTTGAGAGTCCTATTGCACCCTTCCACAAGTCCATTCCCTAGGGGATAGTACACAACGTATCTAGCATGTTTAATCCCCTCCTTCAGTAAATATGCCTTCATCATGTGAGACACTAGCTGTATACCATTATCTGTCACCACAAATTCTAGCAGTCCTTCCCTCTTACACCCAACTAATCTACGGAAACAAGGACTTCTTGTGTGATGCGAGAATTGATAACTTTCACTTCTGGCCAGCGTGAGAAATAATCAACAGCCACAACAACATATTGGGAGTGCTACCTAAAGCACTGCGTGGACTGGAAGTATCTAGGGATAGCTTCTTCCACGGACCATCCATCTTGTCCATCACAAGAGCAGGCCACTCTGCTGGTCTTTGAGGCTTGTTCCTCCATGTACTTAGGGCACGGTCCTTAATCTTCCACTACACCACCATAGTCCAAACCCAGCCAGTGCATACCACAGATGTGGAGCTTAGTGACATTCATATCAATGTGACCTTCATGTGCCAACGTCAGAATTTTCGAACTAAGAACCTCCGGCACCACCAGCAACTCCTTCCTGAAGGCAACTCCATCAACACAAGATATCTCCACACTAATATGCCAGAATTCAGCATTCAGATATTTTTTGTAGGCCAGCCCTCAGTCAGGTATCCACCAAACATTTTGTAAGACACGAGTCTCTTTAACTGCCACCCATTCCTCACATGAGATACATCCATACGTTACTTCCTGCATACTTACAACCACAAACTAATCTCTTTCAGACTTTCCTGCATGGAAGGTGTGTACTGGTAACCACGATAAACCGTCTGCAAAACATTATTTTTGCCAGGAAAGTACACCATTCAGAAGTTATATTCTTGCAATTTCAGAAACCATCTTGAAAGTCTAGCTGTGGCTCGAAGAGCACCTCTGGTCGTAAATACGTCCGCAGGAGGGTGATCAGTGCGGGTTGTAAATTTAGTGTCCACACACACATTTTTTGAAATAACTCAATCCCCACCAATATGCCGAAGTGTCTTTCTGAGTGGTGGAATGGTGCAGCCCTCAGCAGCCAAGATGCATAAGTTACCTTACCCTCTTCACTCTTCGGAGTTGTAGCAACACCTCTCCCAAAATTCAGATTGCTCGCCTCAGCACTTAAGCCTCAGCAATATGATCCTTTCAAAAATTGAATACCCGCTCACACTACATACATCTCAATTTTTTTTCAGCATTCCCAGCATGTGTAGGTCTGGCTTAAATACAGCATTAAGTGTAGTGCCAGCCTCCCAATAATAGAATACAAAAATACATACATTTATCAATCCTCTCAATCAACACTCTTATCATCGGTTTGTTAAAATGTCACTCAATTAATGCTCCTCCCACAATAAAACAAAGTATAACTCAATGGACCAGCCCACTTCAGCCCCTGGAGGTTCTCAGTGAGTGACTTCATTTTGAGCGTTCACATGTATACATACACCTACACAATGGTTTCCAAAGTAGAGAACTTTGAAGACACTTGTACTCTCAAGTGAGCGCTAGTCCCTTTATTAGGGAGTTACAAATGATGAAGTATCTCCATAACACTCAAAATATTTATTGTAAGTTGCAATGTTGACTCCTTACGATCGACCCACGCTGAAATCTTTACTTATCCTTTAGAAAAACGAACACCAAGCTTTAGAGTAGCAAGAGCGTATATGCAAAATCTAGGTTGAGCCACACCCCCTCAGCTCTGTGATTGACATTTCAAGCAATGTGACGGACGACTTGTTCTCGGGGCCACTGTTTCATCAATTTATCAATTGTGTGCGCCTTTTGCATAATTCGCTCTTTCAAAGCGTAAGTGTGCACCCAGTATACGCTTCCGTGAGTACCTCTGTTGATCGTATAGTGCAACAAGCTTTCAACCTCTATTGCACTATAGCGTGATATGCATATTGACAATATTCTATATTATTGAGTGATTTTCACCACTGTGCAGTTATAGTTAGGTAAGAGTTTCCATAGGAAGAGAGGCTTTTGTTTCACTATTAACTTCGGCACAATCTGGTGAATACGCACAAAACTTTTCAAAACTTCGCTCCTTCCTGGAAAGTTTTGCGCTGATCCTTCAAACAGAGGCCAAGTAAAAGAAGGGAAGGGGTCCCCCAAAAGGGTGGCTTCCTATGTCAATTACTAAAGGAAACTTTGCTCTCCAATACAGAAAAAAAATTACTGAATGGAATTACAGCAAATTTAGCGAAAAGCTAGAAAATTACTCCGAAAGCGTTTTTTGTGTGTGATTTGATGGTAATCCATTCATCCGTGTTTGGGAAATTAGCATTTAAAAAGTGAGTGGATTTCAGCATGAAAAGTTTAAAAAGTCCAGTACATCTGGGCTGTTCATGTTCAGATATGCTTGGATTTGAAGGGGACTAGTCAAGACTGATTAGCTGGTCACACCTCAACAATAAGTTGTTTAAGCTATTACAGGACTCATGGACGTGTGGGGGGGGGTCCCCCTTCTCGTCCCACCCCCTCCTTTATTGGCTGCCCAATATGCTGTGGCAGCGATTGTAGGAGACGGGTACATGGTCCCCACTGAAATGCCTTGTAGTGAATACCAGGTTCTGAGGGTCACAGAGAAGCACATATAAAGGGCGATAACAGATTTCAGTCACAATATACATCATTTACAGATGGAGCTCTAATGATTTTAGGAATTCTGGTGAATTGAGATGTAATTTCAACCTGTAAAGAATACCGACCCTTGGCTGGGAGTTGACAAACGAGTCTTTGAGATAAAACAGTTTTTTTTCATGATTTTCTCATAGAGGTTACGGAAGTTTCTTCATAAGCTAAAGTGAGAGCACATTTAAGTTCACAATATCTTCCTCAACCACGTGAGAACCAAGCCTGATTTTCTAAGTGAAGCATCTACTTCCGAGACCAGCAGCAGCTCTTAGCCGACTCCCCAGTGTTCTACTGAAGACTCCTAAAGTGTTCTAATGAATGTTTGTATTTATGACAAAACTTTGCCATACCTGAAGCCACCATGATGGAATCAAAGCTGTAAAACCCCGAAGCACTACCTTTGGTAATGATCAAAATGAGGGGAGGGGGGGGTCATTTGTTATAAAAATTATGGTTGGTGCTCTAGAAAGCTAAAAGGAGGACACATTTTCTAGGAGTTCTCAAATATTTCCCCAATCCATTTCAAATGAAACATTCTGAAATGCAGACAGAAACATGTACTTTCGACACCAGCAGCGGCCTGCCAGTTAACTCCCTGGGGCCATATTATGAATACGGCACACTTTCCTTGTTTGCGCCACGGAGTACCTTTCAAAAGGTGTGCCGGGTGCAAACGGGGATAGTGCGCAGTATTAGAAAGAACGCGGTGCTCCCAGGGCAGCTGTGAACTCTTGCTGCCCCCAGGGCAGCGCATGCAAGTGAAATATGAAGCAGATGTTGTAAAGCTGCTCCATGTTTCACGGTGCAGGTGGAACCCTGTCTGCACTTTCAAGAGGAGAGCTCCATGCAACGGGTTCAGTGAGTGGCTATACCCATCTGCAGGCAATGTGTGGGGGCATGGGCCCCTTTCTCCCTTCACAAGGGCTGCCTTTATGAGGGATACAGAAAGTATGCCAGCATTTTGTGGCACACTTCAGTGCACCTCCTAAAGGCATATTTGGACCATTTGTGCTATACTATTGACACGGGCGCAGAGGCAAAGTGATTCCCTCCTTTTCATGGGGCCACGCCCTCATGCAAATGAAGGATCATTCTCTTGTGCTAGCGCAACATGTGCACCAGCACTTTCAGCAGGGCAGAAGGGGGCGCACAAGAGTCTGCAGCCCCCTTTGTAATACCATTGTGCCCCTGGGGCACACAAACAGGGTGCACGCTGCAGTCACGCCCCAAAGGCACAGTGTGTAATACGGCCTTGGTGATCAAATACAGCTTTACCACAGTGTTTTAATGAGCAACTACAGCACTAACATTCTGCAATTATGACACAAGCGTGGCACACCCGAATACCAAGTTGATGGAATCAAAGCTGTAAACCTGAAAGGAATTTCCCACGGAGTGTACTGCATTAAATGAACACAATGAGTGGGTCCTTTTTGTATTAGAATTATGGTTAGTGCTCTATAAAATTAAATGGACACATTTTTAATGATTTCTCAAATATCTTGATCATCCTTTTCAATCAAACATTCTGATGCGCAGTGTGAAACATACTGCAACACAAGCGGCATGCTGCCAGTCAACTCTCTAGCAATAAACTACAGCGTCACAACAGAATGAACCACTACAGCGCTAACCTTTTGTATTCAATAAAAGTGAGGCACTCTTGAACGCCATTTTGTTGGAAAAGGGGCTGTTGAACTTAATGCCTTTATTGAGGAGCAGACTGAAGTTGAGATGTTGATGCAGGTATGATACGAGCAGGTTAAAAATGTAAGGGGAGGTATGGGTTTCAAGTCATTTATATTTTTAAAGGAGCTAAAAAATAGTTGGAAAGAGATTACTGCATAAGTACAGCCCAGCCGTTTTCTCGCTCGCTTAAGAGCTCCTAGATTTTAAAACAGAAAGTTTGAGATATATATATATATATATATATATATAGATATATATATATATATATATATATATATATACATATATACACACACATATATATCAATACATACAAAACTGTAATGTGGCAAGAGAGGAAGGGGCCTGGAACTCCTGCCAAGTACCAAGCAATACCCCAGCGGGCTGTGGTCAGAAAGAAAAGAAAGTGGAAGATCTTGCGCACAGGACGTCCTGGTGTGCCGAGTGAGAAGTATAATGGAACCTCATGGAGTCTATAAACTGTATCATAAGTTTCTACAACCTGTGGAGCCGTTCATCAAGTTTCCTACATGTGACGGGCTCAACAACATGTGCGGTCACAGCCGGACTCAAGGTCCTCCTGAAGAGGTCCCAGAACTACTGAATGCACCGGAGTGTGCCATATCCAACATAGTGTTGTACGTCAGAGGTATGAGCTGCTTTCCGAGAAGGCGTGCTCCCAGTACCCACCTATACCAGCGCGTGCAGTGATCAGCATCATGAGGCTAGTGAGGAACCTTCCAGTACCCCAGAAAAAAGCAACAGCTCGCTTATTGTAATTTGGGAGTACCGGGAGTGAATTTGGCAGATCTAGAACTTCTGCCCAAGCGGACCAGGGGGAACTTGAACCCCTAAAAGCACACAAAGCGTATGAGGCCTATCACTGGGGGAATCCTTTCTCATGGTTTTGCCTCATACTTCACAAGAGTATTTATATATGAAGAGAAGACACCTCACCTATGATTAGCAGGGGCAAGCTTCATCAGAAGTGTCTTCCCCTCAATCGGGTAGGTACATACCACCCGAATGGGCTCAACCATTGTCTGGGAGCTCGTTATAAAGTATTTTTCTGGACAGGTGCCAGGACACAGTTTTTCTAAAAATTACTACGGGTATACACCAAACACATCTCCTTGTGTTTAGTGGGTACCAATGTCGTGGTTTAAGAATCGGAACGAACGATGAGCCTCGAAACAATGGTTTCTGCATCCATTAATAGCCAACATGTTTCAGGCGATTCAAAACAGCCCCTCCGCCTCTCTTTACTTCTTTCAAGGCCTATAAACGCCCTGAATAGAGATTTTCGCCTAATTATAGTTGTGTCGTAATTGCCACTTAATCCATCATCTGCTGCATAATCTGCCAATTTTAACAAAAGAAACCTTTGGTTCTAGCTCAAACAGTTCAAAAGTTACTAATAATGCAACAGCATGTGTCGCTGCGCAGTGGAAGGCTCTTTACAAAGCTGGGCTGGTCACCTTTCTGTTCCTGGTTACTATATTTGAATATTAAACAGGTACTATTGAGGTGTAAACAATGCCCAAGTTTAAAAATGGTAAAATAAGGAAGTAGTACTATTACAAAATGTGACACATTCAGCATAATTTGCCTTTTCTTGCTGCATAATTTACTCAACCCTACTGCATAATTTGGCTCTTGCCTGCTGCATAATTCCAGTAGCGTAGTGTGTGAGGCAATTCTACCTGTTGGTTGTTTTATAGAACCTGTGAAGTAAAATGTACACAAATTCACTGGTTTGACATCACAATGACATTGACGCACACCTGTTGGTGATCACTCCAAACTCACACATGTAAACTAATGTGAACCTGTTTGGAGTCTATTAACTCGTAAGTGCAGCGCACAGTTATATCAAATTCATCCCCCAACCATACAGGTGTTCACACAAGAAGTCATGTGAGCCCACATGTACAGCATAATGAATTAGTCAAAAAAGTGTAGTATTTGGTGGCCCAATTTACCCTGTTTGGGTTTTCGTTCCAAACGTATACGCTAGGAGGCATGAGACACTTCCCTGTAGTCAAATTCTTTAAAAAAAATTATAATATGATATGAGGGAGGCGTCTGTCAAATATCACGTTTACATTGTTCCCCTAATATACCCCAATTGACATATTCGTGAGATCTCTTGTTCGAATAGACATCTGTTCCTTCTGGTGATCAAGTATTATGAGGGACATTAGTGAGGGACATGACGCACACCTACACTTCTTTTAAATCACCCATTTTTGGTTGTAATTCTTGTCTTTTTATTTTAGAATCTGCGATTACATGTTTTGCCCCTCAGAGATTGAGGCCATTTTTTGGTTCTTTTGAATGCACAACACATAAAGCCATCCATGACACAATCAATCAATCAATCATTTGTAAATCGCGCTACTCACCCGGGAGGGTCTCAAGGCGCTAAGGGGGTGGGGGAGGCAGCTACTGGTCGAACAGCCAGGTCTTGAGAAGTCTCCTGAAGGTGAGCAGGTCCTGGGTCTGACGGAGGAGGACGGGGAGGGTGTTCCATGTCTTGGCGGCGAGGTGGGAGAATGATCTGCTGCCGGTGGTCGTTCGGTGGATGCGTGGGACGGTGGCGAGGGCGAATTCGACAGAGCGAAGCTGGTGGTTCGGGGCGTAGAAGGACAGTCGTTCGTTGAGGTATGCTGGTCTGGCGTGGTGGAGTGCTTTGTGGGTGAGGAGCTTGAAGTTGATCCTCTTGTTGACTGGGAGCCAGTGCAGGTCTCTCAGGTGGGTGGTGATGTGGCTTTGGCGAGGGAGTCCGAGGATGAGGCGTGCGGAGGCGTTTTGTATGCATTGGGAGTCTCTTCTGGAGCGTAGCCGTGGTTCCTGCATAGATGGCATTGCCGTAGTCCAGCCTGCTGCTGAGTGCTTGGGTGACGGTCCTGGTTTCGGTGGGGATCCATCTGTAGATCTTGCAGAGCATGCGGAGGGTGTTGAAGCAGAAGGAGGAAACAGCGCTAACTTGCTGGGTCAGAGAGCGTTGAGTCTAGATTGAACACCAGGTTGCGTGCGTGGTTGGTGGGTGTCAGGGCATCTCCCAGCGCGACCGGCCACCAGGAGTCGTCCCTTGCGGAGGGGGTGGAGCTGAGGATGAGGACCTCCGTTTTGTCCGAGTTCAGTTTCAGCCGGCTAGTCTTCATCCAGTCTGCGACGGCCTTTATTCCCTCGTGGAGGTTGGATTTGGCAGTGGCCGGGTCCTTGGTGAGGGAGAAGATCAGCTGGGTGTCGCCGGCGTATGAGATGATGTTGAGGTGGTATGCTCTGACGATGTTGGCGAGCGGTGCTATGTAGATGTTGAAAAGGTCGGGCTGAGGGATGATCCTTGGGGTACGCCACAGGTGATCGTGGTGGCTTCGGATCAGAAAGGGGAAGGCGGACTCTCTGGGTTCTGCCGGTGAGGAAGAAGGTGATCCAGTCCAGGGTTTTGTCTCGGATTCCTGTGTCGTGGAGGCGTGTGTGCAGGGTGTGGTGGCTGACGGTGTTGAAGGCGTCCAAGAGGTCCAGGAGGATGAGAGCCACGGTTTTGCCGTTGTCCAGTAGGGTCCTGATGTCGTCAGTGGCGGCGATGAGGGCGGTTTCGGTGCTGTGATTGCTGCAGAAGCCGGATTTGGAGGAGTCCAGGACGTTGTTCTCCTCCAGGAAGTGGGTCAGTTGTCTGTTGGCGGTCTTCTCAATGACTTTTGCCGGGAACGGGAGCAGGGAGATGGGTCAAAAGTTCTTGAGGTCCTTTGGGTCCGCCTTGGGTTTCTTGAGAAGGGCGTTGATCTCGGCGTGTTTCCAGCTCTCCGGGAAGGTGGCGGTCTCGAAGGAGCTGTGGATGATCTTTCGGAGTTGGGGTGCGATGATGGAGCTTGCCTTGTTGAAGATGTGGTGGGGGCAGGGGTCGGAAGGTGAGCCGTAGTGGATGTTGTTCATGATTTTGATGGTGTCTTCGTCGTTAACGTTGTGCCAGGAAAGCAGAAGGTCAGTGTGTTTGGTGGTTGTTGAGTCGGGGGTGATGGTGTCTGTCGACATTGTCTGGGTGTTGAAGCTGTTGTGGATGTCTGCGATCTTGCGGTGGAAAAAGGTAGCCAGGGAGTCGCAGAGTTCTTGTGACGGCGGGATGTCAGTGGAGCTGGGGTTGGCGAGTTCTTTCACGATGTTGAAGAGCTCCTTGTTGTCGACACGTTCCTTGAAGGAGGTTCTTTTGGCGGATCGGATGAGTTGATGGTGTTTGTGTCTGGCGTTTATAAGGGCTGCGTGGTTGTCTGGTGTCTGGTCATTGCGCCACTGCTTCTCGAGTCTTCGGCAGGTGTGCTTGGAGTTCTGGAGGTTGGCGTTGAACCAGATGGCTCTCGTGTCAGTGCGCCTGTTAGATGGTTTCCTGATCGGGGCGAGGGTGTTGGTGCAGTCGTCGATCCATTGTCTGAAGTTGGGGGCTGCTGCGTTGGTCTCGGAGGGCTCGGGTGGAGGGTCTCGGGTGAGTGTGGTGATGAGCTGGTCTTCGGTGACTTTTTCCAGTTGCGGTGTGGGATATGTTGCATTAAATACAGCCCTCCCTGAATTTTCAAAACTTTTTTTTTTTTTTAGTCAGCTGACATTTTTACAGAACCTAAACCCTGACTGCCCTCTCACAATGCACGGCGGGGAACACTGATGGCAGAATATAGGAGCATTAATGTAATAGAGAAGAGAGACACCGTTCCTCATTCTAATGACGAGGGTCAGAAATAATAAGGCAGAATTGTTGGTATCAAGCTATCACAGATGTTAATTATGGGATATAATAAAAAAATGCACCCGGCAGCGCTCCTCTGGTTTCACTCCCAGTATAACGAATAACATACCCAAAATAACAGACTATATCCCTCCATCTAGTCGTTCAAAAACAGGCAGTAAGAACCCCCTCCGCTGGCGCACCTCTTCACTACAGAATCCCTTGCTGCACTCTTGCACTCTGCACTCCTTCCTTTTCCCACTTCCCCACCCCCTCAGCCACTCGTCAAGTTATTTAAGCTTTGCCTTCTGGGGATACCTTCAAATACCTTTATTTGGCATTCTCAGTTCCCTCTCACCTTAATTGCCCTCTGCCTCCATGAATAGATGGGTTGCACAAGCTTCTTGCCCTAATGTTTCGGCACAAAAAATAATGCTATAAACTAGCATTGCCTTCATCATCACTCAGGCTGTATGACACTGCGCGCTTACGTATCACAATCTTCCGGTCACTGCGCTGTCTTGTAAGACTATGCTCATGCAATAGGAAAACTGGAATAAATATACGACCCCAGAACAGGCGTTGGTGACTCCACTGGTGTTCTGATTCAAGTTTTATCCTTCACAACAGTAGAAACGGAGTTCATACAATCCAGACAAAAGGAGAAGCAGGGAAGGAAAAGGGTTTATCTCCAAATGAAGAGCAGCATCACACACTGTTCACAAATTACCAAGAAGCAAGAGAATGCAATTATAGCACAGGAAGTGAGGGCCTGGACATTCTGTCCGCGGTGACCTAATGGAAGCTGACATGGGCTAATTGAATTCTCCTTCTCCTGCGTAATTCTCCGCGATTACGCTGGCCCTGGGCGCTCGCTTGATTGAATCTTAAGAGGATTTGGCCCAGCGCGCCGGCCCTCCAAGCAAAAAAGCAACACAACCGCTGCTCATCATTTCGGATACTTTAAGCGATTGCTCAGAGGGCAGCATGCCAACGGCGCGCTACCATGCTAGCGATTCTGATGGCGAACGGAGCTCCTGCGCCCATTCCTTGCCTCCTCTAGGCACTTCATGTTCTTCAGTTTTATCCTAGGTTGGCTCTACCCACCAGTGTCACCCTCCAAATGTTCTGAGTGGCAACCTAGGGTTGACGCTTGAACTTTGACCCAGATGGCACCACAGGAAATGATGCCAAAGTGAACAGCATCACTCACAGTGGCAGCCTATCACGATTTTGGGCTTTGTCCCCTGGAGGCCAAATAGCAAATTCTTTTGGATACCATAAAGCTGGCCGACGTCTCCACCCAGGCGGCCCGGGCACCTTTCTTGCCACCTGTTCCCAGCACCTCTACTCTACTATGGAGCTGGGTCGGGCCATCGATAACCATCCCTCCAATCCAGAGGTCTTCAAACCTGGGGGGGACCCCCTGGAGAGGGCCTTAAGTGGTCCCAGGATGGGCACCAGACTCTGGGCAAGAGAATCACAGTGCTAATAAAAGACAAAGCTGCAATAGGCCACTCAGTAATGTGCCTTCACTAACAGCATTTGTCACTCATAGCCTTGGTGGGAGTAGGTGTGAAAGGGGGAGGGCCTCCAAATACTCCTTACTCCCCCCACCCCGCCCACCATCTCATTTCAGATCAAGAATCACACTGCAAATAGCTTTGCACTTTAATAAGACCAGACTGCCCGTGGCATGTTGGAAACCATGTACTTGATTGCATTTTTAAAAGGGGCCGCGGAGCATAGCTGGAATGTTCAAATATGGTTACGTGCATTTAAACATCGCCAATTTTCTAGAATAATTGTAAAAATATATTTTCACACTGGGGGTCCCGCTGACTGTCTTTTTTTACAGGGGGGCGTGGCAATGAAAGGTTTGGAGAACACTGATCTCTTCCTGTCTAAACGTGTTTAATGATAGCGGGTCATTTTTCAAGATGCGACCAAACGCAACATATCATAACATCACGGGATTTGTAACGGGCACCTTCACCCATAGCTTGGATCTCTTGGCACTGAAATAACAAATGTTTATTGTGACCCAACTGGATTGTACTCATTTTATCGACCTGGGAAGGATGACAGGCTGAGTGGACCGGACAGGATTCAAACCTGGGCCATGAGGTCAAACACAGATCCTTGGACTGGATGCATTGACCCACTGAGCCACAGACCACGAATGACATTTTTGGGAAATGACCGCAGGCAAGTGTATCTGAAACAACGTTTGTCAAGATGGTTCTCCGATTTAAACGCCATTTTAAATAGGGATTGAGAGACCTGCTTCCAGGCACTGTAGCGGAAATGAAGGCCGAAGGGCACATGGTATACACGCTTGGCTAGTAATATCCATTAAAACGTGATGGGATTTACAGCAGCAACTGCCCTGGGAGGTCTGGAGGTTCCCACTCACGGATTTATGGGAAGACCGAAGAAAACGGTGCACTTGGGGCCTGTAAAGCGGGGAACAGCTTGAGAGGAATATAGGCCGCTTTATTGGCGGTGGGGAGATTGCACTGGGGGGGTCGAGTACAAGGGAGGGAGCCCCCTCCCAAGAATCTATGGGAAATATGAAGCAAAGCTAGATCAAAACTATGTTTAAGGCGATGCAAGAAAACAACAGGGCCAGGTTGCACCATGTCCTAGTAACCCCCGCTGCTCGGTTAATACCATCCCCAGTTTATTCTCCCTGCCTCTCCCCCACCTCCGGCTCTCTCCTCCTCAGCCCCACAGGCCTGTTCTCCAGGACAGTTATCCAAGGGTGCCCCAGGGCTCGGGCTAAAAGGGTCCCAGGGGTGTCTGTGTGGGTCCTGCTCTCGGGACATTGTCTGGTCGCGCAATCAAGGTTTGTGTAAGAGGGGGCGAGGGTCTGGAGTCCAGACACGAGTAATGATAATAACATGCATTTATAAAGCGCTTATTCAACCCTCGGAGCATCGCAGCGCTGAATAACCAAGAATATGGCACTCCTTTTCTTAACCTCGGAAGTATGAAAGTATGGCGGAGATCCTCATCCTCGGCTCCAACCAGCCTGGGACGACTCCTGGTGGCCCTCGTCACTAGGGGCACCCCCGACACCAACCGACCACGCACGCAACCTGGGAGTCATCCTCGACTCAACGCTCACCATGACCAAGCAAGTCAACGCAGTCTCCTCCTCCTGCTTCAACACCCTCTGCATGCTCCGCAAGATCTACAGGTGGATCCCGACAGACCCGAGAAGAACTGTCACCCAGGCCCTCATCAGCAGCAGACTCGACTACGGAAACGCCCTCTACGCAGAAGCCCCGACCGAGCTCATCAAACGACTGCAAAGAATCCAAAACGCCTCTGCACGCCTGATCCTCACCATTTCACGCCACATCACCTCCCACCTGAAAAACCTGCACTGGCTCCCCGTCGACAAGAGAATCTCCTTCAAACTCCTGATCCACGCACACAAGGCACTCCACAAGACCGGCCCAGCGTACCTCAACAGACGACTCTCCTTCTACGTTCCCAACCGTCACCTCCGCTCTGCCGACCTCTCCCCGGCCACCGTCCCCGCGCATTCGGAGAACCACCACCGGAGGCAGAGCCTTCTCCCACCGCGCCGCCAAGATCTGGAACACCCTTCCCCTCAACCTACGACAGACCCATGACCTGCTGACCTTCAGGAGACAACTCAAGATCTGGCTATTCGACCAGTAGCGGCAATCCCCCCCCCTCCTCTCCCTCAGCGCCTTGAGACCCTCGCGGGTAAGTAGTGCGCTTTACAAATCTTGTGATTGATTGATTGAATGATTGATTGAGTGGACCTGCCAGGATTTTAACTTGTGAGTATTAAGCAGAGAACAGATTCCTGGAGGATGAACCGGTCCGGGGCCAGCAAACTCTGCAGTAATAGAACTCACCTGACTGGTCTCATATAGAGCTTAGTAGAAACTGAAACTGGAAGGAAGGAAATTGCCCCCTGGCCACTTTTGGAACTGTGAACTACAACAATAATCAGTGGACCACACGGTGCCACTGCACCTGCTGCACCAATGGAAGCCACGCCCCTACTAATCCGTGAAACATAGGCGTCTGTCTGAATGCTACCTCTGAAGTGAGCTTTGGTATTGTGTCCGTCTGTCCTTTGTCTTAGGTCTCAGCAGCTACGGTGGAAGGATGGCTCTGTGCCAGTTAGCTGAGAATCTCCCAAACATTTCACAAAAGACAAAATGTTTAAATACCCAAAACATCATGTCGACTAGACTCAACCAGGGGAATAACACCCCAAGGTTTAAGGGGGAAAGAAATAAAACACATTAATCAATCAACTCGGATTCGTAGTGGCCCCGAATCACCCGCGAGGGTACCCAGGCGCTGGGTTCATGCTGGGATCAGTCGAAGAGCCAGGTCTTGATACACTTCCAGAATTCCCATGATTGCCTAAGGCTAGAAATGGGGACACAAGGGCTCCCACAAAGTTAGGGGGCAAAGCAGCGCTTAATTTAAACTGGTGGTTTTCGGTGCCTGGCACCTGCACTTAATTGTCAACACAGGCACTTACGACAGCTGCCACATGAGGGCGCTGTTTAAGTAATTTAGAGATGAGAAGAACAACAGTTTTTCATAAATTCAATATACATTAAAAGCAACTAATACCTGCCCCATGCCATTCTTATGTCTTTGGGGGCCGCGAACAGTGTGAATTGTCACACTTGCAGGAGTGTGATGGTTAGTAGTTGTGTAAGAAGGGCCATGGGCAGCTCTGGTATGGGCAGCGGGCGGTGCGAGCTGCCGTGGCCTCCTGACGAGGGCCTGGGCACTTATATTTTTACAAATTAAGCACTGGGGCAAAGGGCAGTATGGGATCAACACGGGCTCCGTGGTTGAATACCTCTTGCACATCTGCAACCTTCTGGATGTCCAGATGTTCTCAGGGTCAACCACCGCCAACCAGTGTCTGGGGTGCCCACCAGGCAGGTCTCCAGCCAGCTTGAACTGGCATTTGTCCTCTTGACCCCACTGCTCACCCTGGAGGAAGGGCCTGCTTCTCGAATAGTCTTGAAGTGGGACATATGTATACCGACATAGTGATGCTGGTCTGAACTCTCTTGTCCTGTCAGTCCACCATGATCAAGCTGCTTGTTCCAATATCGCCCTTCCGAGTCTCTAATACCACTTGGGGGTCGCCATCACTACTGTAGCAACAAGGGGGCTCTCAACCCACATGTATTGCAGCTCCTCGCTGCAAACTCCTGTCCGCCGCGGCAACACTGGTGAATAATGTGGTCCTCAGACCAAGAGGTGGACGTGAAGATAGAAGTGGGCACCTGGCGTGCTGGTGGTGGCAGTTCTCCTGCATCACCCACAGATGCGCCAGCGGACTCCTTGCCACTGGCCACTCCCCTGGTAGTGTCTGTGGTGAAGGTTCATTGTGTTGGCCCCACACCAGGGGCATTGTTTTTTATCTGAAGAGATTCAAACGAGAGACTGAAAGAAAGAGGCATGTCATACTTCCTGCCAAGAAAAATATGGACTATCAGAGATATTAGTTTCAGTCAACTTCCTAGAAGTCTGGTGGAACTTTGATTGTTTTCTCACAGTCAGTGTGATTTTGAAACCTACAGCTCTGCAGACGCCCTTCTATCGCAGATTATTGCTGACTGAGGCTATGGCCTTCCATCAAAAACTCTTGCAAACATCTCATAAATTAGAGGACATTGGAACTTGGCACTTACCTTCCTTACGCATTGCAGAGTTTCAAACTGAGAATATATGAATAGCCACAAAATATGGCAAGTCGTAGCTGGATCCATCAGCATCAAATTCTGGCACCTGACCGTGGAAGGCACCAGACATGCCCACTACCGATGTGGCTGTCGGCAGCCCGAATCCGGCACCTGCCCGGCACACAGCACTTGCTGTGGTAGTGGCAAGATCAGCCATTTTCAGAGGAGTCAAAACCAGCTTGATTCGCACAATGTGAAGTCGTCCTTCGTATCTCCAAAATAAAAAAATATATATATATATATCAGGAAGATGACTTAAAGCGCATGCCGTGCACACAACAGCACATCAGCGAAGTAGCTGCTTGTGCAAATTTTTCATCCCCCATTGTCGTCGATGGACAGGGTATTGTTGGCAACAGCTAAGGACTTCTAAATCCATTTATCTGAACTGATCTTAACCTCTTCTGTGCCCATGACGAGATAGTCTCGTCATGGAGCACGGTTGCGCTGTGCCCATGACGAGACTATCTCGTCATGAACCCCACCCACTAATACAACGCCCGGCACAGGAGGGGGAAAGGGCGTGGCACTGAAGGGGTTAAATATTGATGTACAAAGGACACAAATTTATTTTCTAGAGAACTCTGGAACCACCATCATGGTCAGTCACAGTGTTGACACACAAGCATGAAATGAAACGAACAAATGTCCGCATATTTACATTTGGCTCCACAAAGCCTCTCAAATACCTAGGGGCCTTTTACTCTAAGTTTACTCGACTCACAGGGGTAGCTTCACCTTTGGGCTTTACGTACGCTGTAAAAATGGGCTTTCTGCAGGCCCTCTGCTGACTTGTTGCTAAAGTGACTGAAGAAAATGACAACATTAACATGACCACAATGTTTCCCGCTCTCTTTAAGGGCATGGAAAACAAAAAGTGATCATTATGCCTGCATGTAGATGTACTGAAAGAACCAGTTGCACAACCTCTCTGTGGCATACCCTTCAATATCCAAAAATAAGTGAAAGAGGAAATGGGAAATCTGCTAAAACAAGCCATCATCGAAAAAGTGAATAGGCCCACACTTTGGGTATCGCCCTCAGTGCCTGTCACCAAGCGACAAGCTGGAAGCAAGGACAGCATCTGCGTAGACATGCACCATCCAAATCTTGCTATTCAGTGTCAGGCGCACATGGCGCCTCACATTCAGGACATAATGCACCAACGAAAAGGCACAAAATTATTCCCAAATCTTGACTTGAATACCGGTTACCCTAACTTTACTGGGAAGCTCCTGCTACATCACCACAGCTGTCGTTCATTGCGGCCTCCTCAGGTACAAATGGCTCAGTTTTGGCAAAGACCAAAGTGTTTCAAGTGGAGAGGCAGTGCGACATACAGGGTGTTCCAAACGGCCTTCCTTGCAGGGAGGACCTTTGTGTCTTTGAAGCATCTAGGAAAGAATAAAACCATGCTCTCATCAAGCCTGCCAGGCATTCAGGTAAGCAAATCTAACACTGGAACAAACATAAATGCCATTTCAAACAGACTTATCTCAGTTTCTATGGTCACATCTTCCCTTGAGGTGGCATGCGCACTGATCCAGCGGCCCTAACATCTACTTGTGTACCTACCAACATACCTGCTCTACACTCTTTTCGGATCTTGGCTGACTATTGTGCTTGCTACATCCACAGCTTTGACCCAGGCAATGCCTCTTTAGGGCCCTAACAAAGATGGGGTCACATTTTTCAGGTCTGCCAAAAAGCATTTGAGACGATTCATGCCAGTATCCTCTCCGTTGAAGACCCTGCTTATATCCTGCTGAACACAGAGATTGCTGTTACTACAGTCCAGTTGTTGTCGGTGCCATTCTAACTCAAAGGGATGCCAAGGCCCCACATCATTATTATTATTATTATTATGTGTTCTTATATAGCGCTCAACTTACCCTTGGGCATCTTGGCGCTTGCATTGGGAACCCGTCCTGGTTTTTCCCTGTGAGATAACCCGTACTGGGCATCCCCAAGGTGAAAGCCAGGCATCCCGCCGCGGGGGGGCCGTTGTGGAGATTAAGCAAGCTTGTTGCCCAGAGCTGCATAGTGTGAACTCGTGCTTAGAGTGGGCACCGAAGCGAGAATTATCGAGTCCGTGGACAATTGGGCTCCGGACCCTGCCGCGTCGGGAATTGAACCCTGGTCCCGGGTCTGACCTCTGCTTCAGGGTATGCCTCCTCTAACCAGTGAGCTGCACTTCTCCACCATCTCCACATCGCATCATCGCCTACGCCAGCCACAGCCTCTTGAATCCAGAGCAAGCTTACTCATGAGTAGAAAAGGACAGGTTGGCGGTTGTATCGACGCATGAGCATTTTCGTTTCTTGAAACACTTTGCTGTCATTATAGATCACGAAGCGCTGTCTTAAGAAACGCCTAGGCGAAAATTCCCTCACGTACTGAAAGACGGGACTCCCGATTACGACACTACAAGTTTAAAATCATTGATCGTCTTGCCTAGTATCAGAACGCAGCCCACTTTGTGTCCAGGTTTCCTCTTGCTTCACATACACCAGGCAGTCTGTGGTGGCAAAGTATCTCCAAATGAAGCTCACCCATGTGCCTTGAGCAAGAGAACCATCGTTCAGGCACCATGACCACACTCTGTCGGGGATTGCTGATCTCATTGATATACAAAGGCGGCGAGATCTGGACAGGACTCATCGACTACATAAGAACTGTCAGTTGAGTGACCTTGAGGCTTTCAGACACATACACAAACTCGCCAAGAACCACACTGGGCTCATGCTTCAGGGCACGCAACCGTCATACTCTGGCCGCTGGGAGATCATGTTCTGGATCTAGCTCGCAAGGGCCATCGTGGCAACGTTGCTACCAAACATCTACTGTGCCAGCAGGCCTGGATTCTTTCACTCTACAAGTTGGAATAAAAGATGGTGGTGGAGCGCCGTATCTGCCAGGTGCTGGACAAAGACAAGGGTTCGGAGTCGCTAGAATGGTGGTCACTGCTGTTAAACATTGGGTAGGGGCTGCAATGCACTTCTATGGACCCATCTCCATCGTACAGCATTTACCAGTCGTCCCCGAAGAATGCTTACACCTTCCAGAGACGATGGCTATCCCAAGCGTGCACACGTCATACCTGCGGTAAACAAGGCAATTTGCCTCCTTTTGCAGGCCCCCAGTCGTTAGATCAGACAAGGGGGCCCAAATCAAGGGGACACAGCTGTGTGTCTAGCATTGGGACGTCATAGGACAACGCCTGTGTGGCCCCAGGTGTGGCGTCCTGGAGAGGTTTATGGTCACCTTGAAAAACATGCTTCAGGTAGCCAAAGCCACCAAGTCTCCTGTCTCTGAAATGATGTCACACTATTTACAAGTCCAGAGACACCCCACACACCACTGCTAAATTGTTCTTCAGGTGAAAGCACAAAACAAAAATCCAGCAGGTGCGGAGTAAACATGATCCTCGCATGAAGTGAGAAGTGTGAACTCAAGATGCCACGAATAACGACAAAACATGGTCGCACACAAGCAAAGAGGGCTCGCAGGTCAAACTGTGGTCAAAGAGATCTGGTGCTAGTGAAGCATTGAGGAACTGGCAGGATGATACCACTAGATCAGCTCACGGCACACACAATGGTCTTTGGCCCACCATTGCATCCTGGGAGCTGCCTGATAAGGCTGGAACTTGGACTGGAGACCAAACATGGACTAGCAGGGCATTTTTTGTAGATTATCAATTTAGGGTCAGAAAAAAAACTGCGTAACACCATGAAAGCTGTCCTCCAGAACACATTTGCCCTAGAAGGGACTCCCTGGTCGCAATCCCCCTAAGTATCAATCGATCAGAAGGTATTAACCTACAGCTCTGGTGTGCCGCTCTTAAAACTATACTGAAAACACAAACACTACTGAAGGCAAGTGACATGGGCAAACTCAATAAATCAAAACTCCTACAAGCAGTGGGGCAATCATAAGCCAATGCACAGCCCGACTTGTGCTGGTCTGCAGTGAACACGTTGGGGGAGTGACCACCATCTAGGGTTGACTTCTTTGATGCACGAGTCCTTCAGTCGTCGATTATGGTGTTGTCTGGCACTTTTGCAACCGCCCCACACATTGCAAAAAACACATTTTCTTGCCTACGGTATCTGAGCGTGCAACGAGGCCGTGAACCTGGGGTTTGCTATCCCGGAGCGATGCCACTGGCTCCATTTGGCAAATCCATCAGCCTTGTGCAGTCTTACATGCAAGAGGTGACCAGAGGCTGTAAATCCTCTCTAGAGATAGGTGACCTTGGAACTGGCCAGATAGTGTCACTCAGCAGCCAGTCAGCTGATCACCTCAACCATAAAGCTTCCGGGTTTAGATATAAAAATTGTGCACGAACAGGCAGGCAACCACGGCGACCAACTGGTCGCCCATCACTCCTTGCATGTAGTTTAGTGGCCAGTCAACCAAGTCCTCCTTACTGTGCGGCCTCTGCAGTGGAAGGTGGTTCCATCACAGTCAGTTCTTAGTCTGAGCACACGCACTTCAAGCTCCTTAAAGCTCCTCTAGCAGAAGATTCTGCAAAACACTGTGGTCCAGTGCCGCGTGCACGAGTTACAGCAGCCAACCCTTTCAGGGCACTTATTGATGGTTGAACTTTGGACTACCGTAGCCAGGCCCCCCCCGTGGCCAAGCATCATGGCTCTGTTGGCACTTCATTCAATGCGGCCTCAGAGTCACCTTGCACCTGAGCAGCTCATCTATTTAACGAGCCCCCTGGCAGACGTTCACATTATGTATTTAATAAATTGTGGTTCTTAATGATGTTATGTATTAGTACTTCATTAATCAAATATTGCAAAGATTTCATCATTGTAAAGATTTTAACTAATCACACAATAAAGTATACATTGACAGTCGTTAAATCAGACAAGTGGCCCCAATCAGGGGTAAAGAATTGGGCGACTTTGCTGCATGTCTAACATTGGGACGTCATAAGACAACGCCTGTGTGACCCCAGGTATGGCATCCTGGAGAGGTTGAAGGCAACCTTAAAAAACATGCTTTAGGTAGCCAAAGCCACCAACTCTCTGGTCTCTGATATGATGTCACACTATTTACAAGTCCAGAAACACCCCACACATCACCACTGGTTTTTCACATGCTAAATTGGTTTTCAGGTGAAAGCACAGAACAAAAATCCTGCAGGTGACATCAACGGCTCCATGGTCACCGACATCAACGGCTCCATGGTCACCGACATCAACGGCTCCATGGTCACCGTCATCAACGGCTCCATGGTCACCGACATCAACGGCTCCATGGTCACCGACATCAACGGCTCCATGGTCACCGACATCAACGGCTCCATGGTCACCGACATCAACGGCTCCATGGTCACCGACATCAACGGCTCCATGGTCACCGACATCAACGGCTCCATGGTCACCGACATCAACGGCTCCATGGTCACCGACATCAACGGCTCCATGGTCACCGACATCAACGGCTCCATGGTCACCGACATCAACGGCTCCATGGTCACCGACATCAACGGCTACATGGTCACCAACATCAACGGCTCCATGGTCACTGACATCAACGGCTCCATGGTCACTGACATCAACGGCTCCATGGTCACCGACATCAACGGTTCTATGGTCACCGACATCAACGGCTCCATGGTCAGTGACATCAACGGCTCCATGGTCACCGACATCAACGACTCCATGGTCACGTCATGGCTCGGAACTCTTCACATTTCAGGGCTCTCTCAGGTGAGCCTTGTGATGTATCATGTGCCGAAGAACATTCTGAACAAAGCAGCTGCTCTGCAGAGGCCTATAATACTGATGCGCTGGACATCCAGAAGGATAGGCATCAGTCTTTCGGAGGACGACTGACTCGGATGTAATCACTAATCCTTTAATAGCTCCCCGTTTGTGTCCTCTCTACCTTCCACCTCCTCTGTTTTATCTTCCTTACTGGTTTCTTCTTCTTCCGCTTCGATTTCCTCCTCATGCCCACAATGGACCCTCAAGCCTCCAGAAAGACTTAGCAATACTATGGACTGAAGTTAGTTTGTTTTTATGCTGGGAGGTCCTGATTTTCGCTTGGATTAAGCATAGCTTATTGGGCGCATTGGTGACCCTCCCCTGTGCTCAGGAGGAGATGCACAGGAGGCGGAAAGGAAGGGTGAGATGGAAGCGCAACGGCGGAAACAGGCCCTCGCTGCTGAACTCTGATGCAGCGCGCATGCGTACCTACCTTGTCATTCCGACACCGGTCTGAACTCTCTCATCTTGTCAGCCCATGCCAAAGGCGCACCATGAGTGACCCAATGAAGGTATTTGTTTAAAGATATACTTTGGTGCCTCATGCTACTTGGGGTTTCCATTCTCTGTACATCTGAGCTGGTGTCTGGAAAGATGAGAGTGAATGAGGGCATAGAATGGTGGCGTGTGCTCTGTATTGGAAGCTGGGAGATCGGGACAGTTCTAGGGAGTTGACAGCCTACTGCTGTTGCAATAACCCAAGGGCCTTAGATACCACAAAGAACTTACTTGCAAACGGGGGCATCTCGTTTCTAAGCTCTACCACACTTGCCTTGCTCCACTCCCGGCCAGGGACACTCGCATCTAGGAATTGTGGGAACGTGAATTACAACGCGGATTAACAGCTGAAATGTGGTATTATAGCTGCCATTAGACTTAACTCAACTCCCCAATCACAGACATAAATTGATGCACTTTAAATTCCTTAGGCGTACATATGCTACCCCTCGGTTCCTGGCCAAACTGGACCAGCCGAGGTCCTCCTCATGCCCTAAATGTCACTCCGACGATGCTCACTTTGCACATCTCACTTGGACATGCACCCATATCTTTGATTACTGGATGGCCATTTTCTCCCAGCTCTCCTTAATGGTAGATATTACACTTCCACCAAATCCCCTCCTTGAGCTATTGGGTTATGTCCGAGATATTCCGAAGGGGGTCCTTAGGTTTACGTCAATGGCACTCCTGCTTGCAAAGCGTGAAATACCTATACACTGGAGAAGTAAATGCTCCCAACCGAGGCAGGGCGGATCAGAAGCCTTAACTTCTGTGACACTACTAGTGAAATTTACCTTCCTCCCGCC
Source organism: Triturus cristatus (assembly GCF_964204655.1). Lineage (NCBI taxonomy): Eukaryota > Metazoa > Chordata > Amphibia > Caudata > Salamandridae > Triturus > Triturus cristatus. Next base: position 68,366,296 of record NC_140593.1, on the reverse strand, counting down.
TGAAGGCCATTTGGCAGCCATTTCGCATATACTTACAACAATGTAAACAGCGTGAGCTCGCCCTCTCTGGCATATAATTAATTTTGATCATAATATCATTGATCACCTAGCTTGTTCCACCTACCCTAACACAACTCTGTGTACCCCAAGGCTGTTTATGTGATTTTTATGCCGCCTGGACTTACTATACAATTAAGACTGTTTCTTGATATGTTACACCTTTCTATAATTATGGCGTCATATCTGCATGGGCTCTAGCTGCTATCATGTTATTTGTTGAATAAGTTATTTTTCCCATGATATGGATTGCAGTTTTTAGTTTTTTTTCTGTATGTTATGTATGTAATGCTAAATGATAAATAAAAAAAAATTAAAAAACATATTCTGGCCTGAGTGGGTTTAGACTCGTATCCGGATCCTGCCACCCAACTTCAACATTTTGGCGACGAGGATCTGCGTGAAAATGCAGCAAGATTCTGGTGGCAGCTGGGAGACATTACTGCCAGAGGAGGAGGCCTGTGGTGTGACCCTGTGACCACGGAGGACTAGTTTGGGGCGGACCACCCTTAGATGCAAAAGCAAGTGGTGTTAGCTCAGGCTGGTGGGCAGGACGAGCTCAGTGATGAGGGTGGGCAAGGGCTGTCAAGGACAAAGGGCCAGCTGAGGGGAAGTATTAACTGAGGTGGTGCGTCCGTGTTTAGCCCTAAGCTTAAGGACAGCGCTGTGGAGAGAGTGTTATAAGGACAGCGCTGTGGAGACAGCGGAAGGAGGCAGCAAACCTTCTTTATAGAAAGCTCAACTCTGAAGTGACCCAGGGAACTTCACTTCAACACTGACGGTCACGAGTTGGTAAATGCTGAGTATAATTTACCAATGAAAGTTACTGTGGCCAAGCTATTCCAAGCCTTTAGAGGGTCCTATGTGCCCTCTTGGTTGCATCACCGCTTCATTTGAATTCAAATTTCACATGTGCTGGGCTCATATGGGAAAGCATGTGGCACAACAGCCAGAGCTGCCGACTTTGGAACTGCGGAACTGGGTTTGAGTCTCAGCTCAACATCCTGCGATTCTGGGCAAATCACTATCTACCTGCACCTACCAAAAATGAATGTCTCCTTGTGTAAAGTAACTGATGCACATGTAAAGCTCTCCAATACCTTCGGGTCGAGTTTGCGTTATATAAAACTGCAACAACAAAAAATACGTCACCCACGAGTCGGTCACTACTTCGTCGAGAGAGACACCTTGTTGGACTTGGCCCTTTTTCCCTGATTTTTTTCGTTTTTGTAGTGTTAAGGTGCAGGTGCTCCCTTCACCCAAGATGGCTGCCACAGGCCCCTGCTACTGCAGAGTGGCCTGTTCTAGTAGCACGCTAGCTGCCAGGAGCTGGCTGGAACCCCACAACAATGTTGCGACACCAGCCCGCCTTTTTTGTCCTATACCTAGAGTGGGGAAGCTCCTGGAATGTGCTGGAACCTTCTGGAAGAAGGGTGGGGTTTTACTTTTGCCGCCTTAGGAGGTGGTCACCTGACCTAGGGCTACTTAACAGAGGGAGGGAACTTTTTCTAGTTAGTTGGGGTAGAGCAGACCTGGGGAACCCACGCAGGAGTTTTAGGTGGTAGGGCCTAGACAGGGACTTATGCCTCTGAAGGTGACAGGGTTTAGGCACTGCCCTTTAAGTGAGTGAGGGATCCTGTACTACCCACTGATCTGGCCCAGCGGTAGGGAGACCCCGGAATGACCTGCCAAGCCTGACTAGAAGGGAGCTAGTCACCAACTCACCCCCCCAAGGAACAGAACTTTTAAGGGCGCGAGAACCAACTGCGCCACCAAGACTGTGAAACGTAATACTGAAGTTAATTGCTGAAACTGAACGCTGACACTCCCAAGCTGAGAACTACTGCTGGACTGCTGGGGATCAACCAGGTACTGGCGCTGTGACCCCTGCGCTCCCCGACCTTGCCTGGGATCCCCCTAGCCAGTCCTGTACCAGGCGCTAGTCGCCGAAGTCACCCCTTAATTTCTGCCCCCCGAGTGTGGGGATTCGAGGCGCACTCACCGCTGCGGCCCAGGGCCAGGAAACTGCCCCCTGTCATCACCGGGGCCCGCGGAGAAGCCCGGGGCCCCGCCGCTGCCGTCGCAGCCGAAGAGTCGCGACCCCCAGCGCCGGGAAGGCCTCGCTGGGCCCAGGCGTCTTGCCGCGGCCGCGTAGGCCTGAAGCCCCGCACTAGCATCACCTGACGGGGGCGGACTGCCAAGCGCCGCCCCCGCCGTAACCCCATTGGTGGACTGGGCCGCGCCCCCGCAGACCGCACTGCCATTGGCGGCTGCGGGCGCGACCCCGGAAGCAAGGCCGGAACCCCCCCGAAGTGCCCGTGACGCCAGCGGAGCTCCCCGGTCACGTCTGACCAGACCGGGAGCCCCGCGCTGTGTCCCCCGCTCCCCGCACCGCTCCACTATGCGGGAGAAGCCAACGAACAAGGCCCTCGGCCCGGATATCGCCGGGCGGCCTAGACGTCGGCTGGAGGTCCCTCGCCGGGGAGAGCGCTGCAGCGCGAGGCACAGAGGAGGAGGGGGTCCCCTCCCACCAGAGAACCCGTCGCCAGGGCCGAGGGAAGGCCAGAGACTAAGGTAATCGCCGGGGAGGAGGGCGGGAGGCCCCACGAGGCCTGGAGCACGCCCCTCCCCCGGGGAGATCCCCAGAGACGCCTCAACTGCCCCACTAAGCTTGCCCGAGACTGTGGGACCCCGGACTGCCCCCCTGTACAGCGCCAAGGAGTACCGAGCCACCCAAACTGCCTGACTCAAAGCACCAGTCCATCGTGAGGTGCAGCGCTACGTTCAGGGAGCCTGGGTCCTGGCGCTATCCCCCTGCTAAGTGCAGTGCAGGTGCAGACAGCCTGATTCCTAGCGCTATTCACGGGATCTGTGCAGGGCTGGGCCAAATGACATGCTTGAAGCACTGGTGAATTGCTAGTTGCGGCGCTTTACTCTTAGAGCCTGGTTCACCGTGCTAGTGAATTTCCATGTGTAGCGCTATGTGCAATGTTTATGCCACCTGATTTTTAAGCGCTATTAATTGTTGTGCGCAGCCCTATATTCCCAGAACCTGACGTTTTACTGTTTTCAGGGTTGCCACTTTAAAGGGTAATGAAATGCCTTTGAATGTGTACTGGTACTGCCAGTGAGAATCTAATGAATTGCATTTGAACTAGATAAACCTGATTGATTTTTAAGTGAACATACTGTGTGGTGTCAGTTATTGCGTGCGCTTCCTGCTTCAGGGGATGTGTGTGCTGTATGGTTGTTTCACACGTAAGCCTTCGGGTGCCCAACCGCTCGAGTCACGCTACCCCTTTAGGGCCCGGTGACCCCTGGTCCTACACAACTCTTCCGGCATCACCGGAGCGGTCTACTCAGCAGAGAAAGAAGGGAACCCTGGTGAGCGCAAGAGGCCTGACTGAGTGTGAGCAGGGCAGCGCGTGGTCCCTAAGAGCGCGAGGACAGCGTGAGGTCCCTAAGAGTGCGAGGACAGCACGCGGTCCCTAAGAGCGCGAGGACAGCGCGCGGTCCCTAAGAGCGTGAGGACAGCACGCAGTCCCTAAGAGCGCAAGGACAGTGCGCAGTCCCTAAGAGCACGAGGACAGCGCGCGGTCCCTAAGAGCGCAAGGTCCCTAAGAGAGCGAGGACAGCGTGCGGTCCCCAAGAGCGCGAGGACAGCGAGTGGTCCCTAAGAGCGCGAGGACAGCGAGTGGTCCCTAAGAGCGCGAGGACAGCGCGCGGTCCCTAAGAGCTCGAGGACAGCGCGCATTCCCTAAGAGCTCGAGGACAGCGCGCAGTCCCTAAGAGCACTTGGCAATCGCATTCTGCGTATTTTGTGGTGCCCCGTGTTGAGTGACCAAATGAGATAGCGTGGTTCCGGCTAGTGCTGTGCCCGAGGTGATGGGTCGAGGTCTTGTGACAGTTGTCAACACCCACTAGATGGGACTTCTCCTTCAGCAGAGGGCAGTCAACCGTGGCAGAAGAGGTTGTGATGTTTCGGGGAAATAATTGTGAAACTTGCACCGGAGGGGGCCTTATCAGTGTCTTGAATACAGACCCGTGCGGCGGAGAGGAGGCGCTGTTTATGTAGACTTGGACATCATGAAGGAGGGTAGTGTACCGGTGCTTGATTGCGACAGGTCTGGAGATGTTGAAAGGGCTCCAAGGTTTTCTGATGAATTGCCTGCCCGGAAAATATGTACCTGCTATTGCTGTCACCCAAGAGTCAACATGAAATAAAGAACTGTACAGTACAGGATGGGACAGAGTGAACAGGTCAGCGCTGTACAGTAGAGGACGAGACTGACCAGGACAGCGCTACAGCCAAATCAGGGATTCATCTGACGCCTGTGTGTCTAAGACCTCTTGTGTAATTAATGCCTTGCAGTGGGGAAGATCCGCAGACTTTGGAACTGTCCCTTCCACCCCTCCTCTCACCAATCTTGACCTGGGGGCGAGCTGGAGGATGAGGCAGGCGCTTCCCAGTAACTCCGTGACCGGTGCTCTCGTTGGAACTTTGAGGATGCCCCCTGGGCGGAAACCATATGGCCTGGTACTTGCCTAAAGTCCCCTCCTCTTCAACATAAACCGTTGGGGTGGGCACTCTCCTGCCTTCCATGCCCCCCCCCCCCTTTTTACCCCAAGGCAAACAGTTCAAGCACAACACTGCTTTGGATTAGGGGTTGGAAACCCCAGCCGTATTTTATTACATAAAATAAACAAACATTAAAATGTATTATTATTTACATTATGCCCACAATACGCAGAAAGCCCAATACATTGATAGGCACAAGCTGTCAATTGGCTAATCTTAACATGTTTCTAATACATATCGGTTCCTATCGTAAGCTAAGCAATGAAGATGTTCTCTATCTGCGTTTCCCTGTTAGAGCCTACGGCAAGGTCAATGAGTGGCAGCCCCAGGTCAAGGTCAAGATCAAGTTAGGTCCCAACCTCCAACCGGAGTGACCTTGTGCAGGGGGTCCAGCTTACCGATGGATACCTCCACCACGCCCCCTTACACCCTTAAAGATTCAACTCCATAAAAGGGGGCCACTGCAGTTATGCGTCCTTGAGCGCATGGGCGTGCGGGGGTGGCCAACCAGTCAACTGGAAGCGTGACCTCCATACCCCCCGCACCCTTCCAGCCTACCGGCTGTAACTGCCCCTGGAATTCCATGAGAGACCATCTGTCTCCCCCTCGGGCGTCCCCATTTTTTAACCATGGTTATGCCAGTTAAGGACTGAAAACTATGCTCACCAATCATGACCTTATTGCCTGACCAAGGGAACACATACAAAATACGACGAAATATAACACCTGAAATTTGAAAAGAGATTAGATAAGAAAAACTTTCATTTTTTAATACTACGCCCATTCCTTCGAATAGACAGTACTCCTGAAAATTGACAAAGAATAATTAAGATAACACTTTATTTCAACATTACAACAATTCTATCAAATAGACCGTACTCCTCCTGAAATGGAGAAACATACAAATCACTCAAAATGTCTGCCTTAGGGGATGGTGGGTGGGGAAAAAGTACAGTTAGGGCCTCCGCTGGAGGCCCGCACTCATCGAGGGCGGTTCCCCAGGCTGGGGAGCGGTGAAAAGAGAGGCCGTCCTCTCCGCTCCCCAGCCTTTTTATACCCCTAGTGTTGGTGGAGGGCAAAACCGGTCAAGACAGGCTTGCCCGAGCGCGCGGACCGGAAGCACCAAAAAATGCCTCCGTTCGCGCAGGCCACCAGTCACTCAAAGGTGAGGCTGGGGGCGCCTCGTCACTACTGTGCGCAGCGCACCCATCTCCCGCCGTTGTGGGGGACCGGCGCGACCACCATTATGGCGGCATGCCCGAGTCCGTGTCCTACCTTGCAATAACTGTCTGTACTTACCACGGTGCCCGAGCAACCTTGGCCGATGTCCAGTGGAGCTGTCCTATGCAGCTATAGAGGAGTTTGGCTCTGGTTCACCCCTCGGTCATTACCTACCCAGCCAGACATCGGACATTGTTTTTTTTACTCGTTGTGTCTTCCACCTGCATTCCTTACCCCCGTTTACCATTCCCCCTCCACCTTTCACTCCCCTTAAGACATGTATACACACTAATAACTCATTATTTTGTAATCACATGTTTTTTCTCCTATGTCTATACTTGGCTATGTAATTATGTAACTGGTAACCCGCTGATCCTCATGTACAGTGCTCCGATACCGCCGGGTCTAGCCAGTGCTATATAAACTTTGCAAATAGGGCAGCGCTGTACAGCCAGTGCTAGATCTGAAATCCGAGCCTTAACTTTTGGTGTCCCCCAAGGGTCTGTACTAAGCCCTCCGATATTTAATATCTATGTCCGCCCTTTGGCCGACATAGTGGAGAGTTGCGGTCTGACCATTTTTCCGTATGCAGACAAAACACAAATTATATTTTCCGTGTCATCTACCCAGGATGGTGGACCCTCTGACCATCACCTGGGCCTGAGTTGAGTGTGTGTCTGGATGAGGGCCAACTCTCTACGGCTGAATGGCGATAAGACGGAGGCCATGATCCTGGGTAAACATGTCCAGCTTTAGTGCCCTCAACATTGGCCCCACTCCACGGCTGAATGGCGATAAGACGTAGGCTATGATCCTGGGTAAACATGTCCAGCTTTAGGGCCCTCAACATTGGCCCCACTCCACGGCTGAATGGGGATAAGACGGAGGTCATGATGCTGGGTAAACATGCCCAGCTGTGGGGCCCTCAACATTGGTCCCACTCCACGGCTGAATGGGGATAAGACGGAGGTCATGATCCTGGATAAACATGTCCATCTTTAGGGCCCTCAACATTGGCCCCACTCCGTCTTCCAAGGTTAGGAACGTTGGTTTTGTTCCTGATGACAAACTATCAATGAAACCTCAGGTGTCTAAAGTTACCTCTGCCTGATCCGAGGGGCTGAAAGGGTGAAGACCATCCTGATGATCCCCCAGTCCGCCCAGAGGACCATGATTCAGGCCTTGGTTCTATCTAGACTGGATTACGGTAACGTCCCACCCTTGCGGACAGACCCGGCATCCCTGAGGCGCCTGCAGATGCGTCAGAATGTGGCAGCCAGACTGCTGTCCCGGCTTCCCAAACACACCTCAATCTCATCTCTTTCTTGAGCTGCATTGGCAGACGGTCTCAACGGATCCAGTTTAAGGGTCTGTGCTATACGTTCAAGGCCAAAGCTAGACCGAGAGACATCTTACTTCCCTTCTTGGCCCGAGATCCTCCAACAGGGCTGGCTTTAGGGCAGTGCGACTGGTGCGTCTGCACTGGGCGCTGACCTGTGAAGGGGGCGCCAAACTCAGGGGGAGGCAATGTGTTTAGCAATAAGGAATATGCTACTTACCAGTATGCATCTGTTCTTGGCATGTAGAGCTGCAGAGCCACACACTTAGGATAAGATCGCCATCTGGTGTTGGGCTCGGATGATTGCAGGTTGTTGTTGTCTTCGGAAGAAGCCTTTTGGTCACGAGATAGGCGACTCCTCCTCTGGACAACAGTGCGCATGGGCATCCACTCCATCCTCAGATTGTTTTTCGCCATGATGGGAAATGATGGAGTGTATAAGACTAGAGAGAAAGGATGTCCATGTGTAGTGTCTAATTAAGACAATGCTGGAACAGATACAGGTCCCGGGGAGGTGGGAGGGCGTGTGTGGCTCTGCAGCTCTACATGCCAAGAACAGATACATACTGGTAAGTAGCATATTCCGTTCAAGGCATATGAGCTGCAGATCACACACTTAGGATAGACTATATAGCAGTGTCTCCCCTAGCGGTGGTCACCTGTATCCGTTGCAGCAGTTTGGAATATAGTTTTTATGACAGCTTGGCCTACGGAAGCTTGTTGTTTGGATTGCACATCAACACAGTAATGTTTAGTGAAGGTGTGTGTGGTAGACCATGTGGCTGCTTTGCAAATATCTTCTAAGGGAATGTTCCCTAAGAATGCCATGGAAGCCCCTATTTTACGCGTGGAGTGCGCCCTAGGGGGAACTGTAAGAGTTTGTTTAGCTTTTTGGTAACATATTTGGATACATTTAACTATCCACCTGGCTATACCTGATTTTGAAATAGGGTTGCCTTTATGTGGTGGAGAGAAAGCAACAAACAGTTGTTTGGTTTTGCGAAAAGGTTTGGTTCTGTCGATGTAATAAAGCAAGGCTCTTTTAACATCTAAGGTATGAAGGGCTCTCTCAGCTACTGAGTCTGGATTAGGGAAGAAGACTGGCAGCTCGACTGATTGGTTAAGATGGAAAGGGGAAATGACTTTAGGTAGGAATTTTGAGTTTGTCCTAAGAACCACTTTGTTACGATGTAGTTGTAGGAATGGTTCTTCAAGAGTTAAGGCTTGTATCTCACTTACCCTTCGCAGGGATGTGATTGCGATAAGGAAAGCCACTTTCCATGTCAGGAACTGCAGTTCGCATTTATGCATAGGTTCAAAAGGAGGGCCCATGAGCCTTGTTAGAACAATATTTAGATTCCACACTGGAGAAGGTGGTAATCTTGGAGGAATAATTCTTTTGAGACCTTCCATAAAGGCTTTTATGGCTGGTACCTTAAATAGTGACAGGTGTTGTCTATTTTGTAAGTAGGCTGCTAAGGCTGCTAGGTGTAGACGTATGGAGGAATACGCTAAATTGCATCTTTGCAAGTGAAGCAAATAGCAAATAATGTTTTGGATGGAAGCATCCAGTGGACGTATATTATTGTTAGTGCAGTAAATGGCAAATCTTTTCCATTTTGCAGCATAACATGCCCTAGTAGTAGGTCTTCTAGCTTCTTTTATGATATTCATACAGTCTAGTGGGAGGTTGAGGTAACCGAACTCTAAGACTTCAGGAGCCAGATTGCCAATTTCAGTTGCTGTGGATCTGGGTGTCTGATTTCTCCATGGTTCTGGGTTAATAAGGCCGGGGAAAGGCGCAGTTTTTGATGTGGAACTAGCGATAGTTCCAGGAGTGTCGTGAACCAGGGTTGACGTGCCCAAGTGGGAGCTACTAGGATCAGTTTTAGAGACTGATGTTTGAGCTTGCGTACCACAAATGGAATGAGTGGGAGAGGCGGAAAAGCGTACGCAAATCTGCCTGACCAGTTCATCCATATTGCATTGCCCTTCGACTGTGGGTGTGGAAACCTGGCGGCGAAGGTTGGGCATTTTGCGTTTTCGTGTGTGGCGAAAAGGTCTATGTCTGGTTGGCCCCATTTTTGGAAGAATGGGAATAGGACTTTGGGGTGTGATTGCCATTCGTGGATTTGCTGTGTTTGTCGACTTAGGAGATTGGCAACCTGGTTGTGAACCCCTGGAAGGTGTTCCGCTAGCAGGTAGATGTTTTGGGGAATTGCCCATCTCAAGATGTTCTGTGCGAGTTGGGACAGTTGGAGAGAATGTGTCCCCCCCCTGTTTTTGTATGTAATACATTGTCGTCATGTTGTCTGTGCGGATGAGGACAGTTTTGTTCCTTAGATGTACTTGAAAGGATTTCAGTGCTAGGAACACCGCTAGAAGTTCTAGGTGATTGATATGGAGCAGTTTTTGTTGAGTGGTCCATCTGCCCTGAGTGGTGTGTTGAAGGAGATGGGCTCCCCACCCTGTGAGATGCGTCGGTCGTCAGCACTACTTGTGGAAGAGGCTCCAAGAACGGTCGCCCTTTGGACAGGTTGATGGTGTTCCACCATTTCAGTGAACGAAGTGAACGACTGTCCACCAACACCAGATCGGTAAGTTGTCCTTGAGCCTGGTTCCACTGTTGTGCTAGACATTCTTGCAAGGGACGCATTTGAAGTCGTGCGTGAGGCACAATGGAGATGCATGACGCCATCATGCCTAACAGTTGCATAAACACTCTTGCTGGAAGAGAGTGTTGAGTTTGAAATTTTAAGATGAGGTTTTGTATGTTAGCTATCCTGGCTGTGCTGGGATAAGCTATGGCCTTGGACGTATTTAAGGTGGCTCCCAGATATTGATGTATGTGGGAGGGTTGCAGTTGAGATTTGGGATAGTTGATGGTAAATCCCAAGTCGTGTAGGGTTTGAATAGTGCGGTGAGTGTGGAGAGCGCATTTGTCGAGAGTATTGGCTTTTATGAGCCAATCGTCGAGATACGGGAAGACATGTATTTGTTGTCTCCTGAGGTGCGCTGCCACTACTGCTAAGCATTTGGTGAATACCCTGGGTGCAGTTGTTACTCCGAACGGGAGGACTGTAAACTGATAGTGCTGTCCATCTACCACAAATCTTAGATACTTCCTGTGAGCAGGATGCATGGGGATGTGAAAGTATGCGTCCTTGAGGTCCAATGTGGCGAGGAAGTCGCCTTGTTGAAGTAGTGGGAGGACTTGTTGGAGAGTGATCATATGGAAGTGATCTGAGTGTATGTACTGGTTTAGTAGTCTGAGGTCGAGTATGGGTCTTAAAGTCTCGTCCTTTTTGGGAATTAGGAAGTATAGAGAATATACTCCTGTACCCTGATGCTGGAGTGGAACTGGTTCTATTGCGTGTTTTTGAAGCAAGGACCGAATTTCCTGTTTGAGGAGTGTAAGATGGTGTGGTGACAGTGGACGGTGTTTGGGTGGTATGTGTGGGGGTGTGTTTGTGAGTTCGAGGCAGTAACCAAACTGGATAATTTGTCTTACCCACTTGTCTGTTGTAATGGAATTCCAGACAGGTAGGAACTGTTGGAGTCTTCCCCCGACTGGAGTGGAATGGTCTGGGGGGTGTGGGGGCAAGTCACTGTTTAGTGGCTGGAGAGGTGCGGGTGTTGGCATTGCCCCGACCTCGACCCTTGGTGTTGTTTCCTCTATATCCTCCTCTAAAATATCCTCTGTTAGGGGATGTTTGCGCGGAGGTTTTGAAAGTGGAAGAGGTGTCTGTTCCAACATTTTTGGAGGCTCCCCTATAAAAGGAGCGTTGAAAGTAGCCTCGCGGTTGTGGAGACTGTAATGCTCCCATTGATTTAGCAGTCTCGTTATCTTTTTTCATCTTTTCTAGTGCCGTATCTACTGTGGGTCCAAATAGTTGCTCTTGGTTGAATGGTTGAGCAAGAATTGTTGTTTGTACTTCCGGCTTAAAGCCTGAAATACGTAGCCATGCGTGGCGTCTAAGTAGTATACTTGTGTTGAGCGCCCTAGAGGCAGTGTCCGCTGCGTCTAGTGCACATTTGATTGATGCATTAGATAGGAGTTTTCCCTCTTGGATGAGGTCATTGGCCTGGGATTTGTACTGATCTGGCAGGTGTTGTAAAAGATCTTCTAACTGATCATAATGAGCCCTATCATATCACGCTAACAGGGCTTCTGTGTTGGCATACGCCAATGGTTAGCAGCTTGGGCTGCAACTCTTTTGTCCGAGGCCTCTAATAGCTTGGACTCTTTGTCTGGGGGCGGTGTGTCTCCTGTTGTTTGGGAGTTAGCCCGCTTTCTTGCGTTTGAAACGACTAAAGAGTCTAGAGGGAGCTGTGCTTTAATGTACGCGGGATCCTGTGGGGCCGGTCTATATTTTTTTTCGATTCGGGGGTTAAGGACCCTAGCTCTAACAGGGTCTTTAAAAAACTCTGTGGCGTGTTTTATGACTCCCTTAATCATGGGCAAGATCTGAACTGATTTTTGCGACTGCTCAAATGTGTCTAGAAGAAAGTCCTCTTCAGGTGTATCTGAGTGCATGGTGACGCCATGGAAAAGCGCCGGCCTGTTTAGCAGCTGCCCAAACCCTAGGTGGTCATCAGGAGGGGAGGGTTTGGAGGGGTATGTAGTGGGATCAGGAATATCAGGTAAAGGGTAAGCCCAGTCATCTAAGGGTGCCGTATCCGGGAGTGTGAAAGGATCATTAGGATCATTAAGGTCATCCGGATCCCCCTCCCCCTAAGTCATCATCATCATCATCATCATCCTGTGGAGGTGGTGTATGTGAAGGAGATGGTAGAGGAGAAGGAGATTGGGTAGAGGGGGTGGGATGAGAGGTGATATAGGAGAGGAAGGACGAATGGGTGAGGTGGCGAAGTCCTTCTTCTTTATGGGAGCTGGAGGAGGTGTTGTGTCCAGCTTCCTTTTCTTGTATGGCACAGCGGTGACATGTCCGGTTTTTGGATTGATATAAATCCTTTTTTGCGTGGGATCAGGGCGAAAAAGTTCTTCATGGTCCGAAAGTGGCTTTGGTGCCGACTTTTTCAGTTCCGATCTATGTTTTGGATGATCGGTAGAGTCTTTGTGGACTTTTTTCGGTACCGACGATGGTTTCGGTGCCGAATAACTTTTCGGTGCCGGCGGGGATTTCGGTGCCGAAGAACGTTTTGGTGCCGGTGGAGATTTCGGCCTCGATGGTTTCGGAGCCTGCTTCTGTGCCGAGAGGTGTTGAGTCTTCGGTGCCGAAGGTATTGTGGGCACAATGACATGTGGTTTGCTCGAGCCCGAGCCACCTGTAGGCTTATATTTCTTCGGAGCCGGGCCCGAGGGCGGGGCTTCTGAAGACGATTTTCGGTCGCGACTGGGCCCAGCTGGCGGAGTCTTGACCAATGTCTTTTTTGGGGGGGGGGTGGGGTAGGGGCACTGGTACTCACTCGTTGCCCCGGAGTGATGAGGTCATCAGAATCGTCCGCTTCGGATACGATTTGGAGGTCTTCGGAATCGTCTTCCGGGACATCCTGGGCGAAGATGTCCTCTGGTTCTGGAGCTGGTCTGGCCATGATGTGGCGTCGAGCTCTTCGGTCCCGGATGGTTTTCTTGGAACGGAATGCGGTGCAGGCTGGACAGCTGGATTCGTTATGTTCCGGCGAGAGGCACAGGTTGCAGACCTCGTGGTGGTCACTGTTGGGGAACTTTGCTCCACATTGGGGGCATTTTTTAAAAGGTGTCCTTTCCATGAGCCGTATCCGGAACCGGTCGGATTGGATTTCGACGTTGAGTTGTAAAGGTTGTGTTTCGAAAGCTGGATTTTCAGAAGTTTTCAGCCGGAGTGGAAAAGTTCATCCGAACCCAATGGCGGAAAAAAACAATCTGAGGATGGAGTGGATGCCCATGCGCACTGTTGTCCAGAGGAGGAGTCACCTATCTCGTGACCAAAAGGCTTCTTCCGAAGACAACAACAACCTGCAATCATCCGAGCCCAACACCAGATGGCGATCTTATCCTAAGTGTGGGATCTGCAGCTCATATGCCTCGAACCTTATGTTCAGAGAGCTGAGTGGCACTTATGCCTGGTGGCAGTCAGAGAATCTGAGGAGGTGGTCTTGGGGTGTGGGGGCGCTGAAAATGATTCTCGCACCTGTCCTCCAACCTGGCCTCTTGCACTGCACCGAGGCTCCATTTGGCCCCGATGGGAGGACGTTCTTGTGCAGTGTTGGGCCCAAGACTGCGGAACTCTCTTCCCAAATCCCTTAGGGACAGTACCTCACTTCTTGTGCGCCGCAAAGGTTTGAAGACCTGGCTATTGTAAGCAGATGGGCCTGGTGCGGAGAAAAGAGGATGTGCAAGCGTGGACCCTCCCTCCCCCCCCCCCCCCCCCCCCCCCGACTCCGCTGCCGGCTCCGGCCGGAACTACGTCACTGTCTGTCCCGGGAGATATTATCCCGGTCGGTAGCCAATCGGGCTACTCGGTCGGACTATGGGGGGGTGGCGTGGATCCAGGGGGCCGGGCCCTAAGGGCGCGCTCGCCGAATTTCGCGCTTTTCATTGTAAGCAGATGGTTCTTTTGTTTCATCATGCCCAGTGCCTGGAAACCCTTTGGGGTAGCTGTGCGCTTTACCAGACTATGAAATAATAACTAATGTGGCAGGGAGACCAGGACAGGGTGATATACAATTAATAAAGCACAGCAGGGGGGGGGCTGCTTTGTCAGGGAGGGGCAGGGGGCAGGGTCAAGCGCAGGGCTGCACAGTGACCACAGTAGGGTGCGGGCTGACAGGCACCCCGTTATACAATGGGGGCGGTAGTGCAGCAGTGACGTCCCTCACTCTATCCCCGCCTCTCACTCTTCATTTCTGTCCCCGTCTGTCGTTCACCATCACTCGACTCTATCTTTTCACCACTATCACTTCTGGTCTCTTATCTGCCTTTTTTCGCTCTCCCTCTTCCGATCTATAAGGAATGCTCAGATTCACAATAATGTGCTTTTTATACAGCAGGGATCGACCAGAGAGCTTTCCATTGAACATTCCATATACACTTACCACCACCCAGTCAGAACTGGTTCTACGTGAATCCACAAGCGAAGAGCCCGCATGCAGATCTCAGCAGCGAGTGCACAACCCGCTGAGCTATCCTCAAGGGTGTGAAGTCAGATGCGCACTCACAGCAAACACACCAGCAGGGCTTTGTTTACTAGTGTGTCAGAATAAGCAGTCATGGTTTGCAAAATAGACTAGACACAAAATAACACAAACACAAAAACAGTTTCAGATTGTGGGATTCTGGGGTTTTCTTGGGAGCAATCGAAGGTCATTCAAGGGGAGGGGCGGAGGGGGCTCTCAGGGGACACCCAGAGCCCAAAGGATGCAAACATCTGTATGACCAGGAACCCAGACCTTGAAGAGACGGAAGCCGCCCTACAGTCACACTTGACTTCAATGTAGTGTGTCAGGACCGCACCACACAGACCCCACCCCCACTTCACCCCGTGAAACCACATCAGTTAAGTACATCTCCCGCCCCGGCCTAGGTTCACACGAAGACGAGAATATAAAACCATTCCTGCCCAGCAGGACGGGGCCGGCCCGAACGTTAGGGGCCCCTAGAGAAAGTGCGCACCCCACTACCGTCCGCTGCCTATTAGGAGCCATAATAGAGAAACTTTGCACTGGTGAAAAGCATAAGGTACGTCCATTTTGCACCATTTCTGATAAGTAACATAGCAAATATAGGTCGCAAAATCCAAGTGAAAGGACTTTTTTTGCACACTAGACAACAATGGCGGAAACGGATTCAAGAGCTACCGTTAAACACATTTGCTTCATTTAAAAGGGAGAGTGAGAAAATTTGTGCGAGATAGAGTACCGGTAAAAGAGACACTATTTTTATCCACTTAGAAATATCTCATGAAACAGAAAATGGACCAACCGGACACTTCTCTAAGGTTGGTTACATCTTGTATACTAGTAAAGGGAAGACAGTGCACATTCACGATTCCTTAGTGAGGGGAGCACAGGAAACCCCACGAACGAGGAGGCCCCGTGGTGTAAGACTTTAGTTTAAAACACAAAGTTTACACTCCCTGAATGACGCAAGCGTCGAGGCCGTGCAGCTCTGTGACAGGCTCAAGGAGGACGTCTCTGGTGCCACTGAAGAGAGGGCGTCCAAAGAGAGGGGAGTATGCCGTCGACCCACCAGAGCCATACAAGTTTAAGGGAGGGGCTCATGGGCGCGTGGCACACAGGCCCCTGTACTGGACCAACACTTACGCCGGGTCTGGTTTCACCTTCTCTACCCCCCTCATACCCAGAGCCCCTCCCTCTAGTTCACAGGTCTAGAAATCCTTTGGCTATAGTCAGGTGCACATATGTATGTACCATTTCTGCGCTCACATGCATGTGTATGAATAGATATTCCTGGCTGCAGAGCAAAAGAGCGCTGCACATTATTCACAGCAGATGTCTCAAAACGGATCCATTGCATTATAGTTCACGTATTTACAACCGCATGCATTTCATGTAGTTTACTATTTTAGGCACAGGGAGAGTAAGTGACTTGACCTGAATCACATGGCTCTCAGTCGAGTGCTGGAGCCGGGATTAGACCCCAGGTCCCCTGTGGTAGCTCGGCCCCATCTCCTCGCATGAACCCATGCAATCGTTGCCCTCTCTTCCAGCTCACACAAGAAATACCCCCTTCTCAGCCTTCCCTCTAGTTTACACGCACTTCGGTTTATTAATCCATGAAACTGGTTTTATAGCTCGTGCGTGTAATCCGATGCCTCTTCGTAGCGCTAGGGAGGGGTCTGTTATTAGGCCCGTCCTAACCTGAGGAGACTTGTGTCCAGGTGGGTCGTCAAGAGTGGCTTCTGAAGAGGATAGCGTGCACCCAGAAGGGTCCGGTGCCTTCATGGAAGGGACACAGGCAACCCCCCTCCGCCCTCACCCTCCCCCATGAAGACCAGAGGGAGACGCTTCTTGCAAGGGCGGGGCCTTCAGATCTCTTCTCAGTTGAGTCTTGTGATCGGGATGTGGCGAGTTCCAGAGACGGGTGCCCAGCACACAGGGCTCAGGACTCATCTGAATTTGGACTGTTCCATCCAGCCTGCTTTGCTGGAGGTGTTGTGGCGCCTGGTTCCTGAATACCTGTAGGCGAGATCCGCCACTCATCCTAGAGAGAGAACCGGGTCACCTGAACCCCGACGCTGGCACCTCTGAAGCCAGGGACGCTATAAGAGCCCGGGAATGGGACCTCTTTTTTCAGATCCACAAAGAGGCTGGCTGATGGTTTTTGCAATAGAGGGAGTGTTTGGATACATTTTGGGGGTGCCAGCATAGATTTTTTTTCTTCACATTAATCCAGCCTGCCAGCCCCCAGGTCGTGGTAGATTCAAAGCAGCATCTTAGCTGCTGCAGGGGAAGGGCGTTCTCAGACGCTGATGCGCGCTGCTGCCAGGGGGCTTTGCTTGTCACGTGCATTGATAATGACTGTCATGATTTAGGGGGGCCTGGAAGAAGCTACCACTACCGTGGCATTTTCCACAAAGGGATTAAAATTAAAGAAATAGCTCCTAGCAGCACCTTTCAAAATGAAGTGTGAATGTTCTTCTGTGCAGGAGGAGTTTGGCAGGAAGAACTGGGATCAACAACCCCCCACAATGGCAGTCAGGGAAGTGTCCACATCCCTGGTTACAAATGGACTCGTTCCTACTTTGACCCTCTTGTCCTGTAGAAGGGTCTTTAGCCTGGACAGGGGCCTCCCTTAACAGGCGAGGGGTGCGCTCACCGGACCTCCAAACTCAGCACTGTGTTCAGCCTCGTGCATGAGGCACAAGACAAACAAATTCTTCAACTGAGAAGTCTGAGTGGAATGGTGAGCAGAGCTAGGCGTGGGATATTAATGCCCTAAGAGGTCCTACCAACCACCACAGCAGTAAAGCATCCTTGTTCTCTGTACAGTACTTAGTACAGATTGAAGCTTGCACAGCCAGAGGTAAAGGGTCTGGGACATGCGACCAGTCCTGAAAATCCCACCACAGACGCCATTATCAAGATGTTCTGGACATTGTTGAGAACGCTTTAAGCAGTTTTGGCTAATCTTCAATTAGCAAAGTTCAGATTAAATTTACAGTGAAACCTTACACCAAGCATTCCACAAATCACACACTTGTACTTAAACCTACAGATTAGACTGAGGGAATCTTACCTGCATGTTCTCCCTCAGGTCCGTGGCCTCGCGGATTGGCTGGACAGCGTTCTTGAACACTTCATCAATTGCTTTAATCCAGAGCGTTCTCATGGAGGCGTAGTCCCGGGATTTCTTGGCCTTTCTCACAGAGAGGCCACGTTTGTGAGGTTTCCCGCCACCCCGCCGGTTCGTAATGGCAACGTGCACAAATAAAGATGCGTGGGCCAACACGTCGCCCGTCAACGACTGCAGCGGGATGTGGCGGTAGCCTGTCTGTAAACACTCAAATGGGATAGTATACTGACCAATAAACTCATCTCCAATGTAGTCATCATCCAGCACAACGAAGCGTACCATTGCCAGCTCCGGCAAATTAATTTGAAATTCGAAGCTTTCATCAAAAATAGGATTGTCTCCATTTTGGTGCACCGTTTTTGTCCTTTGCTCAGCGCAGTCGGCAGGGATTCCATGAATCTCAACGTAGACATATGGGTCCACAACATCTCCTTTGGCCCCCGAACCCTTCGGTTTGGGGAAGTGCTGGCCGCTGATGATTTTAATATGAAGAAGTTGAGGCGAGACTCCAGGGACCGAGTCCTTAGTGTTGGCGCTGAAGAACGACACCTGCTCGCGCATGATGGCAGGTCGGAGGACATAACCACAGTTTCCGTTCTGGCGAAACCACCCAATGTTGAGGTCCATCATCAGCCCTGGCGTCTGAAAATTCATTGCCACGATTTGGCAACCACATTTCCAAAAATCCTGAGGATTCATGTTGCTGGAGTCAATTCTCATGGGGCTGGGAAACACCCGGGCCAGGAAGCGTTTGTTGTAGTTGACAAAATCGCCAGGGTTCTCTGTCGCATACTTGCTGGCAACCACCTCATTGAACGAACATACTTCCCAGTACTTCTGGTTCTGAAATGAGGCCTGAAACTCTGTGAACTGAACAGATTTACAGATGCTGACCAGCTCCGAAAGCTCCTTGCACAGCTGTACGCGCTTCATCGGGCCCACAGTCTGCTGCTCGACGCCATCTTTGGTCACCCTCTGTGACATCTCCAGACCTTCGTCCTCGTCCGTGACATCCCCTTCCAAACCAGTACAACTAGTGGGCAGCTTTTTGGCCTTCACCAAGAGTTTTCCCCTCAGCATCTCAGGAGACGGCAGGTATGCCTCCTCTGTGTTTGGAGAAATTGTGTAGAGTTTGTCACCCAAAATTTTCTTCATGTGTTGCACCATAACTTTCTGTTGTTTAATCGAACAGTGGTTTTCCAAACACAATATGAGTGGATATTCTGAAGCAACAAATCCATATCTGTTAATGATGTCAATCACACTACGGAAGACTATCTGTGACGTCATGGTATGGCCTGTGTAAATAACTGGCTCGTTGTCCGGGCCATCCCATACGTCTAGCTCAACACTGCGGCAGCCCATTTTAAGCGCCCTTATGTACCCAGAAATGTCTGACGGACCACGGAACTGATCCTCGATCAGGTAGGTGTTATGAGACGCGTTAATGTAGTAATGGGACAATGGCTGTTCCATATCCTGACACACGTTCTTGTGTTCAGGATCGAATATGTAGCAGTCGGGCGATGTTAGATAATTGGTAAAACCGTCCAATGAGAGCCAGCCCTTGGCCTGACCTTCGGCCGAGGGCTCATATTTGTGGATAAGGTCCAAACTGATATCCTCAGTGACATGCGCTATTCCCTGCTCAGCCTCCAGGAACATCATGAGGTCCTTGGAGTCCAAAAATTCTTTATTGCTAGAAAACTGAACCAACAAGAAGTAAATCTCGGGCCTAGTACAGAGCTCGTGGAAGACTTCGATAAACTCCTCCCTGGTGACGTCCGTGCCTGTTTTGTCCTTAGATTTGTGCAGCTCTTTGTACTTCAACTCAATTTTACTGGTTTTCAGACCAGCGTTTAGGTTCTTTATACACTGTACAGCTCTACACAAGGTTATGTGTCCAAAGTTATCCTCGTCCGCTTCTCTAAACATCCGTGAAACCCATGAGGTCCGCATGTTGTCCTGGCTGCTTACGATCATGTCAAGCGTGTGCTTCCCGTAAGAGATCAGGTAGCGCAGCCCGGTGACCCAGATGTTGGCTATATCAGCTGAGTTGGCCACAAGGTCGAGGGACTCATAGTTCTCGCCATAGATGATGGAGAAGGCAGAGTCCTCCGAGATCTGGTCGTAGATCCCATTGCTTCGGAAGATGTCAGTGTTCTTCCCGGTTCGGACTTCCTTGATCGACTTGATGTCGATCTTGGCCTTCTCGGAGTCCTTCTTGGAGGGCTCCCACCTCAGCGACTGCATGTCGGCGTCCAGGAGGAAGTAGCGATAGTAGACCCGGGAGTTGGAGCGCACCTTCTTGAGCTCAGACCCTTCCACCATGGAGTTGATGCAGTCGCTGGCGCTGCTGATCTTCTTCTCCGCCGGCATGCTGCTGAATGACACAGTCTTCTTGCGCTCCCGCTTCTGCCGCGTGCCGTCCTGCAGAGGAAAACAGAAAAAGAGCCATTTTAGAAGGTGCAGATCTCAAGACTGTCAAATTATTTCAATGCAAGACATACATGGGGAGAGCAGATCCCTACAGGGATGGCCTACAAAGACGGCCTACAGGTGATCAGGAAAGTGTCAGAGTTCATGCCTGTACCTGCCCTGTGAATGTTCTGTGGGACAGGTGTGCATGGCTGACTGTTCTGTATTTATAAGAGAAAAGTTTTTTCTAAAAGCCTCCTTAAAACAAATGAAAAATAATTTGAGTGTATTTCAACAAAGTTTACTGACCAGTCAAACGACACAAACAACTGATGGTTTGCATTTTAAGGTATGTAAAAAGAAATAAAATTCATAATTGGGTTCCTATTTAAGTGCTTCAGATCAAACTTAGTGCAGCCTTTATGTGAACATGCCTGACTTCTGTAACAGAACTGTGCTGATGGTGCAAGATGATCACCTGTGTTGTGCAAACATGAGTCACCTGCAGCCTGTGCATGGATGAGGTCCCCTGCAGCCTGTGCATGGCTGGGGTCACCTGCAGCCTACGTATAGCTGGGGTCACCTGCGCATAGCTGGGGTCGCCTGCAGCCCGTGCATAACTGGGGTCGCCTGCAGCGTATGCATAGCTGGGGTCGCCTACAGCGTATGCATAGCTGGGGTCACCTGCAGCCTGTGCATAGCTTGGGTAGTGTGCGCATAGCTGGGCTCGCCTGCAGCGTGCGCATAGCTGGGCTCGCCTGCAGCGTGCGCATAGCTGGGCTCGCCTGCAGCCCGTGCATAGCTGGGGTCGCCTGCAGCCCGTGCATAGCTGGGGTCGCCTGCAGCCCGTGCATAGCTGGGGTCGCCTGCAGCCCGTGCATAGCTGGGGTCGCCTGCAGCCCGTGCATAGCTGGGGTCGCCTGCAGCCCGTGCATAGCTGGGGTCGCCTGCGGCCTGGGCAGAGCTGGGGTCGCCTGCGGCCTGGGCACAGCTGGGGTCACCTGCGGCCTGGGCAGAGCTGGGGTCACCTGCGGCCTGGGCAGAGCTGGGGTCACCTGCGGCCTGGGCAGAGCGGGGGTCACCTGCGGCCTGGGCATGCTGGGGTCACCTGCGGCCTGGGCATAGCTGGGGTCACCTGCTACCTGTGCATAGCTGGGGTCACGTGCGTGTGCATAGCTGGGGTCACGTGCAGCGTGTGCATAGCTGGGAGTCACCTGCGCATAGCTGGGGTCACCTGCGCATAGCTGGGGTCACCTGCGCATAGCTGGTGTCACCTGCGGCCTGTGCATAGCTGGGGTCACCTGCGGCCTGTGCATAGCTGGGGTCACCTGCAGCCTGTGCATAGCTGGGGTCACCTGCAGCCTGTGCATAGCTGGGGTCACCTGCGGCCTGTGCATAACTGGGGTCACCTGCGGCCTGGGCATAGCTGGGGTCACCTGCGGCCTGGGCATAGCTGGGGTCACCTGCGGCCTGGGCATAGCTGGGGCACCTGCGGCCTGGGCATAGCTGGGGTCACCTGCGGCCTGGGCATAGCTGGGGTCACCTGCGGCCTGGGCATAGCTGGGGTCACCTGCGGCCTGGGCATAGCTGGGGTCACCTGCGACCTGGGCATAGCTGGGGTCACCTGCGACCTGGGCATAGCTGGGGTCACCTGCGACCTGGGCATAGCTGGGGTCACCTGCGACCTGGGCATAGCTGGGGTCACCTGCGGCCTGGGCATTGCTGGTGTCACCTGCGGCCTGTGCATTGCTGGGGTCACCTGCGGCCTGTGCATAGCTGGGGTCACCTGCGGCCTGTGCATAGCTGGGGTCACCTGCGGCCTGTGCATAGCTGGGGTCACCTGCGGCCTGTGCATAGCTGGGGTCACCTGCGGCCTGTGCATAGCTGGGGTCACCTGCGGCCTGTGCATAGCTGGGGTCACGTGCAGCGTGTGCATAGCTGGTGTCACGTGCAGTGTGTGCATAGCTGGGGTCACGTGCAGCGTGTGCATAGCTGGGGTCACGTGCAGCATGTGCATAGCTGGGGTCACGTGCAGCATGTGCATAGCTGGGCTCGCCTGCAGCATGTGCATAGCTGGGCTCGCCTGCAGCATGTGCATAGCTGGGCTCGCCTGCGCATAGCTGGATTCACCTTTGCATATATGGGGTCACTTGCAGCCTGTGCATAGACTGAGGCTATGCAGAGGTGTGAAGTACCCCGGGTGGTGGTACACCAGTGGAGATCAGCTGTGCCGGCTAGGTAAGGATGCTTGGCATACAGCAGTCCAAGCTGGGCTGGGGTGAATGACAGACAGGTACTAGCTACATACGGGTCCTGGCTGGTAACAGGTTCTCGTCGCCATACAAAGGTGTATAATGCAGGTGGCGGACACTGGTGCGTAATGTGCACTTACACTGTGTCAGATAAGTAAAGCACGCACATGTATGATGTACATAGGTACTATCAATAAGACATAGGTTTTATTTTGTCATTTGTACAGCGCCCCCCTACCACTAGCGGGGCCTCGCAGCGCTCTTTCCTCCCAGAATGTCTGCAGGCGCTAGCTAGACACGCAGACACAATGCTCATATGTGTTAGCCACACAGGTATAGGATCAACACACAAAAACCATGGGAAGTTAGCGTGCACAGGTGCTGGACTCAAACAGGTACTCGACGTACACGGGTAGTAGTTACACACGGATGCATGACGTACACAGGCAGGCACTGCCTGCACACAGGCACTTGATGTACACAGGCACTTGATGTACACAGGCACTGCCTGCACACAGGCTCTTGATGCACACAGGCACTTGATGTACACAGGCACTGCGTGCACAATGCACTTGATGTACACAGGCACTTGGTGTACACAGGCACTTGGTGTACACAGGCACTTGGTGTACACAGGCACTTGATGTTCACAGGCACTGCGTGCACACAGGCACTTGATGCACAATACACTTGATGTACACAGGCACTTGATGCACACAGGCATGGACTGCAGACCAGTGCCTGGTTTACATGGGTCTAGCAGCCAGGACCTAGGCTGCCACCAGGTCACAGACTGCCCCGGATGCGGCTCCCCACAAGGAGTGACTCCTCCCCCACCCTCTGATGCTGCTGGTGGGGTCTGAAGGTAGGACTGGCTCATCCCCCTCTAACTCACCGAGGCCCTGCCTCTCCTTCGGATCAATCAATCATCGCATTTGTATAGCGCGCTACTCACCCGGTAGGGTCTCAAGGCGCTGGGGGAAGGGGTTCGCTACTGCTCGAATAGCCAGGTCTTGAGTCGCCTTCTGAAGGAGAGGTGGTCCTGGGTCGTTCGAAGGCAGATGGGGAGGGAGTTCCATGTCTTGGCGGCCAGGTAGGAGAAGGATCTTCCTCCGGCAGTGGCTCTGTGAATGCGTGGTACGGCGGCGAGGGCGCGGCTGGTCGATCGTAGCTGGCGGGTGGGCGTGTAGAAAGTCAGGCGGTTGTTGAGGTACTTGGGGCCCAGGTCGTCGAGAGCCTTGTGTGTGTGGGTAAGGAGTCTGAACGTGATCCTCTTGCTGACGGGGAGCCAGTGCAGGTCTCTCAGGTGGCCGGAGATGTGGTTGTGTCGGGGGATGTCCAGGATGAGTCGTGCGGAGGCGTTCTGTATGCGCTGGAGTCTTTTCTGTAGTTTGGCTGTGGTTCCGGCGTAGAGGGTGTTTCCGTAGTCCAGTCGGCTGGTGACGAGTGCCTGGGTGACCGTCTTCCTGGTTTCGGTGGGGATCCATCGGAAGATCTTCCGGAGCATGCGCAGGGTGTTAAAGCATGATGAAGAGACGGCGTTGATTTGTCTGGTCATCGAGAGGGAGGAGTCCAGGATGAATCCCAGGTTGTGTGCGTGGTCCGTTGGCTTGGGAGTGGTGCCCAGGGCGGGGGGCCACCAGGAGTCGTCCCAGGCGGAGGGGGCTGATCCCAGGATGAGGACTTCCGTCTTGTCTGAGTTCAGTTTCAAGCGGCTGTTCTTCATCCACTCAGCGACGTCTTTCATCCCTTCGTGTAGGCTGGCTCTGGTGGTGGTGGGGTCGTTGGTGAGGGAGAGGATCAGCTGGGTGTCGTCGGCATAGGAGATTATGTTGAGGTTGTGTTGGCGTGCGATGGCTGCGAGAGGGCTCATGTAGACGTTGAAGAGGGTCAGGCTGAGTGATGATCCTTGCGGTACGCCGCAGATGACTTCGGTGGCCTTGGATCTGAACGGGGGGAGGCGGACTCTCTGGGTTCTGCCGGTGAGTAACAAGATGATCCACTCCAGTGCCTTCTCTTGGATGCCGATGTTGCTGAGGCGCTGTACTAGGGTGCGGTGGCAGACTGTGTCGAATGCCGCAGAGAGGTCCAGGAGGATGAGGGCCGCTGTTTCCCCGTTGTCGAGCAGGGATCTGATGTCATTAGTGGCTGCGATCAGGGCGGGCTCGGTGCTGTGGTTGGCTCGGAAACCGGACTGCGAGGGGTCGAGGGAACCGTTCGTCTCGAGGAAGGCGGCGAGCTGTCTGTTGACTGTCTTCTCGATGACTTTGGCAGGAAAAGGGAGGAGCGAGATGGGGCGGAAGTTCTTGAGGTCAGTGGGGTCCGCTGTTGGTTTCTTCAGTAGGGCGCTGAGCTCTGCATGCTTCCAGCTCTCCGGGAAGGTGGCTGTGGTGAAGGAGACGTTGATGATGTCCCGGAGTTGGGGTGCGATGATGGAGTCGGCTTTGTTGAATACGTGGTGGGGGCAGGGGTCGGATGGTGATCCGGAGTGGATGGTGTTCATCGTGCTGGTGGTGTCTTCGGTGATGACCGGGGTCCAGTTGCAGGTGGTGGTGGTGGGGGGCGTTGGTTCGGTGGTTGGGTGCGTGGTTGGTGCGCCGAAGCTGTTGTGTATGTCAGCGATCTTGCGGTGGAAGAATGAGACGAGTGAGTCGCAGAGGTCTTGCGAGGGGGTGATGTCGTTGTTTCCGGAGCTTGGGTTGGAGAGCTCTTTGACGATGCTGAAGAGCTCCTTGCTGTTGTGGGTGTTGTTTTCCAGTCGTTCTTTGAATGTTGACCTTTTGGTGGTGTGGATCAGCTGGTGGTGTATGCGGGTGGCGTTCTTGAAGGCAGTCATGTTTTCTGTGGTCTGGTCGAGGCGCCAGGCTTTCTCGAGGGTGCGGCAGTTCTTCTTGGAGTTTTTGAGTTCGTCGGTGAACCAGGAGGCTTTCTTACTGCTGGGTCTGCAGGGAGGTGTCTTCAGTGGTGCGAGGTCATCAGCGTAGTCGGTGAGCCACTGTGTGAAGATGCAGGCTGCTACATCGGGGTCCGTTGCGCTGGTGGGAGGGTTCCGTCTGAGGGAGGTCGTGAGCTGGTCGGCGGTGATCTTGCTCCAGTGAGTCACAGCCCCACACCTGTTTAAATCACTCCACGATAGGAACATGTCGAAGCACAAGCAGGGCTTCGAGCACAGCCATTGGTCAGTAACTTCTAAACCCCTTATTGTGAGAACACTGACCTTAGCAGATGTTTTTTGTGGCCCGAGGATGCAACAAATTCCAGTTGTGAATCAGTGTTGGCAGCATAGATCTTGTCAGACCGAATGCAACTCTTGCGGAGTTTGCTCTGCAAATTTAAGAACAAGAGCATTTAAAGTTACAGATCACGTATGTGCGATCCATGCATTCAAAAATCTTAAGATGCCTCCTTCAGTCATATGTCCACACGCAGCCCGCCCTACTGACCACCAGTTAATACCACTGCCCAGGGCGGGATGGACCGTTGCTCCGGATTCAGAGGCAGGGGGTCCACATTAGGTCGAAACCGTGGTTTCTCTTTTTGTAAAGATTTGAAATATTCATATTTCTTCGCTTCCCCCACTTGCCATATTAAATCCAATGGACGTCAATGGTGGGGCGAAACCCCTAGTTTTCATATCCATCCTGCCCGATTTCGAAGCCTGACCACATCCCACCCTTCACGACCACCCCGCCCGCCCCAAACCGCCAGATACAGGTGCCCAGCCCCATTCATGGGAACCTATTGGAAGACATGGGCTACTTGACATCCGTCCATGGGGGCTTCACGCCCAAGAAAGAAACAGATGTGACCCATAACATGCAGCTGTTGATTCCAAGAGTCTTTGTCCTCCCAGTAGACAACTCCACGCTTCTGGAATAACTCATGGCGACCAAGATAACCAGACCTTGCGTTTCCGTGCACCACAGAGATCTCCCTGCATTCATCTAGGGTCCCTCGCCTCTCTCTGTGGAGTCATCCAAGGTTCCCTTTTTCCTGCTCTTCTGTAACTTACGTCTAGTTTACTAGACTTCACCAACTCATTCATCTTCTCAAGATTCCTCGTACATTTTCTGTCCGTGCTCCATTCTGCATCATTTCTCAGACCTGCCCCAACCAGTTTTACACACTTGAGATCCCACGGCTTCAACATCCTGGATGGCTCAGCTTCTAAGATGGCGCTCACCAAACTGGACTCCTGACATCCACCAATCAAACCTCACCAGCAGTATTCTTCCAGAAAAACCTGTCCGCAACCCTGGTGTCCTACAGATGTCTTCCCTCCTGTAGAATACTGCAGTCAAACTTCACTAAAATCTGCCAAAACCAACCCCTCATCACTCAGAGTCACCAAACCCTCAACTACCCACCGAGACTACACCAACCGGTCTCCCGGGCCAAGGTATTAGCTGCCTCCAGTCAGGGCCGGCTGTAGGGTGGGGCAACCGGAGCAGCCACACCTGACCCTGAGGCTGGGAGAAGGGGCAGGGCTGTGTTTAGAAATGACTTATAGGTTTAAAAACCCCTGCTGCAGAGTTCCTTGTGTGTCCAGCAGGTTTCAGGCAGAATAAAAATGTCAAGATATCTCAGATTAACCTTCTTGCTGGAGAGAGATGGGTTTTGTCTCCTGGCAGTTCAACTCATCACACAGTACCGCAGAGGGCTAATATCCCTGCTACAAAGAACATGCACCGTGCAGATCACAGAACTGTATTTCATGTGCATAGACAGCTCAGTGGGTTACTGCTTATGTCAGAGAGATCCTTTTGTTGCAACTGTTCATAAGTTACAATACTAAAAAATAACAGTGCCTTATGAACGGTCATCAAAGAGCCACATGCAAATGGAAGGAAAAGGTCTGGAACCTTAAGTATCCCCCCTGGCTTTCCTTATCCTAATGTTGCTAAAAATGGCTAGTTTGGGAAGAAATACATTCTTATTAGTCAAAGCCAAACCCAATCAGAGCTTTAAAACAAATTCAGTTTATGTGAGAGAGGGACCATGGAGAGATGAGGGGCACTGTCAGGGGTTATTATTGAGAGAATCCGTGAAGGTGGTCATGGGGGTGCCCAAAAAGAATTATCGCTCCGGGTGCTAAAGCGGGCCCTGCTGCCAGTGCATGCCGAATGTGGCAGTTTGGTTGACAAAGCAAAGACAGTGTGTCACACTAGTTTAACCACAGAGATATATTAAGTTTATATATATATATATATATATATATATATATATAATATATATATACACACACACACACACACACAGCCCTCAAATCTGAACAATATATATATATTCAGAGTAGAGGACTGTATTTGAGGGGGCGGTGGGGGCTCAGCAGAAACTGATCAATGCGGCATCCACCCATCTTTGGGACCCATGCAGAACTTCACCCACATTCCTTGGAGCCACTTCTGAACGGGGCGCTCTGCGCTATACGTGGCCCTGCTTTTACAATCACATTGCTTTATGAGCATGGGGCTGTATGTGTGAAGGGTCTGTGTAAAAACTGACCAATCCCCCATACGCTCCTCTATGGGACCCATAAGGACCTTCGCACACACTCCTTGGGGTTGCTTCTAAATAGAGCTCACTGCGCCTGTTCATTTTCTCCGGTTGTCTGATCTCTTCTGACAGTGGTGTGCTTTGGGTCCGGAGGCTGTATCCTCATTACTCCATGGTCATTATCAATTTTTACGTCGCAGTTTTGTTTTCTTATTGATCTGTGACGCTGTCACGGGTGTAGTAGGTTCATAGATTAAGCTCTGATGGGCCGCGGATATCGGTCAAAAGGGTTTGCAGAAATGTCAGCAAGTTTCTTGATCGGTGAGTTTTCCTTCTGACCTAGTTCTTAGTAGAGTTACTCGTTGAGTTTGCGGAGATGGTTGAACATCTCAACGCCTGGATCTCTGTGGAGGTCGGCTGTACTTGTGAAGCAAGCAGCACCTACTGCTGCCCGTAAGGCCTTGTTCTGTAGTGTCTGTAGAGGCTTCCGATGCTACGGCTGACAGCCGCTCCACACTGGTAAACCATATATGTCTTTGTTGGTCGAATAATTGCGTTGATTGCGTCCTCAGAAGCGGGCTCAATGCAGCCTTGTTTGGTTGATGCTTTCTGGCAGGTCTTCTCAACGTGGCCTCTCCAACTCAGGTTGGAGCCAAGAGTCGCCCCCAGGTAGGAGCTGCCCTGTTCCACTGCGCTGTACGTGACCCTGCTTTGATAATTGGGGAGTTTTCTGAGGAGGGGGCTGTATGTAGGGAGGGGCATCGGCAGAAACTGACGAATGCCTCACGCACCCACCTGAGGGCCCCACACACATCGCCAGGACCGCATATAAAAGCGCCTCACTGAGCTGTTAATGTATTTGCTTCTACAATGAAGAGCGTTTTTTTTTTTTAAGTTGGAGGCTGTACATGAAGCGGGCTCTCTGCAGCAATTTTTCTGCGTACCGACCAAATCTGTGCTCCTCTTCTGCTCAGACAATCCGGTGCCCATGGCCCAGTCACTGGCACCGCAAAGCAGCCCAGGGCCATCAAACATCGACGCGCCAAACCGGTGTCACCGGATCCGAGATGTAATGAGATTCTGAGAACGTACACATTCACTTCCACAAAATATGGCGCGAAGCAATTACCCTGACAGGCATATCAACAGAATGTGCACTCGCCCGTATGTTGTTTCCACGCGGCTTGGGTGGGTGTGCGTTGCAGATGCACCCTTCTGTTGACGCCGGGCCTTCTGTGCAGACGAGGCTGCGCGCGACACGGGCCCTGCGCGCGCCACACGGGCCCTGCGCGCGCTCCAGGGTCAGATGCACCCTTCTCTTGACGCCGGGCCTTCTGTGCAGACGGGCCTGCTCGCGACACGGGCCCTGCGCGTGCGACACTGCCCTGCGCGCGCTCCAGGGTCAGATGCACCCTTCTGTTGACGCCGGGCCTTCTGTGCAGACGGGCCTGCTCGCGACACGGGCCCTGCGCGTGCGACACTGCCCTGCGCGCGCTCCAGGGTCAGATGCACCCTTCTGTTGACGCCGGGCCTTCTGTGCAGACGGGCCTGCTCGCGACACGGGCCCTGCGCGTGCGACACTGCCCTGCGCGCGCTCCAGGGTCAGATGCACCCTTCTGTTGACGCCGGGCCTTCTGTGCAGACGGGCCTGGGCGCAACATGGGCCCTGCGCGCGCTCCAGGGTCCCCCCACCACCCCGCGCGGGCCAGGGATGCATGGACTGCTTGCCCCCGCAGACAGTACCCACACACAATGGTACCCTCCGGAAAGAGTACCCTCTAATAGTACCCCTGAATCTTCCTACTAACAGTTCTGGAGTTTACTGCTGAACAAGGTCACGGTTTTATTAGAGATTAGATCTTACAATGAGATGTACAATATACAGTATTACATCGACTAACACTGCTAAAAAAAACTGGACATTTTACAACGCATCACTCCATTAACTGGGAAATCTATCATCTTGGTTGCTGCTTTAGCTGTCAAAATACCAATTTTTATTTTTTAAGTTTTAAAAATCTCTTTTGAGAATTTATAAAACAGGACGCACAAATATAACCTGTTCAATGGTCTGTACATCATTATAATGTAAGACGCATATTGTCTGCTCAAAGCTATGTTCTGCCATGCTTCCACGTCAGTTTTTAACGGTGAACATTTCAGCCTACAAAGCATTTTGCACCTCCGCACTCTGGAGGGACGGCTGCCTGACGGGAGGGAATAACCCGATGGAAACAAGCTTTTGCTCTGCATATTTCTAGATCATTTCCATGGAGCAATTTTTCATGGTAGGTTTTTTATGATATTTAAGGTGAATATAGCTCATACCCCGGATGTTTAATCAAGTCAAAGAAAAGTGCTGAAGTGCACTTAAAACTGCTGCTGAACATTGCTGCGTGTTTATCATCCAACGCCCTGTATGGCCAGGTACGGCCTAGACCACCTGCTCCCTTCTCAGTACCCAGATAGTAACACGTTTAACAGGAGAAGGACATTTTTGGATTAGGGAGTCGTAAAACCCCCGGCCGTATTTATTAACAAAAAAAATTTAAACAAAAAATGTATATATACATTATTTACATAATACGCAGAAACCACTGTATTACATTGATTACATGTACAGATGTCAGATTCCTAACCTTAACATATCCCTAATACAAAGATATTCCTATCCGAATCTAAACATATCATAGTCAAATATCACAATTTCCTTTAATTTTCTGCGTATCCCTATTTGAGCCTACCGCAAGGTCAATAACTGGCGTCAGATCCTTATCAGATTAAGCCCGCCCTCCAACCGGAGTGCGCATGCGCAGAGGGCCCGCTCACCGTGAGGGTACTCCTCCCCCCCGGTCACCCCCATACGCTCTTTAGTTTATCTTCATAAAGGGGCCCTTGCAGTTATGCGCCATTTACTTGTGCCATTGTGCACGTGCGGGATGGCCAAACAGCCTAGGGAAAGCATGACTCCCCACTCCCCCGCACCCGTCCAGCTCTATTGGAAAGCGTAACTCCCACTCCCCCGCACCCGTCCAGCTCTACTGGAAAGCGTAACTCCCACTCCCCCGCACCCGTCCAGCTCTACTGGAAAGCGTAACTCTCACTCCCCCGCACCCGTCCAGCTCTACTGGAAAGCGTAACTCCCACTCCCCCATACCCGTCCAGCTCTACTGGAAAGTGTAACTCCCACTCCCCCGCACCCGTCCAGCTCTACTGGAAAGCGTAACTCCCACTCCTCCGCACCCGTCCAGCTCTACTGGAAAGCCCAACTCCCACTCCCCCGCACCCGTCCAGCTCTACAGGAAAGCGTAACTCCCACTCCCCCGTCCAGCTCTACTGGAAAGCGTAACTCCCACTCCCCCGCACCCGTCCAGCTCTACTGGAAAGCGTAACTCCCACTCCCCCGCACCCGTCCAGCTCTACTGGAAAGCATAACTCCCACGCACCCATCCAGCTCTATTGGAAAGCGTAACTCCCACTCCCCGCACCCATCCAGCCAACCGGCTGTGACTGCCCCTGGAGTTCTATGAGAGACCACTTGTCCCTCCCCCTTGGGCGACCACATTCAAGAATGGCGCCGCCCTCTAAGGATCTTAAATTTACTGCTCACCAATCATGACCTTACCGCCTGACTAAGGAATATTACTAAAATACAACAGTAAATACAGACCTGAAAAAAGAATATTACAAATGGAAAGAAAACCGTAAAACACATGTATCAGCATAACATTGTCAAACTAAAATTATAAATCTAATAACACTCCATCAACCCTGCTCTTAGGGGACGGTGGGTGGGGAAATGAAAATACAGCCTCCTAGAGAGGCTGGTGTTGCGTAAGGCAGGGTGTGGGAGCGGTGGGCAAAGAGGTAGATTCCGCCACTCCCCAGCCTTTTATTACCCCCCCCTAGGTACTGGGCAAGGCCGGATCTAACCGGCCTGGCATTGGTCAATCGTGCGACCCGAAAGTGCTAGTAATCACTTCCGGGGTGCATTCCTGAACCCTGACCAATGGTGGCGGGGCGCGCCTGTCACGTCATCGTTGTGCGCGACAGGCTCGCCCCTGTGTGGTCATCGAGGGCCGGCACGACCGCCATACCTTTGGTGTGGCCGATGCCAGCCCGCCTCTCTAAAGAGCCCTCCCTTTACTCCCAGGTACCTGTAGATTCCTCAGCCTCTTCCAGGTGTTGTGGTTTCAAGGACTCGCCAGCCTTTAACCTGGTTACCTCCCTTTACTCCCAGGTACCTATAGATTCCTCAGCCTCTTCCAGGTGTTGTGGTTCCAAGGACTCGCCAGCCTTTAACCTGGTTACCTCCCTTTACTCCCAGGTACCTGTAGATTCCTCGGCCTCTTCCAGGTGTTGTGGTTCCAAGGACTCGTCAGTCTTTAACCTGGTTACCTCACTTTACTCCCAGGTACCCGTAGATTCCTCAGTCTCTTCCAGGTGTTGTGGTTTCAAGGACTCACCGGTCTTCAACCTGGTTACTGCCCTTTACTTCCAGGTACCCGTAGGTTCCTCAGCCTCTTCCAGATGTTGTGGTTCCAAGGACTCGTCAGCCTTTATCTGGTTATCTCCCTTTACTCCCAGGTACCTGTAGATTCCTCAGCCTCTTCCAGGTGTTGTGGTTCCAAGGACTCGTCAGCCTTTAACCTGGTTACCTCCCTTTGCTCCCAGGTACCTGTAGATTCCTCAGCCTCTTCCAGGTGTTGTGGTTCCAAGGACTCGCCAGTCTTTAACCTGGTTACCTCCCTTTACTCCCAAGTGTATCTGTAGATTCCTCAGCCTCTTCCAGGTGTTGTGGTTTCAAGGACTCGTCAGCCTTTAACCTGGTTACCTCCCTTTACTCCCAGGTACCTATAGATTCCTTAGCCTCTTCCAGGTGTTGTGGTTTCAAGGACTCTCCGGCCTTTAACCTTGTTACCACCCTATACTCCCAGGTACCTGTAGATTCCTCAGCCTCTTCCAGGTGTTGTGGTTCCAAGGACTCGCCAGCCTTTAACCTGGTTACCTCCCTTTACTCCCAGGTACCTGTAGATTACTCGGCCTCTTCCAGGTGTTGTAGTTCCAAGGACTCGTCAGCCTTTAACCTGGTTACCTCCCTTTACTCCCAGGTACCCGTAGATTCCTCAGTCTCTTCCAGGTGTTGTGGTTTCAAGGACTCACCGGTCTTTAACCTGGTTACTGCCCTTTACTTCCAGGTAGCCGTAGATTCCTCAGCCTCTTCCAGGTGTTGTGGTTCCAAGGACTCGCCAGCTTTTAACCTGGTTATCTCCCTTTACTCCCAGGTACCTGTAGATTCCTCAGCTTCTTCCAGGTGTTGTGGTTCCAAGGACTCGTCAGCCTTTAACCTGGTTACCTCCCTTTGCTCCCAGGTACCCGTAGATTCCTCAGTCTCTTCCAGGTGTTGTGGTTTCAAGGACTCACCGGTCTTTAACCTGGTTACTGCCCTTTACTTCCAGGTAGCCGTAGATTCCTCAGCCTCTTCCAGGTGTTGTGGTTCCAAGGACTCGTCAGCCTTTATCTGGTTACCTCCCTTTACTCCCAGGTACCTGTAGATTCCTTAGCCTCTTCCAGGTGTTGTGGCTTCAAGGACAAGCCAGCCTTTAACCTGGTTACCTCCCTTTACTCCCAGGTACCTGTAGATTCCTCGGCCTCTTCCAGGTGTTGTGGTTCCAAGGACTCGTCAGCCTTTAACCTGGTTACCTCCCTTTGCTCCCAGGTACCTGTAGATTCCTCAGCCTCTTCCAGGTGTTGTGGTTCCAAGGACTCGCCAGCCTTTAACCTGGTTACCTCCCTTTACTCCCAAGTGTACCTGTAGATTCCTCAGCTTCTTCCAGGTGTTGTGGTTTCAAGGACTCGTCAGCCTTTAACCTTGTTACCACCCTATACTCCCAGGTACCTGTAGATTCCTCAGCCTCTTCCAGGTGTTGTGGTTCCAAGGACTCGCCAGCCTTTAACCTGGTTACCTCCCTTTACTCCCAGGTACCTGTAGATTCCTCGGCCTCTTCCAGGTGTTGTGGTTCCAAGGACTCGTCAGCCTTTAACCTGGTTACCTCCCTTTACTCCCAGGTACCCGTAGATTCCTCAGTCTCTTCCAGGTGTTGTGGTTTCAAGGACTCACCGGTCTTTAACCTGGTTACTGCCCTTTACTTCCAGTTATCCGTAGATTCCTCAGCCTCTTCCAGGTGTTGTGTTTCCAAGGACTCGTCAGCCTTTATCTGGTTACCTCCCTTTACTCCCAGGTACCTGTAGATTCCTTAGCCTCTTCCAGGTGTTGTGGCTTCAAGGACAAGCCAGCCTTTAACCTGGTTACCTCCCTTTACTCCCAGGTACCTGTAGATTCCTCGGCCTCTTCCAGGTGTTGTGGTTCCAAGGACTCGTCAGCCTTTAACCTGGTTACCTCCCTTTACTCCCAGGTACCCGTAGATTCCTCAGTCTCTTCCAGGTGTTGTGGTTTCAAGGACTCGTCAGCCTTTAACCTGGTTACCTCCCTTTGCTCCCAGGTACCTGTAGATTCCTCAGCCTCTTCCAGGTGTTGTGGTTCCAAGGACTCGCCAGCCTTTAACCTGGTTACCTCCCTTTACTCCCAGGTACCTGTAGATTCCTCGGCCTCTTCCAGGTGTTGTGGTTCCAAGGACTCGCCAGCTTTTAACCTGGTTACCTCCCTTTACTCCCAAGTGTACCTGTAGATTCCTCAGCCTCTTCCAGGTGTTGTGGTTCCAAGGACTCGCCAGCTTTTAACCTGGTTACCTCCCTTTACTCCCAGGTACCTGTAGATTCCTCGGCCTCTTCGAGGTGTTGTGGTTCCAAGGACTCGCCAGCTTTTAACCTGGTTACCTCCCTTTACTCCCAGGTACCTGTAGATTCCTCGGCCTCTTCCAGGTGTTGTGGTTCCAAGGACTCGCCAGCTTTTAACCTGGATACCTCCCTTTACTCCCAAGTGTACCTGTAGATTCCTCAGCCTCTTCCAGGTGTTGTGGTTTCAAGGACTCGTCAGCCTTTAACCTGGTAACCTCCCTTTACTCCCAGGTACCTATAGATTCCTCAGCCTCTTCCAGGTGTTGTGGTTTCAAGGACTCGCCAGCCTTTAACCTGGTTACCTCCCTTTACTCCCAGGTACCTATAGATTCCTCAGCCTCTTCCAGGTGTTGTGGTTACAAGGACTCGTCAGCCTTTAACCTGGTTACCTCCCTTTACTCCCAGGTACCTGTAGATTCCTCAGCCTCTTCCAGGTGTTGTGGTTTTAAGGACTCACCGGTCTTTAGCCTGGTTACCTGGCCTCCAGTACATGGCAACAGTCCAAACGCAATCGCCAGAGCTGGACAATACATCAGACGTGGAATCCAGGAAGCAGGCACTATAGCAGAGCCTGGACCTCCAGACATGGGCACAATATTTACTTTCTCTTATAATTTGTCCAGTGCAAACTGTGACTCCGACGGGTACGCTGGCGCTAAAGAGGACCAGAGCCTCACTTCTGCCTTGCTCAGATAAGCCCTAGCCATTAGATCGGAGCGATGTCTAGAAATAACCATGTTTGTAAACAGTATCTAAATCTAATATAATTGCTCTCCTCCAGGGTAGGATATAGAAGGTGGTTTCAAATCTTGACAGTCGCAACAGTAAGGGCGCTGCAGCTTGCTCTGACTTTTTGCATGTTGAGAATTTTCAGGAGGTGAGCCTTGGAAGGCTTCAGATGCGTAAAAGTGCCTTTTTTTAAATTTACCATGTAGCTAGTTCAGGTTCATAGCAAAAACAAGTTTTTTTGTTTTTTTTTTAAATCTCCTTCACTTGGAATTGCAGGTTAACCCATGTTCTGGGGCCACTAGGACTTTGCCCTGAGATCTCTACAGCCAACTACTGACTACATCTCAGGTTGGCTGACATTTAACTCCTTCTGAATAGCCCATCCTGAAATGCCGCTGAGACACCATCTGAACATCTCCTGTGTCCCTTTCAACCTGCCTTCTGTTCTGAGGATTAACTGAGTTCTGTCTGTGTAACCACAAGAGGAAAACGAGTGTACAAGCACAGCCAAAGGGAATTGACCAACATTTAATTGAGTCAGGCCCGCGGGAGTCCGCGAGGGATCTGTGGAGCTGATGATCTGAAGTCACCCCCCCCCCCCCCCGAACCCCTCCAAACAGCAAGCAAGAAGTGAACTTAGAGGACACCACTACCTCCACTTCTCGCAGCTGGCGTGTACGCATGGGATGGGAGACAGTGTCAAAAGCAGCCGAAAGATCCAACAGCGGTAAAAAGCTGCCTGTCCATCACCTGCGGCCTTCTGCAGACCGTCCAGTGCTGCCCTCGATACAGCTGCAGCACCTGAGTACAGCAGTCTCGTTCCTGGCTCAAATGGTTAAAAAGTTACTAAGATGCGAGGATGCGACGACACGAGTTGCTGCGCAGTGTGTGACCCTTTGTAAAGCTGGACTGGTCACCTCTCTGTTGCTTATTGCTATAATTGGTTGTGAAACTGCTACTAATGTGGTGCAACCAACGCCCACAGAGTGTTACCAAGTTTAAATGTGAAATAATGAAGCAATACTATTACAAAATAGGACGCATTATTTGCCTTTTCTTGCTGCATAATTTGGCCCTCCCTTGCCGCATAATTCCACCGGCTCTGGCCTGACCCACTGTCCCATGCTGTATGCTGAGGTGGGAGGGAGGAGGCAGCAAAGTGTGAATGATGCAGGAGCTGACCAATGAGTGAAGGGGGCGGATCCACTGTCCCATGCTGTATGCTGAGGTGGGAGGGAGGAGGAGGCAAAGTGTGAATGATGCAGAAGCCGACCAATGAGTGAAGGGGGCTGACCCACTGTCCCATGCTGTATGGTGCGGTGAGAGGAGGCAAAGTGTGAATGATGCAGGAGCCGACCAATGAGTGAAGGGGGCTGACCCAAAGCTCCTCTTTGGGTATATCCTTGATTGTTTTAACAACACGAAGCTGACCTAGAGCAGACCTAAGAAGCGAGAGACCTCCAGAATGACACAGGCGCAGCCGCAACAGCCGAAGTCGTCTTCATACACGACATGGACACCGGGTTGTGCCAAAGACAAGTTTCTTGCACCAAGCCAGCGCATTATTAAATGTTCAAAGCGCTCCGATGCCATTGTGCCAGCGGCTAACCGCTGAAAACATGTCACTAACGAGCCACACGCCAGTCACAAAGGCTATTTTAAGGAACTCGGCGGCAGGTTCAGGGCCAAACTGCTGTAAAATTCAGAGACGAAGCAAACTGTCAAAAACCAAGAGCTGGAAATAGCCGCCACCCACATGGACGCCTTTTGACACAATGAAAACCATCTGAGCCACCCCCCCCCCCCCGGCAGATTTCTAGGAAAAACATCAGAATCTAAGCTGGCACCAAAAGGCGCACGAGCGATGAAAGGCTCGGCAGAGACGCGCTGGTCTCTGTGGCAGCAGGAAGGGGGTGTCAGAGGGGGGATGTCAGAGGAGGAGGGTTCAGTGGGGGGGCAGAGGAGGGGGATGTCAGAGGAGGGAGGTGTCAGAGGAGGGGGCTGTCAGGGGAGCGGGATGTCAGGGGAGCGGGATGTCAGGGGAGGGGGATGTCAGGGGAGGGGGGTATCAAAGATCGGGGGTGTCAGATGAGAGGGGGTGTCAGAAGGGGGGGTATCAGAGATCGGCGGGTGTCAAAGTAGGGGGGTGTTAGAATGGGGCTATCAGACATCGGGGTTGTCAGAGGAGGTGGGTGTTAGGGGTGTCAGAGGAGGTGGGTGTTAGGGGTGTCAGAGGAGGGGTTGTCAGAGGAGGGGGATGTCAGAGGAGGGGGGATGTCAGAGGAGGGGGGATGTCAGAGGAGGGGGGATGTCAGAGGAGGGGGGATGTCAGAGGAGGGGGGGGTGTCAGAGGAGGGGGGGGTGTCAGAGGAGGGGGGGGGGTGTCAGAGGAGGGGGGGGTGTCAGAGGAGGAGGGGGGTGTCAGAGGAGGAGGGGGGTGTCAGAGGAGGGGGGTGTCAGAGGAGGGGGGTGTCAGAGGAAGGTGAGGGGTGGGATTCTCAAACCCTCGACGTCGCACCCCATTCCAAAGCCGCCATGGAGCCGTTCTCGAATTTGAACATTTGCCACAAACGCAGAGCTGGTTCCGCCCTTCTGGGCCCCTCGATTCAAGATTATGCTAAGAGACTTTGCTACATTTTTTTTAGAGCATCTCATGGAAATGTATTCACTACAATAATTAAAAGGCAAGAGTAACGGAAGTGACATCACCACCCTTTGGCACCAACAACATCAGTGAGTGGACACCCCTTGCGCAGCAGCTTCTTATTCCCCCCCAGGGAGGTGTGTGGGGGAGGTGTGTGGGGGGCATGGAGTGTACAATAGGTAGTGAGGTGTTTGCGTTCAGGAAAAGGGGTGGCAAGGGCAGTGCCAGGGGTATAACCTGGTCAGCCACGGACAGCAGCTGGTACCACTGACCACCCCAGTTACCACCCATGCTCACACTGAGGTTCACCCAGGGGCCCCCCGAGAAACGGACAGAGGTGAACCTGCGCCTTCTAGGAAGGGCCTGGAGTGTGGTCACTTCAAGATGGCGCTGTGCTTACCTTTCACTAGTGCACAGAAGGGGAAAAGTGCACGAGAGGCGGCGGCGGCGGGCGATGATGGGTGACCCACAAGAAGTGAAAGGGGGTACGGGGAATCGAGTCCAGAGAACCACTGCCCCCTTTCGTGGCCTTCTGCACCAGGTTACTCTTGAGGAACCTTTGAGGTTCCCAAGCTCGGGGCAAGAAGCGATCCGGGTGGGGCTCGGGAGGTGGCAAATTTGCCCCAAAAGCAGGCGGAATCTTGGTGAGAAAAACACATGGTTTTGAATAAACTGCTTGTGGCCGTAACAGAGTCCCCACTGACTGGTTGCGAACTGAAGCCCAGGTCATTCTAAGGGCTCCCAAGAAGGGGCGTGGACACTCGGGTAGCCTGGTCACCCGGAAGAGATGACGGCACGAGCCAAAGGCGAATGAAAAGACAGTGTTGCCAGGCAAAGGTAAACACTACAAAAGGTCCAAGCGGCGGAGTTTCACTGCCAGGCCGGGTTACACTTTACACAGTAGAACCTCAACAAACAAACACAAGAAACTCTTTCCAGGCGCGGGGGTGTGGCGAAGGCATTCTTGGCCTGGAGTGCAGAATGAATACAGTGGGCAGAGCACCGAACACACATTTACTTGTATCTTCCTCAAAAGAATTGCACATCATCCCCTCCCTTGGGGTGACTGTACAGAAGCGGATCAGATGCCCCCCTAAAAGGCTGCGGATGGCAATGAATGCAAACATCTGTAGCACACTCATGTCTGGCACGGATGTATAGGCATCAGTTTCTGCATTTATGAACAGGCTCCCGGTTTTATGGTATTTATTTTTTGTGCACTTCCATCTGCATTTATCCGTATTTATTTTGTAGCCATCCTACTGGTATTTAGCCAGATTTATTTTGTGTTTTGCGACCAGAAGTCGTGATAGCTCGTATTTTTCTGCATTTATTTATCAGACAGATGTGCACTCATACTTTGATGCCCGTCAGGTTTTATTGAGCACATTACACAGCCACATGTAATCAAATACCAAACCCACATGAAATAAATCCTCATAGTAGCACAAACACATGTTGAGATATGCAATGATTGAAGCAAACCTCACCCAGCTTTGTACCTCCCCAAGCTGCCAGTAGGTACAGACACTGGCCTAATACGCTTTCATTTCAGCATGGTGAGACGCTCAAAAGAAGCCAAAGTATGTGTACTTTATCACTTTGAAAAATAAATTCAGAGCGGAAACCATGTTTTCTGTCTGTATTTATCTGCAAAACTCAGTGAAAACAGGGAGCCCTATTTATTAACAATCAAGAGGGCACAGAAAAGGTTATTGGTGAAAAAACAAGAAAAGTAGAATGGCTTGCAGGGGCGTGAGTGGAAATGAAACTCAAAATGATCACGTGCTCTGGAGACCCGCATTCACACAAGGCGCACGGAGCGGTATATGTTGATTCTCCGCTTAGTTAAATAAGTGAGCATCATCATCATTGGGTCTCATCACTTGAGTGCTCGGTTCTCCAAGTGATCTTCAAGCATCCACCCAGAGGAAGACCGTCTGTTTTATTTGACCGTTATGATTAGAGAGTGGAAGGGCATCTAAAAAATGAGTGGGATTAAAATTGACTCCATTCCTTACTCTGGTCTTTCATTTACAAAGGAAAGAGCAGAGTTAAAAGTAGGTGGGCGGTGCCAGTGTGGAAGAGTTACCCGTTTCACTGCACCTGATATGTGATCGTGATTGGTCGACATGTTTCAGTCCTTGGTAGCCTTTGTAGGTCTGTGGGACTTCTTCGGGACCAAAAGGGAAAAATTGGCTTCCTTTGGGGTAGCCAACACGGCGTAAGTGACTCACTTACCCTTCTTCAACAGTGAGCCCAATCGCTTCTGGGGCATGAAGGACAGAGTCAGCACAAGAAGTGGACAGGACACTGAATAGAGCAAGCCCTATCCAGTCCCTTTCCACGAAGGAGCAATGCGCATCTCCTTAAAAAGTTA
The DNA here is from genome assembly GCF_964204655.1 of Triturus cristatus. NCBI lineage: Eukaryota > Metazoa > Chordata > Amphibia > Caudata > Salamandridae > Triturus > Triturus cristatus. The sequence goes on along the minus strand of NC_140593.1, from coordinate 68,326,125 downwards.
TAGACAAAAGATGTACCAATAATCTACACAGCACAATGAGCGATTGGGCTCACTGTTGAAGAAGGGCACCTGTAGTTCACTTGGAGAACTAAGCACTCAAGTGATGAGCCCCAATGATGATGCTTTTCACTTATTTGACAAAGCGGAGAATCAACATACACCGCTCCGTACACCTAACGAGAATGAGGGTCTCCAGAGCACGCGATCAAAAGACCCTGGCACAAAACAGGACACGTGATTCATTCTCCACTGATTTTGAGTTTAACTAACGGAAACCGAATGAATCTCTGCTTCTCCCTCCCGCCTTCTGATTTAATGATTACTGGAAATCATAAACTCCATTTCATGTATCTTTAGGTCGGATAATCTTGTTTCATGTTTAATCCGCCATCGCTTTCTCATTCAGGACCCAGCAGTATGTAGTGTCCGGACACAGCTACAGGGAGCTCTGTCCGGGTACACCCCTACAAGAAGGGCACAAAGAACTGCAGGGTGGGCGAGGCTGGCCTCTGGCGCTGTCCGGGTATAGGGCGCGGCTGGCCTCTGGCGCTGTCCGGGTACAGGGCGAGGCTGGCCTCTGGCACTGTCCGGGTACAGGGCGAGGCTGGCCTCTGGCACTGTCCGGGCACAGGGTGAGGCTGGCCTCTGGCACTGTCCGGGTACAGGGCGCGGCTGGCCTCTGGCACTGTCCGGGTACAGGGCGCGGCTGGCCTCTGGCACTGTCCGGGTACAGGGCGCGGCTGGCCTCTGGCACTGTCCGGGTACAGGGCGAGGCTGGCCTCTGGCACTGTTCGGGCACAGGGCGAGGCTGGCCTCTGGCACTGTTCGGGCACAGGGCGAGGCTGGCCTCTGGCACTGTTCGGGCACAGGGCGAGGCTAGCCTCTGGCACTGTCCGGGCACAGGGCGAGGCTGGCCTTTGGCACTGTCCGGGCACAGGGCAAGGCTGGCCTCTGGCACTGTCCGGGTACAGGGCGAGGCTGAACTCTGTGGCAGAGGCCGGTCTCGTCCTGTACCCGCACAGTGCCAGAGTCCAGCCTCCGGGTACAGGGCGAGGCTGGCCTCTGACACTGTCCGGGTACAGGGCGAGGCTGGCCACTGACACTGTCCGGCACACTCCTACAAAGAGGGTACAAAGAACTGCATAGCTGGAGATGGGGGAGGCCGGCCTCTGGCACTGCCCGGGTGCACCCCTCCAAAGCGGGCACAAACAGCTGGGTCCGAGCTGGGCTCGAAAGTGGGGTGATTCGTCTGAGGAGACGCGACTAGGGGCGCCAACTCAGCTCTCTGGCACCACTCCGCCTGGAGTCCTTCCAGCGCCATTAAAGCTCTCGGCCAAGTATGAAGCGCCTGGCTCAGGTGAACATTTCACTGCTGCCCGTCTCCTGGCACCGGGCACCGGGCGGCCTCCGGCCTTGTAGGGCCCTGTTATCGCATTCCCAAACGTTTAGTTGCCAAAACAGCCTCGCAAACCATTTCATGCTCAGACAGCCGATCTGTGGGGCGATAGGTAAGAAAAGCGAACGTCAAACTGTGCAGCGCCTTAAAAGAAAACAGCTAGCGCTGCCAGGCGGGACCGCACAAGGCCCGGGACGAGGGGTACAGGCCCCCGGGACGTGGATACTGGCAGCCCGGGGTCGTGGCCGGAGCGACCCCTGCCACCGATCTTGAAACTCTGGGTCTCAGAGGTCATGAAGGCACTGAAAGCAACACAAAGAAACAGGACTCGAAGCACTATGTGGAGGCTGTCTTTTCCACTCCGTGAATTTGTGCCTAGCCCTGCAGAAGTAAATAGGAGGCGCTTGGGGGCACGGAGTACTACGAGTGGTTATGCCTATGATGGCAAAGGGTGCGTGATGTCACTTCCGGTACGCCTGAACACTGATGATTCAAAGCCCATGATCTCTTAAAGCTCACCCTAGGCGCTGCACCCAGAACCTGCGAACTGGACTTGCCTCTTGGCCGTGGAAGGTGGAAACCCCCCTTGGGAAAAGGATCAAGTGGTGACATCACAACACCCAACATGGAAGAGTTGCAGAGGGTTATTATTCTCGACTGTAAAGCGCTTGTGCACCTGATGGTTTTTTGGCGCTGGAGTATGTCACACCGCAGCCCTTACTCTGTCCACCCTACCGAGAGGCACAGTGCCAGGGCCCTCGTCAGGAGGCCTCTGCACCTTGCACCACCCATTGCCCCTGCCAGCGCTGCAATGATAGTACCACTCTACTACCCAGCACACTGCAGCATGTGTGACACTACAGACTATTCCAGGCCCCCCCAAGCTAGAAGAATGGCTTGGGAGGCAGGTATTAGTCGTTTTTAAGGTATAATGAATTAACAAACACCCGTTGTTGCGTTCACCTCTAAATTAGACACACAGCACCACCATGTGGTAGACTATCGGAAATACCGATGTGGACAATTAATTGCCACTGCCCAGCACCGGAAATAACTAGCTCAAATTAAGCATTGAAGAGGCAGGTTTTAAGCGTACGCTTATTTACTGAGCCGTGCGTGCACAAGGTACCTGAGACCGATACCTCGCAATACACTGGTTGTGGCAAGAAATGACTCTTGGTAATGACCAAAGTCCTGGCATGGCAAGGAGAGCTGTGCCAGGGCCACCCTGAAGCACTGGTCTTGAATCTTTGTTTAACCCTCTCGGTGCTCGGTTGTCAGTGAAGGTGCTCCGCGGTTTCTGACACTAGTAGTTGAGCTCTGGTCTTTGCTGCTCAGGGGTAGACTTGAGTGCACCTGCTCACCCTGGAGCCCTCTCTTCTCCCTCCGTGTGTAGGGGGTGAGGGGGCAGAGTGCCTGCTCCTTGCTGGCCAGGGGTAGACTTGAGTGCACCTGCTCACCCTGGAGCCCTCTCTTCTCCCTCCATGTGTAGGGGCGAGGGGGTGGAGCGCCTGCTCCTTGCTGGCCAGGGGTAGACTTCAGTGCACCTGCTCACCCTGGAGCCCTCTCTTCTCCCTCCGTGTGTAGGGGGCGAGGGGGCAGAGTGCCTGGTCCTTGTTGGCCAGGGTGGCTTTGAGTGCACCTCTCCAACCTGGAGACCTCTCTTCCCCCCACGTGTGTAGGTGGGGTGGGGACGAGGGGGTGGAGCGCCTGCTCCTTGCTGGGCTGGGGTAGACTTGAGTGCACCTGCTCACCCTGGAGCCCTCTCTTCTCCCTCCGTGTGTAGGGGGCGAGGGGGCAGAGTGCCTGGTCCTTGCTGGCCAGGGGTAGACTTGAGTGCACCTGCTCACCCTGGAGCCCTCTCTTCTCCCTCCGTGTGTAGGGGGCGAGGGGGCAGAGTGCCTGGTCCTTGTTGGCCAGGGTGGCTTTGAGTGCACCTCTCCAACCTGGAGACCTCTCTTCCCCCCACGTGTGTAGGTGGGGTGGGGACGAGGGGGTGGAGCGCCTGCTCCTTGCTGGCCTGGGGTAGCCTCAAGAGTGCACCTTCCCACCCTGGAGACCTCTCTTCTCCCTCCGTGTGTAGGGGGTGAGGGTGTGGAGTGCCTGGGCTTGCTGGCCCGGGTAGACTTGAGTGCACCTTTTCTCACTGGAGACCTCCTTACCCCATGTGTGCAGGGGTGAGGGGGTGGAGCGCCTGCTCCTTGCTGGACAAGGGGAGACTTCAGAGGAACCTTTCCACCCAGGACACCTCTCTTCTCCCCTTCCCACATGTGTAGGGGGCGAGGGTGTGGAGTGCATGGTCCTTGTAGGCCAGGGGTAGACTTGAGTGCACCTTCCCACCCTGGAGCCCTCTCTTTCCCCACGTGTGTAGGGGCAAGGGGGTGGAGCACCTGCTCCTTGCTGGCCAGGCGTAGACGTGAGAGCACCTTCCCACCCTGGAGACCTCTCTTTCCCCACCTGTGCAGGGGGTGGAGCGCCTGGTCCTTGCTGGCCTGGGGTAGCCTTGAGTGCACCTCCCCACCCTGGAGACCTCTATTCCCCCCACGTGTGTAGGTGGGGTGGGGACGAGGGGGTGGAGCGCCTGCTCCTTGCTGGCCAGGGGTAGACTTGAGTGCACCTTCTCACCCTGGAGCCCTCTCTTCTCCCTCCGTGTGTAGGGGGCGAGGAGCGCCTGCTCCTTGCTGGCCAGGGGTAGACTTGAGTGCACCTTCCCACCCTGGAGCCCTCTCTTTCCCACGTGTGTAGGGGGCGAGGGGGTGGAGCGCCTGCTCCTTGCTGGCCAGGGGTAGCCTTGAGTGCACCTCCCCGCCCTGAAGACCCCTCTTCTCCCTCTGTGTGTAGGGGGCGAGGGGGTGGAGCGCCTGCTCCTTGCTGGCCAGGAGTAGACTTGAGTGCACCTCCCCGCCCTGCAGACCTCTCTTCTCCCCTCCCCCACATGTGTAAGGGGGCGAGGGGATGGAGCGCCTGGTCCTTGCTGGGCAGGGGTAGCCTTGAGTACACCTCCCCGCCCTGAAGACCCCTCTTCTCCCTCTGTGTGTAGGGGGCGGAGCGCCTGGTCCTTGCTGGCCAGGGGTAGCCTTGAGTGCACCTCCCCGCCCTGGGGACCTCTCTTCTCCCCTCCCCCACATGTGTAGGGGGCGAGGGGGTGGAGCGCCTGCTCCTTGCTGGCCAGGAGTAGACTTGAGTGCACCTCCCCGCCCTGCAGACCTCTCTTCTCCCCTCCCCCACATGTGTAAGGGGGCGAGGGGATGTAGCGCCTGGTCCTTGCTGGGCAGGGGTAGCCTTGAGTACACCTCCCCGCCCTGAAGACCCCTCTTCTCCCTCTGTGTGTAGGGGGCGGAGCGCCTGGTCCTTGCTGGCCAGGGGTAGCCTTGAGTGCACCTCCCCGCCCTGGGGACCTCTCTTCTCCCCTCCCCCACATGTGTAGGGGGCGAGGGGGTGGAGCGCCTGCTCCTTGCTGGCCAGGAGTAGACTTGAGTGCACCTCCCCGCCCTGCAGACCTCTCTTCTCCCTCTGTGTGTAGGGGGCGGAGCGCCTGGTCCTTGCTGGGCAGGGGTAGCCTTGAGTACACCTCCCCGCCCTGGAGACCACTCTTTCCCCCTCCCACCACATGTGTAAGGGGGCGAGGGGATGGAGCGCCTGGTCCTTGCTGGGCAGGGGTAGCCTTGAGTACACCTCCCCGCCCTGAAGACCCCTCTTCTCCCTCTGTGTGTAGGGGGCGGAGCGCCTGGTCCTTGCTGGCCAGGGGTAGCCTTGAGTACACCTCCCCGCCCTGGGGACCTCTCTTCTCCCCTCCCCCACATGTGTAGGGGGCGAGGGGGTGGAGCGCCTGGTCCTTGCTGGGCAGGGGTAGCCTTGAGTACACCTCCCCGCCCTGAAGACCCCTCTTCTCCCTCTGTGTGTAGGGGGCGGAGCGCCTGGTCCTTGCTGGCCAGGGGTAGCCTTGAGTGCACCTCCCCGCCCTGGGGACCTCTCTTCTCCCCTCCCCCACATGTGTAGGGGGCGAGGGGGCGGAGCGCCTGCTCCTTGCTGGCCAGGAGTAGACTTGAGTGCACCTCCCCGCCCTGCAGACCTCTCTTCTCCCTCTGTGTGTAGGGGGCGAGGGGATGGAGCGCCTGGTCCTTGCTGGCCAGGAGTAGACTTGAGTGCACCTCCCCGCCCTGCAGACCTCTCTTCTCCCTCTGTGTGTAGGGGGCGAGGGGATGGAGCGCCTGGTCCTTGCTGGCCAGGAGTAGACTTGAGTGCACCTCCCCACCCTGGAGACCTCTCTTTCCCCACGTGTGTAGGGGCAAGGGGGTGGAGCACCTGCTCCTTGCTGGCCAGGCGTAGACGTGAGAGCACCTTCCCACCCTGGAGACCTCTCTTTCCCCACCTGTGCAGGGGGTGGAGCGCCTGGTCCTTGCTGGCCTGGGGTAGCCTTGAGTGCACCTCCCCACCCTGGAGACCTCTATTCCCCCCACGTGTGTAGGTGGGGTGGGGACGAGGGGGTGGAGCGCCTGGTCCTTGCTGGCCAGGAGTAGACTTGAGTGCACCTCCCCGCCCTGCAGACCTCTCTTCTCCCTCTGTGTGTAGGGGGCGAGGGGATGGAGCGCCTGGTCCTTGCTGGCCAGGAGTAGACTTGAGTGCACCTCCCCGCCCTGGAGACCCCTCTTCTCCCTCCGTGTGTAGGGGCGAGGGGGTGGAGCGCTTGGTCCTTGCTGGCCAGGGGTAGCCTGGAGTACACCTCCCCACCCTGGAGACCTCTCTAGATTATGAGACTGACGCCTGGTGGCATCTCGGGTCACAATGACGGAACTGCCCCCCTGTGGGAGGAGTCTGCCGACCTTCTGGAGACCTCTTTTCCCCCTACACATTTATTTGGAGGGTCTGGCAGCTGCTAGTTGTTGCTGGGGTACTCCTTCTTCAAAAGTAGTGTTTATACACGAGTAAAAAAAATCTTTTTTTAAGTTTACTACTTAAAATGGGGTCGCCCTCTTGAAACAATAAATAAAAACTATACATTTTTGGGCCCCATTGTCATTCTGTAGGCACATGCATACGTCACCAGACAGACTCATTCAAACGGAATGACAGGTCCCCTATAGCATCATTGCACATTTGTTTTCTTTTTTCCAATGCTGCACAGCATGGGCAAAAAGCACCGGCAAAACCAATAGAGCTAAAGGGTGTGGCCTATCTGCTTTGTCAATGTGTGTTTATACAGTGCAGCCAGGGCCCGAGGTTGACATTCACACAATCCACGAGCCATAAGAGGCCCTTCCAGCCCTTGATCGAGGAGGAGGTGAGGTAAGAGGGTCTTTGTAAAATGAGAACTACAAGACAGCGATGCCTTAACAGTGGGCATCAGCTTTACATGGGGTCCCACATTGCCACCGGTGAGCTCGCTCTAGCTGGGCAGGCCCCTGATATATGTAAGGGCCATTGCCATATGACACGCGCCGTGTATCAGACTCCAGCCCCTCCCCCCAGCTCTTTCAACTAAGCCTCCCCGAGTGGGTTCTTTGAGTAGATTTATGATGAAAGTAATAATGTCATCTATTGGCCACAGCTGAGTACCTTAGGGCCGAGATGGCAGCTGTAGGTGTGAAAGGATCTTCCAGGTCCTAATGCGAGTATCATGACCGACAGACCCTTCCTTTTACTATCAGTGTGTGACTACAGAGGGTCCCGTCTTCTCCCAGACCATGACGTTTGGTATCCACTAAGTTAGGGTGAGATATGTATACCATATAAATGCATGCATTCACCCGGTACACGCGTATGTTTAGTTTGAAGTGCAGTGTCTCTTTAACACTTACACGCGTGATGATCCGGCGTATTGGTGATTTCGAGTGCCAATTAATATGTTCCTGTGTTTCTACATTTTGTGTTCCTTTTAATACCTTTATTTATTTTCGGGGACGTAGCTAAGTGCCAAGGTAGGACTCACTTTAACACTACCTATTTTTGTAGCCCTCCCTGATGTTAGGTCAGTCCGTTTGTGAGGGATCCCCTCGCCCTGAAGAATGCCCATGGCCTGTATTGGCTAGACGTAGGGCAGAAACATGGTGGCATATGATGGATGGTGGGGCCATGACGCCTACCTTCCGGTCCGTTATTGTTTTTAACCGTACCAGTGGTACCCACGAATACCGGTGATACCCCGGGTTTACCTCCATGTGTTTTTCTGTCCAGGAAGGTTTTATTGAAGAACTCCCGATACTTCGAGGTCGAGCCCGCCCCGGTGGTCCCATCCAAGCAGGGTGGGGGAGGTCGGCCATGATGAAGCATGCCTCAAATAGTGGGTGAGGCTTCCAATAAGATTGGTACCTCGCAAGGGCATTGTCCAGCACCGAATCAGGGTAACAATCCTGGCATAGACCTCAATAGGTACCTTTGCCTGGGCACCCCTGTGTGCGGTTTGTGAGGTAAGAGGGCATCATTCCACCACTTTGAAAGATCGAAAAAGCAGATGCAAAAAACTGGAACGGCAGCGGAGACTGGCCTACTGTGTCTTAGCTAAAGAAATCTATAAAAAAGCATTAAAATAATTGCACAAGCCTTTAAAAGCAGCCAGACAGGACTATCTTGTTGCACGCATCCAGAATGCAGATCACTCGTGCACAGAAGTTTTTAAAGTAGTTCAAACATTTTTTAAACCTAAGGCAATTGAGACGGAAGTAATAGCGCCTGTAGCACTATGTGAAAAAAATGCTAGTTATTTTGAAGATAACATTTTAAAAGTTTATGATTCATTTATTCCCATGGAGGCTACTGAGAAAGTGGACACATCACTAGTTGGAGTAGAGGGCGCAACTTTCACTAACTTTACTCAGATTTCTCACCAGGAGGCATGAGTGGAATTACAAAAATGTCGGTCAGGTGCTCCAGATGATCCTTGTCCCCCCAAATTATGGAAATTGCTGGCTTCGTCCTTGACGGACGGCCTTCGCCATGTTTGGAACACTTCTTGAGACACGGGCATCTTTCCAGACAAATGGAAACATGCGACTCTTCTCCCTCTGAGGAAGAAACAAAAAGGCGATCCAGGTGATCTTAGCAGCTTGAGACCCATCTCCCTGCTTCCTGCTCCAGGAAAAATGCTAGAGAAAATGGTTCAGCGCCAACGGACCATTTTTTTGGAGCAGAACTGCGCCCTTCACGATCCTCGATCTGGCTTTCCAGCGGGTTTTAGTACAGAAACCGCTCTGCTTGAGGTGGCAGATGGACATTGGACTCAGGGGCATCGGCATTGCTGGTGCTCCTGGATTTGTCCGCTGCTTTTGATACTGTCGACCATTCCATCCTGGTCCAGAGATTACGAGATGTGGGGCGCGGTGGGACAGTGGTATCATGGTTGCAATCCTATCTGAGTGGGCGCACACAGAGAGTTGCTCTACAGTCATTTGTATCTAAACCCAAGCAGCTTAAGTGTGGCGTCCCCCAGGGCTCAGCCTTAAGCCCACTATTGTTTAATCTCTACTTAGCTCCATTATTTTCCCTTATTGCCAACTGGGGTGTGAAAGCGATTTCTTACGCAGATGACACCCAGTTGGTTTTCTCATTTAAGGAGCGGACGGCAGATGCTTTTAAGAACTTTAAGGGCTGTTTGCGGGATATAGCGCGATGGATGAATGCCAACAAATTAAAGCTCAATGCCGGAAAAACCGAAGTTTTGTTTTCGGCAAGGGCTCAGCGCCAGATCCAGAGATGTGGTGGCCGCCAGAAATGGGCTCACCTCCGAAGCCTGCGTCGCGGATCCGGAATTTAGGGGTGAAATGGGAGGCGGATCTTTCTTTTTCCGCTCAAATACAGCAGGTCTCGTCATGCTGTTTCAGTATATTGAAAAATGTGCGGAAAGTCCTTCATTTTTTACCGGAGAATTGCCGTAAATCAATAGTACATGCTACAGTCACGTCCAGGCTTGATTACGCGAACAGCCTATACCTTGGTCTCCCCAAATATGCCATTGGACGTCTTCAAATGATTCAGAATGCGGCTGCGAGACTGGTTCTACGCATCCCCTTCAAACACCATGTCTCTCCGCATCTTCAGCAGCTCCATTGGCTGAAAGTGGAGAAAATAATTAAATTTAAGGCCCTGATTTTGGCATACCGGGCCCTTAAGGGAAAATGTCCGGGCTACCTGAAGAAAAGACTGAGTTTATATAAGCAAAATCGAGTGTTGCGATCAAATTCTCAGATCTTGCTGCAGACACCCCGCTTCGAGAAGGCACAACTAGGTGGGAGAACCTTCACAGTTGGTGCAGCCTCACTGTGGAATGCCCTAACAGCTGCCCTGCGGCAGGCTAACACTGAAGCCGGCTTCAGGAAAGCCGTAAAAACGTGGCTCTTTTAGGACACCCCAACTTGACCTACTGGTTGCATTTTTCGCTGGCCGTAATTCACCTGATGGTTTTTAGCGCCGGGACACCCCTACTTGGGGTAGCCGTCGCGCTCTATAAAATCTTGTATTATTATTATTATTCTCATACCTTGCCAGCCCAAAGGCAGGGCCACGGTACAGCTGTCGGGGGTGTTCGGCAAGCAACACAAAGGAGATGTGGGGGACAAGGGAGGGACCAGCAACGAGTAGTGGGAAGAAGGGGGGGGGGCAAGAAACACACGGGAGGTACAGGGAGAAGGGAGGGAGCTGCAACACAACAGACAACAGGAGGAGGGCGGGGGAAGCAACACGAGGGAGGGGTTTGGGTGAGGAGAGAGGGAAGAGGAACACATCCTACTTCAGGGGAAGGGGTGGAGGTTGGTACAAGAGCACAGACGGGAGGGTGGGAGGAGGGAGGAACAGCAAACACATGCACTCTTATAGAGTTCATGACAACGTTTTTTTTTTTATTTAATGTACCTGTTAGAGCGCACAGCCAGCGGAAGGATACTGGGTGCAGGCAGGAAACTGTACTTGGTCCATGCTCCATGCAGGGACAAACACTGAAGCCCCAGGAGGAAGCGGCGGTGCTGATCAATAAGAAGCAAGGAAACAAGAGAGTCAAAGCCGCCCAATTATAAGAGCTGGTATGGCTCCAAGTCTGTTTTAAGGTTTTTTTTTTTTGTTTAACCCGTTCCCCGCTCATGACGGAACCACTCCGTCATGAGCCACGGGAGCGTGTGCTCATGACGGAGTGGTTCGGTCATGCTGCGGCCGTTGGCGGCCGCTCCTCCCACGCGGTGCTAATTCCCCGCCTGTGCGGGCGATTAGCGCAGTGGGTGGGTGTAGGAGAGTAGGGTCTGCTTTCTATGTTCACCCCCACTTTTTGCTTTTGCTTTACTGGTTTTCGACTTAGATGTGGCTGTGGGCCTGCTGATCAGACCCACAGCCCTGCTGTTCTCTCTCTAAATTAATGCTGTGTACTTTAGGTGCATAACCCATTTGGATAGGATCACCTTATTGGCCCCTGTACAGTGTACCCTAGGTACCCAGGGCATAGGTGTACCCTAGGCCTACCAGGGGCTGCAGCATGTATTATGCCACCCCTGGCCTGGCCTTCCATTTTGACACAACTGGCTGATCACTCAGCTGGGGCAAGGTCGTGTAATCACCCCTTGCTTAGGTGTAGTATTCCTATACCTAACTTACATATAGACACATGTGTACCTATCAGTCACTCCAATGGCAGGCCTTAACAATCCTGGAGGCAGAGTGCTTGGTAACATGTGAGATGGTGCTCTAGCATGAGCTGAGCCTGTCTGCAGCCTTATAGCTGTTCTTATAGCTGTTCTATGATATAGCCTACCATATACTCTTAAAGTGCCTTATAATCTTAGACGGTTATGGTAACTATGGTTTGGCTTTATCGAAACATGTTGTGTAAGGTGTCTAACACTGTGGAATAATACCCCCATGCCATTTCTGGACATGAGGATATTGTTCCCCCCTTCTAGAGGGAAAGACATGTTAAAATCATACTTCACTGTTAGCCTCTGACCAAAGCCTCAGCATCACAAAATGGATGCTGCTGCCACGACACAAGTCTGACCTCCTGCAGCTGGGAGTGTTCCCAGCCAGGGAGGCCTGGACAATAGGTTTCCTGCTTGGGGAGGTGCTAGCACCTCCCCAGACAGCCTTTAGTGTATTGGGGCAGGGTGGGCTGAAAGGAATGAGACATGCCTGGGGCACACAAGGTGTTCCTTGCATAGTCCAGTTCAAACCGGTGCTGGGGCACTCCAGCCCCAGCTCTGGCGCGAAACTGGACAAAGGGAAGTGGGTGTAACCACCCCCTCCCAGGTCCCACCCATAAGGCGTGACCTAGCAGGTATCCCAGCCCCCCAGATTAGTATAAGAGTGGGAGCTGGGCCTCAAGACTTTAGATTATCCTGAACCTGCAATCTTGAACAGAAACTCTGGACCTTCGACATTCGACGAAAGAAGAAGACTGAAGAATCTCCCTTGTGGCCAAGGAGTGGCTACCCTGTGCAAACAGGCACCATCAAGAGACTACCCTTTGCTTTGTGAACCTTCTACGAGGAACCGACTACAGAGCCCGACCAGAGCCTTGACTCTCAGACTTCTCCGACCCTCATCCACATCTGCAGCAGAGCTGAGATCCGTGGAGGCGACGAGCGACGTGGGACCGGCTACCTGGAAAAAGTGGCTAGTAACTTAACGCGCAGCTTCTGAGGTACCCTCGAAGTTGTGCACCGGGGATTGAGAAGCCCCACCCCCAAGCACCATCTGCACAGAAGACCAGCCCCCCAAACTCAACGAGTCCTGCGTGGGGCCCTTCAGCATTTTCCTGCTTGCCGCGTCTGTCCGGTTGCTTGCCCGCTGGCTAGTGGCCTTTGTGACGACGCATCCCGAAATCTTCTGCGCTGGTTTGGCTCCTCCAGACTGGCTCCTGCTTCCCTGCAAAGAAGAAGCACCCCAGACCTTCCTGGTCTGATCCTGAAGCAAGTCCTCCGTTCTTCGTGGGTTCCGCTTGCCAAGGCCTGGTGAGTCCTAGCCCAGCTTCGACGCCGCCGACAGCAAGAGCCTTCGTGGGACAGCTCGCCTCCTGGTCCTGGTCGTCCTCGACGCTTCCTGGTCCTCCTGGCTGCAGCGACAAGCTCCACCTTCACCTGCAACTCTTCACGACATCGTCTGGTTCCTTCCTGGTTCCACGTGGTCACTGGCTAGTGATCTTGACTCTGTCCCCTCTGCTTGCAGGTCTCTTCTCTTCTTGATCCCAGCCTTGGGATCCACCGGACACTCTTCACTGACTGCCTGTCAGCATCTTTCTTCAGGCATCCATAGGAGTCGACGACGAAACCCGACGCAACTTCAACCCTATGCACCCGCAGCCTGTGGGCTAGGTAACTTGGGTACTCCGGTGCTCATCAGGATAGTGACTATCCTAGTGTCTAAGTTTCAAGTCTCAACTTCCTAGCTACTCCGGAAGTGTCCTAAATCTATCTATTTCTAAACTGTACTATTGCTAGTGACTTTTACGCATTACGCGTGAGTGTTTCCACTCTGCATACGAATCCCGTGGGCCTCCCACTTCCTAACTGTTGCTAGTGCAGTGTAGCCCCAGCGATTCCCTAGGCCTAGGCCTATTCTATTTCCGTGACAGTGGTCCTTATACCACTTACTTAGTATATGGTTTGCGTGGCCCCTAGGGCCTAACTGTATTACTTACCTGTGTGACTTACTGTATGCATAAATAAGACTGTGTTGTACTTACCTCTAATCTCATAAAGAGTGCTGAGGGTTTGCTTAGAATAAATACACTTTATTTTATATATATATATCTGTTGTGGTGTCCTTTCATTTGGTATTCAAGGGATTATATATGGTATCACAGCTGGCTTCACATGCCATTCAGAGTTTAGCCTAAGACTGCTCTTGTCCATGCTACCACTAGGATAGCTGGTCTATAAGGTTGACTTTACAACCAATCACCATAAGGGTATTTGGACTGATATAAGGTGTACACTATAACTAGTGACATCATACATCAGGCCAACTTCTCACATTGGTGAGCAGCGGTTGGGATCTGAGCTTGCTGTTGTAATACCATTGTAATCTTGAGATACTAAATTGAAAGATCACACAGATATTGTCTAGGTACATATTACATAGTTTATAATACTTAAGTCCTACTGGACTTAGTGGTTGTAGGTTGAAGGGAGTAACACACCCTGACTACAACTACTAGAGAGGTTTAGTAGAAACAACTAGTGTAGGTAGGTGCACACACCACACCCTCACTAGATCATGCCTCTGGGAGGAGATCAAGTAGATGCTCTCTCAGGAGGGGCAGGTCTGCAGAAGACCCCCTCTAGGTATGATACCTTAACATTCCAGGAGATGAGACACTTGTGTACCTCCAGAGGAATAAAACAGGGTGCAAACCCTACCCTCCTTCAGTTAAGACAGCTCCTAGAGGAGTATGATACTCTTAGGGCCTCTCAGCCAGGTACCCTAGGTACAGAGGAGGGTCTACCCACCACCGAGGAGTCAGATGGGGCTTCAGATGGGGAGGTAGACAGCCAGGGCCAAGTAAGGAGACTTAGCCAGGCTAACCTAAGTTTACATGGGAGTTTGCATGGGGTCCCCCCATACAGACCCACAAGTAGGCTTTCACAGAGAAGCAGGAGGGACAGATCCCCTTCAAGGGAATCCATCCACTCCCATGTCTCTAGCATCTCTAATGCTTCCTCTCACAGGGGAATGACTTCACCTGAGAGAAAGGAGCATGAAGCCAGAATGAGGGAGGCTAATCTGAGGATTCAGAGGGAAGAACTTGCCCTTGCCAAGGAGAAGCTTGCTCTGGCTAGAGAGCAAAAGTTAAGTGGGTCAGAACCCACTGGTGGCAGCAACATTCCTAGAGATAGAGACAAGCACTATGATAATAGAAACCTGAGCAAGATTGTCCCTCCCTACAAGTGTGGGGATGACATCCACAAATGGATAACTGCTTTGGAGAGGGCTTGCAAAGTACAGCAGGTACCCCAAAGTCAGTGGGCAGCTATCTTGTGGCTCTCCTTCTCTGAGAAAGGAAGAGACAAGCTCAGTTAGTGATGAGGATGCAGATAATTACACTGTCCTGAAGAGTGCTCTGATTGATGGGTTTGGCCTAACCACTGAACAATACAGGTTGTTGTTCAGGGATACCCAGAAGACACAGACTCAGGACTGGACTGACTTTGTAGATTGTGCCACTAAGGCTCTGGAAGGCTGGCTATTGGGAAGTAAGGTTAAGGACTATACAGGATTGTATAATTTGATCATGAGAGAACAAATACTTAACAACTGTCAAAACCAGCTATTGCATCAACACCTGATTGATTCTGATCTGACTTCTCCCCAAGAATTGGGAAAAAAGGCAGATAGATGGGTCAGGACTAGAGTTAAGCAGAAAAACCAGAACCAGGGCGGTGATCAGAAAAAGGCAGACCAGAAGGGTAATGAGCAGAAACAAAAAGACCAGAAGTCTTCACCAGGCCCCCAAAAGGCTCAGGGGGAGGGTGGTCCCAAAAAGGATAAAAAGAAAGATGGCCAAAAGAAACCATGGTGCAACTATTGTAAGTCCAACTCACATTGGTTTAGTGAGTGCACCAAAAAGGATAAGCCCCCAGCCACCATTGCCCCTAAGGCAACTGTACCCCCTAGTTCAGCTGTAAGTGGTGGTTCCCAGCAAAAGGGTGTAGTAGGATTAACCCTGGGAGCTGAGGAGGATTCTGGCCTAGTCAGAGTACCTACTCAGGCTGTCCTGATCTGTGATGGGGACTTAGCTTTGTCCTCTACTGTAGGCCCCAGTAACCTGGGCAAGTACAGACAGACACCTTTTATCAACCAAAGAATGGCTCAGGCCTACAGGGACACTGGGGCTAGTGTCACAATGGTGACACCTGCTTTTGTGGACCCTGGACAGATCATACTAGGTGAGAATTACCTAGTGACCAACGCTAGCAATGCCACTACCTCCCATAGTGTGGCTATTGTTAACTTCTCCTGGGGAGGGGTAACTGGCCTCAAGAAAGTTGTTGTTAGTTCAGACCTTCCTGTAGAGTGTTTACTGGGCAATGATCTTGAAACTTCAGTTTGGTCTGAAGTGGAGTATAGGACCCATGCAGAAATGCTGGGGATAGATGCACATGTCCTTGCTGTGACCAGGTCACAGGCCAAAAAGTGCAACACTGAACAAGTGCTGGATCCTGAAACTATGGACCAGTCACAACCCAAGAGAAAGAGCAGTAGGGTTAAGGCTGTGCCTTCCCCCCTGCCTCAGGTGGTGGATCAGCCCTCCCAGGAGGATGATTCTGAGAGCCCTGAAGGAACTGTCCTAGAAGAACTTGAACCTGATCAGGTTGAGTTTCTTGGGACAGGGGGACCTTCAAGGGCAGATCTGAGGCAGGCTCAATTAGACTGCCCCTCTCTTGAACCCCTCAGACAGCTGGCTGCTGCTGAGGCTGCAGGGAATGCTCAAGGTACCCATAGAGTGTATTGGGATGAAGGGCTACTGTACTCAGAGGCTAGAGACCCCAAGCCTGGTGCATCCAGGAGGTTGGTCATACCACTGAAGTTCAGAGGCTTCCTTCTCACCTTGGCCCATGATATTCCCCTTGCAGGACATTTAGGCCAGAACAAGACTTGGGACAGGCTTGTCCCTCACTTTCACTGGCCCCATATGTCAGAAGATACCAAGGAGTTTTGTCGCTCCTGTGTCACCTGCCAAGCCAGTGGCAAATCAGGTGGCACCACAAAGGCCCCCCTCATACCACTACCTGTGGTGGGGGTTCCCTTTGAAAGAGTGGGCATAGATATTGTAGGACCAATGGACCCACAAACAGCATCTGGGCACAGATTCATACTGGTGATAGTGGACCATGCCACCAGGTACCCAGAAGCAATTCCCCTGAGGACCACAACAGCTCCTGTTGTGGCAAGGGCCCTGCTTGGAGTATTCTCCAGAGTGGGCTTTCCAAAGGAGGTCATTTCTGACAGAGGTACCAACTTCATGTTAGGATACTTGACTGCAATGTGGAAGGAGTGTGGTGTTAACTACAAATTCACCACACCCTATCACCCACAGTGCAATGGGCTTGTTGAGAGATTCAACAAGACCCTAAAGGGAATGATAAAAGGATTACCAGATAAGCTTAGGCGAAGATGGGACATCCTTTTACCCTGCCTTCTGTTTGCTTACAGAGAGGTCCCACAAAAGGAGGTTGGCTACAGCCCTTTTGAGCTTTTGTTTGGGCATCCTGTAAGAGGACCCCTGTGTTTGGTGAAGGAAGGATGGGAGAGACCTCTCAGACAACCCAAACTAGACATAGTGGACTATGTACTTGGTCTCCGCTCCAGGATGGCAGAGTATATGAAGAAGGCTTCTAAAAACCTTGAGGCAAGCCAAGAACTCCAAAAAGCTTGGCATGACCAAAAGGCTGTACTGACTGTTTACCAGCCAGGACAGAAAGTGTGGGTGTTGGAGCCAGTGGCCCCAGCAGCACTCCAAGACAAATGGTCTGGACCCCACACTATTGTTGAGAAAAAGGGAGAAGTCACCTACTTGGTGGACCTTGGGACTCCCAGAAGCCCCCACAGGGTGCTTCATGTCAACAGGTTGAAGGCATATGTTGACAGGGCAGACATGGGGCTACTCATGGCTACAGATGAGGGGCAGGAGGAAGAGAGTGACCCTCTCCCAGACCTGTTGACTCAGAACCCTGATGATGGCTCAGTTGATGGTGTGGTCTTTTCTGACAGCCTCACTGTCCATCAGCAACAGGACTGCAGACAAGTTCTGCAATCCTACAGGCATATGTTCTCTCTGACCCCAAGTCAGACAAACTGGTGCACCCATGAGGTGGACACTGGTGACAGTCTGCCTGTGAAGAGTAAAATCTACAGGCAACCTGACCATGTCAGGGACTGCATAAAAGTTGAGGTACAAAAGATGTTGGAGCTGGGAGTCATTGAACCTTCAGAGAGCCCTTGGGCTAGTCCTGTAGTTCTTGTGCCAAAACCTCACACCCAGGGTGGTAAGAGAGAGATGAGGTTTTGCGTAGACTACAGAGGTCTCAATGCTGTCACTAGGACAGATGCCCACCCAATACCTAGGGCAGATGAGCTCATTGACAGACTGGCAGCTGCTAAGTTTTTGAGCACATTTGACCTAACAGCAGGCTACTGGCAAATCAGACTAGCTGAGAGTGCAAAGGCCAAAACTGCTTTCTCGACCCCAGGAGGACATTATCAATTTGTGGTAATGCCCTTTGGTTTGAAGAATGCACCTGCCACTTTCCAAAGGCTGGTGAATCAAGTCCTTACTGGGCTGGATGACTATTGTGCAGCTTATCTTGATGATATTGCTGTCTTTAGCTCCACCTGGGAGGATCACCTGGTCCACCTGAGGAATGTTTTAGAGGCCCTGCACAAGGCAGGCCTCACTATCAAGGCCACTAAGTGCCAGATAGGGCAGAGCAAGGTTGTATACCTGGGCCACCTAGTTGGTGGGGGTCAGGTTCAACCACTGGAGAGTAAGATCCAGACCATAAAGGACTGGGCTCCTCCAACTACCCAGACTCAGGTCAGAGCTTTCTTGGGCCTGACTGGGTACTACAGAAAGTTTGTTAAGAACTATGGGTCCATAGTGACACCACTTAATGACTTGACCTCCAAGAAGATGCCAAAGAAAGTTCAGTGGACAGTAAGCTGTCAAAAAGCATTTGATGACCTGAAGCAGGCCATGTGCAGTGCACCTATTCTGAAAAGTCCAGACTACTCCAAAGAGTTCATTGTCCAGACAGATGCTTCTGAGTTAGGTGTGGGAGCTGTTCTTTCACAACTGAATGTAGATGGTCAAGACCAGCCCATTGCTTTTATAAGCAGAAGGCTGACCCCTAGAGAGAAACGTTGGTCAGCTATTGAGAGGGAGGCCTTTGCTGTGGTTTGGGCCCTGAAGAAGCTGAGGCCATACTTGTTTGGCACTCACTTCAAGATTCAGACAGACCATAAGCCCCTCTTGTGGCTAAATCAGATGAAGGGTGAAAATCCCAAACTTCTTAGGTGGTCCATTTCCCTACAGGGGATGGACTTCACAGTGGAACATAGACCTGGGACTGACCATGCCAATGCAGATGGACTCTCCAGATATTTCCACTTAGAACATGAAGACTCAACTGGTCAAGGTTAGTTTAATGTCCCTAAGTTTGGGGGGGGGTTGTGTAGGAGAGTAGGGTCTGCTTTCTATGTTCACCCCCAATTTTTGCTTTTGCTTTACTGGTTTTTGACTTAGATGTGGCTGTGGGCCTGCTGATCAGACCCACAGCCCTGCTGTTCTCTCTCTAAATTAATGCTGTGTACTTTAGGTGCATAACCCATTTGGATAGGATCACCTTATTGGCCCCTGTACAGTGTACCCTAGGTACCCAGGGCATAGGTGTACCCTAGGCCTACCAGGGGCTGCAGCATGTATTATGCCACCCCTGGCCTGGCCTTCCATTTTGACACAACTGGCTGATCACTCAGCTGGGGCAAGGTCGTGTAATCACCCCTTGCTTAGGTGTAGTATTCCTATACCTAACTTACATATAGACACATGTGTACCTATCAGTCACTCCAATGGCAGGCCTTAACAATCCTGGAGGCAGAGTGCTTGGTAACATGTGAGATGGTGCTCTAGCATGAGCTGAGCCTGTCTGCAGCTTTCGGAACCAAGTCCTTATAGCTGTTCTATGATATAGCCTACCATATACTCTTAAAGTGCCTTATAATCTTAGACGGTTATGGTAACTATGGTTTGGCTTTATCGAAACATGTCGTGTAAGGTGTCTAACACTGTGGAATAATACCCCCATGCCATTTCTGGACATGAGGATATTGTTCCCCCCTTCTAGAGGGAAAGACATGTTAAAATCATACTTCACTGTTAGCCTCTGACCAAAGCCTCAGCATCACAAAATGGATGCTGCTGCCACGACACAAGTCTGACCTCCTGCAGCTGGGAGTGATCCCAGCCAGGGAGGCCTGGACAATAGGTTTCCTGCTTGGGGAGGTGCTAGCACCTCCCCAGACAGCCTTTAGTGTATTGGGGCAGGGTGGGCTGAAAGGAATGAGACATGCCTGGGGCACACAAGGTGTTCCTTGCATAGTCCAGTTCAAACCGGTGCTGGGGCACTCCAGCCCCAGTCCTGGCACGAAACTGGACAAAGGGAAGGGGGTGTAACCACCCCCTCCCAGGTCCCACCCATAAGGCGTGACCTAGCAGGTATCCCAGCCCCCCAGATTAGTATAAGAGTGGGAGCTGGGCCTCAAGACTTTAGATTATCCTGAACCTGCAATCTTGAACAGAAACTCTGGACCTTCGACATTCGACGAAAGAAGAAGACTGAAGAATCTCCCTTGTGGCCAAGGAGTGGCTACCCTGTGCAAACAGGCACCATCAAGAGACTACCCTTTGCTTTGTGAACGTTCTACAAGGAACCGACTACAGAGCCCGACCAGAGCCTTGACTCTCAGACTTCTCCGACCCTCATCCACATCTGCAGCAGAGCTGAGATCCGTGGAGGCGACGAGCGACGTGGGACGTGGGACCGGCTACCTGGAAAAAGTGGCTAGTAACTTAACGCGCAGCTTCTGAGGTACCCTCGAAGTTGTGCACCGGGGATTGAGAAGCCCCACCCCCAAGCACCATCTGCACCGAAGACCAGCCCCCCACACTCATCGAGTCCTGCGTGGGGCCCTTCAGCATTTTCCTGCTTGCCGCGTCTGTCCGGTTGCTTGCCCGCTGGCTAGTGGCCTTTGTGACGACGCATCCCGAAATCTTCTGCGCTGGTTTGGCTCCTCCAGACTGGCTCCTGCTTCCCTGCAAAGAAGAAGCACCCCAGACCTTCCTGGTCTGATCCTGAAGCAAGTCCTCCGTTCTTCGTGGGTTCCGCTTGCCAAGGCCTGGTGAGTCCTAGCCCAGCTTCGACGCCGCCGACAGCAAGAGCCTTCGTGGGACAGCTCGCCTCCTGGTCCTGGTCGTCCTCGACGCTTCCTGGTCCTCCTGGCTGCAGCGACAAGCTCCACCTTCACCTGTAACTCTTCACGACATCGTCTGGTTCCTTCCTGGTTCCACGTGGTCACTGGCTAGTGATCTTGACTCTGTCCCCTCTGCTTGCAGGTCTCTTCTCTTCTTGATCCCAGCCTTGGGATCCACCGGACACTCTTCACTGACTGCCTGTCAGCATCTTTCTTCAGGCATCCATAGGAGTTGACGACGAAACCCGACGCAACTTCAACCCTATGCACCCGCAGCCTGTGGGCTAGGTAACTTGGGTACTCCGGTGCTCATCAGGATAGTGACTATCCTAGTGTCTAAGTTTCAAGTCTCAACTTCCTAGCTACTCCGGAAGTGTCCTAAATCTATCTATTTCTAAACTGTACTATTGCTAGTGACTTTTACGCATTACGCGTGAGTGTTTCCACTCTGCATACGAATCCCGTGGGCCTCCCACTTCCTAACTAACGCTAGTGCAGTGTAGCCCCAGCGATTCCCTAGGCCTAGGCCTATTCTATTTCCGTGACAGTGGTCCTTATACCACTTACTTAGTATATGGTTTGCGTGGCCCCTAGGGCCTAACTGTATTACTTACCTGTGTGACTTACTGTATGCATAAATAAGACTGTGTTGTACTTGCCTCTAATCTCATAAAGAGTGCTGAGGGTTTGCTTAGAATAAATACACTTTATTTTATATATATATCTGTTGTGGTGTCCTTTCATTTGGTATTCAAGGGATTATATATGGTATCACAGCTGGCTTCACATGCCATTCAGAGTTTAGCCTAAGACTGCTCTTGTCCATGCTACCACTAGGATAGCTGGTCTATAAGGTTGACTTTACAACCAATCACCATAAGGGTATTTGGACTGATATAAGGTGTACACTAGAACTAGTGACATCATACATCAGGCCAACTTCTCACAGTGGAGTCATGACGGAACCACGCCGTCATGAGCACAGCTCACCCGTGACTCATGACGGCGTGGTTCCGTCATGAGCACGGCGGTGCCATCAAGCCCCCAAACACCCCCAGCGCTGCGGCGGAATTCGCGCCGCAGCGAAGGGGTTAAGAAACATTTCGTGGACAGTGCAGGCTTTTTTGTGTTTACAAAAGATTTTGTTGATATCGCAGGCGCACAATTTCACACGTAAAGCCGAACTGTGGCAATTAGTATAAAGAAAAAACATTTGCATTTGAGTATTCAAGGAAATCTGAGATTTCATGGACTACTCCTCGAATTCTTTGAGAATTAACAAACAAAAGTCCGAAATTTGCTCGAAATGTCATATATTTTCTTTTTTTTGTGAATCGGCTGAATGCGCCTTCAGAGGTGGGGGGGCAGAGGTGAATGATCAAAGCAGGAGCGCCCCTCCCAGCCCTCTGCTCTGGTCTGTGCCATCCCAGACATGGGCGAAGATCTTTACCAACAAAACTCAGATACCGAGACAGCCCTCTTTAGAAGCAAATGTGCGAGTCCAAGGGGCGTAGAAAGCACATGCGAACCGTGTTTTGCCATTTGAGAGGCTGGCTCAAAAAGAGAAAATGTGGAAAAATAGCATCTTTGCCAACCAGAGGCGGCTCCGGGGATGCAGCGCCCGGCCAGCCGAGCCTGCTGTGGGCGGGAAATGCCCGGACAACAACCTGTGTTTCCTGTCGCTCGAGGGCGGCTCGGAAGGGCGATAATGCGCTTTCATCAAATGCACATTCACGAAAAAGCCAATATTTGCAGGTCATTATCATACTGTTTGCCTTGGTAAAGATTGAAATAGCAGGAAAGAGCCAGAGCGGGAAAATATCACCGCGGCATCTTATCTGACGGAACTAAAGAAACATTTACAAGTTTAATAAAGTAATGGTTAACCCATGGTACCCCAAAGGAACCCGTTGGCACTGTGGCAGAAGATTTGGGGTGGCCCCGTGCACCAGACCCGAAGGGCCCCCGTGCACGAGACCCAAGGGAATCCTGTGCACCAGACCCGAAGGCTCCCCCGTGCAACAGACCCGAAGGCTCCCCCGTGCAACAGACCCGAGGTGGCACCCGTGCAACAGATCCGAGGTGGCACCCGTGCAACAGATCCGAGGGGGACCACCTGCACCAGACCCGAAGGGGCCCCCGTGCAACAGATCCGAGGGGGACCACCTGCACCAGACCCGAAGGGGCCCCCGTGCAACAGATCCGAGGGGGACCCCCTGCATCAGACCCAATTTAGCCTGTGCACCAGACCCAAGGGGACCCCGTTCACCAGACCCAAGGGGACCCCGTGCACCAGACCAGAGTTGGCCCCATGCATCAGACATGCGAGGACCCCGTACACCCGGCCCCAGGTGGCCACGCGCACCCGGCCCCAGGTGGCCACGCGCACCAGGCCCCAGGTGGCCACGCGCACCAGGCCCCAGGTGGCCACGCGCACCAGGCCCCAGGTGGCCACGCGCACCAGGCCCCAGGTGGCCACGCGCACCAGGCCCCAGGTGGCCACGCGCACCAGGCCCCAGGTGGCCCCTGTGCACCAGACCCCAGGTGGCCCTTGTGCACGGGACCCGAAGGGGTCCCAGAACCGAGGTAGCCCCTGTTCACCAGAACCAAGGTGGCCCCTGTGCACCAGTACCAAGGTGGCCCCTGTGCACCAGTACCAAGGTGGCCCTATGGTCCAGACCCGAAGACTGGTAGAGCACATCCTAGACATCCGGGTAGCCTGGAGACGTCACTTCCCAACTAGTCTTCAAGCAAGAACCTTGCAGAGCGAACCGGAGCATTTTATGGTATTTCCAAACCTGGGGCTTTAATCATTGGCAATCTACATTATGGTTATGCAGATTTCAGAGCACCGCAGGGTTCAAGACGAGCCCCAGGGGTACCACTGAATATCTGTGTCGGTCGAAGCTCTGCCGGGGTATTTCAATTTGCTTTGTCCCCCAGCGGAACAGCCTTTACTCCTACCTTTTACATGAGTAGTTTGCACGGATTTAAACACAGGAAACTACCGCTAAAAAGGCTGCGAATGCGTATAAATATATGGGTGTTCACTACAATGTGTACACTTCGCAGCCGCTAACCAAGAAAAGTATCCACCCTACTGCGGGAAAATTATACCGTTCAGGGGTCACCAGCCAGAAAATGTCCTTTTACTCTTACTTATCAGAATTTCCCAAACTTAAGTGAATCGTGCCCTAAATGGTTAGGATATAAATAGATAGAAGGCTGGGAGCCGAAACGCGTAGACGGTCCTCTACCGTTTTGTAATTTGCACTATGGTTTAACAGAAAATAAAAACACGTTTGGAGTACCTTTTGAGCGTGGTGCTCTGATCCTTCGCCGAATCCGACAGGAACAGAGGAATTTTGAAGTATAGAGATAGAGATATAGATATATATATATATAAAATCCTTATTGTGAAAATATCGTTTTAGGACACAACGTGACTTATCAGACTCACAGGAGATCAGGTCTTTGTTGAAGGAAGTCAGTCCTCCCAGGGGTTCTGAAGGTTACTGGCTGCAGGACAAGGTGACTTTTGGTGCAGGATAGCTGGATACCGCAGACAGGCCGGTAGGGCTGGGGCCAAGTCAGTTCTTCCCTGCAGTCTCCTCCCCTGGGTGTCTTCTTTCATCCTTCTTCCTCTTAGGTTGCAGGAATCTGTCTTCTTGGTTCAGGGCTGCCCACTAAATACTGAATTTAGGGGACGTTTTAGGGATCCCGTGGTAAGTAACCAATGGGCTACTGACCTTAGGGTGACTACACCCTTGGTCACTCTACTATTCCCTTGGTGTGTTCACCCCACGTGGGGGAGTGGGCACAATCCCTAATCTCGATTGGGGAGTGCCTGCCATCTGCAAGATGGCGAGCACTGAAGAGTGGGCTTCACCTCGCCTCCCCCACCTGAGGGGTGGGATTGGCAGAGGTGAGCACACCTCCCGGCTGTGCACATTTTTCCCCACCTGTCTTCCCACCAAAAAGGAGGGGAGACAGGTAGGGGGACTGCTCCTGAGGCTGGTGGTCATGTTACAAAGGCGACAAGGTCTTTGAAGCGCCCCTGCCACAGATGGCTCTTCCTGGCCTGGGGGGGTATAACCACCTCCACCCAGGAAAGGCTTTGTTTCTGGGCTCAGGGAGCGAAGGCTGCCACCCCAGGGGTCCAGAAACATATCTCATGGTGGCAGGCTGGTGTGTACCAGTCAGGGAACCCACCAGAGGCTGGTCATTTTTCAGGGGGCATCTCAAAGATGCCCTCTGAGTGCATTGTATAATTATTTCCACACTGGCATGAGTGTGGGTTTATTATGCTGAGAAGTTTACTAACAAACTAGCCAGAATTCAGTAATGCCATTATGGTGCTGTGGGGTTTGTTATGACAAACTACCAGACCATATGCTCTTTATGGCTTTACTGCACTTAAAATGTCTAAAAATGGACGTAGACACTGTAGGGGTACAGGGCTCATGCACCTGTACCCTACCAGTGGTATTGTGCACCCAGTTAGAGGGGTGTCTTACCTATTCCACAGGCAATGGGTTGCAGGTTTGGAACACAGGGTTGTGTGCAATGTCGACACCACTTCTCAGCACCAAAACACGTAGCCTGCAATAGCAGTGTGTGTGTGTGTTAAGGTACAGGCCCTCTAAGGGTGACACAATATGTGCTGCGGCCCTTAGAGACCTTCCCTGGTCACTGTGCCCTTGGTACCCATGGTACCTTTCACAAGGGACTTACATGTGGCCAGAGAGGTGCCAATTGGGGGTAAAAAGGTACCGTTTTGGGAAAGAACACATGCCCTGTGAACCTGATTGGCAGGGACCCAGGACACACCAAGTCAAAGTGCATCAGAAATCTAGCTACCAGGGGGGGGGGGGGGGGAGGGGGGGTTACTGCAACAGCAACCCAGCTTCCTACACTTCACAGTGTTTTCATCCCACTTAAAGCCCTGTATAATAGCAATAGTTTAACATATCTGAAACTCTATGCCACCGTCAATAGCATGCTGAGTTACTTCAAGTGTCTGGGAATGCACCCTGCATTCAGACAACTCATTCCTTATTCTCGCCCTTCACTTTCACGCTCACCCTGCACTCACAGCGATCACAATGCACTCGCGCTGTTCACCCTCACCCGCACTCGTGGCACTTGACCCACCTGTCCCCCTCACTGCTCAATAGGTAATCTCACTCAAACAAGCCCATCCCTAACCATGCATTCATTCATCCCACTCTGCACTTACATCCGCACCATAAGGCCACCTTACTCACCCTGCAGTCACTCCTCTTACCCTACTCTCACACTGTTGCATCGCTCACCGTGCACTCACATGGGCACTCCTGCCACCCACACAGTGCAGAGGATTAATGTGCTTGCTACAAAGAAAGCGTACCATGCAGATCACAGAACTGAGTGTGAGTAAACTATGAGTAGCGCTATTAGAAAATGAAATGTTTGTCAGAAAGATGTTATAGAGAAACGAGGTGTATTGTTGGTGAGTGGTGGGGAGGGAATTCATGGAGAAGGAGGAAATGGGGAAGGGGGCACCAAAACAAATGTTGCACAGTGTGCGACCAGTGCTAGGGCCATCCCTGGCTGGGAGCGTTAGCCCCACCAACTTAGGGTCTAGCTGCGTCCCTGATGCCACATGACTGAGTGGGGAAACTACCCTTCAGCCGAAACACAAGTCACGTACGTGGCATAAGGATTCTAAAGGACCCTGGATGTCACTTCTGGAGTCCTGGGACCTCCTCAGAAGCAGGCCCAGATCCGAGACACATATCTATCTCTCTCATAGGCAGAGCCACTGGAATTATGCGGCAGAGGAGGGCCAAATGACGTGGCAGGGTTGAGCAAATTATGCAGCAAGAAAAGGCAAATTATGCGGTGTAATTCAGCACATTTCTTGATAGTAATACTATACTGGTGTGTAATTTTCTATGTTTGCAAACACTGTATTGGCGTTGTTGCACCTCATTTGTACCATTTTAAAACCCAAATATAGCAATAAGCAACAGAAAGGTGGCCAGTCCATCTTTGCAAAAGGCTATCACTGTGTTGTTAGTAACTTTTAAACTGTTTGACCTAGAAACAAAATTGTTTTTTTGTTAAAATCTGCAGATTATGCAGCAGATGATGGGTTATGTGGCAAATGCGACATCTATAAATATGCAAAAAATGCCGCATCTGCACAATCGCATCATTCTATTGGCCCTGCTCATAGGATGTTTGATTCCTGCCCTGTTACCCACATGTAAGCACCTCTCTCCCGGTCTTCAGTGGGTAGTCGGCCCACTTCCAGATGAGTAGATCTGTTCAGGGAGAAGAGAATCAAAGTGACGGGGGCGCCCCGGTGCCAGTGAAGGCGTGTCATCAACATATTAAGGGCAGCGAAAGTCACATCACACATCCATTGACACTGGTAACACAACTCAAACTTTGACCCTCTGTGGCACCAGTGCTGGTTACTTTTAACTAGCCAACTACTAAAACCGGCACCTTCAGCCACAAAACTAGCCCGGACATAAGCACACTAAAAGATTAGTGGTCTGATGTGCTAAAGTAGCCTTTCAGGGGTTGCTGGCAGCAATGCGGGCGGCTGAGAGGTCAAGCGAAGCGTGCGTCTCTGCAGTGCAAAAAAGATGCCGCATAATCGCCCACTCTCGTTCCCGAGTACTCTGAAGGCGCAGCAGAGAAATAGATTGTTCACATCGATTGGGTGGCCTAGAACCCAGAGGTTGTCCACACTGTTTGGGTGACCTAGAACACAGAGGTTGTCCACACTGTTTGGGTGGCCGAGAACCCAGAGGTTGTCCACACTGTTTGGATGGCCTAGAACACAGAGGTTGTCCACACTGTTTGGGTGGCCTAGAACACAGAGGTTGTCCACACTGTTTGGGTGGCCGAGAACCCAGAGGTTGCCCACACTGTTTGGGTGGCCTAGAACACAGAGGTTGTCCACACTGTTTGGGTGGCCTAGAACCCAGACAGAGCCCACATGGATTGGGTGGCCTAGATCCCAGAGAGAGTCCACATCAACTGGGTGGCCAAGAACACAGAGGTTGTCCACACTTTTTGGGTGGCCTAGAACCCAGACAGAGTCCACATGGGTTGGGTGGCCTAGAAAACAGAGGTTGTCCACACTGTTTGGGTGGCCTAGAACACAGAGGTTGTCCATACTGTTTGGGTGGCTTAGAACCCAGACAGAGCCCACATGGGTTGGGTGGCCTAGAACACAGAGGTTGTCCACACTGTTTGGGTGGCCTAGAACACAGAGGTTGTCCACACTGTTTGGGTGGCCTAGAACACAGAGGTTGTCCACACTGTTTGGGTGGCTTAGAACCCAGACAGAGCCCACATGGGTTGGGTGGCCTAGAACACAGACAGAGTCCACATGGGTTGGGTGGCCTAGAACACAGAGGTTGTCCACACTGTTTGGGTGGCCTAGAACACAGAGGTTGTCCACACTGTTTGGGTGGCCTAGAACACAGAGGCTGTCCACACTGTTTGGGTGGCTTAGAACCCAGCCAGAGCCCACATGGGTTGGGTGGCCTAGAACACAGAGGTTGTCCACACTGTTTGGGTGGCCTAGAACACAGAGGCTGTCCACACTGTTTGGGTGGCTTAGAACCCAGCCAGAGCCCACATGGGTTGGGTGGCCTAGAACACAGAGGTTGTCCACACTGTTTGGGTGGCCTAGAACACAGAGGTTGTCCACACTGTTTGGGTGGCTTAGAACCCAGACAGAGCCCACATGGGTTGGGTGGCCTAGATCCCAGAGAGTGCCCACATGGGTTGGGTGGCCTAGATCCCAGAGAGAGTCCACATCAACAAGGTGGCCAAGAACCCAGACAGAGTCCACATGGGTTGGGTGGCCTAGATCCCAGAGAGAGTCCACATCAACTGGGTGGCCAAGAACCCAGACAGAGCCCACATGGGTTGGGTGGCCTAGATCCCATCAACTGGGTGGCCAAGAACCCAGACACAGCCCACATGGATTGGGTGGCCTAGATCCCAGAGAGAGTCTACATCAACTGGGTGGCCAAGAACCCAGTTTGCGAAGAATGATGGACTTGGCGAAAGGCACATTTAACCTAAAGCATGAGAGTCATGAGACTTCGATGAGTCGTACACTTTGATGGTTGTATGAAAGCGCCCTGAATTGGGTTTTGTGGTTTGAAGACTGAGTAATCCAACGTGTGCACTTAAATTGACCAACGATTGAGCCCCTCTTCCAATGTAAGGGAACAAACTACCAATGTTTCCATGGGTACCAGGAGCATTTTTGATTCCAGCTCTGTCGCAATCACCGCCGAGGACGGTTCATCGTGAAGTGATGCAACAGTGCAACTGGCGCACTAGGATTTCAACACATGGTCTTTTGTTAGTGGCTTTGTGGCAAAGGATAGAATTTGCAGCCAGTTTATGTGGCCCCGGAAGAAAGGAATCTGGCCACAAAAGTGCAGAGGTGACGCGATTAATCAGGAAAGGGTGAGATACCCCGATGAGTGATCGACTACTCCAGAACCGACCACCCTTTCAAAGGTACGACTAGTCAGGACAGCTCAGATTCCTAGATAAACCTGTCTGCCTCCATTACCAGGCTATTGTAGGGCCATGTTCTTAGTCGAGTCAAAAGACGGCTTCACTGGTCGTGGTGTTCAGGGAGCCCAGGCTCACATGTGCGATTAAGAGCCCCCAGGAGTCAGGAAGAAGGGTGTTTCAACAAGTCCTCTGGTTGGAAGATCTAGAGGTCACCTCAGTGACTCCAAAAAATGGGAATAAACGTACTACCCGAGGCTGGAATACACACCCCGAAAATACTACACCACCGTTAGGAAAGGTCAAAAGGCTTTCTCTGATGTTGGGAAAACTAGTTACAAAGTGAAGTGTCTTTATTAGAAAGGCAGGGCTGGGAAGAGACCACCTCACTTTGTACACACCCCACCTCAAGAAACGACACTGGCTCCTGATCCAGAAGGGATGCGCTGTTCAAGATGCTGACCCGCGCTTTCAAAGCCCAACACAACAATGGACCAGCACACTCCAACAAAAGTCTGACTTTCCACCAACCTACCAGACAACTACAGTCCGCCTCATTCTTCCTAGCAGGCACCCCCCCTCCACCCCGGATACGCCGAATCAACAGCAGAGGTCGTTCTTTCTCGGTCACTTGGTGGCCAAGGCATGACCCGTACTCCCCTCGCACCTTAGGATCACCCCATCGATCCAACAACTGAGGAAGGAACTCAAGACCTGGATGGTCGAATGAAGAAACCACCACACAGCAGCAAGCATCTCCAGCGCCTGGAGACCCTCACGGGTGATTTGCCGCGCTCTAGAAATGTTTGATTAATCGAGAACCTACTGTAGAAAACCACAGGGGTGTGCATGAAACAAGCAAACAAATGCCCCTAGTAGAGTTCCCTTCCACATGCAGGTCTGCAAGGGCTGCCTACTGAGACTCTACTCCCAAATCTGAACAGCCACAACCGAAGCGGTCAGTGCGAAAGATTAAAATACAGGCTGATGCTACACTACGCATGCAGGTAGAGAAGGCACACGGCTTCAGCAGGCCTCAGCACTGACCCCAGTAAAAGACATGACGGCCAGCAGTAAGTGTGCGTGGGCTCTGGGTCACATGAATATCAAAGCCAGGGAACATGCAACGCATGGGAGTATGTAGGCCATGTGCAAGGCCCACATATGGGACACATACTCAGACAATGGAACACATACCCTTTTTATGTCAGCTTCATGAACAGAGCAGTTCTTTAGGCATCCTTTGGTGCTTATCAATAATTGCTTTTTATGTAGAACTGCATAAAAATATATAGTATTCAGTGATCCAACACGGTAAATAATTAAAAAAAAATGGTTGTGTCATTTCGTCGATGTGCAAATGCGTGGTTGGCACACGTACAAAATGGCGCGACCACCACATCAGAGTGCCTTTTTATAAAGTTTGTTTTCTCAAGCCAGACTGCACATCATCGGGGATTCTGTACAGCATAGCTAACAACCAGTGGCAAAGCCAATAGGTCCCAAAGGTGACATCAGACCTACCAACTTAAAAACATTTTTTTACTGCGTGAGCAGGGGATGATGCATTGGAGGGGGCAGAGAACCATTCCAATACCTATCCAAGAGGCACCTATGCCCCCCTCCCACCATCACCCTCCCAGCTCTCACACCCGTTATCCGACATCGGCTGTTCAGTGCCTCAGAAGATGAGCTGGAAACCAACTCTGTGCAGTGGTTTGTGTGTTCCCTGCCACCATGTGATATTGGTTCCTCACCAGGTGACACTGTGAAGGGAGCGGATGTCATGTGACACCCGAGTTGGCAGACCTGCGCAACCTTGGCTTTGCCTATGCTTGTTTGGTGGGGCATTTCAGGGTGTGGAGGACCGTTTATTTTCCATTTGTTTAATACTTTTTCTAGCGCACCTGACCCTATCAGAGGGAAGGCACTCAAACTGAAACAACTTTTTAATAGAACAAAGACTACTTTGAGGAGAGACGCCTTTCCGATGGCGCCCGGGAACATCTTCAGAGAAAGTGCATCAACACGCTGAGCTATCTCACTGGTATGCAAGGTCTTATGCTGGTCTCAGCAGAGACGACAATAAAAATAAATAAAACAAGCAGTAAAGGTGTCGTAAATACAACTGCACTGTACGTGCACTTTAGCTGGCCGCAGACCACGCGTTGCCAACCGACAATTACAAAACCCCGGCGCCCTTTTTGCAACGTTTTTCTTGGGCACCTGAAAGACGCGCTTGTGAAACGGCCGTTGGTTTTGCAATCATGTGTTGACGGGCCCCAGACCTAGAAATGAGCACAGCACAGTGGACACAGGACATGGTAAGGCTCTGTTCTACACTTCGGCTGGCGTACTCCTGCCTCCGGAGTAAGGGCCCTCAGGGTGTACTGGAAGGGAGTAAATTAGCCTTCTGTAAACACACAAACCCCCCGAGTGGAGACTGTGTCCACTAAGAGGTGCACCCCCCATCCACCAAGAGCTGTCTCCCTCAGATAACCGCCCACCCCCTCACGCTTAAGCCACGCCCCCATGACCTTTGGCACACCAACAGCTGTGAAACTCAACATTGGGGCCTCTCGAAGAATTTGATGACCACCAACATGCGTGACTCACACATTCCGCATCCACCACACGAACACGTGAGCCCTCCAGCAGCATCCAATCAGTGCATGGATATTAGCATACAACTCATTTACATGGTCTGGGGTTCTCCGACAACCTGGTCCCTCTTTGGTGTAATTTGGGCACCGGTAATATACCTAACACCATTACACACGTTTCTTTTCATGCCATGTAGCGCTTAGAGCAAGGGCACAAGTGTGCTGGGCAAAACCGGACCTACGTCACCTGGGAGAAACCGGGCTCTACCTCAACCGGGAATAATTCGAATTCGAATTGAATGCAGTGGGATTTTGAAGGACCCCAAGACCCAGTCCTACGTCTCTAGCAATCATCAACAATAGGCTTTTAGGCAGTTTCTTTGTTTGATGACGTCACCTGGACTGTGACATGTTTCAAGGATGACGTCACCTGGGGTGTGAGTTGTACTGTGACCTCGTTCATCTGATGGCACCTTTATTTGCACTTGACACCACCTGCTTCTTGAAGGTCACGCGTGCCCAGTACTTTACTAAGAGGAAGGCAGGTTATTTCGGGCCTGAGCGCCGTAAACATTACACGTCTGGGCAGTGACAGCGCCGCGTCAGATGCCTGTCTCGAGCTGCGCTAATTATACACGGGGCAAAGTCAGGCCAAGAGCTTCTAAAAATGTCACTGGGGCAAGGAGCAACACAACATGGCCCTTAATGTCCAGATTAACTAAACCAACCCTGTAAATCAGCAATAAAAACTTGCACGTGAGGTACAGGTCGTTTTAGCAAATGTTGCCAGTTACAGGAGACTTCAGACAAATGTGCGGCGTTAGCAAAGTACAAAGTGTATTTAAAACGGGTAAAAACACAACAATTTTTCGCTTTAAGGCACACCACAGGAAAATTGGATTATTACTGACCAAACAAACGGTGCAATTGACTTAAAAAGTCATAAGTTTAAACACACTAGGATGACCAAAACATGATAAAGAACTTAAAGAAAAAAAGCATTGGTAAAATACCATATTGCCCACCAGCACTGGCACTGACATGCCCTTTCTTTCACATAGATATGCGGGCGACGAGGCAACATTCCATCAAAAGAGCCAATGGCTGAAGTGGGCGGACCCATAGCCCCATTCTGTATGTTCTGGTGGTAGATGCAAACGAAATGTGAATGACACTTGAACAGACCAATGGACGAAGAGAGCTGGTGTAAACGTTTTACAATAATTGGAAGCCTGCAATATGTGTATGAAATCCTGTGGCCGATGTTCTTATTACAGTCTAGATGGGAGATCACCAGCCGCCTGTAACAAGAAAATGTCATAGCTACTCTACTGTAATAAGCTATTAGAGTGGATTTGAGGCATCATTACCACTGCTGTTTAAATCGGGAAACGGAGAGCTCAGTGTGCAGCTCTACTAAGTTACTTTCCCCTTATCATGACCAGTTATTAACAGAGCAGGCATTTAGAGCGGTTTGTTTATATTTTTCAACTGCTACAGTTTATGATTCCTTCTGAACTACAACCGGCTTAGAAATGAACTCAAACAGCTAATAATATATTTTCACATTTTACTTCTACAGATTGGTTCATTATCATACTACAACCCCTGCATCTATTCCAGATATAGGCAACCTTAACATTCCACCATCTATGCTGGCTTATAAGGGTTCTGCCATTGCCCCATTACCCTCAGAAAAACTCACTAATCACAGCCTCGGTCATCACTCAGAGTACAACTGCAACAGGTTGTACACAAGCGCGGAGAGTCACCAGGCAGCCCGCGTACAGTTCAGTATGAAACAACATGACCAGGTCACACCTGCCTTGAAATCCCTCCGGTGGCGCCAATAAAAAAGAGTGACCCTCAAGGCTCTTTGCACAGTACATAAGCACTCCAAGGCCAGTCACCTATCCCACAAAACTGCCCGGGCCACACTTCGCGACCAGAAACCTCAGGCCTCACCATCCGCACTACCACATACAACGAATACGGTAACTGAAGTTTGCAGTTGCAAACTCCTTACCCCACACCGGAGACTGGAAGACGATTGCGTGAAGTTACTGAAGCACGTAAAGGTTCACCTCTTCTCGCTGGCATATACTTACTCACTCCTCGTGGCATGTGCTGGATCCTGAAGTACCATTAGTGCCCCAGACCACTGGACGCCTGGTTCTCTGGCAGGTGACTTACCATGGGGGCGCACCTGCGTCCACCCAATGAGGACCCAGCAGTTCTGAACACAGAAGCTAAAGTGATCGCCAGACGCATCTTTGAGATCCCAGGTCCTTGCACTACTGGACAGCTTGCACTGGTAGAGAAACGCACCAGGTCGAGACTTCTGGGCCTAGTTCAGTGTGAATTCCATTGCATTGGGGACCATTTCCCATTTGATGAAATCCAGACCTGGGCAGCACCCCACACCCGTGGTGGTGAGTGCATGACTTGTTAAGGTACAAGGCATTCGCTGCCAAGGCATGGGAAGCCGTTCCTTCTTTCTGGCGGTGCCGCTGTGGAATAATCGTCCTTCGAAGACTGTGGAAAGCAGGCTTGTTACAGGTTAGCACCCTTTTATAGCGAACTTCTAGTTTGCAGCATAGCATCTGTAGACCTTAAGGTGATCAATACCATTTATAAGCACTAAACTAGCTTGTGCGCCCTCCAGCGCCCTCTGCAGGGAGTGTCCTTACATATCATTCCTTGTCTTGCCCTACAACGGCCTTTGGTTATTAAATCAATCTGGAATTCTTTCCTACTTGGCGCCCTTTCTGCTCATCTTTGTGTATAAATAGCAATGTATCACCCATTGAGTAATGCAACCTTTATTAGAATAGCCAACCTTGCTTTAGGGTGCTGTAGACACGAGTAATGACGGCGATTAGAACACACTGCTCCGAAGTATGATGCCGCGAGCTTTGCTAGAACGCTGCTACAGAACACAGGCTTCCCATTCGCCGCCCCTCCAGTTCCCGCCATTCTGCTGCAGACCGCCACGTGCCACGCGGAGTTACAAAGGCCAATCGCTGCAATGAACGGGCCCTTCCCTCTGAAAGCATCAGGCAGGGAGAAACACAGCGGGGCACCTCTCGCGACTTCTAATACCAGCCCTCTCCGAGTCAGACCTTTGCTGAAAGAAGAGAAACATGCCGCAAGACTGTACTGCATGCCATTATCTGTAAATACGGTAGCTGCCGCGTGCCATCGTCTGCCATGCTGGGCAAACGAGAGATGAAAGGCTAACTATTGAAAACATCCTTTGTGGCGGCCATGCTGGTTGAAAAATAAAATGTTCATCTTTATTCACTGCACTTTCTTGACTCTTGAGGGGAGGGATATGCCTGCATAAGATGCTAGTGTGCTGCTATCAGTCAGTCTAGACTCATCCTCAGGCCAGCTTGCAGCCCTTTCTGGGGACGTCCACTGGATTCAGTGGCGCCTGCCTCACAACGTCTCCATAGAGGGCAGAAGTAGAACCTGGGGGGGAATATAGAAGGGCGGTGCATAACCTGCAACCTCTGGCACCCACAATATGTACTCATCAATGCGTTGGCACATTGCTCCACTCACTCTCCTCTGGCGGCCTAAATCCTGTAGACCCAGGACTGGTCAGCACCGAGTATCCTGAGGTTCGGGACCTTGTGTTCTGCATGCATCCATACCATGCCCAACCAAGGGTTACGGTACTTGGCAGAGCATCCGGCATAAGATGAGATGAGGTCTGGAGGCCACCAGCGACTATGCGATTGCTGGAACCAACCTTCTAAACCACGTGACATGTTCCTCCACAGGGCAAGCCTGATTTGCATATGGCTGGGTCAGAACTGGGGTGGTGAAGTAAGATAAAGAACGATGATGGATTCAACCCAGATGTGTGACTGGGGGTGAGTGTCTGAAAAGTTTCAGCGCTCCGTCCATCATCTCCTTGTATTTGCTTTGTTTGCCCTAAGCTGGCAGGGTAAGCTCAGACGTGGATCCCTTGCTCACTTTGCCACAGGATTCAAGCTAGCCTGGCTGATGAGGTGTTACCCCGAAACCAGTCCAAGGATGCTTGTTTCCGGTCCAGGGAAGACCTGGCTTGTCAGTTCAGTCTGGACTGTTCCCATGAGGCACAGGGTCAAGACTGATTTGCATATGGCTGTGTTTGAACTGGGATGGGGAAGTGAGCTAAAGAACAATGATGGATTTAACCCAGATCTGTGACTGGGGGTGAGTGTCTGAAAAGTTTCAGGACTCCGTCCATCATCTCTTTGTGTTTCCTCTGTTCCTCCCTGTGTCTTGATGCCTCTGCCCTCCCAGAGGCCAGGACATCAATGCAAATGAATGACTCCAAGTTCTCCTCTCTGCAGCCTTCGTCAGCTGCAGACCCGCAGGTAAGCTAGGCTAGGATGCACGCGATGTCTAAAGGCAGAGGTTGTGTGGGGAGGTGGAATGAGGCGCTCTCCTGCCTCCCAAGAACAAGCTCTGGTCTTCCTCAGTACCAATGAATCATGGAGTTGGAAACCTCCACCTCTCAGGGGCTTTGACTACACTTCCTGTCAATCATCCTGTCTTCTACTTCCTCTTCCCGCCCCCATGCTAGCCAGCTCCTCACACCAGGCTCATCACTCCTCTTCCTACCCAGAGGACATCCGCCTGTGACCAGCTTTCCCACAATGTCCTCGCGCCTTGTTCGATACTAGATTTATTACAACAATCTTTTCTATAAACACTGTAGGAAAGTAGGATCTGCTTCTTATGGTCACACCCACTTTTTGCTTGATGTCTCACTGTTTTTGACTAGTCTGACTGGGATCCTGCCAATCAGGACCCCAGTCTATCTGCTTTCTCCCTTAAATTGACATACATGTACTTTGGTACACTCCAGATTGGATAGTGGGGTACCCCGATCAGTCCCTAGTATATGGTACTCATGTACACAGGTCATAGGTACCCCAGAGGCCTGCCATAGACCAAAGTATGAATTATGCCACCCATGAGAGGCCATGCAAAATGGAACTACAGGGCTGCTACTGCAACCTGTTTAAGCTGGTGCTTGCACCACTTACTTTAGACATGGGTTCACTAGATCTATTGGTCACTACACTTAAAAATTATAAGTCACCCCAAAGCAGGCCTTATCAATCCTGAAGGCAGGGTGCTGGTTTTTATGTGAGAGGGTGCCCCTGCATGAGCAGAGCCTCTCTGCAGCCTTCGGAGACCATTCTCCCGGGTTGTCTGAGACTCAGCCGGACATATAGGTAGAGGTGCATTATAACCTTGCGGTAAATGCTCTCTCGAAAACGGTTGCATAGAAACATATCGTGTTTGGTATCAAACACCTTGGAATCATACCTCCCACACCGGTTACCGGTGTGGGAGGTATGGTTCCACCCTTCAGAAGCAAGCTTTGTGGGGTCACTGGTCTATCCGGTGCCAGCCTGCTCGACCCGGACAGCACAAAATGGACACTGCCAACCGGAGACACATTTCTGCCCTCCTGCTGCTGCTAAGCTCGAACAGAGGAAGGCAGCACCATAGGCACCCCTTAACGGGGAGGTGTGACCACCTCCCAGACAGGATATAGTGTATTGGGGCTGGGTGGGTGCACTCGGAGTGCTTTGATGTCTGCACTGGGGGTACATTTGGTGTCCCTGTGCATAGTCCAGCTCAAACCAGTTCTGGGAGCCATTTGCTCCTGCTCTGGTGCAAAACTGGACACAGGACATGGGTGTAACCACCCCTCTGTCCTGCCCCTCCCCTAGGAGGGTCCCCCGAATCTGTCCAACCCTCTCCCATGGTACATAAGGGCTTACCTGGCTGTAAGACTTTAGATTTTACGTGGACAAGATTCTCCAAGAATAAACCAGTGACCTTCGACCATCTGGATACTCTAGACTTCGACTGGGCCCGACTTCGTCTCCCTCTCCGTCCAAAGCTTTGTCTGTGCCCTTGCTCCATACAGGCTCCCTGCAGGACCTGTGGTACACTAAGGACAACCGAACAATCTCCCTTGGAGTGAAGGAGTCACTCCCCTGCAACAGCAGGCACCGTAACACAACTGACTGGTCTACTGCTCCTGAGCTCCTGCAGACTCTGAAGATTTCAGCAACACAGGAGGTGGGTTTCTGAAGGTCCCTGAGGTTAATCTGCCCTCTCAGCAAGTTTTAGGCCAGTATCCCTCGTGGAGACTGCATAACCCAAACCCCTTTTTGCAGCGTCCATTTGTAAGTGCATATGCTTGTTGGTGATTCCCGAGCTTGTCCATTGGACTCCGTGTAGTCCTGACCCTGAGCAGTATTTGCACCAAAGAGCTCCAGCCTCCTCGCACAGAGTGCTCCGTGGGCTGGTACTTTGCAATCTTGATCAAGGTCCCCTCGCGACTCCTGGTCCTTTGGCCTGTGGGTCCCCCTGAGGGTCATCCTGATTTCTGTTGGACTTTCCTGATTGCTCCAGACGTGCCCTGACTCCCCATTGCTTGGTGAGTCACCTGGACTTTGCTGGTCCACACCATAACATGCTTGACCTTCCTGCTAGGGTTGCTTTTGCCAAGGCTTGTTGGTGCTCCAGTCGGACATCGACCTCCCTCAGCACTCGACATCCTTCGTGAGACAGCTCACCTCGAGCTCCTGATCATCCTCGACGTCTCCTGGTCCTCGTGGCTGCAGAGTCAAGCATCCCTTCTTCGCACCTGAAGCACCCGACATCGGTGGGCATTCGTCTACCGAGCCCCTGGTCACTCTGAAGTGACCCAGACTGTGTCCCCTCTGCTTTCAGGTTCCTTCCTTCCAGAATCCAGGCTTGGATTCTGCCGGACCCTTTTCACCTTCACGACAGCGGTACTTCTTTGCAGCCCTCCATTGAGAACGACAGCAGTTTCCGACACCACTCCAGACTTATGCACCCGGCTCCTCTGGGATAGTTAACTCGGGTACTACGGTATCCACAGGTGGGGTGGCTCTCCAACCTCTTAAGTTCCAAAGGGTTTGCTCGAAGTCCTCCTAGAAGGGTCCTTAAACTTTAAAACTGTAACTGCCACTTTCCCATAGAATTGTACGGAGCCCGCGGTCGTGTTCCCACACTGCACCCGTCCTCCGTGGGGTCCCTGTCTACTCACCTTGGGTGGTTTCTTGGGGTCCCAGCGATTCTATGTGCTCTAGACTGTGTCTTGACTCAAGTCGTGATTGTTATACCACTATTTTAATATATGGTTTGGTCTCCCCCTGGAGCCCACTGTGTATTGTGCTACTTACAACTGTTCTCTTGATCTCGTATTGTGTGCTTTGTGTTCTATCCTCGTGTAGAGGATAGTAGAGAGTGTTATATTAATAAATACATATTTTTATATAACTACTGTGTGGTTCCCCTTCATTAGGTCATTCAGGAGGTGATATTCTGGTAAAACAAGCTGCTTTACATTCCTTCAAGATTAAGCCTGAAGGCTGCTCTCCACAGCTACCACTAGGATAGCTTTCTAAAGGTTATCTTTGACCTCATACATCATAAGGGTCGTTTGGACTGGTGCAAGGTGCCCACTTTAATTAGTGGACAGCATATACCAGGCCGACATCTCACACTTACTGTCCCATGCTGTCACCCCCTCCCCGTTGCTTTCGTTCACCGTCCCTCCTGCCCCCTCATTGCTCGACCCTATAGTGATAGAAAGCATGTACACACATCCTAAAATATCAGTGTGCCAAGGCCCAGGTCAACTGTATTTTATATAAAGCGGCTTCATACAGCACTCTGTCACTAAGAAATATGTGGGCGCTTTGCAGTTTAACAATACAGCTGCACCTGATGAGCGGGTACAGCCCCAGCACGACATGTTTCAATGGTATTACCCTAGTAGACACCTTCGCCCAGCAGCCCACAATTTAGAGGTCATTTCCAGAATTCGGAGAAAAAGGTGGGGAGGTAGAGCCTTTCGGCTGCAGAGGCCAGACTCTGGAGTCCCCTCCCCCCCCATGTGACCTGCATGAAGCTGCATGCTCCTCTCAGGAAGGCCTTAAAAACCCGTTTTTTCTCTCTGTAATTAGGTTAAATACCTCATTATACATTTTTGCTATGGACTGAGAC
This sequence comes from Triturus cristatus, assembly GCF_964204655.1. Taxonomy (NCBI): domain Eukaryota; kingdom Metazoa; phylum Chordata; class Amphibia; order Caudata; family Salamandridae; genus Triturus; species Triturus cristatus. The sequence continues at coordinate 68,286,591 of NC_140593.1, read as the reverse complement.
TACTTTCAGGATTAGCGATGAGTGCCTTGACGCCTTTGGGCATTTGTTGCGCTATATACATTTACATCATTTATTTTGATTCATTACCTGAGTATCCCAGGAGGGGGCATAGACTGCTGCTGTAGTTCTGTAATAAATACACTATGGCGTACACTATACAAGCCAGTATACGCAATAATGCCATGAAAGTCTGCTCTGGCCACCACCAGTTCAAAGACCATTCCCAGATTTGCCAAGTTCCAGAGGATGCGGGACAGAGTTAAATAAAGCACACTTTAGAGAACCCCCGCTTCTCCGGGTCCCGCCTCGTGGCGCTAAAGAGGACCACGAACCAGGACAGGTGGTCACAAGGGCCCAGTGTCACTGACGGTGCAAGGGCTGTCTTCAAGACTACACAACAGTCAGCCGAGTCACACAAGAAGTGTTGGATGGAGCGGTGGTACGAAAAGCCCCCGGCTCTGGGTCCTCGCGACAACTTGCTAACCTTTTCTGATTCAGGCTGACGCAGTGTGTTTTCTTGGGCAGCAGAAGACCCTAGTCCCAAGTCTCCCGACAAGCGCTGTGTGTGGGTTTTTAGTGCACTTAGATTACTAAATTCTGTTGGGGCATAGGGGCACCCCCAGAGTGGTGCGCCTTTTATCATGCGTGACTAGTATCCCCGTGAACAGACTGGACACTCATGGACATTGGTGGAAGCTATTTGAAACAGACATGGATACAGACCTTTTTACCCGACTCCCAGGGGGACCACACCTCCTGGTTCTCCCTGGTGAGTCGGTGCGATACGCCATGATTGGGCCCCTGATTGCATGGCGCGTGCATGACAGTGCTCGAGTACACCTACTCTAGCGCTTCTCCTGGTAGTATGCAACCCCAAGGCGCTCTCTGGGGGATAGGAGTAGCCAGTGCTGCTGCCGTCTTTTCTCTCTACATACGCCCGCCTGCCCTATTCTCAGTATCGCCCCAGCGCTGTGCTGCAGTTTTCTCTGTATAGCCCAGTAGAGTTGTCTGGCTTCAATTCACATCCATTTAAAGGGACATGAAGGCACCTTCGTTGTTCATTGGTCCTGGGCCAAGCCGCTGCAGCCGGGGGGGGGCCTGTGGCTTTAGCAGTCTAACACCAGAACAATCAAGTGGCCAAGGGCAGGCCAAGCACAGCAGGCCACATACACAGACGTCGGCTGCTTGACGTGTGTCTGCTTCTGCAGGACAGAGAAGCCAGCAGCACCAGAGGATGCAGAATGTGGTCTTTGTCTGGCTATTCAGACCGTCCCACTGAGTTGTGGTGCACTGTACAGGGCTTAACTTGAGCTGGTGGTTTCTGGTGCTCAGCACCTGCACTTAACTGTCAATTCCAACACTTGTGATAGTCCGCCACAAGGTGGTGGTGTCTGGCTAATTTAGAGAGAACCACAACAACAGTTAATTATTAATTCAATATACATTAAAAATGACCATTAGCTGATACCCAAACCATTCTTATACCTTTGGGGGCCTGAAATAGCCTGAATTATCAGACTTATTGGAGTGTGATGGTTAGCAGTTGTGTTCTCACCATCACTGGCAGCATGGCAGGGGCAATGTGTGGTGCAATCCGCAGAGGCCTCCCGACAAGAGCCTTGGCACTTTTTTAAATTTAATGTTTACAAATGAAGCACTGGAGCAACAGAGAATGTATTTTTCCAGGACTGAGCCTGCATCAGACTGTGCTGGTGAGGACCCCTGAGCTTAGCTACAGTGCAATACCTGCCCTGATCAGGGTCGAATCTCATGGAAAGCCTCAGACATCCCCAAGGTATGAATGGGCCACAAAACATAACAGGTCACTCAGCACATTATCTTATTTAAAGTTTCTATAGTGCACCATCACTCAAGCCTTCTCCTACATCACTCCCAAAGCCTGGACCGACCTCCATTTCTGTTCCACCCTTGAATTCTGCAAGAACCTGAAGACCTGGCTCTTCGCACAGCCCACCGGCCAGCCCTAGGCCAGGCGGAACCGCGCCTTCAGTGCCACGATACCTCCAGGCGAGTGTGAGCTTTACAATTACAGTAACAGAATAGGTAAACAACCATTGCACACAACCAGGGAGAACCTCAACTTTCTGTTAGCAAGACGACAGCAAGAGCAGACAAGGAGGGGCAAAGGGTAGCGGCCACTCGGAACAGCTGTTACTAGGCAACATGCTGACAATCTCTTTGTAGAACAAACACTGTGTCTATTGCTTACAGATTACTACTTCCGCAGTGACACATGCTTGATCTGTAGTAGTCATCCTAACCCACACCAATCTCTAACAACAAGGCTTGGCTGTTTGCCCTCGCTACCCTCTGAGACGCGGTGTCTAAAGAGCAGGCGAGCCAATTCACTGAGCTCACAATAGTATCTGGCTCTTGTGTTTACAGTTCCGAATTCTGCATTGCAAAGCCATACAGGCCCCTGAGAACCAGCCTGCAAGGAGGCCAAGAGTCAGATGTGACTGGAAACAAAATCATGGCAAATACAAGTGGCCCTCACACAAGGAGGAGATATGGAGGCTCTCACAAGAGGAGAAGGCGTGGAGAACCTCACAAGAGGAGTATACCTGGACACCCTCGCAAGAGGAGTGTTGGACTTGGCCGTTTTTGCAGGGTCATCTCAGAACTTTTTGCCTTCCTCCTGTATTTTTTCTGACCTGTTGTTGGTGGTTTTAGGACTCTGGGCACTTTACCACTGCAGATCTGTGCTAAAATGTATGTGGTCTCTATTGTAAACTTGGTAAGATTGGTCTACACCTGTTTGGCATATTTAATTTACCTGTAAGTCCCGTGTACAGTGGTAGCCCATATACCCAGGACCAGTAAATTAATTGCTACTGGTGGGCTTGCAGCGCTGCTTGCACCACCCACCAAAGTAGCCTTTCAAACCTGTCTCAGGCCTCTGCCACTGCAGGGCTTGCGCGCACAGTTTACTGCCGCAGTGACGTGGCACAAAGTGATTGCCACATCTGTAACTCCCCTTTTACTACAAATCAGTCACCACTAAGGTAGGCTAAAGCTAGCCCTATGGGCAGGGCGCAGTGTAGGTAAAAGGTAGGACATGTGCCTTAACTGTGTGGCATGTCCTGGTAGTGACAAACAGCCTGTTTGGTTTCTCACTACTGTGAGGCTGCCCTCTCATAGGGATGCATCGGGATTCCCTGATATGTGCGTCAGTGGTAGTTCCTGACATGAGAGGTGTAGCGTGATCAAGTTTGGTATGGTTGGAATAGTAGTGATAATCCTGCTTATTGGTGAAAGCGGATTCATTATCACTATTTTAGAAATGCCCCTTTTAGAAGTGGGCATTTCTGTGTGCTATGTGTCTTTGTGCCCTGCCTGGATGTGTATTGACTGTCTGGTTCTGACTGACAGGGGGGAGAGGATATGCATTCACTCCACCAGTCCCTGGGGGGGGTTGAGGTGTGTCCTGCCCTGCCTGGGTAACTCCGCGCTAGGCTGAATAGTCCTTGGCTGAATCCAGAGTAGCAGGAGGGGTTTACCCTTGCACCTGAATAGGCCTGGTCTGCATTTGGACTGGTGGGATGATTATCACCTGAATAGGGCTGTGCCTGTCTTGCACAATGATGGCTCCGCCCCCCTTTGGTGTGCCTGGAGCCAGGGCTTACACTTACAATGGGGAGTGTTGTGTACTGTAATGATATTGTGAAAGTGCCCCCAGAACTGGTTCAAATTGGGCTCAGGGCCAGGACAGAACAAAGACTGGTAGTACTGTAAGTAATGGGGCTGTGACCCCATTTCGGTGGAACTTTATTGGAACATGAGAAGAGAAGACACAGCATGGACTGCTGTGTGCCAGTAGGAACCGCCGTTTGGGACCAAGCTACTGCCTGCTGGGTGGCTGAAAGGACTGCCCTGGGCTAATGGGCACTGCAAGCTGGCCTACCTGTGCCCTGTTCTCTGCTCCAGTGTTTTCGGTGACTAAGTGACGTGTCCCTTGCCTGCAGTGCGTGGAGAGAGCTGCAAAGTGTGGTGGTGCGCGCTGACTTGAAAGAGCACTCGTGCTGTTACTGTAGGGGAGATTCCCTAGTGCTTGGCTCCTGCCGGTGTGGTGAAGTATCGCGTGCAGTGCTGCCCTTCCCTGTGGTCCAGAAATCGAATGGGAGAGGAGAGCTGAAGCAACGGAAGCGTTCTTCCCTCCTCCCCCTTATTGGCTGCCGGGGCTCTTCCAACTGGCCCCCGGATGCGGATTCCTGTTGTGCCAGAAGGAGACCGGTGTGGTCTTTTTGGAAATATCCGGCCCCCTCCCTGTTGTTGGGCGAAGACGGAACCTTGCAGGCTCCTGGCCATCACGGCCGACCGCCGGCCCTGCCCCAGGGAGAGAGAGAGACGGCCATGGTATAGGAGAGTCAGGGGCTGCAAGCAGCACCCCCCTCTTCCCGGATTCTAGGAGAAAGGTCAGAGGGAGACTCCGCCCACCGGGTAGCCGTGGACCAGAGGACGGATTGCGGGAGTTTAGCCGCTCCTCCAAACAGAGATGAGGCCACCTGCACGCGCAATCCTTACAGCCGTCCACGAGGCGCAGGGGGGCTCCAGATGGGCTGCAGCGTAGTGGGAGCTGGTAGAAAAGTAGCGGGATACTGCCACACGTCGGCAGTTGCCTGCTGGTGTCGGGCCGAGACTGGGTGTGTGTTGCGCCCCGCGCCCGTATTTGGTGTGTTGGGCACGGGGGCATTCTTGTTTGGCCGGGACAGGCTGAGACCTCGACAGAGGCCCCCCACTTACTGGAAAAGAGAGAGACCTGCTGATTGCGGGCCTACGAGGCGAGGGGGCGTGGCTGGCCCAGTTGGCCTGCAGTAGTCGCCGGGCACCTCTCCCGTGTTGGAGGCAGTTCAGGCACACTGTTGGGGGCTTTCTTTTTTTTGTACTCGCTCCTGTGGGCATTGCTGGGAAAGCCCAGGACGGGGCCCCCACGCCCAAAATTGCTGCATTCCCTGTCTTAGGCAGGCACGTGGCCCTGAAGCCTACGCGGGGTGGGAGGGGAGATAGTAGCAGCCTGTTTTCTCCATCAGTGAAAAATCCGTAGTGTGCAGATCTGTGGTGATAAGCCTACTGGTGGCATGAGGCTTCTATTGGGGATTTGCATGGGTCTAATGGGGGCAGGATGTATTTGTGATATATATGCCCTGCTGCAAGGGTGCACTGGTGGATATATGCGTATTGGGCTATGCTAAGTACCGTTATTATGTTTATGCTTTGTGCTGAGTGCCATATTACCAGTAGCTACTGGTCCCTAACTGTAATGATTATGACAATGGCCCGAGTGGCCGAGTGATATATGTAATCCCGGTGAAGTCATGACAAGTGCCAAGTGGCATAGTAATATATGTGATTGTGATCTAATGAGTTTTGTGGATAATACAAAGGATATTTTTATATAACCTTGTGTGGAGTTTCTTTTGTGGTGTGCCTAGTGTGTCGCTGCTGTGTGTGTGTTGCGCAAACGCTTTACACATTGCCTCTGAGATAAGCCTGACTGCTTGTGCCAAGCTACCAAGTGGGTGAGCAGGGGTTATCTTATGTGTTTAACTCCCTTGCCCTGACTAGAGTGGTGGGCTATGCCTGGCTTAGGTGCATACCTTAGTCAACCAGAAACCCCATTTCTAACAAGGAGTAAAGGTGGGGACCCTCGCAAGAGGAGCAGAGGTTGGAACCCTCGCAAGTGGAGCACACAGGGAGGCCCTCACAAAAGGAGCAGAGGTGGGGACCCTCGCAAGAGGAGCAGAGGTGGGGACCCTCGCAAGAGGAGCAGAGGTGGGGACCCTCGCAAGAGGAGCAGAGGTGGTGAACCTCGCAAGAGGAGCAGAGGTGGGGACCCTGCAAGAAGAGCAGAGGTGGGGACCCTCGCAAGACGAGCAGAGGTAGGGACCCTCGCAAGACGAGCAGAGGTGGGGACCCTCGCAAGAGGAGCAGAGGTGGGGACCCTCGCAAGAGGAGCAGAGGTGGGGACCCTCGCAAGAGGAGCAGAGGTGGGGACCCTCGCAAGAGGAGCAGAGGTGGGGACCCTCGCAAGAGGAGCAGAGGTGGGGACCCTCGCAAGAGGAGCAGAGGTGGGGACCCTCGCAAGAGGAGCAGAGGTGGGGACCCTCGCAAGAGGAGCAGAGGTGGGGACCCTCACAAGAGGAGCAGAGGTGGGGACCCTGCAAGAAGAGCAGAGGTGGGGACCCTCGCAAGACGAGCAGAGGTGGGGACCCTCGCAAAAAGAGCAGAGGTGGGGACCCTCGCAAGAGGAGCAGAGGTGGGGACCCTCGCAAGAGGAGCAGAGGTGGGGACCCTCGCAAGAGGAGCAGAGGTGGGGACCCTGCAAGAAGAGCAGAGGTGGGGACCCTCGCAAGAGGAGCAGAGGTGGGGACCCTCGCAAGAGGAGCAGAGGTGGGGACCCTCGCAAGAGGAGCAGAGGTGGGGACCCTCGCAAGAGGAGCAGAGGTGGGGACCCTCGCAAGAGGAGCAGAGGTGGGGACCCTCACAAGATGAGCAGAGGTGGGGACCCTCACAAGATGAGCAGAGGTGGGGACCCTCACAAGATGAGCAGAGGTGGGGACCCTCACAAGAGGGTCAGAGGTGGGGACCCTCACTAGAGGAGCAGAGGTGGGGACCCTCGCAAAGGGAGCAGACAGGGAGGCCCTCGCAAGAGGAGCAGACAGGGAGGCCCTCACAAGAGGAGCAGACAAGGGGACCCTCACAAGATGAGCAGAGGTGGGGACCCTCACAAGATGAGCAGAGGTGGGGACCCTCACAAGATGAGCAGAGGTGGGGACCCTCACAAGATGAGCAGAGGTGGGGACCCTCACAAGAGGAGCAGAGGTGGGGGCTCTCGCAAGAGGAGCAGACGTGGGGGCTCTCGCAAGAGGAGCAGAGGTGGGGGCTCTCGCAAGAGGAGCAGAGGTTGGGACTCTCGCAAGAGGAGCAGAGGTGGGGACCCTCGCAAGAGGAGCAGACAGGGAGGCCCTCGCAAGAGGAGCAGAGGTGGGGACCCTCGCAAGAGGAGCAGAGGTGGGGACCCTCGCAAGAGGGTCAGAGGTGGGGACCCTCGCAAGAGGAGCAGAGGTGGGGACCCTCGCAAGAGGAGCAGAGGTGGGGACCCTCACTAGAGGAGCAGAGGTGGGGACCCTCACTAGAGGAGCAGAGGTGGGGACCCTCACTAGATGAGCAGAGGTGGGGACCCTCGCAAGAGGAGCAGAGGTGGGGACCCTCGCAAGAGGAGCAGAGGTGGGGACCCTCACAAGAGGGGCAGAGGTGGGGACCCTCGCAAGAGGAGCAGACAGGGAGGCCCTCACAAGAGGAGCAGACAGGGAGGCCCTCACAAGAGGAGCAGACAGGGAGGCCCTCACAAGAGGAGCAGACAGGGAGGCCCTCACAGGAGCAGACAGGGAGGCCCTCACAAGAGGAGCAGATAGGGAGGCCCTCACAAGGAGTAAAGGTGGGGACCCTCGCAAGAGGAGCAGAGGTGAGGACCCTCACAAGAGGGTCAGAGGTGGGGACCCTCACAAGAGGAGCAGACATGGAGGCCCTCACATGAGGAGGGGAGGTGGGCACTCTCGCAAGAGGAGCAGAGGTGGGGACCCTCGCAAGAGGAGCAGAGGTGGGGAACCTCGCAAGAGGAGCAGAGGTGGGGACCCTCACAAGAGGGTCAGAGGTGGGGACCCTCACTAGAGGAGCAGAGGTGGAGACCCTCACTAGAGGAGCAGAGGTGGGGACCCTCACTAGAGGAGCAGAGGAGAGGGACCCTCGCAAGAGGAGCAGACAGGGAGGCCCTCGCAAGAGGAGCAGAGGTGGGGACCCTCGCAAGAGGAGCAGAGGTGGGGACCCTCGCAAGAGGAGCAGAGGTGGGGACCCTCACAAGAGGGTCAGAGGTGGGGACCCTCACTAGAGGAGCAGAGGTGGGGACCCTCACTAGAGGAGCAGAGGTGGGGACCCTCACTAGAGGAGCAGAGGTGGGGACCCTCACTAGATGAGCAGAGGTGGGGACCCTCGCAAGAGGAGCAGAGGTGGGGACCCTCACAAGAGGGGCAGAGGTGGGGACCCTCGCAAGAGGAGCAGACAGGGAGGCCCTCACAAGAGGAGCAGACAGGGAGGCCCTCACAAGAGGAGCAGACAGGGAGGCCCTCACAGGAGCAGACAGGGAGGCCCTCACAAGAGGAGCAGATAGGGAGGCCCTCACAAGAGGAGCAGATAGGGAGGCCCTCACAAGAGGAGCAGATAGGGAGGCCCTCACAAGGAGTAAAGGTGGGGACCCTCGCAAGAGGAGCAGAGGTGAGGACCCTCACAAGAGGAGCAGACATGGAGGCCCTCACATGAGGAGGGGAGGTGGGCACTCTCGCAAGAGGAGCAGAGGTGGGGACCCTCGCAAGAGGAGCAGAGGTGGGGACCCTCGCAAGAGGAGCAGAGGTGGGGAACCTCGCAAGAGCAGCAGAGGTGGGGACCCTCACAAGAGGGTCAGAGGTGGGGACCCTCACTAGAGGAGCAGAGGTGGGGACCCTCACTAGAGGAGCAGAGGTGGGGACCCTCACTAGAGGAGCAGAGGAGAGGGACCCTCGCAAGAGGAGCAGAGGTGGGGACCCTCGCAAGAGGAGCAGCGGTGGGGACCCTCGCAAGATGAGCAGCAGTGGGGACCCTCGCAAGATGAGCAGCGGTGGGGACCCTCGCAAGATGAGCAGCGGTGGGGACCCTCGCAAGATGAGCAGCGGTGGGGACCCTCGCAAGATGAGCAGCGGTGGGGACCCTCGCAAGATGAGCAGCGGTGGGGACCCTCGCAAGATGAGCAGCAGTGGGGACCCTCGCAAGATGAGCAGCGGTGGGGACCCTCGCAAGAGAAAGCAGAGGTGGGGACCCTCGCAAGAGAAAGCAGAGGTGGGGACCCTCACAAGAGGAGCAGAGGTGGGGACCCTCGCAAGAGGAGCAGAGGTGGGGACCCTCGCAAGATGAGCAGCGGTGGGGACCCTCGCAAGATGAGCAGCGGTGGGGACCCTCGCAAGATGAGCAGCGGTGGGGACCCTCGCAAGAGAAAGCAGAGGTGGGGACCCTCACAAGAGGAGCAGAGGTGGGCACCCTCGCAAGAGGAGCGGAGGTGGGGACCCTCGCAAGAGGAGCAGACATGGACATCCAACGCCCGACACCGCTTGAAACAAGATCATGCAACGTGCACGTGTGCTGCACAACAGGCGCTGAAATGGGGACCCAAAGTCAGACATAGGCCTCACGATCATGCAGTGACCATAGTACCCCCAGGGGCACCCCGCTGTCCCCCCTCCCCCAAATTAGGTTACCCAATGAAACACACGAAACAGTTGTAGGTGGGTAACAATTGCTGCAGGTTTATTACATAATTCCAAGATATGTAATGGGTGGGTTATCTTACGGGCGATCCAAGGGCAGGCAACCATCTGGGGAGGCAACCATCTGGGTCGCCTGCCCGCCTGATGAGCCGGGCAGCACGGGAGCGATGCCCGCCGGTGCTGCCCTCCAGGTGATTCTTTCTACGATCACGTGCCGTTGGTAATTCTACTCACGCCCCCCCTCTCGGGGCGGAGCGTCGCATAGCAAGCCCCCGGTTGTTCAGGCCCACAACCGCCCGCAGGACTAGCGGGGCGCCGACACGGCTTCCGGGACCTCTCTGGAGGCTCCTCGTTTTGGCTCAGGCACCCCCTATGGTGCCGCGCAGAGGTACCCTTTGTACCGGCCTGCTTCCAGATCGCTCTGTAACTCCGCCTGCAACGAAAAGAAAACATTACAACGCTCAGAACAACCCCCCCACCCATGCCTACGCCGGGTAAGCGGTAGGGAGGGAAAAGCGAGGCGGGCGACAAAAGAGGTCGCCAGTGAGGGCGGGGGAAGGCTAAATAGCCTCCCCCTCGGCCAGGAAGTGACACGCATTGCGCGTCACCTCCGGCCCTGCCAACGGAGGGGGGCTCCAGTCTGCGTCCCCGCCCCCCCCCCTTTAGGGAGGGGGTGGGGAGGGGTGACCGGGGCCCCGGGGCCACTAAGGCGCCGACCGCCGAGTGGCCCCCTGCGGGGGCCGCGGTCAGCGGCATAGTACCCCCAGGGGCACCCCGCTGTCCCCCCTCCCCCAAATTAGGTTACCCAATGAAACACACGAAACAGTTGTAGGTGGGTAACAATTGCTGCAGGTTTATTACATAATTCCAAGATATGTAATGGGTGGGTTATCTTACGGGCGATCCAAGGGCAGGCAACCATCTGGGTCGCCTGCCCGCCTGATGAGCCGGGCAGCGCGGGAGCGATGCCCGCCGGTGCTGCCCTCCAGGTGATTCTTTCTACGATCACGTGCCGTTGGTAATTCTACTCACGCCCCCCCCTCTCGGGGCGGAGCGTCGCATAGCAAGCCCCCGGTTGTTCAGGCCCACAACCGCCCGCAGGACTAGCGGGGCGCCGACACGGCTTCCGGGACCTCTCTGGAGGCTCCTCGTTTTGGCTCAGGCACCCCCTATGGTGCCGCGCAGAGGTACCCTTTGTACCGGCCTGCTTCCAGATCGCCCTGTAACTCCGCCACAGCCCTGGAGGCGGCTAACCGTCACAGCCAGGGCCCCCCACCAACCCGCTATAGTCTTACCTGCACCTCTCCTATCTAGGGCTTCCTGCAACTAGCTGGAAGGGAACCATCCCTGCAGACAGGAGAGTTTGACATTCTGCCACCTCATGACAGTTTGACAGTGCTCGCGGGACTCAAACCCTGTGAGATCCCTTATAACCACAGGCCCAAGACTTACCAGTGAGCTATAGCTCCTGGAGTTGTAGATGGCCCCATCTATGTCCCCAATCCCTAGACGCTATCCTAATCGGATAGGGTCTGTTGAAATAAAGGGGCCTGTGAAGATGTGCAATAACTATTCGCCCCCCAGCGGGAAGGTTACACCTATTCACAATCCTGGGCCTGCTTGCTTTGACTATTATGACGAGAAGGGTTTTACTTAACATTTGTACAGTCCCCTCAGATAGTTAACCTGGGGCACGGGGGTGCACCTAACTGCCAGCGCGTGACCATGGGCAAGGGGCGACTCTTGCCCCTGCCCACCATCCCTTATAGGAATTATGCCCCTACGGATCCCTCAGTGATGATCCCTTAGGCATACCAGCTTCGGGAATCTGTTTGGCTTAAGCATTGCGCGCTGTCATAATGTCCCCTTGTGTTTGCCCCGCTGACACCCCAGTTATTGGGACAGCCGCACCCATAGCGCGGTAAAAGTGTCCGTAAACCAGGATCCCAGTCTCCTGCAGCTGCAGTACGCGACCAGTGATTCCGGTGGGGAGTGCCACCAACCGCAATGGTCATCCAAGCATTATGGAAAGCCCATTTTTACCTGGGCCTATCTCCAATTGATGGTGATTACACCCAGCTGAAGGCCAGAGGCCCGCCTAAGGAGCCTATTCACTTGTTTTGCTACCCGGCTCCCTTCTGGGAGGGCCTCAGAGTTAGGGCAACGCGTGTGCTCCCAGGGCACGGTGCTGCTGGAAAGCAGATATCTGATACTCATACGCTGGTACCTTATCTGTTGCTAAATGCCCTACTGCAGGAAGTTTCCCAAGAACCGTAGACTTTGCGGTCCCACCTAACTTAATCCCATCACCTGGGGGGAACCCAGTGGTGGCAGGACCTGCATGGTAACTCCATCCCGGCGTAGCTATCGCTTATTTGTGCCGCCGAAGCAGGCAATGCCCCCCTAGTCTCAAGTTCTACCCCTAGAGGATAACCTTGAGGGCAGACAAGTCTGTGGGAATCCACCGGAAACTTTGGTGCAAATACCGGCCCTATTCTGAACGTAGCGAATGCTGCACGGTAAATAATGCCCTGATGCCCTGGGGCTCTACGTGGTCTTTACCAAACTTTGAAACGACCGCACACTTGCTATATAACAACCATACCACCCACAAGCCGGGTGGAAGGTCTGCGTTGAAGCAACCCGAAATCTGTCTTTGGTTGCAGGGGAATGCCCCCCAAAGTACATCTGGACCTATTCCTATATGGTTCCTTCAGCTACTCCTCCTGCAGGCCTAACTCTTGTTATGGTGCCCAGCTCAGTGTTCTGCAGGCCAATCCGCTTAACCATGAACTATCGGTCGATTTGAGACAGAGGTAAACCACGGGTTGCAATCCGCTCGCGAGCGGCGCACCCGCAACCATTTGGACAATCACGCCAGTAACCTTGTGCCGTGATTTAGGCCCTAGTGATGCGCTATGTGGTGACCACTTATTCTTTTGCCGCTATGTCAGTGCGTCCCCGTATTCAATGCGATTGGGGCACTGAGCTGCACCCATATCTAACCCATCTAGTGGCTCAATCCAGACTTCCTTTAGCATTAGATAATAACTACCATTCTATCTCGGGAGCGTTGCCCTGCCCGACTAGGCACCCACCCGGGTGTCTAGGTTACAGTTAGATATGTGTGAGTTCCCCATATCAGTGACCGTTGAAGGCGGCCCACATAAGCATGTTGGCGGGGCCGAGTTGCGGGTTTAAGCATACCTCTTTTAGACTGTCGGCAGCGACCCGTGTTTAACTGTTACTAACATGGCAATGACAGTTCTACGTTAGGACTATCCCCACACTGGTCCGCCCTGCCCAAGGACTGATGCACCTGGGAGGGCGAGGCCGTAAGCAAAAGGTTGGAGACGAGTGACACGTGGTCACGTGTGGTCAGGATCGGACTGCGAGACCCTTGCTGTAATTAGCACCTTTATGTCGCGCGAACTCGACCCGAAGGTATGGCAACGCTGTGCATGAGCAACATATTTACACACATATTCGGGCACGGGAGTGAGATCATGAGCCGCCAGGTCCGCGACCCTCGGGAACCCGGGCATACCAGGTCCAGCAGCTCGCATACATATTCGGGCACGGCGATATTCATTGATTTACCCAGCGTCACAAACCCAGCGCGAACTCGATCCGAAGGTATAGGCGCGCAGTTCATGAGCACCGTATTTACATACATAATCGGGCACGGAGAGATTAAGTGATCTGCCCGCAGTCACAAGCGAGGCGGGCGACAAAAGAGGTCGCCAGTGAGGGCGGGGGAAGGCTAAATAGCCTCCCCCTCGGCCAGGAAGTGACACGCATTGCGCGTCACCTCCGGCCCTGCCAACGGAGGGGGGCTCCAGTCTGCGTCCCCGCCCCCCCCTTTAGGGAGGGGGTGGGGAGGGGTGACCGGGGCCCCGGGGCCACTAAGGCGCCGACCGCCGAGTGGCCCCCTGCGGGGGCCGCGGTCAGCGGCATGTCAGCCACACGAGAGGCCGGAAGTCAGTCCTAACTTCAGACTGAAAGGCTCGCGAGGCCTGGACACTTTACATATAAGATGTGCGCACTAACAGCCCGGGGGAGGAACTCAGACACAGGTTTAACAGGATCATGAGCAGGCCATGAGGAATTAACAGAAAGCCTCAGGGGAACCTTTGCACGAAAACACACCCCACCCCCTCCACAACGCGGCTAATCCCACTAGATGGCGCCAGACTCAGGTGTATTTATCTTTTCCAAAGGACACGTTTGCAAAGCGTGAAGCCTGTTCTTCTACAGAGGGGCCCCGCTTCTATATCATGGCCCAGGCCGCAGGAACTCCTGACCCGGCCAAACGGGCGACGCCGGTCCCAGGCACTGCACCGGGCCTCGCGTGACGGCCCTGCAGCAGACGCTCAACTGGTGCAGACTTTGAATCGCTTCCTTTTCATGGCCCATAAAATAATAAAACCATATACTGAGGCCAAGAGGACCCACACACCCTAATGGTACTTTCGCATGTGCTGGAAGGCTTGTAACAAAGTTCATGAAATAGACCGCAGTCGGCTGCCAGCCCCCTGCTACACATAAGCTTCCACCACTAAAATCAGCAAACAGGACCGCAGATTAATGAAGCTTAATTTGACAATCAAAGGTAGCGACCACCGTGGTGGGAGGGTCTTTCCGTCACTCATTCGCACATTTACTGCCATCCTGCTAAGCATTCGTATTTCCCGGAAATTACGCAAGCACCCGATGTTAAACATCACTTTATTGTTCATTTACGCTTCTGTGCATGAGCAAAGCTATTTATTAACAGATTTTACGTAGGTCTTGCAAAGGGCCCGTGTTGCCTGAATGTTGAAGTTATCGTTTAAATGACTGGTTATAAAAGGGGTAAATGTGGCGGGAATCGGGGGCCTTTTGTGGCACGCGCAGGCTAAGGTGTCACACACGACATCTAAAGTTGCAGAATTTAATAAAGAGGTGACCCCGCCCCCATTCCATGGCTCCCATCGATGCGCGCGCGCCTCATCAAAGGAGCCGTTTTCTCGCTTTTATTCATCAAATATTCATCTAATGACGGCCTGTCAGAAATAAACGCCGCCGTGAATAATGAATGCGCAGACCTGTAATAACGGCAGGAGGCACCGAGCGCAGAAACAGGCCGCGGGGAGGGGGGAGAGAGTCGGTGTCGGCCGCCCACCCCACCAGGAGGAGGTGAAGACGCTGCTTTGGGGCCACACTTGTAGTGTTAAGAGAAGACGAGGGCTCCGGACCGGCCTCTCCGATCAGGGGCCCCCCAGCCACCTGGAGACAGCTCCCCTCTGGGCAGTCCATGCTTTCTTCAGGCATTACCAGTATACCAAAACTGAGCGTTTATTAGAGATTAAAAAAACGTCACTTCAGAACTGGTAAACTCATACCTGCCAATTTACAAAATAACTTCACCGTGGGAAGAGGGGCGGGGCTTCGGAGGGGGCGGGGCCTGGTGACGAGCGCTATCTAAGAAGTACTGTGCGCCTCACCAAGCCCCCCCCCCTCCCAAAAAAAACACAAAACAAAGGGTCGCCAATGTCCTGGGGAGTTTTGGGGGTGTTTTTACACCCTTTAATAGACCTCGGTTGCTTACAGCCTCCAACAAGCATTGACATAGCCAATAGGTCTCGCCTTTGGGACCTTATAAAGTGTTTAGCCAGAGCTATTGCCAATGTTTAGGTCTCGCCTGAGCCAGCGCTTTAGCGCTGCTCTCGCGAGAGCTTTTGTAAATGGGGGATCTGGAAGTGCAAACGAGTGCGTTCAGGCCTCCAAATACAGTGCATGTGCGCCGGGCGCGTGCACCATTTGGCAGCCTGCACACCACTTTGATGTTTGATCGCCATCGCGATCACTTTCACTTCCGCGGCCGCATGGCCGCTTGTTCTACATTAGTTTAACCTTCCAAAGCTCACCATCCATTTTAAGAACTGGCCTAGCTTTGTAGTCACAAAAAGTTGTCAGGTTTTCTTTCTAGTGAAATAAACGCAATGCATATCCACTGAATAGAACTAGCTGTAGGATTTGGGTACTTATTTCAACCATCTATTTTCGTTTTTATCCATTTCACGGGTGCACATGGAAGTTACAGGTAGTGACGTCGCTGCAATAATACCAATGAGAATGAAAGGTTCAACGATATCAAGTCCTGCTGTCACTATTGAACGACCAGGTCGTATGCAAATTATAGGTACCTCGCGCTTTCCATTTTCTGACCCCTCCACATCCCATGCCGTCCCTTCATAGATGTCCCCGTCGTTTCAGTGTCTTCGAAACGGGCACAGTCACATTTAATCCACGTATTCACCTCGACATATCAAAGTAGCAGCCATTTGGGCACAAAAACACCGGGAGTCGCCTCGAAGGCACCGACCCCCATTTAAGGCGGGTGGAAACCTGGAGGCCGTTCTTACCCTTATCGTACTGTCCACGTGGCCTTCTCTCTGCCGCTCCACTGAACAGAGCTGCCTGTGACTGTACATTGGCACAGGAAATATTTGCTTTGGGTGACATTTTAAGCGATGTGCCGCCAGTCACTCGACACATCACTGGCAGGCAGCATGACAACCGCCTCATCCGAAGGGTAACAACGCTGTTTTTGTATTCTGGACGGATTGTGCCTACTATGCCAGCAGCTCCTGGTGACATTCCCTCAGGCGCCTACCCGCCTCCACCTCCTCCCATCTACTGGCAGTAGATTTCTTAGTTTACATCTATAAGATGGGCGGAGAGGGCAGTAACATTGGATCAGGTTCACTGGACAGTTCCAAAACCATGTTAGCGCCGCTTCCTGTGTCGAGTGCCAACGTGACTAAAGTTGCGCTATTCTCGGAGGCGCACACAGAAACTCGTTTAAACAAGCATTTGCAACGCAATAGGTCTCACATTTGTGAGAGTTTAAGCTATTGGCATTGTAAATAATAATGCATTTTATTTAGGTTTTAAAAATCAACAAGTAAATAAAAGGCATTGTCATTTACAATGCCAATAGCTCAAACTCTAGTAAATGCGAGACCTATTGCATTGAAAACGCTTGTTTTAAGGTATGTTGAGGAGCATTGAAACGGTTGTGCTCAATGCTGTAAAGTGTATGCGCTTTACATGAGCACTAGTTACGTTACACAAGGACACTTTAATGAGCCTGTGCACGTCAAAAGGATTCTGGGAAAGTTTGCATGCGGTGGCCAGTTTTAATTATGTATAGGCATTACTAACATGTTAAAGAGCAAATGAACATAATATACCAGTGCCAGCCTGTCAGTTCCTACTGCAACAACACCGCCCCCCACCCCACCTTTACAAACCTTACCTGGTGCATGCACTGCACAGAATTCGGAGCGTCACATACAGCCACCCAAGCGTTGTGTGCCCCTCCTCTCGTGCTTGCAGAGCTCACACATAGCCACCCAAGCATTGTGTGCGCCTTCTCTCGTGCTTGCAGAGCTCACACACAGCTACCCAAGTGTTGTGTGCGCCTCCTCTCGTGCTTGGAGAGCTCACACACAGCTATCCAAGTGTTGTGTGCGCCTCCTCTCGTGCTTGGAGAGCTCACACACAGCCATCCAAGTCTTGTGTGCACCTCCTCTCGTGCTTGCAGAGCTCACACACAGCCATCCAAGCGCTGTGTGCGCCTCCTCTCGTGCTTGGAGAGCTCACACGCACTATGGTATGTGTGACGAAGTGTGTTCGTCGCCGTGGCTGCCCACGAAGTGCTTCTGGGGCTGTGAGCAGTGCTAACTTTTACTGGAGGTAATTAATTGTAAGTAAGGTGTAGGTCCTTTTTTTCGGGGTTATTTCCCATGCATTTAATTTGTCGAGCATATCAAAGGCGTCTGCGCACAACAAGCCCTAAGTTGTCAAGCACTGCGGCATAACCCACTGACTTAGCTTGAACCATTTAGAATACTAAATAACTCCGCCTGAATGCTTACTTCTGCGTGCACGTTCGTCCCTTGTGAGTGCGTCTCTATTTGCCAGAGCAACCTGCAAGAAGCGCACAGGAATTCCCACGAGCCGCGAAGGACATTCAAGCCTCGCCCATCACAGAGCTGCTTGTACGTAGATTGGGGTCGTTGTTTGTTGACCAGCCACCACCCAATGCACCGTGGGTTGAGTCCTGTCTGTACTCACTCTGAAGGTAACAACCAAGCTAGACAGCTTCCTAAATAGGTTGGCGGCAGTACCACCCTTCAATGCCTTTGATGTAACTTTGAGGAGACTCGCTACAGTTCTTTCAGCCTCATCATGTCAGAACTGCAGCAATTTCAATATTCTATACAACGAAACCCTAGTTGTAGCTTATTTATCTTATGAAACTAACAACCATTGGCAAAGCCAATAGTCCTGGCTTGTTATAGGTGTAATGTGACTAGTTGTATTCTATATCTGGGTGGAATGTCAGAAGCAGAAAATTACCACTCAGCACGCTATGCTAAGCTCAGATTTTTAGCTCCCGTTTTTCAAGCCACACCCTAATTACATGGGCCATGCCCATTTGAGAGCCCGCCCTTTAGTTTTTCATCCCACTTAAAGCCCTGGGCGCTATCCAAGTCCCGCTACATACATACACGCTTCTTGACCCCCATGCTGTGGTAACACGCCCACTGAAGAACTCAGGGAGTGATTACTAAGCATAACAGCAGGTTAAGGCATCACAGTCTCGTTGATCGAGAGGAGGAAGGCGATGCGTCCAACTGTCACTGACGGAGAATGCAGAGCACTCCCCCAACCCCACATCCAGTTGAGCAACAACACCACAGCACGAGGCTCCGGACACCAGAACACTGCAACCGAGGGGGGGCCAGAGGCGCAACAACTTAAAAAAATGAAAAAACATTGGGTAAAAAAGCATTAGCATTGTGTTTTAATCTCTAAAATTACACATTTCTGCAGTGGAAGCCGCAAGGGAGGCTTAGAATAAGGCTGTGTAAGCACGCTGCCATGCGCGCGCGCATACACATCTTGTCCATACGAGTGGACATGCGTGTGCATGCACAAAGCTTAGTTGCCATGACAATGGAAAGCTTGGCACAAGATGGCGTCGGACTGTCCACAGTCTGTACGTACACGCACATGCTGTCTGCTATGGACAAATGGCAAGAGCAGCCATGTTTGTCCATGCAGACGTGTGTATGAAAGCCCTCAGCAGAATCGATTCCAAAAGGTACTCGCAATAGCGAGTGCAGCGTATGCGCTGCTTTCGCAAGGCGAGACCTAAAAATGAGCTGGAAATCCACTGTGTACAGTAGTTGTCAGCTCGTTTTCCCTGGCACCGTGTGATACGAGCTCCTCACCAGTGACCGTGTGAAGGGAGCCGAAATCATGAGACACACGGTTGTACATGAGAGTTGGCAGGTATGCAAGCTGGTGTTTGGAGAAAAATTGTTGAATTTCCAAAACATATTTAAAGCTTATATTTGACTAATAAATTGTGCGGCGTTGGAGAGACTGGTTAGTGATATTAATTATTTGGTCAGGTGCCAGGGGCACTGCGGCCACGGCTGATACTGTTACCCATGTAGATGCACTGCACATTGACAACGCGTTTTTTTACATTACTGCTGGCGACACTGCCTGCAGCACAGAGGCGATCGCTGCTGGTAATCTTACAAGGGAGAACAGTAATGTAGGCCTGTCTGATGCCATCATTATTACAGCACTTAGTAGTGCACAAGGATGATGGTCAATGAACATGAGTAGCTCTTATTACAGAAAAGGTGTGAGACTCCTGTCTTAAGGGGTTCAGTGCCAGTGGCACACATTTGTGTGTGACCTCAAGATCAGAGACTCAAATCCTTGCTTCGCTGAACCAGTCCTTCATCCTGTGGAGGTGGATAAAAAAAACCACCGACTCAGGTAATATTGGCAGCTCAAAACACTCAAGTAATGAATTTTAGTGCTCACAAGTCTGCCCACTTTGGCCAGATGATGAAACAGCGTTAGAGCAGGTCCGGGCTCAAAGGTCAGCATCTTAGCCATGAGAACAGGGTCATTTAAACTGAATGTAAAGGCCCCGAATGCTGAAACCATGCCATGCCCCACAGGCAAAGACTCCTATCCGGCTAGGAGTGTGGGTTAGTGCGTGAGTGGTAATGGCAGGGCGTGTGGTCTGGCAAGATCAGATATGTGGCATGGGAGTGTCCAGTATCAGGCAGAGTGCGGTCAAGGTGAGGGGTGCGGCTAGGTGTGCTGTATGACTTGGAGCTTTCAAGCAGAAATACACAAAAAACACACCAGAATGACAATGACGCGCAGGGCGGCCTGGCATCTCCCGCTGCCGACGGGAGTGCTGCTGCAGGACAAAACCTCTCCATTTGCAGGAGCACCACAGCCAAGTAATGGAGTCTCATAAAAGCTTCAAAACAAGCATTGGTAAAGCCAATAGGTCTGCCTTTAATGTACCAACAAAAATAAATAGGCATTCTACATGCATTGTATAAACAAATGTTGTTTATCACATTAAAGCCTATCCTACTTCCTTTGCCAATGTTGGAAGAGAGTAGCAAAAAATATTGCTTTCTGTGTCGACTGCATAGGGGAGAAAATGAAGTGAAGGGGTAAACTGCAAACGTGTGTTTATTTTTCAGATTTAGAACTCCTCATGCATTCCAATGATGCATCCTCAGCTGACAGCATGAGGTGAGACAGTCATACTTTTCTGGGGGAAACAAGTCAAAGCCCACTCTATGCAAATTTTAAAGAAATGCAAAAATATCTCATGCAGACAGTTGTGATGTCAATCCAATGGGAAGGGAACTTTAACCTACTTGAGAGAGGCCATTATTACAAAAAATTTAGAAAAGTCATGCCCTATTAGTACTTTGTCATTCACTGACATGCTACGTCAGAGGTAATCTAGGATATGTGGAAAACAGTAAATTAATCTAGTGAAATGTTTGAAAAGTGGATTTCAGTGCATTGAGCACTATTTTTATGGTGAGAGAAAAGTATTTCATCCATACCTTTGAGGACTAGAACACAAGCAAAAAGCTGGTGCTAATTTTACTCCAATAATTGTGTAAAAAGAGACAGAAACAATGCTTGCAAGTTTATCCCTAAATTTGCTTTAATGTCACTGTGAGAAACTGGCTTAATATATGGCATAACATAACATAACAGTAGTCTTAGACAACCGTAGAAAGCTCTCTAAATGGTAGCTGTGGAGAGGAGCCTTCAGGCTTAGTCCAGAAGGAGTGTAAAGCAGCTTGTTTTACCGGAACGTAATCTTATAGGTATAGATTAAGTGAAAAAGAACCACACAGTGTATTTGTAAAAATATGTATTTTTTTTTATAAGACACTCACTAACACCTACAGATATCTCCTGACTGGAAATATACACAATGCACATAATACTTTGCTATAGAAACAGGTAAGTAGCACGTAAACACAGTGATCCCCAGGGGGAGACCAAACCATATACTAAAATAGTGGAATGCAAACCACGACTCAAGTCAAGACTATACCCCGAAGACATAGAAGTGCCGGGGACCCAAGGAACCACCCACGGTACGTAACCAGGAACCCCACGGAGACCGTGTGTAGAGTGGGAACACAACCGCGGGCTCAATTAAAGTCAATGGGTAAGTCGTGGTTGCCATTTAAAAGAAGAAGACCCTTCCCGGTGGACCCTGAAGAAACCCAGTGGAAGACAAAAGATTGGAGTATAATATATGGAGAGCCACCGCACCGATGAATAACCTCGGAACCAGGATACCTACACCAGGGAAGCCGGTTGCATAGGTGTGAAGTGGCGTTGGAAACCGCAGTCATGATCAATGGAGGACTTCAGGAAGATGCCGCTGCTGGAGAAGGCGAAAGTGTCAGGTGGAACCCAAAGGTGGATTCAAGATGAGAAGTACCTGCAAGCAGAGGCGACAGAGTCTAGACCACTCAGGAGTGACCAGGAGGCACGGAAGACGAATGCCCACCGATGTCGGGTGTTGCAGAAGAGTTGAGGTGACTTTGGAGCAGCAGCTGTGCGGACCAGGCAATGCTGTGGAAGACCAGGAGCCATTCACGAGCTGTCCCACGTCGGATGTCGAGAGTTGAGGGGTCGGTGTCCGTTGGGAGCACCAACAAGCCTTGGCAACTGCAAACAACGTGGAAAGCGAAGAAGGTGCAGTGTCGGGACCAGCATGGTCCAAGTGTCTCACCGCAAGCAGGGGAGTCAGAGCAGGCCCCGAGCAATCAGGGGAGCC
Source organism: Triturus cristatus (assembly GCF_964204655.1). Classification (NCBI taxonomy): domain Eukaryota; kingdom Metazoa; phylum Chordata; class Amphibia; order Caudata; family Salamandridae; genus Triturus; species Triturus cristatus. Next base: position 68,265,084 of record NC_140593.1, on the reverse strand, counting down.
CACTGAAATCAAAGAAGACCTTCAAGAGGCCCCACAGGCCGGAGCCACTGGAGTCGCAATCAGACCTCTAGCAGCTCACCAAAGATGCAGGCCCACAGTGCAAGTGATGTGGTGAGGACAAAGGTCTTGGTCACAGGAGCTGCTTGAGGTTGGGGCTACCTGGAGCCTGAAGATCTTGGAGGAAGGAAGCCAACAAGCCTTTGCAGCGGCAAGGCGATGTCGTGCACACAGATTTGGTTCCTGTGACTCTGACGAGGGATACCGGCCTCAAACTTGGCGAGAGGATAGGGCAGGCCTCAATGGATGTGAAGAACCACCACCTGTGTTGCTGAGCTTGTGAGAGTCCCTGGGAGCTCGGCATCAGCAGACCAGTCAGCTTCATTGCGGTGCCTGCAGATGCAGGGAAGTCACTCCTACACTTCAAGGGAGATTCCTCCAGGGGTCTAGGATATCCACAGGCCTTGGAAGGTTCCTGTATGGTGCACTAGCACAGACATTGCAGCAGACGAGCAGGACAATGAGACCAGGAGCAGCAGGAGTCTTACCAGTTGCATTCTCAAATCCCAGAGCAAGGTCCAGCGAAGTCCAGAGTGCCCAGATGGTTGAAGAAGTGGTGTCTTCAAATGAATCTTGTCCCACGATGAATCTAGAGACCCACCTACAGGTAAGCCCTTAAGTATCCTAAGGAAAGGGTTGGGACGAATCAGGGTTCCCTCCCAGGAGAGTTGGACACTGGGGAGGCTACTTCCATGTCCTTTGTCCAGTTTCATGCCAGAGCGGGAGCAAACTGCTCCCTGAACTGGACTATGTAACGAGGGCACCAAATGTGCCCCTCAAGCAGACTGAGTGGCACTAGGAAGTGCCCCCACCCGGCCCCAATACACTAAACCCTGTCTGGGAGGTGGTCACACCTCCCTGTGACAGATACCTATTGTTCTGCCTTCCCCTGCTAGAGCTTGGTTCAGCAGTAGGAGGGCAGAATCGTGTCTCTGGTCGGCAGCAGCCATGTTGTGCTCTCCGGGCCCAGAAGACTGGTACCGGGAGCACTGTGGGCCTCGCGGATGAGCTTTACAGTGCTTGGAATCATACCTCCCACACCGTTTACAGTGTGGGGGCATGATTCCAACATGTTTGATACCAAACATGTCAGGGTTCGCTACAGCCAGTTTATAGATGGTCATCGCTTAATGACACATGGCCACTGTATGGATCATAATCTCTGTTGCACTTACAACCCGGAAGAAAGGACTCCTGAGGTTTTTGGGGATGTCCTGCTCATCCAGGGGCACCCTCACACTTCGAACCGAGCACCCTGCCTTCAGGATTGCTTAGGGGTGTTTTATAGGTTCTAAGGGCAGTGACCTTAGATATAGGGAAACCTATATCTTTCATAAGTGTCGCTAGCACCAGCTTATACAGGATACAATGGCAGGCCTGTAGTTACAGTTTGAGTGATCTCCCATGGGTGGGATAATGCACGCTTTAGCCCATGGGGGACCCCTGGTGTACCTATGCCCTGGGTACCTCAGTGCCATATACTAGGGACTTCCAAGGGTACACCAGTGTCCAATCTGGGATGTACCTTAAGTACTTACCATACCAATTTAGGGGAGAAAGCAGAGAGACTGGGGTCCTGATTAGCAGGATCCCAGTCAGAAACAGCATAGCACCAGGCAAAAAGTGGGGGTAACCATAAAAGCAGATCCTACTTTCCTACAGACACAACAACTGAATTGCAGTATACCCCCAAACCATCTGATAATCTGTACATGGCCCCATCAGTGGGGGAAGGGGAGGTTGCTCATTTCTCTCACATGGCAGCTCAGCACAGCTCCACTGTGCACATGCAGCAGAATGTTGTCCTGAAAGTGCTTCCGCTGAGGGCCTAAACATGTTTTTGTAACTCTTCAAAGAGGGCATCTTTTATGGGTTTACTCAACGCCACTATGAGCCTTATAACTACACCCCTGATATCACCGGGTAACTCTTCCCCAGAGGCCCTGGTACCAGAGGCGTCGATAACTGCTGGGAGGGAGGTGGTGATGGAAATAACAGGGGTCACAATTGGGACATTGAGAGTTGCCATAGAAATGAGAAACTACCAGGGGAAGTAAGGCGGGGTTACAGTTTTGGGAAGGGTAGCATTAAAGGCTATTTAAGGGTTTTGAGGGTCACCGGAGGGTTGTGTTAGGGGCACTAAGGAGTTTTTAGAGTTCAAGGAAGGGTAGCATTAAGCGGTAATAAGGTTTTTTAGGATTCAGAACTGAGTAGCGTTAATGGGTAGTAAGAGCCTCTATGGTTTCAGGGACTGGCAGTGCTAAGGGGTAGTGCGTTTTTCCAGATCAGGGAAGGGTAATGGTAAAGGGTAGTAGTGGGTTTTCAGGGTTTAGGGAAGGGTAGCTGTAAAGGGTAATTAGGGGTTTTAAGGGTTGAGGAAGGATGATAAGAGGCAGTAAGGGGGTTTAGACGCAAGGGAAGGGTACCATCAAAGGGAAGCAGGGAATCTGCAGTGTTCAGAAAAAGGAAGCATTACTGTTTTTTAGGGTTCCATTAAGGGGTAATAAGGGCTTTAGGGATGAGTAAAGGGTAACATTAAGGAGTAGTAAGGGTGGTTAGGGCTCAGAAAATGATAGCATTAAGGGGTTGTAACAACTTTTAGGGTTCAGGGTAGTGTCAAGGAGTAGTGACAGGTCTGTAGGGTGCAGAGATGGATAGCATTACAGGGTAGTAAGGTTTTTCGGTTCAAGAAAGAGTGGCATTAATGGGCAGTGTGAGGTTTTTAGGGTTCAGGGAATGTTAGCATCAAGGAATAGTAAGGGTTTTCGGGATCATGGAAGGGAGGGTAACGTCGAGGGGGTAGAAAGGCATTTGTAGGGTCTGAGAAGGGCAACATTAAGGGGCAGCAAGGTGTTTTTAGGATTCAGGGAAGCGTCATTTAAAATGAGAGTATATTAAGTAATATAGTTTAATATATAAAAAAAATACATTTGAATTTAATTGTATATATATTATAAGCAATGCAAATAAAAAAACAAATCAAATAAATACATTAAAATTAATAATTAAATTAACTTTTGAAAGCTGATGAGCTAAAAAAAAAGTCTTTCCATAAATCCTGAAATTTAGAATTAGAAAGAAAAATCACTATTCTCTCAAAGATTGCTATGTTAAGGTATCTCTGAAGTTGATATAGGAAAGGGGGAAGTGGCTAGGACTGCAACACATGCCTCCTGACTCCCCTCCTCCCGGCTTTGCTGCGGTCAGAAAAGAACAAGCACTGGAAGTATCTAATGACCCAGGAGACATCTGGCATCGCAGTGGTATGAGGTGACCTGAAGGTAAAGCTCTGTTGTAACACAATCGCATGCCTTGGTAAAGAGCTCTGGCTCACACAACTTTATGAACATATAATTACAGCTTTTTGAGGGTAAGCACTTTTTTCTGTGGAAGCACACCACTCCTGCCAAATGAAACAAATACTCCTGTCCACCAGCATGTGGGTGGAGCCAAAGCCGCTCTCTGTACGGTCCCGCAGCTCTTTTTATAGTTGATCGCATAAGATCTGGCGACAGCTGCGCTATGAAGCGTAGGCTAAAAAGCACTGACCGAACACCATCATTCGTTCGTGTACTCAATCCTGAAATACTGGGATAACAAAACCTAAACCCCCCCTCCCCCCCCTTTCCACCACTGCAAGTACAGACCAGCTGCACGGATGGCTAGTTGTAATGTTTCAGAATAGAAAACAGGGGCATGAAGATCAACAGAGTCCAGTCGTAGCCTCGGGCCATCAGCCAGCGTTGAACGACTTGTGTCTAGTCCTAGCTGTCATGGCGCGGGCCCTTGCAAACTCCTGTATCAAGAGTGAATTACGTGCCTCGGTAAAACATCATCCAACCCAGTGCTTTAAATGGGCCGGTACTGTCCGGTACAGAGTGCCGGTACTGTCCGGTACAGAGTACCAGCACTTTATTTTGAGAGGGAGAGTACTGGCACTTCTCAGAAACAAGCAGGTACTCTGCTACAGAGTACCTGCAATGCACTGATCCAACCGGTTTTTTAGAAGACCGCTGCAGTAACCACCCACGACCAGTGCTTAATTTGAGCCAGTGGTTTCCAGTGCTCGGCACCGGCACTTAAGTGTCAACACTGGCACTTATGACAGTCTGCCACATGGTGGCGCTGTTTGTCTGATTTAGAGTGAGCAAAACAGTTGTTTACTAATTCAATATACATTAAAAATGACTTATACCGGCCACCCATGCTATTCTTATAGCTTAAAGGGCCTGGAACAGTCTGAATTGTCACACTTATATGAGTGTGGTGGTTTAGTAATTGTGTAGGTTGCAGTGGCCTCCTGATGAGAGCCCTGGCACTGCCCATGACAGACGCTATTCGACAGCGTAAATGTTCACACTGCAGGGAATCCTATCCACAGAGTGATTAAACTCTACTTCCGGTTGCAGCGACTCTATTGAACTGTAACAGACATGCCCAGTGGCCAAATCCAAGGTGCATGGACAGACTCCTGTGGGGGAGCTAGGCCCCTTGTTCTAAAGGACATGCCAGAGGGGTGGGTTTCCCATTAGAAGTTTTGCCTTCTTTCATTTCTAACTTCTCGGATGATTCCATCTATTGTTCTCCCAGTCACACTGCTGCATCTCTGCATCTTCACCGCAGCCCAATGACCAGTGCTTTAAATGGGCCGGTACTCCCAGGTACTGAGTACCGGCACTTCTATTTTTTATCACTCTGAGTACCGGCACTTCTCTACTGCCGTGGAGAGTACCGGTACTCATGAAGGGTAGGCGCATTGGCCCCTAGTGGTGGTTGCCTGTCTCTTTGACAGCCAATGCATTTGTATAGCCCTGAGCTGAGCCCCCGCTGAACTACTCAGCGTGGGCTCATTTGCATGAAATCCGGGTGTTCGCCGTCATGCTGTGTAAGGAATCGAGGCAGCCCAGTGACAGCACAATGAGGAAATCCATGGGGGGTAAGGAGGTTAAAGGCTCTTTAATCCCACCTGATTCTTTTGTGTGCGAGCCTGCCTATGTTTGTCTGTTTGCCTGCTTGTGTGTGCGTGTTTTTGGGTGAGAGAAAAATATTACTACACAAGGAAATGTTAAATTATCACTGTGTTTAACTTTCGTTTTGTATAACGAATTCACCTGTTTTGATTATAGAAACACATTTCTCGTGTTTTGGTATGTGCTGCAACTAGTATATAAGTCAGTAAGCTTCCCATGTCTTGCCTTTAGCCCCACCCCTAGCCCCGCCCACTCACCACATTTAAATGAGTACCTGTACTATTTTATTCCCATTTAAAGCACTGCCAATGTCCCACCTGCCCCTGCCGCCCCCCTGTGCCGTGTCCAATGCGTCATTTACAGGTGGTTCAGATGCGAGGCAGCGAAACTCACCCTCGAGGACTCTTACTGTCCATCAGACTTTGGCCCGGAGCAAGAGAGCGAAAGGCATAAAAGGGAGAGATCAAACGGAAGAATGAGGGAAGAACGAGTGGTCCATGTGTCCGGGGAATGGTACAGATCTCAAACCTCATCTCTGAAGCCAGCCCCCAGGGCCCTTGCAGCGGGCACGCCCTTCACCTCCATCTCTGCCAGGCTCTGCCCAAAAAGGGAACCAACAACGAGCAAAGAGGCAATAACAAAGGCGTGGCCGGATCTGTGACAAAGAGCCTCGATTTCTAACCTTGAAGCTTCTCTGCTGGAGCGAAGCACCTGCAGAGACAAGGGTTCAAGGACAGAACCCCCAGGCTACGTGTAACCCACACACAGCGAGGCACGTGCGTGCTGCGATGGACAACAATCTCAGATACATCATTGACTGCAACTGTTTTTGGAGGGAAGGGAGTTTGCAAACTCGAGCAGGCTGCTGATGACTTCACTTCCGGGTGACGGCAATGGACTTCAGGCACGTGGCCTGCGAGAGGGGGAGGGGCCATGCTCACTGGCACAACACCTCTCCAGAATAGGACCCTTTTGTAGTTAACAACAATTATAGTAGTCAGGGGGCACCTTGAAGCCCATCTGTTCGCCAGTTTCATACTGCAGCAGGTCACTCCCTGCGGGTCTGTTGCGTCACTTCCTTCTGCCAAATGACAGATACTTCCATATACAAATGTGCTAGGGTTCAGCACTTTTCCTCTCATTACTGTGGTCTATTGGTAATCCATCTTTCTTGTCCCATCAGCTCGGGTTTATTGTCGCACCCTGCCAGACTGCTCTGGTTGCGCTACAAAAAGGTAAATAAATACATACGAGTCTCTGTAAAACAATCAGCAATGAAGACGATTAACAGGAATAGAAGACACTTTTCAAAATTGAGGAAACCGAAATATTCGCTCACGATATGCCTTCATTATCTTAGGGAGGAGAGACACACAACAGTAACAAGCACTGGCAAGGCCAAGAGGTTTCGCCTATGCGAGATCTATTGACTTTGTCAAGGATTGTTTTAGACATGTTGCACAGCACCGTGGGCTTCTCTTCAACATAACTTGAAGTAAAGAGATAAAAGCGCAATGACGCGCCCACCACTGATCGCATCTTAGAGCTTTACTTTCTTTAAGGCGTATTGCGGGGTCCTGCACAACATGCCGAAAGACATGAACCCAAGACAAAGAACACATCTGCACAAGGTATTTGGGTTTGTTTAGTGTTTTGTAGCGGGTGGGAGAGAGGGTTGGAGGAGGCATAGGGAAATGTGGGGGGGGGGGGCAGCAACACAACAGACATCGATCGGGAGGAGGGTGGGGCAAGCAACACAAGGGAGGTGGGGGAGAAGGGAGGGAGCAGCAACATAACAGACATCGGGAGGAGGGCGAGGGGAAAGAAACACATGGGAGGTGTGGGGAAGGAGGGAGCAGCAGCACAACAGAGCAGGAGAAGGGCGGTGGGGCAAGCAACACAAGGGAGGTGGGGGAGAAGGGAGGGAGCAGCAACACAACAGAGCTAGGGGAGGGAATGCAGGGGCAAGCAATACAGGGAGGTGTGAGGGAGGAGGAGGCAACAGCACAACGAAAAGCAGAAGGAGGGCGGTGGGCCAGCATAATATTATTGCTGACCCGTCCCCATTGCCAAATATCAAGTAATTGGTGCTGCTCCTCAACAGTGGGAAGTATTTTTCGAATAAGATCTGAAAAGGGCTCTTCCCCAGATTAGACTTCGTGAGGATTCTAAGCCACTCACTGCTTTCATTACCACGAGGGAACCTTTCAATTTACTCGCATGCCGTTTGGTCTATCGTCAGCGGTGACTGACGTACGATCAGTGAAGTGTTTAAAGATCTACAAAACATGGTCTATGTTCAGGACACTATTTTGATTTCTGCAGAGACCACTGAAATACACAATTTGGTGCTCAAGCAAGCACATTGTAGGATTGCTAACGTGGGACTTACATTTAGAAAAGACAAATGGACATTTTTGGAAGAACAAGTTGAGTACATGGGATACACGATATTATGGGAAAGAGTAAAACCTAAAATGGATTTGTTGAAAGCAATCGCATTAGTGTCTGTTCCTTTGGATAAGGAACAGTCGAGATCCTTCATGGGTTTAATAGAGAACTCGTCGAAATTTGGTGAAAGACTTGCTGACAACACAGAGTGTCTGCGATAGTTATTAAAGAAGGGTGCAACTTCTATTGATGCAAAGATCGGCAGGACTGTTTAGATTCTACAAGGATAGAAATATGTGGAGCAGGAATTCTAGTTGCAGTCTGCAAAGTTGAAATCCATACTGACGGTTGATGCCAATGCAGGTTACCTGACTAGGAGCTACTCTTTCTCAATGCCACGAGAACCAGTAGAAACAGTGGCTTTTGCCTCCAGAACACCATCGGACTCAGAAAGGAACTACTCTGTGATTGAAAGGGAAGCCTTGGCTGCTGCATGGTGTGCAGAGTACATTTCTGTGCGGAAACATAAATCAACCTGTGCACGGATCAGAAAACTTTGGCGAAGGTATTTTTGCCGGGAGGGGCTGAAAAAGGCCCCGCGAGGCCTGCAAGACTGGCTGCAAGCTTACAGCAACACTGATATAAAGCTGAGCATGTCCAAGGGTGGCTGAGTGTCCACAGAGACTCTACATCCAGACTGTCGGTAGGTTGGAGTATGGCCCTGCTGTGCGGGCCAGGGAGAGGGGGGCTGCGGCTTCGGTTCAGGATGCGGAGGTGGGTGGTGAAGGTTAAGCAATGGTGTCATGAGATGGATAGTGGTCACACTTTGTAAAGACGTTTTGCCTCTGGTTGTGTCTGGGAGTAAAAGAGAAAGCTGTGCGCCGGTATCTGTACGACCTTTTCTGAAAATATTAGATGAATTGACCACATATAGTGACAAGTTGCTGATGAGAGGTGACAGGTTTGTACCACCTGTGGGTTTCAGATGTAAATTAATTGCATTTGCACATAAAGGGCAAACGGGGCAGAGTTCAACTCAGCGGAGACGTAAAGTGCAATTTTGGTGGCCAGGATTAGATGAAGAGGTGTCTTCATGAACTGAGAGGACTGTTGCATGGAAGGAGGGAGAGAAGAGACTAAAAGTGGGTGTTCGGTCCTCAATGGGTCAAATTGAAACCCCTGGTAAACCTTGGCACAGAGTTTGTTTGGACCTTATTGGTCCAATGTACGGCCTTAGGAGTGGTTTCAGGTTTGCGTTGGTCGTTAAGGATTTTATTCTTAATGGTTGGGTGTCGAGTTTTGAGAGAAATTACCACATGTACCACTATTCAGTGTTTAAAATAATTCAAAAGAAGGAGTACTGTTACTTCTCTGTCTCCACGCTGTGTCCCCCACCCCCTCCACCTCCGCTTCCCTCCTTCATTCTTTGGCTACCTCCCCTTTTCCCTTCCTCTCTCCCCTGAATTCCTCTTCACCTGCCTGCTTTGTCTATCCTTATGCTCCGCTTAATTCTCCCTCCCCTCACCCTTTTACATTACCCCCTTACCCCTCTACACACCATTAACCTAAGAATGTAACTTGTAACTGTTGTACCTTCTGTAACAATGTGTAATTTGTAACCTATGTAACTCTCCTCATGTAAAGCGCTCTGATACCTCCGGGTCTAGCCAGCGCTATATAAAACTCAAGTAAATAAAAAAATATTGTTGAAATGGACTATGGATAATGGCGCTCTGCTGGTCTCATATGAGATGCAGACCTCAACAGATTTTGGGGTTGTCAACCATCATACATCACTTTACAATCCACAGATAAACATACCTGTCTAAGTTCAGAAGTCCTTTTAAAGTCAAACGTGTTCATCAGTATCACACTGAATGGTGAACGCTGGGCGTTGGAATCGTAGGAGATTCAAAGGCAAGGGGGGAGGGGGGGGGGGGGGGGATGGTGAGGAAAAAGGTGACCCGAGTCACAATGAACTTCATGTTTATGAAAGACGGTGACTTTTGTATGAAGGAAGGTGCTGAGAATTCCTCTGTGGTAGGGGGGGGATTCATACATTGGTGGTGGAAAAGAATAGATTTGTCCCGTTATAGTAGGGGAAAGTAGTGTAAGAGAGTGGAGTCACTCGGTTACTTGCAGAATATGTTTGCTGAATTGATTTCTTCTCTAGCTTTAGTTCAGATTTTTTAATTGTATAATTTGTTTACTCTATCCTGACAGGTGTAAATAAATGTTTCTATTTTTATTTATGTTTATGGAAAAGAAGGAGCTGTGTTATAATGTAGTGCGGCTGGGACAGTATTGTGATCCTAGTGAGCGGGTTTGTGTGGCCTCATTTGAAGCTTGGAGCGTGTTCGTGGCCAGCGAGGAAGCCGCCACCTTTCGCCGTAGCTTAAATAAAGTCACTCTTTTGACTTCTAAGAAGCTCCCCGTGTATCCTCCTACGACATTTTACTAAGACAAGCAACCAGAGAGCGTCGTCACTTCCGGTAGTGAGTCAGTGTCACACCACAGTGCACAGCACGTGGGCGTCTTTCAAAGAAGAGCGTAGAAAATGTGTTTCACAACTACAAGCATCGGGCAAAGTTTAAAAGGTTACAAATAAAAAAGCGGTCTGGCCTGAGGAGAAATAGGGCATTTACTTAAAGTCTTTGACGCTAAAATGTCAGTCGCATTCTCCCGCCCTGCCCTCTGCCCTCCAGACACAGGAACCCCTCGCCAGCCCTCCAGACGACACAGGAACCCCTCGCCAGCACTAACCGTCGCCATGTACCTCTGTCAGACACAGGATCCCCTTGCCAGCCCTCCAGACACAGGAACCCCTCGCCAGCCCTCCAGACGACACAGGAACCCCTCGCCAGCACTAACCCTCGCCATGTACCTCTGTCAGACACAGGAACCCCTTGCCAGCCCTCCAGACACAGGAACCCCTTGCCAGCACTAACCCTCGCCATGTACCTCTGTCTGAGGTGATGGTTCAGTGCCCAGAGAGCTGGCCGAGGAGGGGCCAGCAAATGCTTGGGCCACTCTTCACTTCTGCCACCGCTTACCCCGTTTAGACTCCGCTCTAAAACTGGCACGGAGCCCCATGTTATGTTAAGTGGATTTGTAGAGTGCTGCTTATCACCTGCAAAGGAGCCCACCCCCCCATCCCCATGCACCTTTAGACAGATTGGACTGATAGTTTCGGCACTCACTGGCGTAGCTAGGCCTTTTGCCATCTGTGGCGGTCCCAGCATTTGCCGCCCTTCAGCGGCCGTAAGAGCGGGGGAGAAGGGCTGGCGATTCCTGCACTTGCCACCCCACGACTGCCACAGATAAGAGCAGGGGGGAGGCCACTGCCCCCAAAACCCGTGCCACCAGGGGCAGACCGTCACCTCCGCCCCAGCCTTGCTACGCCACTGTGGGCATAAGACCAAGGGAAGAAGTAGGGTTTGGCTACGGACCAGTCTACTCTGCACCTCATCTAATAATTAAATCCTATTATGCATCAAGTTTTCCGAAGAAGCCACGTCATATGTCTGCTTAGTTGACGTCAAGTCAGCGTTGGGGGTCATGGACTCCTTTGGTCAACGCTTGCCAACATGGGCGTGACCCATTGCCCGCTGGCACGGCTTGCTGCGTTAGTCTCCAGTCCCTGGACTCAAGTATATATACGGGTATATGTATAACAGTATCCGAGGGGTTCTCGCGAGAACCCCTTGGATTCCGTTGCCGAATGGTCTGAAGCGGAGCTGTGTTTTGCCCGCCGCTGTTCTCTCTATTTATAACTGACCCTCCAACAGCCCTTGAGGTGCCGTGTGCTAACCGGCCCATATCCACAAGAGCTCGGTATGCATTATGTCATTCCATTGTGCCTGGCTGAGTTTGCATTATAGAAATACCCTATACATACATATAAAGGCAGAACGGCCATTGGTTTACAAAGGCCATTGGCTGCCCTCAAAACCTACCTCAAAGTGAAGAGGATTTTCATTAATAGCCACAAACCTCTAATTATGCACACTGGGGGCATTAGATCCTATTGTAACTGGAAATAAACGAATCAAACTTGAATCTGTGGATTCTTATAGACACTTGGGAGGGATATTGAATGGCAAACCAAATGCTGAGGATTGTACCCTCTGCAGAATACTTGGAATAGAAGGAAATGAACCCCAATACGACTACTCCTTTAGAATTTTATTTTGATGGTTGGACGGCGCAACCATTTTTAATGCATATGCTTCAAAAGGACAATCGATTTCAAATTATGGTATGGCTGGGATACTGCTAGGAAAAGTTAATGATTTTTTACAAATTGGGAAGGCGGGCATGTCACCAAGCCCTGAGTTTTCGCTCATGCGTCAGCCTTAAAGTGATTTGCCTCAAACGAGGACTTTAGTCATTGCACTTTTAAAAAAAGGAAGCATTCGTCAGTCTCTTGGCTCACGAGGGCGGGAGATGCCAGCTCAGCTGAACAGCGCTTACTGGACTTGGCAAACATCAGAGCGGATAGGTCTAAAGCGAGAAGCGTCACCGCATCCTTACTTAAAAGTTACAACATGCAGAAGATGTGGCAAGTTTTACCAACTGGTAATCCAATATTTGTAAATAAATGGGCCTTAAGGCAATTGTGGTAAAATCGTGTTACGCTGACAGGGAGTTTATCGCAATAAAAAGCGCTTTAGCTCACTTCTATGGGATTAAGTTGGATGTCAAGAAGGAAGAACATTTGTTTTTTATTCCTAATCCCATGTTACTCCGCCCGTTACTTGGTGTGCATAGAAACAAGCAGACACTGAGTACATCTGATGAAAAGGGCCCATGTATGCCAGGGCCGGTCGCTTCAGCCCACATGGTGTGTTCATGTCCATCAGAGAGGCAGGAATAGCTCAAAACAATAGCGAATGAGGGTGGGCTAAGGAGGGGCAATCTGCCACTGGATTATTTACTTACATTCCATTCAGACAAACTGGTGTTCGCAGCTGCTCTTTACTATTTTTACACGGATTACAAGTTTCTGACAGGTATTTGTCTATTAAAGTCTTAATTGAGTTAAGAAATATTTGAAGGTATTGCTGGTTTACATGGACAGAGACATTCTGATAAAAGTTTACTGTTATTACTACCATGTAATGAGAGGGGGTGGGCTCCAGGGTGCAAGAGTGTAGTGCTTGGAAGCGCTGACGCCTGCTCCTACTGTCTGCCCCCTCCAGGCTTAGCCTAAAACGTCTCTTCCAGCTGGGCTCCCAGCCAAGCCACCAAACCCTCTTTACCAGTGCGTGCCAATGACTAGAGGCCCCATCAAGCCACAGTAAATCAGATGTGTGGTAGGGAATCCATGAGTCGCCAGAGGTGGAAATACGAACATGAAACCACCCCAGACTTGTACGGCATTAAGTGTGTTTTGCGTCACTGTTCCGAATGCGGACGCTACCTGTCTTTCCATGCACTATCGTCTCCGACGAGCATGCACAGAGATACATTCATGCCCGCTTACAGGCACAGTGAAAAATACAGAATATCCGACCGCACATCGACAACACCGAGACGGTCTCTCTTCTCACACCCACCCCTTCTCGTAGAATCACGCAACAGTCATCCTTCAAAGCGCCATCTCTCGCAGATCTCACCAGCATACTCGACTCGCTCAAAGGCCAGTCTATAAATAGGATGTCTTACCCTCGGCTTTCATCAAAGCTCTCTCCAGGGAAGCTCTCTATCCCCTCCTCACCATTGTCAACACCTACACCTCAATCAAGATATCTTCCCAGAAGCTCTCAAGACAGGCCACATCCTCGCGCTCTTATCCTACGGAAACCAACACCAGCTCCCGATGACGTCGCCAAGTACGGGCCCTCTACTCATCTTCATTCATCAACAAGATCAATGAACAAACAATCTACGTTCAACTCCCAGAAACCGTTGATGCTGGTCACCTCGTGCACGACTTCAGATCACGCGGCAGCAAGGAGACCCCCTACCTAACACAGCGTCGACAACGCCTTCCTGACCGCAGAAGGTTAACCCATGGCTTGTGATATTGCTGGACCGCTCAGCTTCCTTGGACACAGTCGACCATCCAACCATCATCTGCAGCTTGGAGTCTTGAATGGAATTCACTGATGACGTCCTTCACTGGTTTTCCTCTTACCTTTGCAGCCAACAACCGATCGTTTACACGGACACCTCCTGGTCACAACGTATCTCTATCACTGCCGGCTCGGTCAGGGTTCCATACCGTCCCCGGCCATCTTCAATCGCTACATAGAGCCCTTTGGAGCGCTACTTGCAGTCAACATCATCAAAATTTACCAACTCAACTTAAAAGTCTACATAGAGATCGAACGCCTCAAACATTGCCTGCACCCCATCCAGACCTGGACGTCCAAAGCCTACCTGAAGCTGCACCCCAACGAGACAGAACTCTTGTTATGTGCCAGCACCACAAGGAAAAAATATAAAAAAAATCTGACTTAATGATATGAACCTCAACTTTTATCATATGCAAGTTACTTGGATTCACCCTGGACACCAACCTCACCCACCCTCAAGGAACACAGCAAGCTCACCCCTACGGGAAACACTGACTAAAAACACAAAGATGACATGGGGCCAGCTCTTCCATCTACAGAAAGTGAAAACACTTCTTCCAGAAAGCAATGTCAGAATTCAAGTGAAGCCCTCAGACTATTGCATCTGGGTGGTACTAAAGCCTCACTCTGTTGGTTCCCAAACTCCACATCCCCTTAAAGGCATCCTACACGCTGTAGCACGGAAAATCTGCGGCCCGTAGAAATATGATCACGTCTCCCTCCATACTGATGGAACCCCACTGGCTCGCCTTGGAAGCCTGCATCATCATCAAAACCAGCCGCATCATTTGAAAAGTCATCATAACCAGCACCCCCGCTTAGCGTGCAGAGAAGCATACCAGCACCCCGCTTAGCGTGCAGAGAAGCGCACCAGCACCCCTGCTTAGCGTGCAGAGAAGCGCACCAGCACCCCCGCTTAGCGTGCAGAGAAGCGCACCAGCACCCCTGCTTAGCGTGCAGAGAAGCGCACCAGCACCCCCGCTTAGCGTGCAGAGAAGCGCATCAGCACCCCCGCTTAGCGTGCAGAGAAGCGCACCAGCACCCCCGCTTAGCGTGCAGAGAAGCGCACCAGCACCCCCGCTTAGCGTGCAGAGAAGCGCACCAGCACCCCCGCTTAGCGTGCAGAGAAGCGCACCAGCACCCCCGCTTAGCGTGCAGAGAAGCGCACCAGCACCCCCGCTTAGCGTGCAGAGAAGCGCACCAGCACCCCTGCTTAGCGTGCAGAGAAGCGCACCAGCACCCCCGCTTAGCGTGCAGAGAAGCGCACCAGCACCCCTGCTTAGCGTGCAGAGAAGCGCACCAGCACCCCCGCTTAGCGTGCAGAGAAGCGCATCAGCACCCCTGCTTAGCGTGCAGAGAAGCGCACCATCTCTGGTGGGTCTTGACTCACCCGCAGCCAGGACACCATCGCACTGCAGGCTAAGAAGTGTAAAAATCAAGGCACCAGGCCTTTTCCATATATCCACTCTGGAACAACATCCCCGTGCCAGGGGCGTAACACAGGCCACTGCAGTCCCTGTGGTGCAGGGGGGGCGCACTTCAGGGGCCCCCTCCACGGCCGCGCAGTCAGCAACCACTTAGCACTACACACATCAATCTGGGATGGGAGTTGTGTCATTTACGTTAGCTCGCCACAGTTGCACGCGCAGCTTCATAGTACATTAAATGGTGCGCATCTGCGCGGTCCTCACCCTTAGGGTGGAGCATAGGGTGGGACTGGACATTCTCATGCCACTTTGCGCAATTAAAAGTGCGCGTGAGGTGAAGAGGCAGCTGAGAGGGACCAACGGGGACTTGCACAGTGGGGGCAACAGTTTCAAAGTGAGAACATAAAATATCATTTCACCAGGTTTGTGAGTAAAGCTGTAAGTTTCCTCTGGGTGTTTGTATCCTGCAGGCCCCTGGTTAGGACTCGAGACAGCTTGCTGGACTCTGGCAAGTGCCAAGCTTGTCTCATGAAGGCATCCATGCGCTGAGGAACGCACTTCTCATGGCCTCACAGCGGCGCTGTGGGAGTCGGGTGGTAATCATCCTTCCTCCGGCGGGACATTAAAGCAAAACGTCAGAAACAAATGTTTAAAGCATGTGTTTGCAGTAGTAGCAGGTGGCGCTGATCACATCTGCACCGCCCTCTGCACATGTGTAGGCGCACACCCCGGCCCCCACCCTAAAGCCTCTGCAGCGATCTGTTGCCTTTCAGCTCCAACATGGCAGCCATGACTGCTTCCGTTGAATCCAAGATGGAATTTAACGATACTCGCTAGCGTTGTGTTGTTCACCATCTATTACCGGGCGGATCCCACTATCATGACCTCTGGCCAGTCACACTGCTGCCGGCCACGTGGCATGGCGAGGAGAAAACCCTCTCCGCCAATCCCATCACCACATGGCGGAGGGTTTTACCCTCTCACGCCCCCGCGCCGTAACGTGTCATCGGAGTGTGACAGCCATGTGAGGTAAAGGAACACCCCTCACACGTCAGTGAGTGGAATACGCACTCTTTAGGCGCAAGCACACACATTTGCCTCAAATGAAGCACCTGAGCTAGCCAATGGTGGGTGGAGCGAAATCCGTCTCTCGGTAGCACTTTTTAAAGCTCTTTTTCGATTAACCTCATTTTAGCAGACCGGAAATGACCCCACAAAGGCCACACACCTCGAAAATGGCCCTACACCTTACACACACACCAACGATGCTCGATGTCGTTACATACTTAGCAGTATCATACTCATGTACACTCCCTTAAATGGCCTGTTCCGGAGCCAGGCACACGTTAGAAGGGCCCTCCAGGAGCCACGCGCACCAAAAACACAGGCCACTGAACGTGGAAAGGATCTCTGTCCATCCCCTGCCCTCTCACGTGCGCGCCAAACTGAACAGGGTTCCACAGAAGACACGCACACAGTGGAAAGTGTACAGCGGGGGCCACCCGTCCCACAATTGACACGCACACACTGGGAAGTGTCCCTCATGAGCCACCCGTCCCACAATTGACACGCACACACTCTGCAAGGTGTACAGCGTGAGCCACACGCACCCCAAACTGACCCGCACACACTAGAAAGTGTCCCACTTGAGCCACCCGCACCACAAAGGACACGCACACACTCTGCAAGGTGTACAGCGTGAGCCATACGCACCCCAAACTGACCCGCACACACTGGAAAGTGTCCCACATGAGCCACCCGCACCACAAAGGACACGCACACACTGGGAAGGGCCCCGCGCAGCCGCCACACTCTCACGCACCGTGGTGGAGAGCCACCCGGGCCGTGCGCACCGACAGAGCCCTGCGCCCGCCCTACACGCTGGATGGCTTCAAGTAGCCCTCGGGGTGGCCACCGCTCATCCGGAACCGGTATGCTTTGGTGAGGTCTGTGGCCCTGCGCGCCGCGGGCCTGGCACGGACGGGAATAGGGCGGGAGTTTATTTAACAAACGTGCCGCTGTAATTTCAGCTCTCTGAGTCTGAAAGGCTTATTTTTCAAGCCCTTTCCAAATAGATTCAAAATGACTTCCATGTGTTTTAAGTTCCAAAAATGACCCAGGCGACCCATAAAAAGACATCCGCCTCTGACCACTCTAATATTGGGCCTGTGGCATCCTCGTCCCAGGGGGCCTGCGGCCCTCGATGGGCGCACCACGGCGGGGGCCTCCCAGGGCGGGGGGCTCTCACCCAAGCGCTCTATGAGCGCCCGCTGTGGAGAGGCGCTCCGGCAGATGTTTAAGGGACTCGTGCAGATGTATTTTCTGTCGGCCACAGCCCGCAGTTCCGCTTTTAGAAGTCATCACGCGGCGCTGCTCCGGATGAACTCAGTTCCACATGGGCTGACCAGAATCTTGAAAGAGTACAAGCATTGGCAATGCCAGTAGGCCTGGCTTTAATGGAATGCTTTATAGTAATGTGAAACATTGCAAGCAAATAGGATGGGAATCGATATGTGTTTGTGTGGAAGCAAAGAACTGTGGAATAATATTGGTGTAGGGGGGGCTTTAAGTTCTGAAAGGATGAGACAGTGAAAGAACTATACCGGGTCTCTTTGAAGTTACATCAGAGGCAGTGAAAGGGCGGTGCTGCTGCACAGGTAAGATTTTTTTTCACCCTGAGGGTGCGGGCAAGAACGGAGAGCCCGATAGGGACCCGTCTCAGCACCTCCTTTTTAGGTCTCGCCTGACCCAGCGCATGCGCTGGTCTGGCGAGACTTATTGAGAGGGCTCCAAAAAGTGCTACCAGGCCAGCCTGGAGCTACAGTGCATGTGCGCGGGTACGCGTGCTGCGCTTTACCGCGATTACTCTCCGTTTCGCGGCCGCTTTGATGTTTGATCGTGATCGCGATCACTTTCACTTTCGCGGCCGCTTTGCATAGCCAATAGGTCTCGCTTGTGGGACCTTATAAGTATTTAGTTATGCAACTGTTGCATGGCTAAACACTTATAAGGTCCCAAAGGCGAGACCTATTGGCTATGCCAATGCTTGTTAGTTCTGCCAGTGCCAAGCACAGACAGGACCCGGCCCACTTAAAGCCCTGGGTGTAGGTTAAAAGCCCAGGTGACAGTTGCCCTGTCAAGCCAGACACAAATAGTGATGTAGGTTAAGGACGCCCTCCTCCCATCGGTGCTACTGGCAGAAAAAAGCACCATGAATTATCTAGTTATCTCAGATACTTTGATACCATTACAAGGTTTAGGCACCCTGAGAGTTCAAGCTCAGGCAGCTGGATAATAACTTTTGAAGGGAGCTGCAGCGCTGTCCTAATAAAGCGGCCTTTTGCTCTCTACGGCTTGTCCGGGTTAACACGCGCGGTCTCGCCCGATGGCTGATGGGGTTTCCCTTGGAGTCAGCGCGGTGGCTTTGTGCAACGGAAGGCTCTGTGCAGAGCATTCTGGCCCAGGGCCCTGTGCTGGACACTGATCACTGCAGCACCCTTCTGGGCGTGCCAACCGAAGGAGCTGTAACCTGCCCAGCTCGCAGCAGCACGCCCCCTGGACAGTCTGTGCTGGCAAGAGCAAACCTTCCCTTCACCGGGCGCCCGGAGCTGGTCTGAAGCGCCTGAACCCAGAAACACCTTACTGACACTGCATAGGGACTTCCCTTCTCTAGGCCTTCCCTCCCACCTGTAACACCTTATGGACTCAGCATAGGGACTTCCCTTCTGAAGGCCTCCCCTCCCACCTGTAACACCTTATGGACTCAGCATAGGGACTTCCCTTCCATAGGCCCTTACACCCACGTGTAACACCTTATGGACTCAGCATAGGGACTTCCCTTCTATAGGCCTTCCCTCCCACCTGTAACACCTTATGGACTCAGCATAGGGACTTCCCTTCTCTAGGCCTTCCCTCCCACCTGTAACACCTTATGGACTCAGCATAGGGACCTCCCTTATATAGGCCTTCCCTCCCACCTGTAACACCTTATGGACTCTGTATAGGGACTTCCCTTCTGAAGGCCTCCCCTCCCACCTGTAACACCTTATGGACTCAGCATAGGGACTTCCCTTCTATAGGCCCTTCCACCCACGTGTAACACCTTATGGACTCTGTATAGGGACTTCCCTTCTGAAGGCCTCCCCTCCCACCTGTAACACCTTATGGACTCAGCATAGGGACTTCCCTTCCATAGGCCCTTCCACCCACGTGTAACACCTTATGGACTCAGCATAGGGACTTCCCTTCTATACGCCTTCCCTCCCACCTGTAACACCTTATGGACTCAGCATAGGGACTTCCCTTCTATAGGCCCTTCCACCCACGTGTAACACCTTATGGACTCAGCATAGGGACTTCCCTTCTATAGGCCTTCCCTCCCACCTGTAACACCTTAAGGACTCAGCATAGGGACTTCCCTTCTCTAGGCCTTCCCTCCCACCTGTAACACCTCATGGTCTCAGCATAGGGACTTCCCTTCTATAGGCCCTTCCACCCACTTGTAACACCTTTTGGACTCAGCATAGGGACTTCCCTTCCATAGGCCCTTCCACCCACGTGTAACACCTTATGGACTCAGCATAGGGACTTCCCTTCTATAGGCCCTTCCACCCACGTGTAACACCTTATGGACTCAGCATAGGGACTTCCCTTCTATACGCCTTCCCTCCCACCTGTAACACCTTATGGACTCAGCATAGGGACTTCCCTTCTATAGGCCCTTCCACCCACGTGTAACACCTAATTGACTCAGCATAGGGACTTCCCTTCTATAGGCCCTTCCACCCACGTGTAACACCTTATGGACTCTGCATAGGGACTTCCCTTCTATAGGCCCTTCCACCCATGTGTAACACCTAATTGACTCAGCATAGGGACTTCCCTTCGATAGGCCCTTCCACCCACGTGTAACACCTTATGGACTCTGCATAGGGACTTCCCTTCAATAGGCCCTTCCACCCACGTGTAACACCTAATTGACTCAGCATAGGGACTTCCCTTCTATAGGCCCTTCCACCCACGTGTAACACCTTATGGACTCTGCATAGGGACTTCCCTTCTAGAGGCCTTCCCTCCCACCTGTAACACTTTATGGACTCCGCACAGGGACTTCTCTTCTAAAGGCCCTTCACACGTGTAACACCGTATCGACTCTGCTCTGAGACTTTCCTTCTGAAAACCCCGTTACGTGTAACACCTTATGGATCTGCAAAGGAACTTTTCTTATAGCTTTTCCTGCCATGTGTAACACCTTATGGATTTTGCTTCTATAAGCCCTCCCTGCCACATGATAAACTCCGTTAACTCTGCATCTCTTAAACTCAGCGACAGGCTTCCAGGCCTACGCCAGGCGGTGTGAGTAGGTACTCTGCAATCATCTTGCAGAAAAGCTCTGCATTTCCTCCCTATGCCCCCAATATAGTCAATGTCTTAAACTGCATATGCCCTATATGGCTTGCCTCTGAATACACAGGACCCACCAATGAAGTCGAAGATGTTATGCCAGGCGGGTTCTGGGCTGCATAGATGACATCCGTGCCATGGCGCTATCAGTAAGCGTATCATAAGGCAGTGAGCAGTCACTAGGCTGGCAGCTACAAAGCCAACTACCCCCTTTATGTCCCAAAGTGCCAGGAACAGCAGTTATCACCACACGTGCCGCATTCTCACGAACAAGACCCACTGGAGAAACTCTGATGGTTTCTTGGGTGAGCGTATCCTTCCAAACAAGTTATCCTGACTCATGCATAGAATAACAGTCATACTCAACCAGCCTTTCAAGGACGCGCCCCACATACTCACCTAGCTTTCCAAAGACACTCCCCCACATACTCACCCAGCCTTCCAAGGATGCCCCCAGATACTCACCCAGCTTTACAAGGACACTCCCCCACATACCAAGGACACTCCCCCCCTCATACTAACCCAGCCTTCCAAGGACACTCCCCCACATACCAAGGACACGCCCCCACATACTCACCCAGCCTTCCAAGGACACTCTCCCACATACCAAGGACACTCCCCCACTTACTCACCCAGCCTTCCAAGGACACTCCTCCACAAACCAAGGACACTCCCCCACATACTCACCCACCCTTCCAAGGACACTCCCCCACATACTCACCCACCCTTCCAAGGACACCCCCACATAATCACCAAGCCTTCCAAGGACACTCCCCTACATACTCACCCAGCCTTCCAAGGACACTCCCCCACATACTCACCCGGCCTTCCAAGGACACTCCGCCACATACTCACCCAGCCTTCCAAGGACGCCCCTCCACATACTCAGCCAGCTTTCCAAGGACACTCCCCCACATACCAAGGACACTCCCCCCTCATACTCAACCAGTCTTCCAAGGACACTCCCCCACATACCAAGGACACACCCCCACATACTCACCCAGCCTCCCAGGGACACTCCCCCACATACTCACCCAGCCTCCCAGGGACACTCCCCCACATACTCACCTGGCCTTCCAAGGGGACACTCCCACGTACTCACCCAGCCTTCCAAGTACACTCCCCCACATACCATGGACATCCCCCACATACTCACCCAGCCTCCCAGGGACACTCCCCCACATACTTACCCACCCTTCCAAAGACACTCCCCCACATACTCACCCAGCCTTCCAGGGACACTCCCCCCACATACTCACCCAGCCTTCCAGGGACACTCCCCCCACATACTCACCCAGCCTTCCAGGGACACTCCCCCCCACATACTCACCCGGCCTTCCAAGGACACTCCCCCACATACTCACCCGGCCTTCCAAGGACACTCCCCCACATACTCACCCGGCCTTCCAAGGACACTCCCCCACATACTCACCCAGCTTTCCAAGGACACTGCCCCACATACTCAGCACAGCAGACTGGGAAGGCGCTGGCCTACGGTCGCCATACTTAAAGTGGAATGCAAGCATCGATTTGCAAAAACACATAATGCTAATTAATGTTACGTGAACAAACTCAGCAGGGACGTCTTCCACCCACTCACAACATATTTTGGAAATACACTGCAACTATTGAAAAGATGGTGAACAAGGAAGACAGCCTAACAAAAATATTTAACTAATAATATATATTTAAGATGCTCTAAAGTGAGGGAATGGAGGAAAGATAAACTAGTTAGTATTGTGATTCCATGTAACACTAGCCATGGCAACAGCAGACACATTTACTAGTCCAAGATGGCCGCACTATTCGCAACACAATGTAGTTATCTGTGTCACTTCCACAGAGAGAGTTAAAGGGAGCGTTGTTTCAGAGAGGAGGATGAGGCATTTATTGGGTTAACCAGTGGAGTTTTTTCATATTGGTGGCAACTATTGTACACCGAAGGTCAGGATGACCAGAGGGATTCGCACTGGACGCTGGAGTTCTAACCAATGAACGTCCAGTTCCAAGACTTGTGGTCCGAAGACACCGCCACAGCTTTACCGCTCAGCAGACTTCAGTAACCATGACCTTTTATGCAGGACAGTTTCCAACACAACAGCTTCAACCAACACAGTTAACATGGTTACAACCAAAAGAAAACAAACACATAGCAACAATGTTTGTACAGCTCAAACATAAGAAAAAGTAAAATCAATGATGTTCCAAGATTAGTGTAATCAGGAGTGAAACTTTGATACATTTCGTCTGTTGATATTACATTTCTGCTTTTCACTTCCCAGAAGTGCTGGTGGTGAAGTGAGCGATTGTGGTTGCTGTAGTTACATGGAGGACTACTTCAACGGGTCCTTCAGAAGGTGAACCAGGGCTGTGAGACGGTGGTGCTAGTGGGCGATGGCGACCAGTCAAAGTGTCATGACTTCAAACGAGATCAAAATACCAGGGTATGAGATTTTATTAGTTTTGATCCAAAAAATCTTGTAAATGTAGAAGTTGCTCAAAACACCAGCTCTGCACTTGATCAGCATTGGCCGGCCATGAAAGCCCCGCTACCTATGGGTGCGCCCTCAGAGTTTGCTGTCAGCCGAACAGATGCGGCACCAGCTTCTGCTCGCAACGTCCCTAAAAACATGCCCTGACGTCCGGACCTTTGCCTGAGACATGGAATGGATTGTTGAGGAGACCAGAGCGTGAGTGTACGATTGCGAAATCACCCCCTTACACTACTTCAAATGACACCGCAGTGGTGTGAGCTGTTGAACATTTCTTCTGGACACACTGTCATTCCATCAATCTACAGCACAGAAAGAGGGGGCATGGCCAAGGACTTGTTGCACGGTTTGGCAACAAGTCCCAACCCAAAATCTATTTCCCCAACAGTATCTGAAGGATGAACCCACCAAAGATGTCTCACACCTCAATGCAATCCAGGTGTACCTGGACCAGTACAACCTTGCCACGGATGCTAAGAGGGCGGACATCTTTGTCTCAGGCAAGCCTCTTCCTTTCCAGTGGCTTGTGGACCGTACATACTCCTGCAGATTCTGATCACAACCTCCATATTAAATTAGGTTTGTCAGCTTCCCATCCAAAACAAATCTGGCAATTATGCAAGTCTTCTTCTTCAGCCAGAATCCTCCCTTTCCTCTTGCCACCTTTATTCGGGCCTTCATGTGAAGGATGCACAGGCTTGCAGAGCCAGACTGACATATCTTGCTTGCATGACACACACAGCCCTGCACTTCAACACACCAAGGTAGCTAGCCAATAATCTGGATTGATCAGGTGGCGGCAGAACTTCGAGAAGCACCAGCACCTTGCTGTTAAAAACTCAAACATTTCGAAAAAAGAAAACATACAACCGTACCTTCTCCGGTCTAGCACCTCGGATATGGAACTACCTGCCCCCAGAAATCAGAATTAACCCTTCAATCACTTTCTTCAAAACAGAAGTCAAATTACTTTTGATGAACAAAACTATCCTGATCCCAATTTTTGAGCTAGTTCAATACTTACCAGACACAGCCCACCTACCAGGATCCACACTTGGCTCGAAGGGCGAACGGCTAACGCACTCCTGAATACCCTCCGGATCTACAACGAGTATTGACAGCTTTTATGTTCACCTGTGCTCTACTCGTATATATGTTCCCAGCTTTTCTTTTTTTTTCTCTCACCCTATCCATTTGATGTGATCTACAACGCGTAAGGTCATCATCTATGTTTTAAGGTCATACATGTTCCTAGTTTTTTACTCTATCTATTTGAAGTAACATTTGTAAAGCACTCAGATACCCTTCCAGGGTCTAGCTTGTGCTATATAAAACTTTAAAAATAAATAAAATACAATACATCCTCCTCATGCCACCTCCTCTCACGGATGAGAATTCCGACATCCTGGACAGAAACCGAGCGGTGGGCTAGGTCAGCGATGGGATGAGGTACTGATCCGAAAGCCTTTCACAAAGAGGTCCTGATTGGGTCTTGGATCAGGTCTGCCAGTTTAGGGTAGTGGCTAATTGGTGGATCTGAGGTCATGCATGAGGCACCAATGTCTGGAGTGAAGTTTCTGCGTCCCCTTTCGGAGAACGGAAACATATTCTAAGTAGTATTTGAATTTTCCATTTGGTCTAGCAAAGAGGGTTTGTTTAATAAGGCGGAGAAACCTGGTGAACTAAGTTATCATGGTGAGTTATTAGCTGGCATGCCAGTGAAGGATGGGTGTTTCGGGAGCTGGGGCTGCGTGCATTTGTTAGGTTTGTAGGATGAGTTAACCGTATCAGTGTCAGATAGTTGGGGGTCTTTGAAGGTCATTACTTGGGCTAAAGGAAGAGTACCAAGTGGTTGTTGGGCGGTAGAGGACAAGTTGTAGTACATTGGCACAAAGCGAGTGTTTGGTGGTGGGGCTCAAGGTCAAGAACGTATATGGTAAGAACTGAGCGTGGACCTAGGCAGAGCCTGCTTTGCTGTTATCGACAAGACTGCGGACAACTGTGCCGAGTGCACCTGTAGGGTGGATTTTGCTAGCTCCACCACACAGCTCGTCTACCTTATCCCCGCTCCCCTAAATATTGCCACTGGGACAAAGTTGTCTTCTGAGACCATCTGGACCTCATCCCATAAATTGACATTACCTTAAATCCAACATCCATCTGCTTCAGTGCTTAACATATGGATCAATCCTGCCTGGATTCTAGATATTTACAGAGAATCATAAATTGCTAACCACACAAAAATGTAGATACATTTATGGCCTATATTCTATATGTATGCTGAACCATTTAAGCTGAACTCTCATCTAACTGGAAAATTTAATAGCCGGTTACACATCTATGTTGAGTTCAGTATGGCTCCATGTGCATGTAAATACAGTTAATAATGGTTTGTTACTTAATTACATAGTATTGTTTATGGTTAAACTTACAGATTATAAAACTACACTGATTTGTTTTTCCGAATGATGCTTCCGGCTTGGAAGCTTCAATCACTTTACATTAACCAGCAGGTCCATCGGCCACAGTGCGATACGCGGTTGTGTTGGTGACTGTACATACGCCGTAGTCTACTTTGTCCGTAGAGTGCGATGCAAGCAAATGGTGACCCTCAGATTCCATATAGTGCTGCAGTCTCGGACATGCTGGTCTAGGACTCTAGGAGAGTCTTTACCACAGCGTCAACGATGGAGGGCAATGGAGAAGGAGTGGGGTGGTGTGCTATGGGTGCACCGGGCAGGGTGGGTCAGTCCAAAGCCTTGCTTGGTTTGCTACCGAAGAGTACGACATGGAGAGGGTGTGTTAGGCGGGGACGGCTATGAATGAATGTATATGCACCCTAGGGACTGCAGTTGAATTTGGCCAAACAAGAAATAAAATCTATAGAGGTTTCTTTAACCAAACCCCAGACAACTTAGAAGTCCAACCTCCTTCACCCAAGAGGAGAACATCCTCATGTCAAGCTGGCAAGTGCATTACAGGTAACAGAGGAGATATGCCCCACTGCATGTGCAGTGATGCACAATTAACAAAGATGCCCGTATTTATGCCCTAACCATGCATCCCCACCCCCTCACCACTTGGACACGTTCACAAGGTGTCATCAGAAGACCTTGCTTCACCTGTTCAAACTTCCACTAGGTTTGTTAAATCCTGGACAAACAAAGAATTCACAGATCTGACCACCAACTCCAGCAGAGGGCACCCATAACATGATGCCACCATAGGTACCTCCTATGCGATGGTCAGTCTGCTAGTGACCACGATAAGCAGCCGGCGGGCCCGATCCTAAACCTAACCTTGGTTTCTTCCTTAAAGTCATTAGTTTGTAACTGTGTCCCAACCCATGATGAACTCACCTCTCCGTGCCACGAGCACCACTCCCCAGGGCTTCACCTGGTCCATGGGCAACTAACGCCAAGAGGACAACCTCACCCGATCCTTCACCGGGTCAACCGGTGAGTGATGTCACAGACATTCCAGAGCTCAAGGTGACGTCATTTATTTATTTATTTTATTTGACTCATTTATACGGTGCACAAATCATCCCCAGGGGGATCTCTCGGCGCCCGAGAAAGAGGCAAATGTAAGAGGAATACAATATTCATTGATTAGAATAGCCAGGTCTTGAGCAACTTTTTGAATTGTGGAAAGTTTGGGCAGGCCCGAATATGTTCAGGGAGCTCGTTCCAATGTTTGGGGGCCAGATAAGAAAACGCACGACCTCCCATTCTGACTTTCCTAATTCTCCTGCAACGGAGCAGGCTGCGATTACTGGATCTAAGTTGTCGCCCAGGTTGATAGCGTTCAATTTTGTTAGCCAGATAGGCCGGGCCCATACCGTGCAGGGACGTAAAGACCAGGCGGAGTAGCTTGAAAATGGCTCGTTTCCTTACAGGAAGCCAGTGTAAAAGGCGCAAGAGAGGGCGGGAGGGGGTTCGTGCTGGTTTGTTAAGGGCAAGACGGGCTGCGGTATTTTGCACCACCTACAGCTTGGATAGCAAGTCTTCCCTAATTCCTACCAACAAGGAATTGCCATAATCAAGGCGACTGATAAGGAGCGACTGAATGAGGGTCTTTCTGGCGTTCAATGGAATCCAGGGAAAGATCTTACCGAGTAACCGCAAGGTCCCATAACAGGTACCTGCGAGAGTTTTCACCTGATCTTCCATTGAAAGCTTATAGTCTGTTCTGACCCCTAGGTCTTTAGCCCACCCTCTAGGGGCAGGTGCTTCTCCTAATTCTGTCGGCCACCACAGCGCTCCACAGCTCTTCTGCCTTGCCGAACAAAATCTCAGTTTTACAGGAGTTAAGTTCTTCCTCATCCAGCTGGCAATGCTCGTCATACAAGTAATAAACTTAGCTTTGGTTATAGCGGGGTTGTTCTCTATGTGTACTTTCAGCTGCGTATCATCAGCATAGGATATGGTTTCAAACCCGTAATTTCTGATGATAGAGGCCAAGGGGACAACATAAAGACTGAAGAGCGTGGGGCTCAATATAGAGCCTTGTGGAACCCCCTTGTCCACCACAGTTGTCTGTGACACAAATGAGTCCAACTGAACCCATTGTGTTCTGTCGGACAGGTAACTCTGAATCCAGTCAGTCAAAGGCCAGGCCTCTGACACCAATCCCGGCACACTACGGAGGAGGGGTAGGTTTCCACACCCTGGGCAGACTAGCACTCTTTCTCGACCTGCTACCTCCGAGGCGCCGACGGAGCCCATCCCCTGGACTAGAAAGGTTGGGCATAGGTTCCTAAAGAAAGAGTTCCTATCAGCGCTTGGATGCTTAACTCCTTTAATATTAAAGAGGTACTAAACGTTCACAGTTCTTTGCTTCCCTGGAACCTGTCTCACTTTGTTCCCACCTTATTACCGGTCCTGACGAAGCGCTACTGGATCCCCTATGGACCAACAGCAAGCGCGAAACATGTTGACCCTATTTCTGTAGGACTTTCACTCACCACTACACCCATCCTGAGAGCAGCGGTTAGTCATACATCTGCCCTCTACCTTTTTTCCAAAGAGGAGCTCCAGGATTAATTATATTTATATATTTTTTATTTTTGCCATATAGGACCCGTGAATAAAAACTTTGGTTCTGGGTTCCATATAGCAATTTTAACCCACCAATTCACCTTCCCTTTTTATAGGCCCACACACCCCCATGCACAACTGCGGCGTCTTCATAAAAGATCTCCGATAAAGAGCTCTCTTGCGGGGCCCATGAGGGACTGCAGCGCCACCCCCACGAGGAGCAACGCCCGATGATGAAGCATGACTCTCGAAAGGGTGTGTGAGGGCACTATATTCTGAAGGAGGGATTCCCCCACACTCACTCTGACCCAACCTCGCGATAAGCCCACACACCAACTTTTTGGTACACTCTCTATTCTCTGAGGAACAGCTACCCTCCTAGTATATACACTGTATTCTGAGGGAGCACGGGTACTGGACCTCCCCTTCTCTTCTAAACTACGCTCCCGGTCCCCCACTCTTTGTATTACGACCAATCTCTCGAAGCCTGTTCAACAGGATATGATGAGAGATGGTGTCAAAGGCTGACGACAGGTCAACCATGACTGGAGAGTCCTTGTCCAATGACATCCTGAGCGTGTCCATAACCTCTAGTAGAGCGGCCTCGGTGCTATGGGATGCACGGAAGCCAGACTGGAATGGATCTAGTATTTTGTTGTGTTCTAAATAACTAGAAAGATGTCGGTTGATTATGGTCTTCATGATTTTGGAACAACAGGGGAGAAGAGAGATTGGCCTGTAATTCTGTAAGTCCGTAGGATCTGCTAAGGCCTTTTTAAGCAGAGGCTTAATGCGTGCGTTCTTCAATTTACGTGGAAAAGTCGCAGTCGCTAATGAGATATTACATATCTCTGCAAGTGAATCTGCTATGACCGGGGATATTTCAGACATAATCGCAGGAGGTACTGGGTCTAAGACAAACCCCGATTTCACCTGAGCTAGAAGGGTGCCTACCTGTTCGCCGGTAATGATAGGGAAGCATTCTAATATCGGGGAACAGGGATTTTCCTGGAGAGGGGCTCTCTCATGAACATCCTCTTCAGGACTGAAGGAGTGATAAATTGTATCAATTTAATTAGTAAAATGTGTCGCTAGGTGATTGCATAAAATTGCTGATTGACAGCCAGTCCGGGTTTGCAATCTTGCCACAGAGCCAGTCAGAAGAGCAGAGCGGGGGAGCCAGCGGGGTCAGCTAGCCCGCCGAGTCGGGGAGTGCAGCGGTGATTGCTGGCAGCCACTGCTTCTGCTACCGCTGCTATTGCCACCACTACTGCATTAAGAGACGCAACGGAAAGGCGTGAAAGGCGACGCAGTGAGCCCCGGGAAGCTGTAACCCCGCTCCCTCTCCCGGAAAATTGGTGGAATTGGGCGGAGGTGCGGGAAGCAGCAGGAGCCGCAAAAATCGGCGGGATCAGGGGGTCGGCGGATCCGGTGGAACTGGTGGGGTCTGGGGGCACGGGATAAGTCAGTGATTTCACATCCCTTGGGCCTCCCCCCAGCCTCAGACAGTCTTCCCACAGCCACCTACAGTCGCCTACAGCCACACATAGTGCATAGTGGCAGTGCTGCCCGCCTATTTGATGCCTTGCTTCTGCTGCCCCAGCTGTGGTGGTCGGCAGTCCTGTGGCAAACCCACTGCAGGGAGCAGAGACAGTGGGCAGCGGGCAGCGAAACACCAGAGAGACAGAGAGGCAGGAGCAGCGAGCAGTAAGCCCCCAAAAAAGAAGGAGCAGGGCGCTCCAGGGTTGCAGGACAAGCAAGGGCAAGCAAGCACCAGGATCGGACCTTTGCTCCTATCTGCATTTTATTGCCTCTCATTTTCGTTCCGTTCAGCACCAGGGACACAAGGAACTACAAGGGGTCACACAGGCCATAAAGTCCCTTGTTTAAGTGCAACCCCAAATACATCAAGGCGAATCAAAATCTATTGTACTTGTCACTATTACAAGCACCGATAAGCCTATAAGCATGGGGAAACGCAATGGAGGACCAAGTCTAAACCCACGGACTACGACAAGCATTGATAGTATGTTGGAGAGAGCAGTCAACATAGTCGTAAACGAAATAGAACTAACTGAGAGGCGCATGTCATTGGGTCTAGCAGCGCCACCATGCAGTCTCGCTGTTGGGGAAGCCCTAGGCGACAATGATGATAATCCAATGGCACTTAATATACAGACCGCAACGCCCAGTACTCAGCCGCTAATAAGATCTAATGACTGCAATAATGAGGAGGTATTGGCGGCACCTTGTAATGGTGCTTCGGATGGTGTTGCCCTTCCTATAATTACATCAACAGGTGCAATACGGAAAAGGAAGCCAACCAAACCAATTGTCTCTAAGAGGAAGCAACCGCCCCGTGTAACCCATCCCCGCACTGCTATTAGCGCATGAATTCAGGGCTCTGTAAACGCTCCTGACAGTGCCGTGGCTGATTTAGTAGCAGAGCCAACACAAACTAATGTAATAACTTGCTCCATCAGTACACAAACTGATGCTGTTGTGCCCTTCTCTACCAGCTGCGGACCGGGTGAGGTCTCAATCAATTTCATTAGGGACACTGTATGCGAACGCTTGAAAGACATTGTGGACAAGAACTTTTCCGCTCTTTGCTGACGATTAGATTATTTGGAGACACTGTCAGACAAGTTAAACTCCCAAATAATTGCCCTTAAAACTACTACACTACACGGACTGAATTCTAATCCTGTAGGTCTATCTACCAGTGGTCAGCAATCACAGGCACCAGTCATAACAGCCACTGCGACTTTAGAAACCTGTGTCACTTGCCATAAAGTTAAAGAATGTTTATCTAAATCTTTTGCAACTTATAATAAACAACCTAGCAAAGGGCTAATGAGTCGCCCACCCGCCATTCCAACATGTGGGCTATTAGCGACACAAAATGCCCTAGTGAGCACTGCAGTGCGAATAAATTCGGGGAGTTTGAGGGTCAGCCCACATAGCATGCAGAACACACAAAGTGGTGAAGTCCCTAGTTGCCCGAGCAGGGAATTGACAGAAGGAAGCAGGGAAGTCCTCAGTCTCCCCCCGGCATATGTACTGGTTTTAGCTGGAGTACCTCCACTCAGAAATGAGCAAAAAGAATCTTGGGTCCGGTTGCGCAATAAATGCGCTGACTGGCTCGGAAAACATAAAGGACTGCGGGCAGCAAACATTAATGATATTATCATGGTACGAAGGGTAGGATGGGTTGGTATCTCCCCAAACAACATCAGGGGTGATTGCACAGTCATTAACTTTAGAAAACCACCGTTGGTAAAAAAAATTATTATTAACTATGGAGGAGCCTAACACAGTGAACCCCACTCTTATTTGGTCATTGCCGCTGGGTTATTTTTATAAACCAGTGTTAGGGACGGTAACTTATGAGGCCCCTCCACTGACCACGCATAATAGGTTTTCTAACCTGTCCGGCCTTGACAACCAGGACTGACTGGCCCTTTTACCATTATCTAACCCGACCATTCTCCTACCAGCTATGCCCGCAAGTCCAGGCCAAGATCTCCAACCTGCTGTTGAGAACAAATTTAACTTAAATATCTTGAGTTGGAATATTGCCGGCTTGGCCTCAAAAATTGAATTGGATGAATGGGTAAAAACAGTTCAAGCATATGACATCCTCATGCTGCAAGAAACCTGGGCAACACGAGAATTACATCAAGAAGGGTTCGAATGTTATAATATAACTGCCCCCATTCCTAAGATCGGCCGCCCATCAGGCGGTCTTTCTATCTGGATTAAAATCTCCGCAGGTGTCAGTGTTAGGTTCCTAACAACTGACAATGACAACTTTCAGGCGTTAATTTATACTTAAGGTGTTTCCATCTGTTTGATTAATTTTTATAATAATGATTCCTATACCATTCCAAATGGGAATTTTATAAACTTGTTTAATTTTATTTCAAATTTACAAAGGCAAAGGTTGTTTGACAAGTTAGCTGGTATTTGTCTAGGTGGTGACTTCAATGCGAGGATTCCTAGCAGTAACATTTTAGACAAGGAACCCACCACAGATAAACGCCCTTGTATTAGGGGGGCAGAACTGTTGATTCATTTGTCTAATTACAACTTAATAAATGTAATGGAAATTGCGGCTGTATCCCATAAAGATAGTCATGTTATACCATCATATAGAGGACGAGGCTGTGCCTCCACTATTGACTGTGTGTTTATATCGCCCTCACTGGAAGATTGTTTGTTAAGGGCTGAGGTCTTACAAACTTTTCTGGGCGATCATAACCCTATTGCTATAACACTAAAAGTGGCCCCCAGGCCAAAATTTGTGGAAGAAAGTGGGGCTAGCAATTTAGTGCTTTCCACTGACAATCTAAGACTGGCCTGGCAAGGCGTTGATAACAACGACCTATTTCCTAGAATAATAAAAACTTTTCCAGGACTAATTGACAGTTGTTTGTCACCAGTTGATCACAACCCTGAGGTAATTGATGCCTTTGTTTAACTGTGTGGGGGCATTAAACAAATATTATCTTGACCACTAACTGAGTCTAACCGGGGTCCATGTTGGTTTGATAGTGCTTGCTCTAGAGCCAATAGAGATCTCCGCGAGGGCCTTGTGATGAATTCTAGGGACTCGGTATTAGTAAAATCCTTGAGACACCAATACAAGTGCATCACGAAACAACGGAAAGAAGGTGTCCTAAAAGAGAGATGGGATAGCCTTGCGTGCGCTACCAAACTTAACAACGGAAATGGTTTTTGGTTAGCTGTGAAGGAGATGAGAACTGCAGGCCACCCATTAACTTCTATAAGCTGTACAATCTCCAGCAAAGCATGGGTTTCCCATTTTTCAAAGATCTTTCAAGCCACACCTAGGAATGAGGAACCATAAAACCATCAAAGACCCTCTAGGATGGAGATATTCGTATCTGAAGTCGAGGAAGCCATACACCAAAGCTTGGGCAATAAAGCCCCTGGTCCCGACGGGCTACCGATAGATCTTATTAAACACAAAGCTGTTTTTTGGACACCCCTCTTATTGAATGTTTTTAATAATCTAACTGTTGCTCCAATTCCTTGCACATGGTCTACTAGTATTATTGTTCCTATTTTTAAAAAGGGCGATCGTTCCAACCCTAGCTGCTATAGACCAATCTCCCTGATTGATAATACACTAAAAATCCGTGAGAGAATCCTGTTTAATAAGATTAGGTCCTGGGCCGAGGATGAACATATTTTAAACTCTTGTCAGTTAGGTTTTAGAAGCAAAATAGGCACTGTAGAACAGTTCCTAAACCTTAACTTAATTATTGGTAAATATACCGTAGCACGAAAATCCCCTATTTACTTAGCCTTCATGGACCTTACTTCAGCTTTTGGTTTTGTTAACAGGTCACACCTTTGGTCTATTCTTTTAAAATATGGGTTGGACGAAGTTTTAGTAAATTTTTTTGCGTACCTACATAGGGACTTAAAGGCCCGGGTGTGGATTGGTAAAGGCGGTGAGGTCACACAGGATATCACTATTGGCAGAGGGGACAGGCAAGGGTGCGTATTGGCCCCTCTTTTATTCATTTTATATATTAATGATTTGCATGACTCCCTGTCTAAGCTCACTAATGATGTTCCCATCATTAATGGTAATATCCTACCCGCCTGATTATATGCGGACGATGCGGTCCTGATGGGCCGCACACAAAATGCACTGCGCACTTTAATACAGTGTTGCGTTGATTTTATGGCAGTTTTAGATCTTCGTACACATTTGTACAAATCTTTTATAATGGCATGTGGCCCAAAAAAGCACCTTGTTAATTCAATCCCCATAGGCAACGAACGTTTACTAAGCACCCGCACTTTTCCTTATCTGGGGCTGATATTTGCAGCCAATGGTTCCTGGACTACTCATGTGGCACACAGCAGGGGAACATTCGCTAAATCAATTAATTTGGTATTGTCACTACCCCAACCGAAAAAGTTGAGATGGTACTATCTATTACCAAAAATTTTAAATTGCAGTGCATCCCTGTTGCAACCTATGGGGCGGACGTTTGGGGCTTCACTGGTTGTAGTGGCATTCAGGGTGAGGAAAACAGATTCTGTAGGAAATTGCTGGGGGCCCCAATCTCCGCATCACAGTATATTTGCCATGGAGAGTTAAAATTGCCATATATCGAGGACTTTATTAGGGCGCGACCTAGTATATTTTGGCTTAAAAATTGGCAGAACTCAGCAGCAATAGTTACAAGAAATATAATTTCTGACTGCCTGAAATGTGAAAAGGGGCTAGATATACCGTGGCTTTCTGCCGTGCGGGAAAGTCTAATCAGTGTAAACCTCGAACATATCTTCTTAAACCCAACTAATATGGACGGTATAAGTAAAAAATCGCTTCAGGAGGTGTTATATGATAAGTATAGCAGGGCTAGACATGATGAAGAGCTCCTGAAATCTTCAGTAGCAAGGTATATGTCCTTAGAAGATGTACGACTGCCGCAATCTTATCTGCCATCTAGTTACCTTCTGAAGAATATTAGCAGTTTGGAAAGAGGATTGTTGTTTCGACTAAGAGCGGGTACTATGAAATATATGCTGTTTCCCCCTAGGGTTTAATGCCAAGCTAGATCAAATGTTATGCCCATGTGATAACCTGAGTAAACAAACAATGCCACATTTTCTATTTTTTCTATCAAATGTACACAAAATTGTTTTTGATTCCTTTTTTTAAGAAAACCGCCATTATTGATCATAAAACAGCCTACACAGAAATTCTTAAATTAGAAGAGGATGCTTTGGTTTTCCGTGTAGGTTCCTTCTTGAAAGCAGCAGTCCGCTCACGCACCTCTAGGAGTACTTAATGAAGGTCCATTTTTTAGGCGTGCACTGTATATATTATTTCCCCTTTAGGATCACATGAAATCGAGGCATTTTGTAATGAACAAATGTAACCAACTGCAC
Source organism: Triturus cristatus (assembly GCF_964204655.1). Lineage (NCBI taxonomy): Eukaryota > Metazoa > Chordata > Amphibia > Caudata > Salamandridae > Triturus > Triturus cristatus. The sequence continues at coordinate 68,230,286 of NC_140593.1, read as the reverse complement.
TTTATAGCTATATTGTAATGCCATTTTGTATTTATTGGACTTTTATGGGCACTGTTTTGCACGAAGCTGTTATTATACCGATCTTAAGTATTTTAATATTGATTTATTTTCACCTTTGCTTTTATGGATACATTTTTGAATCCGAATAAAGATTAATTATTATTATAATTGCTGCGTCAATGGCGGAAGAGGGTTGTTTGCCCTTGGATTTGTAAACTCCTTCAGGGTGGCAAAGAGCTCGCGCGAGGAGTCCTTGGCTCCTATAATGCGAGAGCCTAAAATAGGTTCTCCTGGCTGCATTACAACTATTTAAGTAAGTTCTATGGGCCTCTCGGTAGCACCGTTCATCTTGCTCGGATTTGGACTTCTCCATTTCCTTTCTTTTACCCTACACAGGGCCTTTTCCCTTCTAAGTGTGTCAGAATACCACGGTGCCGGGGCTGCCCTGGTCTGTATCTTTACCATCTTCAATGGTGCCACAGAGTCAAGAGCCTCTGTAATAGAGGCCTCAAATATTTCTAAGGCCAGGTCACAGTCGTTGCAGTTTGTGAAGACTGGAGGGGTATAGACCCTGCTAAAGGCCGAGGCTGTCACCTTTTTCCAGGCTCTGCGGAGATCTTTGCGCGGTTGCGGAAGCCCACAAAATTTTGAGTGGGCCCAAGAGAAACTCAAAACCGAATGGTCTGTCCAGCCAACCCTCTGTGGAGGTTCAACTGTTAGTTCTGGGATGTTCGAAAAAATGGTGTCCAATACACGGCTCGCCAAGTGGGTAGGACAGTCTACTCTGGAGGAGAGATCAAGAGATGCCATGGCTGCAAGCAGGCAGGCAGAGTCTGCGTTGGCAAGAGCCTCCAGAGGGTGATTAAAGTCCCCTACAAGTAAGAACTTATCCGTTTGCAGCGTGAAGGGGCAGCCTCTCTAATAGTGCTGTACAAATCTCTCTTATTTCCTCCTGGAGGGGGATACACTAGGGCTCCCGTCCATTCAGTCTTAAGGCCTCGCTGTAATCTAAAAATCAACAGCTCTAGATTTGGGTTAGAGACAGTGTCAAGGGTCTTAATGTGATAAGGGGGTGCGTGGCCATCGCCAGCCCTCCACCCCTCTTTCCAGATCTAAGCGCACAACCGAGTACTCCACTGGGAATGCTATTGGCAGTACCGGAGTGGCATCGTTATTCAGACAAGTTTCGCTAAAAAGACAGATATCCGGTTTTGCGTCATCTCACAAATCCCAAATTTCGGCCACGTGTTTTGGGATGGATCCAGCATTGAGATAGAGCCCCTGACAGGATGCTGCGGACCCCCTGCAGACGGAATCTTTATCCTAGCAGACTCTCTTCCCCCTAGATGATTCCCCTTCGAGTCAGCATGAAAGGTGCATGAATTATGCGCCGTGTACGTTGTTGACCATCTGCAGTGAGGGCAGCTCCAGTCTGAGAGGCTCCCCACTGTTTGAGGGTCATATCACCCCCCAGGACAGGGTGCCACAGATCCCCCTTTCAACAAACTCTCTCTCGAATGGCACATCCTAGGCATAGGACATACCTGCTGGGGAATGGGCAGCATTTCCTGGCAGCCGGCAGCGAACAGGCGCGGACGGGCGCAGACGGGCTTGCCTTAGGCGCGCCTTCGGCCATCAAACACAGAAGGCGCTAGGAGGCCTATTGTCATTGATTATTAATGATGCAGGGTTGGTTGCAGAGAAGAGCTTTCCTGCATACGAGGAGTGCCCTTTCAGAACAGAGATGACCCCAAGCTTCTGGCCTTCAGGGGTCTCTCCCCGTCTGCCGGCCAATCACCCAAGATCTGCCCATGGACCACCTGTACCCCGCACAGACGCCCCGCTCTTCATTCAGCGCCTGCATAAGCAGCGGCCAGCTGAGCGAGGACACTTCTAGGGCACAGATGCTGCTGGCTCCGCTAGTTCCACAGCAGCTTCCCCTCTTACCTTAGGGTGTGCTCCACTCTAGTGTGTGAGGGAAGAGGGGGTGCCTTTGTGTGTCCTTTTCTTATTTCCTTATTCCTTAACACCGTGAATTACTATATATTTTTTTAAAGTTTTTGTTCAGAAAGATTTATAAATCAATATTAAAAATTCTTCTTTGTCGATCAATAATCCATGAGTTTAGGAAACCTTCTGAGACATCCCAGAATGCCCGGGTGGGTGAACTGTGTGCTTTCTTGTCGGCACCAGCAATGAAAACTGACGAATATAAAACAATCTGGAGTTAGAAGATGCTGTTGATTCCCAGTTTGCAGTAGAACTTGGGGAGAAAGTGTTTTAATGGTGCTTCCTCCCTACACAGACACCACTGCTGCAACTTGTAGTAAGAGGGAAATAGCGCCCTTCAAGCATTACAGACAGCGGATGTAGTGGTATGTAGAGGTAGGTAGTAAGCTACAACTGTACATTCATTTCTTTACAACTCCTGGTGGCTTCTGGACTACAGTGCATGTGTGCGAACACACACACACACACACACACACACACACACACGTACATATATGTAAGTAGATATATATATATTTGAAAACTATGATTTATTCAACTGCACGGGGACTCCCAGCCTCAGCCTGCTCTGGCCACATCCATGTAAACGTCTGCAGAAAGGCTCTGGTCTTACAGGTCAGACATCACCGGGGGGCGGGGGACACTCCACTGAGGCGGTACCGGGTTGTTTTCAACCCGCAGGTACTGTTCTGGGGAATAAAATATCCTCCTTACATTTAATGAAGCAAGTCAATGCCCCTGCATCGGGGTCTGCGGGGTGTCTTACCGGCTGAAGGGACTGTAACTGTATTTGTATAGCGCTTACTACTCCGGATGAGGCGGTGAAGCGCTTTACTCCAGACATCTCCACCGACTAAAAGCTCTTCTCGCGGCGCTCAAGTACTGCATGCAACATCTCTAGCGAATAAAAGCACTTCTCGTGGCACTGTCGGGCCCCTGGTTTCCCCCAGCACCCTTTAGCGACTAAAAGCCCTTCTCGTGGCACTCTCGGGCCCCTGGCTTCCCCCAGCACCCTTTAGCGACTAAAAGCCCTTCTCGTGGCACTCTCGGACCCCTGGCTTCCCCCAGCACCCTTTAGCGACTAAAATTCCGTCTCGTGGCACTCTCGGGCCCCTGGCTTCCCCCAGCACCCTTTAGCGACTAAAAGCCCTTCTCGTGGCACTCTCGGGCCCCTGGCTTCCCCAGCACCCTTTAGCGACTAAAAGCCCTTCTCGTGGCACTCTCGGGCCCCAGCATCCTCTAGCCAGCACAATTTAGCGACTAAAAGCCCTTCTCGTGGCACTCTCGGGCCCCTGGCTTCCCCCAGCATCCTCTAGCTAGCATGCACACGCCGGTGCTGGGAGGTGAAGACGTGTAAGGGCCGATCGAGGCAGCACTAATATTGTGTAGTTTTTTTTTCAACCAGCTTCGAGGCATTCCAAGTTTGAAGGAATACCGGCTCCGTCAGTTATAAAAAACACAAAGACAGGTTTTGGCAGGTGAGAGTTCTCTGCTCGGTTCACCGAGCACAATTCACGAGTCCCCAATATAAGAAACCCCTGCTTGTGTTGCTGGTGCACACCAAATGTACACTGTCACAGATTTCAACATTTGGTGTCACAAGTAAAATGGAGGCACGAAACATTGCAGTGACGTGCAAGTGTTTTCATAAACCCAAAGCAGGCGTCCTCCTGGGGCGGATTACAATGTTTGTAAGAGGCCGCTGGGCTCCATTGCCGGGCCCCGGGGGAAGCAGAGTCGCAGACTAGTCTTCCCCCGGGGTCATTCGCGCGAGGGTAGGACCAGGTAGGGTCAAGGGGTGGAGTTAGGGGGTGGGTATATGAGCGCAGGGGAGGAAGGCGACTTCCTCTTCCTGCGCTCGGCACCATCGGGAGGGTTTAGAAAAGGGGAGTGTGTGTAGAGTAGTGTAGGGGCTAGGCCTGGGAAGAGTTTTTCGTGGTGTCAGCGGTTTCTGGGTGCGGCGGACATCGCGGGTATGGAGCGTGACGGAGGCGACGGTGCGGCGACCTCTGAGGAGGTGAGGCGGGCGTTGTTGGTTCTGGGGCGGGCCGGGAGGGAGGATCTTCTGCGGCCCGGGGTGCTGGGAGAGGCGTGGGTGGGCTATGAGAGGGTTCCGCGGGCGGCCTCGGCGGGGGTGGCGGCGGCGGTACTGGCGTGTCAGGAGGAGCCGCCGCTGCCGCCACCTCTGTGTCTCTCGGGTCTGCGGGGGAGGGGGCGGGGTGCGGGCCGAGCTAGCCAGGCGCGCGGAGGACGGCGCAGGAGCCTGCCTCCGCGTCTTCGTTTCCCTCAATTGTCGTTCCGGGCCCACGAGGCGGACGGGGGCGTGGCGTCGACGTTTGCCGCGGAGGTGCGGCGCCCGGTGATTGCGGCTGCGACCGGGCGGGCCGGCGATGTGGAGGGTGGGGCGGGTGGGGGAGTGGGGGGGCCGGGGGACGAGCTCGTGGCGGCTGGGGGGGGCGAGGTGGCGGAGGTTGTGGTGGGGGTGGGGGCTGGGGGGCTGGGGCCCGCGGGCGAGGCGGTGGACGTTCTGGCTGGTGTAGAGGGAGTGGGGGGGGGCTTTGGAAGCTGAGGGGCCCCTGGATTTGTCTCGGGGGGGGTCTCGGGCCTCGACCCCTGGTGTGTCGGCTGGCGGCGCGGGGCGGCCGGGAGGGGGGGTCCCCGAGGTTCCGCCCGGAGGGGTTGTGCCATCGGTGGGGCTTGGTCAGCCTGCTTCGGGGATTTTGGAGGGGGGGTCTTTGGGTACCTGCCCCCCCCCCACGGCTTCCGGGTTGGTGCGCGTGGACTTGGGAGGACAGGCTGCGGGAACAGCGCCTTTGGGCGCAAGCTGAGGAGGCACGGCGGGCAGAGCAGGAGAGGTGGGTGGGGGCGGTGTGGGAGGCCGAGGCGGAGGGGCCCCCGTCGCCCACGTCGGAGGAGGAGCGGTGGGCGGAGCAGGAGGAGCGGGGGAGGGCGGAGAGGGCGAGGGGGCGGGTGGGGGGGGCTGTCAGGGGTCCGCGGACGCAGGCAGGGACGGCCAGGACGGCTTTGAGGCCCGATGGTGCCGGGGCCCGCCCAGGTTTGAGCGACATGGGGGGCGGGGGGGGATCCAAGCCGGCGGCTGTCGGCAGAGTTAAGGGGAGTACGGTGGGGCGCAAGACGGCCCCTTACCGCCGTCAAGAAGCAGTAGGGCGGTCCGCGGCGGCCATACCTCCAGCGCGGGAACGGGCAGTGGCAGCGGGGGGGAAGGGGTCACGCATGTCTGGTGAACTGAATGGCAAGGGTGTGAAGAGAGCGGCGAGAGAGGTGTTGTGGGTGCCTGGCGGTGTGGAGGCAGATGTGGAGTTGGATTATGAGGCAGAAAGTGATGAGCTGGAGGACGGGGAGGTGCGGGATGACTGTGACGAGACGGGCGCTGGCAAGGACAACAGAGAGGTTGGTGTGTTACAGGTCCCCCCGAGATCGGCGGACAAGGAGACGGTAGAGACGCGGCGGGCGACCCCCTCCGGAGGACGGCTCAGCGAGCGACAGCCGACTTTGACAGGTGAGCGGGTTTGGTGGTCGGTGTGGGACGGGGGTCCCAATGGGGGAAGAAAGAAGGCTTGTAGGTCGGTTGGGGTGGGAGACGGCTCTGTGCGGGAGGTGGTGGAGGCTCCCAAGGGTGGGCTCCCGAGTGAGGACAAAGCGGTTGGGGGCAAGGCGGTGGCGTCGGCGGGGGTGCAGACAGAGAAGGATGGGGGTAAGGAGGAGGCGTCGGGGAGTAAGCTCCCCAAAAAACTGCCCTACATGGGCCTGGCTATGCCGTTGGGGTCGCACTTGTCCGACAAAATAAAGGGGAAGATCTGGAAGCATGAGTACGTGGACGTATTTAAATTACTGCATAGGGAGGTGCAGGCCAAAGAGGGCTCCAAGGAGGAAGAGTGGGAGCTGACTAGGCGGCCGCGGGTGCCGGTGAATATGGAGAATTGGACCTCTGCCTTTCTCATTTACGCGAGTATCTATTGCGAGAAACATCCCGATAGGGCAATCGCATTGCTGAAATACATGGATATCATCAGGAAGGCTCAGATGCAGTTTGGGGGTTTCGCGTGGTTGAGTTACGATGAGGAGTTCAGGGCGCGGGTCAGTGCGAACCCCGAGAAGCATTGGGGTGAGGTGGACCAGGAATTGTGGATGCAATGGATGGCGTCTACGCATTCATCCGCATCAACTCGCACGGCGAGTGGTTTGCCGGTCTCGTATCGGTCTTTTCAGTCGCGTCCCGCCCATACTGGGGCGGGGGGGACCACAGCACCCACAGGTGGGGCCGGACAGTCTAGCAAGCCCGGCACTTACAATACCGGGGCCTGTTGGAGTTACAATAGGGGGTATTGTTCCAGGTACCCGTGCAAGTTCAAGCACGAGTGCTCTAAGTGCGGGGGGAAGCACCCCCTTACGCAATGCCTTACACTCACCACTCCTTCCGAACAATGGCGGAATGCCAAGGGGAAGGGGCAGACTGGACAGAAGGGCCCCTACACCGGTTAGGGTGGAGGAGATGGCCCCGTGGCTCTCCCTCTACCCGGACAGGGAGGCCGCCTTAAAGATTCAGTGGGGCTTTACGGATGGTTTTCGGGTCGGGTATCAAGGTCCCAGATCACGGAGATGGGCCGACAACCTCAAGTCAGCGAAGGAATTGCCGGGGGTGGTGGCGGCTAAACTCTTGAAGGAGGTGGAGGAAGGGAGGATTGCGGGCCCCTTTTATGACTGGCCGATGGAGGATTTGATCGTTTCTCCACTGGGGGTGGTGCCCAAAAAGGAGGAGGGTGAGTTTCGGATGATTCATCACCTATCGTGGCCAGAGGGGCAGTCAGTGAACGACTTCATCGCGGAGGAGGATTCCCGGGTGCTGTATGCGTCGGTGGACGATGCGATCCGCCTTGTGCGGGTGTGTGGGCCGGGGGCGGAATTGGCAAAATGTGACGTGAAGTCGGCTTTCCGCTTGCTGCCTATACACCCGGCGGATTTTGCGCTCCTCGGGATGCAGTTCGGGGGGGCCATCTTCGTGGACAAAGTCTTGCCCATGGGGTGTGCGATTTCTTGCGCCTTGTTCGAGATGTTTAGCACCTTCCTGCAGTGGGCCTTCACGCAGCGAACTGGGCACCGGGATGTCACGCACTATCTGGATGATTTCCTCTTTCTGGGGAAGGCAGGTTCGGGGGACTGTGGCAGGGCTCTGTCAGGGTTCCAGGAGTTGGCGGAGGGATTTGGGGTTCCGTTGGCGCCCGAAAAGACGAGTGGGCCGGCTTGCGTTTTGACATTCTTGGGCATTGAGCTGGATTCCATACAATGGACAGCGAGGCTCCCGGCCGCGAAGGTAGAGGAAATTCAGGAGTGCCTCCAGTGGGCGATTGGTGAGAAACGGATTGCGCTGCGGGCGGTCCAGAGGCTGCTGGGGTTCTTGAACTTTGCGTGCCGGGTAGTCAGGGCGGGGCGGACGTTCTGCCGACGGCTCGGCATGGCCATGTCGGGGGCAGTGCTTCCACACCACAGGGTCAGGATCTCCATGGGAGTGAGGGCGGATCTGCGGACGTGGTTGCTGTTCTTGATGGATTTCAATGGGGTCTCATTGGACTTTGTGGAGGAAACCACGGTTTGGCAAATCCAAATTTACTCGGATGCAGCTGGGGCGGATGGCTTTGGCATTTTCTGGGACGGGAGGTGGTGTGCAGAGACCTGGCCGGAACACTGGAGGAAGCAGGGGAGGAGCATTGCCTTTTTGGAATTCTTTCCTTTGTTGGTGGCACTGGAAGTGTGGGGTTCTGAGTTTCACAACAGGGCGGTGTTGTTCCATGTGGACAACATGACGGTGGTCGAGTTGGTCAACCGGCAGAGGGCAAGGGACCTGAGGGTGTTGCGCTTGTTGAGGAGTTTCATGCTGAAGTGTTTGCGGCTGAATGTGACTTTTCGAGCCAAGCATATGCCAGGGGCGAATAATGACATTGCGGATGCTTTGTCTCGTTCGCAGTGGCAGCGATTCCGGCGACTGGCACCTGGAGCGGATCTGTGCAAGACGGGGCTGCCGGATGGCATTTGGGCCCTAGGGGAGTGAGGGTGGTTGACCTAGTGGAAAATTCTGTTGCTGTTACCACCAGGCGGACCTACAGACGGGCGTGGGCAGAGTTTGTCGCCTTTATGGGTTGGAGCGGGGTTTCTGAGGCTGGGGGACAGGTGGGGGTGGAGCGGGGAGTGTTACAGTTTGTGCTGCACTGTATGGATAAGGGGTTGTCGGCGGCAACCATTTCAGGAAAGCTGGCAGGGGTGTCCTTTTATTGCTGTCTGTTTTTTGGTTTTGACCCTACGAAAGGTGTGATTGTTAGTAGGGTGTTGCGGGGTTGGGGTAGGGAGCGGGTTGGGGGCTCTGTGCCGCGGGAGGCCATAACGTTTGAGGTGTTGGTTCGGTTGGTTGCGGCGTTGCCGCTCTGTTGCTATGATGAGTTTGAGGTTCGGGTTTTTCGCTTGTGCATGGTCTGGATGTTTTTTGGGGCATTCCGGGTGTCTGAGTTGCTGGGCACGCGGGCTGGGGAGGGGCGGAGGTATGAGGACGTCAGATTGGATGCGGGGCGCCTGGGGATTTGGCTCGGTCGGTCGAAGACAGACCAGTTGGGCCGGGGTAAGTGGGTTTGGCTGAATGAGAATCAGGGAGGGGGTGTGTGCCCGGTGGCTGAGTGGCAGGCTTTTGTGAGGGTGCGGCAGCTTGGGGTAGGGGAAATATTTTGTCACATGTCTGGGGCACGAGTGACGGCTGGCCAGTTGTTGGCGGTGTTGCGCATGGCGTTGGTGCGTGTGGGTTTGGAGCCGGCGGGTTTTGGAACTCACTCCTTCCGGATTGGGGCGGCGACAGCGGCTGCTCGGCTGGGGTGGTCCTGGGATAGGATCCGACAGCTTGGGAGGTGGAGGTCAAGGTGTTGTGAGCGTTACGTGCGAAAGTGACAGGGCGGGGTGCTGGGTGTGGGGGGTTTGGATGGAGCGGGGTTTGGCATTCTTGGTGCGTCTCTAACATCTGTTTCTCTCTTAGGTTGCGTGGGAGGCCCTGGGGCCAAGACGGTCACATGGATCGTGGGGCATTCTTTTGTGCACTGGGCGTCGAAATATGCGGAGCAACAGGTGTACGGCCGTAACCTGGGACTCAGAGGACAACTTCACGAAGTGCACTGGTGGGGTAAAGGGGGAATGCGATGGGGGGCACTACTGCCCTGGCTCGCGAAGATGGTCCCACAGAAGGGTTGCCCGGATCTGTTGATTATACACTTGGGGGAAAATGACTTGGTTCGGCTGTCGGGTTTGGCGCTCTTACAGCTGATGCAGAGAGACTTGGAAGTACTTAAGCACAGACTGGCGGGGGCTTGCATTGCATGGACGGAGTTTGTTCCGAGGAGGATCTGGAGGGGAGCTGTTAAGCATGGGGCAATTGAGAAAGCGCGTCGAAAATTGAACAGAGCAATGCGCGTTTTTTGTGGGGAGAAGGACATCAAGGTGATCAGTCACCCGGGACTACGACTGGAGGAACCACTGCTATTTAGGGATGACGGGGTGCATCTGTCTCGATTGGGGAACGCCTATTATATGATGGAAATGAGGGATGTGGTCAGCAAGCTCTGGAATGAGGCAATCTGGTGTCGCAGGGATGTGTGAGGGGTCCTTGTTAAATGGTAACGGCAGTTTCAGTCGATAACCTTTCAAGTATTTGCCCGGCGGTAATCGCCTCTCATACCACTCGATAATTTACCAATAAAAGAGGCAGGCGCCGGAGACTGGAAGGCAGGAAACAAAGTTTTATTCCGTCGGAGCAGAACACATCAGATCTGACAGCAAGGTATCGTCACGAGGTGCTCTAACTGCATCTCTGAGACCTGGTCTCTTATACACTGGTTTATTGCTTTATTATACATAGTATATTCTTGAGATTCCCTTGATGCCTGAAAGAACATCCCCTGAAGCCCCCGGCTCAGATCTGGTCCCACACATGGTTACAGTAGAGGTTCCCACCCTACCCGCAGTGGGAGATGGCTATCGCGCAGCAGGGAATTCCGCTAATTCCCGGGGGTGTGTGCAACCGGCCGGGTCTCAGGGGGTAGGGGCTTTGATCTACTGTAATCCCTTTGATGTGGGGTGTTTCCCTTACAGTAGGGGCAATAAACTGCATCCGCAGGGCTAGGTGATGGCCTGGGACCAGTTCAGACAATGGGGCGCAGAGGAAGGGGGTTATCAAAGGAGAGGCATGACCATGTATGGGTTGTCGGTCGGAAGTGGTTCCGTAGCAGGGTCGCGCAGAAGGAGAGGGTTTATGGCCTGTATGAGAGAGCGGGGGTGGCCGGCGCGCGGGGGGATGCTCGCAGCGCCAGGGGAAAGCGCTGGCGGTCGAGAGTGAGCGGGGAGAGAGTGGGGCGCCTAAAAATGGCGGCCGTGCATTCGCTGTGCGTGGCGCTGGGGAGAGGCAAGATGGCGCAGATAATGTTCAGTTTGCAGGCTAAATTTCCACAGTCCTCCCTTTTAACATATCTCGCCAGCTTGTCCGGCCAATATTCGCCTTTGTTAGCCTTTCAGTTACAGTATCGTCAATGTTCGTCACACATTTTAAAGATACAGAGTCGTTTAGGGTAGGCAGGAGTAATCTGACACATTTGTACATTGTCTCATACAGTTTGATAAAGTAGGCGAGGAGGAAGTACATTCAAAGTTGCAGTATAGTCGTGTACATGGCTGGTGTTGTATGAATGTTACTATACAAAGTTACATTTTCTTAACTTCTCAGTGTACAGTCGGAAGTGATTGATGCAACATCATGAAAACTTGATAAGAAGATAGTTAATATAATAAGGTGGTTGGGAGAGGATTTTCAACTTTGACATGGGTTCTTCTTTCCAGTGTCCTTGTTTCATAAAGAGCTATCACTGGTAAGCTCTCATTGTTGTTCTTCTTTCGTTGGCACTGTTGAGCACCGGCGGTGGAACTAAGGTCCAGCTCAAATCCGATTTCTTCACGTGGCAGGGTGCGACCACTCACTGTTCTTTGATTCCAGTCCTGTTCCTTAACACAGTTCACCACAGGTACTTTTGAGACAGGGTGCCGGCCTTTTGTTCCTCGGTAGTAGGTCAAAGTCATAGTCCAAATGAAAGAGGAAGAGAGAATGGGGTGGCATGGGATCGGATCAAAAATGCGGACCAAGGAGAGCAGAATCTTTTCAGCACTGGGCCCATCAATCGGGCCAGACGGGTTGAGACTTCAGGCACGCTGGTCAGTGAGCAGGGGCCTCGATGTAGCCCTTCGCGCTCATCGTTCTGATAATGGTGTCTCGTCTCACACCCTTGTTGCTTCGTCGCTTCCCCCTTGGTCGATGTCATAGATGTTTTATGATCCGCAGCCAGACTGTGCGTCACGTCCGACCCCTCTCTTCCGATGGCTGCAGGTTATCCTTGAATAGGTTATAAGAAACGAAAGTCTTAGAGATCTTGGCAGGGAAGACATTTACATACTTCATTCTCTCTCCCAACCACTGAGTAGTTGCGGAAATGCTCTTATCTGTTACTACATGATTGGTGCCTATTAACTCTGATGTTAATGTGCGTGTTACTAATCTATTAATTACTGCTGTGGTGCAGGGTTCTGTGGGTGTCCCTGTCCATCGTCTGGCCTTCTAGGTGTCGGTTTCTGCGCCTTATAATACAAGGTTTGGTAGTACCCGTAAGTGCGAGGTGCTACTGTCATGCGTTCATGAGTATCCTTTTCATACAGTAGGTGACCCTTTATCAGTTTAAAACAGGGCCATCAGTTGTTTCGTTCGGGATACACTGAGACAGCTTAGTATAGGGCTGGAGTTATCTCTGGGAGAACAGGGTGCTTTAGACATTCTATTTCGGGCTAATTGGTCAGGGGTAATTCTGGGTGGTGGAGATGGTGTCCTTTAAGAACAAAAACCACTGACATATAGTCCCCGTGTTGAGGGTCAGATTGGGAGACATCAGTCGTCTTACCTGTCCTTTCCTTCTCAGCCGATTAGGCTTAACGTTCGCAGAAAGGAGAGGTAGTAATCGTGGTAAAGTATGGTCGTTTTTGTTTCTGTCAATTTTGTTCGAACACCACCGTGTTCGGGCCAATTATACACTTACCAAAGAGGTGTATGTCGTTAATTTATTCAAGAAGAAAGAGGACAAGAAAGAGCCTTTTGCGAGGGAGGGGGAGAGAGAGAGAGAGAGAGAGAGAGAGAGAGAGAGAGAGAGAGAGAGAGAGAGAGAGAGAGAGAGAGAGAGAGAGAGAGAGAGAGAGAGAGAGAGAGAGAGAGAGAGAGAGAGAGAGAGAGAGAGAGAGAGAGAGACGTGTGCAGAGAGAGAGAGAGAGAGAGAGAGAGAGAGAGAGAGAGACGTGTGCATCAAGTAGGCTATTTTGGCGTACATACGACACAAAACGAGAGAGAGAGAGATGGGTAAGATAATAGGCCACTTGGTGCACACACAACATGGAGTAGCATGGGTCTGTTCCATGTAAGAAAACACAAGCGGGGAAAAGACATAAATTCGGTGATCACGTACACACAAATGCCGGATAGGGGGTGACAGTACATGCATCAAGACGGAGACTTAAGATGGAGACTCAGGGCTGCGTTGAGCACGGGGACCTCTCCTTTCCTGTCCCCTATTTCCTACGCATGTTGCGTACTTTTAGCACTTTGTAGTTTATCTTAGGGGGTGTCTGACCCTTTATTCTCCTCCCTTTGATCGGTGGACAAGCACTCCAATCATACAGTGACGCTCTCTTCAAGTGATCCAAACATGAAATGCATACACATTCATATCGTATAATCGTAGTACACACGCACAATCATATCATACGGTTTTTCATGTTCCCAATGATGGTCTGTAATTTTACGCACTATCTCACAACGTTTGTCTATGTTTTCCCTGATATTGAACTCGGTGCGGTCCAGGTCCACTCCACTCTTCAGTCGGAACTTCGTCGTGACCTATAGAGGGGAAAATAAGAGGGGAGGTGCAGTATTCAAAATATCCCAGCGCGCGCAGACACGAAAGGTTCTACCTACCATGTACCAGGCTAGCCGCAGGGGTTGGTAATACCACGGACCTATTATTCTTTAGTTCGAGGCAAAGATGCTCTAGTTCATTCATCTCCTAAATTCGGGTTCCCTGGTCGTGCATGTATTTCTCAATTGGTCGTGTATTATGGTGCAGGATACCATACCTTGCGTGCAACATATACCTTAAGTTATAGTTCATTATTGATTCGACAATTCTTGGAAAAAGGGGGCAGGCGTGATGGGTACAAATTCCGTTAAACAAAAATATTTTAGGCAAATTGAGTCCGTATTATCTGTATGCTTTTGCTTAGGAGTGACAATCTTTTATTTAAAAGAGAAACCTTCAACAACCCAGATGATTAGTCATGACACTGATTCCGTAATTCCTTTTTAAGAAGCCCTTTATTTAAAACAATGTCAGTGTAGAAATACGGGCCTACAGCCGCTATAGGCCGGCCACGGTGCGAGAGGCGTCGAGCAACATGAGCAACACTACATTAACATAAAAATCGGTTCCCCCCTCTCCCCCACCGTCATGTGTGAAAGCATCGCATACATGTATATATATCTCTTTTTAACACGAATGTCACGTGACTGGAACGCCACAAGGAGTTGTAGGCCACTCCTACATCAGCGCCATCTTAGGGCGGGGTCGGGCCAGTGCACAGTCTAAGTCTTTCCATGAATTAGCAGTTGAACCAGAATTCCTTTCGGTAGTTCGAGAACTTTCGTTAGCGTCAACTTTGCGTCAGCATGGCGTCACTGCAACCTTGTAGCAATGCCACGGTTTGTTCTTAGGGCGGGGCAGCAGGCGGGTTCTTCCGCCGACGCTTTACTGTCTCACTGTATCAAGCGGAGGCAAGGTGGCTGCCGCCCGGGGGCAAAAAGAGCAATGGTGGTGGTTTTGTCCTTACCGGAAGTCCGCAGGAGTCGAACGTCAAATGACTCCAACCAATTCTGCAAGGCTGAGGGGAGCGTTCTGTCAAGGGTGGGGCCCATGCCCTAGCAAACAAGCTTTCGAGTCCAGAATTGTCTCACGGTGGGCCAGGCCTGGAACCGGAGGGGTCAACCGCCGGAGTTCAAGGGCAGCAGTAGCAGCAGCTCTTCGGTACAGTCACCGGAGAGGAGCCAGCAGCAGTAACAGCGGCAGTTCGGATGGTACTGCCACCGGGGTGATTCCAGTAGCAGTGACGACAGCAGTTTGGATGGTATCACCACCGGGGTGGGTCCCCGATTACCTTGCTGCGGGGGCCCACTCCTCACGTCGGGTGCTAGCGGCAGTCCTGGTGAACCCGGTGCTTGGGTGGTTGCCTGGCGGCCGCGTGCAGGGGTGCCGGCTCAGCCGAACGGCGAATGAAGTGGCAGGGCGCAACTCAGCTGGCTGACGTGTGAAAGATGCGGTTGGGGTGCCCTCATCTGCTGGCGAGCCTCCACCTGGGGAGGTGGGGGAGGCCTGTCCGCGTCGCCTCCCCCCGCCAGGGCACCCTCCGTTATTGAAGGAAGAAGTGACTGGGAGGATCCGCACAGCGTGCCAGGGTGAAATTCAGCAGGCCGATGAAAAAGATGGCTGGGTGCAGCTTAGCTGGCCGGCGAATTAAAGACGGTTGGGTGCAGCTTAGCTGGCCGGCGAGTAAAAGACGGTTGGGTGCAGCTTAGCTGGCCGGCGAGTAAAAGACGGTTGGGTGCAGCTTAGCTGGCTGGCGAGTAAAAGGCGGTCGGGGTGCCTGGCAAGCCTCCACCTGGGGAGGTGGGGGAGGTCCGTCCGCGTCGCCTCCCCCCGTCAGGGCACCAGCCCTCCGGCGCTTCGTATAGCCTCCGGCCTATTCGCACAATCGCCTGCCACTGATGTCAAGGGATTTTTGCATGGCTTTTATAGCCCAAAATCAACTAAAAAGGACCGCCCAAAACAGGCCAATGTTGCAACTTCGAGGAAGGAGAGGCGAGGACGGTGTCACGTGGACGTAAATGCTTTGGGATGCAGGTCGCAGCAGACTGTCATGTAAATAGTTGTTTAAAACATGTTCTAACCTGTTCATTTTGCCGGAATGTTGTTATACTTATAATTTATTAAAAATGTTTGACCATACTATTTTGCTGGAGCGTTGTACGTATCAGCGATCTGGTTAGCGTATTCGGAAAAAATGGCGTTGCTCGATTGCACGTGATCCTAATCAAGTGTGGTGACGTTGATGGTGGGTATCAACAAACTTCCGGTTGTGTCTATTAGGGTCCCTATTTTTGTTCAGTTCCAAAAGGACCGGGCACTGGGATTTCCAGTGTCCGAACCCTCTACAGAACGCACATTGATTCCCATCTAAGTCTCTCCGTCCGTTGTAGGGTGTAGGTGTATGGTCTCTAGGGGGTAGCTTTCTAGGGGCGGTTGGTTGGTAATTCTCCTTTGGGGGTTCCCTTCCTATGGTCACCCCTTGCAACTGTGCTATCATCACCCTCTCCTTTAATTCCTTTTTCTTCTTCTCTGACGCCCTATCGTTCTCGTTCTTCTGGTTTTCGTAGTATTGGGCCATCTGGAGAATTGCTGCGGGTTTGGAGGCTGCCCAACTGCTCTCGCTGGTCTGTAGCTTCTGGGAAACTTCTTGAGACAGACCCTTTACATAATTCTGGACAAAGAGGTGGTGTCCGGTTGCGGTGGTCATGTCTTGGCCACTGTAATCGGAAAACACAGTCTCGAATCGGGAGAAGTATTCAGACACATCCTCCTGGGGTTTCTGGCGGCAAGCCGTCACTATCGACCAGTCTACCTTTCTTTCTGGGATTAGAGTCTTCAGCTTTTGTACAATCTTGTCTGGGAGCTCTAAGATGGCTTTCGGGGGTTTCTGTCCTGGTTCTCGCTGTTTATCTATGGTATCGAGTTGTATCCAGGTATATCCGAACGGCTCAGCGTGGTCAACTTTCCGGATTTGTTTCCACACATCAGCCGGCAGGCATAGCCCAAAGAACAAGTCGATATCTGCCAACGTCATTATCGTTGAGCCTAAGGCTGTACCCAATTCAGTGTAGAAGGCAGTCGGGTTCTTTCTCAAGTCAGGTAGAGTCTTTCTAAAGGTCAAAATATCTTGCCGGTCCCACGGCTGGTAGACCCAGTTATATACAACCCTTCCCTTCGCATCTTGGTGGTTGATGTCGTCGTGTGTTCCCTGACCCCGTGGGGGGACCCAGTAGGGGGCAGCTTCTTTAATGGGCATCATGGCATCGGCCCTTCCTCCCTGGGGCTTAGTTGCTATGGGGGTTTCTGTTTTGGTGGTCTGTCCATGTTCTTTAAGGTGTCGGTAGACCTCGAGTGTACGAGTGAAGAGGTTCGTTACATCGCCCTCTCCTTCTTCCCCAATGTCTACCTTCCTATATAGGGCCGCTAAGCCTTCGGGACCTTTATCGTGGTATCTGTCCTCATATGCATTCAGGGCGTGATAACAGAGCCGTACGACGAAGTGTCGTCTGCGGCTGTCGGCATACGAGCTATACACGTCTGTTATATACTCCTCACTTTCTTTTCGCTCCACCAGCGTCCCTACTATCCTATCGATTCCTGCTCGTTCATCCTTAGTTAATCGATTCATTCTGGTGGACTCTTTCTTTCCCATCTCATGGTCATCTAGCGTTGTAGTCGACATTGGGTTCAGTACAAGAGGCTCAGCCGGCGCGGAGGCCGTGAGGGCCGAGGCCCCTGTACTGCTTTCGCTCGTGTTCGGGGGTTGTGGGTGTTGCACTACTGATTGGGAGGGTGCATACGGAGGGGGCATGTAAATGATCGGGGGACCTAACAGTAATTCGTCATTCGTTCGCTGCTTGGAGGACAACTCAGGGTAGAGCAAAGAAGGGGTCCTAACAGCGTACTGGCCTGAGGTTTCGGGCTCCTGTCTTAGTTTAGTTTCCCTTCTCTCCTTTATGTCTTCTTCTAACTTTCTAGCGGCAAGGTGAGCTGCCTTTCGTAATTCCTTTTCTGCTTTTACTTCTTCCCTCTTTTTCCGTTGCGTCGCTTCTTTGCGCCACATGCCAATACTGTCAAGCATAGTAGGCATCGTCTTATTGCTACGCAGAGCTACTTCTAGCGCTTCTATCTTGCGGTCGTCGAAGGATCCCATCAGTGGCCACTGACTTTCGGGGTCCTTCTTGGTATATTTATGCCACAGCTTGCTATAAGCTACGGCGACTAGTCCATATTTAGTGAACATGTCCTTATTAGGGGTGCCTTCCAGTGGAGCCGGGTGGTTCACCTCTAATAAGCGGTCCGGGCAGAACCAACTACCAATCAGTGGGGAGAAGATAGGCATGACGGGTTTCAACGGGGACAAAAGTCAGCACTACCTATCTTTTCACTGCTTGCAAAGACTAGACAGAATATCTCTATTCTTCGTTATTTGTAAGCAGAGAATACCTCCAAAGAACCAATATCGAACAACTAGTGTTCGGACAATCAATCAATCAATCAATGGGGAGATAAAGATAGGCACGACGGGTTTCAACGGGGACAAAAGTCTGCGTTACCTACCCTTCACTATTTGCAAAGACTAGACAGAATATTCCTATTCTACGTTATTTGCAAACAGAGAATATCTCAAAAAGCACTATTCTTCAAAACAATCAATGTTCGGACAATCAATCAATGGGGAGATAAAGATAGGCACGACGGGTTTCAACGGGGACAAAAGTCTGCGTTACCTACCCTTCACTATCTGCAAAGGGAGAGAGAGAGAGTATTTCTACTCCTCCCCGTTTGTAGACAGCGAATATCTCAAAGAGAACAATCAATGAGCAATACTAGTATTCAAACAATCAATCAATTATTTCGCACTTTTGTCGTATTTCATGACCTTACCCGGACCGCGTGGACAGTTTCTCGTCTTCCGCCTCCAGCGCCCGATCGTCCTCTACTCTCCGTATTTGCCGCGGCACTCCTGATGGTTCCCAGTCAGGACCGTAGATCACTCGAGAGAGGTCTGCTCGGAACCAGTGAAGTTCGGATGATCGGCTGCCAGACGAGGGTCTATTGGGCAGGAGCTCTCCCGATCGTTGCAGTCGTTCACTCTGTCGTCGGGACCTCTCCCACTGGATCCACGTGTCGCTGATGGGCCCCACGTTTGGGACGCCAATTGTTAAATGGTAGCGGCAGTTTCAGTCGATAACCTTTCAAGTATTTGCCCGGCGGTAATCGCCTCTCATACCACTCGATAATTTACCAATAAAAGAGGCAGGCGCCGGAGACTGGAAGGCAGGAAACAAAGTTTTATTCCGTCGGAGCAGAACACATCAGATCTGACAGCAAGGTATCGTCACGAGGTGCTCTAACTGCATCTCTGAGACCTGGTCTCTTATACACTGGTTTATTGCTTTATTATACATAGTATATTCTTGAGATTCCCTTGATGCCTGAAAGAACATCCCCTGAAGCCCCCGGCTCAGATCTGGTCCCACACATGGTTACAGTAGAGGTTCCCACCCTACCCGCAGTGGGAGATGGCTATCGCGCAGCAGGGAATTCCGCTAATTCCCGGGGGTGTGTGCAACCGGCCGGGTCTCAGGGGGTAGGGGCTTTGATATACTGTAATCCCTTTGATGTGGGGTGTTTCCCTTACAGTAGGGGCAATAAACTGCATCCGCAGGGCTAGGTGATGGCCTGGGACCAGTTCAGACAATGGGGCGCAGAGGAAGGGGGTTATCAAAGGAGAGGCATGACCATGTATGGGTTGTCGGTCGGAAGTGGTTCCGTAGCAGGGTCGCGCAGAAGGAGAGGGTTTATGGCCTGTATGAGAGAGCGGGGGTGGCCGGCGCGCGGGGGGATGCTCGCAGCGCCAGGGGAAAGCGCTGGCGGTCGAGAGTGAGCGGGGAGAGAGTGGGGCGCCTAAAAATGGCGGCCGTGCATTCGCTGTGCGTGGCGCTGGGGAGAGGCAAGATGGCGCAGATAATGTTCAGTTTGCAGGCTAAATTTCCACATCCTGGCCTAGGGGGTGGGGCAGGTACCCGCCCTACAGGGGGCTACCTGGTTGGCGGTACTTTGGAGGGGTGGGGGGAGTCATTAGCGGGCACACCCATCCCTCGGGGGGGGAAGAGTGAACGAGGTGGGGGTATTGGAGGCGTGAGTGAAATGGCCGAGGAGAGCCGGGAGGATGCAAGGAGGTTTGTGGAATGGTGAGGAACGGAAGGGGCATGGAGTGGTACAAAAGGGGAGTGTGGAGTGGGTGAAAGGAGTGAAGGATGGTAGAGTGTTGGGGGAAAGTTTATTCATATAATGTTTTGGTATTGTTAATGTTGTGCAGCCTGGTCCTAATAAATGGCCTTTTACGCTAAAGACACGGTGTGGTCTGTTTATTGCGCGATGCCGGGCCCCGGGGGAAGCAGAGTCGCAGACTAGTCTTCCCCCGGGGTCATTCGCGCGAGGGTAGGACCAGGTAGGGTCAAGGGGTGGAGTTAGGGGGTGGGTATATGAGCGCAGGGGAGGAAGGCGACTTCCTCTTCCTGCGCTCGGCACCATCGGGAGGGTTTAGAAAAGGCCACCCACCCGCCCTGCAGTTGAGGGTTGGGTTTACAGGGTTGGCTACAGCGTGCCAGTTTAGGACAGGCTGCGGGGTGGCGGTACTTTGGAGGGGTGGGGGGAGTCATTAGCGGGCACACCCATCCCTCGGGGGGGGGGGAAGAGTGAACGAGGTGGGGGTATTGGAGGCGTGAGTGAAATGGCCGAGGAGAGCCGGGAGGATGCAAGGAGGTTTGTGGAATGGTGAGGAACGGAAGGGGCATGGAGTGGTACAAAAGGGGAGTGTGGAGTGGGTGAAAGGAGTGAAGGATGGTAGAGTGTTGGGGGAAAGTTTATTCATATAATGTTTTGGTATTGTTAATGTTGTGCAGCCTGGTCCTAATAAATGGCCTTTTACGCTAAAGACACGGTGTGGTCTGTTTATTGAGCGAGGACACCATGCGTGTGCTCCGAAGACGGGCTCCGAGGCACTGCCGGCGGGTGGTCTTCGCAGGCAAAGTTCTAAGCCCGAGTAAGTGGTCCTGGACAGACCCGCCCCATGAAAGATTCCTAGGAGTCCAGCCGGGGTGGACACCTGGTCTTCAAACGTTTTAACGCTGCAGCCCTACACCCTCCCCCCCCCCTGGCAAGGGGGGGTGGTCAGAATTTTTCGCAATTATTCTGTTGACCTGGCAATGCTTAAGTATATCTAGACTTATTTAAATATTGCAGTTAAGTTCTGCTGCCGTTTTAAAATGCAATCAAGTACGTGATTACCAAACATACTATTCTGGCCAGGCAGGCCCTACTGACGTGTTTAAAAGTATCCACAGAGTGAATATTAGAGGGGGGGGGGGGGGGGGGGGGGTTGAAGCATATTTGGAGTCTGTTCCCTTTTGACACTTCCTCCCAGCCAGGATGTATATGACAAAAGAGGTCAGCGAAGGCCCATTACAGCGCAGCTCACTGCCCCTCCGTGTTCCTTCTTAAAACAATGCACTGCTATCAGCATGATGCTTTTATTGACCAGAGCCTGACGCCCCCCAACCCTCACATAACTTGAGGCCCCCCTCGGCCCACCCCCCAGTTTGAAGACCTCTGGTCTACAGTGAAACAGCACACAACTGCGGAAAACGGAGCCCAGCCTCCTCCCTCCCGCCAGGCTACCTTAGTGTGTGTGGGGGGCGGTGGGGGGCGGGGGGGGGGGCTGACGTCCCAGATTTGCCGCATCGGTCCAGCATGGGTGCCATGAGGCCTAATGCAAGCAAGGACATTGCCCCCCTTGTCCAAGGTTTGGTGATAAAAAGCCACCAACAAGGGTACAGTGGGCCCCTATATACCTGTGGCCCTCGGTGTCGCTGCACCTGCTGCAGCCGTGACAGCACGCAGCTGGCTTGCACGGACAGCCTCTTTCCCGCCATCTCTCTTAGTAAGTGGCAGAAAGTATAGCACTGGTTCCGGCTTTCAAGAGGGTCGACCGGCCACAGAGGCACGTGTTTGTGTTTACGTGCAGACCCGGCAGTCCTCATCTGACACTACAATCATTTCACTACCACAGATTTAGTTAACAATTTAGTGAACACAAATTTGCATTTAATTCCAGTTACAACTGTGTTTTATATGTGGGTGAACGTTGTCCATGAAGTCATTTTTGTAACGTTTGGGCGGTCCAAAATTGTAGTCCTACTTTTATGTCTGCGGAATGCCCGCTTTTTGGTTTCAAAATCTGGCCCCCCAATCGCGATGAGGAGCCCGACAGTGTCCCTCTGGGCGCAGGATAAACATCTATCCCTCAAAGACCACTTTTGACCACTGAGAGATCCCTGCGGCGGAGGCCACCGCCCTCTGCGTCAGCAGCTCGAAGATGGACGCAGTTTGCGTGAACGAGGATGGCCGCGGAGAGCCGCGACAACAAGGGGATTCCCAAAAAACAGCAAACATTCAGCAGTCGAGCAGCAGTGTCGACACTAGCGGCACGGAAGCCTGCGCCTCACTCAAGGAGCTGCACTGTAGATTATACTCTATTATATTACAGTATATATTACATTAAATTATATAACATTACATATATCACATTAAGTTATATTACATTACAATATGTTATATTACATATTATATTATACTATATTAGATTTCATTATATTACATTAAGTTATATTACATTACATTAGTTTATGTTACATTATATTACATTACATGTTATACTATATTATATATTTCATTATATTAAGTTCACTGGACACTGCAGAGTTATGGAACAAGTTCTTGTATTCGGTCAGGAGGAAATCCCTTTGCAGCATCCCAAGGCTGAAGCAGGCAACAAAGGCCGTGGCATGATTCAAACCACGAGAACCCCAGGATGGCCTAAGGACTGCACAGGGCAAACATCCGGCCAGCCCAGAGGCAGAGCTGCGCAGGGCTCAGAAGATTAACCGAGCTGCACACTAGAACAAGTATATTACATTACAGTGTAATATACGCAGATTTTAAGCAGACTGTGAATGAAGCATTTCTACGGCCTGTGAAAGGGCCATGCAGTGGCTCAATCACTCCCGTCCTTCCTTCATCCCTTCTGCAGTCTCGCGACACTTGCGCCCTTCTCCTTACATCTTTCTGAAGCCCTCCATCTGCGCATCTCATCTACTTTCTCTTCAGCGTCCTGTTTTCACTCTCTCCTGCATGTCCGTCCTTGCATCTCCTTGACTTTACGGATCTCCCCCCCCCCCCCCCCCCCCACACACACACACACAACGCACCCACTCACATGTAAACACTGCATTTTCTTTCACTTTCCCCTGTCAATATTTGGACAGCTGTGTGCCTCCTTCACACACAACAATTGGCACACCCCACCACTGCTCTGTGTGCTCTGCAGAGAGGTCAAAGATTGGATGAGCACCCACTCTGAACCCCTCCATCACCTGCTTTGGGGATCTGAAAAATCCTCACTGCCTTGGGCCTGAACTCCACGGCTCCCAATCACGCCTGCTAGAAACACCCACCCACAACCTGAAATCACACACATCTACTGGCGACCCTTTTCACAATACACCACACACAGGAGTCATTTGCCACATGAAAAACCAGAAACACAAATACTCTTAGGAAAGGCAAGATTAAGCAACATTTGAAATCTTAACACAAACAACATCACAGCTCCCACCTGAGAGGCCGGGGTCTGTTTTTCCCATGATGGACTGATAATTGGATGGGCATTAAGGAACATCGATTATCTACCCCTAGGGTTTCTTTGCTCATTTTGTTTGCTGTCACACTGCTTTATTTGTCATGTATCTCCGTGTGAACGCGCACAAGCACCGAGCACCCTTTGTACAGCAGCACACATTTGGGAAACTTATTTGTGTGTCTGTCTGCATCATTCATTGTGTCTTGAATTTTTTAAACTTCTCCTCTCATGATTTTTGTTGAAATCCATAAAAGAACAAATGTATTACACAGAACCCTCCATATGTCGCATCCAGAGAACTTTATTTGGCCTTTTCTGTCAGGATTTCATTAGAGTGCACTTTTTCTAGTTCTCTCCCGTGTTCTGCTTCCCACTCACCTTGTTTCTCATCCCATAACACCGTGCTTCCCTTCACCCTGCTTCTCACCCCTAAACACCGTGCTTCCCTTCACCCTGCTTCACGCTGCTTCTCATCCCTAAACACCGTGCTTCCCTTCACCCTGTTTTCTCATCCCATAACACCGTGCTTCCTTTCACCCTGCTTCACGCTGCTTCTCATCACCGTGCTTCCCTTCACCCTGCTTCTCATCACCGTGCTTCCCTTCACCCTGCTTCTCATCCCTGCCCCAAGCTGGTTCAGTGCTGTCCTCACCCCTCCCTTGCTTTTATGATGTTTTGTAAAGGCCTCTCTAGGTCCAGCCTCGTAGGGAATGGCGCAGCCGCTAATAACAACAATACCAGCGTACATTCTATTTTACTTTTTTCCATGCTATATTACATCAATAAGCATTTTTCTTTTTACCGATGTTGCAGAGCATCGGCAAACACATTGGCAAAGCTAATAGGGAAATAAAGCGCGATCTATTGGCTTTGCCAATGCTCATTTACGTACTGTATTGCGCTCTGCCATAGATATCACCTGAAAGTCGTTGGTTCTGTGGCCTGCATGCTCCAAAAATCTGTATCAAACCGTTGGACCACTGCAGGGCTTGCTCAACCATTCATCCCTCTGAGATCGAATACATGCATATAGTTGAGTTTGGTAATCCAGATTATTCGAGCACCAGCGCAGTCTATGGTGTAAATGCTATTATTGTGTATTTTATATATATCATGAACAGGACTTCATTTAAAGCTGAATTTCCGTGACATCATAACTGAGCGGCTTATATTTACTAATATGTATTCCTAGAATGAGGCTGACTAACTGAAACGGGCAGCATATAGTAGCTACTGCTAAAACCACAGCCTATGGTAACAGATTTGTATAGCGCTAAAAGGCCAGTAGTATGGCCTCGCAGCGCTGTGTGCGTTGGGTACCATCACACCCTGGTCTCAAAGATTCCATCGCCGACCGGAGTCTATGTTGTGTTAGTTTGCATAGTATTTGCACCAGTAATGTGGGTGTGGACGACATTATTTTGGTTTCTATGTGTGTTGTAAATCTTGATCAGTTTGCGATCACGTGCCCAGAATACGCACCGCAAGGTTTGCGGGCTCTCGTGCAGACCAACGCGGAGCATAAGAACCGCGACAAACTGCGCTCCTGCAAGTTTATATGGGAGCAACTCACACGGAGGCAATGTCTGCACTTACACGGAGTAACAGTGGCTTTAAAAGAGTTCAACATGAAAAAGAGTAACAATTGTTTACTAATGAATCACAAAAAATAAAAACAAATACATGAATTTAAAGTACAGCAACACGTGAAAGCTGGAGTTTATTAAATGCATCTTTAATCTACATATACTACCTTCCTTATACATGTATACCTGCCAAGTAATTATGCATCTCTATATTTATTACTTTGCTTCTACTTCAGCATATCTAATGCACTACCCTATACCGCTCTCAATATATCCTTTACCTCAACTCTGACATCAAACCTCATTCCACTACTCTCTCCAATGCACTACCCTATTTCTCACCCTATACCTCTAACCCTCTGCCACCACTCCGACTCATCCCAAACCCCATACCACTACTATGATCCCCAAAATAACCCTTTCTAGACTCTTCCCTCCTCTACCCCTCCTTGCATCATCTCAGACCTCCTTTACTATTCAGATCTCCCAAACAAGCCTTTCTAAACCCTTTTTTCTGACCTTTCCCCCTCCACCTCCCCTTTACTCTTCTCAAACCCCCTCCTACTGTTATGAACTCCAAAAATACAAACATTTTCAAGACCCTTCCCTCTCCTACACCTCCTCTATTCATTTTCAATCCAAATAACAGACTAACATGTCTACCACTCAAATTAATTTAATGTTCCCCTATACAAATTCCGCACTAATCTGGTTTAGGTTCCGGAGTAGCATGCTACTCATCGAAAAGAGCTTTAACATATCATCAGGGGTAGCATGCTCTATGTAAATGCAAGCCCTTCCCCTCTCTATCCCTCCACTATCGTTTTAAATCCAAATAACAGGCTAACATGTCCACCATTCAAATGTCCCTATACTAATTCACCACTGATTCTTCTTGGGTTCTGGAGCAGCCTGCAACTCGCCAAACAGCTCATCAAGGAAGCAAGCGCTGTATAAATGCAAACCCTTCCCTCTTCTATCCCTCCACTATCATTTTCAATCTAAATAATAGACTAACATGTCCACTGCACAAATTAATTTCACATTTCACTATACTAATTCACCACTAATCTTTTTTGGGTTTCCAGAGTAGCATGCTACTAGCCGAAAAAGCGCTTCGACTCCTCATCAAGGTTAGTAAGCGCAATATAAATGCGATTATAATTAAATGTTGCTGTGCAGTGGAAAGCCCGTCGCAAAGGTTGACTGGGTATCGTTTAGTAGCTTACTGCTGTATTTTGGTGTTAAAGTGGTAATAATGGGGAGAAACCTTTCCTAAGGAAGCAGCAACATGGGCAAAAATGACGTAATACTCTCACAAAATGTGCCATGTTATGCTGCATAAAGTGCCTCTTTTTGCCGCATAATTGAGTCATCCCTGGTGCCCAATTCCAGTGGTCCTGAAATAATGTTACTCCATCTTTAACACCCTAGGTCACGTTTAGGGGGCAGAAGACACTAACAGCATCCTGGTGGGGCATGCATGTTTGTAAGTTCATGTGTAGAATTTGTCACTTCTATTAACGGTCACTGAATGCAATGATAGACTATTTTAATTCCGAAGAGTCGTCGGATGTACTCGATGCCTGTTACACAATTGAGGCTGGCTCGCCTCATGATCAGCCTCTTAGAGCCAAGCCAGACTCTTGGTTCAGCTCTCCCTGTTAATTTGCTGGTTCACCCACCTCTACCATGGACACAGTGGGTGCTACAGGGTCATACCAATGGCAGAAATTGGAGTATAAAAATGCCAATTACTTAACATAAGACTTAATTACTTGCACTCTAGACACCCCCCTCCCCAGAGTATGGATACGTGCTACTTTAGGTCCTGTGCCGAGCAAATAAATACATTAAATACAGCAGGCTGGACAGAAACTGGAATGTGTTTTTATGGGCAAAGCCCAGGCAGGTCAATAAAATCCAGCACTGCTTTGTAGAGCCTTCGATCAAAACACGCAGATAGCAACGTCAGCGTCTAGTTTCCTGAACCTGTCGGGCTGCACGTTCCTGGCTCAAGAGGAACCGCAAAACTGGCAACTGGAAAGAGATAGCAAAGGTACCAATCACCAGTCTGGTAACACTAGACTCAAGCCACCCGCGTGCCTCGCTGTGCCCATCGTCCAAGCCACCTGTGCGCCTCGCTGTGGCCCATCGTCCATGCCACCCACGAACCACGCTTTAGCTCATCGCCCTATGCCATATGGACACCTCACTGTGGCCCATTGTCCAAGCCACCGTGCCCCTCACTGTGGCAATTAGCACAATGCCACCCGCACGCCTCCCTGTGGCTCATTGTCCAAGCCACACGCATGCCCCACTGTGACCCATCGCCCAAGCCTTCAGCAACCCTCAATGTGGCCCATCGTCCAATGCCATCCACGCGCCTCTATGTGGCCCATTGTCCAAGCCAGCCACGCACCTCTCTGTGGCCCATCGTCCAAGCCACCTGTGCACCTTACTGTGGCCCATAGCCCAATGCCATCGCAGGCCTCATTGTGGCCCATCGCCCAAGCCATACGCAGGCCTCAATGTGGCCATAATCCAATTCCATCTGTGAGCCTCACTGTGACCTGTTATTCAAGTCATCCATTGTGCCCCATCGTCCAAGCCACACGCGTGGCTCACTGAGGCCCATCATCCAAACACCACAGGACATCGGCAGCAGCCTCAGCAAGTTTTTGTTTTCTGTTTTTTGGGAGAAGTTTTGTGGGGGGATAGGAGTCATAGTGCCTCTTAGATAGCTCTGTGCATGAGGCCCGCCCACCTCCTAGGCTATGCCCCCAACAGTGGAATAGTTTTCTAATTTGGCAGGTCTGTCACTGTGGCCTATCGTCCAAACCATCCTCGCACTTCACTGTGGTCCAAGACATCTGCGGGATAGAACAATGATATAGGACACTGGTTCTTAACCTGTGGTCCGGGAACCCCTTGGAGTTCACAAAGCCTTCTCAGGGGGTCCGCAACTGCTAAGAAAATTAAATAATATTACCAGTTCAATAAAGAGAATGTAAATACAGAAGCAAAATGTAAAATAAAAAAATTAAAATGTTCTGTGAATGTGAAATTTGAGGCTAAAACGAACTGGGCATCCTCTGATTCATTGATTTGTGGGAGCAGCGCAAGAGCCTCCAACAGAACACAGTTTGGACTATGGGGGCATCAAATGATTTTAGAAAAGCTCAAACCTTCCAACTAAAATTAAAATTGAGTTTTTTAAATATTTGCTTGTAAATTAAATAAAATATTGCATCATCTGTGTATATGTTTGATGAATGCTTGTTTCTGTATTTTTGTTGTATTGTTTTGTGGTTCAAATCATCAAAAATGATTACACGGGGTCTCCGCCTTCCAATAATGATTCAGTGGGGGTCCCTAGATTCCTATAATGATTCAGGGGGGTCCCTGGGTTCCAATAATGATTCAGTGGGGTCCCTAGATTCCAATAATGAATCAGTGGGGGTTCCTGGTTTCCAATAATGATTCAGTGGGGGTCCCTGGGTTCCTACAATGATTCAGTGGAGGTCCCCGGGTTCCAACAGTGATTCATTTATGGGTTCCAAAAGTGATTCAGTGGGGGTCCCTGGATTCCTATAATGATTCAGTGGGGGTCCATGGGTTCCAATAATGATTCAGTGGGGGTCCGGTCCATGGGTTCCAATACTGATTCAGTGGGGGTACCTGAGTTCCTATAATGATTCAGTGGGGTTCCCTGGGTTCCAACAGTGATTCAGTGGGGGTCTCTGAGTTCCAATAATGATTCAGTTGGGGTTTCTGGATTTCAATAATGATTCAGTGGGGGTCCCTGGGTTCCTACAATGATTCAGTGGAGGTCCCCGGGTTCCAACAGTGATTCATTTATGGGTTCCAAAAGTGATTCAGTGGGGGTCCCTGGATTCCTATAATGATTCAGTGGGGGTCCATGGGTTCCAATAATGATTCAGTGGGGGTCCGGTCCATGGGTTCCAATAATGATTCAGTGGGGGTACCTGAGTTCCTATAATGATTCAGTGGGGTTCCCTGGGTTCCAACAGTGATTCAGTGGGGGTCTCTGAGTTCCAATAATGATTCAGTCGGGGTTTCTGGATTTCAATAATGATTCAGTGGGGGTCCCTGGATTCCTATAATGATTCAGTGGGGGTCCTTGGATTCCAATAATGATTCAGTGGGGGTCCCTGGATTCCAATAATGATTCAGTGGGGATCCCTGGGTTCCAAAGATAATTCAGTGCGGGTCCCTGGGTTCCAATAATGATTCAGTGTGTGTCCCTGGGTTCCTGAGTCAGTGGGGGTCCCTGGGTCCCTATAATGATTCAGTCGGGGTCCATGGGTTCCTATAATGATTCAGAGGGGGTTCATGGGTTCCAACAGTGATTCGGTCGGGCTTCCTAGGTTCCAATAATGATTCAGAGAGGGTCCCTAATGTCCAGTAATGATCAAGTGGGGGCACCGGAAGTCAAAAGGTTAAGAACCGCTGGTGTAGCACATTAGCTTTCAAGTCCACATAAACTAAAGCATGGATCACTTGGTCTAGCTTAAATCCACATCAGATCATCGAGGTTTGGATCCAGGCCAGATTTTCAGGATATCCTCATATCCATTTACATACAATTCAACAAAATGGAGCACAAAAACGTAATCTGTGGGTTTTCCCAAAAATCTGGCATGGATCTGGCCACACTAACGATCCAACCGGCCAGAGACGTTTATATTCCCCCATAATGCGCCCTGAACCCTCAATCAGAATTTAGTGCCATGTTCTCAGAACCCAGTAAATTCACACATTTAAAATCCCATGGATGGGAATGTGATGTGTTGTGTAGAGGTAGATGAAAGGCTACACTGCACGTGTGATGTTCAAACCAGAAGAAAGCCAAAACACGTATTTAGAACCCGAATGTCCGTGCCAGGGGTTTACAGAAGTGGAGGGGCCACCGTCCATCACACAAGCAAGCCTCCTCCGTGGTCGCATGTAATCTGCACGTGCCACTTAGGAAAACCAGTTCAATTAATGCAATGTCGGGCTGCACAAGGGCGTCATCAATCTTCCTTTTTTCCCCCATTATTCTCATATGTGCGGTAATTGAAAGCACAGAGATTGTATATGCTTGTGCATTCGAGTAACTCTGTAGTGCATTACAAGCGAGATCCTGTAAACAAGCCCTTAAGGCTCATGCATCTGAAATTAGAGCTGGATTTGTAGGATGCAGTGAGAATCAAGAGCACAGAAAAAAATATATATTCTCTGCTCCAAGACATTTTTTGAAGTTCTAAATATCCATTGTATTATTTATATGCCAAGCCACATTCAACAGAATATGATTTTCTTTTTTATTTTGATGAAGATAGATCAGTTCATCACAAAATATTGGGGACCTAGAGCGCATGAGGGTCCAGCATACATGCTCCACTGTGAATTCTCACAAGGAAAAGTTATGGTGTTCCTAAAGGAGAGAAAAGGAGCCACTACAAGGGGAGTGGTTCCTTTTTGGAAACGCCCTCACACACCCTTGCGGGTGTCATGCTTCATCATCGGGCATGCTCCTCGTTGGGCCGGCGCTGCAATGCCCGGCGGGCACCCTCAAGGGGGCTCTTTATTGGAGATAGTTTTCCAAATCTGGAAGGATCAAATAACGGTGGATGCATGCAGCCTCTTATCCTTCAGAGGTCGAAAGAATGAGCTCCACTCCTTTGGGTAACAATAATTCTGAGTTATTTTTTAATAGCTCCAAGAGGTTCCTTCCGCAGTGAACGTGCGCTCTACAATACGCATGGTAAAGTTTAACGCCACATCACATACAGTCACACCTCACTGAAAACAAACAAATAGCAATACCATACAAAAAATAATAATTATTAACCCTAAGCCTGTAAAGGGTGTAAAAAAGTGTCAGGAAAAAGGAATTCTAGATTTCAACAGTTCTACCTGGTCAATCAAAGGAATACAATCCCAAAATATTTCTACAAATACTGTTCAAGGCATCGGCCTG
The DNA here is from genome assembly GCF_964204655.1 of Triturus cristatus. NCBI lineage: Eukaryota > Metazoa > Chordata > Amphibia > Caudata > Salamandridae > Triturus > Triturus cristatus. The sequence continues at coordinate 68,200,001 of NC_140593.1, read as the reverse complement.
GTCAAAAATCTCTGAAGATGCTGAAATGTCCCATGAACCTTCCCCACATCTTCAGTTCAGAGCTATGTTTCAAATGTATAAGGATTATTCCTCGTTCTTTCATCAAAGCTTTCTGAAGGAGCGGCTCATTCAGCTGTACGTCATTAGCATAGAGGGGATCATTAAAAGGGTCACCTGGCATCTCTCTGAAGGCCCCACTCCCAGGCAGGAAGAATGATGGCAAGAAAAGCACTGAATATGGGATCCATCGCCCTACTGTCTCCGCACTTCCAGCAGTCAGCACTTTTAGTGAGAGTCAGTTTCCTGAGCCCCCCCCCCCCCCCCCCCCTGCGCCTTTAATTGGTTCAAGTATGAGATCAAAGGCTCCAGGCTCCGAGGCTCTTTCTTGGAACAGCGGAGATTAAAAGCACAGAAGGACCGAGGCAAGCACTTTCCAAGTCAGGCAGAGCGCACTTTCAAAGGGCAGACCACAAACACCCAGGGAACTAAAAGCGGTGGTAAATAGACTTATCTGGTACAGAAAGCATCGAGGGGAACATCGACACCGCCCCCTTCCCCAGTAAATAAGAAAAGGTTCAGAAAGTGGTCCAAAAGTATTTAATCAGGGACTTGTGAGAGTTGCAGGTTCTTAGAGCTTGGAATGTTCACTGAAGGGTTAAGTGTCAAAATTGAGACTGAAAAAAATAGAGTGAATTCGAATAAATAGGATACCAGACTGTAAAAATAAAAATTCCATTTCTTTAAAGCTCCCCAATCCAGACAAAGCCACACACCGCGTTTTCTAGCACGGTTACTACTCTACGCCACCCCTTGCACGCTTGTATCTGGGGCATTGGGTACCAAGCGGCGAGTGATGTCACTTCCGCTCACTGTGGTGGAATGACATCTATGGGTGAAAGCCCCAACCCTGACATTGGGTTGCCACCTTTCCCAAACCAAGCATTGGCAAAGCTAGTACGTCTCGCCTTTTTAGCAACGATGTGCAGCATGCGTGGTGACGCATACGCACGCTTGCGTGATGACGCATGCGCACGCTTGAGTGACGATGCATGCGTTCACTTGTGTGTATACATATGAGCGCATACATAGTTTTGTAGGCACACACATGTGAAGCAGTCACTGGCATCCGTCATTGCGCCTTTCCCCCCCATTTGGCCATGTTGCACATCATTGGCAAAAAATGATTTTTGACGATGCTGTAGAGCATCGCCAGAAGAAACTGGCACGGCCCAGAGATCCCACAGGCGAACCTTATTGGCTTTGCCAGTGCTGGTTTCAAAATGTCCTCAAGGCTGAACTTAAACTCTCCGAAAAGAAATGTGTCTCACTCTGTTACGTTCCTCTTATGTCCCACTTGGGTTTCTCTAGGTCATTTCCCAGTTTAGATTCAAACTTATCCTTCCATACTTGCTTGTTAACTATGGTGTATGGAGATCCGGAATCTGCCACAATGTCAATATTTATTCCTCCAATAGTCATGTGACATATGGGTTTTCTTGTTCTGGTTATTTTCCCTGTGGTGTTTATTACATCTACGTACTCGCCCTTTTCTTCTTCAATGCCTAGTACATACATGTTAACGTCATCATACTCATCTTCACTATCACTTGAGTTCCCACTGTACTCAATCATTTTGATTTTTTGCGGTTTTCTTTTGTTGCAAGCTTTCACATAATGCCCTTTAACCCCGCAATGTGTGCATTTAATTTCTTTGGCTGGGCATTTGGGATCATTGGCCAAGTGAGATGGGCTCAAACATCGATAATAATGAAGTTCAGTTTTGGTATCATTTTTCTTGTACACTTTTCTATAGTTTTTTTGATGTACATTGGTTTTGTTATAGTTCCTTTTATCAACCACCTTCCCCACGACATCACCTTTATTTTTCTCTTTCGTCTCTGCCAGAACTGCCTTGGCGCAACGCCCTGTAAGTTCTGCCTTTCTGGCTATATCAATTATGTTTTGTAGAGGATACTCTCCCTTAGCCCACAGATTGTCTTGTATGTTGGAGTTAGATCCTTGCATTACTATCTGATCACGAATAAGTTCATCATGCAGGTCTCCGAATCGACAATTTAATGCAAGGTTTTTCAATACAGACACATAGTCGTCAATAGATTCATTTTCACCTTGTTTTCTGTGGAAAAATTTGTATCTGTCCACACCGACGCATACTCTGGGTTTATAGTACGTGTTGAGGTCGTCAATGGCATTAATGAAAACGTCGCCTTCATTTTCGGCCCTAATCCTTTTGTTTATAGCATTATAAACTTTTATGCCACCAGCCCCCAATGAATGCATTAGTAACTTATACTTCCTTTCAGGCTTAACTTCGTCATCTTCTTCTAGTGTGGAGATATAGTTTAAAAAGTAATCTCTCCACTCTTCCCATTTGAGAACTGGTTCATCCCCTGCTCTTAAAAATGTCTCGGGCGCGCAACCAAGATGGCCGCGTAGGTGCGAGGCTCCCGAGGACCTCCGCGACCTCCCGCATAAATCCTGACCGAATCCTGTCCTAGATGAGGGGACTGTGTTTGTGAGCCCGAGCTGAGGTGACACCCGTTTTCCGTTTCCAAATTGGACCTCGGACACCGGCGGGAGCACCGATTGAGGTTTGCGGCCTTCTCCACACCGGCCCCCCGGATTGGAGTTGTGGGGCGATCCGGAGACAAAGTGAACAACAGCGGCGGGCAAGGCTGGGCGACTCGCGTGCCCCGCACTTTCACTTTCGCTTTTGCACCCTCCTTGCTGCCAGGCGAGGTAGGATTGCGGGGCGGTGTGCGGTGGTGTGGCCTCGTTGGGGTGCCCTGCCGGCCCGCCGGCTGGGATCCGTCCTGCGGAGCTGTGGTCGCCCCCCCCCGGAGCCCGTGAACTGGTTTATCAGCCCTTTTTGAGGAGATTGGCACGATTTGGGGACTGAAACCATGTCCACAAAACAAGATGGCGACCGGGCAAAGGTGAAATCGACCCGCCGTGGCGCAGCCCATCAGTCCAACATCATGGACCGCTACACCCTCCAGAAGGGATCTCCAGAGGCGCCGCGTAGGTCCCCTGCGGGCCCGACTGATGCTCCTGCTCTGCCCACGGATCTGACCCTCCGAGACGTCATGGGCGCCATCGCCGAGATGAAGGCCTCGGTGGACCAGCGCTTTGACACTCTGGCGCAGAAGATTGACTCGGTCCTCGTGGATGTGGGCCTGGTGAGGGCCGATCTGTCCAAGACGAATGACCGGGTCGATTCTTTGGCCCACACTACCTCGGGCCTCACAACGGACGTGGCAGCCCTCCAACAGGAGGTGCGCCGGCTTGGCCAGGCGAGCGCCCTGATGCATCGTCGACTGGAGGATTCCGAGGGTCGGGCCCGGAGGAACAATGTCCGCATTATCGGGGTGCCGGAGGGACGTGAGGCGGAGGCGGCGGATCTGTTTGTGGAGGACCTGATTCTCACCCATCTCCAGCCCCGGGGGCTGAGTAAATTCTTTGCGGTGGAACGTGCCCACAGGGTCCCCGGGGGAAGGCCTAACGCCGGAGCCCCTCCGAGGCCTCTCATTGCCCGGATTTTCAACTTTCGGGACAGAGACGCTATCCTGCAGACTTCTAGGCTACAAGGACCAGTCAGACTCGACAATATGGACATAAACTTCTATCCTGATTTTACTCCGGCGGTCCAAAAGCAGAGACTGAGTTTTCTCGGAGTCAAACGTCGCCTACGGGACCTGAACCTCAAGTATGCGATGCTTTTTCCAGCTAAGTTGAGGGTAGAGGTGGATGGCCGCACGCACTTTTTTGATCGTCCCGAGGCGGCCGGGGACTGGTTGGACACTTTGCCCGGGGATCGGGGCCGGGGGGGTGGGGGGGGAGCGGTTGGCGGGGAGGGCCCGCCGGATCAGGACTGAGGGACTAATAGTAGGCCTTGCTCTGGACTACGTTATTGTCATCATTGACTGTTCGTGTAAGTTCCCCTCCTGTGGAGGTCGTACGGGGTCTCTTGGGGGCTCTCCCTCCTCCTCTGGGGGACTAGTTAGTTTTCTTATCTATGGGGCGACAGGCACACTGCACTTTGGGGGGGCTGTTTGGGCTCATGCAGGGGTGCAGGGAGGGGGGAGTTCTGTTGGGACGGGTGGGTTGGGGTGGGGTGTTGTTCGTTTTTACCGCAAGGCAAACCCTTTACTGTATTGGTGTTTTTGAGATGCTCTCGGGGGGACAAATGATGGCTTCTGTATGTGATGGGGGGTAGGGACCTGACTTTGTTGTCCTGGAACGTTAACGGACTGGGGGATAGGATTAAGCGGGGTGTGGTCCTGCAGTATCTGAAACGGATTTCGCCTGATGTGGTCTTTCTGCAGGAGACACACCTTATTGGTAACTCCTTTTGTGCCATGAATCGGCGTGGCTATCGTTTGGTGGCCCACTCGGGCTTCACGTCGGGCTCGCGGGGGGTGGGCATTATGGTCAAGAACTCGCTCCCGCTAGAAATAGACGAGGTGCGCCATGATGAGAGGGGACGCTACACTGTCTTGGTGGGGAGAATGGAGGGCAAAGTAGTTGTCTTTGTATCAGTGTACGTCCCACCGGGGTTACAGTCTACCACTTTTGCGGACCTGGGGCGCCTCCTCCTTGACCTTCCGGGGGGGCTTCTGGTGGTTGGGGGGGACTTCAATGCGGTGGCTTCTGGGACCATGGATCGTTACCCCCCTAGGGACCTCCCCCGGGCACAGGCGTGGCTGTCCGGCCTCTTAGATACACTGGGATTGGTGGACTGTTGGCGTTTAAAACATCCCACGCAGTTGCAGTACACCTTCCATTCGGGTGCCCATGGTAGCCTCTCGCGGCTTGATCATGTCCTTGTCCCTGCGGCCTATGCTGGGAGAGTGGGAGAGGTGCGCCATCTGGCGCGGGGTATTTCAGATCACTCCCCGCTCCTGTTGCACTTTGATGTCTTCCCGAGGGGGGAGGGCAGGGTAGCTCCAATCAATGCCTGGTACCTGCGCGACCCCCCTATTCGTGCTGACTTGATTAAATCCTTGCAGCGGTATTTTGAGGAGAATGTGGGGTCTGTCCCTTCGGCTATCTCCCTGTGGGAAGCCTTCAAGACAGTTCTTAGAGGGGAGGCCCTCTCCTTTATCTCCCATGCCCGGAGGCGCGAACAGGAGGCGGTGACCCGGGTGGAGGCCGAAATTACTGAATTAGAGGGTGATCTGGGGAGTGGGGTGACGGATGCTGCGCTACACGTTCTACACCTTAAGCAGGCGGCCTATAGGGCCCTCGTCACGGAGGCGGCCAGGGGCCTCAGTAGAGAGCAACAGGGGCGACTGTATGATGTGGGTGATAAGGCTGGTAAATTGATTGCGTGGTTGGATAAGAAGGAGAGAGCGAGTCGTGTGGTCCCTCTGATTGAGAGGATGGATGGTGTACGTGTCACCGAGCCGGAAGGCATTGTCTCTTGCTTCGCGGATTATTTCCGCGAGGTATATTCCCCGGTTTCTCCCTGCTCGGAGGAGGATTCCCATGCCCTGCTGCGAGATATCGCGCTGCCCTCCCTTTCGGTGGAGGACAGGGAGTCGTTGGATGCCGCTCCCACCTCGGACGAAATTGCCCTCGCCATACGCTCGGTCGCGTCTGGCAAAGCCATGGGCCCGAACGGCATTCCTATCGAGTTGTATAAGCTGCGACCGGATGTACTGGCACCCCACCTCCGCGCGATGTTCCTGGCGGCCCACTCGCGGGGCTCCCTCCCGCCGGACCAGCGTCTGGCTACCATCGTGGTGATCCACAAGGAGGGGAGACCACGAGACCGGGTTACATCCTATCGGCCTATCTCGCTCTTGAATGCGGAGCCCAAAATCCTCGCCAAGGTGCTCGCCAACCGGCTGGTCGGCGTGGTGGGCGATCTGGTCCACCAAGACCAGTCCGGCTTTATTCCCCATCGCAACACGGCCCTTAATCTGCGGCGCTTGCACGGGGTGCTCGCGCGTGTTCCGTTCGTGCGGGAGCCGGCCATCTTGGCGTCCTTAGACGCCACCATGGCGTTTGACACGCTCGAATGGCCATACATTTGGGCGATGCTGGCGAAATTTGGATTTGGACCGGGATTCATCAGCTGGGTCAAATTGTTGTATTCGGGCCCATTGGCGCAGGTGGTGGTGAATGGACGAGTCTCGGCCCCATTCGCGCTGGGACGGGGCACGCGACAGGGTTGCCCCTTGTCGCCGCTCCTGTTTGCACTGGCCTTGGAACCCCTGGCGGAGTGGCTGCGGTGGCACCCTTCCATCCGTGGTCTCCGTTGGACCCCCGAGTATGAGGACCGCGTGTCCCTCTACGCTGACGATATCCTTTTGTACTTAGCCTCCCCGCGCAAATCACGGATTGTCCTGGTCGATGTTCTGCGCTCCTTCGGCCGTAACTCAGGCCTTGTCATCAACTGGGCTAAATCATGTGTCTATGTGCTTTTCGGGGAGGCTCCCGTCCTCCCGCGGGGCTGTCCGATCCAGATTGCCTCGCAGGGGTTTCGATACCTGGGTGTCTATATTACGCTGGACCCGGAAGCCCGCTACGAGCGGAATTTGCTTCCCCCCCTCCAGCGCTTGAAGGAGGACGTCGCGCGCTGGCGGCGCTTGCCGCTTTCGCCGCTCGGCCGGGCGGCATTGTTTAAGATGATGTCGTTGCCGCGCTTCCTGTACGCTCTCCAGAACACTATGGACTTGGTCCCGGCGCGCTACTTCCGTGAGGTGGAGAGTCTACAGCGCTGCCTGTTCTGGGACGGGAGGCCGCGTATAGCCCTGGCGAAGTTGACGCTCCCGTGGTACGACGGGGGGATTGCCCTCCCAGATATTAAGCGGTATTACTGGGCCTCCCAGCTAGCTGCAATTAATCACGGCCTCTATGGGCCCGCCTTAAACCCGGCATTTGAAATGGACAAGATGCTCCTGCCCGGTGGCGACTACAATCGAGCGCTCTACTCTGGCGCGCTCGATCCCCGCTTGACGGGACCCACGCGTGTCATGGTGCGAGTATGGCACGCGGCTAATGCAGCTATGGGATGGAAGGACCGTTTGACCCGGGCGTCACCGTTGTATGCGTCTGAGAGGTTGGGCTCCCTGTGGACCTCGAAGGGCTTCGAGAAGTGGGACACGATAGGCATCAGTAAAGTGGGGGATCTCTGGACGAGGGGGGGATTCAAAACATTCGAGACGCTGCAGACGGAGTTTCAGCTGCAGGGCAGTGAATACTTTCGGTACTTGCAGGTCCGTCACGCACTGGGCTCCGTCTTCCCAGACGTCGCCTCCATCCCGGAGTCTTCCCCCCTGGAGGATAGAGTGCTAGATGGCCACGTTCCGGACAGCACGATCTCCCTCATTTACAAGAAATTGATTAATGACCGCTCGGGCTTGCTGACTGGTCTCCGCGAGGCTTGGGTTGCCGATGGGCTAGAGTTGGACGACGAGGACTGGATTTCCGCGGTGGCCTCTCCGAAGGAGGTGGCCATACCGGCTCGCCTTCGCTTCGTCCAGCTTAAGATACTCCACCGGGTTTACATGACGGGGCCAAGGCTTCTGCGTATGGGCTATGCCGAGGATGGGTTGTGTAAGCGTGGGTGTGGTGCTTTGGCGACTTTTTTGCATATTCTGTGGGAATGCCCGAAGGTGGAGCGATTCTGGCGTGGTGTGCATGAGGTCCTGCGAGTGGTTACGCATGTCGCGCTGTTGCCTGAAGCGAGGAGATGCTTGCTGAATGTGTGGGAACCAACTGACTACTCGGTTCCGCAGACGCGATGGGTGACTCTGGGATATATGATAGCCAAGCGTGACATCGCTCAACTGTGGGGATCCCAGAGGCCCCCGGCGGTGTCGGCCTGGAAAGAACACATGGATTGGTGCATGTTCCGAGAAAAGGTGGTGTATGTGGCGAGGGGTAAGCCTGGGGCATGGGTGAAAGTATGGGGCCCCTGGAACGCCTACCGCGGGGGTATTTGCGAGCCACCACTGCTGCCTGCTGCCTCACCAGCTCCGTCCCCCTAGTTGACCCCCTCCCCCAGCCCCGGGCACAGGGTTCTCCCAGTCCTTGATCTGTTCCCCTTCCCCTCTCTGGATTCCTGTGGATGGTTGGGGTCCCCCATTTGAGGAGCACGTGTTGTTACTTTCGACTGCGGGTTGCCTTGCGGGTGTGGTTTTTTGTGTTGTTGTGTTTGTAAAAAACGAAACCGTATTGTGGGCACAGAGTCATGTGGCCCACGTTGTTGATACCTCCTGATTTAGCGTCTCTGCAATGCCAAGTGCCTTATTGTATGTATGTCATATGCTCCTGTCATTTTAGCGGCCGGCCGGAAGGTTGTAGGCCCATACTTGTATATATTTGAGATTGCAATAAACGGTTTCAAAAAAAAAAAAAAAAAAAATGTCTCGGGTGGTGCGAGATTCCACACGTATCCAGATGCCATGGTAAGGAGTTATGTTAAACAGGTTAGCCAAAGTACAATAGTGAGGTGAGGAAAGTACACGTTATGAAATAGTGAGGGTGATTCTCATGGTATTCGTAAAGGAAAACAATATGCTTAATAGCGCAGAGAATCACATTATCTGCCAACCCATTGGGAGAGAGAAGGGTTAAAAACTACCCACAAGATGCCAGTGTTATAGTCAAAAAAAATTAATAAGGGGTGGCCAGCAAAAAATAGGCTACAAGAAAAACTTAAACATTTTTGGGAAGTCAAGAACGAATTGTGCCAGGAGGATGGATTTTTGATCAGAAACGGGAGATTCGTACCACCAGAGTCATTACGTACCAAAATTCTCAACATATGCCATGAAGGGCATCTGGGTATTGCCAAGACTAAGAGCAGAGTGAAAAATATGTACTGGTGGCCAGGCGTGAGCAAAGACGTGGAAAGGGTGATCAGAGAATGCAAGTTATGCATGGATGCAGACAAATCACAAGTCCCATTTAGACCACCATTACAACCCATTGCGTCACCCACTATGCCATGGGAAAGAATCGGCATTGATGTGATGGGACCCATCACGGAAGCGCAGGAACAATGGTATGTGATAGTAATTAAGGATCACTTCAGCAAATGGCCGGAAGTAAAAATAAAAAGTAAGCCAGATGCGCACAACCTTGTTAAATTTATGGACGAGACATTTACAAGAGAAGGTCTACCCAAGCAGATTATTAGTGACAATGGGGCACAATTCATGTCTCACATTTTTCAAAATTATATACAAAAACACAACATAAAACATAAAACCACATCTGTATATCACCCCGCTGCCAATGGTGCAGTCGAAAGATTTAATAGAGTATTGAAAGGGACCATCAAACTGGCAGCGAACAATAACCTCGACTGGAAACAAGAAGTGCTGAAAACTGTATGGGCTTACCGCATTACACCAAGTGACACCACGGGTCATAGCCCATTTGAACTTATGCGCGGCAGAACACCACTAACAAAAGACAACGTGGGGTGGATAAATGCTGCCAAAAGAGTGGAGTGGTCAGCAAGAGCAATCCAAGAGAGACTTAGGCAAGCCCAGCACAAAACAAAAGTTTACTATGACAAAAAACACGGATGCAAGGAAGTAGAAATCAAAGTGGGAGATCTTGTCAAGGTGAGAAGGAGTGGTCACGTGGGGAAAACGCAGAATAGATATACCCCACCCTTGACGGTACGGAACATTTATAGCAACTCAGCACGTTTGAGCGACGGAAGAGTGTGGCATCTCTCAGCACGGTCAGCGTACAAGTATCCAGCAAACCCCGAAGCTGAGTCCAAGGAGGATCCCGTTCCGGAAAGCTACAGGGATAATCAAGGTACCGCCGCCAAAGACAACAAAACATCCATGGACTTTTCGGACTACGAGTCTGACTATGAGTTCCCTGCTACACCCGTGACTGGGGGAAGAAGCGATACAAGAACCACCATGGATCCATCAATAACGATAAACGACACTCAGGCCATCAAGGAAAACCGGCGCAAGTTGCCACCCACACCGCTTGAAGGAGATTTACCACTATTCCGCAGAACACGTGCGGGAAGGTTGTTGGGGGCACCCATGAAGCTCAAGGACTTCGTTTGTGAATGATACTCACCTCTTTTAGACCTGTCAACCTTTCCCTAGTTTCCAGACTTTTACTTTGATCTCAAAGGGGGAAGATGTGTTACGTTCCTCTTATGTCCCACTTGGGACACCGTTCTAGTTTGCCACTGTGTGTCCCTGCGCGGACACCATACCTGTGAGGTCATCAGCTGTCCAACTGTTCCACTGACAGTTGACAGCTGATCGCCGACACTGCAAGTCGTCATTCGCTCCTCCCTTCTGGAGCATGTGTTGGTTTATGTTAATTAAAGGAACTTTCTGCTTCATCTAAGCGTGAGCATATTCTTAACACACTCCCTTGGCTCATTGGAATTCGGAGTAGTGTGAGGCGAACAGAAGTGGTGGACAGGAGAAAGGACAGCGTACGTGCAGAGGGGGCAGAGCGCGTGCAGTGGGGGCAGAGCGCGTGCAGAGGGGGCAGGGCACGTGCAGAGGGGGGGGCAGGGCACGCGCAGAGGGGGCGCGCAGAGGGGGCAGTGTGTGCACGCAGAGGGTCAGTGTGGGAGTGCAGAGGGGGCAGTGTGGGCGAGCAGAGGGGGCAGTGTGGGGGAGCAGAGGGGGCAGTGTGGGCGAGCAGAGGGGGCAGTGTGGGCGAGCAGAGGGGGCAGTGTGGGCGAGCAGAGGGGGCAGTGTGGGCGAGCAGAGGGGCCAGTGGGTGCGTAGAGAGGGGGCAGTGGGTGCGTAGAGAGGGGGCAGTGGGCGCGCAGAGAAGGGGCAGTGGGCGCGCAGAGAGGGGGCAGTGTGGGCAAGGCCAGCTATAGGGCTGTGCAACCTGTGCCACCGCACCGGGTGCTGGCTTTCTGGGGGCGGTGCTGGCTTTCTGGGGGCGCTGTGTTTGCAAGTTTATGTTTTTAAAGCACCTGCTGCCAGTTCCTTTTCTCTGGCTATTACCAGGCCACACACAAATGTCAAGTTAACTCTTGTTATTAATGTTCTTCCTGGCCAGAGATTGGAGTTTTGTATAGTTGATGTTTTGACTTATGTGAAGGTAGAACAGAAGGTTAATATGCCTGCTGCAAAGAACGTGTACCCAGTAGATTACAAATTGCAAATATTGTAAATAGATCGGCAGGTTACTGCTTTTAAAAGAGACATCCTTTTATTCCTTGCAATTGATAATGTAAAGTCCTAATATAGAACAATGAGGTATTAACTTTGATCATAGAGCTGCTTACACACTGCAAAGTATACATTAGAGCATAGATTAATGTTGCAAAAAGGGTTACTTTGAGTAGAAATCGATTCTTTTTATCAAAGAAAACTCCCAACTATGCTGTTTCTTTTTCTGCTCTGAGTTTGTGCTTACCCACACCAAGCACTCTTAAACTATACTGCCTACCAGTATAGATGACATGTGACTCCTACACTTTTAGTCATTTGGCTTATGTAACATTTCCTATACACGGATTTACACAGGTATGATTGATTGTCTCTGTGTAATGTGTGTGATGCAAAGTGCTCTGACATCCTTTACTGGTATGAGTGGCGCTATATAACTAAGTCAATGCATCTGAGAGAGAGGGGTTATGGAGACTTGGTCACAGTCAAAGGATGCTAGCGAAAGAATCCGTGGTGGAGGTGGTCATGGGGGGGGGGGGGGGGGGCGCCTGCAGCTCTAAAGCCAGCCGAGTGTGGGTGCAGAGGGGGCAGTGTGGGCATGTGGAGGGGGCAGTGGGCGCAGAGAGGGGCAGACACAGAGGGGGCAGACACAGAGAACTGGAAATGAAATTAATAGTTTTTATCATTCTTAAATTGGAAACTCTTGTATGGACGACATAAGTGGGTAAGCCCACCACCCCCCACCATTCTTCTCAATTTAGATTCAGAGGTCACGCGACCCCGCCAATGAGCTGGTGATGCCGGCTCCCATCTGTAAGCGTTTTGAATGAACCCATTAGGTAAATGGTCTCTTGGAACTTAAAATTACTCAATGGATCAGCACTCATGCCACCCGGGGAGGATGAGAGGCCCAGGTAGACGTGCTGACGTGACGGTCCGCTGGAGTCAAAAACTTTGGGGGCCCTCCATACTTTAGGTTCTCCGAAGAGAAGGCCCCGGCACGCCCAGCACGTACTGCTGAAAACTGAGCACGTGCAAACAGCCGCACTCTCGGCCCCTGGCACGCTCTGCACTGGCATGGGAAGCGTGCCTCGGCCCCGCCCCCTGGAGTGATACATCACGCAGTTTTATAGCAGCCCTCCCTGAACCAGGGCTCCAAGCACGTGCTGCGCGTGCAGACTGCAGGAAGGATGGCATAGGGGAAGGATGGGGACAGGGGAAGGATGGGGACAGGGAAGGATGGCACAAGGAAAGCCTGGCACAGGGGGAAGGATGGCACAGTGGAAGCCTGGCATAAAGGAATGATAGCACTGGGGAAGGATGGCAAAGGGGAGGCCAGGGCACAGGGGAAGGATGGCAAAGGGGAGGCCAAAGCACAGGGGAAGGATGGCACAAGGGAAGGATGGCACAGGGGTAAGTCCGTCAGAGTGGAGCTTGACACAAGTGAACAGTGGTGGTGCATCCATTGTGGGCGTTGGGGCGTCATGTTGACTGACAGGCATTGTCTGGGGCAGGCAGCAGCACAAGTGCGCATGAGCAGGGACTGAGGACGAATTTTTGCGCCGTGCCCAGTCATGCGCACTGGTGCCTGCTCAGGCTGGCGCATGCCCATTAGGAGTGCGAGGGTTGAGCAAAGGCTCAAACCTCTGTCTCCTAATGGGCAGGTGGGCGGAGCGTAAGCCTGCTCTAAGTCAAGAGCAGCGCCAGGATTGGCTGAGAGGGGTCTTGCCAGCAGTGATGGGCTGTTCCAGTGTAGGCACCAGAACGGATGCGAGGCGGCGCGGACCTGGTCAGGTAGGATTGATTTGATTTTAAAACTCCCCCCCTCCCCCCCCCCCAGCCGCGACTGTGTTTCTTAGCTCTTAGAAAATGCAATTGTAAACGCAATTTGATTCTGTTAGAACATGCACCTGCTGACAAATAAGCTTCTAAGCCAGGTATTTTGGGAACTTTATTGGTAAATCGCCGTGTATGGCTGCATGCGAGTACGAAGGGACATCTTGCTTCAGGTGGGGACCAGCAGATTTCATTAAGCACTGGAGGGATGGAATTCTTTCGGCTGGAGCCAGCAGCTGCCAGAGCGGAGACAAGAGGTGCGAGCTATAATTTGGGGAAACTATTTATGAGGGTTTCCCTAATCAGTTCTGTTTAAAACCAGTGCTTGCACCACATCTGTGAGGTCTGGCTTGGGACTCAAAGCTTTCATTTTTCTTAAATTCCACAGGTTATACTGATCAACCCTGACAATATTTACAATATGTTTAGTCAGATATTATATATAATTGAGGGTGAATGGCAAGATGATTTACGTTTGTTACATTTAATGGCAACGAACCACCTTCCTGCTGCTCCATGGAAGTTACAGTAGTGTTCTTATGTGTGCCACTCTGCTGTCTGCCGAATCATCTACCAATAATTTCGGCTTATTGTCAGTCAGTTTTCAAATATTATTTTGCCGTTTTACAGTCTAATTTTATATGTTTTACTTTTTTGTATTGAGTAGCGGTGTTCGTTTTCCTAGTTGCATTACTGTCCGCACTTCATCTCAGTAAATCGAATGTTTACTTGTTTGTATGCTTCGTTAACTCTAATCAGGCTGCATGGGGCTTACTCTGGGCCTTTCTTGTGTATTCATTTTGTTACATTTTTTTCTTCTGAGTTTGTTGTGTTGACATAAGGTCTGGCACTACTAAAGCTGCCATCTGCAGAGGGGCCGGCGCAGTCCAAAGTAAACTTCAGAACCCCAGGTTTGGCTGCCCTTTGTTGCAAGCGTCTTCACTGGCGCCATTGCGACTCAACTGCGGCCGGAAAAAGCACATCTTACTCCTGTACAGGGCAGGCCGTGCTTTAAATGGACGGGCACTGCCAGGTACTGAGTCCCTGCACTTCTGTCATTTGAAAGGGAATGTACCGGCACTTCTCGGCCGAGATGCGCGACCTTTGATGGGCGAGACCAGCACTTCTCAGGAGCAAACACGGGTCATAAGAGGGGTCCCTGCACTTCTGTCATTTGAAAGGGAGTGTGCCAGCACTTATCGACAGAGATGCACGACCTTTGATGGGAGAGACCAGCACATCTCAGGCACAAACACGGGTCATAGTAGGGGTACCTGCACTTCCATCACTGCCTCCGTGGCACCAGCACACAGTTTTGAGGACTCTGCGCGCAGGGACCGAGAGGGACTGGAGGAGGTGTCCCACTAAAGGACTGGTCCAGGATTCACTAGGGTAAGTGCCCCCTAGGGCCCAAGGAAAGAAAATGGACTACACTGCCTCCTGGCTGCCCAATGCTGTTGTTGCAAGGTAGCAGGCAGGGACAGACCTGCTTCCACTGAGTGATTGTGGCTGTAGGCCTGTGACCGCCACTCTTAAGTTTGTAAGAATCTCGGCGAGAATATTTTGCGTCATGAAGCAGCGGCGGGGGGGTTTGTTCACAATGAACGAGGTATAATAGCTGGGCAGGTTTCACATACCGTCCTTATATACATCACATGCAGCGTTAAGTGTCTGCTTCGTGTTACTTTTGGAAGACTCGGGCCACCCTTCAATCAAATGACCAATATACACACTGTGCATTAGCTTTCAGTCACCGACCTCCCCCCCGCCCATGTTGGCAAAAGCTTTCCTTTCAGTGTGACTTGCAGTACTGCAATAACTTTTTGCCTCACCACTTTCAAATGTCACCAGCCGCCACTGCAAGTGAATGATGGCATAGGGGAAGGGTGGCACAGGAGAAGGCAGGGCATAGTGGAAGGAGGACACAGGGGAAGGCTGGCACAGGGGAGGCCAGGGTACAGTGGAGCCTGGCACAGGGGAAAGATAGCACAGTGGAAGCCAGGGCACAGGGTAGGGATAACACAGTGGAAAACAGATCACAGGGGAAGGGTGGCACAATAGAAGGATAGCACAATAGAAGCATAGTACAGGGGCGACCAGGGAACAGGTGGCAGGATGGCACAGTGGAAGCCAGGGCACAGTGGGATAATGGCACAGTGTAAGCCAGGGCACATGAGAGGTTTGGCACAAGAAAAGCCTGACACAGGGGAAGGATGGCGCAGTGGGAGCCAGGACACAGGGGAAGGATGGCACAGTGGAAGCCATGCCTGTGCCGTGAGCATCAGAAAGAGAAGACAGACTTCCTCACACACTTCTCAATAAACGCACAAAGCAACAAACTCTTATTGTAGTTACAGAGCGCATTACGATCTGTAATGGAACCTAGAAAGGGAAGAGACCAAGATACAATTTCATTTTTTGTTACTGAAGATTGAGGTTACTGGTCTTATGTTCTGCATCAGCAAAAGTAAAGGAAAAAAGGCTATTGTTTACTGCTCAATCAGCAAGAACCAAGGAAAATAGTCACTTTATCTCATTCTCGTCTTTCTCAGGGAACAGGCAGGAGAGAGGCACTAATTTGTTATTCTGCTCTATCAGCGAACAGAAAACAATAACTAATCTCTCAGTCTGTTCTCCATCAGAGCAAGGAGAGAAAAATGTAACGAATATGTTTTATTTTATTCTCTTTTACCGCATAGAAAGCAAGATGGAAGCTCCTCTATCGAGTTCTCAATTTTGTTTTCTTTGCAGTTATATATAGCGCAACCTCTACACTAATGTTTTGTAGCGCTTTACATGAGCATCAGTCACATTACACAAGGACACATTCATATTTTTAGGAACGGAGAGATCAAGTGGTGTGCCCAGAATCACAGGATGTTGAGCCGACACTCGAGCCGGGTTCCCAGTTTGAAAGTCGGCCGCTCTGGCCCTAATGCCACATCCTCTCCCATCAGTGTTTTAAATGATGTGCAGGTAAGTCACTATTTAGAGTACCTGATGGCTCCTGAGAAGTGCTGGTACTCCTTCATTAACTGTATCGTTCTAATGCTGAGAAGTGCAGGTACTCAGTACCCGCCAATTTAAAAAACGGACTCTCATTGGCCCACCAGCTATTAGTCCAGAGAAAGAGAAGAGGGACTACTTTCCTTTTCAGTTCCCTACTAAGACCCAAAGAAGGGCGCGCATTCCCCAACCTGCTGTCTATAAGCAGTAGCATAACATGGATGCCAGGATCCCTGGTGCAAGCACAGGAACTGATCCCATTGCCCTCGGGGTAGTAAAATACAACATTGTCAGGGTTCAATGGGCACCTCGGGATCTGGGCCCCGGTGCCGCTGCACCTGCTGCTTCAGTGGTAAATATGCACCTGCCTAAAAGTGTATAGATGAATGTGTGACGCAGTTCACGTATTCTGTTCTCCATTTCAATATAGAAAGAGGGGAGGCTGGAAACATCATCCTTCTGTTTTACGGCAGTAGAAAGAATCTGTGTATGGACCTTGCTCAGTTCGCCATCGACAAAGAAGGGAGTAAAGGGCGAAAGCCATCTTTTCTTTCTGTGACTAGAAAGGCAGACGTAGTGCCTATCAACAGTGCTTCAGGTGGGTTGAAAAAAGGTGGACTGAATTAAGCATACCTAGGAATTCCTTTAGAAGAGGCGTGGCCTATGTAATTAGGGGTGTGGCTTAAAACATGTGAACTAAAGTGCTATGCTTCACAAAGCCCACCAGCGGACCAGTATTTGGTGCCTCTCTGTGAAGTTTCTGGTATTACATTTGTTGTATTGGAGACGGCTGTGGGCCTCAGTGGACCTAGTTCCATATCGGGCGGGATTGGAGAAGCTACTTAGGCAGCCTGGAGTCTCAAGCATCCCCTGGTTTGGGCACATCAAGACATACTTGTCAAAGTTGGGATGTGAACACCTGTGGACTAATCCGAAGCTATGACCGGTGTGTCAAAGGCTGCACTTAAGGGTATTTGTTGGAGGTATATAGATGGAGAACTGAGCAGGAATTTGGGTACCCTGACACTAGACTTCCTGGAATTTAAAGATGCCTTCCTTATGGAAGAAAAACTGGACTCCATTGGACCGCCACTGGCAAAAAACCTGTATATTTCATTTTGTTTCTGGACCCCACCATTGCGCACTTCCACTGCTACATGGGGGCAACATGACGTCAACCCAGACTTGAGCTGCTCTTTCTTTCCCAGACAAAGAATGTGTCAATCACATATTATTCTTCTGTCAGCGTTATCATAACTACAGGAAGAGGTGGATACTACCACTCTGTCAGAGTATGGGGCTCGGGGATTTTAGGGTTATTTCTGGAATCCTCAGATGCAACACATCACCCTTGGTCGTGTTTGCTCTGTCTCTCTTTTTAATGGGTGTATGGTGAATCAGACAGGGCAGTTCTGGGCCCTGAGGACTGCACTGTCCATTGTTGTTGGCAATGTGGCTCATCTACACATTTTAGCCCCGCCCTCTAATGTAATGTCCTTCCCAATGAGGTGCCACTGGAATCCAGAACTTTAAGCACATGGCTCCAGCCAGTGTTGCGACACTTGATGAGTAGCAATGTTTATTGTTTAAGCTTTTCCTTAAGTAACGCTCATAATGGCTTTTAAGGATTTTATTGGATTTGTTTTTACATTTTTTATGTGAATTGTATTTATATGAACTGTAATGGCAGTATTTGCCGAATAAAGAATAGGATGATGGTTATTACATCAGATGTGTCGCACAATGACGAAAATGCACCTAAAACAAGCCATACTGAAACAGAATGAAAAACAATGATTTTGTGAGGAACAATTTGAATTGAAAATGTATGAACTTTGAAACTATAAGACAACGAGTTGAACATTACCAAGGTCTGTGGAAGTAGAGTTAAGAGGATCAGAATGGTCTCACACGGTTAGTCAGTTATGCCTTCTATGACCCACACACCTTTCTGAAATCCTCCCTCTGTACAGCTTGCTTGTCATGTCTTGCACTCCTTTGCGGTCTTTTCACTTTTTTCCTTCTGCATATACTTGTTTGCGTCGATTCTCTCTCCCCCATACACACACTTTTTTCACCTGTCAAAACATCATTTTCTTTACCTTTGGGACAGTTGTGTATGCCTCCTTCACACACATTTGCATAAAACTATAATTACAATTTGGCACATATATGACCATCACACTGTTCTCTCTTTGGAGAGGCCACGAACTGTATGTGCAAATAGCCAGAACACCCTTCTGGCCGCCGTGAGCATCCAGGAAGGAAGCCCGGGGTAACGACGGAGAGAGCGTTGCCTCACGCCCTGAGTTGCTACCAGGAGCGGTAGGCATATTCCCTATTTAATTACGGGTACTGACCTCCTTGACCGGCAGGATTTTAAAACTTTGGAATTGATCCTGCGGTATAAGGTTTGTTGTATCGTTCCATTTGACTGGATATGGACACTTGTTCACATAGCGCTTTATGCGCGCGTTTGCAGTTGCAGTAGTTGTGTTATTTGGTCCTGAAGAAAGCCTTGATCAGAATCTACTGATCTCTTTAGGCTGAAACATGTAGACCTTGTTTTGGTTTATTGTGAGCGTACTCGCCAATTTGCCCAGATTACGCCACTACTCTGCTTTTAACATTGGCACAGGGAAATTCTCAATTAAAGCATTTTCTTTTCCTGTAGTCAATTTTATTTCACTTAGGTTCACACTGCACTATAGGGTTCCACCTAATCTAGGCTACCTTCATCGATCTTTAGGAGATCTTGTATCCATCAGCATAGATTAAAACATACGCGAGCTCCTCCCTTAGTTTTAGCCTGGGAGTAGTAGCTCCTTAGCCAAACCAGGTTTGGTTAAGAGGAGGTCCCAAATGATGAAGCATGCCACCACGGTGGGTGATGGGATTATGTCCTCTTTTTGAGGACTTCTTTACTTGGCTTTAGTTGAATTATTATTCTGGTTCTGTATGCCCCATTGCACTTTTTGGTCATTTAGTGGCTTTTTTGGTTGTTTTGTTGTTCTTTTTCCACCCCTGGACTTCTGTGTATTGACACCCTTCTGTCCCACCAACAGGCATTGTGAGAAACTCGTACTGCCTTCAGCCTCAACTCTCATTCAGGTCCCATCACGAACAAACACCAACAACCCGAACTCCTACTGGAACACATCTAGACAAAGCTAATCCTCTTAGAGAATGTATAAAGTGTAAACAGAGGCTGCCCGCCTGACGTGGCCTGCCTTAAGTGTTTTTGCAGTCACTGTTGAGAAATTGATTCGTTTTTTCCTTCAGGAGATGACTAAAGGGACACATTTTAAAGTCAATTTTTAATTACTACCGGGTCTGAGATCTGGCAGGACCCGACCCACTAAAAGCCCTGCTTATTAATCCATTTTCCTTAAACACAAGGAAATAATAAATAATAATAAAAACTCTGACATTGTTTTATTCCATCTTCTTTTACTCGTGCCAACTGAGACCCCTTGAGGGACCGGCAGGACATCCCCCTCTGAGCCATAAAGGCTTTGAAAATGTATTGAGTAGAAGTGACTGTGGTGAGGGATTATCAGCAGGAGCAGAGAAGGAGTAGGTGTCCTGCAGGTTTAGAAACAAGCTTATTTTTACCTGCAGTGATGCTAATAAGGAGGAATGAGTTTGCAAGCGGTAAAGCAGCCTTAAAACAGCACCGGGCCAATTCAAAACCAGCAGGCAATTGTTGTTACACCAGTAGAGGGTCAACCAGCAGTCTAAACCAGCAGGCAATTGTCGCTAAACCAGCAGGCAACTATCTCTAAACAAGCTCAAAACGAGCTGGCAACCGTGTCTAAATCAGCAGAGGGCCAGTTCAAAACCAGCGGACAACTGTCTTTAAACCAGCAGAGGGCCATCTCTAAACCAGCAGGGGTTCCGCTCAAAACCAGCAGGGGTTCCGCTCAAAACCAGCAGGGGGTCAGGTCAAAACCAGCAGAGGGTCAGCTCAAAACCAGCAGAGGGTCAGCTCAAAACCAGCAGAGGGTCAGCTCAAAACCAGCAGGTAACCGATTCTAAACCAGCAGGGGACAGCTCAAAGCCAGCATGCAACTGCCTCTAAACCAGCAGAGGGCCAGCTTAAAACCAGCAGAGGGCCGTCTCTAAACCAGCAAAGGGTCAGCTCAAAACCAGCAAGGGGTCAGCTCAAAACCAGCAAGGGGTCAGCTCAAAACCAGCAAGGGGTCAGCTCAAAACCAGCAAGGGGTCAGCTCAAAACCAGCAAGGGGTCAGCTCAAAACCAGCAAGGGGTCAGCTCAAAACCAGCAAGGGGTCAGCTCAAAACCAGCAAGGGGTCAGCTCAAAACCAGCAGAGGGCACAGCTCAAAACCAGCAGAGGGCACAGCTCAAAACCAGCAGAGGGCACAGCTCAAAACCAGCAGAGGGCACAGCTCAAAACCAGCAGGCAACCGTCTCAAAACCAGAAGAGGGCCATCTTAAAACCAGCAGGCACTGGTCTCTAAACCAGCAGAGGGCCAGCTCAAAACCAGCGGACAACTGTCTTTAAACCAGCAGAGGGTCAGCTTCAGCAGATGGCCGTCTCTAAACCAGCAGGGGGTCAGCTCAAAACCAGCAGGCAACCGACTCAAAACCAGCAGAGGGTCAGGTCAAAACCAGCAGAGGGTCAGGTCACAACCAGCAAAAGGTCCGCTCAAAACCAGCAGACGGTCAGCTCAAAACCAACAACTGGTCAGCTCAAAACCAGCAGGTAACCGTCTCAAAACCAGAAGAGGGCCATTTTAAAACCAGCAGGCAAACGTCTCAAAACCAGAAGAGGGCCATCTTAAAACCAGCAGGCACCGGTCTCTAAACCAGCAGAGGGCCAGCTCAAAACCAGCAGGCAACAGTCTCTAAACCAGCAGGGCAATGGCTCTAAACCATCCGGCGATTGCCTCGTTTCAGAAGCAGACTGACCATAAAACCAGCAGGGACTGGTCTTTTTAAGCAGAGAGCTGGCCTTGTACTAGCAGGGCACAGGCCTTTTACCAGCAACACAATTAGAATATCTCTGCAAATAACAGTTTATTTGCATGGTATGCTAGTCTACAAATAATCTAGCCGCTTTTCATTACATTAGCCTCCAGCTCAAAGGGGGCGCTTTGAGATCAGGTGTCCAGAGAGGAGCTCAAAGCAAACTTCTCCTTGAGGGCAGATGGCTTCATGTCACCAGGACACCCGGTTCCAAACCCTTCACTGTTCTAGGGCAGCGCTTTTTGTGAGTTTGCATGCAGTCAATTCCCCAAAATGCAGTAGAGCTGCTGCCACAGAGACAGTGGCACTGCCAGATTGACAGGAGGCCACCTCTACACAGTAAATCTGTACCATGCATGGCCAGAGAACTCAAGATTCAAGGGTCGCAATCCTTATGTGCCTCGAGGACGCTTCTGTTGGAATGGTGAAAGGGCCCCTGTATAGCTCTGGAGGGTGTGTGACCCTGCCTCGAATTCACCACAGTGAGCGGCAGCATCTTGGCTCCATCCTTGGCACCTATGACAATGGTCTGCATGGGCACACCAGCTCTCTACTTTATCAAGCATGTCTACGGTCAGCTCGTCGACATTCAGAGGATGGACAGTAGTGGCAGCGGTAGAGTTTATTGTAGCACAGCAGCCTCCTTCACCAGACTACATCAGCAAGAGCTGCCCACTGGTCTCTCCCACCCTTTCCAAATCAGCAGGCATTCTACCAAAATCGGGTGCTTTGTCCATCCATGTGGGGTATGAATGTCGTGGCCGCTTGTGTGCACCTTTTGGCATGTGGAGAGGATGTATTGATCAGGCATGTAGGACACAGGTGGCCATCGTCACAGTGGGATCCATTTTGTTTCTGCCGCATTTAAGTGGTACCTAAGATGGCGGATCGGAAGGAGAACACAGTCCCAGATTAGAAATGCAGGCTCTCCCCAGGACCCTGTGTAGTGGGTCATAATGGTGATGAGTGTTACAGAGAGTAGACGGGCGGCCTCATCGAGGTTATGGTGGTCTCCCGCCCCTTTACTGGTCCATCCTTCTCTGCCCTCTGTGGTGTGCTCCACTAAAAGATGACCAGGACCTAAACGGATCTGTCCTCTAAGGGGGAAACGCCTTGATTTTGAAGCGCTTCACCACAGAAGAAACCAGATTGATGTGGAGGTGTTGATCCTACGTTTCGCCCGATCGTCGCCAAATAAATGTGGTGTGCTCCACTAAAAGATGACCAGGAACACGAGCATGGGTGACACAGGTAGGTTTATTCACCTTATCCACCAACTGTCCAAGTATAACTGTCTCATTAAGAATTGCCTAAGACAAAACATTCTCATGTTCTAAAACAGAATGGAACGCAATAGTGAAGGAAATGTAACACATTACACCCTCCACCCAATAAGTCTTGCCTGCCTTGAGACTTCCGGCTCCACCCCACCTCCTGACCAAGACCTAGGCTGGACAGTCAGAATGGCATAACCAAAAGGACAGAACTGAACGGTTTCAATGGACGCCTCCTGCCTGACTCTTCTGTATAAAGAGGCACAGACTGCCAGCCAGTGGGCATCTAGCTTGTGCTGGATTTTGTATCTGGACCTGAGGAAGAACCCGAGCTGCAAAGTGCAACTATTCGCGCGTAGCACACCTCTACAGCATCCTCCTGCTGCAGGAGCGGACCATGCACGGGACAGGAGGCTAGCTCAGAGGCACAACTTGTTGAGCCACTGGCCCTGCCATAGATCACAGGTGATACCGCTCTGCCTCTGGATATGGGGCGGAGCTTTGTCCTACACTGCTCGGAGGGCGCGGAGCCAGCTTCCAGGCCACCTTCGCCGCCGTTTGGACATCGCTCAGTGTAAAAGATAATTAAAAACCAGGCTGTTTTAACGAGCACGTGCGACTTTTGGGAGGTCGGGCACCCAGATACACCTTCGGGTGGGATTCGCTGCGCTTCATAATGTGGATATAACAGAACAAACCCGCACCAACAAGGATCAGGGAGGGATGAGTCGGGGCGAGGGACATGGAGGCGAGTGACGACTTTTGGGTCAGAAACCAGGGATGGGGTCAGAAACCAGGGACGGGGTCAGAAACCAGGGACGGGGTCAGAAACCAGGGACGGGGTCAGAAACCAGGGACGGGGTCAGAAACCAGGGACGGGGTCAGAAACCAGGGACGGGGTCAGAAACCAGGGACGGGGTCAGAAACCAGGGACGGGGTCAGAAACCAGGGACGGGGTCAGAAACCAGGGACGGGGTCAGAAACCAGGGACGGGGTCAGAAACCAGGGACGGGGTCAGAAACCAGGGACGGGGTCAGAAACCAGGGACGGGGTCAGAAACCAGGGACGGGGTCAGAAACCAGGGACGGGGTCAGAAACCAGGGACGGGGTCAGAAACCAGGGACGGGGTCAGAAACCAGGGACGGGGTCAGAAACCAGGGATGGGGTCAGAAACCAGGGATGGGATCAGAAACCAGGGATGGGGTCATCATGCATAGCACAAGTCAAAGTCTGCACGAGCAACACAACTCGAGCAGATCTACTCCCCCGAAACAAAACACTGACTGAGGTCAACAGCGGGGGCTGAGGGGTAACTAAAAAAACAGGTCCACTCCACAGGGACAAGAGAGGGGGGAGCAGGGAGCATTTCAGGAAACTCAGCAGCTGTGGCTGTTGTGGTTAGTTTCTCGTGTGACTTCACCTAGAACTCTGTAAATTGTTGCCTTGATTTAGTGCAATCAAACTACTTAACACACTTCAAAGCAATGCTCTGCAAAAGGAAAACCCAGGATTGGCAAACTTGTGCACAGCGCCATCCCGTACCGCGAGCGTTCAGGGGTTCCATAATTAATATTTATGAGATACATTTGCATAAAACGGATCGGAATGGTGGGTCCTTTTTTTAGACGCTGGAAAGGGGTGTGGCCTCAAGAACCAGTAATGAGTGAACAGTAAGTCTTCTTACAGCGGCAATGCCCTGCCCGGGCTTCACAAACCTTAGAGTAGTGCGCATGCAGCCGCTTAAATACCCCCTGGTGATAAATCACCCACATACATTAGTCAAAAATAGCTTCTTTTTTTTTTTAATGACAGTTTACTTTGAGGATGACAAAAAAAATGTACGCTAAGCTTCCATCAGCAGCCAAGGTATCTGCAGTAAAAGCTGCTGATGGCTAGATTGATACTACGAGTACCAGGGCCCTGTCTGAACATCCACCGCCCGGCTTCTCAGCGCTTGCACCACGACTCTGGAACATTCTGCCCGCACTACTCCGCTAACCCCGCAAAGTATTGAGTGTTGGTAAGAAACCAGAAAACTGCAGCTTTAAAGTTCATTTCTTGAAATATGCACTCATCGCCCCACCCACTGTCACTGAGCGCTTCTAATGTAAATCCGACTTTACTGACCTGGAAAAACATTTATTTTTATGATTACAGGTTCCTGGAAGATCCTTTTTGAAGCAGCTCCGTATCACACACAAAGCAGTACAAGGCAAAGGACCACGCTTCATCAGGAAGAGAATCAACAAATACATACAACAGAGGAACCTACGCTGGGGAATGACGGCCCGCCTCACCATGGGTGGAACATCTTCTCTGTTCAAGCAGCCAAACGATGGAATTCACTTCCCACTTAGGATCCACTGACAACCACCCTAGCTTCAGAAGATCAGTCGAGTCCCTCATGACGACTATACTCACTACTCAAGAATGTACCACAACAGTATACTCAGACATAACCAACTATATATAACCTATTTACATGTTGCTATTAATAAAACCTCCCTTCCAACCTCCTACCCCTCCTCCCCGTCTCATCCCAAACATTTCCGACTACTATGAACTCCCAAAAACGATTCTCAAATGTTCTCCTTTTTAGCGGTGTCCCCCAACTAACAAGCACACACAACCACTACCTACAAAAAACCTACCATTTCCCCTTTTCAATTCTATTCCTAGCATTCTTTCCCTACTCCAAACTCTAGATAACACACATGAAATCACGAGCACAAACTTAACACAACTAATGCATAAGAAACAGCATACCAACCTATAACTGCTAATCTTGGGTTCTAGCGCTTCGATGCCTCATTAGGGGTCGTAAGCACTATATATACCTTTGCAGTTATAACTTAAAATGTGTTTTTTGCTTTTCACAACTGACTGTGCAACACTATTACCCCAAGTTTTTATAACTATACTAAATGAATACCGCGAGAGCCACCGAGCCAAGGCTGGGTGCACGCACCCACACCCGCGTGTGCCAGCCTTTGAAAATGCTTTTACAAACAAGGGCTGGCCTCCAGAGTTCCCACCAGAAGCCGCCATGTTAGTCATCATTTCAGGAGCTCGTGGTCACGAGACAGTTGTGCACACAGCTTCACGTTTGCAAACCAAGCTGCCCACTCACCATTCCTGGCACTGGTTGCGGGCACAGATGCTTCTATCTGGATGCCACAGCCGGCACACTTGCGTGACACAGACAAGAGCAGAGAAGCAACTGTGTCTAAACCCAGTCCATGAGATAACCGTGGGCACACAGGGTTGCGAAATGCTCGATGCCAGCTCGACAAACAAGTGCCCATGTTTAAGCAAACATCTTTCAAAGCAACATTTTAAAATATGCCCAGATGTGCCGCTGTTTCCAACCGCAGACAGACCGAAAAGCCTGCTGCATGCGAATGAGGACTTCTCGTGACTCCTTGCAGCTGCCTGTAAGGCACCAATTGAAGAAAGTACAACCTGTTGTTAAGTATGGGACAGTGGCAGGTGTCACGTCTATTGACAAACATAGTGCT
Organism: Triturus cristatus; assembly: GCF_964204655.1. NCBI lineage: Eukaryota > Metazoa > Chordata > Amphibia > Caudata > Salamandridae > Triturus > Triturus cristatus. The sequence goes on along the minus strand of NC_140593.1, from coordinate 68,174,225 downwards.
TAGTAACTGGATTGCCAGTCAGCAGTCCAACTGTGTGTGTGTGTGTGTGTGTAAGTTAATAAGTGAAATAAGTTATCTACCCAGAATCATTGCACTTTGACAATGACTTAAGGTGGTCTATAAGGTATGCTGAATGAGAACAAGCATTGGCAAAGCCAATAAGTGTTCGCTTCTCGGCCTTTTGGCTAAGATCAGGTGTAGGTCACTTGGTGGTCCCTAGAGGGAGAACGGTCAGCTGGGATGTAATCATTGCACTTTGCCTGGCAATGAAACTCTCGAGCACGATGAAGGAAAGGTGACGGTAACTTCAACGTTTTTAGTAGCTGGACGGCTGGACTGCTGGGCGGCTCACTGTGAAGTGGGCTGACTGGCTGGATGGTGATTTTTTACGTAGGTCGGCGGGCTTGGCTGGACTGCTGTGCAGGTCAGCGAGGACTCACGGCCAGGCTGACGACCTTGGTGGAACGGCGGGCCCGAATGGCATGGCAGGAAGGCCAACCCCTCCTAGGTCCGATCAGCGCAAGGTTGACCGGCTAATGGCTGACTGCGGATTGGTTCCCCGCAGTTCGGCTGGGCTGGTTGGCTGCTGGACGGAGGGCAGAACTGGACAGACCGGGGAGGCTGAAAAGATAAGCCATGCCTAGTACCCCCTGGGCTAGTACGCTGAGTGAGTTGGCCGGGACGGGAGGCTAGGCTGGCCGGTGTGCAGACTGGCTCGACCGGCTGACTGAGGGCTAGATGGGTAGATCCGAGAAAAAAAGTGTTGGTTTTGTGACCTTTGTCAATTGTCTTTTAGACACATTGCACAGCATCCACTATGTTGTGCAAGAAAGAAAAGAAAACATTTGTGTCTGGGGGAAGGCAACACTGATGGTGCAGGGTGGGAGGGAAGTAACGGAGGGAAACACACAGGTGAGCGAGGGGGAGGGGGCAGGGAGAAGCATCCAGCAACAGAGAGTAAGAAGGAGTGCAGGTGAGGGAACAAACATACTCAATTGAAGTGCTAGACACAAAAGAAACAAGCATTGGCATAGCCAATAGGTCTCGCCTTTGGGACCTTATAAGTGTTTAGCCACGCAACGGTTGATGTTGTTGCACCAATGATATTGTGCTGCACAACTAAACACTTATAAGGTCCCAAAAGCGAGACCTATTGGCTATGCCAATGCTTATTTCGAAATCCATCAACAGATACCACTTTGACAACCTATACAAATATATGATGACATGTAAACTCGTTTGTATGCAGGTAGCACAAGATAAATATATTGCAAATGAAGGAGAAACACTTAACACGTATCCGGCGCTTTTATGCCCAGTGTCCAGACACTTGCACTGGAACTGTGGGAGCACGCGCCAGAGATCCGATTCCGGCGGTAAACTCCCGGTTTTGGAAGCCAAAACGGCTTTCTTTTAGCAGTCTCCCGCCTAAAACTGCCCCTGCTTCAGTGAAAGTCTACGGGAAAACAGAAACAGCAAGCGTCGCGTAGAACGCCCCGATTTATTTCAGACGTTTGCATATTTCCCGCCTCCCACTTTGGGTAATGAGAATACATCAGCAGTGATAGGAATTACCTAACAGTTATGGGCTCCGCCCCCCAATTGCTGCCGCCCGCCTCCCACAATGTTTTGGTTTCCGGGCACAATAAAATATGACGACAAACAGACTGTGGATAGGTCTACTGTGAACATGAACGCTGGGGCTCGCTGAAGTCAATTTTCCACCGTGGCTGCCAGTACGAGGAACGTTTATTCACCCGTGACCTGGGGAATGAAACGCCCCAGAACGAAGGGCATTTTGGGACAGGGAGTCAGTCAGGTCAGTTAAGCACGGAGGCGGAGCAGACTCCTCTCTGAGCCCGCCCCCTTCAACCATGGGGCAATCAGAGGCTATCGGGGCAGCCTCGGGGCAAGGTCACCCGGCGGCGGAAGGGGCAAATAAGGGCTGACAAAGCTTAATTTGTTTTATTACAGCGCTCAGTGCCGCAGTCATGAAGCTTCTCGGCGCCATAAATAACAGGATTTGCAATTGCCTCGGGAGCTTAGAGTGACCAACCGTCCGTAAATTTCACGGACAGTCCGTAATTTCGGCCGTCTGTCCGTTGTCCGTGAAGGATTCTTTAACGGACGCCATTTGTCCGTAATTTTAACCGGGCACTGGTCGCACCACCCTAAAGCCGGCACAGCTTCCACCAGAGGCGCAACTAGAGTCAAATTTCGGGGGGGGGGGGGGGGAGGGGGGGGGGGCTGAGCAAAAATTTCGGGGGGGGGGGGCTGAACTTTAAGCAGTAGGCAGAGTGGAGCTGCAGGGGCTCTTAGAAGGGGTGAAACAGCGAGGCATCATTAACATGCAAATGGTCTTTTATAGACCTGTAAAGTGCTCGGGTGCGGCTGCTTTTTTGCCCGGGAAGGTGTCTCATCCCGGGCTGCCACACACGATGGGGGGGGCTGAAGCCCTTTGAGTCCAATGGGTGTTGCGCGCCTGGCTTCCACCCACCTCCCGGCTTGACTCCGATGATGCTGAGGTCGGGTGTAACAGACTCCGATGCAGCACCAAAGCTCAGACCCCCAGCAGCATTGGAGAGGCTCAGCGGGAGGGCCACCCTCACACCTTCAGCCCTTGATGAGCTGTTAAGAGGTGCTTGAAGGTGACTGAGAGGGAGGGGCTGCAGCTTCAGGCGCAGGGGCATCTATTCAGATGCAAACAGCCCTGAATGCGTCATGTCTCTGCAATTTAGAGGGGCCTCACACATTCCCTTTCTGCCCAGGGCCCCAAACATCACAGAACCGGCTTTAATCGAGGCAGCACATGATTCTCTTCACAGAGCTTAATAACTATAACTAAATTGTAAGCAAACCTCGGTTCTTCAAACATGCAGTCTATAATGTAATAAAATAAAGAAATGGCACAAACGCACCCACACTGATTAACAAAGTATGGAGGACAATCAGTTAAATCAGTTCTCTTGGAGGATCTCCTTTAAGTACTGTACATCACAGTGAGGGGGGGGGGGGGGGGGCAAAACTAACATTTTGGAAAGAGAGCCTGTCTTCTCATTGTCTTGCCCAGGAGGGGACGAGGAGCCCTACCCCACCCTGGAAGAGACCAAGATGATACTAGAATACTGCATGCCCATCCTGGTGGATCCTGTTCCCCCTCCTGTGATGGCTCCTGCCCCCCCCCCCATGTGGTGGCTCCTGCCCCCCCCCGTGATGGCTCCTGCCCCCCCCCTGTGATGGCTCCTACCCCTCCCCCATGTGGTGGCTCCTGCCCCCCCCATGGCTCCTGCCCCTCCCCCCGTGATGGCTCCTGCCCCTCCCCCCGTGATGGCTCCTGACCCCCCCCCCCCCCCCCCCGGCACCCCAAGGTGAATCCTGTCCCAGTCCTGGAATGGCTCCTGCAGCGAAGGTGAAGTTCTTGATGGGCCTCTTCTCAAAAAGGCTCAGCTCAAAATTAATATGAAAAGGTGGGTGAGTGAGAAAGTGAAGGGATGGGTGGATGGCTGGATGAATTAGTGAAAGGGTGAATGGATGAATGAAAGATTGAATAGATGGATAATGAGAGAGGATGGATGGATTGATGAGTGAGTGGAAAGGTGGATGAGAGAAAAGGTAAATAGCTGGATGTATGGGTGGAAGGGTAGCTGTTTGGGTAAAAGGGTGGATGAATGAGTGGATGGATGGATGGATGAATTGATAAGTGCAAGGGTGGATGGAGGGATGAGTGAAAGGGTGGATGTAAGGATGGATGAGTGAGTGAAAGGGAGGGTAGATGGACACAAGGATGAATAGATGAGTGAAGGAGTGAAAGGATAGATGAATGAGAGAAAGGATGGATGAGTGATAGGGTCAATGGATGGATTCATGAGTGGATGAGTAGATGGATGGGTGGGTGGATGGATGGAAGGAAGGATGGCTAAGTGAAAGGGTCCACGGAGAGAGAAAGGGAGGATGGATGGATGACTGAAAGGGTGGATAGGTGGGAGGATGAGTGACTGGGTGGGTGGATGGATGAGTTAGTGAAAGGATGGCTGGATGGGTGAAAAGGTAAATGGCTGGATGGGTAGAAGAGTGGATGGATGAGTGTACAGATGGATAGGGTGAAAGGGTAGATGGATGGATAATGGATGGATGAGTGAAAGGATGGATGAAGGGATGGATGAGTGAAATGATAGATGGAAGGATGCATGATGGATAGGTTTGCAAATGGTTGAATATGTTTGGATATGGCTGGGCTTACGTATATACTATTGCACGTCCTCCTCTGATGTGTCTGTAAAACGAACCTATTGTCCTGAATTTTGACCTCCTGTCCTGAATTTGTGTCCTGAATTTTGACCCTTTGTCCTGAATGTTTACACTCACCGTCCTGAATTTATTTACACCAATGCCAGCTGGTCACCCTAGGGAGGGTGGCTTAATAGAACCGGAGGCCAGCTGGCTGAACACTGACCTCCGTAGGAAAGACATTAGCCCACGATATCCGACATCAACCACAGCCATTGGAGGAGAGGCAAGGTTACCCTGAAATAGCAGCCATACGGAGAAGCTGCTCGGATGTATATAGTGCTTGTCGTCATAGTCATGTAGCTTCGGAGCACCATAAAATACTACGCGGCATTAGTTTTGAACTGAGTTCTATTCCCCTCCAAAGTACAAATGGTGCAATGGAGCAGGCGGGCAGGTAACGGAATAAGGATCTGAGCAGCGGCCCACAAAGATATTTACAGTAATCACAAATCTACCGACCTATCATATCAGTGGCTGGAACCCAGGGCCAGCACTCTGCGCATAAGTCACTATATGAGCTTTAAAGGAAACACTGAAGTACATTTACTGTCTATAGGTTTTGCATAGCGCTAACAGCAAGCGCACAAACACTCTGAGCTACCTTCCCTGCTACAACCCACCCAGGAGAGTGCCTGTCATCAGCTGAAGAAATGTCACCAAATGAGGCTTAAAGGAAACACTGAAGTACATTTACTATCTTACCGAGGCAGGCACTCGTGAACAAGGTTTCGCAGAGTGCTAACAGCAAGCGCAGGAACACTCTGAGCTACCTTCCCGGCTACAACCCACCCAGGAGAGCGCCCCACTCATCAGCTGAACAACAAGCACAGAAATGCAGAGATAAAGGGAGAAAAAAGCCAGGACCAGCGCAACCACCATCTGTTTCCAAATAAGGCGACCACGAGACGCGGGCGCGATAATTGGAAACAGATGGCGCGGATGCTCGCTATCACAACCCGTAGGCTGTGGGCGGATACAAAGGTGGGACATGCACCCGCCTTTGCCCAATTGCGTGCTGTATTTTTAGAAAGACGCACGCAAAGGCCAATAGCATGTGAGCACCACACGCACGAGCTACACGAAAAGCTGTAGTGATTCCAAGAGGTTGTTTTACCTAGAGCCGCGCGCTGCGCTAGGCTCGACCTAAAAAGTAGTGCTCGAAAAGCAAACCATGAAAGCAGCGACGCCAGCCAATCAAAGAGATTGTAAAGAGGCAATGCTCTAGGGAAGGGACAAACACATGATTGACAATCTGGCTCACCAATGAGAAGTAAATGTGAGTGACAAGAAAAGCCAACCAATGGTAAGCAACGTGCAGGCTCCAAACCCTTCTATGCTGTTGAAAAGCTACAACATGCCTGACAACAGACAACGCAAGCACTTTCTATGAGGCGACACCTACAAAGCAGTGTAAAGTAATCCATAACTGCACTGGTCATGTCACTGTCTGTCCGAGTGTCTGTACTCCTGGAAGTTGGCTTCAACCACCAGTTTGGTTTCACGATTTCAGTGCTCGTCCCTTGATTATTTCTGCACCGAGCTATCACTTCCCAGACAAAAGAGATCAGCAAAACATGTGTCGGCTCTACTGGTAATTTACGGATTCAAAGGTTGAAAACACTTATCTAATTATCTTCTGCTATGGTTGATGTTACCCTCCATTTTGGAACATTATATTCTGCTCTGCTGTTTTCTTGCCGTCTCTTACAACATTTTTCATTTTTTTGTATGCTGTTTACCTTTCTAGAGTTCCTGGTCTTAATCTTCAAAGATCAGAGCACACTGGGACAAAACACCTCATCTCCCTTCCTTTCCTCCACCAAGTGTGTCAGACAGACTTTTGTCAGGACCCCAGTAAATGAAGCTTTAGAGCTGCAGGGACCCCAGTTAATGAGGGAAAAAATCCTGGGGTGGGATATAAGTGGGTTTTTAGTGGAAGTCTACCTGAAAAAATTCAAAAGCCACAATGATGGCGCTGGACAACTTTTACAGACTCCTTTACTACACTTCAGAGGAGATTTCTGCTAGAGCGTTACCCCATCTAAAAGATGTCCGTGGTATCGGAGTACATTAGGCCGACTCGCTGTGACCAGTAGTGGTCACTCAGGAGGTTTTAGAATCCGTTGCATCCTAAGCAGCCACGCATGGTGGCTTCTTCTCGCACTGGTAACAATGTCACTCCATGGGTACCCCCATCCATTACTGCTCAGGCTTGTGCACAAAACAGTGTGGAGGAGTGAAGTGAGAGGGAAGAAGTCAGCACTTGCCGGACAGCACATCACTGGCCACTACCAGGAAGAGTACTCCATGTTTAACACAGCTGGTACTACCCAATGGTTCACAGGGAAAGAAAGTCCAAAAGTGTCTCATGTTCCTGGAGCATCACAACTACATGCCCCCCCCTGTGGAGATCTCAGAACTGAGAGCAGAAGAATCCATGAGGTGACCCCAGGACTGCTCTCGCGAGGACCAAGACCTCAGCTTTGGACGTACCAGACAGCGCCGGTTGCTAAAACCAGCATAAACATGACACGTGCCCCTTCCTATACAGAGGCAACACAAAACAGACAACCAGCCTGCAACTTTCAAAAGAAAAAACAAGCATTGGGAAAGCCAATAGGAATTGCCTTTGCGAGATTTATTGGATATTTTAATGTTTTTGTACAGCAGCACAGCATCTGAATCACAGGGCCCCACCGCCCCCACAAGCTAATGCAAGCTGAACATTTACACTGCTATGAGTGCAAGGACGGACAGACACTCAACGGAGGCCGCTGTGCAGCAAACAAACTCTCTGGCCGTAGAAGTTTTACGTCTCTCTTACAGCCGCATTTATTATGGTCAGATCAATTTACATCGCACCAAGAACCTTACAGCTCCATATGGGGACATTAAAGGGAAACTGGGGTTTCTAGTCCAAACCATGGCTGGATAAATAAGCATTTGCAATGCAATAGGTCTTGCATTTGTTAAAGTTAGAGCTGTTGGCGTTGAAAATGTTTTTTATGTATTTGCATAGCACTATTGCCAATGGTATAAAAAAGCAAAAGTAAAAAACAGTGTTATTTTTAACGCAAACAGCTCTAACTTTAACAAATGCGAGGCCTATTGCAATGGAAATGCAATCAGTCTCACATTTGTTGGAGTTGGAGTTATTGGCATTATAAATGCCATTTTTTTTTTTACCTAGCCATATTGCAGGGTACAGTACCATTAGTGGCCAAAACAGTACCATACGTGGCCAAAAGAGGTCCCATGGGACCTCTTTTGGCCACATATGGTACTGCACCCTGCAGAGTTGGAGTTATTGGCATTATAAATGCCAATGTTCTTTAGCTAGCTATGTTGCATGGTGCATGGGACCTCGTTTGGTCACATATGGTACTGCCCCCTGCAGAGGATATGGTAAATCCACCCTGCCCATAATCCATTGCATGCAAGACAGTACCACAAGTACATTCAAATAGCTATGTCCATATATACAATTAGTAGCTTTGAAATGTGACAACATAATTATTATATGAATTCCAGATTAGGTCGAACTCTGTGTGGAGCTGATGAATGGAAATTTATAGAAGCTCTCATATAAATGTGAGATGTGCTAGTGAGTAAAGTAACCACTGCCAGGCTAGCTTAGGACCAAGTGTGTGTCCTGCCTTAAGCTCTTTAACATAATATTGTTCTGAGACTGTAATTAAAACCTAGTGAGTAACAACACATGTAACAGGGGGTGCCCTCATGGGAGGTTAGAAGAAGAGACTGGGTGGTACTAAGGAGGGACTACTAAGCCTATTGACCAATGAAAAGCCACCATTTACAAAGGACAGGGACAGAAGCCAATTAAAAAGATGAGTGTAAAGTGGCTGGAGCTTTATGTCCATATCCTGAATACAGCATGTCTTAAAGAGACAGCGCAAGTGCTGCCTAGGCGAGACTTAAAAAGGGCCAGTTATTAGGTTCCTGGTAGAAACATGTTGGTTCTAATGACTTTGCTTGTTCTTCACGGGCGTTACAGAAGGTTCACAGTTACACACCACTGGATTAAAGTTGTGCCACGCAGGTACAAAATGTGAACAAGCAAATGTGATTCACTGTAAACGAGCACACACTATGAGCAGGACTCACAGTGATGGGAAAAAGCTGAGCGGCATCCAAGAACTACTAAGGAACATAGCACAGCCATCTGGGGAGACAGCAACGCAAACCTGTTTGAAACATCCTGCTTTACAGCACACAGCCCCACCCCCAAGAGCCTCACTTCTCGAGTGCGCCCTGAGAGCTTGCTTATACTGGGCTCCGAATTTCAGCATTTTGGGGGGTTTAACAAGGTGGCCACTCCAAACGCTCCGAGTTGCATCAGCAGGACGGCCCGAGGACCCCATGTCTAAGTCTTAACAAGGGACACAATAGTCATTGCACGGGGGCGGAACCCAAAGTCTAGCGCTTTAACATCCCCAACAATTCTCAGAATTAAGACAATGGCCCGCATAAAAACATCCCTAGACGTGCCCCAAACCACCTCTGCTTACACCAAAGGAGCTTCCTGCTTTCTGAACTAGAGTTGTCGGTTCACGTCTGCTAACACAGGGAAAGCGTGGTGCAAGGGCCCTCCTTTCACACCTGGAATTCAGGGAGCACCCAGTTCCCTTGGGAGGGGCAGCTCGCCTCACACCCCCAGCCAGCTGTTGACTGCACAGGTGGCACCCTGGTGCTACTGGCAGGGTGGGGCCCAATGCCACCCACCATGCTCTCAAGCTCCACAAACATGCCACTGGCAAGGGACAGCACTGGCTGCTGCCCGCCTCTGCCGGGTTCATTTCACGGAACCTACTTGTTCCCTTCCCCCGACCAATCATTCAGCTGCTTCAACAGGGAGCACAATGATAGGCAGACTGCGGCCTGCCTGCTTCCCAAAGCCCCGCCTCTCAGTTCTATCGATTATAGCTATATAAAGCCCTGTTTTACCAGCGGCTTGTGTTGCACCCACAGAGGGGAAAGGCAGGTCAGGTCATGGAGCAGCTGTTTAAACCAATTAAAATGAACTGTTGCTTTTCTTCCTTCTGCCCTATTTTTCTAGTTTAAAGTGACAAGCAGAAAGAACACGATTACTTTTTGCATTCCTTAGATAATTATAGAAACGCTAAAATCTTTCTGCTGTTTCTACACATTCTGAACTATTGCAGCTTTTTTTTTTAACTGACTTGTTTGAACCGTTTCTAATATCTTTTTGCAACAAATATCTAACGGAATTTGCTGCTTTTAATTGAGCACTAAAGGTTCTATTTCTATTCTTCATGTTAGCAAACATGCTTTCTCTTTCGTATGAAAGAGCTACGCATCAAAGCTTTAAGAGGTGTGTGAGAAAAGTGACGGTGTGATACGGGATAAAGTAACCTCTAGGGTACATGATCAGGATATTGCAAGTCACCTTGGATTTCCATAACCATATAAAGGAACTCATCCTTCGGCCTCATTCCTCTATACGGATATGGAACTTCTCAGTGACTTGCAATATCCTATAATGTTCGGCAGGGGGTCTGAATGGTGGGGCGTTCTCGCCAGTAGAAAGCGTCTAGTAACTGCTCCTCACCCCTGTTCCGGGGCGGGGCAGGTCAGGTGGGTTTAGGGTCTGACCCATGGACTTATGCACCTTCCCAGCACAGGATATGCTCGAGTAGGCGAGAGGGTGAACTCCAGCTGTCTCCAGGAAGGGGAACCTTGCCGCCACCCGGGGCTAGGCTCATGGCATACGGCTCCATGACTTTAGTCTATAACCAGGACCACTGGGAATTATGCAATTCTCCAGGCGCTGCATTTTTCCTATAATTATGAATTTGCCACATTCCCATGATCTGCTGCATAATATGCAGATTTTAACTCAACATTTTTTTCAAGCAGAAACAGATCGAAAGTTGCTAAAAGCGCAGTGACGCTTGTTACGGTGTAGTGGAAGGCACTTCGCAAAGTTTGACTGTTCACCTTTCAGTTACATATTGGTGTGCTTGGGTGTTCAACAACTAATAAGGTGAAACCTTTGTCCAAACACTTTCAACGTGTAAAAATAACAAAATAATGAACAGATACTATCACAAAATGAGCCGCATTATACAGCATAATTTGAATTCTCTTGCTGCATAATTTACAAAATTCTGCCCCATAATTTGATCCTCCCTTACCGCATAATTCAAGTGGCCCTGTCTATAACTATGGATCAAGGCTAGCCTGAACCAGAGGAAGGGCTCAGGTAGCCCTGATGTAACAGTAGAGCTGTGATTGTTATCAAGCGCGGACATCCGTCAGTTCGCCATTGCTTCCTGGTGTCAGGTGATGACCTCACAGTAAAGGATCAAGGATTGGGTAGGCACTTTGGGACGAAACCACAACATCCAATGAATGAAGCTTCTCTTCCCTTCTCTGGGATTGGCTGGAGAGACCCGTCAATCCCATTCCGGAGTGAAGTTTATGGTGGAGCCTTCTGAAAGACCTAAGTCCCCCTTTAAAGACCACCTCTGTCATAAAGCTATTCATGCAGATACAGCTCACCGGCACATTCTAGAACGTGAAGGCGCTACACAATATGTGAGATGTATCCTTGCTATTGTAAAATGGAGCCATGTTTACTATTTCAACATTTTCCACCCCTGCCGCTGCACATAGGAGCCTCCTCCTCACTTCTTGAATCCTGCAGGATGATGAAAGGCTTCTGGCTCGGAGTAGTCCCACTAGGCCCTAGGCGTGCCTAGACTCCCAACTTCTCAGCACCAGGATACCCTCCCAGTCGATAGTGCGCTCTAGAAATCTGCAGAACATATCATCAGACTAAGACTAGAGCTGGCACGAATGAAAGCTTAGTTTATGAGACAACCCACTGGCGGTCACAGGGCAAACGTAACATTTGCGCAACATTCTATTTCGTGCAAAATTACTTTTTTAAATAAGTAATCAGTGGATGCTGAATTGTGGGTAAAACCACAGACGCTACAAATTGTTTTCAAGCAACATCTCGAGAAGTAATTATGGTGCCTGCTACAGCGAGCGCCCACTTAGCAAAGCATAACCCAGCAAGCCGTTCGGCCGTTCATTGCAGTCATTAAAGTACAATAAATGGGCCAATCAAAAAATGTACATTCCAATTCGCCCACCTTTCCCTGAAATGAAACAAAAGCGAGGAGCGGACACAAAAAGAAACATCACATCCTGGGCGGAGGTCAGGCAAGACGTCAGGTCCATTTACAGAAAATATGTTAGAGGAAGCATATAGGAGGCAGAGGTAATGTTCACACACAATAGTGTGAAGGGTAAGAATGCAAGGGGTACAACACCTACAACAACACTGCAGGGCTAAAGTTGTCAGAGTACTGTACACGTGCAATCCTGCAGGGTGAAGGTTAGGAATGCAAGGATTATTCCAAATCTATGTGCACAGTACAGCGTGGGGAGGGTTAAGAATATGTGATAATCTAAAGATACAATATTGGACAGGGGAGGAGAAGAATGGAGGGGCAGTACGCTCACACAATGAAGTAAAAGGGAATTTAAGACTGCAGGGCATAACATGCATAGAGAACACGGCAGAGGGAATCTTAAGAATGCAGGGACAATCTACAAATAACAGTGGTTAAATATAATATTGCACAAGGAATGTTAAGAATGCAGAAGATAACATACATGTACAATATTGCAAATCAATGTTAAAGGGGGAAAAACCTACAAATGCAAGACTGTATAAGGAATTTTAAGAATGCGGAAAACAACATACATATACAATGTTGCAGAGCGATATGTCAGAATGCAGGAGATAACCTACATATATAATATTGCACAGGGAATGCTAAAAAGGCAGGGGATAACCTACAAATACAAGATTGCACGGGGATATGTTAAGAATGCAGGTCCAAACTGCATACAAAATATAGAAAGATTAATCTAAAGAATGCGGGTGACAACTTATATATACAATATTGCACAGGGATATGTTAAGAAAGCGGGTGATAAAAACAGTTTTGCACATTGAATGTTAGGAATGTGGTGATAACCTGCATATACAACATTGCACAGGGATATGGTAAAAATGCATAAGGTAATCTACACAAAGTATTGCACAGGAATGTTAAGAATGCGGGAATAACTACATATACAATATTTCACAGGCAATGGTAAGAATGAGGGGGTTACCTACAGTTACAATATTGCACAGGGAGTGTTAAGAATGCATAGGATAACCTTCATGTATAATATTGCACAGACAGTGTTAAAA